>NC_051310.1:34429030-35698672 GCF_015220235.1 Choloepus didactylus | reverse complement strand
TTGCAGCTGAGGGACCTTGCCCCAGGCAGGATGCCGACTGGGTCCCTGGGAAGGGAAAGGGATTGGAAAATAAAGAAAGTTTGGAGAACTGGGAGATTTCTTTTCCCCAGAGAGAAGGCCGTTTCTTCTGGTTTCTCCCTGGAGTGATGTACCTTGGGGTTGAAAGCCCCTCTAGGGGCTTTGAATCAGCCTTTGAACTCAAAGGTAATTAATAATGTGCAAATATCTCTAGGTATTCTCTGCCTCTGATATTTTGTGTGTCTGTGCTTTATGTGTATTTCAATGTTTCAATCTCTCTCTTACACACACACATGCACACACATGCACACACACACACGCACACACATTTCTTAATGACCATGTCACATTTATCTTCTGTTCTTCCTCAGATCTCCTTCTGCCCCAGATAACCACGATCACTCAGTTGGGTGCCAGGGTTGACTCCCTGCTTCCCTTTGAGGCCTTGCAGGAGGCAGAGGAGGCCAGAGTGGGAACCTCAGCAGGAAGGGGCCTGGAGGGGAACACAGGAAGTGGCCGGTGGATAGTTCTCCTTTTTGGCCTCAACTGAGAGAGGAACCAGATAGGTCTGCTTGGGGAACTAGAGATGCTCTGCACCCTGACATCTCTGGGAGTGAGGTGTCCACCCAGATAGCTGCAGAAAGACCAATCGTACTTTCTCCTCACCCAGCAGTAGGCTAGCACCCCCACAGACCAGCTTTGCAGAAAATAAAGCCCCTCTCTGCTTGCTGCTGCCGCTGCTGCCACCACTTTGCTATGAGGGTTAGTGACTGTCCATTAACTCCAGAGAGCTGATTCTTGCCAGTACTGCACCAACAGCTGAGCCAGAAAGCACTGACAGTGGGGAGTGGTGGGGGGAGGTGCTGGTCCCCCACCCTGGCTGGGCGCTTGCAGGGTAAGTTGGGGAGGCCACTGGTGGGGCTTACTCAGCTCTACTGAATGCCAGTTAGCTAAGGTTTTTCTGAGCATCAGCTAGACCTGCCACAGTTGAGGAAAATTATTGTCAGGGAATCTCATTTTGTTTTTATTAAAAAAAACTCTCCCCAGGGAAGGATCTTTCCTGACTGTCCCTTCCTCCAGTCTTGAGAGAGGGCTTTCTGTCAGGCAGGAAGAAGAGGGTCAAAGGTTGGGTTCCTGACCCTTGGCTACTCACAAGGGATGTTGGGGGAGGCTTTCCTGGCCTGTTGGCTTGGATTCAGGGGCCCCACACAGACCCCAGCTGAGGGCTCCAGCTCACCCACTCTGTATATATTCATGGCTTTCTCAGGGGTACAAGGAAGAGGAGGGGGATCTTAAGTAAACACTAGGTTACAACTGACTTTTTGTGGTTCCTATTGCTCCTTTCCACCCATTCTTAAAATCCAGTTCTTCAATGAAAGGACATTAACTTACTCTTTAAACCAGGTTAATGAAGCTGGTGCCCTGTGTTATAGGGAACTTGAGGAGTTTGTGGGTTTAGGGCAGCCTTAGAGAACCACACAGAACACTGGGGTTCAGAATCCTAATGCTCATATGGACCAACTGCTTTCTGTTACAGATGAGAAAACTGAAGGCCACAGAGGTGAAGGACCTGCCTGAGGCCAGACAGTAGCAGAGCTGGGACCAGAACACAGGACTCCTGTCTCCCAGTGAAATGTTTTTTTTTCTTTTGGGGAATACATTTTAACACTTCATTTCCTTATTCTACACTCAATTATTGAGTCCCCACTATGGGTGGATGACAGTGTAGGGAAAGAGATGAAAACAACACTAGTCCTGACTTCATGGAGCTATTTCCCAAATTTGATTCTTGAGGGGTAAAAAAGCCGAAACTGTGAGCCAGACTCTCACCCTATATATTCTTCTCTACGTGACAGTGGAGGAGAAGGAGGAAGGGTTTCCACTCTAACCCTTTGACTCCTAAAAGGAATGAAGTTAGTTTTCACTGATTCTGGGACCCTAGGAAGGCCAAGGATAAAGGGAGCCATGGCTGGATTGGGTGAAATGGTATTGGAGGTGACAATGATCTGGCCACTGCTAGCAGGCCTGGCTGGGGGATGGGAACAGTGACAGCAGCTCACACTTGGGTGAAGATGAACAGGGACATTGTTTCATTGACTCCCAGGGCAGTTCCCTGCAGTAAATGGAGCACCTACCTTATTCTCACTTTAGAGATGAAGAAACAGCTTCAGAGATATCAGGTAACTTGCCTAAAACCATGTCACCAGTAAATGCTAGCAAGGGTCCAAAACTCCTAGTCCAGTGCTCTTTCTACCACTGGATGGGAAGTTGTGCTGAGTTGGGAGGGTGGAGAGCTGCAAAGCAGTGGTCAGCCACAGTGACAGGCCAGTCTTCCTCTACGCAGTTTTATTTTGATCACTATGTTCTGCCACCCAGAGAACTCTGTCCTAAAGAACTGGAAGCACTTTGCAGGCCTGAATGAGCTCATTCAGCACATTCTTGCCAAAGAGAGGGAGAATTCCAAATGGAGGCTCTATATAGGGTCACCAGCATCCAGGCACAAAATAAAAAACAGGACCCTGGTCCCCACACTCTTTGTCCTCAGGCACTGAACAGTTCGATGCAAAACTGGCCTCCTGCCATGAGCATCAAGAAGGTGCAGGGAAAATTTTAGGTATCTTTTTGTACCTCCCTCCTTCCCTGGAGAAATGGGTTAAGCAGTCCCAAGGAGCCTGACCCATTCCTTTGCCCAAGAGCAATGGGATCTCAGGGCAGGAGGGACCACTGCCACCCCCGTCACCTGGTGAGCAGGCTTGGGTGGGAGGGGAGGGGAACTTAGTGAAGCCTGCTCAGAGGTTGTTAGTGTCCAGGGACCCGGTGGGGACTGGGATATCAGGGCATCAGGGAGATTCTGACCGGGGGGAGACTGGTCAATGGGCACGGTGTCTCCGAGTCACCTGAGGTTGGGGTCAAGGCTGGTGGTGTGAGGTCAGGGTTCCCAGGTGTCCGTCTTGGCTCCAGTTTCTCGGCCCCTCCCGGCATCCCCAGCCTGCGGGGTGAGGGGTAGGGATGGACGTGACGCGATCACTGGCGGAGGGCAAGACGCTGTCAGCGGACAGTCAGAGCCTACAGCCCTGAGCAGGGTCCCACTGGCCTCCCCGGCTCAATCCCGGCTCCGCACTTAGCTCTGCGCTCCCACTGCGCCCCCAGACGGCCCCTTACCTGTCCGGCCGCGGACGGTCCCGCCTCCTCCGCGGGGCCCGGGGGCCCGGCATGGACCGGCGAGCGACGGCGCCCCCTCCTCGCGGCCGCAGTGGAGCTCCCAAGAGGGCTCCCCGGCTCCCGGCCCCGGGCCCCTGCCGCCGCCGCTTCAGCACCGCGGACAGCTGCCGCCCGCCGCCCGCCGCCGCCGCCCGCCCCGCCCGGCGCGGTCCCGGGAGCCCCGCATCCTGGCCCGGCCCCGCGGCCGCCGCGCAGCCCTCAACCCGACCCGAGGCGGCTCCGCGCCGACTAGGGAGAGCAGCGAGGACGGTCCCCCCTCCTCCTCGCCTGCCGCCGCCGCCTTAGCCCTCTCGCCGCCGTGCTCCCTTTCACGCTCCAGAACCAGCCCCCCAGGCGCCCCGGACCCTGCTGGGGCGGGGCGGGGCGGGGCGGGAAGTCAGGGGAGCCCAGAGGCGGCGGCGGAGCGAGGGGCGCGCGGCTGCAACCGACTTGCTTTGGCTCCTGGCCCCTCTCTCCAGCCCTCCTCCCTTTCCCCCCACCCCTCAACCCCAAAGCGGTGGGCGGCCCCCGGGCGTCTTGAAGCAGTTTGGAGCTGGTAGGCTCCCAAACCCTGAGTTTTAATATTGATATGCCCTAAAAAGAAAAAAAGATTTATTGAGCACTTACTATATACCGAACACTAAGCCAACATAATCTCATTTGGTTTTCTTCATCACCCTATGAAGCAATGTAATTATTTTCATTTTACAGTTGAGAATGCTGGTCTCCAAGAGGTGAAAATCTCTTGATGTAGAGATAACCATGCTATGTTGGGAAATGCATAGGCTTTAAAGCCCATAGACCTAAGTTTCCATCCTAGTGTCCCACTTACTAGCTGTGTGACCTTGAGTGAGTTATTTGACCTCTCAAAGTCTCAGGTTTCTCATTCTCAAAATAGGGCTGTTGTATCAATCTGTGGCATGGATCATGTGAGGACAAAGTGAAATGACATATGTCACACTCTGGCCTCCAAGAGGCCCTGGGTGGGTGAGTCTTCTCAGTTCTCTCCCAGTGGGATCCCTGAGATCTGAGCCCAGGCTCCTTACTGCTTTGCCCCCCAAACCCCTGCCTTGCCCACCCCAACCCCATACTTTATTCCCCCAACCTCAGGTTCTTTTTTCTTTTTTGCATGGGCATATCCCCGTCATGAGTATAGAAAAGATGAGGCTATTTTACAAGCCCCCAGTCTCATCACAGTACCAGGGGGTAGGGAGGGGGCATTAATCTCATTTCCGAGGGAAAATAGGGGCCTGCAAAGGAAACCCTAGAACAGCTGAAGCCAAGGTTAGGACTTGAAGGAGGCACTGGGATTCCTTCCTCCTCTGACCCAAGGGTGCCATGTCACACTGAAGGTGAATGGGGGTGGTGGTGTCTCTGGGGCCCCCCTCACTCCTACATGACCTGGGCCATCTGGCATCAATTCTGTTCTGCTCCCCACATGCACTGTAGGAGCCAGGAGCCCCTGTCATGGATTTTGGGGCCTCTTCTCACCAACGCTAGTCAGAGGCCTCCCTAAACTTCGTGGTCTGTCTCGGGGCTAATACTGGTGTTTCACCTGCAGGGTGTTATATATCTTCTTGCTCCTCCTGCATCTCATTAGAGTGTAAGTCCCCTGAGGCCAGAAAGGCTGATGGACCACTCATCTGAGGCCTATACAGCATCTAGACAGACCACCCCCCTACACACATGCCAGACACTGCCCCTGAGCCTGTGCACCCTCCCGCACCTCTGCTCCCCTCTGGCCTCCCTCTCACAGGTGCTCACAGCTCCCCACTTGCCCCGGGTCTCCCTCTGCTTCTCCCCTCCCTACCCTGGCTTTGCACCATGCCTGGGCTACATACCGAATTGCTAATCGAAAGGATAATAAGAAAGCCACTGAAGCAAAAGCCACATATAAAAATTCCAAATACTAATGTTGATAATTATATGCTGCTGCCTGGAGGGAAAACTCAAAGAGAGGCTATTGGGGTGGTGTCTAGGGCCCTGGCCTGGGCATCAGGAGACCCGGATTCTACACTGGTCTTTGTCACTGATTGGCGGTGAGAACTTAGGCTGTTGCCTGATCTCTCTGGGCCTTTGCTTCTTTAAGATTGCAAGGCCCCCTCAGCAGCTTTGAAGAAACTGTAGGACAATCAGCACCGTATGAGATTTGTGACAGAGAACACTGGGTTGACAAATCAGAAAGTTTCTTTTAGTGAAACTACCTTTTACCTCTCACAAGATATAGGGGGTGGCTTAGGAACTGAAGAATCTTAAACTATGCAAAGGTTCCATTTCCTCCCCTTCTCCCTCCTCTCCTTTCTCAATCAAGCATTTCTTGTTATGTAATGAAGTTCAGCCGCTCTGCTGGACCCTGAAAATGCAAAGAAATATAAGCCACAGTCCAGGTCCTTGAAGGGGTAGATAGACGTGTTACCCAGCAATTCCAACACACTGAGGTAAAGTGCAGAGGAGGAAACAACTAACTCTGCCTGGGGGAGTCCCAGGAGGCTTCCCAGAAGAGGTGACATTTGAGCCGAGTTTTATTAAAGGGTGAGACATTCACAAGGCAGGCCCAAGGGAGGAGGGAATTCTGGGTAGAGAGGCTGGAGTGAAGGGACAAGGCTGGAGGGTCTCTAAGGAAGCTACACAGCATCCAGGAAAGAGATAGTAAGAACCTGAAGAAGACAGGGTCAGTGGGATAGAGAATAAGGAAAGATTCGAGACCTTTCTGGGTGAGAACTGAGAGGAGAGATTGGTTGTAGAGAAGAAAGCAGGGTGTTGAGGGTAACACTGGGATCTCCAGCTTCAGAGAAGCTGATGCCACCAATCAGCGGGCATTGGGAGGGGTGCAAACTCTATTTACTCTGGGTGATGCCCTTGGGCACCATAAAACCCTATTTCTAGGCCTTTACACTCCTTTTCTCAGTTTCATTCTCCCTTTGGTTTCCTAAAATTTTCCTTAGGAGGAAAAAAACCCCCCCACATTAACTTGATTATCTTATTGAAAGGGGGATAGGTCCAAGTCTGGGCCAGGAGAGCTCAGTGGGAGCCCTGGAAGCCCAACTGGCGGAGGCAGCAACTCTCCTAGCTGGGATCAAAGCAAGGCCTGTAGATTGGGGCAGAGTAGGCACTGGGTGAAAACCTGGGAGGAGATGCCCTTATCACTTGCTCTGCTCTCACCTTTCTGAATTCCCCCAGTGGGATCCCACATGGCGGCGACATGGCAAGTTATGTTTTTGTTGGAGTCACCTCGGGTTGCTAATCCCTTTCCACCTGGGGGCTTCCTTCATAAGCTCTTTCCTGCATAATCTCTTAGTTCATTTTACAAGGGGTTAACTTCTTCATGGGGTTCCCTAGGGAATGTAAATCAGTACCAAGTATGGGGAGATTGTATCACGCTCTACTTCAAGAGGCTACACATTGGAAGAAATGCTTCCCATAGAAATGAAGATGAGACCCACCCCCAGCCTCAGCCCAATACCTCAGAGTCAAGATCATGGTCAAAGTCACATGGCTGGACCTCCAAAGCCTCCAGTAACGGGGGTGGGGGTAAGAACTAGCAGAGGGTAGGGACAGGTGGGCATTTGGGCTGCCCATCAGCCAAATTCTGCCCCCATGGACGTGGCTCCAGGTTGACCCAGCTCCAAGGAGGAGGTAAGCAGGCAGTGGGAACCAATCCTTGACTCTGGATTCCTGAGAGGACCCTGGAAACGCTTGCTGCTCTTAAGCTAGGCCCTTCCATCAGGGGCAGACCCCTCCCAGTAATGGGGTCTGCAGTCTGTCTCTTAAAATTCTCCTTTAGGGGGCTGTGGAGACATGTTACCACAGCTCTCACTTCTCTCCATAGGAGATTGCAGGACTGAAGACAAAGCACACAGCCTGCTCAGCTCCATCAACATCACCCCTGGCATCCACGGGCTGCCTCGGGGGCATGTGAGCATTTGCTCACTGGCAGAGAAACCTGTGCTGTTGGCACTCTCCCACTTTTCCCGAGAAAGTATGTGTGAGGGTACGGGAGGTGTTGGGGATGAGGGTTATCGGCAGTGGCAAGCAGATGGTAGGGGACTTTCACCTGATGCAGTAATGAAAATGAAAACAAGTATGAGGACAAGAACGCTTTACATTTGCTTTACACTCTACAGTTTTTGAAGCATCTGCTCTGCTACTATCTCATCTGATTCTCATAAACATGCATCAATTCCAGTTTATGGATGAGAAACATGAGTCCCCAAGACAGTAAATAACTTCCAACTTGGAAAAATAGTCAGAGAGCAAGAGTGAGCCAAAGGAAAAAGAAATGAAACCAATTCATGATCCCCCCTTCTCCCTGCCCTTGAAGCCAGAGTCGGCCAGGTGGGGTTTGCAGAGGGGGTTCTCCTTTGCTTTTACTCTGAATGGAGAGAGTGTAGGGTGGCCCTGCCCTGGGGCCCTCTGAAGAGCTAAGATCCAGGACCCAAAACAGCTGCCTTCTGCATGGGGGTGTAGGGTCATGTGTTCTTGCCCCAGGGTTGACTACCTGAGCAGAGAAAGGACTTTTCCCTCTGTGTGTAGGAAGACACATTCCTTTTGCCTCCCTGCTGCACATGTCTGTGTGTCCAATGTGCAGCTGAGAGAAATGACCCTTCCCTCCTCCCTAGACCACGGTCTGGAAGGGCAGGGAGCTGGAAGACAAAAGGGCTATTGGTTCTAAGAAAATATTTCCAGAGAGGCTAGAGAGGTTTTTACATTCTTCAGTCCAGGAGAAGAAAGAGAGAGCCCTTTCTGGGTACCTACTCTGTGTCAGACACTTTTATCTTCTAATCCTCAAAACAACCCATCAGGTTGCTTTAAATCAAGGCTCATGGAGGTTAAGTTAATGTGCCAAGTTCATTCATTCAGGCAATGACAGGCAAGATTTGAAGCCAGGTCTTCTGATGCCACACCTGATCCTTTTTCACTGTCTTCCCCAGCAACACTACTCATCCCCATCATGGTCCAAGGGACTGGGGGCATTTGATGAGGAACCAGAAAAAGAAGCAAGTCTCTTTTTAAACCAAAAAGTTTAAAAAGAGACTCGCTGGACAGACATCCCTCTTCAGGTGGAATTGGAAAGACACAAGGCCCCAAATTCTCTGTGGATCAGAAACATGTATTTGCCAAACTCAAAGGCTGAGAACCTTAATGTGCTTTCTTTGTTTATTTCTGTTTTGGTTTGCCTTAATTTTTACTTATGCTCCTTTGGAAGATCTCAACTGGACTGAGCTGGACTAAGGGGACCTAAGAGTGAATAGTTGGGGAAAGGAGAAGCCATGGCACTGCTATCAGGGTGGGCCAGCAGAGAGGGAGATGAAAAGAATCCTAGGGAGAAAATGAAACACTTGGGCTGCTGTTTCCCTCTTACCAGAATGCCCACTCCCCAGAGCTCTTCTCTTCTCCTGGCCTGGAAGGAGTACGTGTGTGTGTGTGAGAGAGAGAGAAAGAGAGAGAGAGAGAAGGAAGAGTCTTCAGAGGTCAGGCTACTTGCAGATGCCAGCTTCCTGATCCCTGACCCACCACGACCCCAGCAGCATTTGGGGTACCCACATAAGGCCCTGCATCACAGCAAGCACGTTTGGTTCCACTGCAGCCTGCATCTCATCTCCCATCCACACACATGCTGGTATACAGTCCCCTTGCTCTGGCTCCCATGCCTGTCATTCCAGGGCAAGCCATGGGCCTGGACCATACCATATAGTACAGCTCTGCTGTGTCAGTGAGACTGTTAACAATGAGACTAGTGAAGGCACAGCGAGCCAGGTTGAGCCCTGGGAGAGCTGATGAGACAGAGAAACAAAAGAAGATAGAAAGAGGGGTGGATGGTGTTTCAGTTCACTGAAGCTGACAAAATGCAATATACCAGAAATGGGTTGGCTTTTACAATGGGGATTTATCAACTTACAAGCTTATAGTTCTGAGGCCGTGAAAATATCCAAATTAAGGTATCAACAGGCAATGCTTTCTCTTTGAAGACCGGCTACTGGTGATTCTGAGTTCTCTGTTCCTCATTCTCTTATAAAGGACTCCAGTAAGAGGATTAAAACCCACCTGGGGCATGCCTCAACTGAAATAACCTAATCAAAATGTCCCACCCACAATAGGTTCACACCCACAGGAATGGATTAGCTTTAAGAACATGATCTTTTCTGGGGTCCATAAAACCTCCAAACCACCGTAGATGGATGGATGACAGACTTTTTTTTGAGTGTCTATCATGTGCCAGAACTGTGCTAAGAGCATTAAATGCACTATCTCAATGAATCTTCACATTAAATCCATGAAGCAGGCATTCACCATACAAGGTAACTTGTATTCATTCTCAAATAATTTAATAGGTGCCAGACTTTGTGCCAGATGCTTTATATACTGTTTCATTTAGTCTTTACAATACTCCTTTTCTTCCATGCTAGGAGAACAATTTTTGCAGGGATCCCTAGCCCTTGCCATAGGAGGTGCTGGGGGGAGGGGAGCTAGTTGAAAGAGCATGACTTTTGACATCAGGCAGACCTGAGTTCAAATCATGCTGGGAGCTTAATACAGTTTTCTTCTTCATCTCCTCCTCCTCCCCTCTTCTTTCTTTTTCTTTTTGGAAAGCATTTTGGCACTATGTATCAAGGCCCAGTGTAATTCCACTATTGAGAATTTATCCTAAGGAAATAACAACAATAGTTAAAATTTATTGAGTAACTACTATGTGGCAGGCACTGTTCTAATTGCTTCAGATGAATTATCTTATTTAATTCTAACAACCCCATGATGGTATCATAATAGGTACCATTATTACTCTTGCTGTTGTGCAGATGAGAAAACTGAAACACATAATTTACCCAGGCTATATGGCTCATGAGTGGCAGAGCGCAGACTCCAACCAAGACGGCCTGGCCAAGGCTGTATTCTTCAACCCTATACTCTACTGACCGTATAAGCTTTGCACATAACACTGGCCATCACAGTATTAATTATTATTGCAGAAAATTTGTAATATATCTAAATGTCCAAAAACAGGGCAATGATTAAGTAAATATAAAATAATGTTTTTAAAAGAAATTTATAATACCATGGGGGAAATGCTTATGTTATAAAATAAAGTGGGAAAAAAATCAGCCTATGAAACTGCAAACAATATAGCCACAAGTATGCAAAAAAGTCCAGCAAAAATAGTAAGAGGAATTAAAATAAAATGCTGTTAAGTGTTGTCTCTACTGGGAGCAACTAGGGTTCATTTAAATGTTCCTCTCTATCCTTTTTTGTATTTTCCAAATTCTCTGCAAGGTTCATGCATTAACTTAAAACTATTTTAAAACTTAAAATAAAAGAAATAGTTCCTGAACGATTGATATGCTGGGTGCCCCTTGAAGTCTCATTGTCTCTTAATATCTTCACTCCCAGCAGGAATACAGTGGGGCTGGTGTGTGTGTGTGTGTGTGTGTGTGTGTGTGTGTGTGTGTGTGTGTGTGTGTGTGTGTGAAACCCCTACCCCCAGCCTGCCTTAGTGGGAGAATTTTAGTAAATGAGGTCACATTTCTAAAGGCTATGTTCTCCTTACAGCTGGGTGAACTGAGGCCCCAGAGATCCTCACAGAGAAAAGGAAGGCAAAGAAGAAAGCAGCAGGGAGGATGCAGAGAATGGGAAACATAATGGCAGGAGAGAAGGAGGAGGTGGAAGAGAGGGCTTGGTGGGGGAAAGCCGAAGAGATGAAGGAAACCTGGAGCCTTGAGGAGGGTCTGGGAGCTGGGAGGGGAGAAAGTGAATGAGTGATGAAGCAAGACAAAAAGAGGGCAGAAAGGAGGACCAGAGAAAGAGAAAACACATCAAACTGGTAAGAAATTTAATTCTTTTCATCCACCAAGATTCCTGCTGAGCTGCAGTGGATTGCCCCAATGTTACAGAAACTATTCCCTGCTTCAATCTAGGGAAAGCCTTTCCCTGAGCATGCAACCTGAATCCTCCTCCAGCCTTGCAATTCCACACCCCTCACACCCCCACCGAATTCCTCAAGGTTCCAGCCAAGAAGCCCCTCTCTGGATTATAGCCACTGCAATTTGCCAGGGACAAACAGACCTATCACTGCTGCAATTCAACCAGCCAATATAGGGGTCTTTGGTACCAATGAACATGAATCAGGAAATAAACATAGGGATTAATACCCAGCTGTCCTCAAACAGTTTGTCAAGGCTGCCTAAGGTTTTTAGTTTATAAACCAAAGCATTAAAAAGATCACGAACAATGTGAAATCTGTGAGGGTCATCTGTAGAATCCAACTACAGGGAAAGAAATGAGGCCCCAAGAGGGAGAAGACTTAGTCAAGGACATACAGCTGGTTGGCATTTGAAAACTCTGGGCTTTTTGATTCCTCACCCAGTAGACCAATTGCTTATAATATGAAGTAAGCTTTTGTGTTTTCAAAGGGCTTATTGTGAGTCTGACTATCCTTCTTTACCCTCATGATATGCCATCAGGTAGGTCACCCAGGACCAAGTTCTATTTTTGCAGGTGGAAAACAGCAGCTCTGAGAGGTCATGGGGTCTCCCAGCATCACTGGGCTGACTGAATATGGAGCTGGGGCTCAGCCCAAATCTTCTCAAGAAATGTGTAGAGGGAGCTTGCTGCTAGGCCATACACCTTCTGGAGGAAGTTTCAGCGATTCTGAAGTCAGGAGCAATTCCAATTTCTGAAATTACTGGAGCCCTCAGGCCAAAATTCCTCCTTAGGGCAGCACAGCAAGTGTTAAAGGCAGAGAGTGAGTGTGTTCAAGTTTCTACTATTACATTGTGGTTTCTACTGTGAAATTGTCTGCATGACTGCAGTTCTGAGGTGTGAAACCTTATACCCATTATCATTGATAACCATTGATTGAGCACTAACTGCATACAGGGAACAGGATAGGTTCTGGGGATACAAAGTGATATGAGACATGGTCCTAGTCCTCAAAAACAGGATTATTTTACTGTGAAATAGGGCCCAAACTATACAAATACAAAGAGGTGACATGTCCAGGTTCTCTCACAGAGGCCTGCTTTCATATGCGCTGTTTTGCCTCCTAGAAATCCCTTACCCCATCCAACTATGCACCCTTGCAAGCTCAGCTCAGATATTTCCTTCTCAGGCATTCTTTTCACAGACTCCTCAGCCTGGGTTGGATGCCCTTCCTCCGCCTTGCTTTAATATTCTATATTTTCCTCTACCACAGCACTCAGTGCACCATACTTTTTAATATTACTTGTCTCTCTCTCCCACCTGACTCCGAGCTTCTGGGAGGAGGATGAGGCTGTATTTGCCATCCCTGGTACCTAGTCTGCACCTGACAAATTAGGTAGACACTTAATAGATGTTTGTTGAATAAAGGAAAAAACCTCTTTGCTTCCACTGTCTCTACCATATAAGCTCTAAGATCCCCTGAAGCTCTAACATTCTGTGACTTTATGTTCATCATTTGAGATATTGTTTTCAATGACAGAGGTCTCAAATTCATTCAGGCTGTGCATGACTTCACTTATTAGTGAATACCCCCCCCGCTCAGTGTCCCTCGTTTTTTCCTCTAGGACCTAATGTTAACCTGAGCTTGAACAACAGTGGGAATTTGTGCTTTACTTCACATCCCTTTTGTTAGAATGACCAGGGCTGGCAGAAACCCATTAAGAACTTCCTGTCCACTCTTAACAAGTTTCTCCCCATTTCCATAGTTGCTGGGCAGGTGAGGCTGGGAAAACTCAGTGACTAGACAACACAGAACACTCAAGGAAAAAAAAAAAAAAAACTAGCCAGAAGTATTTGCAGATTAGAATAGCAAGTAAACTTGATGGAAACTAACATTCACATTACCTGTCAGGTTTTCAATAATGTCAGAAGCAGAGGAGCCTGGAACCAGCTGGAGGAAAAAGATAAGAAACGCATTTGTTTCCTCTGCCTGGACCACATCAATTGTTGCCCTTGCCCCCACCCCCACCCCCACCCCTACATCTTATGTTTTACTCTAAGAAAACAGTTGGTTGCATATTTCAGGCAAGCTTCGTTGTGTCACTGTCTCTCTGCTTGTAGGAAAAACTGAGTCAGGTATATTAGCAAGTTTGTCCCAGTGGCCATGTTGCTGTCCGTGGTGCTGACGGCTCAATGGCGACCCAAGCCTCTGAGTCTTAGCCAGGTTGGTCTGCCCCCACATAAGACGCTGCCAATAAATGACTGAAAGAAGTTGGGCTGTGCCCAAAGCCTGTCTGAAAATACAAAAATACAGGTCCACAATTCATTATCCAAAACCCTGGTCAGGTTTGTTTTTTTTTTTTTTTTTTTTTTTAGAAATCTGCTACATATTATGTAAAACCCTTACTGGGGTCTGGAGCAGCACCACATAAACAAACATCAGTATTTCCCCAGCAAAATGTATGACTAGTCATCCCAGGTGTGATCAATAAAGACCTTAAATAGCTTCCTGGCAGTTCATGTCAGGGTCTTCTTCCAAAAGAATGTGCCTTAGATTTATGAAGAAGCTTTTGGTTTTAGTGTTTTGGAATTTTGATTTTTGGTTAAGGGATTGTGGGCCCCTGGTGGTTCTAGCCCACCGTGGGTCAAGTTGACCTGCAAAAATTCCCATGGTGATTGAACTTTCTAGGCTTGCAAATTTCCTGGCTGTGGGTTGGAGTCAGAGGATGGATGAGGAATGGAATTAAAGCATAGAAAATCAGCTTGAATCATCCTTCCCCTCACCCCCCCCCCCCAAAAAAAAATTCACAAACATAACTTGCTTCTCAGGAAAAATAACTAATAATCCTTAAATATAGCTGGAGGCCCACTGGGAAGCCTCATGCGTGCCAAGCAAAGCAGATTAAAAAAACAAAACAAAACACTAAAAGCCCTTTTTTCTACCCACAAGACTGAGTGTTCCTTGACTCTGGGCACTCTCACATCTCCTATCACACAGTCAGGAGCCCATAGTTGGAATTTCTGTGCTGGGGAAGAATGTTTTGTTATCAGTGCCTAATAATGGCTACTAGCCTGATTTACTGCTTACTACATGCCAAGCTCTATGCTAAGCACCTGACATGCATTATGTCTTTTAATTCCTACCACTACCCTGTGAGACAGAGTTATTCCCATTTCATAGATGAGGAAACTGAGAAATTAAATAACCTACCCAAAGTCATAACCAGCAAATGGTGGAATCAGGGGATTTGTATCCCTATCAGTCTGACTCTAGTGTCTGCCTTGCTTCACCACTCTCTCACATTGCGTTCACTGTCATGGGTGTTTGCCTGAACATGAATAGAGGGGATTAAATTGCAGTAAGTCTTGAATACATTTAGTTTTTGGTGGATTTTTAGTTAAGTATACTGTGAAATGATTCATGTTTACACTTACAGTATATTTTTCAAGTTTTAAAAAATTCTGCAAATAATTACTGCTCATGAAGTAGAGAAGTGTAGAATAAAAGGCTGCTTCCTGTTTATGACTTTCCAAGGCTCACTCCCAATAGACTAATGGTTTCTTATTTGTCCTTCCAGAAGCATATATGTAGTTTTGGTTTTTTTTTTTAATCCATATAGGATAGTATATGTACTGTACACCTGCTTTTTTTTTTTTTGATGAGAGAAGTTGAGTTCACAAAACAATCATGCATAAAATATAGGACTCCCATACACCATCCTACCACCAAAACCTTCCACTGGTATGGAAACTTTGTTACTATTGATGATAGCACTTTTTAAATAATTGTGTTTTTTTAACAGTAGTTACCTTTGTTACAATTGTTGAAAGATTTTTAAAATAGTTCTATCTATTGTCAATTATTTACATTAGGTATACCCCTGCTTTTTTCTTTAATAATATATTATAGTCATCTTTTCATATGTGCACATGAGGCATAACTGATTTTTTTTATTAAACTAGTTTTTTAATGAGAATGTTAAGGGTATTAGACAAACAGGCAAACAGTAGTGAAAGGAATAAATTTCTAATTACTAGACTAAGATACGTATATATGACTTTTTTTTTTCTTTTTTTGAGGCAGCATTGCATAATGGTTAAGAGTCTAGAGCTAGAGCATTTGGATTTAAGTCCCCACTCTGTCCCCCATAAACTCTGCAACCTTGGATAAATTAATCTCTCTAAGTCTCAGTTTCTTTATCTGTAAAGTGGGCCTAATTATGGTAACTCCCTCTTGGAATTGTATAAACTAGAAGAGATAAGACAGTCAAAGGGTTTAGCACAGTGCCTGGTGTAAGTTATTTTAGTTCACATCTCAAGCAGCCACACATCCACTGCTAAAGCAGATATATAGAGGATCTCCATAAATTTGTTTGTAGGATAGCCCTTAATTGATAACTTAGAATAGGTGAGTCTAGGCATCTTTCATTTCTTGCCCCCATCTCAAATTGACCAAAGTAAAAAAGTTTGGAGGCCACTGCTCTGCTCTCCATAGACTGGACCTTGAACCTTGGACACTAAGCTTCTTCCCTGGAAGAGAAGTCAGGGTGAGTGTATAGAATTCAGGGTGTAAACGATTGAGTTTGGAGTTAGACATTCTAAACTTAAATCTGCCACCATCATGCTGTGTGACTTTGGAGAATTTCTAAATCCCACCTAGCTCTAGGATTCTAGGACTCTGCTTTTGATTTCCAAGACTATGCAGATGTGGCTGCAGGGAAGCTGTTGTACCTAGAAAACTGCTGGTTAGTATGGTTTTGGTGTCTGGTCCTGTCGGGAAGCAGAGTGCTGCTTAAGCATTGCAGGCTCTGTAGTCAGAAAGGAAGTTTCAATTTTTGGCTCAGCCACTTCTTAGCTGAGAAAATTACTTAACCTCTCTGAGCCTTGATTTCCTTATTAGATAACATGGGATTAATAATAGTACCTATCTTAAACATAGTGCCTGTCTCTACTTATCTTTACCTGTTTTACCTATCATGTTGGAACTATTCATATTTATTGAGTGCTCTCTATGAGCCAGACACTCTGCTAGATACTGGGATACAACTATGAGAGAAACCCAAATGGAACTTACAGTCCAGTGTGGAAAATGGACAATAATTGAATAATCATACCAAACAAATATAAAATCACAATGGATACAAGTGCTTCTAAGAATGGCAACCTACTTCAAGAGATCCAGGGTGGTAAGGGATTTCACGGAAGGCTTTCCTGGGAAGGTGATACTTGCTTTAAGCACAAAAGAATGAGTTAACTAGATAAGAGGGGAAACAGGATGTGCAAACGCCCTGTGGTGGCAGATAAGAAAGAAGGTTTAGTGAGGCTGGAGGGAAAAGAATAAAAAGGAACATGGGCCAAGTAAGTGTGGAGAAATGAACATAATCTAAGATATGTTTTTTTTTTTTTCTTTATTCTAAAATCAGTGGGAGTTCCTTGATGGTTTAAGCAGGAGGCTGATATGATCAGATTTGCTTTTAGAAGAGATCTTTAGTTGAGAATAGATTTAGAGGGAGGTGGTAAAATGACTGTAGGCACACCATCTAGGAGGCCACAACTGTTGTCAGGGTGAAATAAGATGGTAGCTTAGAATGCTGGGGAGAGAAGTAGTTTGAAAGATGTGAACAGATTGGAGAGCTATTTATGTAATAAAATTGACAGGACTTGGTGATAGATTGGATGGGGCAGGTTGGGGGGATTGCGAGGGAGAGGAATTTGTCATGAAGGAGGCCTAGGTTTTTGGTTTGACCAATTGGATGGCTGATGGTGACATTTGGCTGATGGTGCCTTTGCCAGGAGAGGGACTTCAAAAAAGCAGCAGATATGGGGGAAAGAGCCTGAATGATTTAGAACCTCTGGCTTGTGGTGCCCTTGAGACATTCAAGTTGAGCTCCTCAGCAGGCAGCTGCATATGTGGGTCTGAAGCTCAGAGCAGAACCCTGACCTGGAAATACAGATTAGGGAAAAATTAGCAGGCACAGCAATTGAAGCTGTGCATATGAATGAGATGCCCTGTGAACCAAATAGAGTGTATGGAGAGGAGAGGGCTTGGATCTCAACCATAAGGAAATACAATAATTAATGGTTGGGTGAGAATAATGGACTGGAAAAGGAGACAGTGATGAGGGAGAAACCAAGCTAAGAGTGTTTCATGAAAGAGGGAGTGCTCAACTGTGTGTAAAGATGATAAAAGGTCAAGTAAAATGAGGACTGAAAGATGTTCATTGACTTTTACAGCATAGAAATCATTTGTGACCTGTTCTGGTTTGTTAATGTTGCCTTTCTGCAAAACACCAGAAATGGATTTGCTTTTATAAAGCAGGTTTATTTGGTTACAAAGCTACAATCTTAAGGCCATAAAGTGTCCAAGGTAAGACATCAAAGTGTACCTTCACTGAAGGATGGCCGATGGCGTCTGAAAACCTCTGTCAGATGGAAAGGCACGTGGCTGGCATCTGCTTGCTCCCAGGTTATGTTTCAAAATGGCATTCTCCAAAATGTTGCTCTGGGGGCGTTTTGTCCTCTTAGCTGCAGCTCATGTTCAAAACGTCACTCTCAGATGCTGTCTACAATGTCACTCACAGTTGCTCTGAGTTTCTTCTGTTTGTCAGCAATTTTATATGACTCCAGTGATTTAATTCAGACCCACCCTGAGTGGGTGGAGCAACACCTCCATGGAAATTATCCAATCAAAGCTCTCACCCGGTTGATTGAGTCACATCTCCATGGAAACACACAATCAAAGATTCCAACCTAATCAACATGTTTGCCCCACAAAATTGCATCAAGATAATGGCATTTGGGGGGACATAATACATCCAAACTGGCACATGACCTTAATGGCAGCTGTGGATGTGGAGTGATGGAGTGGAAAACAGGGTTGAAGTGAGTGGGATGTGAGGACTGTGATCACTGTGAAGGGGATGTGAGAGACCAAGAAGTTGCCTGAGATTTTGGGGAGGTTTAAGTGAAATAATACATATAAAATGCTTAGAGCAGTGTTTACCCTGAGTAAATGGGACTAAGGGTGTTTGTCATAGGAAGAAAGACATGAATTGTTTGAAAGGCTTAGATACCTGACTTTAGTACTTCTACATGACAGTGAGGCTTACATTCTAGAACTACAAAATGCTCTAAACACTCTAGAAGGGAGACCTAGGAGATAGCTGGGAAGGGAAGAGGTTGAGGTTATTTTCTTCAGGAATCACATGGTCCTGGGGTAGGAAGGGCAGCAGAGTCATAACTGTTGGGGGTGAAGGGTGGGGAAAACTAATTTTCCTCTGAAGGTCCAAACCACAGGGGAATCTCTCCTTGAGCTTGTCTCAGTCTCTCCATGAAGTTTTCATCAACTACTTCAACTTACTGACTTCTTTCAACTCCCATAGCACTTAGAGTCTTATGTCATCTAGTAATTGATTATATGAGACCTTCGATAAGTGAAACAGATAACTGGTATTTATGGGAAGGAATCTATTTTGTAAGCATAATTTTTCAATATTTATTTATTATAAGATCAGTAAATGAGAGAATCGAAGCTGCTCTGATGAAGTAAAATGATGGAAAGCAGTTCTATTGGCCTTAGCAATCACTTCTTTATTTTGCTTTGATTGTAAAAGAACCCCCACACCTTGATTCATTCATGTAAGTCATTGCAAATAATAGCAGTGTTATCTTGCACTCTCAAGATGTTCTTTAATTAATCAGAGATTGCAGAAGGACATTTATTGTAAATTCTGTACAAAAATAAGCTAGTCCAGAGAACAAGCTGTCACCAACATGTTAAAATGTCAGTATGCACATTGTCTCTTTATATAGACCTATGTGTGTATATATGTATATGTGTATATATATATAAAGTTGATTTAAACTATTCTACAAATATTATGTAACTGCATTATTATATTTTTTATTACTCCTCAAAAATAATTCTTAAGGTAGTTATTATTATCTATTTTTAATGTACAAGAAAATTGAGGTTCGAAAGATTAAGTAGACTTATATTTCTAGAATTATGAAAGTCTAAATACCCTAAACAACCTTTGCACTGAAAATGACTAAAAATGATGGGTAACATATCTTTAATGCATCAGTGATCTGGCAAGAAAGTAAGAAATCCAGAGTGAAAGCAGGGACTCAAAGTATTGAGCAGATCACTAAAGCTGCCTTTCACACTGGGTGTCTGTTCAACTTTGGTTAATTTAAGATTGAGTATTTTACAGAGTCCCAGGGCTTGGGAGACAAAGTATAAGTATTCAAAGATCTTTGTAATGTTAGAGAAGAGGGTTAAAATATTATTAATTTTAGATTTCAGTAATTTAAATATGTAGAAATTTTCTCAGAAAACCATCAAAAGAAAAACTATAGAGAACATACCCTCCAAACCAGAAACAAATACAGTGGGAAAAATTCAATTAACACAAAAGAAGTCAGGAAAGGAGAGGAAAAGAAAACATAGAAATGATGAGACAACTAGAATGTACAAAATACAGTGTAGAAATTATTGTTTATCACAATTACTATTAATGTAAATGAATTAAATTCTCCAATAAATGCTTCTCAAATTAAATTGGAAAACAAAACCCAGATATATGTTGTTTAAAAGAGACGAGACACATCTAAACCATAAAATATACAAAAAGGACTGGAAAATAATATATTGAGCAAACAGAAACCAAAAACCTGCTATAGCTATATTAATAATAGCCAAAGTAAACTTTAAGGCAAAAGGAAAAAAATAGCATAACCCAAGAAAAAGATAGTCACTGCATATTGATAAAAACTTTAATCCTCTAGTCAAAAAATAACAGCAAAAATTCCAAACTTTTAAGTTCCCAATAGCATAGCCTCAAAAAAAAAAGAAGAACTGACAAAATTACAAGGAAGAAATAGACAAATTCACTATCATTGTGGGAGATTTTAATACTCTCTCTATAATTGATAAATAAAGCAGGCAAAAAGTTCAAGAAAAGTATAGAGGATTTGAAAAACACAAATAACAAGCTGATTTATGGGAAAATACAGAACATTATACCAAAAAGTGAAGAATACAAACATAATAAACTGTATTCTGTGGTTTACAACATATGTATAAGTAAAATGTATGACAACAACAGCATAAAGGCCAGAAGTATACTATCATAAAGTTCTTATACTCTATTTGGTGTAGTATAATATCACTTAAAGGTGGATTTGTAAGTTTAATATGTATACTATAAACCATAAAACAAGGACTAAAATAAAAAAATAAAATTTAGAACTAATAAGCCAACAAAGGAGACTTTGTTGGAATCATAAAAATATTCAGTTGATCCAAAAGAAGGCAAAGAAGAGGAAAAAAGGAAAATAGAACACATGGGACAAATAGAATATAAATACTAAGATGATAGGTTAAACTTAACTATACCAACAGTCATATTAAATGTAAATGGTCTAAACACTCCAGTTAAAAGGCAGAGGCTGTCAGATTGGATTAAAAAAAACAAAAACAAAAACAAAAAACAAGGCCAAACTTACACTGTTTACAAGATGTGCATTTTAAATATAAAGACACACACAGTTTAAAAGCAAAAGGATGCTTATTTTTATTTTTTTCTTGGAGTAATGAAATTGTTCAAAAATTGATTTTGGTGATGAGTTCACAAGTATATGATGGTACTCTGAACAGTTGTACACTGTGGATGATTGTAGGGTATGTGAACATATCTCAGTAAAACTGAAATTTAAAAAAAAGCAAAAGGATGGAAAAAGATATACCATGGCAACGTTAGTCAAAATAAAGCTGAAGTGGCTATATTAAAGTAGATACGAGAGCAAACAATGTACCAGAGATAAAGGTTATTTCATAATGATAACAGGGTCAATTATTCAAGAAGAAATAACAATCCTAAACATTTATATAATAACAGAGCTTCAAAAACCATGGAGTGGCAGACGCAGGTGCAAGTGACCAGGATGGCCACAATAGCGTGGGCTTGGTGGGCTCCATGGTCAGTGGCATGCCCCAGGTCACACGGGCACCGCATGCCCCAGGGTTGGGTGGAGATGCTACATCTGTGATTAGAGGGGCCAAAAAGCCCAGTACACAAATTTTCCCTCAGTGTCCCTTTCCCATCTCCTAGGCTGTGGAGATAGCCTGTGGATCCCTGGCCCCAGATGCTGAGCCCCATGGAGGGGTGATTCAGAAGAAGCTCACAGTGGCTGTCCAGAGGACTGCTGAGGACCCTCATCTCCTCCAAATTTCTGTCCTGAACTTTCTCCACCAGCTTTCTGCAGTGGTGCAGACCATGCAGTGCTTTGGGCCCTCTGTTTCCCACTAACTCTGAGCCAGGAAAAGGGCCTGAAGCCTGACCTCATGTCCCCTCCTGGGCAGTGCCCCCTTCCCTAGGGTATTGATTCCTAGAGTAGTTGCCACTTTCTTACTGGAGCCTAATTTTTAGCTACACTGTCCCTTGGATGCTGGGGGCCCACTCATTTTATTTGGTGCTTAAAAGTTTTTTTTGCTGCAGAAAATAAAAACAAGCTACAATTCCCTGCCTGAGTTTCTTTCTCAACTACTGCACCTCCAGATTTTCTTGCCTTTGTTTTCGGGTTGGAGGGGAGGTTCTGGGATTCAGATATCCAAGTAGCACAAGGTAAAGTGCTATGTAATGTAAGGCCATTTTCAATGTATAACAATAATATATAATGGAGAATTTGGGGGGGGGGAGTTTATCATTCAGTTTTTCCTGATTGTTTTCATTTAATATGAGTGTTTCCTCTTTCTGAAAATTCTGCAAAAACACATTGAATGGATGTACCAATGAGGCCTTATGATATAATTGCTGACCATTTAAATCATCTCCAGTTTTCCCTTATGATAGGTAATGATTCAGTGGGATGCTGGTATATAAGTCTTGGCATGAATAGTTATTTCCTTAAGATAGATTCCAAGAGGTAGAATTACTGAGTTAAATATTTTCTATTTATTATTTAAGGCTCTTGATCTATGGTACAAAATTGCTTGCTAGAAATTGTGCCCTCCTACAACAATTCTGGTTTCTCCACATCCTTTGTCATCACGAGGTCGGCTTAATGCCAAAATACTTAGTTTGTATGAGAAGAGCAACACTAAAATAGGATTTTTGTGGCTTACTGGCCTTGCTTCAGATCAGGGAAGAAAATTTTTTGGACAGTTCCTTAAGGGTTAGCGGTAGATTGGACCCGTCTAAAATATCTTGTATCCTACAACCTTGCTAAACATGTGTAATAGTTTTAGTGGCTCTTTTGTAGACTCCGTGGGATTTTCTACATAAGAGAACATGTTGTCTTTCAATAAAGGCATATTTACTTCTTTCCAAAAACAGAACAAAACAAAAACAACAATAAACAAACAAACAAACATGGATCAAAACTGATAGAATTGCAAGGAGAAATAGACAAATTCACAAGTATAGTTGGAAATTTTACTACCCCTCCCTATACATGTTCTTTTCAAGAACACCCAGAACATTTGGCAAGATAGATCGTATTCTGGGCCATAAAACAGTCTCAACCAATGTAAAAGATTCAAATCATACAAAGTATGTTCTCTGCCCATAATGGAATTAAATTAGAAATTGATAACAGAAAGTTATCTAGAAAACTGCCAAATATTTGAAAACTAAACATATACTTCTAAACCATCCATGGGTCAAAGAAATAAAAAGGGACATTAGAAAGTATTTTGAACTGAATGAAAATGACAATGCAACATTTCAAAATTTGCAGAAAGCTATACTTGGAAGCAAATTTATAGCAGTAAATACATATATTAGAAATGAAGAAAGGTCTCAAAACAATGGCCTCCACTTTTACCTTAAGAAACTAGAAAAAGAGAAAATTAAACCCAAAATAAGCATAAGAAGGGAATTAATGAAGATCAGAGCAGAAATCAATGAAACAGAAAACAGAAAAAAAAAAAATCAATGAAACCAAATGTTTGGTTCTTTGAGAACATCAATATTATTGATAAACTTCTAGCCACATTGATTAAGAAAAAAGAGAGAAGACACAAATTACCAATAATCAGGAACAAGAGAGGCGACATCACTACAGATTCTACAGATATTAAAAGGATTAGAATCCTTTTAATATTAAGGGAATATTAAGACAACTTGATGCCAGTAATTTTTACAATTTAGGTGAAATGGGCAATTTCCTTAAAAGGCAACAACTACCAAAGCTCATGTGAGAAAGAAATAGATAACACCAATAACCTGATATCTACTGAAGAAACTGAATTTGTAGCTTAAAACCTTCCCACAAAGAAAATCCCAGGCCCAGATAATGTCACTGATGGATTTTATCAAACAGTTAATAAAGAACTGGCACCAGATTTATACAAACTTTTCCAGAAAATGGAAGAGGAGGGAACACTTCCCAATTCAATTTATGAGGCCAGCATTATCCCAATACCAAAATCAAAAAAATTACAAAGAAAGAAAACCAATATCCCACATAAATACAGATGCAAAAATTCTAAATAAAATGATTACAAATTGAATCCAACAATATATAATACATCATGACAAAGTGGGGTTTATCCCAGGAAGGCAAAGTTGGTTTAGTTTTTGTAAAAAAAACATAATTCATCATATTAATAACTTAAAAAAGAAAAGATCAGCTTAATAGAGGCAGAAAAAAAATTTGACAAAAGCCAACACCCATTCCTGATTTTAAAAATCTTAGCAAACTAGGAATGGAAGGGAACTTCCTCAATCCAATAAAAAGCACCTATGAAAAATCTATGACACACTTAATAGGGAAAAGACTGAATTTTTTTCTGAAGATCAGGAAAGAGACAAGAATGTCTGCCCTTACCACTTCTATTCAACATTGTACTAAGGTTCCAGCCAGTACAAGAAGGCAAGAAAAAGAAATAAAAGGCATTTATATTGGAAAGGAATAAGTGAAATTTTCTATATTTGCAAACAACATAACTGTCTACGTAGAAAATCTGATAAAAAGTACTGAAATAAATTAGCTTAGCAAGGTTGCAGGATATGAGATCAATATACAAAAATCAATTGTATTCCTATATATGCCAGCAACAAATAATCAGAAATTTAAATTTAAAAACACACCATTTACAACAGCATCAAAGCTATGAATTTCTTACGGGTAAATCTGACAAAAGATGTGCAAGACCTAGACACCAAAGACTATAAAATGTTGCTGAGAGAAATGGAAAAGTAAAGTATACCTTGTTTGTGGGCCAGAAGACATTGTTCAAAATGTCAATTTTCCCAAAATTGATCTATTGAGTCACTGGGATTTCAATGAAAAGCCCAGCAGGCTTTTTTTGGAGGGGTATAAATTGACAAGCTGATTCTAAAATTCATATGGAAATACAAAAGAGCTGGAGTAGCCTAAACGACTTTGAAAAAGAACAAACTTGGAGGGCTAATACTACCTGAATTCAAGACTCAGAAAGTTACAGTAACCAAGACAGTGTGGTATTGGCATCATGATAGAAAAATAGATCAATGGAACAGAATAGAGAGTTCCAAAAGAGATCCATACATATATGGTCAACTGATTTTTGGCATAAGTACAAAGGCAATTCAGTAGAGATAGTTGGCTCTGGGAAAATTGAATATCCATATATTAAAAATAAACAAATAAAACTACAAAACATACTTTGCATCGTATACAAAAATTAACTCAAAGTGGATCATGGACCTAATTATAAAACCTATAACTATGAAACTTCTAGGAGAAAACATAGGAGAAAAAAAGAAAACTTTTTGTGATACTGAGCTAGGCAAAGATTTCTTAGTTTCAACTTCAAATGCACCATCCAGAGGAAAAAAATGATAAATTCACTTACTCAAAATTAAAACTTCAGCTCTTTCAAAGATACCACTAAGAGAATGAAAAGACAACCACAGGCTGGGGGAACATATTTGCAAGTCATATATTGGATAAACTACTTGTATAAGGAATACAAAGAGCTGCTGCGACTCAATAAGAAAACTAACAACTCATTTTTCAAAATGGACAAAAGATTTGAACAGACACTTCACCAAAGAAGATATAGAGATGGCAAGTAAGCACTAAAAAGATGTTCAACATGATTAGTCTTTAGAGAAGTACAAATTAAAACCACAATGAACTATCACTGTACTCCTACTATAATGGCTAAAATTAGAAAAGACTGAACATACCAATTGTTGGTGAGGATGTGGATGAACTGAAACTTCATACACTGCTGGTGGGAATATAAAATGGCACAACCACTTTGGAAAACAGTTTGGCAGTTTCTTAAAAATGTTAAATATACACCTACCATATGATCTAAGAGAAAAGAAGGCATAAGTCCATGCAAACATTTGTACAAGGATGTGTAAAACAGCTTTATTTGTAATAGCCCCAAACTGGAAACAATCCAAATATCTATCAGTTGATAAATGGATGAATAAATGTAGACTCTATCCATTTAACGGAATACTGCCCAGCAATAAAAAAGAATGAACTATTGATACATACAATAACATGGATGAATTTCAAAATAATTATGCTAAGTGAAAGAGCCAGACAAAAAGAATAATTACCATATTGCTCCATTTATATAAAACTGTAGAGAATGCAAAGTCATCTACAGTAACTGCAAGCAGATCAGTTGTTGCCCGGTGAGGAGGGGAGGATAGAGAGGAACAAGGAGAAAGATTTACAAAGGAGCACTAGGAAACTTGAGAGGGATGAGTATGTTCGCTATTTTGATTACAGTGATGGTTTCATGGATGTGTATATACATAAGTCAAAACTTAGATTGTACACTTTAAATGTACACAGTTTATTGTATGCCAACTATACCTCAGTAAAGCTGTTTAAAAGGGAAAGTTAGAAGAACAACTGAATAAAAACACAAAGAAAGAAGGAAATGACAAAGATAAGAGTAGAAGTTAATGAAATAAATTAAGTAATTTGTCCAAGCTCTCATAGAGAATGGCAGAACAAGTCTAAATTCAGATTTGTCTGATTCCAAAGCCTGTGTTTTTTTTTTGTTTTTTTTATCTTCATTTTATTGAGATATATTCACATACCACGCAGTCATACAAAACAAATCGTACTTTCGATTGTTTACAGTACCATTACATAGTTGTACATTCATCACCTAAATCAATCCCTGACACCTTCATTAGCACACACACAAAAATAACAAGAATAATAATTAGAGTGAAAAAGAGCAATTGAAGTAAAAAAGAACACTGGGTACCTTTGTCTGTTTGTTTCCTTCTCCTATTTTTCTACTCATCCATCCATAAACTAGACAAAGTGGAGTGTGGTCCTTATGGCTTTCCCAATCCCATTGTCACCCCTCATAAGCTACATTTTTATACAACTGTCTTCGAGATTCATGGGTTCTGGGTTGTAGTTTGATAGTTTCAGGTATCCACCACCAGCTACCCCAATTCTTTAGAACCTAAAAAGGGTTGTCTAAAGTGTGCATAAGAGTGCCCACCAGAGTGACCTCTCGGCTCCTTTTGGAATCTCTCTGCCACTGAAGCTTATTTCATTTCCTTTCACATCCCCTTTTTGGTCAAGAAGATGTTCTCCGTCCCACGCAAAGCCTGTGTTCTTAACATAAGTTGAACATCATCATTGTTTTCCAGATTTCAGTCATGAGATAATACCTTCATGAATTTTGTCCTATCAAGTACCACCTGTACTATTGTTTACTAATTTATTTTTCTTTAAATGGACTCACTTTTTAAACTTAGCCTCATCCTAGGCAATAATGTTTGTGAAATCAATGGTTTGATAAGCTGTTAAAATTTTCCTAAAATATTTAAAATGAATACATATCAATTAAAAGGAAAAAATATTCACCCATGCATTACCCACTTCTTCAACTTTCCTTCTTAAAGAATGGTAAGAAGGAAGCAAGTGTTTGGAGAGGAGGGAAGTGAGAGATGGTGGGCCGGGTGGGTCAAATGAAGAACCCCACCTCTGTGATATCAGGAACGGAAATGCCATGAAGAAATGTGGGCAAACTACCACCTCTCTGGGACTCATCTAACCATTTGGAGGGTGGAGACAAGAAAGGGAAGCAAAGCAGCCCCCACGAGGTTGATCATTTCTGAAGTCATAGCCCAAGAATAGTTCAAGGGCCATTGGAGAGCATCCTGTCTAGTGCACCCCCTCTTTCCAGATGATGCTAGAGCAATGAACTCACTCGCCCAAGGACCCAGAGCAAATGAGGGGCAGAGCCACTTGATTTCCAGTCCAGCTGTGAATTTCCTCAGCCACTCAGGGGTCCTGGAGCTGTCCATGGCGATGGCCCCAGCTCTGCTTGTGGTCCCTAAGGATGGCCACTCCAAGAAATGAGAGAACATGAAATACCATTAATTTATCTTTTCAAACTTATTAATGGCTTTATAATGGCATATCAAACCATTAATTTCACAAATATCATTGCCTAGGATGAGGTTAAGTTTAAAAAGTGAGTCCATTTAAAGATGTCTCTCATATCCTCTCTTAGCCTGGCTGCACATTAGAGCCTCCTGGAATATTTTTAAAAATGTCCAGTATCTCGGGTCTACTCCAGACTAATTCTATCAGAATCTCTGGAATGTGGGGCTGGAGCATGAGTATTTTTTGAAAGTTCCCCGAGGTGATTCTAATATGCAGCTGAGAATCCCGGGTGTAGACAGAGCACAGGGATAACCTAACTGCTACATTGCACTTCACGCTTTCATGTCACACACACCCTCCCCTGGGACTGTATATTCGCACTATTCTTTGTGATCTCCCTGGAAGGGGATGAAAAAACGGGGCAGGAGGCCAGCCTGGCTGAGAACACCTGCCTGTTCCTGCACCGCCCTGGAATTGGGCATACCTCGCCCGACTGCAGCAGAAAATGCCAGCAGCCCTCCCTCTTCCGCAGTCTGACCTCATCGCTAACACTCCCTGCCTGATTTCTTTCTCTTTCTTTTTCCCTTTTATTAGAGAAGTTGTGGGGTCACATAACAATCAGGCATAAAATACAGAATTCCCATACACCACCCCATCACCAACACCTGAGTGTGGAACATTTGCTACAACTGATGACAGCACATTTTAAGAATTGTACTATTAAATAAAGTCCATGGTTTAATTTGGGGTTCACTATTTGCCTGCTTTCTTCCCAGCCTCCCCTCCCTTCCTCGCCTGACCCCCTTCCTCCCCCAGGCCCCCTTTTCCTGCAGTTCTCAGCCCCCTTCTTAGTGCCCTTCCCCCAAACTGTACTTTTCTCCTGGTCAGTGCTGAACTGAGTGCCTCTTCTGGTTCCTGCCTCCAGGGAGAGGGAGGTGACTCTTGTCAGTTGATTCCCCTGGCTGCTCCTACCCCGTGGCCTGTGGGGTATGGCTCTCCAGATGTCCATCTCCCGCCAGGGTCTGCGCCCTGTTAACTGCTGCGGGTGTAGTGGACTTCACACTGCCAGCAGGAGCCGAGGAGCCTCAGGCCCTCGATACAGCTGTGTGGCCGCTTCCCTCCCTCTCTGCTGCACCAGCCTGAGAAAATTCCTAATGAGAAAACTGTGGCAACAGCCACAGGGACGGACAGAGGATCTGCTCTGTGCTGGGGTTTCCCCAGCATTTCTGAATGTTCTATTGCGGTCCTACTATGTGTGGGGCACTAGGATTACAAAGATGAAGAAAGCCCAGCCCTTTCCCTCGAAGAATGTGTAATCCAATTAAAGGTAGAATTTCTTACGGAAAAGGAGAGAAAGGAGTACAAGAGTGGGGAGGGGTACTAATATTATTGTTACCTGTTAAGTGCCAGGCACGAGGCCATCTTTTCTTACAGTGATCACAAAATCCTGGTGGGAGGTACTATTTTCCCCATGGTATAGAAGAAGAAACTGAGGCAGAGGTCAAATAACTTGTCAAAGGTTATATAGCCAGTAAGACACAAAGTTGGGAATTGGGCCTAGGTCTTCAGACTCCAAGTCCAAGACTCTTTCTTGGAGTTGGGTGGTTATCTCGGAGCTGACCCAGTCTTCTCCACCAGACAGAGCCCTGAAAGAATGGGACCCTCAGAGTCAGGGTCTTGGCTTCTTTTCCTAGCTTTGCTGCCAAATAGCTGTGTGACACTGGACAGTCTCAAGCCCTCTCTGAGCCTTCATTTTCTTATATATAAAATGGGGAGGGCACACTAGGTTATTTTAAAGATCCTTTTTCCATACAGATTTTTTTTTATTCCATTTAATTTTCTCAATCAGTTATATATTCATTTTTTTCCTTCTTAAAAGAAGGATCACTGGAGCTCAGAGGGGGTCACTCAACCAATTTGCTGTGAGCTGGAGCTGGCACCCACAGTCCGGGAGCCTGGTACACTGCAGCATCCGTCAGTCAGGGCTGAGCGAGTTCAGTGAGACTTCCCGGGGAGGCCGCTGTGAATTCGGCAGTGGGATTCCAGAAGCCAGGGCCATGCCCCTGCCCCAGCTGCAGAGGGAAACTGCTCAGTCTGTGGAGCCAGCAAGAGGGGGGCCAGTAGAGCCCGGTAGACCCCAGAACTAGTCTCAGGGAAGCCTCCCCAGGCGTTTCACGCTTTTGAAAATGGCCCTGAGAGAGATGCTATCAGGAGGCATATTTAATAGGTTTGGGAAATTGGCTAATTTTGTCTCAACAGTCTGGCTGTTGTCCGATGCATGCTAAGCATCTGGGAGCAGCGTGGGCTTGTCAGTTGGGCTGCGGCATCCAAGGCCTTCAGAGAGCTGTGACGGGGTGGGGTGGGCAGGGCAGAGCCGCTGGTGGATTCTAGTCACCCAAGAGACCCCAGGGGACCGCAGACAACCAGGCCGGTGCTGGACCAATGCCCTTTCCCAAGTTGCAAGGAGTCACCCCACCCACCTTTCAAATCAGTCCTCCCATCTGCCTTCACCTCCCTGCCCAGGCCTCCCTCTGCACCCTTACCCACAGCTTGCCCCCCAACTCCCCACAGCCAGCCCTAAGCGCCCTCCTCCCGTGGCAACCCTTCTCCAAGGTTGGGTCAATAAGCTATTGATATCCTTCCCTGAGAAGGAACACACAGCTCCTTGCATGCCTGATTCACCAAGAACTGCTTTCCCAGCCCCTGCCTGGCCCTCTCGCTCACTCTCTCCACCCTCTGGGCCCTGCCTTTTCTCTGGAGACACAGCCATCCATCAGCTTTTTGCCTCACAAGTCACATTTGCTTTCTCTGGCTGTCTTCAGCTTGGTTATTTTCTTCCTCTCCCCTCTTCCTACTGCCTTTCTCCACTTGTTCCTGGACTTGGGTTTTCTAGAGTTATTTATCAGGATTGTCCTGCAGAATGGGGCATATAAGAGGTGCTTGCACTGTTTTGCCTTCCCAGGTGACTTCTCCCCAAAGTTTAGGATAGTTGAGGAAAGGGGGCTACAGTTTCCTGCAGTAGCACATGATGCAATTTAAAATGCCAAAGTTATGGAATCAGAAGGCTTCAGTTTCAGGATTAATTCTGAGAGAAACTTGGCCAAGACCACTAATCTCTCTGAGCCTCAGTTTTCTCATTTATAAAATGGAGCTGTGAGCACTGAGCAAGAAGATGCAGCTACCTCTGATTGAGTGTATTCTGTAAGCCAAACTCCACACTAGGAATTTTCAAACACGACTTCATTTAAGCGTGGCTATGAAAGGGCTTTGTTATTTAGTTGTCATGTACAAGCCCAGAAAGTCACTACAGCATCAGATCGTCCTCCTCTGTACCCAGAAAATAATTAAATGGGCACTTTTAAATGGTTCTATTGATAAAATTTTTATGCATATATTATGTCATTTGATTTTTACTTACCTGCTCTGAAGCAGGAAGGCAAATCTGATTAGCTCTATTCTACGGATAAGGAGACTGAGACCTAGAAAATTGGGTCTGGGAAACTCTGGAGTACAGAGGCTTTCTCCACTTTCCCCTGCATCCTCATGTCCTGCCTGCCCTCCACCTGTCTGCAGTGGACGAGGAAGTGTACCTGCTTCATGTGCTAGTACGCGGGGGTGATGGGCAATGAGTGTGACTGTGTGTGTGAGTTGGGTATGTGCATGATGAGATGTGTCAGTGAGTGTGAGTGTGGATGTGTGAGAGTATGCATATGTGGAAGTGAGTGTGAGTGTGCATGAGCGTGCATCTTGGAAGATGGGGTGAAATGCCAAATGGAGAAGTTATCTGGAGCAGCCTGAATGAGCTCTGAGATGGGCAGGACGCCCTGAGTCAGCTGCCCTTTCTTGGGAAAGAAGGGAGCCTGGTGGGGAAAGCACTCCGGGTTAGATTGTGGGCAAGCTGGCAGTTGGTCAGAGACCAGCAGGAAACAGGGATGCGTAAGAAGTGCTGTAGTGTGTCGCATGACTGAACTTCTGAGCTTGGGGCTCTGAGCCAAAGATTTTAGCAAAGACTTATTCTTACTCTGTGCCAACCTCAGGCCAAACTGATCGCCTCTCAAACCACGCTTGGTACCCATGTCCCCAGGTCCAAGAGCCTGTTCAGGAACCTCCAGGCTTTTGCTAACCCGTACCAGCAGGCCACCCCCTCCCATCCCCCAAGCCACCAGAGGCCATTGCTAGTTCCTTCTCAAGGACTTGTGGCACCAGCCTGTGCACAAGGCCCAGAGCCCCTAAGAAGTATGGAGAATGATTGCAACAATCGCTAACCCCTTGAGAGAAGCTCCAGTTCTCCCAAGCCACAATAACCCACTGCCCACATGGATTCCTTTAAAATCTGCAGCCAGCGAAAGCCACTGTGCCCCAGGATGTAGCTCCTTCTGCCAGCCAGGCTCTCCCTTGCTGTCACCCCCATACTCCTCTGGGCCTCCCCTTTCCCACCTTCCATGGCTCCCCTTCCTCTCTCTCCCTCCCTTTGGGGTCAGTTCTGTCCCCCCCTCACCTCTACCACCTGATGGTCTATGGCTCCTGCTGAGGCCACTGCTTCCCTTTGGGCCTTCTCAGATGGAGGCTGCCTCTTCTCTCGTAGCCCTCAGGGTCTCAGGAGGTGGGGTGGCAGACAAGACTCAACAAGCCACTACACCCAGCCCTCCCTCTTGAAAACCTGGCTTGGTGGGGGCTCCTGCCACCTGCTTTACATTCTGCTCTTCCTTAATGCTGCCCTGGGTCAGCCTCGTTCCTGGAAGACACTGCTCTCCCTGTCCTCTGGAAAACCATGGCAGCTGTGAGTCCAGCCATCAACTGGGGTGACATTGCCTCTAAGTGAACTGCTGTCCCAACAGCTTGGGCTCTCAGGCCTTGACCCCCATTTCTCCACTGCAGCCCCTCTCCATGATCACCCCCTAAATCTAGTCATCTCAGGGAAATACCCACTTCTGGAAGGTTACATCCAAATGTCCCACTGGGAGGTGGCACTCTCACACCCTTTGTGCTCTTCCTCAGCCTTTCCTCCAACCGTCCTGTGACTTCATTAGTCCTCTGCTTCCTTGGCCTTTTCTTTTCTCCCTGTTTTGGCCCCTCCTATTTTCCCTTCCATCTTGGACCAGCCTGAAGCCTGTATCCCATTTCTTCCAAATTCCTCTCATACTAATAGCCTCAGCTCTACTGCCCTCTTATCTTTTTGTAACACTCTTTGCAAGGCATCAACCCAAAGTTAATTTAATTATCTGGCTCCTCTGCACCTATGCCAGGTGCCATTGGAGAAAAATCACGCAGTCCCACAGACTGAGGGAGCTACGCAATCAGGGCTCTATCACAACCAAATTTCAAAGCAGCCCCTACTTTTCTTCTCTCTGGAGCTCACCATCAGCTCTTTTCAACTTTTTTCACTCCCACAAGTCACCACCTCCCCAGCAACTCCTTCCACATTCTCAGCAAATAAGAGTCATTGGGCAGAATTCAACTGACACCCTGTTGACCAACCTATCCTTTCCTTTCTAGCCTCAGTGGAAGTGGTAGTGGTCCGGGTGAGCCACCCAAGAATTTAGGCTAACATCTCCTCCTGTGCTTTGGGCCCCCCCTCTCCTTGGAAATCTCATTCAGTTGATTTTCTATCCACTTCTCTCTCATCTTCCACTTCTTCCTTTCCACTGGTTTCTTCTTGTTCCAGTTTGCTAATACTGCCAGGATGCAAAACACAAGAAATGGATTGGCTTTTATAAAAGGTGGTTTATTTGGTTACACAGTTGCAGTCTTAAGGCCATAAAGTGTCCAAGGTAACACATCAGCCATCTGATATCTTCACCGGAGGATGGCCAATGGCATAAGGAAAACCTATTAGCTGGGAAGGCATGTGGCTGGCATCTGCTCCAAATTCTGGTTTCAAAATGGCTTTCTCCCAGGACATTCCTCTCTAGGCTGCAGCTCCTCAAAAATGCCACTCTTCGTTGCTCTTGGGGTGTTTGTCCTCTCTTAGCTTCTCCAGAGCAAAAGTCTGCTTTCAAAGGCCGTGTCCAAAATGTCTCTGTAAGCTTCAGCTCCTCTCACAGCTTCCGTGCATTCCTCAAAGGGTCCCTCCCTCTTGGCTGCAGCAAACTCACTCCTTCTGTCTGAGCTTATGTAGTGCTCCAGTAAACTAATCAAAGCCCACACTGAATGGGCGGGGCCACATCTCCATGGAAATTATCCAATGAAAGATCTCGCCCACAGTTGAGTGATCACATCTCCACGGAAACATCCAATCAAAAGTCTCCAACCCAATCAACACCAATACGTTTCCTGCCCACACAAGACTGCATCAAAGATGTTTTGGTGGACATCATACATCCAAACCAGCACACTTCTCATTAGTATTTAAATATATTTGCGATTGACCCTTTAAAAACAAAACAAAATAAAATCTGCTCCCTTATCCCCACAGCCCCTTCTAGTTCCTACTTGTCTTCCTCCCCCTGTATTTGTCACCCACTGCTGGCATAACAGATTACCCCCCACACCTAGCAGTTTAAAACAACACACATAAAACTATAAACATGTATTATCTCATACAGTTTCTGAGGGTCAGGAATCCAGGAGCAGCTAAGCAAGGTGGCTCAGGGGCTCTCCTGAGGCTGCAGCAAGGATAGGGCTGCCGTCACCTGAAGGTTTGCACAGAGCCAGAAGGTCAGCTTCCATCTGGGCTCACTCGTGGGGCTGCTGGTGGGAGGCCTCCAGCCCTCGTTCTGTGGGCCCCCTCCACGGCCAGCCTTCTTCAAAGAGTTGTGCACACTGCTGTATATGGGTTGTATAGAGCGCACCCAAAATTCATGCCACCCAGAACCTCAGAATGTGACTTTACTTTGAAATAGGGTCTTTGCTGATATAATTAGTTAAATTAAGTTGAGGTCATACTGGATCAGGGTGGGCCATAATCCAATCACCTTACAAGAAGAGATTACAGATACAGGCAGAGAGGAAAACATCATGTGAAGATCAAGACAGACCAAGAGATTGGAGTGATGGGTCTACAAGCCAAGGAATGCCAAGAATTGCCAGCAGCCACCCGGAGTTAGGAGAGAGGCACCAAACAGAGTCTCCAGAGCAACCAACCCTGCCGCAACCTTGATTTGAGATGTCTAGCCTTCAGAACTATGAGAGAATAAATTTCTATTGTTTTAAGCCACTCAGTTTGTGGTCATTTGTTATGACAACCCTAGGAGACAAGTACAGTCTGTCTTCACATTTTGCTCTCACCTCTTCACTCCGACTGCTCTCACCGAGTCCGTAAGACTTCCTTCTTTTGAAAGCCCATGGCCACGTCTCAGTCCTTACCTTACGTGACCTCTCTTCCACCCTGGTGAGCATTCCTTCCTTCGCCCAGCACTTTCTTCCTTGGCTCCTGTGACATCCCATGCTCCTGGTTTTCTTCTACCTTTTTGCCCCTCCTCAGTTGTGTTCCCATGCTTCTCTTCACCCATCTGTCCATCCTTTAAGTGTTGGAGGACCACAGAGTATCGTAGGGATGCCTTTCTTTGAACATGGAGAACAAGGCCCTGCATCATCTGGCTTTACTGGCCTTGTCTCCTGACATTCCCTCACCCCACCCCCTTATACTGTACTTCCCAACCCTACAGAATATCCCATGGCTCCTGCCCTCTTCTCACTGTCATCATTTCTGATCAGCACTTTGGGGCTCCTCTTTGTCCTCAACCAAAGAGGAGGGGGAGAGGTCCTAAGGGGAAGTAAGAATGAGGCCATAAATAAATGAGAGCAGTAACTGAAATTCACCAACCTCAGATAGAGACAACTGAGGAGCGATTTGATTTTGGTTTTTAAGTCTAAGGAGGCCCCTTGCTTTGAGAAATATGACCAACTGTCCTCTGTCTCTTCCGAAGACCAGATAGGAAAAAGCTAAGTTTTAGTAATAACAGAAATGACAGATCTAGGTTAGAGACTGAGAAAAGCATTAAAAGCCAGAAATTAGAGCAATGTGGTATCTGATCAGAGGATTTCTAAAGTAGGCTAGGGTTCTGTGCATTGGAGATGATTCCTGGGTAGACCGAGCTAAGGGTAGGTGGCTGGACTGGGTGATCAGCCATACCTGAGGATCTATACTTTCCTGGGCTGCAGGAGCAGTGAGTTAGGGTACAGCTGGGCTCAGAACCGTCTCTCGTGCATTTCCTGCAGTGGAGTCTGCTTTTGGCAACCCCTGGGCTGCAGGATGGGTTGGCTCTGGCCCTGCAGGGTCCGAGAAGTCTAGCTACTGCTGCTCGGTTGTGCCAGTCCAGAAAGAGGCCAGCGGCTGGGGTTATGGTTTGGGAGGAGTGGAGTGAGGAAGGGCATAGGCTGGCAGTTAGGGCAGGAGCACAATCAGGGTGAAAATAGCCTAAGCTGAGGAAGTGGTCAATGTGACACCTCCTTCGGGAAGCCCTCTCTGATGACCCCAGGCTGGCTCAGGGTTCCTCTTCTGTGCTCTCACAACACCCTATGCTACCTTGGTCCATAAATGAATGCTGTGGTGTTGCGATGGTCTCTTTAAGGATGTGTCTCTCTCCTCACGAAACTGAACACCGTGAGGGCGAGAACTGTGCTTGTTGTTGGCTGTCTTTGGGACCCAGCTCAGGATTTAGATCATGGGAAGTACTGGGTAAACCGGTCTTGACTAATTGATCTAGGGAACAAAGGCGCTGCCTTGGGGGGACTTTTACTGCATTGCCCTCAGGGGTAACTCCGCAGTAGTCCGGCAGAAAGTCCTGGCCTTCTGGAACCATATTTCCATAGGACTAGAGAGACAACTCTGGAAATCTGGGTTCCGGTCTCTGCTCAGCTACTTATTTGCAGTGTGACTTCATTAGCACATACCAATCCCCTCCCTGTGCCTCAGTTTCTTCATCTATCAAATGGGGATAGTGATCCCCCAGATTCACAGGGTTGTCTTGAAAACCAAATGAGATAATGGGTGTGCAGGCGGTGAAAACAATTTGAGAAAGGTCTTTCAGATTTATACAGAGGTAAGAAGTTATTAATAGGCTCATTATTATTCTTACCCAGAATACCCTGGGAAAAGCAGCATGTGGCAGCCCCAGCCCCCGCACCCCACCCTTCCATACTATTTCTGTACCTGGAAAGCAGGTTCTTGGAGTGGTAATCCCTGTTTTGCCACTGGAGGGGTGGGGGGAGAATGAGGGTGACTGTAGGGCAGACCTGCCTCCCCTGGGCCTCCAGTTGCCCATCCTTAGGGGCTCTCGTCAAACCCTTTGACTTAGAAACACACCAGGGTCTGGAGAGCTGCAGGTGGCATCTGGTCTCTGGGTCACTTCACTGAACGCTTCATGGTGCTGGTAGGGGTCCTGGTGTTGCCAAGGTGACCTCCCAGGGAGGTCAGAACATGTCTCAGAATTTGGGCTAAATCCTGGGGCAGCCTGCCTCCCTGGGAACCTCTGATCCATCTTCCTTAGACCCACCTGACTCAGAGCTCATTTTGTCAGTCCCAGGCACAAAGGGAAACAGCTCTGATTCCTCTTCTGCATTTCTGAGCTTGAGGTGGCTCATCCTGTCTCTCTTCCTACTTTTCTTCCCATGACCCCAGAAGCCCCCCAGGCCTGGAGAGTGGGAATAAATCCAGGTCTTTTCTGCACACCTCTCACCTCCCTGGTTTGCAAGCACAATGCTCGTAACATCAGCCGGCCCATCACCAGGGAGCACCAAAGTGAAGCAGGTAGCCCCAAAAGTAGGAAAAGGAGATTCAGAAAAGGAGATCGCAAACTTCTGGAGGCACCATCCAGGCTCTATCAGCCAGCAGAATGTCTAAGGCTGGAAGCCCTGTGGGTCTCCAGCAGAGGGCCCCACCCTCCCCCAACGCCGGGCCTCCTCTTCCAGCTCCCTAAGGCCCTAACCCTAATCTGTGGATGGCAGCATGAGGGCTGAACATATCTGCAAGTGGGGTTCTCACTGGCTTTGGGAATAATCAAAGCCCCAGGGCCAGAGAAGCAGTGGGTACAGTGGAGAAGAATCCAGAAGAAACATATCTGAGGCCCAGGGGAGGCTGGAATCTGGGGTGAGGGTGGGTCAGACTGAGACTCCACCAGGGCTGTGTGTCCAGGGCTTTGTTCATAGGAGGAGGAAGAGCAGCAGGTAGCAGTTATTGCCAGGCTCATGGGAATGGTCCAGTGTCAGAGCAATGCAGCAGGGATGCTTTGCAGAGGGCTCCCCGCTCAGCTTAACTCCCCCTCCCCACTCGGCCAGCCAGGTCTGCTTGCTGCTGACTTAAAATGCTGCCCTCAATTCTATCTTTAGCTCTGGCTGCTGGGAGCCTGAGTGACAGGCAGGGTGGGAGCTTGTGCCGGGGTGGGAAAAACCATGTGCCACCACCAGGTTTGCTGCAAAGGTAGCATTGACTGGGAGGAGCAGGACCCATGTCATTTCATTGCAGTATCCCATGACCCGGGTGCAGTGGCGGGCACAGAGCTCCACTGGCACTGGTTGAATGGGTGATTGGGTGGACGGATGGATGGAAGGATGCATGATGCCTGGGTGGAGCAGAGGCCCCCAAGGGAGAGGATGAGAGTAGGGTCTTCATGGTACATAGATTAGGTCATGGATCCTGAAGGAACTCTGTGTGATCTTGGGCAAGTGACAGCCCCTCCTGGCCTCAGAGTCTTCATTTGCCAAATGGGACTAGAGAAATGTTTTCCAGATTGCTTCCATGGACTGATGCCACCTCCTCCTCACCATTTTCTACCCCACAACCCAGGAAATGCTGCTGTGGTTGAGTTGGGAGGAAGGCGAGTGATGAACTGACAAGGCTCTCCTACCCCTTCCATCAGGGCTGAGCCATTTTTATCAATTCTGAATATTGAGCTTTTGGAGAGACTTCTTTTAGACAAAGGGTCCTTTGGCACAAGATTCTTATGACCACTGGGCTAGACAATCTTCAAGGTTTCTCCCTGCTTCTAGAATCCCTTGGAAGTTGTGGCTCAATCTTGCATTAGAAATGTTTTTAGCCCTCTTTGAGTTACCGTGGCCGGCTCCAGAGGCGACTCCAGAATTAGCACAAGTTCTACTAGAGATGGGAATAGTGAAGATCCCTGGGTTATACTCCTGTCTCCTCTGCCCCAGCAGCCCCTCACATTCAACAGGGGAGAATTCTTTGAGCCAGGTTGCCTGTAGGACATTTTCAGGTTTATTGGCTTTGGGTTCAGAGGTGGGGGCTGTGTAAACACAGTTAACTACCTTTTCTCCTTAATGAGTCACCCTGCTGCTATTTCCTTTCAGAAGCTTGAGAGCCTCCCACCCATGCCTCTCCAGGATAAGGGTTAGTTCCTAAAATGAAGGTCCTTTCCACCTTGCTCCCACCCACCTAGCTTAGGTCAGCGCCTTTCAGCCCCAGGTGAGGGGCAGGTGGTTCAGCCTTATGAAGCAACTCCACCCCTCCCCCTCCCTCCCACAGTGAATCCCAGTTTCCCGAGTACATACAGACTGAGAAGCCAAATGAAAATTGCCTCTTGCAGCTGAGGGCCAAAAGCCTCTCATCAGGACTCATATGAAATTTCCTTAACTGTGCAATAAAACACTGGCAAACTCCCACACAGTCATTTTTAAAAAATTTTCCAGTAAAAGAAAATGAAGTGCCCCAGCAAGGCTGAGAAAGGGCAGAGGGGAGGCCTTTGAAGGCGGGGAGGAGAGTGGATTGGAAGAGACTGCCTCGGGGTTGATCCAAACCCTCAGCTGGACCTATGGGAGCAACACCCTGATGTGGAGCTGGTAAGGAGACCTGAGGAAGGAACTGTCCCGAGGGAGGTGCCAGGAGAGGGATCCACTAGGTTCTCCTGACCTAGTGTCCTGGGGACCTGGTGGCCGGCCTGGAGGTGCAGACGGAGAGCGGAGCCCTGGGAGCGAGGTCACTGGCATGGCAGGAGGCTCCCCTGTGGAAAGGGAGGCCCAGGCCACCTGACGCCTCGTTTTCCCTCCTGCCTGCCTTATGAAAGGAATGGGAGATGACTGGGACCTTCGGGAAATCACCTTAACTTCTAGGTGCCGCCATTTCCTCCTTTTACATAGAGTTAATGCTGGATCCCTCCGACATCAAACGGGTACTCTGATCAAATCAGCTTTCAAATATGAAGGTTTTGGGGGTTTGTTTTTGTATGTATTTTTTTTAATATTAAAACTGCTTCACAAGGTATTGTTCAATGGCCAACGCCACTGGGGTCTGGCTGGCAGTGTCCTCTTTCTAGGCTCTTTTTCCTCTTGCTCTTCTAAGCTTGCTCCAGCCAGCCCAGGGGCTGCTTCCCCTCTGAACTTTCTGCTCCTTCCCTCTCAAAGGCATTCGTCTCACCACCACCTGCTTCCTCCGGCCTTTCCCTGGTGCAGGCCTCCCGCCTTGAGCTCCCAGTAACGTGCAGTTCCTGTTTGAACCCCTGGTCCCACTTCCCAGCTCCAGCTGAACCCCTGTCACTGTGGCTGGAGCGTGACTTCCCGGGTGTGCAACCCACGTTAGGCCCGAGCTGCCCCGCAAGAGTGCATCTCACAACCTGCCCACCCTCGGCGCCAACCCTGACATGAGGCCCCTCTGCGGGCTTTCCACTTTCTACTTCATCCTGCCCCCAAACCATCCCTCACCCACCACTTGAAATGCCCTCCCCTTTCTCTCTGCTGGATCAATGAAATATCCTTCCAATAATTGGTTAAACCTCTCCTCCCCTCCAGGAAACCTTCCCTGAAGTCCTTCCCTTACTCGAACACTTTCTAGAATATAACAGGTTTGGTGTCTCTGCAGTGTGTGCCTAGGTAAGGTGTGTCTGTGTGTCTTGTTAAGTCCTTGGAGGGTCCAAAGGGACCGGACCCAGGGGTTCCCCTACAGTGCGACTGGGCCGGGCTGCAGGGAGATGATCAGGTCAGGTTTCCTGTCTAGGAAGATGGCAGGACAGCGTCAGGCGGCGTGGCCATGACAACCTTTATGACAGTGAGGCTTCCCAGGGCCTTCTCACTAAAACACAGACACAGGGTGTCCCATCTAATCTCACTCTGTAGCACCCATCACTTGCAAATGGTGTCAGGGATTGTCCCAAGATGAGGGGTGGGCATTGTCACCGTCACCTGAACGGCTGTCTGCTTTGTTTTGGGTACCTGCCTACTGCTAAGGGATGAAGATTCGGGGATTGCTTATGTGCACAGATTCAGCTTAGCACATAATCTTGGCCTACTTTGTGGTTTCAAATTCGGAGATGCCAAGAACAGTGTGTATTTGCTGCTTGGTCTGGCAACTTAGCCCAGAGTAACCTTTAGGTGCTTTCCAACCCTGCAATTTCTTTTTGTTGCTCGGGCTGGAAAATGAAAAGCCCTCTGTGCCAGCAATTAATTTACCAAAATAAACAAGAATTCTGCTTTTCGTGACAAAGACAGTCTTTGTCATTCGTGACAAAGAATGCCAATCTTGGGGCTGCCAGATTGCAGCTTGCAAGTGCGTGCAGCCAGCTCAGTGGTTCCACCTTGCAGGTGATTAATTGAGGAGGTTATGAGGAAAGGAGAAAAGGCAGTAGAGAGGGAGTGAAGAAAAGTGTCGCTAGGAGATCTTGTCCTCGGCTTTAACTTCTCTGGGGCTGAGGGGATAAGTCTGTGCCTTTGGCTCTCTACTTTCCCTTTCTTGTTGCAGATGATTCCGGTTTTCCTCTCTGCTCTTTTTGGTTTATTTCCAGCCTTTTCGTGACATGGTTAGAGCTTGGCTCACTGCTTTCAAACTGCATCACTGCCTGCAGGCACCTCCCAAGCATTTGCCATCCAGGACCCCTGGCTTGCCCTGTTTTGCCTGTCTGGACTCTGGGTGGGGCTCATCCCTTGTCGGAGAGCTGCTTCCAGGGTGTTGATCTGATACAATCTGGAAACAATATCCAGACTGCCAGCAAGCAGCTTCATTTGTCTCCTTCCCCTGAACAATGAATGGATAGACACACAATGTATTGGAAAGGGAAGGGGCAGAAGTGGATCTGAGATGCTGAGTTGCTGAGAAGCCAGAAAGAATTTGCTCAGGTGGGCAAAGTGGAGGGTCTGGGGGTGGAAACTCTGACCGGCACCAGCAAGGGACCAGTAGATTATGTCCGTGTTGTTTAAAAGCAGCGATTAAGTCTGAGAACACTGCCTCCTTCATCTCAGCCCCTGCTGAGAATCAATCCCTCTAATCACCACTCCTATCACTGTTGCTGCCCCTCAAGGCTCAGCTCAGGAGTTCCTTAGGTAATTTAGGGGAGAGGAGAAAGGACCTCCCAGTCTTCCTTGGACACCTGCTCTTCCAATTTCCTCCGTTCTGTGACTACTGCCTCTTGAGAACTTTGCTTTTTGACTTTGTAATTTGGATGGTATCTTTCCCACAATTTTATCTGCTCTGGTCCCAGGGATTCCCAGGGACCATCAGTGAGCACGTATTTGTTGTAGATGGTTTCAAGGAGCCAAGTGTTAAAGAGAGACACAGCCTGTCTTCAAGGAGCTCACAGTTTCTCCTGGAGTCAAAGTAAACACAGATAACAATGGAAACATACAGAGAAACCAGAGAGCAATTTCCTCACAGGCAATCGCAGGAAGTTAACTTCTCTTCTTACTTTAGACTTTCATCTCATTTGTGGCTCCCCACTGTCTCCCCACGACTCCCTAGGGCTAGCTCTCTTGTCCTGGAATAGTCTGGACACAATACTCTTTGGAGGCTCATTTCTCCAGATCCCCTCCAGACAGACCTGGGAGTGGCTCCAGATCTCCTGGAGCAGGCGGTAGGCAGAGGGATCTTGATTAAATCCAAAGAAGTATTTACAGACCACACTAGGAGTGAGTTGTTTGCTCTGGATTCGATTCTGCATTTAATGTGCAACTACTGATCACTGAGCTCAGCAGGAGTGGTGAGTGGTACAAAATGAACAGAAAAAGTTTTGCTTCTAAAGAGCATGTCCTCCATGTGTCTCTAATATTTGATTTACAGAACTTCAACTAACACAGAATCCTTTGGAATATAGCTCTTGGAGGTACTAATAATGCTTCTCAGCAACTACCTTCACTGAACTACCTCTCAAGTTATAGTGCTCAATATCTTAAAAATCTCGTGTGAGTTTCGTAATCAAATGAAATTTGTATTTTACACTGTATCAGGATTAGTTTTAATATAAAAAGATCCCTAGGTTAGGAGACCCTAACCCTGCACCCCCTAAAGCCTTTTTATAACATTGAAGCACCAGGGGAAAGGAGCTACTTTTATCCTGTCGTTTTTATCCCTGGAACACTTGATCTTACCCTTAGGGAACCAAGTACCTCCTGAGAATCAGGGTTATAGATACAGATTTGTTGATTTCAAACGCAGAGAGGTGCAGGATGGCAGGGCTTCAGAATTCTCCCTCCTTCTCAGACCACCCCCCAGGCCTGAGCTCCCCTTTTCAGGGGGCTCCATTCTTTCTGCTCCCCCCTGGACCCTCCACTGCTTCAAACTGCTGCTCTGGGACATCCCTGCCCCACCTCATCTTCTTTCTGTGCCTCTCTTGGGGTCTTGGGGTAGGCTCCCTGTTCGGTTCTGGTCCTTGTTTTTGTTTTGGGTAGCAAAAAAAAAAAAAAAAGAAAAGGGTGCTTGGAACTGTCATGAAAAGAAAGAGTTCCAGATGCTAAGAGAGAGTTTAATATCCTGGGGAGGTGGTCACGGAAGGCTTCTCAGAGGAAGAGGTATTTCAGTAGAAATCTGGAGGAGGAGTAGAATTAAATAAATGAAAGGGGGTGGGAGTGAGGGGAAGCATTCCAGGCAGAGGGAATGGCATGTGACAGAAGGGGTCACAGCCAATTTGAGGAACTGAAAGGAGACTGACATGGACATGTGACTGTCAAGTCATCGTCCCGCTGACTCACACCGAGGGTTTGCCACTGGCCTCTCCCACTAGACGCTGAGCTCCTCGAAGGCAGGAATGCACACCTCCCTGCCATGTGAACTCAACTAGCCTCTATGATGGTCAGGATGACAGAGGGTGGCTGGTGCCCTAAGCCTTCCATACCCTCAGGACTAAAAGCAAACATTTCAGGAGAGCCAGTTGCATTTGAGGTCTGTTTTGTGGCCAAAGAAAGGCATTTATTGTATCAACCTTAAACTTGTTCTTATGGTGATCAAGTCCAGGACCTCGGTTGGTTTTTTATTTGTTTGTTTTTTGTGGGTCCTGCAGCCAACTTTTTGAGTCAACAGAATCTAAGCAGTAAAGTCCAAGGGATTAATTGCCAGCCCCCTGCCCTAGCCTAGGATATTGAATATTCTGGGTACAAATAGCCTTTCTGTTTCCAGTTTCATGTGCACACCCATCCTTTCGTTTTCCATACAACACCTCTAGGAGGTACTTAACTAAAAGAGGATGTATGATTCATCCAAGGCCACACAGCAAATCCACCAGGCCTAGAGGCTCTCTAAGTGCTGCTGCCTTGGTCCTCATCCCCACCGCTTCCCTGTTACCCACCTTGACGGGAGATGCTTCTCAGCAGCTGCAATCTGGGGGATGCTCCGTACAGCTCTTCGGGCCTTGTTTCTGCTGAGCCAAGCATTGGCAAGCTCTGGTGGGAAGCCGAGGGGGCTCTGCCGGGGGTGGGCCTTGCCGGGGGCTGCGGAGAGGCAGTGTGCCAGAGAGGGGAGAGAGTTGGATAAGCCAGATCCGCTTTCTCTCGCCGTCTCTCAGAGCAGCTAGAGCCCTCATCGTGAGCTGGACAGGAACAGGCAGGAGCAGTCAGGAGTCTTGCTGAACTGAAGACAGGCAGCAGCCAGGAGGGGAGGGGCCGCCATTTCCGCCTGAGCCCAGGGCCAGGGCTCCTTCAGGCTGGAGGCGAGCCAGCGTGCTCCGCGGGTCCTAGGCACAGATGGCAGCTGGCTGGTAGACGTGAGCCCATGTCCGGAGAGTTGCCTGCCCCGGAGAAGGTGGCACTGTGCCCTGCTTCAGGATGATGGAACCAAGTCAACTGTTACTATTCCCTCTCCTTTGGAGTTAAAGGCTGCCAGAGGGTTAAATAGATTCAAAACCCCAAGAATCATGGCATTTCTTCATATCAAAAAAAAAAAAAAAATTAATAATTGCTGAGCTATAGGCATTTACTTAAAGATGCTTATATGTTGATAGACTAGTAGGAAGGTAAGCCCCACACAAAAAACTACACGTGAAAAAGAATGTGTTTGAGCCTGATAAAGGGAGGATTAGCATCTGGCTTAATGAAAGCAAACCACAGGGAGGGGCATCAGAGGCTGTCAGCCTCAAAAGGCTCCAGGAATTAAATTTGAAAGATAAATTCGTGGCAAATGCTATGATTCTAGGCCTCTGAGTGGTTTCCAGGGGTGGAAAATCATGGCTGCAGTCTTCCTTTCTTATCTATGATGATGATGATAATAATAACGACCTTTCTCAGGTGCTTGTTATGAGTCAGGCACCACAGTGTACAATTTACATACCTGTCATCATTAGAAACACCCGGAGGTGAGTGTTCTTATCATCCCTATTTTACAGCTGAGGAAATTGAGGCCTTAAGAGATTAAGTAATTTATCCTAATTAACCAGCTGGAAAGAGAGAGAGGTGGCATACAAACCCAGGTTTATATTTAAAAATCTAAATGTCATAGAACTCCATAAGCAACTACTGTGTTCCCAAAGTGAAAACCTCCCCACAGATCCTGGGGAAATGTTCAGTTGCCCTGTGGAGCAGCCAAATGCTGGCTGGCATCCCTCTGCCCGGTGCCAGGCTCCTAGACACAGAAGCAACCCCAGGTGGAGGGAAGGCAAGATGAAGAGAGAATATCAAAACCACACATCTCTGAATTCTGGACAAAAAGATGAAAGTCCTCTGGGCCAAACGTATCCGAGAAGGTCCCTAAATCAAACGTCTTGGCCTTCACCTCAGGCCTAGGCCCCTCTGGACTCCGGGGATTCTCTCTGCCTTCACAGGAAGGAATAAATGGAAAAAGAGGTTAGTCTGCGTTCTCTTGCTGTGGTGCTCAAACTGCTTTTCCATGAATCATAAGCTGTTAGTTCTGAAAGGAACATTATAGATCATCTAGTCCAATTCCTTCAACCAATACAAAGTTACATACACATCAACAGTAAGTAGTTAGTGGAAGAGCCACTAAGATGTTTTCTCTCTGTTCCAGTACAAGGCCGTCTTACCACCAAACACTGATTAAAGAGTTATTTACCTTTGTTGCAAAACATGGGAAAGAATCTTATGACCATTGAGTATACACTGAGAATCTCGGTCAGACCTTGTCTTTAATATTTTGATCTTCGGGCAGTACCCCCTTTTGTGGCAGAGCCACATGGGTGGGTAGGGGGTGTAGAAAGCACAGTAAGGCATTTCTCTAATGCTGAGAACAGAGAGTCCTGCTGCTGGCCTGCCCCTCTGCTTTTCTGATCTGGGCCCCCCAGCACCTCTGCTATGTTCATCCATTGTGTCTGCTGGGCTCCTACAGCCTGACCCATTGGCGGGCAGAGCGAGGCGGATCCTTTCACCTGCTGGCTGCTCATCTGGGACACATAATTAGTGGATAAGAGCTACCAAAGGTGAGCCAAGGTTTTCCCTCTGAGTTCCTGCAGATGAGGGCACAGCACTAACATGCTGGACCCACCCCCCCAAATCTCGTGTCCTTACTCTCCATTTGGGACAGCAAATATCTATGCTTTGTGGCTACCACTAGGCAACAGAGAATAGGCAGAGAATGCCTGGAGAGTGGAAAAAGAGAAGGCCACTGCCCCATCTGCAAGGAGCAGGCCACCCAGCTCACCCACACTGCCACAGTCCATTGCTCACCCTCTTTTGGACCCCCCAGGCCACCTATGCAGCTCATCCCCTGTGTTCCACCCTTCCTGTTACCCCTTTTTTAGGAACCAAACCCCTGGTGTGGAAAGCATGGTAGGTTCCCATAGCAATGGGCCTTTTAGCTGTTTCCATGGCAACCAACACCCAGCCCATTTAGTTGCTAGTCAACTGACAGCTGTAAGTGAACAGGATTCAGTGTAGAATCTGAGGGATAGGCCAGGGGATTCTCTTCACGGAAAATGATACAACCATCCTAAACAGTTCAACTCCTCTAAAGACCTTTAGGCAACATCTGTGGAAAACACTTGTTCAGGTGATTGTCACTATAGCAACCCAGGCAAACAATTATCACACATAACTCTTTCTGTGTGTCAAGGCATTCCTCTGTACCATGACTCTGTCTTCATCCCTACCCAGTCATTTAAGCATTATTTTCTTCTTTGGATTATCTGAAAATGGCTAATCCCAGATTATCTTTCCTTGGCTTGGACTTCATCTATTTCAAGCCACCCTTCCTACAAATGGGAGATGTTCTCAGGGAATAGACATTTATGTCAACATATTTTTTTCTTCAAAAAAATCAACAAAGAGTTCAACACCAAATATACAGGCTATGAAAACTACCTCATGCTTATTGCTTTTTGCAAGCATGCAGATGGTGTGACTAAGGCCTCACACACAACACTATCCCAAGCTGGGGGTTTTAGTGTTGGGTTCCATTTATTCCTTACACAGCAGTGCTCTTCTTTTTCTTCTTTTTTTTTTTAACAATTGGAGCCTGTGATTTATTTGCCCTGGAATTCATGAGAGTTGTGCCTAAACCTCCATGGCTTGCTCAGTGGACTAGAAAAGCATGAGACTGTTGCATGACCTTTTAAATATAAATAGCCTAAGATACAGTGCTTTTCAGTGTTTTAATGACTCGGGCAGCTCCTGTGAATTGTCCGTAAAGAAGACGACCTTTCAAACTAATCCCCCCCCACCGTGGGAGCCCTCCCCTGGCTCACTGCTGTAAGCTCACACGGCCTCACAATGGCTAGCAAAGTCACAAGCTGCTGCCTTATGCTGCTGCTCTCTACTGCTTTTCCTTTGTCTTCTTTTAACATGTGAGGGTAGAAGAGGATGAAACACGGTTTAGGTTGCCATTAGCCTCAACGGAGTTAGATGCTATGAGGACTCTTCCGTGAATAGGGCACTAGCAGACACACAGAACTGAGCCCTGGGACCAGGCACCTCTGAAAGTTCCTGTGCACAGGAGAACCTCATTTTCCTGAGACACATCATCACCCATCAGACGGAACATTCTGATTTTCCTCCTGTTTCTAGTTGAGGACGATGTCTGTCTTCTGGTATAACACTAACGTTTACTGAGTGTGTACTATGTGCTGCAGTCATTTCAGGTATTTTACATGGATCCTCTCACTTAAGCCTCACAACCATCCTGTTATTAGCCCTATTTAATAGATAAGGAAACTGAAGTAGAGAGATGAGGTGACTTAAAGAGCACACCGTTAGTCCCATTCCTTGGTGGAGCCATGTTTCAAGCACAGGAAGTCTGAAGCAGAGGCGCAGGCAGTGAACCGCCAGGCACCCACCTTTGGGATGCACACAGTTCCTAGGGTGAGGCATCTGGCCACAGGGTGGGCACTTCCTCTAGAAGCAATGTGATAAGACACACAAAAGATCTTAGCTAGATAGTGTGTAGCTGAATGGCTCCCGGAATTAACAGGTAAACCTTGGCAGTCAAGTACCGTTTGCTTGATGTATTGCTGTCCCCTGGTGGCTTTCCTGGGGAACTCAGAGGACAAAGAAATCCAAGGGTCTAGTGTAGTCATTAGCATGAAAAGAGCTAATCAAATGAGTTATTTGCTTCAGAGGCACTCTGTATGAGCACAGCTAAAAAAACTAGTTTCTTCTTCTCTTTCCCGACATAACAACTTTCCAAGGTCCACACAACTCATTTGTGAACTGGGTTCTAATCCCCTTGACAGCTAAAAGTCAATTGATAGCATATTTTGTCAAAGTAGACAAAAAATATTTGTATGATATACAATATGATTATACTTGTACTTCACAAAGAATTTAGCCAGTACTTGATACAATATTTCATTTTCTTATTGGCTCTATGGCATCTAACTTCTAGGCTTTCTTCATCATGGCAGGGGGTTCCCCAAAGATCCCTGTGCCTCCCAACTTGTAACCCCTACCTCCCAGTTCCCCAGCGCAGTCCAGGGCTTCCACTGGGAACTGGATGCTTGCCTCCCGTGCACCTGCAGAAATGCATGGTCTGAAAAGAAGCAGGTGACCACGGCCTAAAGGCAAATATACGCCTGACAAGTTTTTATTTACCGGCACATTTTTAGGTGCATAAAGAGGCCACAAGTTAATGTTGTTAAAAAAATCAAACATCTGCTAAACAAGTGTTGCATTTAATAAAGTCACCTAAGACAGAAAAGGAGACAGAGAACTGGACGTTCAGAGTTGAATTTCTGTCGTAGAACACTTTGCCTTCAATGAAACACTGGATACTAGTGGAGAGGAAGTCTGTACGGTTGAAGCAATGGGGCTGGAGGTGCTCTCAGGGGTCAGCAGACTCGTTGGCCAGATGCGGTGAGCTCAGTGAGGCACTTGAAGATGAGGAACTTGTGGTTTGGACTGCCCCCTCCACTGTGAGGGCCGACAGACAAGTCTAGGGCAGGTTATCCGATATCCCTAAGCAACCTCTCTCAGATCCTATCTAGTTGGGCCCCCCCCATTCCAACTGCAAAAAACCCTGAAGATGACAATCAATCCCTAGTCCTACAGGCTCATTCTCGCTCCTTCCTTCAACCTTTTTTCAAATGGTATACTAAGGGAAACAGTTCTGAGGTCTCAGGTAACAGGGTTGTAGATGCTTTGGGAGGTTGAGAGGCAGAAAACAGTAATCTGGACATTCCTTTCATTTTATGGCACCGATTTAGCTTCAGTCTTGTTCCTCCTCCCATTCTTCTCCCACCCCCACTCATGCCCTCCCACCCCCGAGACAGATCTGTTGGTAGCTCTAGGAGGTGATCTCTATTGGGATTTTCCAGCAGAAGAGACACTTTTTTTTGTCATCCTTAAGTTCCCACTTCACCACCACTTTAACCTGGAGAAAGAGAAAAAAGATGGGGAAAAATGAAAATGTGACCTGATCTTAATCTATCATTGGTAACTAGGTATCCCAGCTACAGATTGTAACAAGCTGTCTACCTTCCTCATACTTCTCTTTGAATTATGTCATTGTGAAGGCTGCTTAGGTTTTGGGCCTGTGACCTTCAAACTTAGAAGAGTAAGCCAAGTTATACCCAACATTGGTGTTACTAGCACCACATACTAATCTAGTTAACTGGCTAAATACAATTTCTGAAGGACTCTTTTCCCTCTCAGAGCAATGGTACATATATGAAACTTACACAAAAAAATAATTTACATTTTAACAATTTCTCATATATTGGGCAATCTGATCCTTTTCCAACTGTAACCATGAAGATCAGAGAATAGAAAGGTTAGAGTCTTCAGCAAATTCTTAGAGACAGAAAGAGTAGAGATTTCTACAACTGGTGGGAGGAAGTTACTGCTTAATGGGTAGAGTTTCTATTTGGGGTTACAAAAAAGTTTTGGTGATGGGTGGAGGTGATGGTTGCACAACATAATAAATGTAATTAATGCCACTGAATGCCAATTGTACACTTATAAAAAGCTAGATTAAGTATAAGGAAACTTTGTTAGCTGGAAATGGAAATGTCAAAGCATGAAGGAGATCCAAAGCAGTTTAGGGCTATACAAATCATCTCGGTGACAACAACCCTTTGTTGCAATATAGTTACAATTAACTTTCCTAACTTTCTAATAATATATCTTGTTACAGAGCTCTGTCTTGCCTTGTTACACTCATACCATTGCATGTCCCCTCTAATTCTTAATAATTCACTGACATTTTGCCCATCCTTTCTTATGTGGATATTAGCTTACTTGTCATTAGTTACTACTTTCTCTTCTGTACTCAAATGCTTCTTCACTATGCAACATTTGCATTACAATGATACCCAGCTTCTTGAAACTTTTTTTGTGAGTTTTTCAAGATTGGTACACATTAACTACTGCTTCACTTGGTTCTTATACCAACACAGTTTGAGCTGTTTTTCAAATTAAATGTAATTCACTTAAAAAACAAAAATACCATATATTAAGTACCTACTCTTTATAGGGCCCTGCTTATACACTCTCATACTTAATTGAGGTTCAGAAATGTCCACAATTATGTGAACACCCCATGAATTAATCTACAAATCTGTTCCTGAACTTTATGGTCTCTAACATCCCTTAAGCACATGCTACCTATCAACGACTTTTTGGAATGTCCTTAAATTACTTGCTTTTTCTAGAAAATAAATGGCCAGTATGTGCCTGGGTTCTACTTGACTTCTTTCAAGAAATGCAGCTTTTTTTTTTTTTTTTTTTTTTGAAAAAAAGTAATCGCTTTACTTCCTCCATTCTTATCAAGATTTGTGCCTTTAACACAAGACCCACTCAAGCAGCATATAATCTTGCAAGTGCTTGGTAGAAAAAGAAGTGGGTAGAGCAGAGTGGGTCAGAGGTGGACGTGGTATAGTGGAGAGAAAGAAGAGTGGAAAAAACTACCTCTCTGCTATGAAGCTAACAAACTACTGCTTTTTTATTAAGAGATTAATGGAGAAATCAGATTTTTCTGATTACAATGCTAAGACAACTAGATCTCGAACTATTTGGTATCTGGCTTGGGCACTGCACTGGCTTGGGAGTCACAAGAGCCAGATCTAAATCTAGGCTGTATCATATACCTTTTGAGGCTCCAATTTCTTCATCTGTAAACTGGTATATATCACCCCCCTGTAGGGTGGCCGTGAGAATATGAAATATTATGTAAAAATACTGTGTATACAAATGGCATCATTAGGTGAAGACTAACCATTAGGTCACAGTCAAAGAACAAAGGGGCATATTGAAAGCCATCTGCCCATGATTCCTGGGATGGTTAGGTTCATGTGTTAAGTTGGCCAGGTTATGGTGCCCACTTGTCTGGTCAAGCAAGCACTGGCCTAACCATTACTGTGAGGACATTTCATGGACTTAAATCATCAGTAAAGTTGATTGCATCTGTGGCTGATTACATCTACAATCAGCTGAGGAGATTGCCCTCAGCAATGAGAGAAGTCTTATCCAATCACTTGAAGGCTTTAAAAGGAGATAACTTTAGCAGTCAGAAGAGAGAATTTTCCTCTCTACTTCAGCCAGTCAGCATCTCCTGGGGGAATTCATTGAAAACCTACATCAGAGTTCCCAGCGTGCAGCCTGCCCTACGGAATCTGGACTTGTGCATCCCCACAGTTGCATGAGACACTTTTATAAAATCTCATAATATTTACAGATATCTCCTGTCGGTTCTGTTTCCTTACAGAACCCTGACTAATATAACTCCCAACAAATCTGTCTCCTCTCCGCAGGCTTTGGCTTCCTCATCAAACAGATGAGGGATCCTGGGACTCCCACACCTCAGTGTTTGCTTCCTGCCCCCTCCCCTCAGATTTCTAATCCAGCCACAAGGCCTCCAGTGTCCTCCCCCACAAGGTCACTTACAGAGGGGTATTCGCTCTTCACTGGCAGTTTATTCAGGTAGGTGTAAGTCTGGTCTTTTAGGATGGGACACTTAATTCCACTCTTACAACCATCAGGTTCAGGAATCATAAAGGGAACTTCAAAACCAAACACAATGCCATACACCAAGGCTGTGCTATTTTGAGACTGAATTTCTACAGAGAAAATAAAGAAAATTAGATGGTGAAGGAAACAGTCTATTTCCAAACTCTATACCAAAAATTCAGACGTATTCTCAAGCAATGGCGTTTCTATGATAGCACATCAGAAAGCCTGTCTATTTCTCTTTGTAGTTCTACCTGGTTCCTAGGACAAAGCAAGCATTCAGTCCAAAATTTGAAAAAATTACTGAATCATGCAAAATGGAACAATCAACAGGGGTTATTTTCTTTGCTCTTCACCGGCTTTCAGTTCCTCAAGACAATCGGAATTATCTGGATAAATAATCTCCCCCAACAAGGCAACTGAACTTTGGCAGTAAAATAATCAGTTTCTGTCAGAGTGTAATGTATGCCTTAGGGTTTTAGGAGACTGGTCTCTGAATTTCATCTGTTCTATACCTGCCCAGAGGGTTCCATTATAAATAAAAATACAAAGGAAGGCAAAATGGAAAGAGGGAATAAGGAGTCTCCACAGAAATGCCATGGGCTGTAACAATGGTGAAAGAGGTAACCTTTTAGAAACTGGTTAAGATCATAAGACCAGAAAGAGCTACATTTCCGGCCAACTTCCATCCTTCATATGACAAGACAGGCTAAGACCTTTGGCAGGAGAAATAAAAGTATTATAAAATTAGGCCAACCAGAGTTATGAGCTATTACGGTATTTTGGAGATTCAGTGTATTGGCTCTATTTCTTTCTCTCTAAGTTGTGATGACTTTTTTTTTTTTTTAAATTAGAGAAATTGTGGGTTTACAGAACAATCATACATAAAATACCAGATTCCCATACACTGCCTCACCATTAACACCTTGCATTGGTATGGAATATTTGCTTCACTTGATGATAGCACTTTTTAATAATTGTACCTTTTTTCAAAAATAGCAGTTGCCTTTGTTTACAGGTGCGTTTTTTCCCATATACCATCCTATTATTAACACCTTGTACTAGTGTTGCACATTTGTTTTAGAGCACTCTTCTACTAGTATCTTGCAGTAGGATTCTGTTTGGAGTACATGGTGCTTCTTGGACAATGTATATGTCTTTCATAAGAGTTGGGAAATTTTCGGCTATTATTTCCTCAAATATTCTTTCTGCCCCTTTTCTCTTCTCCTTCTGGGACACCCATGACATATATGTTTGTGTGTTTCATGCTGTGCTCAAATCCCTGAGATACTGTTCAATTTTTTCTATTCTTTGATCTATCTGTTCTTCTGACTTTTTTTTTGATTGTCCTGTCTTCTAGCTCACTGATTCTTTCTTCTGCCTGTTCAACTCTGCTGTTGTATGTCTTTTGTGTACTTTTAATCTACTATTGTGCCTTTCATCCCCATAATTTCTATTGTTTCTTTTACACTTTCAAATTCTTCTTTATGCTCACACATTGTCTTAATATACTTTATCTTTTTATGCATATTTTCCTTCATCTCCTTGAATTAATTTAGATTTGTGTATTAGTTAGGGTTCTCCAGGGAACAGAATCAACAAGCGATACCTATAAATATAAGATTTATAAAAGTGTCTTACGCAACCGTGGATATGCATGAGTCCAAATTCTGTAGGGCAGGCAGCAAACTGGCAACTCCAGTGAAGATGTTCGATGAACTCTTCAGGAAACGAACTGGCAACTTCAACGAACTCTTCAAGAAATGTTTCGCTGGTCAGCGGAAGAAGCAAAGGTCCTCTATCTGTCTTGCTTAAAAGTCTTCAGCTGATCGGATTAAATCCAGCTGATTGCATTCTCTCATTGTGGAAGACAATCCCTTCACTGACATCATCAGTCACAGCTGCAGCCAATTCACTGATGATTTAACAAACCAGCCTTCTAGTTTATCAAGCAGCCACAAATGTCCTTGCGGCAATGTTTAGGCCAGTATTTGCCTGACCAAACACCTGGTACCATTACCTGGCCAAGATGACATATGAACCTAACCATCACAGTCTAACCCTTGTCAACTTGGCAGTTATACACATCACCTAAAACCATACTTTAGCTCTAAGTAGAGAACAATAACAGACAAATATTTCACGTAACAATACTCCACTGTCCAGCGTACAACCAGAAATGCACTATATCTCTCCAGAATAGGGTGCAAGTCCTTGGGTGACATTAACTCTTAAAATTGATTTCCTTTTACTTAAATACTGCAAAATGAACAATGCAGCTTATGTCATATGATAAGGGGATAAGACAGAGAAGAAAGCAAAGATATTTGCATAACGGACAAATACAAACATATTCATAACAAAACAAGGAGAAAATATTCATGCCATCATAATCCTCATTTCTGTAACTGGTCACGCGGCCGTAGTTCCTATTACTACCTTCTTCCACTACCCATTCCATGTTCCCTTTACCCTCAGCAAGCACTTCAGCTGGCTGTGGTTCTTTGCCTAGTGGGATGACCTAAACATTCATTCCTGAAGTTTCTTGGCCATTGGTAGTCCTGCCTGGATTGGGTTGTAGCAGTTTTCCATTGACTTTAATCACTAAGAGACGCCCTAGGGAATCTCCTGTATTCCAGGAAAACTCTTCTTTACCTCCATTGTGTAGTTGCAGTGCTATTTCCCCTTGATAGTCAGGATCAATCACCCCAGCCAGTACAGTATTCCCCTTCCTTGTCAGTTGATCCAGAGGCATAAGAAGCCCAAAGTGGCCAGGTGGCAGTCTTAACTTCCAGTTCAATGGAATTATTGTTGTGTTTCCTGGTGGAAGCACTCCTTTTTTTGGAACAAAGACTTGTAGACCAGCAGAGCTTAAGCTTGCAGGGACAGGAAGCAAAAATTTACCTAGTGGATCACTAGGAGTGATAGTGAGTGGTGCCACTCCTGTTTCTACCCCTTCATTCCTGGACCCATGAATCCTGGCTATGGAAGAAACAGCACCATAGAGTGGACACTGATTCACAGCATACATAGCCTCCTGCCTGGAGAACAATGCCCCAGTCCTGCAAGTATTGCCACCTAGTTGGTGCCATGATTGAGTCTTCCGACAGGCCATTCCACCATTCTATCAACCCAGCTGCCTCTGGATGATGGGGAACATGGTAAGACCAGAGAATTCCATGAGCATGTGCCCATTCCCTCACTTCATTCACTGTGAAGTGGGTTCCTTGGTCAGAAGCAATGCTGTGTGGAATACTATGACAGTGGATAAGGCATTCTGCAAGTTCACGGATGGTAGTTTTGGCAGGGAAGGCAAACCCATATCCGGAAGTTTGCAGGGAAGGCAAACCCATATCCGGAGTATATGTCTATTCCAGTAAGAACAAATCACTGCCCCTTCCATGATGGAAGTGGTCCAATGTAATCAACCTGCCACCAGGTAGCAGGCTGATCACCTCGGGGAATGGTGCCATATCGGGGACTGAGTGTGGGTCTCTGCTGCTGGCAGACTGGGCAATCAGCAGTGGCTGTGGCCAGGTCAGCCTTGGTGAGTGGAAGTCCATGTTGCTGAGCCCATGCATAACCTCCATCCCTACCACCATGACCACTTTGTTCATGAGCCCATTGGGCAATGACAGGAGTGGTTGGGGAAAGAGGCTGAATCCACCAAACAGGTCATTTTATCCACTTGGTTATTAAAATCTTCTTCTACTGAAGTCACCCTCTGGTGAGCATTCACATGGGACACAAATATCTTCATGTTTTTTGCCCACTCAGAAAGGTCTATCCACATACCCCTTCCCCAGACTTGCTACCAATCTTCCAATCATGTTCCTTCCAAATTCCTGGCCATCCAGCCAAACCATTGGCAACAGCCCATGAATCAGTATACAAATGCACCTCTGGCCAGTTCTCCTCCCAAGCAAAGTGAACAATCAGGAGCGCTGTTCGAAGTTCTGCCCACTGGGAGGATTTCCCCTCACAACTGTCCTTCAGGGACATCCCAGAAACGGGCAGCAATGCTGCAGATGTCCACTTTTGGGTGGTGTCTGCATATCATGCAGAACCATATGTAAACCAGGTCTGAGTTCTCTCTTCCTCAGTCAACTGATTGTAAGGAACTTCCCAAGAGGCCATAGCTCTGGGCTGGAAAAGAGAAGGTAAGGTGGAAGGAGTGGGGGCCACGGGCATTTGGGCCACTTCCTCATGTAACTTACTTGTGCCTTCAGGACCCACTCGAGCTCTATCTCGTATATACCATTTCCATTTTATGATGGAGTGCTGCTGTGCCTGCTCAACTTTATGGCTTGGTGGGTTGGACAACAACCAGCTCATGATAGGTAACTAAGGTCTCATGGTAACTTGGTGGTACACGGTTAAGCATTCTGTCTCTACTAAGGCCCAGTAGTAGGCCAACAGCTGTTTCTCAAATGGAGAGTAGTTATCTGCAGAGGATGGTAAAGCTTTACTCCAAAATCCTAAGGGCCTGCATTGTGATTCTCCTATAGGAGCCTGCCAAAGGCTCCAAACAGCATCTCTATTTGCCACTGACACTTCCAGCACCACTGGATCAGCTGGATCATATGGTCCAAGTGGCAGAGCAACTTGCACAGCAGCCTGAACCTGTTGCACAGCCTCATCTTGTTCCGGTCCCCACTCAAAACTATAAGCTTTTCTGGTCATTCGATAAATGGGCCTGAGTAGCACATCCAAATGAGGAATATGTTGTCTCCAAAATCCAAAGAGGCCAACTAAGCATTGTGCCTCTTTTTTGGTCGTAGGAGAGGCCAGATGCAACAGCTTATCCTTCACCTTAGAAAAGATACCTTGACATGCCCCACACCACTAGACACCTAGTAATTTTACTGAGGTGGAAGGCCCCTGTATTTTTGTTGGATTTATCTCCATCCTCTGCCACGCAAAATAGCATACCAACAAATCTAGAGTAGTTGCTACTTCTTGCTCACTAGGTCCAATCAACATGATATCATCAATATAGTGGACCAGTGTGATGTCTTGTGGGAGGGAGAAGCTATTAAGATCCCTGCGGACAATATTATGATATAGGGCTGGAGAGGTGATCTAACCCTGAGGTAGCACAGTGAATGTAAACTGCTGGCCTTGCCAGCTGAATGCAAACTGTTTATGGTGGTCCTCACTAACTGCTATTGAGAAAAAAGTATTTGCCAGCTCAATAGCTGCACACCAGCTAGCAGGGGATGTGTTGATTTGCTCAAGCAATGGTACCACATCTGGAACAGCAGCTGCAATTGGAGTCACCACCTGGTTAAGCTTATGATAATCCACTGTCACCCTCCAAGACCCATCTGTTTTCTGCACTGGCCAAATAGGAAAGTTGAATGGGGATGTGGTGGGAATCACCACCTCTGTATTCTTCAAGTTCTTAAGAGTGGCATTAATCTCTTCAATCCCTCCAGGAATCCAGTATTGCTTGTGGTTTACTATTTTGCTAGGCAGGGGCAGTTCTAGTGGCTTCCACTTGGCCTTTCCCACCATAATAGCCCTCACACCATGAGTCCGGGAACTAATGTGAGGACTCTGCCAGTTGCTAAGTATGTCTACTCCAATTATGCATTCTGGCACTGGGGGAAAGAACCACAGAATGGGTTTGGGGACCCACTGGACCCACTGTGAGACAGACCTGAGCTAAAACTCCATCGATCACCTGTCCTCCATAAGCCCCAACTCTGGTGGACCAGAGTGATGTTTTAGGTCTCCTGGAATTAATGTCACTTCTGAACCAGTGTCTAATAATCTGTGAAATATCTGATCATTTCCTTTTCTCCATGCACAGTTACCCTGGTAAAAGGCTGTAGGTCCCCCTGGGGAAGGCTGGGAGGAAGATTAACAGTATAAATTTTGGGCAGTGTAACAGAGTCCTTCCCCAAGGGTACCCAGCCTTCCCCTCATTCAAGGGGCTCTCGATCTGTAAACTGTCTCAAGTCTGGGAATTGATTAAGGGGTCGTGACTCTCTGTTCTTGTAATTTAAGAAAGAGACTTTTGTTCACTTGACCTAGAATTCTTCTGCTTATATAGTTCAAACAAGAATTTAGTCAATTGCCCATCTATTTTACTACTAGGTACTCCATGATCTACTAGCCAATGCCATAAGTCTCTGCGAGTCAGATTATTGTGACTGCTGCTTTGGGCCTGTTTTCCATTATGGTAGCCATGCCCACCTTGTCTGTGGCCATTAACTGCAGCCACTTGGCTTCTGCCCACTGGGATCCAACTATCCCCATTGTGTTTAAGGATTCCAGCTCAGTGACAGCAGTTCCTACAGTAATATCTGACCTACAGAGAAGGGCGACTACAGAGATCTTCAGGGATGATGGAGCTAGTCTCACAAATTTATTCCTCACAGTCCTGGTAAAAAGTGTGTCCTCTGGACATTCCAGGGGTGTGTGAGCAGGTCTTCCATGATAAATCCACTCTAACACTCCAATCTCTCTAAGCCTTTGAATCCCTTCCTATACGTTATACCAGGGCAGTTCCGGCATTTCAACCTCCGGTAATGCCTGCCACCTTTTGATCCATGTTTCAGCCAACCACCCAAACAAACTGTTACCGTCCTTTCTAACCCCTCAAGCTGCAACACTGAATGCAGAATCTCTGCTTTGTGGACCCATATCAGTAAATTCAGACTGATCCAACTTTATATTCCTTCCACCATTATCCCATACCCTTATTATCCATTCCCACACATATTCCCCTGGTTTCTGTCTGTATAAGTTGGAAAACTCAAACGGTTCTTTTGGAGTATAGCGTATTTCCTCATGGGTCACACTTTGTATCTCACCCTTCTGGGCCTGTTGGGACTTTAGTCTAGTTATAGGTCTTGAAGCAAAGACTGGTGGTGGGGGTGGGTCATGAAAAGAATTAGAAGTATCCCTCAAGCCATTTAGCTCAGGACATTCTGTTCAGTTTCATCTTATAAAACAGGATTAATCTCTCCAGCTAGAGGAGTGAGGGCTGCTTCCTCAGGGGAGGTGATTACAGGTTTAGCAGGCACGGAAGGGTTAATCGCCTTAGGTAGAGTCTCGATGGCAGGCTCCTCAGGGCAGACCACTACAGGTATATCTAACAATGACTCAGCAGAATCCAGGGTTCCAATGTCCTCACTGCCATTATTATCAATCCATATGTCCCTATCCCAAGTTTCAGGATTCCATTCTTTTACAATCAATGCCTTTACTTTAACAGCAGACACCCTGCAAGGTTGAGATTTTAGTTTATGTTGTAAATCTGCTACTCGCACAATGAGACTTTGGGTCTGGTTTTCAGAAATTTCAAGTCTGCGGCCACAGGAAATAAGATTTTCTTTCAGGGCACATGTAGAAACCTTTACATCTGTCATAGGGCACCTAAGTTTTAAATTTGAAGCCTTTAGCTCTTCCCTTTCTCTTATAACTTTATCCAGCATATCTAAGAACAACCAGCCAATATCATTATACTTCTTAACTCTGCAAAACTCTGTGAAGGTGTCGAAAACACTGTCACCCAAAGCCTTGCTTCATACAAGAGTATGATTAGGAGAATCAGATGGTGCTATTTTGCGTATCTCCATTGCCAACTCACCCCATGGACTGTTGGTGCCATCTTGATTATTGGAAATGAAGTCATTAGTGTCTTTGAATCTAATCAGAGTAGAAAACAAAGTGTAAAAGCCCATTTCAAGATTCTGTTTCTCAAGTACCACTCCAGGTACCAAGTTGCACTAGTTAGGGCTCTCTAGGGAAACAGAATCAACAAGAGATATCTATAAATATAAGATTTATAAAAGTGTCTCACACAACTGTGGGGATGCACGAGTCCAAATTCTGTAGGGCAGGAAGCAAACTGGAAACTCCAATGAAGATGTTCAATGAACTCCTCAGGCAGCGAACTGGCAACTTTGATGAACGTGTTTGATGAACTTCTCAGGAAATGCTTTGCTGGTCAGCCGAAGAAGTGAAGGTCCTCTATCTGTCTCACTTAAAAGTCTTTAACTGATTGGATAAATCTAGCTGACTGCATTCTTTCATTGTGGAAGATACGCCCTTCACTGACATCATCAGTCACAGCTGCAGCCAATTGACTGATGATTTAACAAACCAGCCTTCTGGTTTATCAAGCAGCCACAAACGTCCTCACAGCAACGGTTAGGCCAGTGCTTGTTTGACCAGACACCTGGGTACCATCACCTGGCCAAGTGGACACATGAATCTAAGCATCACAATTTGTTTGTACATCTTCAATTAGTTCTTCCAAATTCTTTCTCCTCTGAATTTTTAATTTGTTTCCATGAATGAACAATATCTTCCTGTTTCTTAGTATGGTCTGTAATTTTTTGCTGATGTCTAGGCATCCAATTATCCTGGTGAGTTAACTCTGAAGATCAGCTTCCCTCTTGTCCAGGGTTTTACTATTGATTGGCTTTGTGGTAAGGCTCTTCTTTGATGTGTGGTCCAACTTATTCTGGACCTTCAGAATAAGCCCAAGTTTAAGCAGACCTTCTCAGCCTTTCTTCATCCAATTCTTTCCCTGGATAGGCAGTACAATTTTTAAGTTTGCAGTTTTTGTGTAACTGTTTCACCTCCAAGAGTAAACTTTCTTTCCTCTGTTCCTTCTCTGGGAATCTTGATCTTGTCCTTATATTTGCTGAATCTCTGGGGTGGTTTTTTCAGGGGATGTCCTGTGTCTCCATGTTGACGACATCCCAGAAGCTTTTTTGGAGGATGATTATTGTTTAGAAGGCATTTTTTTTTTTGGTTTGGAACTGTAGGAGTGGGGGTGGGAGCCATCAGGGTATAGCCCAGGAGAACAATCAGGGAGCTAGTACTTGAAGCTGTCTTTAGGCTTAAGAACAAGAGATGACAGGAACTTTTTAATATTTTTTATTAGATTTTCTAATCTAGTTCGATAGGATAGAAAATGAGGAAGGATTTGAGGCAGATGCCCTTCCCAGAAATAAATGTTTTATATTTGTCTAGATTCTTGGGAATCTGAGAAGGATGAATAGTACAAGGAACAACAAGTTCCAACAATATTTCTTTAAACTGAAGAAGAAAGCTCAGATTTCTTGATTGTTTCTTGGGTCCCTGGTGGGTTCTCTAAACAATACAGAGGCTATTAAATATTAATTACACCTTTGTTTTCAGGCAAGTCATAGACTCACTAGATGAAAGGTCCACTGCTTGAAATAACATTTTGGAGGCATTCCAAAGTTTATAGAATTGGGGCCTTTACTAATACTCTGCAGAGTCTGTAGCTAAACAGAGTTGGCATTCCCATAAAAACCTACTGTGCCACATGGGCCAAGATAGGACTGAAAAAAAAGCTAAGTTGTCTTTTCTAACCTGTGAACACATCACTTTTTAAGGGGTTATACAACAGTGAGAACACTAGGAAATCTCCTCGTTGGCCTATTGGAAGTCTAGCAGCCATGGACTCTGGAAAACAGCAAATGGGAACCCAGTATAAGAAGGGTGTCTACAGTTGTAGTGGATCCTACCTTTACACAGTCAAAAAACTCCTGCCTGACCCCCCTCATCCCATGCCCTGCTGATCTGAATATTTGAGATTTATGTTATACTTTAAGATGAATTTGAGGGAAAATGACACATTTACTCACTGCTGCTGAAGGTCACGTTGACACTGTAAGACTGTCCTTTGTGCAGTTGGCAGGGCTGAGTGGGACATGGGCTCACATTTAGTTCCTTTATAACTCCGACCTCAGAACCTGCAGAAGAAAAATGAATTGGAATAGGAGGGAAAATCAACCACCTAAGTGGCCCCCTTCCCAAGGGGAAGGTGCTTAGTTCTCCTAATTAGGGTGAGAGCTCGTTCTCTCCTGAGTGCCTTCCTGAGACGAAATCTTTAAGACAATGTCCAATTAAAAACCAGAATCTTGAGTCATCTTACTGCTAAAATCATAGCCTGTAAATCAGGTGAAAGGGGGTAGGGGTGGCTAGTTGGTTTCTTGGCCATGAGAAGTAATTATTTTTCAAACTCAATAATATCCAGATACTATGTCCACAAAACATTATTAAAAGAGATGAAAGTTAAACTACAATCACAGGAACTCCAAACTTCCTAGGTTCTTGTCTTTCATTCTGAATGGTAAGGGGTCACAATTCAAATTTAAATCTTAAAATTGTTTATCTCAGACGTCCTTTTAATTGAAATATTCCTGTTTCCCCTTTCATTTTCCAGCAAATAGACAGGTACTCAAATCTGATGAAAGTTTATCAGTAGAGGAAAAATTGCATTTATACAAAAATAGCAATAAGGCAAACTGGAAACTGTAACTCCAAGAAGGTAGGGACAAGATAAGTTAAATCATCTTTCCACCCCAACTTCTACAACAGTAAGTGCTGATTTATATTACTATTTGTTGGGAAGCCTGCCAGATCTCAGAACAGACAGAACCTATTTGGAGTCCCTGGCTCCAGGAGTTTTTAGGCCTGAGAAAGTCATGTGTTTTAGTCCTCAGGGAAATTGTACCTTGCGTAGCAAGAACAACAGAAAGTTAAGGCATCTGGAGGAAAATGATGGCCAAAGGAATCCAATGAAGAGGAAGAACTGTGATTTATCAAGAACCCCCCGTATAGTGTAAATCTCACTCTTGTCTGAGATTAGAAAACAGAAGAGCAGAAAGATTACGTTGACTTGTCCAAGGTCACATTGCTTATAAAGAAAGGGCAGATGGAGGACTCTGAAGCCCTTGGAAAGAACCTCACTAGAACCTAAATGAAGCTGTAAGGAGCCATAGTGACAAAAGGAAGGAGACCCCAAGGAAATTTCTGATTAAGAACTAGTTGAAGACTCTGGGTAAAGATCCAAGCCCTTTTAATGCAACCAAAACCAAAACCAAAACCAAAACCAAAACCAAAACCAAACAAAGCCTTTCCAGGCACATGCATACATAAAATGTTATGATAAATCAGCAATTTGGGACTTGAAACATATAAAATGTAATCTGTGACAAGAACTACATAAAAGTGGGGCAATGGAAGGTAACAAGAATATAGTTTGTGTATGCTATTGAAGTTAAGTTTGTATCAAAGCCAATGAGATTGTTATAGATTTAGGATATTAAATTTAAGCCCCATGGTAACTACAAAGAGAACATCAGAGAATATGCAAACTCATAGGGACAGAGATTAGCATATAGGTTGCTAGGGGCAGTGGGCAGGGAGAATGGGGAATTAAAGCATAAGGGGTTTCTGTTTGGGGAGATGGGAGTTTTAGTAATGGAAGGTGGTGAGGGTTCTGCAACACTGTGAATGGGATGAGTCCCACTGAATGGTATGCTTGGGAGGAGTTGAGATGGGAAAGTTGTATTCATGCTCCCACAACTTTAAAAATAAAGGAAGAGGAGAAATACAGACAAACATAAATTAGAATCAAATGCCTTTATAAGCATTTACCTGTATAAACCATACAGTTCCCTTGTAAAAAAAAAATAATAATAAAGGAAGAGCAAATAAAGAGACAATGACAGTTACATGTAATACATGATCCTGGATGGAATCTAACAAGGGACGACAGAAGACTCAAAAAGACATTATTGGGACATACAAAACAAATTGGAATATAGACTGTAAACTTTACATGAACGTTAAATTTCATGAACTTGATAACTGTACTTAAGGTAGTTACATAAATGAATATCCTTGTTCTTAGGAAATGTACAAGCCAGTACTAAGAGTTTCAGGAGCATAATGTGTACAATCTACATTCACTCAAGTGTTCTGGGGTTGGGGGGTAAGGGTATGTTGGAGTTCTCTATGGGGTATGTATTATTTTTGTGACTGTCCTGTAAGTTTGAAAGTATTTCAAAATAAAAAAGTTTATACATATATATATTATATATATAACACAACCTTTTCAAGTCTCTTGATAGCAGCACTACCTCCTTATTCCTCACCTCTATTCTCTTTCTATCCTACAGGTTCAATTCCCATATCCTTTGTGATTTTCAAAGATGAAGATATATCTTCTGCCAGATTTTATGTCCCTTCCCCAAACTCCTAGCAAATCCTTTGCCCAGCACTTTATCTTCCTGAAACCTCTTCATTCTTTAGTACCAACTTGGCTTCCTAAAGAAAAGAGCAGAACTATTAAAGGTATAGGGGGAAAAGATGAAAAGCATCAGAATATTCTGCTTTGGCTTTTGGCTTCTGATTCCAGAAGTTGACTCACTTGTGAGTAAGTGGACTAAGGAATTTAAGAGGAATTATCATCTCAACCCTTGAAAGAGGAAGTGCCTGCCATTTCTGTTCTGGGAACTGTACTATTCCTCCTGTACTTTGAGTGTTCTTCAGTTATTTAGTCATTTCTTTCAGGGAAGACATCTTAAAGGTCCACTTATGCATCATGAAATATTTTGACTGGAAAAATAACAGGCAGTATCTTGAATCTTGACCAAGTCATAAGGACCTTGATTTTTTTTTTTCAAGGATCAGAGGATTGAACTCTTAAAGAAGACAACTAAGGTCAAGGTCTTTGTAGTTCCAATGTAAGTTTAGGGCCCCAATAAAACTCAACTCCAAACAGGGCAGATTCACATAGCAAAGATGGCAGAGGTATGCTGCTACCTGAGTGTAGGTTTCTTTCCCCCTGGAAATACTTATTTGGCCTATATCTATACAGCAGTTGGAATAATTAACTTAGAAATACTACAAATGTTTAAAAAACAGGGGCCACCTGCAGGAAAGTAGTAGGAAAAGAGAACTAGGATTAATCTGACTTGCCAGTGTTGTTTCTGAGAAGTTTCAAAAATTGATTTATGACTTAAACTCAAGCTTAGCTCAGGAGCCATCTAACAGAAGAGAAAAAGCACTGAGGAGTAATACCAGACATTGGCTCTACGTCTCCTCCATCTGTGAACTAATACTTGTCAAAATTTCATAAATGATGGGTGAAAGGGGATTTAACAAATTAGCTAGCTCCCCTGCTCACTTCCTGGGCAAGCTATGGAAAAGCAACATTCCCATTTGGCACAAGCAATGGCTCAAGCCCTAGCTCCACAATTTCCATTTGGAATCTCAAGACTGGCTATTCCCGAACCTGTCCCCACCCCCCCCACCCCCCATCTTTCAATCACGTCCTACTGTTTTGTTCTCTGTCACGGCTGTCCCAACTTTGACAGTACACTCCTACCAAGGAAAACAATTTTAAGTACGCATCTGCAACATACAGAAATAGATTCCACTTTGGAAATGTGTGTTCTTCAAAATAACTGGCTTTGAGAGTAGGGAGTCTTTTTTCTAAAAAATCTCAGTCTAAACAAACACAAAAATGCTGTTTATACACAATAAATACTTGATGAAGAAAACTTAAGTTCAAGTCTTTAAAAATCTCATTACCTCACGAAGGTCCCAGAAAATGGCAGCCAAATGGAAGTGGATGCAAGTGACCTGCCTACTAAGTGTCTGAGAGAGAGTAAACTTAAGCTCTGCCATTCAATCATCATTGGAGAGGCAGACTGTGGGGCCTGACACCTTGGGTTTAAAATCTGAATGACTGCACTACTTTACTGTGTAAAGCCAAGGCAAGATACTTAACCTCTCTGGGGATAATAACAGTACCTACCTCGGAGGGTAGGGGAGTTAACACATGTAAAGCAGCCCTTTGATAAGTGTTTGGAATATAGTAGTGCTACATAAGTTTCCACTATTATCATCATCATATTCAGATTCAGTCTATGCATTTAATCTAGAATAGCTGCTCCTGGGTGGGTTAGCAATTTCCCTTTTGATCCAGATGCCAGGCCTCTCATTTCAAATATACTTTGTGGATAGAAATTACCAGTCTAGTCAACAAAACAGATTATTTTTGTCTCAAAAGTAGAATGAATTCATGAAGACAGAAAGCAAACTGCAGGTAGAGAGAACATGTTTTACAATTACCAGATAAGTTCAGCACCGAAAAAATGTTCAGTGGATGCACTTTGCTTTCTCAGCCTGTGCCTACCCTTGGGTGGAATAGTTTGTTTAATTAGCTCTTTCAACATATCGACCACCACTGCTCCAAGTAAGTCTGTAAATAATACCTTAAAGTCCCTCATGCCCCAGTGTGCTTCTCCATGGCAAAGTTCTCAAACTGCACACGCAAGAAATCTCCTCTTTAGGCATCAGAAGCTATTTGAGAAGCACTTTGTTATACTCCACCCAATCTTCTATGGAGAGGGAAAAACATGCACAAACTATTGAAAATCAGAGCTTGAGCTAAAGCTTTCAATGTTCAACTTCTGCTTGTTTTGGGTCACATGATTTAGTAGGAACTGAGCAAAAGGTAGTACTTGTCGCTCCTTCAGCCAGTTTCTTGGATGTAGAAAAGATTTTTAGACTTCCAATGTCAATAGAATAAATTCCTTCAGCCCCAACCTGCAAACATTGCAAAACTAAAATTTGCCTGGCCCCATTTCTCACTTGAGGAAATCCTACCCCCCCAGGAAGGGCGGTGGGTGAGTGTAGGGTGGGACTCAAAGCTCTTTTGATGTGGGTTCTGAAGATTTTACATGGTATTTCCCAATTAAAATGTAAACTGAAAATCTGTAACCGAAACCCTCCTTCCCTTAAGAAGTTCTTCTCCTAGGTGTTGCCTGCTTTTTTCAAACAAGTAGAGCAATTTCCACGTTTATTTTCTTTAGATTTTTCTTTTTTAAAAATGTTAGTTAAACTCAAAGTGGCTCATGAACAACTGCCAGTTTTCTACTGTTTATTAGCTGGAACCTTGGGCAAGTTACTCTATGTGTCTCAGTTTCCTCATCTGTAAAATAGATCATAAGGATTGAATGAGTTAAAGCTAATACAGTATCTTCATCCAAATGTTGGCCACTAAGTTTAATGGTGGGAAAGTCCAAAATAGGAATAAATTTCAAGCACCTGTCTCCTAGCTCACTGGGGCAAGTGTTAACAGGTCAGCAGTCCTCATTCCTTAATCCATTCTGTCTCCTAGCTCCCAAACTTTTCCATTCTACTGGTGACTTTGGGTAGGTCACCCAACATCTCTGGAATTCAACGACTGACTATATAATCTCCAGGTTTTCTTTCAGCTCAAAAGTCTTGGAAAATCAGTTTCATATCTCTTTCATAGATCATTGTACCTCTCCACCTTAGAAAAGTTCCGCTAGAACAATTAATTCCATTCACTTGATGGAATGAACTCACTCAGGATTTCTACTCCTGGCTGTATTTTCCAACAAAGATTCCAACCACAGCGGCCAGAGGTGGTTACATATCACATGCTGGGATTAGAAACACGAGTTTCATAGAAGGAAAAACTGAATTCAGAATCACAAAATTCCAACGGGACAAATCAAGAAAAGGGAATTGACTTTTAACTTGTCAGCATAAAGAAAAGGAAATGGAGAGGGTGGGTGGGAGAAGGCGGTTATCGAGATACAGAGCAAAAAATAAACTGAAGCCCAGCGCCCCTTCCCTCACCCTCAGCGCTGGCGGTGCTCTACAACCTTTAGAAAACTTCAGCAAAACGCCCACCCCCAGAAGTGTTCAGGAACTCCCCAAAACTCGCACTTCAAGGAAAAAGACAAGTTGTGAGCGATCGGGTTTCATCGAGGCAAGCCCTCTCTCCCAGACCTCAGTCTACTCCAGCCCGCACCACACGGGGTCCGAGGCTGAGTCTGGACGCCCGCGGGACCCTCCCAGCCCAGCCTCGGGAGCTCAGCGCGAGGCCCGCCCGCAGGGGGCGCGGGAACCTCGGGCTGCCCTGGGGCTCACCGCAGTCCTTGAAATACACCGGCTCGGCCAGGGCGGCGGCGCTGAGTGCCAGGAGCAGGAGCGCAGCGGCCAGGAAACGCATCGCGGCCAAGCACCGTACAAGCGCGAGCAAGAAGGAAAAGGCCGCCACGGTCACAAGATAAACCTGCTGTCCAGGCGGGGCGGGGGAGGAAGCCAGTCATGCGACCAGTCATCACCAACCGGGCCGAGGCCTGCCCGAGCCCTGCCCCCAGCTCTAGCAAGCCACGCCAGGCTTGGTACCGCCCTGACGCCCGCCCATCGCCGCCGCTCCGAGGCCCGCCAGGCTCTGATCCATCTCCGCCCCACCCTGCCCACCTCTTCAGCACTCCATCGGGACTTTATTGGGGGCGTTTCTGGAACAATTCTAGCCAATCAAGACCCGCCTCCTCTCACACTACCCAATAGTTCTGCCCGAGGGCGTGGTAACTTGCGGTCCCGCCCCCTGGGTCATTCTCCCCGCCTCCCGGGGCCCAAGCGGAGGAGGGGCTGGGGCGACGTGAGGGGCGGGGCTTGCGGGGGAAAATGGCAGCCTCCTTGAGGTTATCCCTAACGGCTGCGGCGCTGAGAGCGGTCACTCCCTGGCCGAAGAGCAGGTACCAAACTTAGAAGGGCTCCTGGGAAGGGTGTTAGGTCCTGCGGCTCCAGGACAAATGAGAAACGAAGGCTGCAAGGGAGGTGGAGGGTTGGCGTGAGGCTGTCGAGGCCGGGGTCGCCAGGCGCCCCTTCGGCAGACCAGGCTTCTCCTCCTCCCTCGCGCAACAGGCTCCCCGCGGCCTCTCCACGGCCTCAGGCTCTTCGGGAAGCGTCGTCCTCCAATCCCGAGGCCGGCGAAGGGCAGATCCGCCTCACCCATAGCTGCATCCAGGTAGGAGGCCGGGCGCGGGGAGGAGGTGCCCGGACGAGTGCCTAGAATGCCGGGATTTCCCCTTCGCCCTCCTTTCTCCATCCCCTCCGCTCCCCTTCCTGCATTTCAGAGGCTTCTGGAAATCACCGAAGGGTCAGAATTCCTTAGACTGCAGGTGGAGGGAGGTGGATGCTCCGGATTCCAGTACAAATTTTCACTGGATACAGTTACCAACCCCGACGACAGGCAAGGCGGAGGAAGGGGTGGGTCCTCAGAGAACGTACGGGAGGGATAAAAGTGTCTGCAGTTTAAGGTGTGCCTTTATGCCAGATTTTAAAAGCTTGATGAAGATGGCTAACACCGTCCACACAGTGGGGTGCATGCAGTGAAGATTTGTTGTCTTGCCTCACAACAACTGTAAATTATAGGAAGAAAATAGGCCTGCCCAAGATCATAGGACTTAGTAGGTAGTCAGACTACTAGATTCCAGGCCTAAATCCTTAAACATTTCCCAGTGTTTGTTTCATTGTTTATTTTTGCCTCAAATAAAAGAAGCATCTTTTAGAAGTAATAAGGAATGCTCCCTCTGTACTTCAGAGAATGGAGGGTATACATCTGTGAGCTCAGAGGGTGTCATGTTTTTAGCATTTATGTATTAATTAACGCCCTCTTTCTGTCTTTCAGGGTATTTGAACAGGGTGGGGCAAGAGTGGTGGTTGACTCTGATAGCTTGGCCTTCGTGAAAGGGGCCCAGGTGGACTTCAGCCAAGAACTAATCCGAAGCTCATTTCAAGTGTTGAACAATCCTCAAGCACAGCAAGGCTGCTCCTGTGGGTCGTCCTTCTCTGTCAAACTTTGATGAGTGACCCAGAGATTGCCACCAGGCCTACCAGTTTGAGACACTTGGGGTTAGTAGAATTCTAGAGGTTTCCTTCTAATCACGGTCCTCTCTCAATTTTATTTCCTTCAACCCAGGAGTGTTGTGTTTTGCCACTATTGTTTTCAGAATGTGAAGCTTTTGCTCTTGGCCTTATTTTCCCCTCACAATTCTGAGGCCAAGCCCCCAGATGCTATTACCTCAGATTTAATCACTGGTTGAAACCCAGTATAATCAATTTATAGAGCCCCCAGAGCTCCAGAATTTGGAACTACTGCCCTGACTTTCAGAGCTGCATGTACATATGTGTATAGCTGTGTATAAAGTCTTCATTTTAAAAGAAAATCCTTATATATTTATGTTTTGGATCAGGGTGATAGATTGGCTAGCTTAAACAGTGGTTGCTAGGTCAGAGAGGATGAGAAAGACAAATGAAATGTTCTACTTTTCATCTCATCTTTGTGACAGTGCCACTTGATACTTGACTTATTCTTATTTTGCATGTAAAAATGCATATTCTTATTTTGCCCTCCATTTGTTTGGGCAAATACATTTTCCCCTTCTGCTCATGGATCTTCTAGATTCAAAAAACCAAGAGCCTGTCACCCAAAAAGCTTATACCAAACCCCCATTGATACCTGAATTGTTTGAAAAATAGCCTCCATACTCATATGGACATTTCAGATTTCTGTGATCATTTAATGACTGAATCTTTCCAGGATGTATTGCTTCATCCAGTTTATGGTATAAAATGTCTCTGGTCTCAAGCATGAGCAGGAAATGGTCCCTTTGTTAATATAGATAATAGATCTTAGGGGCTTTTTTAAAGGTAGGGCTGCCAGATAAAATATAGGATGCCCTGTTAAATTTGAGTTTCAAAGAAACAAGGAATGATTTTTAGTATAAGCATGTCCCAAATATTGCATGAGACATTTATACTAAACAAAATTTGTTGCTTAACTAAAATTCAAATTTTACTGGGTAGCCTGCATTTTTATTCACTATATCTAGCAACCCTACTTTTAGGTCACTGGAAAAAATCTTTTTAAGCCACAAATTCCAGTGAATTTTAAAGTACCTGTTTGGGTATGGCACTTAAATCAGGTAGAGTTTGAAATAATTACAGTCCCTGTTTGACAGGGCAGGGAGAGCCAGAATAGTGTGGGTAGTGAATCAGTCAGAGTTCTCCAGAAAAACAAACCAATATTACATATATATGTATATAAATAGGTTTATTAAAAATATTTGATTCACACAGTTATGGGGACTGGCAAGTGCGAATTTTAGGGCAGGGTGGAGGCTGGAAACTGATGAGAGTAATCTTGAATTCTTAAGTCCAAATTCCTTGGGCTAGAAACTCAGGAAGAAGTGGAGGGTGTGGTCTTAAATTTGTCTACTCTCTGGAACTCTCAGTTCTTGCTGTTGAGACCTCCAACTGAATGGATGAGGCCACCCCCATTAATAGAGGGTAATGTCCTTTAATTAGGGTCAACTGATTGTATATGCTAATCCCATCTATGAAATCCCTGCACAGTAACAGCTAGGTTAGTGTTTGACCAAACAACTGGACCCCATAACCTAGCCAGGGTGACACAAACAGCTAAAGGAAAAAAAATCCACAACAGCAGCAACAACAAAATGATTTATTACTGCAAATGTTGAGCAAACTACAACCAAATTGATTCTGGAGGAGATATTGGTTAAATCTCGGCTCAGGAGCCTGAAAGTTCATTATAGCAAAAACTTGCATTTCTAGGCTGTATTGGAATTGAGATCGTTCTGTAAGACAATTTACCATTTTAAATAATGGAATTAGACAACTTAGAGACAAAGTATCTGAGACAGATGCTTCACATTTCCAATGTGGGAAAACCTAAGACTTAGAGAAAGCAAACCTTTGATGTTATTAGAGGAAAGAAGGGGACACTCAGAAACCAAAGGCAGAAAGCAGCAGACCATGGAAGCATCTGCATGTAAAGTTACTAATACACTGATTTTGCTGCCAATGCCTGGGTTTAAGATTTTCAGCTCAGAACAAGTTCGTTCATCCTCCTTGAAAAGAGGTTTTGCTACATTCTGAATGTTAGAACCTATTCTTCCAGATTTGGTTTTTGTGGATTATTTATTGATTTGGTGATTTTACACCTCCTACTGAGCACATTCAGAATAGCTTTAGTTCAGTAAATAATTAAATTGCAGTGGTGAGCTAGGCAGAAACAGTCCCTTAGAATGAAAAAACCTAAATGTGGGTACCATTCCAATGGGAGAATTGGAATGTTGTCTTATAAAGGGTGGGTTTGGGAGAAATCACATTACTTCATCACACTGAGAAAGCCTCTTGGGGAAACCTGAAGTGGTAAAAGAAGTTTCTGTTGGAGGGTGAGCAGGTGATGTAGATATTTTCAGGACACAGGACCTGGAATGATAGCACCAAGGAGACCTTGGGCAGTTTGCTTGCAATAAACAGTAATTGGTGAAATGGTTTTAGCATCTTTTGGAGGCCCTTTCTGACCTTATGTCCTTTTCCTGGGAGGCCATAAAAGCCAGTGGATGTTTTCACAAATTTTATTCACTATGAACATTCATTTAGGAAAACTTTGTGCTCTTCCAGTAGTAATGGGAAGATCTTTTGCTTCCCATTACTTTTGAGGGGAGGTTTTCAAGGCTTTATTTGTTGCAGAATTCATTTTATTTAACTTTATATGCAAGCCAGTGTCTGTGGCAACATACCTTTGCTTTTGCAAAATGTAATAGTGTAAGAATCAAAGACAGGGAGCCCCGAATCTGCTTAATGTTGTGAATCAGCTTTATGTTGGGGGCTCCAATAGTGGGCTTCTTAGTCATTGTTGAATCACACTCTTGAGTTATGTGGTGATAGTAAGTAGTGGTATGTGAGGTATGTATCCCACCCACCTTGGTTTCCCATAACAATTTTTTGTGTGGGAATGTTGACTAATTACAAAGGATTAGGAGAAAGGAGTTTCACAATTAAGGGATTAGGAAGGACTAGTAGGAAGATAGACTCTTCCCCCTCTCACTTTCTTATGAGAATTGAACCCTTTTCTTTTGGTCTTTTATTATGAAGCATCAGAGTGGAGGGTAAGTATTTGGCAGGAGCATCCTGGTACAGCGAAGTGGGCAGCACTGATGGTGGCTGATCCTTCTGGATGTTGAGCCCTCCCTTCAACCCTAGCCCCAAGCTGATGTTATGCAGCTGGCATTGGGCAGGGCTGAACGCCCGTCCACTGCAGTACTACCATGGTTGTGCATGCAAGGTACCTAGCATTGACGTTTACGATTGCTCTTTTAAAAATCCCTATTTGCCCTTCATTCTTCACAAAAATGCTCAGGGCTGTTTGAAACAAGGTTTGCTCTAAGATGTTTTAAAATAATTATCACCTCACTTTAATTGTAAAATAAAGTCGGGCAAATACATAAAGAGAGGGAGCATCTAAGTAGTTTGTGACCAGCTGCTGTATTTAAAAATATTTTATTTTTTTGAAAACGTATACATATGTTACAAAATTCAAAAAGATGCAGAGGGGAATACAGTGAAGTCTTCCAATCCTGTCCCCATCTACCCACTCACCCTCCCCACAAACCACCATTGTTTTTAAGAGTTTATCCCACAGATGTAATCCCATACATATAATGTAAAATAATGTATGTATAGGAATACCCATTACAGCATAATTTGTGGTAGCAAAAAAGTGTGAAACAATGGAAAGATCCATCATTAGGGTGCTGATTAAATAGATTAAATTTAATTAAATTTAAATGGATTAAATTATCCATTCAATGGACATGTGCAAGTATAAAGTGAAAAAGCAAAATCCAGAACAGTATGTATACTATACTATCATCTGTGTTTTCAATAAAAGAAAATCTGTGTGTATGCATGCAGTACCTCTGGAAGGGTGAGCAGGAAGGTGGGGGCTGGGGGCGGGCATTGGAAACAGCATTTTGGAAGGAACGATGCCCAGAACGGGAAGGATATATATCTGGGGAATGATAATTTCTCTGAATTTTGGGGTGTAAGGTGGAGAGGCAAGGATGAAGTTAACAGATATCCACTTCTCTTTTCCCTTTAGACAAATAGCAGCATATGTTACACTCTGTTATATACCTTCCGTTTTTCCCTTAATCTATTTTGGATATCTTTCCTACAAAGTATTTAGAGCAGCTTTTTGTTTTTTAGGACTCCGTAGCAATTTATTCTTTTCAATCTTTTGCTATTACAAATAATGCTGTAATAAATAACCTCTTACATGTGTCATTTCACACTTGGTGAGAATTCCTAAAAGTGGAATTACTGGATCAAAGAGTAAGTGCTTTTGTAATTCTGAAAGGAATTGTCCTCTTCAGAGTTTGTACCAGTTTATACTCCCATCAGCTAGCTATGTATGTATGAGTGTCTCTTTTCCCAGATGCTTGCCAAATAGGAGTCTTATCAAACGTTTTGATTTTTGCCAATCTAATAGTTAAAAAACAGCATTTCAGTGTGGCTTTAACTTTATTATGAATGAAGGTCAATATTTTATGAGCCATTTATTTTTGTTTGCTGAAAGCATCTCGACCTAGAGCATGATTTAATCTTTATAATCTTCCTGTGTCTCAGTTTCTTTATCTATAAATTGGGAATAAAAATAGTAGGGTTGTTGAATGATTAAATGAAGTTTATGTACAGCACACAAAACAGTGCCTGGCATGTAGCAAGCATTCAATAAATTATTAGGGGATGGCTGACAATCAGAGCAGCTGGTAGGACAGTCCAGATTAAGTTAAGAATGTGCTTAAGTTAAGAATGCGCTCATCTCCGTGTCTCCATTCACACGGAGCCTTCTTCATTTACCTGCCGTTCATCAGAGAAATGCAAAGTCAGAGCTTTCCTTGGTCTTGGAATAGTAAAGAAGCTTTTTCCATGGATCTCAATATCAGCAGAGCTGGTGAGGGGATAGGCACAGCCTCATCTCTAATATTTATACTTAGCCAAATTGGTAAATTGGTTTAATATGAAATAAAACAAGATTAGTAAAACCCAGATGTACATGTCTTTATTCTGCCATGGTTCTCAACCCCCAGCTCACATGGGTTGGAGCTGAGTCTCTACTTGTAAACTCAGGGATGCCAGCCAGCCATTCCACGAAGGGAAGAGGGCAGGGGCTTCTGAATGGAGGGGAAAAACAACATTGGAAATTTGCCTTCCCCTGAACAAGACCACAACATATTTCATAAGCTAGAAAAGAGACCTTTTTGTTTTTAGCACATCAAACTGGTTTCCCAGTAGGAGAGCACAGGCATGAAGGTATGTACTGAATAAAGGTCTTTGGAGGTGGGCGCCGTGTCTTGTGGCAGCCCTCGTTCCTGGCACACAGGGGCTACAGCCAGGTGGATTTTGAATGATTTTTACCTGAAGCTGCTGAGTATTTTCTTAGACCTGTATAAACCCTGGCTCCCCCTTTCTTAGTGACTCCCATACTTTTTATAGTGCCCTCTTGCTGTTTTCTTGGGCTCTTTGCTCTTCTTCATTTGTGTCTCTTACACTTGGCAAGCTAGTATCAGTCTTGCTTCTCTGAGATGAGGGGATCTTCTGCCCCTCCCTGAGGCCACTGAACTGGCTACATGATGGAGATGTGGCAAAAGCAGGGCCCAGGTCAGTGGCTGAGTGGCAATGATGGTTCTTGGGAGGAGATACTGAGGTTACTCCCAAACCTGCCCCTAACGCTTTCTTGCTCCACAGATTCTGAAGGACCATCCCAGTGCAGACGTAGCCTCTGTCCCAGTTGTGGAATCCTCAGGATGATATGTGATCATGGCTGGAAAGTGTGAGGCTGAAGGACCTTGCGAGTTTGCAGAGTATGAGGGGGTGGAGGTGAGGGCCATCCTTGGGTAAGCATTCCATAGCAAGGCCAGCACAGGTGGTAGACTGGGTCTCATGGCCAGTGGCTGAAGCATTAAAGCATTTGGTCTTGCTTGAGCCAAGCAAGGACATGGCAGCATGGAGACGGTGCCAGAAGCTCACGGCCAGAGCCTGAGCTGTGAGAGGTGAAAGGCAGGTAAGGCTGGCTGGGGGATGGGCTGCAGTGCCTCCTGCCTGATGACATCATGGTGTCTTCCCAGCTAGGACAGCATCCCCAAGGCTCCTGCCTGGAGCTGGGGCCATTTCCACGTAGCTGCCCACACACCTCACTGCTACTCCTTGGTGGCGCAGTGTGGAGGGCCGGCCTCGGCCACATAACCTGGGGAACAGTGGCAGCGGTAGGAGCCCTCTGTGTTCTCACAGTGACCGTGGGCGCAGAGTGCAGCAGGCCCATTCAAGTCATCACACTCATTCACGTCTAAGAGGAGGGAAGGAGAGGAGAGTTGTAGGGAGCTCAAGTCCCCCCAGCCTGCAGCTTCTGCCCCTCTGGTAACCAAGCCCTGGAATTCTAGTTATGGCAGCCAGAGGCTGAAGTTACTTCTCAAAACTAAGCAGCTCAAGAACACACAGCAGGTGGTAGTGAGCTCACACCATGCCCAGAAGAGTGGACTATGCTCTCTCTTGTTCCTGCTTTTCTTTTGTCTAGGAATCTCCATGGAAAGAGCTTCCTAAACACAGCTTTAGACAAACCTTCCCTTGGAGCTTTCTCACCCCCTGGCTGATGCCAGGCAGCCCCACTAGGGGGCAGCACTGGATTTTCCAGCCACCATAAATTCTGGAGTAAACGTGCACCAGGCTGACCTCCTCCACCTGATGCCATCAGGGCATTGCAGACTTACCCACACAGGCCATGTGGGCCATATCCAGCTGGAAGCCCTCAAAGCAGTCGCAAGTGTAGCCCTCCTGCACACGCACACAGCGGCCATTCTCACAGCCATTCAGGATGCCGCACTCCTCTGCTTGAAGCCCTTCGAAACCAGCTTGGTGCTCTGGTAGGAGGGAGTCAGAGAGAGAAGGAGGCCGACACCTTATACCCAGACTTGTCTCTCCAACCCTGGGACCCCACCCTCTGGGACAAAAGAGTTGCCCTGATGGACTCTTGGGGTGGGGGTGGGGGGTCATGAAATTCTCACAGAAAGATGCAAAACAAAAGGCAATACCCTTAAAAATATAAGTATGTGCTGTTTTAGGTGGGAGAGAAGTGCTATGCTTCAAAAGAAGCCTCAGGAAGGTTGGCATTCACTGTTTCCACAATGCCAGGGCTCCTGAGCAGGGGGGCCTTTATACAGTTTTCGGTTCCATTATGTGTGGGGGGGATAGGGGGCTTGCTCTATTTAAATCTTTACCTTGTTCTTTTTGGGGGGTGAGGGTTTGTCAGCAAAGGGGACTTACCCTCACTCAACACAGCAAAACTTCTACCAGATCTGCCTAATACTCTTCTATCCCTAGCAGTCCCCCACCTCCTGAAAAAAACTCCATGCTGCATCGAGTGCAGTCTTATCAGTCTGATCTGACGGCCACACCTGTAGCAGGTGCCGTGTTCATTGCACAGGTGCTAGGCCTGACCTCGGTAGACTCCAAATTGCAGGTGCTGAGTCTTGTCACCATTTACAGAACAAACCATTGGAAAGGAACTTTAAGGTGGTTAGAACTCCTTAATTCACATTTCACATCACAAGTCTGAACGCTGGATTTCCTTAAAGCAGGTTTTCTGCTTGCTTTAAGTGGTGAGGAGGTTATGTAAACCAAGCGAGAAAAACAGACCCAGAGTGTACCCAGTTTCTCTTGCTCTCTCAACTCCCATCTGGAAGTTTTTAGGGGCCAAGGTGGTATCTGTACCTCTTTGTTCTTCCTGTGCTAGTTCATCTTAGGGAGTCGTTAGGGTCTGACCCAGGCACTTGGAGTTGTCCCTGAGTGACATTATGATTAGCAGGCGGAGATGGAAGTGAAACTGCCCACCTCGTCCCCAATTTTGCAGCAACACAGACCTGGATGACTGGCCACATAGTGGGGCTGGGGTTCTGAAGGCTGCAAGGGAGACTCAAGGACAGGTGAGCGGTTCCCTGGGTGGCTGGCTGTGTTGGCGTAGGGCAGCTCAGGGACGGTGTCCTCAGGGCCCAGGTAGTTGTAGAAAGGGGCCCCATCGGGGCCATAGGGGCTGTAGTGCAGGTCGTCAGGCCCAGGGCCATACTCATAGCCTGGCCGGAAGTGGACCCCGGCCTCCCGTTCCGCCTCGATCCGGGCCACGTTGCACAGCTGAGCATAGACCTCTGTCAGGGAGGAGGAGAGAAAGCTGGGCCCCCATTCCTGGTAGCCAAAGCCTGGTTGGATATTTCAGGGGCTCACTTCCCCCAGGGAGAGAGGGAGCATGCTGGGACTAGTGCCCTCTGGGAGTTCCTGCAGTGCCCCCCACTTCTCTCTCTTTGTCCCCAAACAACAGGGATGAAGACGGGGCCACTCTGATTGCCCTACTCCTTTCTAAATCCCCACCCACTGAAGTGTGGGCAGACCCCTAGCTGGGGGCCCAGCTCAGCTCTGTGTGTGTCTCCCCTTTGTGCGTGCCAGGCACAGGCCACCCTTCTCACCAGAGCTCCTGGGGGGGCACAGAGCACACTGCTGGCTCCAGGCCTCGCCATCCTGACAGCAGCATTCTGTGTAGGTGGTGCGGCGTCCGTGCAGGGGTTGGCTGCACACGTAATTGGTGACTTTTTTCCAGCAGATGTCCATGTGGATGTCGTGGTCAGGGATGTCATCTGGTAGCACAGGGCACAGAGGCATGTGAACCCCCAGCCCAGACCCTCTCTGCCTTCTGCTCTGCCAGCCCGGGCCCACTCACCTGCACTGGTGCTGTTCACACAGCGCTGCCAGCTGGGGTCCAGGAGGAGGGGAGGGCTGCAGAAGCAGTGGAAAGAGCCTTCCGTATTCACACACTCACCATTCTCACAGGCCATGTCCTGGCACTCATTGTGATCTGTGGTGGCAGGAAGAAGAGAGAAAAGTGGGGAGGCAGCACCAGGGCGGCTCATCCACTTTTGACCTTCGTGGAGGGGGGTTTTCCTGTAACTGATGGTGGAGGAGGTAGCACCCTCCATTCTCCCCCCCACCCCCTGGCCCAGCCTGGGAGACTCCTCCCCAGGGAGGCCTTTCAAACAGGTCCCCATGTGCATCCCTGACAGCTACCCTTACCTGAGACCTGCCTGCAGCAGTGGGTGTCTAACCCAGAAGGGAAACTTCCAGCAAGATTGTGACTGGAAGGCAGGGGTGGGAAAGCATTCAGCTGTGGGCCTAGGGACGGGAGGGGTGGTGTGTGTTCTCACCCTCACACTTCTTGCGGGAGGCATCGTAGTGGTACCCAGGATCACACAGGCAGATGTAGCCAGGCACCGTGTTGAGGCACTGGCCATTCAGGCAGAGATCAGGCCCGAACAGCACACACTCGTCAGCATCTGTGGGAGGGCAGAGCCGATGGCAGGGGAGGCTGAGAACTGGGGACTCCAAAGCCATGACTCTGGGTTCGAGTCCTGACTCTGCCACTTGCTAGTTGGGTGATTTGGGGCAAGTTGCTTAAGTTTCCCTTCCCTCAGTTTCCTACCTACAAAATGTGGATAACAATTCTTACCTCTTATAGTTGTTATGAGGATTAGATGGTTTTAATATATGTAAGGTGCTTAAAATAGTGTGTATAGCACATAGCTGCTTCTGTTTCTGTTATTTCCATTGAGGGGCCACCTGAACCACCCATGAGTGTGGGTTCCCCCAAGTTCCTGGGTTGGTAAATGGGGCCAGGGAGATAAGCAGATGCTTCTAGCCTCTGTACAGCAGTCCACCCCACCCTGTCCCCATGCCCACATGTGGCTGGGAGTGAGTGCTGTCAGTCAGAACATCATAGTGTGTTCTTGGAGGTGCAGGCTTGGGAGAGCAGAATATTTTAGGAAGAGCTCAGGTCAGAACTTCCCTAAAAATCTGCAGGGAGTCAGGCAGAAAGGATGAAGCAACCTGGAAGGCTGGAGCTGGGTGCAGACCTTTCTTAGGCCTCCTGGAGGACCAGGCTGGGGTCTGCTCAGGTGAAAGGAGTTGGAGGAAGGTGTGTACATGGAGGTTACCTGTGTACGTGGTCTGTCCAAACATCCAGGCTCCTTCCACAGGGATGTAGCCTTTTCCACTAGGGCAGATCTCGCTGAATTCCACTGTGCAGGGAGGCATCTGAGCTCAGAGAGTGAAGGGCTCTGTCCCCTTCCCCTCTCCCCTTCTTTCAGTGCCCCCTTGCAAAGCTGACCTTGGGAGGACCTGGGACCTCAGGGGGCCTTACCTGAGTCTTCAGATGGGCAGAGGTCACAGGTATCTCCCCAGCCAATGCCTTGGGTACAGCAGCACTCTGCCCGCGTGGTGTTCCGGCCCAGGAGGCCAGAGCAGGGTGGCTGCCTGTTCTGCCCAGAGTAGCACTCCCCACGGACGGGGCCAGGGGCCTGGTCCCCTGTCGGGGCCTCAGCGACACTCTGACCTGTATGTGGTTTTTGTCTGTTTATGGCCCCTGAAGTATCCCAGCCCTTGAGTTTAATCTTCAGATTTAACACTTATGTAGCAATTTACAGTGCCCCAAATTCTTTACCTATATCATCTCATTTGAGGCTTTAAGAGGTAGATGTTATTATCATCTCTTTTCTCCAGTTGAAGAAATTGAAGCTTGGAGAAGTTAAGTCACTTGGAACAGCCCCGTAGTTACTAAATGGTTTAGCAGGGATATGACCCCCGTCCCTCTGATGCCAAAGCCCCTGCTTTTTCCAGCACACTACAATGCCTTTCTCCCCTATAGTGAGCCACCCCTGGCCCTTTGCTCCATTCTTCTTCACAATGGACCCAAGCCCCTCCCACTTACCACCCTTCCCTGTTCTGGGTCCCCTTTCTCCTCTGACTGAGCTGACCTGGCCTTCCTTTCCCCATGTCAGCGAAGGCCAGGGGAGTCCTAGTCCAGCCTGGGGTGAGAGGTGAACCCAGTGGCTGGGGTGGAGTGGGAGGAGGAGTCCAGCTCAGCTCAGCTGCAATCTTCCCTCACCTGGTGGACTCCCCGGGGTCGGATGGATTCAGGGGCCCTTCAAGGCTCAGTCTGAGCTCCCTGCAGCACCCTGAGTCAGCCCCAGAGCCTCCTGAGGGGTTGTCACAGCCAGGCAGTCTTATGGACACTCCTTGGCCTGACGCCGACCACCCCCCTCCCACCCCAGCTCAGGCTCCTTGGCCCTGCAGGTTCCTTCCCAAGTGCGCCCACGCACCCTGCCCCAGCCCCAGTCTCCCTCGAGCCTGCCTACCGGCTTCAAAGGCGAGGGTGAGGGTGAGGCTGCGAGGGCTGTGGGAGCCCCTGTAAGCCGCAGCGTGGTCCCGGACCATGACGGGTGGGGGGTCCTCACCTCCAGCCCCGCGCGGGCGGCAGCGCCCCTCCCGAGCGTCGTACTCCTCCAGGTCGCTGGCGCACAGGCACAGGAAGGAGCCCTCCACGTTCTCACAGAGCGCGGCCCCGCACACCGCCAGCAGGAGCTCACACTCGTTCACGTCTGCCGGGCGGGAGGACAGGCTCGTGGGCCGGGAAAGGCGGCCCCTGCCCCTGCTCCTCACTCCAGCCCAGCAGGCGGGGCCTCAGCTCAGCCCCCCAAACACACAGGCTGGGCCTTGGGGGAAGACGCAAAAGCGGGTCGAGTTAGCAGGAAGGAGGAGCGGGGGGAATGGGAAGGGTGAGAGAAGGTGGCAGAGAAAGGGGGCCACTGAAGTGGACAGAGGAAGGGTTACTCCCCCTGTACACATTCTCCAAAGGCTGTGCCTCTGGACCCCGAGGTCTCCGGGGCAGGCGGCGTCCTCATGAGCGCGCTTGCTCCCCCTGCTGGTAGCGCGCGGCTATGCGCCCCCTGCCGGCCCGGCCAAGGCGCGGCTGCAGGGTGGAGGGGAAATCTCCCTCTTCCAGGAAGCCTTCCTTGCCCACCCTATGGGGACCCATTATGGAGCAACGTGACCACGAACATTTCAGGAGGGCCCCAGGCCTCTATCCAGGACGGCCAAGATCTGCAGAAATGGAAGGGCCCAAGGGCCTTCCCCTCCCTGGCCGAGAGTCCGGGGAGCCCACAGGCGTCTCACCAACACAGTCCCAGCCCGAGGGCGAGGTCTCGAAGCCCTGGTCACAGAGGCAGCGGAAGGAGCCATCGGTGTTGTCGCAGTAGCCGTGGCTCCCACACACAGTGTCGTTGGCACACTCGTCTATGTCTGTGGGACAGTGGAGACCAAAGTGTAGCGGAGTCTAAAGCAAAGAGCCTTCTCTTCCTCTCCATCTCCCTCTCTCTCCCTCCCCCTCTCCCTCTCTCCCTCTCTCTTCCTCTTCCTTTCTCTCTTCCTCTCTCTCCTTCTCTCTCCCTCTGTCTCCCTCTCTCTCTCTCTCTCTTTTCTGGGAATACTTATTTATTTATCTGTTCTATTAATACCAAGATTTGCACACACATGCAACAAAACAAAAACAAAAACAACCCCTAAACACAGGATAAGACAGCTTGAAAATTACAATTCCTCTAATTTTTTTGTAAGCTCCGCAATACAGAAAATATACAAACTTCAAACAGCTGCAAAAACAGTGTCCTTGGGAGAAAATAGAGTTTCCATATCAACACAAGAAAAAGAAGGATCCTCAGCCCTCCGACACCCCCTTCCCGCTCACCAATGCAGTCCCCAGTCGGGGTCATGTGGAAGCCAGGCTGGCAGCTCAGCACACAGTGGTAGGAGCCAGGGCTGTTCTCACACCTCCAGGCCCCGCACACCGAGGTTCCGTGGTCCTCACACTCGTCCACGTCTGTCCCCGGAGCCATGAGAGGGGCAGAGATGGGGGAAGGGTGGCAGGTCACTGCTCTGGCCACCCCTCAGTCATGAGGTCTTGTCCCACAACCACTGGGGTCCTTGATCGGGTCCAAATTATTGGCCTCATCTCCAATTATTGGCACATCAAGTTCAGGATCATTTCCCCTGACCCAGCAGGCTAGGGCATCTTGGAAGAGCGCTCTGTGCTCTTTAGGAAAGCGCTGAGCTCCCATCCTTCTGTGACATTCCTTTTCCTCCACCACACTCTCTCCACCTGCAGACACTTACATTTCTTTTTATACAAACCTTCCCAGTAGTGTATTACAGAGAATTGTTCTGTCTTGTTCAATTTCTTGATGTTCTATAACTTTCTTATTTGTCCTAGCAAAAGACCTTGAACCTAGCAGGTGTTCAATAAATGTCCATTGAATCAATTTGGCATTTAAAACTAGACTTGTGTGCTCTGTCAGCACAAGGATTATGACTGTCTTTGGTTTGTGGTGCTCAGACAGTCCTTGAGGCAGCAGAGTCCCAATCAATGGATTAGCCATCAGATGATCACGCTGTGGAAAGTGCCGGCTGCCTGGGAAGCTGCAGTTCCTGGCCCCAGGGAAAGGAGGACCAGACAGTGGTGGAGGTGGGCAGGCGTGGGGCAGCCCCCTGGCCACTTCCCCCCAGAGCTCTTACCCACACACGCCCCGCCATCTGGGGAGGGCTGGAAGCCAGTCTCACACAGACAGTTGAAGGAGCCCTCGGTGTTGATGCAGTGCCCTCCCAAACACGGGTCTGTGGCTGCACACTCGTCCACATCTAGGAAAGAAGGCTGTCAGCAGACCCGGCCGCGGGGCCTTTCCCTGTTAGGGCTCTGCGAGCTTCCAGAGGAGGGCGAGGGAGGGGCTCGGGACAGGAAAGGGCTGGGGGATGAGCAGGAGGGCCCAGAGCTGGCAGCCACAGGCCAGTTTGCAGGGAGAGACACTGGAATAGGGATCTGTCAAGGGGAGACAGGGGACACTCAAGAGTTCGGAGAGGGCACAAACAGTGGCCTGGTGAAGGGCTCTGAGTCCCTCCCGGAGGCTCTTTCTCTCATTTGTCCCAGCTTCCCACTCCTGGGTGGGGCCCTGAGCATTTTATTTCCCTATTGGTATTAAAATGGACTCTGTTCTGACAGTCTCTAGCACCCCCTGCTGCTGACTGGTGGGCATGGCCATGCCGGCTTCTCACCCTGGCAGCTGGTGCCCCCCTCTGCACTGGCAAAGCCGGGTGCGCAGAGGCAGAAGAAGGACCCGTGGCTGTTGAGGCATTCGCCGCGGGGCGCGCAGTACTGTTCCCCCATGCACTCGTCCACGTCTGCAGGGAGAAGGTGGGCAATGGGTGTCTCCTGGGGATGTCCCCCCTGCCCCCTGCCTAGTGGGGAGGCTGGGCCACTCACCCTCACACACGGTGCCATTGACCAACTGGAATCCCTGGGGGCAGATGCACTGGTAGGAGCCGGCCAGGTTCCTGCACTCGCCTCCCAGGCAGCTGCTCTGGGGGTCTTCACATTCATCCACGTCTGCAGGGCCACACAGGGAGAGGAAGGCCACCGATGGCAGCAGCTCTCAGAGCAGGAACCGAGGGGGAGGTCTCTGGAGGACCCCTCACCTGCTCAAGGCAACTGGATCCTTATAAACAGTGCAGCTGGGAGAAGCTTGTGGGGGAGCCTTGGGGATTGGGTGCTGGGATGACTCTGCAGCTCTAACCCCGTCTGCCCCAGCCCCAGGAGGTGCCCTTGCCTCTGGCCTGGCTTCTGCGGCTGCCCACACTTTGCCCACCCTGGGGACACTTTGTCTTTCCCAGCAACCCCAGCCTGGAGTGGTCAGACCCCCCTGTCCTTATCGGGGCTGAGATGGCTTAGATTTCACCCAGAAGCAACAGGAAACAAATGAGAAATAAACTGAGAAGGTAACAGATCCTAGATTCTTCAAGTGGGGCTATGGATCGCCCAGTAAAGGGGACTGTTTCAAAATACAGTCCTGGCACCCACCCTCACTAGGAATACTGGGGAGGTTGTTAGAAAACAGATTCCCAGGCCTCCCTCTGAGTCAAATCCAGTAGGCCTGGGTAAGGCCGCAGAAGCTGCATGTCTAACAAACTCCCAGAGATGTTTCTGTACTCTGAAGTTCAGGAACCAGTGGCTCACTGGCCCACCAGGCCCAGATCTGCAGGGAAGGGTGATGTGCCAGTTTGAATGTATTATGTCCCCCCAAATGCCATTATCTTTGATGTAATCTTGTGTGGGCAGACCTATCAGTGTTAATTAGATTGTAATTCTTTGAGTGTTTCCACGGAGATGCGCCCCACCCAACTGTGGGTGATGACTCTGATTGGATAATTTCCATGGAGGTGTTGGCCCACCCTTTCAGGGTGGGTCTGAATGAAGTAACTGGAGCACTATATAAGACAGACAGAAGGAGCAAGCTGCTACAGCCAAGAGGGATACTTTGAAGAAAGCACAGGAGCTGCAGATCAGAGACATTTTGAAGACGGCCATTGAAAGCAGACTCTTGCTCCGGAGAAGCTGAGAGAGGACAAATACCCCAAGTGCAACTAAGAGTGACATTTTTGAGGAACTGCAGCCTAGAGAGGAACTTCCTGGGAGAAAGCCATTTTGAACCCAGAACTTGAGCAGATGCCAGCCACGTGCCCTCCCAACTAACAGAGGTTTTCCAGACACCATTGGCCATCCTCCAGTGAAGGTACCCGATTGCTGATGTGTTACCTTGGACGCCTTATGGCATTAAGACTGTAACTGTGTAACCAAATAAACCCCCTTTTATAAAAGCCAATCCGTCTCTGGTGTTTTGCATTCCGGCAGCATTAGCAAACTAGAACAGGTGAGAATAGGTGTCCCCAGCTAGCCCATGGTCCTAGGGGGATAGAGGCTCCCCTGGCCTGGAAACAGCCCCTGCTGTGCTCTGTTCCTCCTTTCTGGAAGGCTGACGGGTTAGTCTCCTGCATCCCCACCTGAGCTCTCCTCCCCCACTAGAGGTCTCTTACCTTCACAGGTCTGGCCTCGCAGGCTGGGCTGGAAGCCCTCCTCACAGTCCTTGCAGGAGAAGGAGCCGACAGTGTTGGTGCAGACACCCAAGGGGCAGACTCCAGGAAAGGCGCACTCATCTAAGTCTGGGCGGTCAGACAGCCGGTCACCCAGGGGGCTGGGAGGGCTTCCTCCACCTGACGCAGGACTTTTCCCATGCCTCTGGCCTCCCTCTCTGAGCTTGGAGGGCACCCTCCGGGACCCCGGGGAGGGGCAGGCCCTGCCTGTGGGCTTTCTAAAAGGCAACCCCAGCACCCTCCCAGGATGCTCCAGGGGCAGCCTTTACCCTCAGTTTCCCTTTATCTGTGTGACTCCCTTTTCCTCCCTGTGAACCTGGGAATTCTAACAATGGCAGCTCTACTTGGGGCCAGGTCCATTTGGAGCGTCCTTCAGCCCACCCTAGAGACCCTCAGCATCAGGGATGGCCCTTCCTCTGGGGGGCTTTAATCTGGGGTCAGCCCAAAGCTGGCGATACATGGAATGTTCTTTGGGATATATGAAGGCCTGTGTTCTTGACCCCCTCACCCACTGCTCCCAGAACTACCTTCACATGCAGTGCCGTCTTCATTCACCCAGTACCCGCTGTCGCAGGCCGAGCAGTTGAAGGAGCCCTCGGTGTTGACACAGAGGCCGGTAGGGCACGAGGCCCGGCTGGCACACTCATCGACATCTGAAACGGGCCATCGGGTTCTGTGTGGGGCTCTTTCAGCACAGCCAGACTGACGGGGAGCAGGTCTCAGGAGGGATGTGTTCAGTCAGTACGGGTAGGGATGCAGTACTCGGTGCCGACTGGGTATGTGTGTACAGAGGGGAAGGGGCCACGGGCTGGACTTGGCCCGCTCTGCACAGGGAAGGGGGCTTCAGCCTCTGTACCTTGGCAGCCCTTCTCGTCTGAGGTGACTTCATAGCCCTGTCCACAGGAGCATCTAAAGGAGCCGTCCAGGTTGATGCACCTTCCTTGGGCACAGACTCCTGGGGTCAGACACTCATTCACATCTGTAGGCGAGAATTTCAAGAAGGCAGGCTGGCCTTCTCTCTGTCCCGCAGCCCCCATGGGCAGGCTTCGAGGTCTCAATTGTGAGGCCAGGGAACTAGACTTGAGAGGGGCTGTGGGCTGCTCTGGGGAGGCCGTGAGGCCGTGATCCCTCATTCCTGTTCCCACCCTTCCCCCCGTGCTCACTTCAGCCCTATCTAGGGCTGCACACAGCCTAGGAGAGGAGGCCCCCAACCCTAGAGCTGCTCTGGCCTATCTGAGGACACCCAGGGTGAGGTGTCCCAGACCCCTGGCTCACCTTACAGAGGGTCTGAACCTCTCTGGCCTTCTACCTGCCCACTGAACTGATATGAGCCCAGGTTCCCAGTCCATCAGCAGCTTCAACAGGTGGGCGGGCAGTGGGGAGGAGGATCAGGCCGTGCCTGGGTGGCCGAGAGGCAGTCTCAAGGGCCTGGGAACAGTCTGCCCTCTCCAGGGCCTCAAAGCATCCATTCAAAACTCAGTTCCTCCCGGCATTCTGAACTCTGGGCCTCTCTTCCTGCGGGGACCGAGGGGAAAAAACACCCCTACTACCACTGACATGCAGCCCACTTGGAAGGGAGAAGAGTGAGCACTGTTCAGGCAGGCACTGCTGTTCAGATGCAAGAGAACCAAAGAACCCCCTGGGAGCTGCAGAAAAGCCTGGCTGTCCTAGGGGAAGAGTCAGCCTCTGCCTAAGATGCCTGGCACCCCATCTCGCCCAGCAAGATCCAGCCACGGAAGCTTCTGGGGTTTGGGGCTTGGAGCTCCTGGATGGTTATGGCCAACGAGCAGAAGAGCCCCAGCCCCAGCTGATTCAGAGGGCAGGGCACGGGTAACTGAAGTACACACCCATCACGGCCAGCAGTCATCTGGGAGCCCAGCTGGATCACAGAAGACAATAGCCTCCAAGCTGCCTCCCTCTGCCCACCCCTCTCCTGCCCTGTGTGTGGGCTCCACTGGGGGTCTCAAGGCCAAACAGCCCTCTCAGAGCCTTGGCAAGCAGCTCTCACCTACACAGTTCCCGCTCTGGCCCCTGTAGCCCTCCTCACAGGCCAGGCAAGTGTAGGAGCCGGGGGAGTTGACGCATCTCCCATCAGGGCAGGTGCCAGGATGATGGCATTCGTTGATATCTGCAAAATAACAGCCCCTCCCTTGGTCATCTCTGGGAACTGCGTATCCTTGACCCTGCCTTTGGTTGGAAAGAGGGATGTCAGTTTCTCCGCAGATTGAAACTAGGAAAGACAGAGTTGTCCTGTTCTCAAGCCCTGGACATCAACTCCACCTCCCACCCACAGTCCTGGACGAAACAGAGAGATGGAAGAACTTTAAAATTAGAAAGGAAGACTCCCTGGTTGGGTGCAATAGGCTGTAGTTACCATGAGCTCTGGGAGGATCAGACAGCTGGACTCTTTGGGATGGGCCCTCATATCTCCATTAGTGAACTTCTGTTCCTTTACAGTGATGATCATTAGTGGGATTGGACATGCTTGGCCCAGTTGTGAATGCAGAATGGGCTTCCCTGCACCAGGAAATGAGGACCAAGGATGAGTCTGCATCTTGGATATGGCCAAGACTGGCCCTGAGGCTGAGTACAGACTTAGGGCGGAGGTTGGCAAGGCTCCTCTGCTGGAGAGCTGTCAGACCTTTCTTCTAGCCAAGAACACAGTTGGACTCATGTGTCCCACTCTGGTGAGACCCTGGAAAGTCAGCCAGAAAGGCTGAGCCTGAGCACCAACTGGACAGACAGGGGAAGAGGAGGGAGAGGAGCAGCCAGTCCTGGGAGAGTAAGAAGGAGGAGGAAGGAAATCTTATCACTAGAAGCTACAGGGCAGGTTTCTTCCTGACAAGACCTGGCATACTGGGGAGTCCATCATGAGCAAACACCCCAAGGCACCCAGGGCACTGGGTCTGAGTTAGGGATGTCACATCCCAGGAGCTGGCCTCTAGGCCAGAATTGCAGAAGGGCCTTGGGTTCCTCCAGCCCAACACCAATAGTATCTCCTGGTCACTATTCATGACCGGTAGATTGGCTGAGCTCCAGAGGTAGCAGGAGGATTTATTCTTCTCCTGGAGGAAGTCCACTAGCTTGTACGGACTAAGAGCCCCTTCTCCCTGGGAGGAAGACCTTCTCAGCCCCCATGGATGAAAAGAGAAGGACACACTTCCAGAATGCAGGAGACAGGGCCAATGGTCAGATTATAGGTTTTCTGCAAAGGGACAGAGCCCAGCAGCTGTCATTGCAGAAGGGCAGAGACCCTAAAGTGGAGGATGAAAATGAGTCCCCCTAAGGTTGTTTGGTTTGCAGACAGCAGTCAGGACTGGGGTCCTCTCAAGCCCAAAGCTTCTCCCTGGTGAGGGTGGCTCTTGCCAACCTGCCCGTGTGCAAAGAGGGTCCAGAATAGGAACATACCCATAGGGCAGGTAGTCATTCAGAGAGTTCTGCTAGGAGACACCCAGAACTCTCCATGACAGATGGAGGCAATACTGGGGACACTGAGATAAGGATCATCTCTGGGAAGAGGGCAGCCAAGAGCCCCACATTGGGCTGCGGTGATACCACACAAAACTACTCTAAGTTTTCTGTAAAGGCAGAGATGGAGAGATTAAGACAGGGGTGGAGAGAATGAAGGACCTAGAACACCAACTTTGGCCACCCAGGAGGGAGCAGCCAGCACCAGGCCTGGTGGGCCTCAGCTGAGGGCTGGGAGGAGGATGGGCAGAGCCACTGGGAAAGACATGCATTCCCAATGCTAATCCCTGCTTCAGGAATGCAAGGCCTCAGGGAAAAAAGAGATTGAGGACAAGGATCCTCCTTGGAAACCACCCAGCGAAGAAAGGAAGCCTTTGAACTTCTTCCCCAGGAATCAGGCAACATAGGAAGATTAGGTCTATCAGGGCCAGGAACCTGAAGTCTGTCCTGTCCCAGCACAGCTTCTGGAGGCAGTGCATGAAGGGTCTTATGTTGGGCATTTAGGAGACATGTGGTGCTCACTAATGCTGTTTACTAAGTATTTCCATCTTCTGACTTTATTGGCTTTTACTTCCTGGCTCCTTGTGGTTGGGTGGGGCCACGGGACTAGCGCTGGCCAATGGACCAAAGCATTTAATTGTGTGTAACTTTCCAGGGTGCTTTTTTTTTCTTCCATGGAGACTGGAAATGAAGACAATCGAGATGCTGGCTGCTCCTTTAGCCTGGTTCTAGAGTGAGGAAACGTGCCCCCAGCTGATCCCTGATGGACAAGAAGCATGTGTGAGATTTAAACCTTTCCTGTTTTAAGTCACTCAGGCTGGGGGTTACTTGTTAATACAGCACACCCTAGCTCATCCGGGCACACCACTGCTGGCTTCCTCCACAGACCAGAGCCCCAGGCAGTGATTATGAAATGTTAGAGGTTCTCTCAGCAAGAGGGAGAGGGAAGGCAGAAGATCAAAGTAACCCCTTGGTCCCCACTGGGGCCAGAGAAGAGCTCTTCTGAATGGGAGTGGAGATAACTGAGCCATTAACCAAGCCAATCAAAAGCAGCCAGATAAAGATTCTGGATCAAGTGGAGTCTGTCACCAGATAACCTGAGGCAGTTCCACCAGCCTCTTGGTGCTTGGATTGGGGGCAGTGACTGGGTGCAGGTTTTTCTGCCTCATCTGGGTTTGAATTTTATCTAAAATTATGGTATGTTCTGGTAAGTTAGAGTACTCTGGTTCACTGGGCACAGGAACTAGCTGTCTTTTTATTGCACGCAGCTGGAGCTCAAAAGATGTTTGCTGACCAAAGAAGAGGACTGGGTGCCTAAAACTTCCCCCATTGCCCTCTTGGTATGACGCTGCTGAAGAGGCCCCAGGAGACCTATGGGAACAGTCACCCCAGGGACCAACTTGCCTGATCTGCTGTGTGTGCTCTGTGAAGATCCTGGAGTTTCTCTAACTACGGCTTAAAACAGCCTTTGCACGAGGAAATGTCAGGGCCTCCACCTCTGATTCTTGAGAGAGTACTTTGAGGGAGGGTGCTCAAACTGGGGCCAGAAGCTCAGGTGACCTTGGCTGTGGTGGAGTGTGGAGGACAGTAAAGGCCCTGACAGCCTGCAGGGAAATCCAGCTCCTGTCCCTGAGAACCCGGAATCTTGGTGCAATGGAAATGCCACCGAGACTGCTGGGTGGGCCGCTCTCCAGGCTGCTCGTCCTTTAACCCGACTTTGGGTTTTAAGTGCAGAGAGTGGTTTCTTAGTTGGAGAAAGAAGAAAGTGGGAGAGGAAATTGACTGGGCTCCCAGGGTGATGGGCCAGGTCTGTGGTTTCCAATGGAAACCTGGAGAAGTGTATGGGCTACATCATTCTTTCTTTCAACAGACTCAGAGTGCCTTTCCTGGGCCAGGAACTCAGCCTGACCTCTCAGCCGAGGCGTGTGTCTAGACCTTTCCTCTGGAAGGAAACAGAACCATCCAGAGGACTGGAATGGGGTGTGGGGGGAGTGTAAATATGAAAAAGAATGGGGCCCTCAGATAGCAAAATCACCCACTATTTACTGAAGGTCTGATTGTGCCGGAGACCCATGCCAAGCACTTTGCGTCTATTAGGTTACTTGGTCCTCACAAGCACCTCTGGGATGGACGCTATGGTTCCCAGCTTCAGGTGTGGACATGAGAGTTAAACCCAGGTCTGTCTCCACCAGAGCCTGTGCCCTTAACACAGACTGGTTAGCTCGTACTTCAGGAGCCAGACGTTTCCAACATTCTGGCATTCTGTATTTTCTTGGGTCATTTCTTTTAGTTTGCCTTTTCCTTTCTTCTTAGTACATTCTAACATCAAGTTCATGCGGTTGCTGTGATGCTAAAATGAGGTAATTTAGCAAGTACCTGGTACATATCAGGCATCCATCAAACTATCTCCCTTCACTCTCCATTTTCTAGGAAAATGTCAGGCTGTCTCGTCTCCATCTTGCTAATGCTGACAAGGGGAATGAGTTCTGGCTTGGGTCGTGATGGTGGTTTGAAGCTGTATGTACCCCAGAAAAACATGTTCTTAAATTTAATCCATTTCTGTGGGTGTGAACACATTGTAAGTAGGACCTTTTGATGAGGCTACTTCAGCTAAGGTTTGATACACCTCATTCAGGATGGATCCTAATCCTCTTACTGGAGTCCTTTATACAGAGAATGAATACAGAGAGAGAGGAGAGAGCCAAGGAAGCAAGAAGCTGAAAGCAATGAAACTCAGAAGAGAAGGGAGAGACCAGTAGAGCCTCCATGTGCCTGGCTGTGTGGTAGAGAAGCCAAGGATCACCAGCAGTCTTCAGGAAGAAAGCTTTGCCTTGATGATGCCTTGCTTTGGACATTTTCTCGGCCTCAGAACTGTAAGCTAATAAATTCCCATTGTTCAAGCTGAACCATTTTGTGGTATTTGCTTTAAGCAGCCAACGAAACTGAAACAGTCATGTTTAGGCCTGAGTGTTAAAGGGGAAGCACCAAGAGGGAGGCACTGAGAGGACCCTAGTGTAGGGTGAGATGCTGGGGGGGTACAGACAGAGAGTTGGCTGTCTTGCACCCCTACCTCTCTCCTTTGCAAAGACCTTTGAGAGTCTGGACTTCCCTTCCATGTGAGTGGCAGTGAGGGGTGGGGGGCTCTCCCTTCGCAAGGTATACAAGCTCGTCCCTCACCTCCAGGATGCTCTAAAACCAGGCAAATTCTGGCTGGGGGAAATCTGGAAGCTGGGATGAGTCTGGTCTAAGCCCAGACCCAGGGCAGGTTTCTTTCCAGAGAAAGCCTTGACTTATCCTCACTTTTTCCTGTTTTGAGAGCACATGGCTTAGCTCTCTTCCAAGCATTTGACACCTCAGCCTGGCAGGTAGGGTAGAGCTGCCAGGAGGATTTCAGGGCTGGGATGACAGTGGCAGGCTAAAGCCAGTCTGCAAGGAAACCAGTGCTTGGCAACATGGTAGCCACCTTTTTGCTGGGTCAGGAAAGGGGGGTGGGGAGGATCTGGGCTCTCATTCATTCAACAAATATTTAGATCCATCCATGCATGGGTTGTCTAAGGATATGATTCAGCCCAAGGAGCTCAGTCTAACAAGCTTTAGCAAGAAGGCCAAGGCTGAGGTCCTAGGTGACTCCCAGACAGACAAACCTTCTCCCTCTGCCACACAAGGACAGTGGAATTTTTTAAGATAAGGGACAGAGATATCCTAGGGTAGACCTGGGCCAAGAGGAAGATATGGCAGGACCTCTTGCAGATGAAGTTATTTGTACTCCCCTGCTGCAGGGGGCATGCAGGACACCAAAATATCACTGAGGGGATGGAAAGGCTCAAGAATTCCCACATACGTCTCTGTCCATAGGGGTGGGGTCAGCATCAAGGGGCCCAGCTGAGAACAAGCCAGAAGGGAGTTAGTAGTCGGAGTGAGTCGGGAGGGACCAGGAGTCGGGGGCAGGGCAGGGGGCTGGCGGGCTGCCCTCCTTTATTGCCCTTCCTTACCTTGGCAGTGCCCCTTCCTGACCATGATGTAGCCCTCGTCACACGTGCAGTGGTATGAACCCTCCGTGTTGGTGCACTGCCCCCCTGTGCACACCCCTGGCTGCTCACACTCGTCTATATCTGTGAACATACAGAAAAGTCCAGAGTTGGGGACAGGCCTGGAGGGGGTCCTGGGGCATCCCTTCCAGAGGCCAAGGCCAAGGATGTGGGGCTGAGGCCCAGGTGGGGAAGGCATCTGTGCTGCAGTCATGATTGGCAGGAGGAGCTCCTAGGCCAGGGCTGACACCCATCCAGCTCAGGCCCCTGCTAACCCCCTGAGCTCCTTCCTCCCAGGGAGAGCTGCTCTTGGGACTCATCTGGCCCTCAGAGCCTTGGGTGAGTGGCAGCCATGTGGCATGACTCAAGAAGACCAATGCATATTTCCCCCTGGCCCCAATGCATATTTATGATCTTACACATAAATAAAGACTAGCATTGACAAAGGAAAAAAAAAAAAAGAAACTGAAAGAAATTACTCTGTGAGAAATGGATAAAACAATTTATAAATTAAAACATACAAAAGACCACACTGAGTAATCTACCAGAAAACAAAATCCACGCCCTGAAAGAATACACTCCATTATATATCATTTATGCATCATCACAATTATGATTTAGACAGGAAAAAGATTTGCTTTGAAGCCAAGTACATCAAAATAGTTGCAGTTACAATTCGTTTTTTGCTTGCTTAGAAACTACTCATAGATGAGAAAGTAAAGGACTGAATTTGTGAGAAATATGCACAACAGAGAAGAAATGACACTTGTTTTGAGCATTTTAACAAGAAAGAATGGACTAGCATTTGAGCAAGTCTAATTCTTTTAGGCATTCATCACTAACCTTGAGTCCTAGCCTTAGCAATTGCCCCCAGTCATCAAAATTAAAGACACCAAAGCAGCTGGTGAAAGGTAACAATTCCTTGCTCCTACTGTAATTGTGGGGTGTTCTCCTAGAGTTAAGAACCTTCTTTACCTGAAACTATCAAACTCCAACCCAGCAGTCTGGCCTCCTGAAGGCAATTGTATAATAATGTCGATTACAAGGGATGACAGTGTGATTGTGAAAACCTTGTGGATCACACTCCCTTTATCTAGTGTATGGATGAGTAGAAAATGGGGACAAAAACTAAATGAAAAATAGGGGGGGATGGGGGGCATGATTTGGGTGTTCTTTTTTACTTTTATTTTTTATTCTTATTCTGATTCTTTCTGATGTAAGGAAAATGTTCAGAAATACATTGTGGTGATGAATGAACAACTACATGATCGTACTGGCAAACAGTTGATTGTACACCATGGATGATTGTATGGTATGTGAATATATTTCAATAAAACTGAATTTAATTAAAAAATGCAAAAAAAAAAAGAAAAAAAAAAGAACTTCTTAAAGGTTAGGGATTAAGCAGCTAGTAAGAGACAGCAGCCCTGGATCTGCAGGGCATGGTTTATTCCACTGTCCAACCACATAGTTGCCCCATGATGGCTCTAAAGCACAACCTTGGCATGCCACGCCCCTGTTTAAACCCCTACAAGGGCACCCCACTGCCTCCATTCCTGCTTTCAGCCTGGCTCACAAGACTTTTGCCACCACCCAGCCACAGCCTGGCTCTAGTCTCTAATTCCCGTGCACCCCTTGGCATAGCCGAGGCTATCCCACATTCCCACTGGTCTAACCTTCAAGCCTTTCTTACACAAACTCTTCTGAGGTATCTTTCCTCACCTTGGGAGTCAGCAAGTTCCTACTGCCATTTCAAGGACTAGTTCAATTTATCAACTCTTTGATAAATTGGTAGCTCTGACCACCCCCATCCCTTACTCCCACCATCAAACTAATCTCTGCTTCACCTGTGCTCCTCCCATGTTTAACCACTTCATGGAGTCGTTAAGTTAAATGAGATTAAATGAGATAATCCAGTGCTGGCACGAGGTAAGCAATGAAGAAATGTTAGCTATTATTATTAACTATTATTATTCTAGCATTAAACTCACCCTACCTACTTCTTCCGTCTCGGCTCCTGCCTCCCACACACAGGACCTGCTTCTGAGCTTCTGTGCATGCTGTTCCCTTGCTGGGATGGCCTTCCCCACCCACCCACTTGGCTGTCTCCTATTCATCCCTCAGGACCCAGCCCTTTTAGTGACTGTTTATTTACTTGCCTGCCTCTCCTGCCTTACTGTGTCAGCATCCCCAGTGCCCAGCAAAGAACCTGGTGTGTATTGTGCTGCAATAAGGGCTTATTGAGTGAATTGAATAGTCATTTGCTTATGGAGAATGTTTTCATCCAAGCAGTACTCCGTAAGACTTCAGAGAGTGGGAGGGTCACTGGCAGAATGTATGAAAATGCACATTCCCAGCCAGAGATTCTGACCCAGCAGTACTGGGTGGGCCCAGGAACCTGCATTTTTAAAACCACTCCAGGCAATTCTGAGATACTTGGTCCTCACTCTGAGAAACCCTAACCCCAGCGGACAGAGCAGGGAACTGAGAGGTGGAGCCATGTGTGGAAACTTGATAAAGAACCCACAAATCAATGGGACCAAGAAATTGTCTAACACCCAGTACTGGCAAAATGGACTTGCTCTTCGGAGAAAAATAAAACTGGGCTCTTAACACCATACAAAGGTGGATTCAAAGTGGACTAAAGCATAATCATGAAAGTTGGAAGTATAACTTCAGTAGAAAAATTTAGGAGAATATTTTTTGTGACTGAAAGGTGGAGAAGGACTTTTTAAATAAAGCTTCAGAAACATAAACAGGACAGCAAAAAGGTGAATTTCAATACATCATAAAAGGATTTCTGTTCAAGGAACGACATGAGGATAAGGTTAAGGGGCAGAAGACGGAATGGGAGAGTTGCGATATCTCAGTCCAGCAAAGAATCTAGAATATAGAAGGGAGTCCAAAAAAGCAGCAAGGATAAAAGCAACCACCAGTGGAAAAGTGAGAAAAAGATAAGAACAAGCATTTACAAATGAGGGGGAACTCAAAAAAGGCTCATGTATAAAGAGATGCTCACACTTACTAGTAACCATTAAACTAATGAGATAACACTTTATGAGACTGGCAAAATTTAGAAAGTCAATAGTACCTTGGACAAGGCCTCCTCAAGTGGCAGCCAAGCCCACTGGAGAAGCACTTACAGCTGCCCTCAGGCCCTGGCACAGGCCTTCCAGGCACCTGGGCTATCCCGGAACCCCTCGTCTGGGCCAGCCCGGAGACACCATTCTCCGCAGCAGCCACTGCTCCTCCCAGGCCAGCTCCTCCTGCAGAGAGCAGAGCTGCTGGCCCACAACCCCAACTGAGGCACAGAGAAGTCCCCTGCCCCAGCCTCTCCTCTCACCCCTCGTGCCTGTTCTAAGCACCATAGCCTGGGTCACTCCCGTGCCAGCCAGCTGACTGCTTGCCACCCTTCTGCTTACAAACCTCCCCTGACGGCACACTGCCCGCAGGACGCCGTCCAAGCACTTCAGTCTGGCATTCAACACACTTCACGAACTGGCTCCCACCCCTGCCACTTCCTGCCTGTACCCCACGCTCCAGTCACACTGAATTTATCCTTGTTCCCAGAGCATGCCAGGCCTGTTCACTGCATTGCCTTCTGCAGAAATGGTTCCCTTTACCTGGAATACCCTCTGCACCCTCCATTCCTATTCATGCCCCACGGGAGCATCCCATGCCCTGCTTGGAAGGGAGGATGTCAGAGGAGGCCAAGCATGATGTGGAACGGGAATGACTTTGCTTCCCTTTCCAGCTCTGCCACAGCTAGGTGTGAGATCCCCGGATGTTTCAATTCCCCCTCTGGGCCTCTGTTTCCTAAACTGTAAAATGGGAATAGTGATGCTACTGCACCGGTTGAGATGATGAACAACCCCACAATCATGCTAGAGCCTGCCTGTAGTGAAGCTCGTCAAATGGCAGCTGTTACTACCCTGCCCCAGCTCAAACACCCACTGGGGAAACCTTCCCTAATTCTTCCACATGGAGCCAGCTGCCTTCTGTAGATCCTACAGGGTCACCGTTCACATCTTACTCCCCTCAGTCTCCGCAGTGCCTCATATAGGCCTGGAACATAGCAGATACTCAGGGCTCAAGTGTGGAATGAATGAATGAATGAATGAACAAACACAATTCTCCCACCTTTCGATTAAGTTAGGTGATTTGTCTCTTCCCACTCCCTCACTTCCCCCACAGTCAAGTGAGAGGACTGGTGTCTCAGTCTCTGAGAGCAGGTCCTTGGGCAGACATGGATGGGGGTTGGAACCCCAAGGGGCTCTGGCAGTGGGATCATATGCAGCTTCCAGGGCCTCCAGGGAGGGGCTGTGGGTGCCCTCTTGGCTGCTTCGGCCACAGCCATTGATGTGAGCGTATGGGAGCCCCCAAGGATGCCAGAGCCATTCTCTGGGTGAAGGATTCCAACTGGGTTATGACTCTAAGGCACAGCTTGGGAAGTGTGGCATTATATATTCTTTGTGAACTCATTCATAAGAATATATGTGTAGTGTTTTGTATAACAGCATAAATACTGCATATTAATGGGTTTGCATTGGCGGCTGTCTTTACCTAGGTTTCCCGAGCAGTGGACCAGGCCTTCCCAGGGAAGCTCAAAGCCTTGCAGGCATCTCCAAGCTGCTGGGGACCTGTGTTCCTCTCTCAGAGGCACTCCCTGCTCTCCAGTCTGCTGGGAGTCCCCACTTGGCATTCTCACAGGTTCCCCTCTGTGCCAGTTGGGATATATTATGTCCCCCAGAAAAAGCCATGATCTTTTAATCCAATCTCATGGGGTATTGGGATTAGGTTGTTTCCATGGAGATGTGACCCACTCAACTGTGAGTGACACCTTTGGTTAGGGTGTGACCTCTGATTGAATGTTTCCATGGGGGTGTGGCCCCGCCCATTCAGCGTGGGCCTTGATTAGTTCACTGCAGTCTTATAAATGGACTTGCAAACAGAAGGACCTCAGAGCTGCAGCTGAGGGACACAGTTTGAAGAAATTTGAAAGCTGACATTTTGGAGAACACCATTTTGAAATGCAACCTGGGAGCAAGTAGACGCTAACCACGTGCCTTCCCGGCTAACAGAGGTTTTCTGGATGCCAATGGCCTTTCTCCAGTGAAAGCACCCTATTGTTGATGCCTTACCTTGGACACTTTATGGTGTTAAGACTGTAACTTTGTAACCAAATAAACCCCCTTTATAAAAGCCAATCCATTCCTTGTGTTTTGCAAACAGCAGCATTAGCAAACAGGAACACCCTCCCTCCCCAAAATGGAAGCAGATCCTCGGCTCTCAGAGTTTGGGACCTGGCTAAGTCCCCATCTCCAGACTGGTCCCCTGACCCCTGACACTCTGCTCCAGCCACTCTTGCTTGGGGCTTTGTGTTGCTCCTCCTTCCCGTCTCAGCCTGGTTTCTGCTTCCGCCCAGGCCTGGGTCAGGGCCCTCCTTTCTGTTCCTGGGCTTCCACACTCCCCATCTTACAGCACCGTGGCAGGGCTCTGGAACTGCCTGGGTCCTTTTCCTCCCCAACACTGGAAGGAGCGCGCCCCGTGCCAGCTTGGCACCCATTGCCCAGCGAGGAGCAGCCCTCCACAAGCATTGGCAGAGCCGGCGAAGGAAGGAATGAACAAAGGATTCCTGGGGGGCCAGGTCATGCAGCAGCCAGGCTTGTCACCTCCCCGTGGGGCAGCACAGCGAGGAGAGCCTGTCGCAGGGATGAGCGTGGACTCTGCTTACCTTGGCACTCCTGCGTGGCCCCCGAAGTGACCAGCACGTAGCCGGGGTAGCAGAAGCAGGAGTAGGAGCCCACGCGGTTGACACAGCGCCCTCTCCCCGCACAGGGGTCCCTGAGACACTCGTTATCATCTGAGCCAGAGGGAGGGGACGGGAGGTCAGGGCTGCCAGCAGCTCCTTTATTTGGGCACTCTAGGGGGCCGAGCAAGGGATGGTGCTGTGGAGCAAGGAGGCGGTGAGCGAACAGGGGAGGCCAAGGAGCTGAAAATTCTCCAGGGCTGGGAGATGGAGCCCCTGGGCCCTCAGGCCCACTCAGGCACCAACAGCCTGGCAGCTGCCAAGCACCTCTTCCCTGCTCCATGCCCCTCTCCCCCAGTGGCCAGCGATCACATCTTTTCTCCTTCAAGACCACAACCAATATTCATTTTAATCAGATCTCTCTTGCATAAATATACTGGCAGTAAGGGGAGGGTTGGGTCCATACTTGGTGATTTGCCTTGGCCCCAATGCCCTCCCCCCCAGCCCCACCCTGCCCCAGTGAAGGCTCTAGTGGAGACATTTACAACAAGAGCAGGCCTTGGTCCTCTCTGCAGGTAGCCAGATAACCAGTTTGAGGGCCACCAGGGAATTGTTGGGGTGCGTGGGTGTGGATTCCCACTTTCCCAGAGTCCTGAGATTCACCAGATGGTGCTCATGGTGGCTGGTCTTTCCCCAAAGGTTAAGGTTGGCTTTGCCCATGGGGACTGCACTGCTAAATCCATCAACCACGCAGCACTGCTTCATCTCCCGCTGCCCCTGCTCCTATCTACCTAGCCACTGAGTAAGCCTAAGACGCCGGAGCGAATACCCGTGCAGTAGGCCTGGCTTGGGTGCAGCCGGTAGCCAGGACTACAGATGCATCTGTATCCATCTGGGAGGCTCACACAGGTTCCAGGGCCACAGATGTTGGCGGCTTCTGCGGCACACCGATCAATGCCTGTGAGAGATGGAGCAAAGCAAAGGTCATGGTGGGGCGGGGGATGGGCGAAGGCAGCAGGGAGGGGTGGGGAGAGTAGGCAAGCAGGGCAGAGGGGCTCAGAAGATCAGCAGTAGCCTCGCCCCACCCTTAGCCAGGCCCTCCCACATCCATGCATAGTATGGCCTCATCTAAGACCCCGCTGGGACCTCCACCCAGGGCCCTGTGCCCTACCCGGGATGAGGCTCACAACAGCGCATCCCCCTGACCGAGACACAGTAGGGCCTAGAAACCCAGGCCTCCGAGCGAGGGGTCTCCCCTGCCGAGGTCTCCAGCCCGACCTCACCCTGGGCATGGGCACTGCTCCCACCCACAGTGCCCAGGGCTGCCCATCTTCCTCTAGACAGGCAGATTCGGTGAGTGGGGTGAGTAGGGTCAGGAGAGAAGGGCCTGGAATGCCTGTTGAGAACAGCCTGTAAGCAAGGGGGTCATAGAAGGTGGGGGTGAGCTCAGAGCTGTCTCAGAAAGGCCGCTCTGGCAGCAAGATGGCGATGGCCTGGGGCGGGAAGCACCGGGAGCCTCGAGAAACCTGTTGAAATGATTTATCAGGATTGCCTTGGGTGCTGGTAATGGGGTGAAAGGGGGGAGATACACTGACTTGTGAAACATTCTGGAGGCAGACACATCTGGACTCAGGGCTAAGACTGTACAGAGGGCAGACACTCTAGCTTTTTTGAATTGTATCCCCAATACTAGAAAAGTACCTGACACTTAGAATGAGCTTAGAATGAATGAACGAATGAATGAATGATGCTCAGCCTCTGGGTCCACCCTGAGGTCTTAGCCCAAAGCCCACATACCAAGACCTTGCCCTTTTGCCCCCAAGGCCCTCAGATAACCCAGAGGGAGTGGTTCGGGAAGGGGCCTGTGCTGGCCACAGAGGGGCTCAGCAAAATTTGCTAAACTGGACTGAATTGGATGTGCACAATGGCCCACTTGCAGGGCTACCCTGTCCCCTGGGCTGGCTCCAAATTTGCATCAGCATGGGGGCTTTGGGGACCCCCTGGCCAGGCTGTAAATGTGCACTCAGAGGAGTGAGGTTGGGTGGTGGCAGGGGAGAAGGAGCAGGATCTGGCAAAAGGCATGCTGGGTGGTGAGGGTGGGAGAGGGAGGGGAGATTCCCACCTTGTGGAGAGCTGCTGCTGCTCTGCCGGGCCTGGAGCCCCCCACATGCCCCCTGCCCCTGCCTCCAGGCCCATCTTCCTCTCCTAAACCACAGCACTCCCCAGCAGAGCCCTTAGCCTGGCTCATCTTGCCTGCTGAGCAGCGGAGAGGCCATGCTCTGAGCCCAGAGGAGAGAGGTCCTGGGAGACGGCAGTGCAGCCGCCCTGGCTTAGGCTCAGGGAGACCAGACCTAGCCCATCCCACACTCTCCGGACGGTACCTTCCAGCATCACGGTCTCACCCGTTGTCAGAGGGAATACAGAAACTCCCTCCCGGGCTGGCTGGTACCTGGGGGCTCAGCCTGCAAGGTTAACAGAGCAGCCGGGCCCTGGGGAGGGCCTTGGGAGGCAAACATGTGCACACACGTGAGTGCACGCGTGCACAGGGAGCAGCAGCGACGACGCCAGCCTCGCTTCTTTTGAACCAAGTCTCCACACAATGAGCCTTTGAGGAGGCACATTCCAGAGCTAGGTGGATTTGCCAGGGCTCTCTCCCACTCTGCCCTCCCCACGCTGCCCTCCGCACGCCGCATCACTGTAGCCGACCAGAGGGAGAGGAATGCAGGCTCTCAGGCAGGTAAACAACCTTGAAAAATAGAGCTGTTTTCCTTCCCAAAAAAATTGGCCCTCACCGTGGGCAGGAGACTGCCAGCTGCCAGGGTGCTCAGCTGACTTGGGGCCCAGCTCCATGCACCCTACTCCTCAAGAGGGTTCCCTGGCTTCTCCTGGGAGACCCCTGCCTTCCCTGGAGGCTCTGAGTAAGACTCTCCCCAAAGCACCCGCTTTCCCCTCCTGGACTTGGGCGGCGCTGCAACGGGTGCTCCTGTTCTCACTGGGGGTACCCTACGCTCTTGGTTGACCAGGCCGGGGACCCTGAGCCTGGCAGGGAGTTGGCTGGAGACTTTGTCTAGTTGGAGAGGAAGATGAGGGATTCCACACACACCCCTGCCCTGGAGTTGGCTCTGGACAGCCAGACCTCACGGGGTAGGTGGCCAAAAATGCTCAAAGGGCTGGCTGCATGTACCTGGGGGGCCCAGGGTCACCAGCACCTCAGCAGCCGGTGTCACTTGCTCTTCTTCATGGGTCTCCGGAGTCACCTGTCCAGGCACTGGGGGAGTTGGCCTTCCAATGGCATCACCTACAGAGGGGAAAGGGGAGCAGTCGGGGCCTCTTAGCCGTCACTGGGCGGGCTGTCCCTCCAGAGCTGCTGGCAGCAGCCTTTCCCTCCTGCCTGCTCTTCAGACACCCAAGAACCAGGGGCTGAGCCAAAGGCTCCCAGCCCCTGAAACCTGCCCTGGCCCCAGAGAGAGGCAGAGCGCCCAAGAGCTCTAAGGGGCCTAGGGGCACATCCAGCCCCACCTTCCGTGGAGGGTCACAGGCATGGCCCCATGTCCAAGGCCAGCCAGCTTGCTGGAGGCAGAGCTGGGGGACACTTCTCCTGAGTCCCAGGTCAGCATTCTTTTCCTTCTGCTTGCAAAGCACTTGACGGTTTACAGTGCTTGGTTTACAATGATCAATACCTGATTTGTCCTAAGAGGCAGCAGGACAAATATTGTGCTACGGCTAATACCACTGATTGCCAAACTTTTCCATCACCCCAAACAGAAACTCTGTACCCATTAAGCAATAACTTCGCCTCCCTGCCTCCCCTCCCCCAATCCCCAGTAGCCTCTACTTTACTTTCTGTATCTATGAATTTGCTTATTTTAGATATAACATATAAGTGGAATCAGACAGTATTTGTCCTTTTGTGACTGGCTTATTTCACTTGCATAATGTTTTCAAAGCTCACCCCTGTTGTGGTATGTCTCAGAACTACGTTCCTCTTTATGGTCAAATAATATTCCATTCTATGCATGTACTGCCTTTTGTTTATCCATTCATCTGCCGATGGACTCTTGGGTTGTTTTCACCTTTTAGCTATTGTGAATAACGCCACTACTGGTGTACAAGTATCAGGTCAAGTCTCTGCTTTCAGTTCTTTTGGGTATATACCTGGAAGTGGGATTGCTGGGTCCTATGGTAATTTCCTGAGGGACCGCCACACAGTCTTCCACAGCGGCTGCACCATTTTACATTCCCATCATCTTGCCTCCTCATTGGTCTGACTTATGTACTGAGTGGCAACATGAATTCAGGAAGGGTTCTGTGGCTAGGAAAATACTTGCCAAGCCTCACAGTGCTTCTTGCTGACCTCACAGATCTTACGTGAATAGAGCTCCCGGAAAGAGTGTTCACATAAGTCAAGTCATGCGTGAGCTCATCTGACTTGAGCCTCAGGACTGGCCTGGGAACAGGAACTCCACCACCAGATATGGGGTGCTTCCCTCTCTCCCTGCTCCTTTCCTTGGGAATCACCAGGAGGAGGGACTCACCTGGGACCTGGGCAGGTACATGGGTGGCAATGGCCGTGACCTGAACAGAAATGGGAGGACATCAGTCTCGGCTTCTCTGTCAACCCCCATGGGGCACTTCCTCCACCACTCACCCCCAGCCTCCAGCCCTCCTGAACAACCCACATTCGCTCTTTCATTCATTCCAGGTGCTGATGAGTTACCATGTGCCAGGCGTTCTGCTAGGCACTTTACATCCACAGTCTTATTTAATCTTCCTGACTATCCTATGAGGTGGGTAGTATGAGAGTAACCCTCCCCGGTGTTGTAACGATGAAATGAGCTCAATGTCAGGCACATGGTAGAAATCAGCAAGCAGTGGTAATGAGGCTATGGTTCCACATCTCAGGTAATAAAAGGGAAGCTCTAGAGCCCACCTAGGGTCACAGAGCCAGTGGGGTGGAGCCAGGAGCAAGGCCACACCTGGTGTCCCTCACCACAGCCCAGGGACAGAGGCAGAGAAGCTGGCTGTGGGGAAACAGGAAGAGAATAGGCAGAAGACGACAGAGGAACTGGAACCAGGCTGGGGTCTATGAGGACATGGAATTAGAGACTTGGGCAGAGAGAAGAGGAGGGGAAATTCTGGAGCTGGGATGGGAGAATGGACAGGCAGTATTTGGGGACAGTCAGGTAGGCAGGTTGGATGGGTGGGTTTCTTTTTGTTTTGTTATTTATTTGTTTGTTTGTTTGTTTTTACAGAGGATTCCTGAGTATGGAAGTGGGAGGGTCCACTTTCTCAGGGAAGCAGTTTGAAGTTATTCACAGCTCTGCCTCTACTTCCCCATCGGCTTCTCACACAGGAGACCTCAAGGTTTAAGCAAAACAGGCTCAGAAAGTACTGAATCCAGAATAAATCTGGAACCAGCTTTAGACCTTGCCTGTAGTGCTTAAAGCTCACAACGTCAGCCAGGATTAACGGGACATGTTCCTGCTTCCTTTCTGAAGGGTCCCCAGACGATTTCAATTGAGAGGATGCTTGCACCACGCCAGGCATAGAGTAGCTGCTTGACAAATGGCAGCTGTTGTCATTACTCCTTTTAGGGTAATGCTGGGTCCTTTCAGCTCCCTCCCACTTCATCTCTCCAAATAAATTCCTACACGAATCCCTCTTTCTCCCTTTCTTGTCCCACAGGACACAGCCCTGGGGCCTCAATGGCTACCATGTTCCTGCTCTCTGCCACCCTTGCCCACTCACCTGAAAGTTCACTCACCTGACCAGCTGCCTGAGAATCACCTGGGGAGGGAAAGGTGAGAGCATGATATCAAGGAGAAGGGTCTGTGGCCTTCTTCTCCCCTCCTGCCCATGGCCTGGGCTGGCTCAGAGTCTGCACCTGCCTCGCCTTGTCCCTGGCAGGGTCAGCAGCAGAGAGCTCGGATTCTTCTTACCTGCCTCCTGCCCCCACCTCCATGCCTCCTGCTGGGCCAGACCACCACAGAACCCTAGAATCCCCAGCTCTAGAGGGCCTTAAAAGGTAGCTCAGCTCAGCCTCTCATCTGGTGAGAGGAAACCTCCTGCTTCCTTTCAATGCCTCCCAGAGATGGGGATCTCATCCCCTCCCATGCCAGCCTACCCCACCAGTCCCAGCTGAGCTCACCTCCTTGCACTGCTCCCTCCTCCCTCCCAAGCCTCTCAGCCACACACAGCCCCTGGCTACAGACTAGGGGAACCAGTTCCAGGAAGGAGAGGAATTGCACAGCGTCCAGTTCCCATAATGGGACACCGTCCTGCCTTCCCTGTCTCTCTGCTCCACCCCTGGAGCATATTTTAGTGATTACATAATTCACCTGGTCCTAATACATTCCTGACTTCCTGAACTCAGGGCTATCAGAAACCTGGGCATGGTTTCTCCATGTTTTTCCAGGGCATCTGCCAGGGGCGCCTCATACCCAGTCTCTTTCCAACCCCATGCCTCCTGGGCCAAGGCAGTTGAGCTGGAGTTAGCTCTCTGACTCTTGGGCCAGGGGAGGGGGTCTAAAGCACCCAGGCTCCCCAGGATCCACCTGCCAGCTCTCCAGGCTTGCAGCAACCACCAGCCCCAGGAGATGCATGGCAGGGAGCAGGGGGATGGAGAGGCCTGACCAGCTGGGGTGGGGGCTTCCGCTGACCTCTCCCACCTCCACAAGCAACTCCCTGGGATGTGGATGCTTCTTGACCCCATATGGGAAGGGAGGGAGCAGAGCCCCTCCTGTCACGCCAGGCCACAGGAGAGGGTTCCCAGGGCTGGCTGCTGTTGCTCCGAGCTCCCTTCCCTAAGGTCCTGGAGACAGGATCCCCAAGGACCCAGGATAAACATCCCATGGCTCTTTGGTATGCTGCAGACTTAGGTGAAAGGCGAATCCCTTGGACATCTTGCCCCAGCCCAGATACCCTCGTCAGGGATGGTCCCGGCCTCCAGCCAGGTCTCAGTGGCCGCCCGGAGTGGCTGCCTCTCCGCTGGCCTGGGCAGGCTTGCATTGCTCTTCTGCCCTTGCTCCCTGGAGGGCCTGGCCAGTTCCTCCTCCTCGGCTTTCCTCATGGACAGGCGGATGTCTGAGCTCGAGTAGGTGTAGCCGTGGCCAGCAGGGCAGATTTCCCTGAAGGCCTCTGCAAGGTCAACAGTCAGAGGAGAAGCTGAGAGGTGCTGTCCCTGAAGGAAACCAGGGCCCTCCCTCCCCTCCCTTTGGAGGACACAGCAGTTGTGGTGGCAAGGAGGGAGATCTAGCCGGGGGTGAGGGATTGAGCAGGGAGGCAAGACTGGGGGTCTCCTGGCTTGAAGGGGGCCCCCTCAGGCTGGGGAAAATGGACATTAGCTTTGAGGATGCTGCTTTGGGGCCAGAGCTGGGATAGGGACAAAGGGTTACCTGTGCCAGGCAGGGGGCATTTCTCACACTTGGTGCCCCAAGCTTTGCCCACACGGCTGCAGCAGCAGATCTGCTTGGTGATCTGCTGGGCCAAAGGCAGGGTGCAGGCGCCAGGCCCCAGCGCGCGGTAGCACAGTCCCTGCTGCATGGAGATGGCCTTGTCCGCTGCAACAGACACAGCACATGGAGATGGACAGGAGACCAGTGGGAGGGGGAGAGCACAGGCGGGAAGGACGTGGGCAGGTATGGCCTGTGCACCAGGGGAAGGGTGGACCCTCAAAATGCTCACAGGACTTCAGGAAGGATAGCTGCAGTGGGACACTATGGCACCACCTCGTGTTTTCTGTATGGTGAGACCCGTCTCCCCACCCTAGTGGGGAGAACCTGAGAGTAGGAAATGAGGATGGAGCTGCATGTCTCCAGGTGTCGAGTTTGTAAGTATTTACCCAAAGCCCATGTATGCCCGGGGTTGGGTGGGGAGCAGCGCACTCAGAGGGCCGCCATCTCCCTGAGGAGATGAGATGAGGTGACAGCCACAGGCCTGAAGGGACTTTGGGGACAGGGACCCTGCCTTGGTTGTCTTTGTCACCTAGGTACCTCCCAGTGTCTAGTGAATGTGGATGCTCAGTAAATGCGTGTTGACTCGACGGATGGATGGCTTGACCAATGAATCAATCAAAATGGAGCCAATGAATCAATATGTACCCCAGTGAGTTTGAGCAACACTGGCTTTAAATGAGAATAGTACCACTGCCATAGTCCCTTTCTTGTGCTTTGATAGTAAATATTAAAGAAATTTCTTTTGCTAATTGTCTCAGTGGAAGATGAGGAGGCCATACCAGGTTGGAAGAGATGGAAATCTTCGAGGGCTGGATGGACCCTAAGATGACAAGAGCTGGGGAACTAGGGACCCTGGGGAAGCCCCAGTCAGGGCCCTGCTCCACCATGAACTGCATGACCTACCTGGGTTCAGCTTCTTTTTGTGTACGAGGATGCTTATGAGAATTCCGTGGGCTGTGGACTACTGTATTTCTGCTTGCCCAGCACCCATGCCCCCATATCCTGGAAACAACATCCTAGTTTTCCAAATGATTGGAGTGGACTTGACTTCACTTCCTGGCTCTAGGAGTGGCATGGGATCACACTACCGATTAGTGTAGTCCATTCCCCTGGTCCCGGAGATTGGGTCAGGGCTGGGCATAAGACCAAGTTGGCCCAATAATAATCACCAGCTTCAGGACTTCCTCTACTATGAGAAGAGAGGGGCTCTCTCCTGACCGAGGTTGCAAAGCTGGTAGGAGGTAGGCCTGGAGTGTCTGGTGGCCACCTCTGAAGGAACCATGAAACCAACACAGAGGAAACCAAGCAGGAGATGGCCTAAAGACACCCTGGGTGCCTGGATCTTGCCAAGCCTGAGGCCACACCTACCCCTGGACTTCCTGGCTATGTGGCGCAATGCATTATTTTTTTGCTGAAAGTACTTTGAGTTGGATTTCTTTTACCTGCTACCCAAATATTCTTGACTAATAAACCTTCTTCACTGTGTTGCCGTGGAGATGATATAAAGTGACATACGTGAAAGTGCCTTGTACAAGGTCACGTGATCTACATGGGTAAATTTTTCAGTCCATGAGCCCCCTGGATCTCCAGATGCAATCTCTGCCTCCAGCAGCCAACTCCCTTGGGAAACCTTTGAGCCCCAGAGTGGAGATGACCAATGCAGACATCAGGAGGCTGCACCAGCACAGAGGGGCCCCAGGAGACCGCGCTACTGGCTCTGGCTCTGGCCAGGTGGCAGGGAGAGAGGGCAAGGAAGGGAAAAGAAACTTCATGCCCCCTGCCTCCCCCAGGAGATGAGTCATCGCAGGAGGTGGAGGGAGTGACACTGGGAGGGCCATCTCTGCTTCCCTGCATTGGCTGAAACACCGTCTCTTTCTGGGACTAATAAATTAAAGCTACCTCAGACGTTCACCACTCCTGCCTTATAAAGGAAAGGAAAGTGAGGTGGGGAGGAAGAAGCGAGACAGCCCCTCAAGGCCTCTACCCCCCCGAGGCCTCCTGCAAGCGGCCTGACGTGCTCTCCCCTCTCCGGGCCCCCCACTCCCTGGGTGTCCTCTCCTCAGGGCTCCTCTCGCTGGAGACACTGGGCCCAGAATCATCTCCCCTTCACAGTGAGCACTGGCTGTGGCCGTGCTGGAGTCTTGTTTATCCCTCTGGCCTTCCCAGCCCCAGCCCCAGGCAGTTTGCCTTCTGGGGGCCTGGCGGGTGATGGGAGCTGGGCCCAGCTCTTGGCCAATCTGACACCGCCCTGGGCTGCTGCTTTGCAGAGACAGATCAGGACTGGCTCCGTTCAGCTTGGGTCTGTCCTCCCTGCCCAAGGAAAGCCCCGCTTGGGCCATGGTGTCAGCTCCACCATGTTGGGGGGGCTGTGGGGGTGCCATGCCTGCCGCCCAGGCCTCTGCCAGCTGCAAAACACAGACGTCCCTGGGAACGGAGCTGAGCGTCCAGGCACGCACGCATGTAGACTCATGACAAGCATATGTTCATGGGTGCAGGGACAACTTCAGAGCCACGAGATACCACAGCCTTAGGGAAAGGCCCTGGGGCCAAGAAGCAGCACCACTGAGGCAATGGTCAGGCCCTGTGTATCACAGCGGCCCTTAAAGAAAAGTCTGCAGCTCAGTGACCGGACCGCTAAGCTCAGGGCCAGCAGGGGCAGCAATGGCTCATCCAGACAATAGGCAACACAGACACCCCCAAAGAAAATGAGACAGCAAATGGGACAGAAATGCTTAGAGACACAAAAGAAGAAATAGGAAATATTAATCCCAAACTGCAACACCCCAAAAGAAATGCCTAAAGTAGAAGTGAAGCAGTAACCGTCTCCAGCAGGAGGGGCAGATCAGGTTTTGAATGTTGGGCTCAACGCCAGTTTGAGGGCAGACACTGGGTCCTGAGTGGGGGGTGATGGGCCTGGCCCGTGGACCCTGAGGGTCCCATCCTGCCTCCCGGTGCCCCCCACCCCCGGACCCGGCCCGCACTCACACACGCAGCGGCTCCGTGACGGGTCCAGCATGAGGCCAGGTCTGCACGTGCAGAGGTAGCTGCCCCTGGTGTTCACACACTCCGAGTCCTGGCAGAGGCCCAGGGCTGCACACTCGTTGATATCTGCAGGGTTGGAGGAGATGACCAAGTGCCCGCCCCACCAGGGCCTGCTGGAGGAGAGGGGCTGGAGCAGCGCGCTTCCAATACTTTCTCCAAGGAAAACGGCGACAACAACAATAAAATAGCTGCTATTTATTGAGTGTGACCCCCAAATCTCTGTGCTTTCGTTTCCTCGTTTGTAAAATGGGGATAATGAGAGAACCTACCAGGTAGGGTTGCTATGAGGACAAAAGATAAAAATTACAAATCACTTGGTCCAAACATTGGCATGGAATCAGAGCGTAATAGTACAAGCTAACATTTAGTGGGCGCCTATTGTATGCCGTTATCTTGCTAGGTGCTTTACCTATGATGCCCCATTTAATTCTCACAGACAAGTCTATGTTGTAGGTTCTCATCCTCGTTTTATAGGTGAAGAAACCGAGGCTCCGGAGTAACTAGCCCAAAGTGGCCTGCTGGGAGGCAAACAGAGAAGCAGGTAAAAGGGGATGGGTTGGGTGGGAGGGCCGAGAGTAGGCAGCTGAGATCCTCCTTTCCAGCCTTCCTTAGAAGGTCCCCAAAGCAGGGCCCAGGACTCTGGGAACACACCTGCCTTGAGCTGGAGAGGAAGGAGGAAGGAGGAGGCAGGAGGAAGGCACCAAAGAGGCTGGGGAAGGGAGGGATGGGGACTGGAGCCAGGGTGGACATGGGGCAAAGGAGTATGAGGCCACAGCCTCGGGTCCTTGTGGACATCCCTGCCTCAGGCAGGCCACATCCCACCCCCCTAAGACCAGTGGATGCTCATCCTCTTCTTCAAATAAGGGAGGTACGTTTCTTCTGTGTGATCCCACAAACCATTAACCCTGGGAACTTCCTCCTGCCAAGGGAAATCCCAGCCCTCACACACTAGGCTCCAGGAAGTCAGGGGTCTCCTTGATGATGGCCTCTGTTGACGATCAGTGAAGGTGAGGAGTGTGAAAGGGCCAGGGGGACGTACAAAGGAGGTTGTGCTCCCTACTGACCTCAGGGGGACATGCCACCTCTTGGAGGAGATAATAAGCTGTTAAAGCAAGGCAGCCCACTGTCATCAGAGCCAGCTGCTCACCCACAAGCTCTAGGGAAACTGGCACTGAGCACGGGATCGAAGGGGCTGGAAGATGACCCAGCGTAGGCACCAAGGGGAGCTACTCCTTGGTAGGATGGCCTGTTGGGAGGGAGGTGCCCAGGAAGATGCCCCTGGGAGGGGGAACCTCTCCATATGCCCCCAGACTTGCCTCCCCTCTGCTTGAGAGGCTTCTGGGCTTCTCATCACCTTCTAGAGGGAGCTCCCAAACCCTAACTTGGTTCCCAAGGCCCTCCACCATCTGGGAATCCTTCAGCCCCATTCAGCCCCCTTTTCCTCCAGGCCCTGCACACACTGTGCTCTTGCGTGCCTCTCCACAAGCCCAAACTGTTCTTTTGCTTCTGCTGCTTTCTCTGCTTGCAATGCCCTTTAGCTGGCTAACTCGTACTCATTTTTCAACCCTTGGCTCAGGTATCACCTCTTCTAGGAAGGCTTCTGGGATCTTTCCAGTCTGGAAGTGCCCCACTGTGGGATCCCATGGCGCCCTGTGCTTCTTTCCTTCGAGAGCACTTTTCTCACTGTGTGTAATTGTCTAAGCGTCTGTTTGCATCTTATCTACCACCATGTACTCAGCACCCAGCATAATGTGGCTCATGGTAAAAATCCAAAGCAGTACTCTTAGGAAGTAGGAGGGAAGGGGGTTGGGGGGAATGGAGAAAGAGAAGAGGAAAGCACATGTGGGCACAGAGGGAAGGCGGGAGGGACCATGGCCCCAGACATGGGAAGGGAATGGTCTCAGGGGCAGGGCCTCCTGTGGGTGCGGGTGGGGGGCCCTTGGTATCCTGGAAGGGCAGAGCTTATCTGAGACCTTGGGAATAACCTTAACCTTCTTGACTGGGAAACCTGCTAGGAGGAGAGGCCACCGGGGACAGTTTTAGATGTGGACACCTCTATTGCAAAAGTACCAACTGCTCCTCACTGCTACTGTCCCCTCGGCCCTTGGCCCATGGCCCTGAGGGAGTCTGACCCTGGGTCTGAGCACCCTTTCTTATCCACAGGTAGACACCTGGAACCCCACAGGTAGATAACCCAGCAACCTCAGGCCTTCCCCAGACTCCTGTCTCCTTAAGAAAGTTCCAGGGGGGAGGGCAACTAGGAAGCCATCTGGGCGAATCTGCTGTCCCTAACCTGGCTTAATCCAAAGCAAACCACACCAATGAGTGTTTGTCCAGATCTCAAAGCTCTGCAAAGGCGAAGATCCCTCAGCTTCCCACTGGTGTTGACCAGTCCCAGGAGCCTCTCACAGGCAGCTCATTTCAACCCAGTGCCAGGCTCTCAGTCAGTAAGGGCTTCCCCGCTCAGAGCCCCAGTCAGCTCGGTATAGCAGCTGCCCCTCCAGTGAAGGCTTCTGGCCCTTTTCACAGCTTCACTCAAACCCCCTAGAGTGAAAAAGCCATAGCTGAGGCCCAACCCACCCCTCTGTTCCAAGGGGAATTTGGCCTTGTTCCTTGTGGACTCTTTAATGCAGACCACCCTAGGACTCAGCTGGCCTTACGGCGCCGCCAGCCAGTCTGGCAAGGCCAGGGCAGGAGCTGCCCTTTATATTCCCCCCCACCCTGCCCCCCTTACCCTTCCCACCCCTGGCTGGAGGCTGAGGCAGGTAGGAGGGAGCCCTGAGCAGCTGAAGGAGCTTTCTTGGGAAAAGCTCATAGAGGTCCCCCACTATCTCAGGCTGACATCATCTCCCACGCTGGAGGCAAAAGCCATCATGTTCCAGGGAGAGCAGCCCAGGAGGTGAGTGGATGTGCAGTGGATGGAGTGCCACCCTTCAGACACCTCACAGCCTTAGATTTGCACCTGGCCCATGTTTGGTGGGTGGAGATGGGGAGGAGAGGGGAGACTCGGCTCCCAGACCCTTTTGTGGCTCCTCTTTCACTCTCAAACAAATCCCCTGACTTCCTTCGTTCCCTGGAACCAGCAGTCCCCCAAAGATCCCCCGAGCTGGGGCTCAGAAGTGCCCAGAAGACACTACTCAGGCGTTGACAGATGCTCCTCCTGCCTGGGTGTGGGGCTTGGTCCGACACATCATCAGGCCCCGTTGTCACCCTTCGCCAGCCCAGCCCTGACCCAGCCGGCCTTACCTTGGCAGTGAGTGAGGTTCAGTCTCTTGTACCCCTGGGGACACTCCACCTGGCCATTTTCAATCACTGGGAAGGCTGAGGAGTTAAGATAAGGGTCTCAGTGGAGGGCCTTTGGGCTCCTCTGTCACCCCTGCTGGGAAGTGAGGTGCAGCCTGGATGTCCAGCCCGCTCAGCAGCTGCAGGCTCCCATCCACCAGGCTACACTGCAATCCCTTCCTTTCCTCTCACCTGCCTTGCTTTTACTAAAAACTATTACTAATTACATATGTGATACATAGTTACAACATTGCATATGACATATATCATACTATATTCATGTTATACTATAAAGTACGTGACTGAGCTTTTTTTTTTACTTTTTATTTTGAAACAATTATAAATTCACAGAAAGTTGTAAGAATAGTACAGAGAAGTCCCATGTACCCATCATCCAGTTTCTAAGTTTTGTTCTTATTTATTTATTTATTTGCAATTTTATTGAAATATATTCACATACCATACAATCATCCTCTATATTTATTTTGATACTTGATTTGCATGGCTGTCTTAGCTGACAAAGTATCCTAGTTCAAGATGGAAGAACTTCATCGGTGATTGCACTTATAAAACCATGTTATTTATTTCCACTCCAATCTACCAACCAGGCAATGCTTTTGTTGAAATTTGGCTAGTCAATTTCCATCTTCCCTGAGGTTGGTTAGTTGTTCTTACAAATTCAACAGAGTGTTGCATTTTTATTTATTTTTTAACAAATGGGTTCAAATCCATGGAAGTGCTGCACTTGGAAGATTTTTTTAATAAGTTAGAAAATTCCATTTTTCAAGTGTGCAAATGGATTACAGCAACAAAATCATGAAATGATGGAATTGTTTCCAAACATCCATTTTCAAAAGGCTCTTTCCATAGCACAAGTCTCTTGAAAAGCAGCCCTGCTCGAAGTTTACAGCAGACAAGACGAGGGAGAAGTCTGATTGCAGATTTACCAACAAGGAGATGAGTCTCATCATATTGGTACTGATTTGACTTCACAACATTCCCCCATACTTTACAGAAAAAATAGGAGTGTTTTTTGTTTGCTTGTTTTAACAATTGACTAATAAAAACAGGTAAAATGTCTCTTTCACTTTGGAGGGACACACTAGTGTGTTAAATTTCTTGAGAAGCTCTAAGGGAGCTCGTAAACTGAGCTCTGTGAATTACATTATGCTGTAATATGTCGAAGACAAATACATTTTCTTGGAACCCCCATTCTTCCCTGAAGACACCTTGGGTGCCAAACATGACAAACGATAGTCTGACAGGTAGACAGACCAAGTGAGGACACAAACTAGCAAAGTTTAATTTTTCTTGCCATACTGAGATTAAAAAATGTAAACCAAAGTTGTAATATTGTTTTCCTATTGTGGACTGCCTTGCTTGGGATCTGCACGTCCCACCACAGGGATGAGGCGCTAGACTAAAAGGCCGCTGTTGTGGATATAAAGGTGATTCTGAGGATGCTGACATTGAGACAGAGGATGGGAACGAGGCTGGGAAATGTGAGCATCCCTGGACAAGGGCCTGGAGCTATGAATGGAGGACAGGAAGAAGAGAAGAAGCTGTTTGGGGAAACTCAGAAAGCAGGCCAGTCAGATGTAGCCCGTGAACCTTATGAGGAACAGAAGGTGGGAAGGAATTATACAAGGCTGATGCCAGACAGCCAAGGACTAACAAGTTAACATTTGTACGATGCTCTGGAGTAGCAAAGACATGGGTGCGTATTATCCTGTCTGCTTCTCGTGACAATAGCCCAACAAAGCTGGGATGAATATCTCCATTTTATGGATAAGAAAACCGAAGCTCAGAAAGGTTAAGTAACTTGCCCAGGAAGAGAGCTAAAGATCAGGCCAAGTCAGGCTTAAAACCCAGGCTTCTGGCTGTGAAGGCAAGGTCCTTCCCACTCCACCCAGCGCCCATCTCTGAGAGAGAGAGAGAGAGAGAGAGGGAGGGAGGGAGAGGGGCAGCTCAGGGGGTTGGGTGAGCCAGGAGACCAGCAGAGCAACCCCTTTTTTGATGTTCAGAGGAAGAAATCAGGCAGAAGCACTTTGCCTCTTTAGTGATCTGCAGAGGAGCGGCAGAGAGTTTTTGGATCAGAGCTGGGAGCGAGGGTGGGACCAGTTGTAGACGCCGGCAGGAAACTCTGAGAACCTGAGGAATGTGCTAAGCTAAGAAGAGCTGGATTCTTTCATTAGCCTGAAAACATGTTTTTTTTTCCTATAAAGTGATTTCCTCCCCTAGGAAGGAGACTCTGACCTCTTGCTGGTCTGAAGAGTGTGGACAACCCTTCAAGAAGTCAGGCCTCTCGAGAGAAACAAATGCCAAAGCCTCTGTGTCTGGGGAAACTCCTAGTTTTTGCCAATAGCCAAGAGCAGCAGCTGCCTCCCCACCCCGGGGCCCTCAGCTCCTTCCTACAGAAGCCCTCCACAAGGAGCTAGTTCCCAGCTTCCAAAAGAGCAAGTGCAGCATTCAATTCAGAAAATCTGCTTAAATCTCCTTGGAGAAAAGAAAGTAGAAGTTGAGATGGTCACGTGGGGAGAGAGAATCCTGGCTCGGGCTGGGAGTTCAGCAGCAGCAAGCTGTGTGATTCACAGTGATGGGACACAGGTATCCTCGTCCCTGCCACCCACGCCGGGTGCTGGTCCCGATAGCTCCTGACACACAGGCCTTCCCTCATCATAGCACCTGCTGTGTGACTGTCACCCACGCCAGGTGCTGGTCTGTCTCTTAAAGTGTAAGCTCCCTGAGGACAGGGGCTTGCCTTCTTAGTCACTGATATGTCTTGAGTACCACGTGCAGCTCCTGGGTCACGGGCTCCATAAAAATTGCAATGAATAATAACAGCAAACCCTAAAACAGCATTTACTATGAGCCAGACCTTATTATAAAGGTTTTACAGGTATTAACGCATTTAATCTTCAGAGTTTCTAATATCCCCATTTTATGGATGAGCAAACTGAGGCACAGGGAGGTTAGGAAACTTACCCAAGGTCACCAAGCTGGTAGGTAGGTGGTGGAGCTGGGATTATGAACCCAGACAGTCTGGTTCTAGAAGCTTCTGAACCATTCCTCTCCACTGCCTCCAAATGAATAAATGAATTAATTAACGATAAGCTTTAGGAGCTGTCTAGGCCAAGGATTCTAGGGTCCAGAGGCCACAGGGAGATGTCTGTCCAGCAGGAAACCTAGTGCCCTTCCTAGGAACCCCATTTTTCCCAAGGGATCAGGAGAGTGAATGGAGGAAGAGAGAGGGCAGGGATACGCAGAGGGAGGCCAGAAGAACTAATCAGACACTTGATATATGCTCCCAAATGCATGCAACATTTGTAGCCTGCTTCAGTTTCAATGGCTAAGACAGAGTTCAGATGCCAAAGTGCCATTTGGAAATGACAACAAAAATGGTCAAGAGTCTGTCCTACCTCTCATGGCCCCTCAGCCAGATCAAGGTTAAAACAGGGGTTAGAGAGAGCAGAGAAGAGAATTTGTGAGGGGCTCTTGAGAGAGATCGTGGCTAAGGACCCCTGCAGCTGCGACTCATAGGGCTGAGAAAACAAAGGAGCTGCTGAGGGGCCAAGTCAGGATCAACCTGAACTCCACGGAGTCTGAATGTCCCCAAATGACTGTGGAGCTTGTAGAGCAGATGTGGGTAACTTTCCTGACAAGGAAACGGGAGCCAAGTGAGCCTAGAACTCAGGTCTGCTGACCCCTGACCCCAGCCCTGCCCACCCACTGCTGCACCTTGACCTGTCCATGGACCAGGGAGAGAAGCTGAGGATCTCCTTGGCTATAGCCAGTCCCTGCCCTGCTAATTCTCCCCCTTGGCCACTGGGACTCCTAAGAAGGCCTCAACAAGAGCAAACGAATTATTTGAGACAGTTTTGGCACCAATAGAGGTTGGGGAGGAGAGGCTGGAGATCTGTGTCCGGCCACAGGGCTGTTCACAAGCCACGATGATCTTGGCCTGCAACAACAGGTGCCTGTGGCAGGGAGCTGAAGCGGTTCCCCTGCACAGCCCCCTCTGCCCCGGAGAACAGACACACACGTGTGCACGAGGCTGAGCCCGCATGCGAGGGGCAAGTGAGCAAGCTGGAGGTGGACTCCCAATTTGCAAACCTCCAGCTGATAACATGGAGAGAAGCTTTACTCCCCAGAGCAGCAGTAAGGGAGGTGGCGGTAGAAAGAGCGAGCGAACAGGGGCAGCCGGACCCATTCCTGGCTCAGAATAACAGTGTGAGTGTGAACCAGGGCACATCTCTTTACCTCTTTCTGTCTTAATTTTCTCATCTGTAGACATGGAGACTGGGCTGTTAGTGTGTGAGGTTGTCGTGAGGATTAACTTAACTGAACTAGTGTATGTTGGCTACACCTAGTACGACGCCTGGCACAGCCCCTGGAGGCTCTAGACAAGGGGTTGTTCCCCTTTCTTTCCTTCCAGATTCACAGGCTTGAGGACAGCAAGCTGCTATTCTGCCCCTCACTAACTGGATGGACTTGGGCAAGGCACGCAACCTCTCTGAGCCTCTGTTTCCTTATCAGTAAGATGGGGATGAAAACAGGGGGTTACTGTGAACACTAAATAAGAGGGAAAACTCTTAATACAACACCTGTCACATGTTAGTAGTTATCATAATGTCCACTACTCCAGATTCTCCTCCTTGACCAAGTGCCAATGAATGTCCCCAGCAATGATGGAAACTCCCCCCAGGATGGGCTCTGACTGCTTCCACTAGAAGCCAAAGTGGGCGTCTTGGTCACCACAAACACTGAGGCAGAAAGGGGGCTGGTGGGACCCCTGGCTCAGGCAGGCGCCCCTCCAGCATCCCCCCACCCCTACCCAGATTCCGTGGTGCCAGCGACACCCCCACTGGGGTAGGAATGGTGCAAATTCAGGCAGGGACCCAGTTCCCAGGAGGCTTCAAGTCCCTTGGAAGGAGGGAAGGAGCTCTCTCTGCTTCGTCGGTGCCAACTAGAATTCTGAAAATCCCATTTCTTTAGGGCAGGGGACTCAGAGTCCCAGAGAATGAGCACCCCATCCCAAAACATCTGTTCTCAAGCCGGGGTCCTCTAGTTTAGCAAGTGCCTGAGCCAAGTGCATAAGCAGCAGCAAGGGGAGGCAAATTACAGAGCGGTTAGAAGCAGGAGTCTAGAGTCAGATAGACCTGGGGCTCAGGTCCAATTTTCTCATCTGTAAAGGGATGATAACAGCACCCAACAGCTAGAGATATTGTTCAGATGCAAAGAAACAAGGAAGTGCTTAGTGTGTTACCCGGCATATAACCATGATGATGGTGATGATAATAATGTTGTTGCTGTAACTTGGCATTCTCTGCTCTCTGCTCCAAATTTGCCCTTGCCCTTATGCCCACAGCTCTCTCTCTCTCTCTCTCTCACACACACACACACACACACACACACACACAGGCTGGCATCCCAGAGCTACACCTGTGACACTCCTCATGGGCAAGGGCTATAAAAAGCAAAACCAAACCAAAGTTTGCTTTCTATTGAGGGTTTCAAGTAAATTTCAAATATATATAAACACCCATTCCCCCAAAAATCAATTTCCTTCCTTGACTCCTTCTACAAACCCAGTCCTGCTAGGCATACTCATGACGGGAGCTCAGAACTTCTAGGCACAACCCATTTTACCCCTGAAAGGCTGCAGCTCCTGTTAAGTTGTCACTTGCACTGAGTTTCAAGCTGAGTTATGCTCCCCAGAAGCCTCCCCACATTGGCCTTTGCCCTCCAGAACCACACAGAGCAAGCCTATCCCTTCTACCAGTATAATTCTTTCAACACATCTCTGTGAATTCTTGGGCCTGGTTTGGGGGCTTACTATCCCAACTGTGTGTTCAACCAGTCTTCTTTAGAGACATTATTCTTCGTACACAAGTAACTCATGAAGGACAAGCCTGGGGTGCATCCAACTGGCTGTGAAATTCTAGTCTAGTACCTTGATTTTTGTGGCCTTCAGCCTGCCCAGGCCTCCCCAGAATGATAAGGGAGATCCTGATCAGCTGAGAATCCGCATCACTGTGGTCTGAATCCCAGCTCCACCTTCTCTAGCTGTGTGACCTTGGACAAGTTCCTTAGCCCTCCTTGAGCTTCATTTTCCTCATCTGTCAAATGGGGATAAAGATCCTTAGCTTGCAGGTGGTTATGAAAATTAAATGAGGTAATGCAGGTGAAGGGCCCCATATAGTGTAAAAAGTTCAACAAGGGGCTACTTCTGCTTTTAAGAGGGAACGATGCAGAATTCTTTGGAGGGCAGAGCAGGAGAGTCAGCACTCCCTGGAGATATGGGGAAGGGTCTGGGTTCTGAGGTGAACTCAGCCAGCACCAGGAAGAGGGAAAGACGATTTCGTGGCAAACAGCTGGAGTCCACCAGCACAGGAAGTGAGCCATATGCCAGCCCTGCTCGCTCCCGCAAAGTGGCCTTGGGGTTGACACAGCCAGTGCCGAGCCAGATGGGGCAGCAGCCAATGTTCTAGTCAACACAGATGTCTGTCTTTCTCAGATGAAAACTCAAAAATGTGGCTCCAATCCAAGTGGCTTTAGAGCACCGTGTGCTCTCCAGACGCTGGCAGGGGGACTGCAGCGGCTCTGAGCTGGCACCTTGGATAAATCCCAAGTGATCAAGAAGACATGGCTGAGGCTGAGGGTTGGAAGGTCAGCTGGGCACATGCTGTGCCTGTCACTCAGGATGACAAGGGGAAGGGAGGGACCAAAGGCTGCCCTAGATGATTCCCTGAGCCACGTCCCCAAGGAAGAGGGCTCCGTGGAATTTTTCTGGAAGAAAAGGGATTTGTCTGTGCCATGTAACCGAAACATTAAGGCAGTCATTGTCCATGTCAGAGATAGCAGCATTCTGCAGGGACCTTCTTCAACAGCCTAGCTCAGGGCCCCAAAGCCTAAAGGTGATTGAGTGGATGGAGTGAATGGAGGCCAGAAGTCCATTCCTTCCAGCTGCTGGCTTTATTATTCCCATCATGATCTGATTCTGCTAGATCACTTCACTGGGCCCAACAAAGCCCTTCTGAAGGAACACAGCCCTATTTTTATCAGCTGAGAAATAGAGGCTCAGGGAGGCAACATCACTAAGGCTAAGATGTTCTAGAACTTGAGGTCTCGCTAACCTGCCCCAAACCAGCCCCAGCAGCTTCCTCTTCATCTCTGTTCCTTGTATAGTAGCTTGCTTGTCATGCCTGCTTAAAGAAACATCCCCTACCCCAGCCCCAGGCTCAGGCATGGAGTTAGGGATCTGGTAACCTGCCAACACAAACAAGGCTCCCCAACGTCTTGCCCCTTCTCTGTACAACACCCAGCTGCACTTTAATGTGTTTTAAATGTTTACATTGCCCTGGTCTTTGTTATTTCTTGCTCGGGTGTGCTCAAATGCTTGACATTCCAGGGTCTGCACACTGATGGAGCAGGGGTAAAGAGGGATGGTGGGGAGGCCTCTACCTAGGATGGGTGCAGAGATGGGTGAGGGCTGAGCCCTGTGTGGGGATGGGGAGTGGAGGGATGGCAGTTGGTGTTCTGTACCCACATGTCCTTGCATAGCATCTTACCCAAGTCATAGAGTTCTGTTCCCATGCCCACCAGCACTGGGCTCCAGGCCGTGCCTAAACAGAGCTGGCAGCTCTGCTGGGAATGGGGGAGCAGGGCAGGGTCCTCGGGCATCAGTGGGCTGAGATCATGAGGCTGGCACACAGCTGGGACCAGGCGTGGGGCAGCTGGGCAGGCAGGCGGCCCCTGACATGCAGGCTCTGGCCTTCTGTCCCATTCTCCACCCTCCCAGTGAGGGCCAAGGACTTCCCACCCCTGCCCCCAAACAAAAACTGATCCCAAGGTCCGGGGCCATGGTCACTGTGCCTGTTAGCCTGGCTGAGGGGAGCAGGCCCAGGACCTATCCCTGAGAGCATCGATTCCTGGCTGTGGGCCTCACAGCCTGCATCCCCATATCCCCGTGTCCCTGGAACCCTGATGGGCCCCCACATCCCAGAAGAAGTTTCATGTGCTCCCATTCTCCACTGAAATGCTGTAGGTGGTGGCTGGGACATTTGAATGAAGAATCCAGGGTGGCTTCTGTTTTCATTCCCACTAATGTCATTTGACAGGGTTCCAGCCACTAAGGTCACTTTTCAAGTTGGCCTAGCCAGTTGGAGGGGACATGCTGACCCTAAGAACTCTCTAAGACCCCAAGTAATGTCCCCCCACCCAGAGGGCTGCCTGTCAATGGTTCAGCATTGTACTTGGTGGCCAAACCTTGGACACCTCAGCACCTGACAGTCACCCAGAGGAATATTTTGAGGAGAAGGCCTAAGCTGTGAGGAAGGCAGGACATGAAACCAGCAGCGAAGAAGTATGCTGGGGAGGTGGGGAGTTGGAGACCCTCCCCAGAACCCTGGTTCTCAGCTGCACCACTCTGCTCCATCCCTCCACCACCCTCAGCCCTTCTCCCTCCGTTATGTCTCAGACTCCAGGACTTCTGGACCTCGGGACAAGGAGAAGCTTCTAAGGCTCCTGGACTGCCACTTGGATGAAACCTTGCTGCTCGCTCCCAGCGGAGCCAGCTCCCTTCTAGGCCAGCCCTGCTGGATCAGATGGTCCCTGAGCAGTTCAGCACCTTGGCTAGCAGCAGGTACCAGATGCCCCCTGAAGGGTTGATGGGGGGCGGGGAGGTGATGGGGGGGATAGGGGGAATCCACCCATCTGAATGAGCCAGCTCCTGGGAACCAGAACCTGCCCAGATAAGGGCCTTGGGAGTCCTGACCCCACCTAGCCCTTCTGACATGCCTGCCTTCCCACAGAAGAGGCAGGGCTGGCCAGGGGCCATCAGAAGGCATGCTGGGGCTCTAGGAAATGTTGCTCACTCTCTTGGTCTCACCTGTATATGCAGTTTCATTGAGTTGTTAAGCTCTTTCCCATCTCTTTGACTGGCCTACTTTAATCATTCTTAAGGTCTCATCTTGAACGATCACCTCCTCTAATATGCTTTCCTTGAGCCAACTTGGGCAAAGATTCCCTGCCCCGTGGTGTACAGATGTGCAAGTTGTGCACTGCACAAAAGTACCACATCTAAAGGGAATCATCGGCATCCAAGATGTGTATATTTATGAAGACTGTTCTGAACAATTGGCTGGGACATCTTTTTCTAATTTGCACAAGGTGCCAGGGCCAAACAGTGACTCTGGTGGCCCTGTCTGTGTTTCCACAGCCCTCAATGCATATCCAGTCATTGCATGACCATTGTTTCTACAGCAGCCCCTTAGATTGTAAGCCTGGGGGAGGACAGGGATTGTTTCTATCTTATTCTCCACTGTCTGTCAGGGCCTGCACACCATGCTCACTTCAAATGGGTGCTTAGTTGGTGTAAATATTTGTTGACTGAATGGGATATGGTTTGTGGATGTCTCAAGAGTTAGCCTGACAGGAAGATGGAAGGGAAACAAGGAAAGAAGAAAAGTGACAGAAACATCTCTGGCCTAGAAGGGGAAAAGCTGAGCAGTTCAATGTACTCCTCCTCATGGGGGCAGTGGCTCCCTTCGCTTTTCCCTTCTATGAGGGCTACTTTCTAATAACGATAATGATAATGATAAGAATAGCACAAGCTACCATTTGTTTGCTAAGCAGCATTGCGGAGCACATGCATCATCTCACCTAATCCCCAGAGTAGCACTGCAAGGCCAGCACTACTGTTTCTACTGCACAGACGTGAAGACCGAGGCAGAGAGAGGTCAGGGGCCAGAACTGGGAGCTTAATACTACTCTTCGCTAATTCAGCAAAAATTCTATCACACTGTGAAACCAGCTACCCTTAGTTTTAGCTTGGACAATGTGGTCACTGCTCCCCAGCTGAGTCTGATGCTGGGAACAGCCCTGCCCGTCCCACCTTTGGGCTCAGTCCAGGCCCCCCACAAAGCCATCTCTAGGCAACCTCTTTGACTTACCGAGTCAGCTGCTGACAGGCAAAATAAATACATGCCAGGCCCAGGCCCAGGCCCAGGAAAGGGGCCTGGAGGGGAACATGGCTGAGTGGGCAGAGGCCTACCCAGGCACGGGCATCTCTGCACTCCCCTCCCGCTGTAAAATCAATGCCTATGAGAGCAGGACAGCAGGCATTTGGGGCACCCCTGAATCCCCAGTGCTTGGCACATGCAAGGAACTTGGTGAGTGTTGGATGGATGGATGGATGGATGGATGGATGGACGGATGGTTGGATGGATGAATACATGTCTGGTTCTTCCCACCATCCAGAAGTCGGCATACTGGGTTTCCCATGCCCCAAGGCTGGGGACACACTGGAACAGGCACTCAATTCTGATTCAGAGATGGGGAGACAGGAAGCGGGAGGTGCAGGGAGATAGCCTGTGGTGGGGAGAGGCCCAGGGAATCCTCCAGGGAGAGCATGAGGGAGACACCAAGTCACCAAATTGACACCTTTGGGCCCCTGGTGCCTAGGTAGGGGTGTATTGGGTGGAGGGCTGAGATTTGGGAGGGAGCTCAGCAGGGGATACGGCCCCCGAAATCTGAGCAAAAACAACTGGCAAGAAGGGGGAGCCCCTCACAGGCAATCAGACAGAGCAGGTAGGCCATGCTGCCCCCAGAAGTCTCGGCCACCAGTCAAGAACACCCTCAGGCCCCAGGGAGAGCCCCTCCCACAACCCTTGACTGCTTGGCACCCAGCACTCACCTGGTCTGCGTGGGCATGGGGCACATGAGGTCACCCCCCAGAAGGCTCCCACGCTGCCACAGCAGTCCTCTTGGGCAGTCAGCTCCAGCAGCGGGTTTGCACACTGGAGAAAGGCCATGGGCACCCATGATCCTCCTTTCCCTCCTGCTGTGCACGGAGGCCCTAGGAAAGCCTAGGACACAGAGCTCACCCCCCTCCACATTCTGCCAGAGGATGCCCCCACCCCCCACCTTCCAAGGGAGGGGAGAAGGGAAACAGCCAGTGTCCCTAAGCGAAACAGAAAAATCTCGGGTCCATCCCGCCAGACCCCAGAGACCCTGCCGACTTGGAAGGACCACACCCCAATGCAAGACCTGCTGTGGGCAGCTCTGCAAATTGCCACCTTCCACGTCCAGTATTACCTACTGCAGGCCCATCTTGTGAGCAGGGGCCCAGCTCAGGGACTGCATGAGCTGAGAGGGCAGGGGGGCTCTGGAGGCTCAGGCCTTTATCCCTTGGTTACCCTCTATCTCTTCCCGTTCCCACACATCAAGAGGAGTTTCTAGAGATAGCAAACTATTACCCCAAGAAAAACCATCCTGGGTCTGGCCTAGCCCCCAGTCTTAGGTGGACTCAGAAAAGCTCACCTGATCTCCCTCGCCGACTATGGATGCCTCCAGGGTGGGGAGGGAGCGACTCTCATCTTTGCATCCCCAGGGCTTTAGGGTTTAACCTGTATGTGCTGATTCTACATCTCTGTGACCCCAATCTCAACTGGGTACCAGATTCGTTTTCCTCATGTCCTAACAGCTCCATGTGCCAGGGTGTCCTAGGCTCAGCTCCCAGAGGGCCCAGGATTTACTGGGACCAGACTCTAGGCTACCTTTGCCTAAGGATGCTGGTGACAGCCCCTCTAGAGGGGAACTTGAGCAGCCCAGTAGGGGGCCCAGCCTCTCCATGCTCAGGCAATGCTATGCCCTGGGTTTTCCCATCTGGAAAATAGGAGACTGCAGACACTCGCATTCTGTAAGAACAAATGTGGAGGAAAGAGCAGGTGGAGGGGGAGAATGGGGAATGAGCTCTGTTCTGGATGCTTCCAGGGCAGGGGCAGGAGCTGAGTTCTCACCTGCCCATTCACAGAACTCAGGTAGCACCTTCCCAGCAGGCCCTGAGGCCTGGGTGCCGCTGGGGGCCGTGGCCGTGGGGGCTCTGCTGACCGAGCGGGGATGCTGTTGCTGTCCCAATGGCGGTGGCCGGGGCTGGTGGGGAGCCGGGGCGCGGGTCGGGTCTCCACGCTGTTCTCCTCCCGGGCTGCCTCAGCCTCGCCCCGCACCCGTGCCACCTGGTGGATCTGCACGGAGGCCTCAGGCGGGTGCCGAATGTGCACATTCACCAAGGAGGGGTTCATGGAGGCTGGGTGGAGGGGCTGGGGTCAGAGTAGGGGAAACAGGGCCCCACCCTCACTTTCCCACCCTGTGAAGACTGCTGGCCGGCTCTGTGTCAGGTAGGCTGTGGGCTCTGTGTCTCCCCCAAATTCTCCTTCCCTTCCTTTGCTCCCCACTCAGAACCCTGGAACAATTTCCCAGTGAAGACAGGATGAAATACAAACTATCGCTCCCCACCCTTCATTACCAAGCCCCGAGTGCCCTTCCTGATTTCACCTCCCCCTGCAACCCTGGAGAGCCCCTGAGCTCCAGCCAAATGGACCCCTTGCACAGTTCCCCCTCCGTGCCCTTGCTCACGCCAGTCCCTCAGGCAGGGGAACCTCATCCTCATGGCCCCTGCCCCTCTATTGCCCAGGTCATTGTGGGGTTGAGGAAAGGTGTGAAAAGCCTTTACCAAATGCTCAGCTAAGTGTTACCCATTGTTTCAGGTCTAACTGAAGTCCGCTCCTCCAGGCAGCCTTCCCTGAGCACTCCAGGCTCAGGGGTGTTCCAAGCCCTGAGCACCTAGAGAATTCTGTATTTTTTGTACTCTTTCTTTGGCATCTCATAATGGAAGGCAGGGAAAAGGAAATGTTTTAGGCTGCTATTCTATTTCCCAGCCATCCTCAAGTCTACTGTTCAGGACCGTGGGTTCCTTGAGTGTAGGACCCTGCCCTTATACTGTTTTGTTTTTCCCACGGTTCCTAGGACAGATAAGGGCAAAAAAAAAAAAAAAAAAAAAAAAATACCCCTGCCCCCCTCCGGCATCTGCCCTCTCCCGGCGCCCTCCCAGCCCAGCACTGCCCCTCTGAGCCGGCACTCACCCAGCTGGTTGGAGAGAGGCAACGTGAAGGTGGACTGCTTCAGGGGGCCTTCCAGCAGAGCCCCATGGCGGGAGCCCCTCTCTGAAGGCTGCGGTGCAGGCAGGTGGCAGAACTTGCCGGTGGCGTTGGTGGGACACCAGCACTCATCCCTGCCGATGCAGCGGCCTCCGTTCAGGCAGGGGATCTGGCAGAAATCTACAACATCAACCCCAAGGTGACCGGCGGTAGAAGAACAGAGCCGAGTGGCTGGCAAGTGAGAGGAGAGAAGCAGGCGGAGCAGACCCCGAATCTGATGGCATGGGAAGCCCAGCACCCCTGAAATGCAGGGACTTTTGGAAAAGCCAGGAGTAAAGAAGGGAAGATAACAATCAGCCCTTGCCTTTCTAGAAAGCCCTTTTGCAGCTTTTTTCCTCCCACAATAAGTTGGGAGACAGGGGGGTGATGACATTATTATTAATCTTCCTCACTTCTCTGTTGAGGAAATTTGGGCTCAGAGAGGTTACACGAGTTGCTCAAGGTCACACGGAGAGGCCAGGGCAGAGCTAGGTGAGGATTGAGGTCCCCATGTGATCTGGGACAAGTCGGGGGGCCCAGGACAAAAGCAGTGGGTGTCCTTCCTACAGAAGAGCTGGGCTCCAGTCCAAGGCAGGCCTGTCCCTCCAGCTGTGGCCCTCAGGGCCAGCCCAGAGCCATCTGAGAGGGGCAGGGACTCACAGATGCGGAAGCCAGTCTTGGGGTCATGCCCGTGGCCACCCTGGCTGTACAGGGTGGTGGTGTCGCCACGCTCACAGCTGTTGGCACAGTGCCCATGGGCACAGGTCTGCTTGCAGATGGTGGGAGTGAAGACGATCTTGATCTTCTTGATTTTCTCCGTGAGGTTCAGCCCTGCAGAGAGAGGGCTTGGGTCCAGGGGGCAGGGCTGAGAGGCGCAGCCGCGACCTCCAGAGCCTGGTTAGGACGGCTGGCGGGACAGGGTGTGAATCCATCCCAAGGACCTTTGCTCACTACCTACTACATGCAAGGTCCCATGGGGGGATGGCAGGGGGAGGGGGCATCAGGGTAATACCTTTGAGCAGCTCACAGTCCAACATTTATCGAGGGCAGCCAGTGTGCCAGCCACTCAGCTCATGCTTTAGACACATTAGGTTAATTCTCTACCCTTGAGTGGGTATTATTTTAGGTTGAACCACTAGAAATTGCCATTTTTGCAGGTCAAACATGGTTGAATATCGGCAAGTGCTACACATTCAATCTAATATTTCCATTTTACAGTTAGGAAAACTGAGGCTCAGAGAAGTTACATGGCTTGTCCCAAGTCCCACAGTTAGCAAGTGCTACATCTGGGTTTTGGATGCAGGGGCAGAGAATGGAATGTGGTTTGGGGTTGCCAGATTGGAGAGTTTCCTAAGAGATGTTAAGGAAGATACAATCTCAAAGAATTATTAGTTAGGCTTTGGGGGCCCCTGACTGTCAGGACAAAGATCAAGCACTTGCTTTGGTTGGTAGTGTGGAAGCCATTGAGAGGTTTTCAGCGGAGATCAAAGAGGAAGTGTAGGAGGATTCAGTCCCACCCTGGCTGTGATGTGGAGGGTTGGTCAGGAGGTAGGGTGGCCAGTCTGGAGGTCACTACAGCAGAAGGAGCTGAGGTCATTGTTTATTAAGTATGTTGGCAGTGGAGATGCAGAGGAAGGGGAGGTAGACAGGGGCGCCAGTAAGCTGAGGGTTGAAGAGGGAATGGGAGATGATAAAGTTGAGAAAGTACACATAGACCACGTGTTCAAGAAGCTTGACTGTGAGGGGAGGAGAGAGGAAGCCAGACGCAAGTGGAGAAGTAACTTCCTGGGCGTGTATTTGTGTGCATGTGTGTTTTAATGGCAGAGCTGCAAGCAGGCATCTATGGGGAAGGGAAAGGGACAGGTCGAAGACACAGAAGGGAGAGCACAAGAGATTGTCAAGAGTTCCCAGGGAAACAAGAAAGTTGGAGGGATGTGCTCCAGGCAAGAAAGTGGTCCTTCCCTTTCAAGACTGCCAGGAGAGCAGTCAACTGGGCACAGTTTTAGGTAAGAGTATGGCATGGGCGAGAGTGGGGCAAATGGGCAAGAAGTTGAGGCACTCTCTGGGCAGTGGAGGGGTGAAGAGGAAGGCATTGGGATGGGGACCTGGGGAAGTGGGGGAAGCTTGGAATAGCTGCTCTGAGGAATGGTGGTAAGAAAGTGTCCAGGCACACAGGAAAGGATTGTCAGGTGACAACCAGGGGGTGGATGCGGCAGGGAGAGCAACAATCTCCCATGGCATGCAGCCACATAGATGCTTGGTTTTCTCCTGTAGGAAGCAGAGGCCCAGATGTAGGTGCTAAAAAAGCAGCTGGTTGGGTTGATCCTGGAGGGTTGGAGTTTGCAGGAAGGATGAGATGGAAAGACCAGGGCCAGGGAGTTGAGGATCAAAGTTGGATACGAAGGAAGCAAAGGCAAGAGGGATGACAGATTGGGCACAAACAGAGCAGCCAAGTTCTAACAGCTCAGCGGGGTAAAGTCCCAGTCAGCTTGGTTTCAGATCCCCAGAGCCTGGCACAAAGCTGATGTTCAACAACTGTTTGTTGACTGGCTAAAAGAATGAGGGACAAGATGACAGCTCAGCCCTTCCTTGAGAGTGAAGGAGGAAGCACAGGTGGGGAGAAGAGAGGTCAGAGCTTTCTAGGATCTTGAGACAGGGCATCCTTACCCCAGGGAGACGAAAGGTAGTCCAGATGTGCTGCTTGCTGGGGGCTGTCTCTTTGCTCAGGGACTGGTCCTGAGGGCAGGGCATTGGAGGTCAGCTGGCCACTGGCAGCAGCAGCCGGGTAACGTCGGACGGTCCGAGACAGCCCCACGTGCTGCTGGGAAGGGAGGGTCTGGCTGAGCCCACTCAGGGTCCTGCGGAGACAATTGTGGCACAGGGGTTTGCATCCAGGAGCAGCTTCTCTGTGCCAGCCTTCATTGGGCACCACCCATGTCCCTGTCTTTGCACTGGAATGGTGCTCTCTGCTCTGGTGGACTTCTGTCCCAGTGCGTGCCTGAGTCCCAGACATGGAGGTGCTTGCAGGTGGAGGTGGTTGGGATGGGGGAACTGATCTAAGGCCAGCCAGCCTGATGGGAGTCCTGACCACTTTGTGGAATAGCCAGGCTTTTGCTGGATTGTCCTGGGCAAGTTACTTAGCCTCTCTGGGCCTCAGGCCCCTCAAGTGCAAAATGTAAGTGTTAACCTATTCCCATCTGCCTGACTTTCTAAGAGTCTTTAAGAGCTCATTTGTGGACCAGCCACTGCCTCAAAACCAAGTCCTCTACTTCCTTCAATTAGAGGAAAAACTTTTTGTGGGCAAAAACTCACCGCCTGTCACTTCTGAATATAACCCCTTATACAATTACCTCTGCAGTGGGTTCCCAACAAATACATGTTCATGGATTGAGTCAGGGAAGGAGCCTAAAATCTCCCTTTCATTTGTTTTTATTTTTAAAATAATATAACAACAGTATTCAAGGAGAAAAAAAACTATTTCATCATCCTCTCTCCCTAACACAGCAAATATTTTTGCATATTTCCTTTCAACCTTTCTCACATACATGTTTTTATACTGTCATCAACTATACATGCGATTTAAATTCTGGTTTTCACTTAACATTAGACCATACTTTATACAATTTATCATTTTAATTGCTGCATGATATTTTATTCAAAGATGGATTACAACTTATTCAGACTTTCTCCTGTTACATGTTTAGATTGTTCCAATTTTTTACCATGGACATACTTTTCTATATGATTTTTCTTCTTTTGTTAAAGTATTCCCTTAGTGTAGGGAAATTCATTAAACTATTCAGTTTTTTTTCTGTATGTTTGAAAGTTCTCATAATAAAAAATTTAAAGAGGATTATTACTTTAGGATTGATTTATTGGAATAGAATGACTACCACAGATGACAAACCTTTGTGACTACAGATACATGCTGGTATATTGCACCAAAGTGTATAAATGTACCATTTCAAGCGCCACCTTGCCGGCATGCAGTATTAATATATATATATTTTTTAATCTTCATTTTATTGAGATATATTCACATACCACGCAGTCATACAAAACAAATCGTACATTCGATTGCTCACAGTACCATTACATAGTTGTACATTCATCACCTAAATCAATCCCTGACATCTTCATTAGCACACACACAAAAATAACAAGAATAATAATTAGAGTGAAAAAGAGCAATTGAAGTAAAAAAGAACACTGGGTACCTTTGTCTGTTTGTTTCCTTCCCCTATTTTTCTACTCATCCATCCATAAACTAGACAAAGTGGAGTGTGGTCCTTATGGCTTTCCCAATCCCATTGTCACCCCTCATAAGCTACATTTTTATACAACTGTCTTCGAGATTCATGGGTTCTGGGTTGTAGTTTGATAGTTTCAGGTATCCACCACCAGCTACCCCAATTCTTTAGAACCTAAAAAGGGTTGTCTAAATTGTGAGTAAGAGTCCCCACCAGAGTGACCTCTCGGCTCCTTTTGGAATCTCTCTGCTACTGAAGCTTATTTCATTTCCTTTCACATCCCCCTTTTGGTCAAGAAGATGTTCTCCGTCCCACGATGCCGGGTCTACATTTCTCCCCGGGAGTCATATTCCACGTTGCCAGGGAGATTCACTCCCCTGGGTGTCCGATCCCACGTAGGGGGGAGGGCAGTGATTTCACCTTTCAAGTTGGCTTAGCCAGAGAGAGAGGGCCACATCTGAGCAACAAAGAGGCATTCGGGAGGAGGCTCTTAGGCACAACCACAGGGAGGCCTAGCCTCTCCTTTGCTGCAACCGTCTTCCCAAGGGTAAAACCTATGGTAGAGGGCTCAACCCATCAAACCATCAGTCCCCTATGTCTGTGGTCACGTTAGCAACCATCGAGGTGGGGTAGCCCAATACCCCTGCATTCTCCACAGGCTCCTCAAGGGGGCACTACATCTTTTTTTCCTTGTTTTTCTTTTTTTTTTTTTAACTTTCCCTTCTTTTTTAAATCAACTGTATGAAAAAATAGTTAAAAAGAAAACAAACATACAATAAAAGAACATTTCAAAAAGACCATAACAAGGGAGTAAGAAAAAGACAACTAACCTAAGATAACTGCTTAACTTCCAACATGTTCCTACTTTACCCCAAGAAAGTTACCTAATATAGCAACATTTCTGTGAACTTGTTCCTACTATATCCATCAGAAATTAACAGACCATAGTCATTTCCTGGGCATCCCCAGAACGTTAAATAGCTTATCTGTTCTCCTTGGATTATTGTTCCCCCTTCCTTAATTGCTCTCTATTGCTAGTTCCCCTACATTCTACATTATAAACCATTTGTTTTACATTTTTCAAAGTTCACATTAGTGGTAGCATATAATATTTCTCTTTTTGTGCCTGGCTTATTTTGCTCAGCATTATGTCTTCAAGGTTCATCCATGTTGTCATATGTTTCACGAGATCGTTCCTTCTTACTGCCGCGTAGTATTCCATCGTGTGTATATACCACATTTTATTTATCCACTCATCTGTTGAAGGACATTTGGGTTGTTTCCATCTCTTGGCAATTGTGAATAATGCTGCTATGAACATTGGCGTGCAGATATCTGTTCGTGTCACTGCTTTCCGATCTTCCGGGTATACACCAAGAAGTGCAATCGCTGGATAGAATGGTAACTCTATATCTAGTTTTCTAAGGAACCGCCAGACTGACTTCCAGAGTGGCTGAACCATTATACAGTCCCACCAACAATGAATAAGAGTTCCAATTTCTCCACATCCCCTCCAGCATTTGTAGTTTCCTGTTTGTTTAATGGCAGCCATTCTAATCGGTGTTAGATGGTATCTCATTGTGGTCTTAATTTGCATCTCTCTAATAGCTAGTGAAGCTGAACATTTTTTCATGTGTTTCTTGGCCATTTGTATTTCCTCTTCAGAGAACTGTCTTTTCATATCTTTTGCCCATTTTATAATTGGGCTGTCTGTACTATTGTCATTGAGTTGTAGGATTTCTTCATATATGCAAGATACCAGTCTTTTGTCAGATACATGGTTTCCAAAAATTTTTTCCCATTGAGTTGGCTGCCTCTTTACCTTTTTGAGAAATTCCTTTGAGGTACAGAAACTTCTAAGCTTGAGGAGTTCCCATTTATCTATTTTTTCTTTTGTTGCTTGTGCTTTGGGTGTAAAGTCTAGGAAGTATCCGCCTAATACAAGGTCTTGAAGATGTTTTCCTACATTATCTTCTAGGAGTTTTATGGTACTTTCTTTTATATTGAGATCTTTGGTCCATTTTGAGTTAATTTTTGTGTAGGGGGTGAGGTAGGGGTCCTCTTTCATTCTTTTGGATATGGATATCCAACTCTCCCAGCCCCATTTGTTGAAAAGACCATTATGACTCAGTTCAGTGACTTTGGGGGCCTTATCAAAGATCAGTCGGCCATAGATCTGAGGATCTATCTCTGAATTCTCAATTCGATTCCATTGATCTATATGTCTATCTTTGTGCCAGTACCATGCTGTTTTGGCAACTGTGGCTTTATAATAAGCTTCAAAGTCAGGGAGTGTAAGTCCTCCCACTTCGTTTTTCTTTTTTAGAGTGTCTTTAGCAATTTGAGGCATCTTCCCTTTCCAAACAAATTTGATAACTAGCTTTTCCAAGTCTGCAAAGTAGGTTGTTGGAATTTTGATTGGGATTGCATTGAATCTGTAGATGAGTTTGGGTAGAATTGACATCTTATTGACATTTAGTCTTCCTATCCATGAACATGGAATATTTTTCCATCTTTTAAGGTCCCCTTCTATTTCTTTTAGTAGAGTTATGTAGTTTTCTTTGTATAGGTCTTTTACATCTGTGGTTAAGTTTATTCCTAGGTACTTGATTTTTTTAGTTGCTATTGAAAATGGTATCTTTTTCTTGAGTGTCTCTTCAGTTTGTTCATTTCTAGCATATAGAAACATTACTGACTTATGTGCATTAATCTTGTATCCCGCTACTTTGCTAAATTTGTTTATTAGCTCTAGGAGCTGGATCGTCGATTTCTCAGGGTTTTCTAGATATAAGATCATATCATCTGCAAACAATGACAGTTTTACTTCTTCTTTTCCAATTTGGATGCCTTTTATTTCTTTGTCTTGTCGGATTGCCCTGGCTAGCACTTCCAGCACAATGTTGAATAACAGTGGTGACAGCAGACATCCTTGTCTTGTTCCTGATCTTAGAGGGAAGGCTTTCAGTCTCTCACCATTGAGTACTATGCTGGCTGTGGGTTTTTCATATATGCTCTTTATCATGTTGAGGAAGTTTCCTTCAATTCCTACCTTTTGAAGTCTTTTTATCAAAAACGGATGTTGGATTTTGTCAAATGCTTTTTCAGCATCTATTCAGATGATCAATTGATTTTTCCCTTTTGACTTGTTAATGTGTTATAATACATTGATTGATTTTCTTATGTTGAACCATCCTTGCATGCCTGGAATGAACCCCACTTGGTCATGGTGTATGATTTTTTTAATGTGTCTTTGGATTCCATTTGCAAGTATTTTGTTGAGGATTGTTGCATCTATATTCATTAGGGAGATTGGCCGGTAGTTTTCCTTTTTTGTAGCATCTTTGCCTGGTTTTGGTATTAGATTGATGTTAGCTTCATAAAATGAGTTAGGTAGTGTTCCATTTTCTTCAATGTTTTGAAAGAGTTTGAGTAAGATTGGTGTCAGTTCTTTCTGGAAAGTTTGGTAGAATTCCCCTGTGAAGCCATCTGGCCCTGAGCATTTATTTGTGGGAAGATTTTTGATGACTGATTGGATCTCTTTGCTTGTGATGGGTTGATTGAGGTCTTCTATTTCTTCTCTGGTCAGTCTAGGTTGTTCATATGTTTCCAGGAAATTGTCCATTTCTTCTACATTGTCCAGTTTGTTGCCATACAGTTGTTCATAGTATCCTCTTATAATTTTTTTAATTTCTTCAGGATCTGCAGTTATGTCACCTTTTTCATTCATTATTTTGTTTATATGGGTCTTCTCTCTTTTTGATTTTGTCAGTCTAGCTAGGGGCTTGTCAATCTTGTTGATCTTCTCAAAGAACCAACTTTTGGTGATATTTATCCTCTCTATTCTTTTTTTGTTCTCTATGTCATTTATTTCTGCTTTAATCCTTGTTATTTCTTTTCTTCTACTTGGTTTAGGATTGGTTTGCTGTTCATTTTCTAGCTTCTTCAGTTGATCCATTAGTTCTTTGATTTTGGGTCTTTCTTCCTTTTTAATATATGCATTTAGTGCTATAAATTTCCCCCTCAGCACTGCTTTTGCTGCATCCCATAGGTTTTGGTATGTTGTGTTCTCATTTTCATTCGTCTCTATATATTTAGCAATTTCTCTTGCTATTTCCTCTTTAACCCACTGATTGTTTAGGAGTGTGTTGTTTAACCTCCAGGTATTTGTGAATTTTCTAAGTCTCTGATGGTTATTGACTTCTAATTGTATTCCATTGTGGTCAGAGAATGTGCTTTGAATAATTTCAATCTTTTTAAATTTATTGAGGCTTGTTTTATGTCCCAGCATATGATCTATTCTGGAGAAAGTTCCATGAGCACTAGAAAAGTATGTGTATCCTGGTGATTTGGGATGTAATGTCCTGTAGATGTCTGTTAAATCTAATTCATTTATCAGATTGTTTAGGTTTTCAATTTCCTTATTGGTCTTCTGTCTGGTTGATGTATCTATAGGAGAGAGTGATGTGTTGAAGTCTCCCACAATTATTGTGGAAACATCAATTGCTTCCTTTAGTTTTGCCAGTGTTTCTCTCATGTATTTTGTGGCACCTTGATTGGGTGCATAGACATTTACGATTGTTATTTCTTCTTGTTGAATTGCCCCTTTTATTAGTATGTAGTGGCCTTCTTTGTCTCTCAAAACATCCCTGCATTTAAAGTCTATTTTATCTGAGATTAATATTGCTACACCTGCTTTCTTTGGCTGTAGCTTGCATGAAATATTTTTTTCCATCCTTTCACTTTCAGTTTCTTTGTGTCCCTGTGTCTAAGATGAGTCTCTTGTATGCAACATATTGATGGTTCATTTTTTTTGATCCATTCTGCAAATCTATTTAATTGGGGAGTTTAATCCATTTACATTCAACGTTATAACCGTGAAGGCATTTCTTGAATCAGCCATCTTATCCTTTGGTTTATGTTTGTCATATTTTTCCCCTCTTTCTATTAATATCCTTTATTGTACCCATACCGAATCTCTTAAGTACTGAACCTTTCTCCAAGTCTCTCTGTCCTGTCTTTGTTTCTCTGTCTGTAGGGCTCCCTTTAGTATCTCCAGTAGGGCAGGTCTCTTGTTGGCAAATTCTCTCAGCATTTGTTTGTCTGTGAAAAATTTAAGCTCTCCCTCAAATTTGAAGGAGAGCTTTGCTGGATAAAGTATTCTTGGCTGGAAATTTTTCTCACTCAGAATTTTAAATATATCGTGCCACTGCCTTCTCGCCTCCATGGTGGCTGCTGCATAGTCACTACTTAGTCTTATGCTGTTTCCTTTGTATGTGGTGAATTGCTTTTCTCTTGCTGCTTTCAGAACTTGCTCCTTCTCTTCTGTGTTTGACAGTGTGATCAGAATATGTATCGGAGTGGGTTTATTTGGATTTATTCTATTTGGAGTTCGCTGAGCATTTATGATTTGTGTATTTATGTTGTTTAGAAGATTTGGGAAGTTTTCCCCAACAATTTCTTTGAATACTCTTCCTAGACCTTTACCCTTTTCTTCCCCTTCTGGAACACCAATGAGTCTTATATTCAGACATTTCATATTTATCTATCATATCCCTGAGGTCCATTTTGATTTTTTCAATTTTTTCCCCATTCTTTCTTTTATGCTTTCATTTTCCATTCTGTCATCTTCCAGGTCACTGATTCGTTGTTCAACTTCCTCTAGTCTTGTACTATGAGTGTCCAGAATCTTTTTAATTTGGTCAACAGTTTCTTTAATTTCCATAAGATCATCCATTTTTTTATTTAGTCTTGCAATGTCTTCTTTATGCTCTTCTAGGGTCTTCTTGATCTCCTTTGTATCCCATACTATGGTCTCATTGTTCATCTTTAGTTCTTTGAGTAGCTGCTCTAGGTGCTGTGTCTCTTCTGATCTTTTGATTTGGGTGCTTGGGCTTGGGTTATCCATATCGTCTGGTTTTTTCATATGCTTTATAATTTTCTGTTGTTTTTGGCCTCTGGCATTTGCTGAACTTGATAGGGTTCTTTTAGGATTTGTAGACCAATTGAAGTCCTTATCTCTAATTTATCAGATCTACAGCTTCATGGAGTACACTTTCTCTAACTAACCAGCAGGTGGCGTCCACGAGCCACCTGTTCTCCACAAGCCAGTTCTCCCCTGCTTAGCCTTTTTGGTGAGTGGGGGAGTGAGTCTTGTGGGGTCCAATTGGTGTACCAAGCTTGCGTGTGTAGTTGGTGTTGCCTGCCCTGTATATGGGGCGTGTTTCTGGGCAGTCAGGGAGGGGGGGGTGGCTCTAACAATCAAATCTCCCTGGTGATCCTAGAGTTTTAAAGCTGCTGCAATAGTCTAATCCTTCAGTTCAGTCCTGCCACAGTTTGTCTCTGCCACTGACCCACAAGTCCTTGGTATTGGCGTATGGCTCCTGAGACTTGCAAGTGGGCCCCTCTTCCAGGCTGTGCACCCTGGGTCCTCTGTTGAGGGATGACTGTGCTATGTCACAGGTGAGTGCCATCCCCCCAGGGCGGTTCTGGGCTGCTGGGCTGTGTAGGGAGGCTCCCAGTCTGCTGAAATGATGGCTGAATGGGGCTTTGTTAATTCACACTGCTCCACCTTCCCAACTCTGGGACAATCAGCTGAGGTTGCAGGGAAGGCTAATGTCCACGCCCAGTTTTGTGGTGTGTGCCTGTTATTTGAAGCACTTCCGTCACCCTGGGTTGTCTGGGGCAGCTCTGGGCTATGGGGCTGGCGATGGGCAGGAGTGTTTCCTGTCCACCAGGATGATGGCTGTGAGCAGACACCCCCCTTTTCTTGGGAAGTTGTGGTGTTTAGTGAATTTTCTCATCCACTGGATTATTGCCTTTTGTCTCAGAGCTCTCTTAGTTCTGCTCTTGTCTTGACCTGCCCAAATTACAAGTCTTTGAAGCTTTCTGTATTGGGCTTCTTAGAGTAATTGTTTTAGAAAAAGAAAAAAGGATTAAAAAAAAAAAAAAAAAAAAGGGCCCTCCTCAGAGATCTAATGGGTTATTGAAATGCTAAGAGACAAAGCAATTAGGGCCATTAAGGAAAGGTCCACAGGGCAGAGAGATCAGCTTTTCTTCGGGATTTGCATATGAGCCTCAGGGCCTGAGCTCCGCCCTTCCCCTTTCTGTGTTCACCAGAACTCCAGAAATCCTCCGCTTTTATTTTGGAGTTTTTCGTGTTGTTTTTTTCTATGCCTGTCTCCTCTCTGCTGGGCTGGCTGCTCTCAGATTCTCTGGTGTCTGGTCTCAGTCTATCTATGGTTGGAGTTTGGATCAGTAGAATGAGTTTCCGATAAGGGCTGCCACTGCAGTTCTCCCTTCTCCTTCCCGGAGCTGACATCCCCTCCCCCCACGGGACTGAGCCTGGCAGGGAGGGGTGTGGGTCCCCTGGCCACAAAAACTTACAGATTTCGCTGATCTCAGAAGTTCCACGTTTTCATGAGTGTTGTATGAAGTATGCCCAAAGTCAGATTGCTCTGTGGTGTCCAGTCCATGCAGTTCCTGGCTTTCTACCTACTTTCCTGGAGGAGTAACTAAAACATACAGCTCACCAGTCCGCCATCTTGCCCCGCCTCCTAATATTTTATACTTTGCTAATTGATTAAGAATATGTACTTCAGTGTTGCCTTCATGTCCCTTTGTTTGATTACCTCTGAGGTTGCCCAGCACCACCTCTCATATTTTCAAATTTGACCCTGACAAAGCTCTTCAGTCTAGCCAAGATGAAAACTAAAGGGTTCTTTGGTTCTTTCTTGGTGGTTTGTTGTCATTTTTGTTGTTATTGTGGGTGCTCGTTTCTCTTATTGGAACTAAATGTAATGGCACAAAGATTCATGAGTTCAAATCCTGTAAGGGCCAGTGATTTGCAGAGAAGAAGAAAAAAAAATCCTGCATTCTCTTGTTGTAGAGAGGACCTGACCATACAGAGGAGAGAGGATGGATTCAGGCCAGGCAGACGTCAGTTCCGTCTTACTCGTGGCACGGTCTTGAGCAAGTCAGTTAGCTTCCTTGGGCCTCATAGTCCTCACAGTAAAATGGAAATAACAATCCCTACCTCACTGGGCTGCTGTGAGGACTAAGAGAAACAGTGAGACCGTGTAAAATGGAGCATGAACACCAAAATGCCGTGCTTTGGGGAGAGACTAATTTGCAAATATAAGTAAAAATGATCACAGGTTGAAAACTGTGCCAGAATTTTAAAAAATCACATGAACAAAGAAAAATAAAGTGCTAGATACAGTTGGGACAAAATACCTCTCCCCAAGCCAAACAAGAAAATGTGGCTGGGTCACTAAAAATTCTTCATCTAAGGGGAATAAAAGACTCCAAGAAAACCTTCATTACTGCTGTCCTAGCAGTTTTATATATAAAGGGCAACACATTTTTTCTATAACCAGAGCTCTCTGATTCCCATCCATTGTCACCTACTACTTGATGAGGACTTCTGGATTAAACATCAAGAATTAAAAAGCATTGCCTTCTGAGGGGTTCGCAGCTGAGTAAAGGAGGAAGTCCCCAGGTCTTTGAGAGGTCCCAAATCTTACACCAAAAGCACCCCTAACAGAAAACTGCTATCTCTCTTCACAAACTCTAGCCCAGTCCTCAGAGGTGACCAGGGAGGGAGGCTCTCCATGTGTGGAGGGCTGTAGGCCTCAGCTCACCTCTACTCACCCCCTCCCCGCCACCCCCACACCAGGTGCTCTCCAGCTGGTTGCTGCTGCCATCACCACCTGGAAGGTAGCTCGTATGGGGGAGAGATGGTGAGCTGTGGAGTTTGTAAGCCCAATTTTCTTTGTGCTCATTTTTCTTAAGTGAATCACAAGCCTTTAGCCAAGTACTGGTAGCACCTCCAATCCCAGTCTCAGCTGCATTGTGGGGCATCAAGAGATGGGTCTGACGCCATGTGTGGCCCAGAGTGGTCCAAAGGGGGCAGTGCTCCCTTAAGGACAACAGAGTGATGGCAAAAGAGGCAAGCAAGAACATTATTTTTTTTAAAAGTTGACTTTTTTTAGACAACGGCCCCTGTGGGGAGGCTCTGTCTACTACTAGCCTTGGAGGAGCTGCTGCAATTTCATCAAAGTACAGCATTTTCCAAACTATTTTCCAAACTAGTGCAGCACAAGAAGAGAACTTGCTATCTCTCTGGGATTGCTCCAGGGCAGTCCTGGCAAAGCTGCCAGGATGGACCAGAATAGTGGTCTCCAGACCTTTGGATTTCATGAGTCAGTAAAATTTTGAAACAAAATACACACATGACTATCAACTATTATCACCATAATTTCATGAAAGAAAAGATATTTCAATGCCCCAAAGAAAAACATTTCAATAAGCTCAACTTAATGGAAATGTTACCACATTGGCTTTGTTTTCTTCATGCCTTCATGGACCAATGCAAATTCCACCCCATGCAAGGATTGGGGTTTGGGAGCCACTGGTCCACATGATCCATCAAGGCCTCCTTCTGCCCAAGACTCTGGGCCTCTTTCAACCAATTTGGGGAGAAAAAAATTCCCATCTCAACTGAAAACAGCCTGCAGAGTGTGTGTGCTGATGATGCCACTCGGTTTAATGTAAACAGTGCACTCACAACTTGCCCAACACACTAAGGATTTTCAAGCAGTGATGGGTAGGTAAGTGGGTTAAGGGATCTGTGTACCCCACCCCATCCACTTTTACCCTACCCTGGCAGCTCCACTCTAATTTATAAATTGTGCTTCCAAATATTATTTCATTTAAAAGGGGTTCTGCTGCTAACAGAAAGTTAGGAAACATCACAACACAGTGCATAGAATCCTTGTATGGGATGGAATTTGCCCTTGGTATTTTGTTGAGTGAAGAAAGTAAGTTGCAGAATAATATGGATAGTACAATTCCAGTTTTTCTGTGTGTGTTTTGAGGAAAACTTTCTCTTTCCCCCTATATGTAAGGAACCTATATATAAGCAACCTGGGGCTCAGAAAATGTGTAAAAACAACTAGAAAATGTGGTTAAACAAACTAGGATACAGCCACAAAATAGAGTAATATGCCCTCGTAACAGAACAAAGCCCCTCTTTATACACAGATAGCGAAAGGTCACCAAAATATATTGCAAAATAAAAATAAACAACAGCCCAAATCCAACCTGCTCCCTCTTTTTGTGCAGCCTGTGAGCTACAAATGGTTTTTTACAAATGGCAGCCAGCAGAGGTGGAAGATTCAGATATAAGAAAGACCACATCTAGGAGAAGGATCCTAGAAAAGCTTCAGTGACATTTGAATTGGGGGTTATGAAAAACTAACATAAGAAAATGCACAGAGTTGTAAGCACGAGCCAAGTTTAAGGAAGCATAGAATATGGAAGTGGGGGCAGGGGAGGGAAATAACATCCATTCAGTGCCTACCAGGAGGTGGTATCTTGCTAGGTAGTTTGTGTATCATGTCATTTACTTATCCAGATAACCCTTTGGTCAGAAACCTCATTTGGTCAAAACCGTCTTAAACACAGCAAAAAGACTAAAGACAAAATGGGAAAATATTTGCAACTCATATCACAAAGGACCAGTCTCCTAATATATAAAGAGCTCCTAGAAATGGAAAAGACAGAAACCAGTAGTCCTAAAAGAAAAATCAGTGAAGGTTCTGAATAAATGGATCACAGGGGAAAAAAGAAATACATGTTTCTTAAACACATGAAAATATGCTCAACCTTTCTCTTATGAGACGTGGAAATGAAGACTACTCTGAGATAACTTTTTTAGACCTCACATTAGCAAAACCCCACAAGTTCGATAATGTGCTTGTTTAGAAAGATGGTGCAGAAAAGGGTGCAGTCCTCTGTCAACAGGAGGAATGTAAATGGATACAAAGCTTATGGAGAGCAACTTGGTGATGTCTATGCAATCCCAACACAACTACATTAACCTGGTAGTACCACCTCTAAGACTTTACCTGTCCTGCAGGTAAATTAGCTGTGGTTGCTGGTGCTGCCGCCCTACCCAGGTCCCAGCACCACCCAGCCTTTGCAAGTGTGATGGCTAAAGGTTTACACCTTCACTCGTGAGAACTGCCCTTGGTCATAAGAGCCACCTGAGAGATTCTTCCCACCAGTCTCCTCTCCTCTCCCCACCCCCAACACAGGCCGTGATTACCCGAAATCAGAATTCAGAAGCCCCAGCCCCATAGCCTCAAGGTGAGGCAACTCTGCAGTGTGATTAAACTCCACTCCCAGTCAGGCTAAGAATACATCATGGCTCGGTCCTATACACTTCTCCATTCCATTTCCTTCACTTTAAAATTTCTCCTGGAGCACTTCCCCAGTAAATCACACACACCCCAGCATCCCTGTCTCCTCTTCCACTTCTAGGGGACTTGACCTAAGACACCTGTCAATGTCCAAAATGATGTTTGATTAAGATTATTCATAGCAGTGCTACTTGGCAATAGCAAAATAGTTCGTAAAGACTGTAAACCACCTAAATGTCAGTAAGGGACTGGTTAAACAAACTAGGATACAGCCACAAAATAGAGTAATATGCCCTAGTAACAGAACAAAGCCCCTCTTTATACACAGATAGCGAAAGGTCACCAAAATATATTGCAAAATAAAAATAAACAACAGCCCAAATCCAACCTGCTCCCTCTTTTTGTGCAGCCTGTGAGCTACAAATGGTTTTTTACATTTTTAAATGGTCAAAAAAAAATCAAAAGAATAATATCTTGTGACACAAGAAAATGATATGAAATTCAAATTTCAGTTTCCATAAATAAAGTTTAATTGGAGCCCAGCCACACTCATTGTCTCTGGCTTCTTTCACTCTACAATGCCAGAGTTGTAACAGAAACCATGGCCCATAAAGCCTGAAACATTTACTGTCTGGCCTTTGATGGGAAAGTTTGCCAGCTCCTTGTGTAGAGCATGGAACTTTTGTGTAAAAATAGGGGCAAAAAGGAGATGTGTTGCAATTATTTGCATATTCATAAAGCAACCCTGGAAGGGTATCCTGGAAATTAGTAACAGTGGTTACCCATGTTATGTGGGGAGAGGGAGTGGGTAGTGGGTGGATAGCCGCAATTTGATGAATGCTTACCCTGTGCCAGCCCCCTTGCCAAGAATGCATGTCACACACTTTATCCGCAACCTTAGTGCATTATCGCTATAACAATTGTTAGATACATGATATCCCCATGTTATAATTGAGAACATGGAGGTGTAGGGAGGTTATGTATTTATCTTGCTGAAGTGGAGAAGCCGAGTTACCAAACCAGGTAACTTCATCCTGAAGCTACCCCATGATCTTTCATTTCTTTCTTGCCATTTTACAGATGAAAACACTGAGGCTTTGAGAGATTGAAGAATAAGTTTGGACCCATACGGTGGAAGGCCTGAAATATCAGGGGGAAGCATCTGGGCTGTATCAAAAGGGTAAGGAAGAGTCCCTGGAGATTTTGGAGCAGGGAACTGGTATGGTCCCAGGAGCAGCCCACCTGTCATTCATTTAAGAAGTGCTTGCCACATGCCGGGCACTGGGGCCCAAAGATGGCAAGGACCCTCTCTACCCTGCAGAAGCTCACATGGAGGCTGGACAAAAGGACAGTGCTCTAGCAGAGGTGGGGTCCCTGGGAAGCCACAGGTTAGTCTTGAGACACTCATGGTCTTCAAGCGGGTCTAGGATGGGCATTTAGAAATGATTATGCTGATGAAATATTACCTGGTGGCAGATGCACCAAGAGGGGAAGGCTGGAGGCCAGCTTAGAAGGCTCTGGCTACAGTCTAGGCAAGCAGTGGTCAAGGCCCCAAGCAGGGATGGGACCAAGAAGACGGCATGGATTCAAGAGACATTTAAGAGACAGAGGCATAGATAACAGCTAGCTTTGGCTAGGGGGTTCCGGGAGCCCAGATCTCATCATCCGATCCAAGAAGTGGGCGATGGGCTCAGTTCTGGACATGTTGAGTGTTAGATGCCTGTGGGACCTCAGGACAGAAATGCCCTGGAGGCAGATGGTTCTACGGGTCCAGAACTCAGGAGAGTGATGGGGGCTGCAGATACGGTCAGGGGAGACTTAGGTGTAGGGGTGGTGATTACAGAGTTAAGGGGGTGGGTGATATCACTCCAGAGGAGTCCACAGAACAAACTACACTTCAGGCTGGACTGAGGCATTAACTCTGGAAGCACTTCCCAATTTAAAGTGGGAAAAATGTGTTAATGAACAGAAAGATCTCAGTTTTAAGGTTTGCTCCCATAAATTCTTCCCCAGCCTTCGGCTCCTGCTACCACTTGCCTGCTAGCACGTGATAAAACAAACGAACAAGCAGTAAGTGAATATTAATGGAAAAACGTGGCAACAGCCCACCACACTTTGTCCCACGGCTTGTTCTTTTCATAGACACATGCGGGTGCCTGTGGCCAGGTTTTTATTTTGCACACACAGACGATCGTCATAGTTTCTGCTAATAAAACTGTTCCCAGCTCTAATCATGGAATTAACTAGATCGATAGTTTGTGGTATATCTTATGACTTCCAGGTGCTTTGACACCTAAACACTTTGAGAAATATAGGAGTAAAGAGAAAAAAGAAGAGCTGAGAATAGGCTCTGGGGAACTCCAACACGTAAGGCGCAGGTGGAGCAAAAGGCTACAAAGGCGTCTGAGAAGTAGCAGCCAGAGAGGTAGGAGGGAAATGAGGGCATTTCCAGAACTCTCTGTCTGTTCCTGGCCAAAAGGCGCAGAGCCTGCTTCTTCCTGTACCTGCCTGTTATCTCTTCCTCCAGCAGGCCCAGCTCAGGCAAGGTTTGTACCCCTTGGCACCTCACAAGTGGCTCAGTCCCTGTTGAAGACCTGGGTGCTGGCAAGGCCAGGGGAGGCCCTTACACTTTTTTCTCCTCTTGGCACACACTCAGGCCAGGATCACATTGCATTGGGTGCTGAACCCCCAGGACCTAAGACAGGGTTGTTAGCAACTCCAAGTGTCCTGCCGCAGGGACAAAAGCTGGCACCCTGGCCCCAGGCCTGCCCTGCATCAGGAAGGAACAAGGGGGCACCCAGTCCTGATAGGGAAGGGAAGGGACACTGTGCCTTTGGCACAGGACCAGAGGGCAGCTGATTACAGGGGATAGAGAGCTTGGGGAGTGTCTGGGGACTGAGCAGGTGAGACCCAGGCTTCCCCTGTACCTAGGCTAAGACGGAGCGTCCGTCACTCTCAGAGCTGCCAGGTAGGTGGGTTCCGTGGTGTCACTGTGAGGAGGGGAGGCTCTTTAGCCCTGCCCCACTTGTCCTAGACTGTAATAATGAGCATCTATGGAACACTAATTCTGTGCTAAGAACTGAGAATTAAGTGCTATATTTGCATTGTCATTTCAGCTTTGCAGCAACCTTTGGGGCCAGGTACAAAGGCAAAGAGAGATTAAATAAGTCATTCATCTCAAACTGTGCTGTCCAATAGAACTTTAGGTGATGATAGGAATGCTCTATAAAATATGCTATCTGATACACTTGTGGCTTTTGAGCACTTGAAAATGCAGCTGGTGGGAACAAGGGACTTGTTAAATTAAATGTAAAAAGCCACATGCAGCTAGTGGCTACCATATTGGACAGCACAGATGTAGAAAATGAAGGAGCTGGGATATGAGCTCAGAAAGTCTACCTTGGCCTCTAACTGTGATCAGAAGGTCCCCGTTCTCACCCACCCCGCATTCTTTCTTCCCTTGGAGCCTTCCCAGACGGTCTTGACCTGGGGGAATCAGCATCCTCCCAAGGCTTGGGGTTCTGCCCCCAAACTGCATTCTGGGTCATCAGATATTAGAGGGGCTGTGGTGCCGGAGAGAGACTGGCTTTCCAAAGGACAGAACCAGCAGTCACGGGGATGTAGGTTTCAGCACAGCTTGAGGAAGGGTTTCTGAAGAACCAGAGCTGAGAGTAAGTAGTGACCCCTGGCATGAAAGGGGCTCCCTGTCACTGGAGTCTGTAGGGTTGCATTCCCGCCAGTCAGGGATGAAGCAGAGGCGTTCCTGTTCAGGGGAGTTTTTGTTTTGTTTTGTTTTGTTTTTGTGCTGGGTTCATGACTTCTAAGAGACAAGTGGGCGGGAGTGGCATACCTGCGGCACTGTGCCTGGTCAGCACCTGGCACCACCAGCCGCCTGGCACATGATTAGGCGTTGTCCACGCTGCCACCCTCATTCCCTGGTTCCCACCCAGCCCAGCAGCGGATCCTCCCCAGATGTCTCAAGACCAGTCCTGCTGCTGTTCCAGCTGTGTTTACTCCCACAACTCTCACTGGTCAGCCCGCGGCACCCGCCCGGCCTGTGAGTCACATCCCCCTTCCCCTGCTCAGCAGCTCTGCCCTCTAGCTCTTTCCGGGGCCACACCCAGGTCTGAGAGGGCTGGAGACAGACCCCAGGGGCTGCCTCTGCCAGGGTGGAGGGTGGGGAGTGGGTGGAGTCCTGGGGAAGTCTCTCCTGCCCAGAACTGCGCTTGGCTCTGCTCTCCCAGCCAGCTAGGGAGGGAACGCAGCCTTCCTGCTTCCTTGCAGGTAATTCATTAAGAGGCACTGGGAGGTGTCTGGGTGTCCTGGGGCACGTCTATGGTGCATCCAGCCCTGGCCGGAGGCCTGATCCCCGCCTCAGAAGCAGACCCAAAGTGGGTCCTGCCTCAGTCCCCGGAAGGTCTGGGAGCTCTTCTAGGCTTCACCCTTTTCCTCCACCCTCTGGACCCTCACGCCTTGGCCGACTGCGTACACTTTTCCACTGAGCAGCCTGCCCAGCGTTTGGCTGCCAAGCCCTCGCCCCTTGCATCGCCTCTGTTCTCTCCTGGCTGCGCAAGAAAAGCAGGGCAGGAGAGCCAGCACAGGCTGCCCAGGGACCAGGATCACACCTGGGGTGCCTCAGGAGACAGAGGCACAGGAGAAGATAGCTCTGAGGGGCTGCCAGGACCCCAGGAAACGCCCCTCATTTTCTACCTAGCTTGTCCAAGTGTCACACTGCTGGGGCAATAGCCCTCTCCCTCCCACCAGGAGAAAGAGCCACCCCCACCCCCATCCAAGAGCTCCTCCTCCTCCTTCTGGGCTGGGCAGGACCATCTAAAGGGCTGTAGCTCCTCCAGGGTCACAGAACCCCCAGAGGGGCAGGGACTGGGATCTTCCCCACTTTATATCCTCCAAGGCTGGGCACACACTGCTGCCTCCAAATACTTATCCCATTGAACGTGGAACTTCTCCATGGTAGAGTCCAGCTTTGTCACCTCACTGGAGCCATTTCCAAAACCGGAGACAAGCCCCGCTCCACAACCAGCCACTGCCCGCAGGCCATCTGAAGCCTTGGGTTCCAAGTTCCCTCAGGAAGACTTGTCAGCTGGTGGGGAACCCGTGCAAGCTGGCCCTGGGACAAGACCCTGCATGTGACTGTTTCATAACAGTCCAAGAGCGGGAAAGCAGGAGAGCAGCAGGTGCCAGGTTTCAGGGCCAGGTGAGCTGTCTAGCCAAGATGAGGCAAGCCTCCAGAGGCAGGTGTGGCCCTAGAGCTGGATGCTTGGGGAAGGCTTCCCAGAGATTGCGTGATATGAGCTACAGGAAGGGGTGGGACATAGCGAACCTAAGGCCTAGGAAACCCAAGGCCCAGAGAACCTTGAGCACAAAGGGACAAACACAGGTATATGCTGGTGATGGGGTAACAGGGCCTGTCTGGAAGGGAAAGTGGGAGGGGCCCAGGATGATAATAATAGCAAATAGCTACATAGTGCTTATTATCTGCCAGGTACTGTTCTCAGTACTTTACATGTATTAAGTCATTTAATCAACACAACAACCTAGGAGATAGGTATTATTATTATCCCCATTTTATAGGCGGGGCACAGAGAGGCTAGGTAACTTGTCTAAGGTCACAGAACCAACGACTAACAGATCCAGAATCAAACACAGATCTCCAGCAGCTATTCTGGCTGCAAAGCCTGCACTCGAACCTTCTACACTGTATTGTGGCTTAAGAACTACAGTTGGCATCTGGGCTATAGAAGGCTTCCCTGACCAGGAGCCTGGGTCTTGCATAAAAGGGAAGACTTGAAAGGGAGTATTTTTACCAGTAAGTAACAAGGGTTAAAATAGTATTTTAGGGGTGTGCACCGACAACAGCATGAGGCTAGGCTGGAGGGGAGACATCACAGAGAACTCCTCCCTGGAGGCCCCCTGCCTGCCCCCAGCACCCACGCCTCCCCGGCCAGGGGTGCTGTTGCTCCCAAGCACTTGCCCGGACCACTCGCAGAGCCTTCCCATGGGCTGGGTGTGCTCCAGCTACTTGGGATGGCTGATTGCCTCGGCTGGAGTCACACTCTTAGAGGCAAGGCCTGGGTCCAAGTCACCTAGTGGTCTCTGCGCCTGGCCCTGGGCCCTGTAGGTGAGAAGGAAGGAAGGAAGGTGGGCTCCATACTTGAGCCTGAACCAAGTCCTCATCAGACACCTGGCTCAGAGTTAACACCTCTTGTGAGCATCTTTTCTTCTAACTGGCCTGAAAATCCCTCCTGCATACACACTGAATGAATGGCAGAGAGGGAAGAGGGAGAGTGAGAGTCACACAAGGAGAGGGTTATTTTACCTGACTTACTGCTTGTCTCTTGGGGGAATGCTGCTAAGGGAGCTAATTGGGGGGTTCCAGTCTGAGCAGACACCCGGGGACATTCAGGGAACACGCCACTGGAAACCAGATCGGGTCTTGGCCTCCCAAGGCTATTGGATCAGGACACGCCTGCCTGTGCAGAAAGGGGCTGCTCCTGCCCAAGTCCACGGACAGGAAGCCAGCTGAGCTGAGGGGCAGAGATGAGCCCATGGGGAGACAGGTGCAGCTGTGTCTCCTCTGCTGGGTCTCTCTGTGTTCCCAAAGGGGTGGCAAGGGTGGGTGAGGCAGTGAAGTTTCTGGAACCACAATGCTCCCCATGCAGCCCAGCTGGATCAATTGACAGCTGCACTTGCTGCGCACGGTCTGAGCATCATCTCATACACTTCCCCCAACGACCTGAGAGGTCGGGTTCGCTATCCCAGCATTCCTGTAGCTGGCGCAAGCTCATGCCTCACGAGTGTCTCACCCCGGTCTGCTGGCCTCTAAACCCATCACGCTCCTTCCACCACTGGCTCAGTCTCACCCCAGCAGCTAAGGTTGTGCTGTATAAGTTACAAAGAAAAGTATCTAAAAAAGAAGTGGGTGGAGAGGCAAGGCCATTAAAAGGGAATGAAAATACAAGTCAGGGCCTTCGGCACCTGGCAAGTGCCACAGGAGCTCAGAGGAGGAGGAGCAGGGAAGGGGGAGAAGGAGGAAGGGGAGGAGGAGGAAGGGGAGGAGGAAGAGCAGAGAATTTGAGGCTGAGGGGATTGAGAGAGGACCAATTCCCAAAGCTATGGGGAACCGGGTGTGGGGGGCCTCTTACCACCACCCACTTGTTCATGCCTCCGTCTCCTGAACCTTAAGCCTCCAGCTGGTAGGCTTTCGGACTCCCCTGCCCCCCATATTACATGACCCACCCCACCCCCACCCCGTGCCACGAGCTTGGCAGGCCTGCTGCATCCACTGCAAACACAGGCTTACCACTCCAGACGAGTTCACCCCACTCCTGGTCCTGTGCAGACAAGCCCCTGTAGACAAAAGCAGCCCCTCAGGGTCTGCTGGCCAAAACCCTGGAAGCCTGCAGTGGGTCTGCCCTTCCTCCAGGCTGGAAATCTCCCCTGGGGGTCATAAACAAAAGGAGACTTCTACAGGAACTAGAACTCCAACCTGAGAAGTCTTCATTCAGCAGTGATCAACCGATGAAGAGCCAGACACCTGCCATAGGCGCTTTGTATTTTATTGTTTTGCTAGCCCCTTCACATTTGTTACCTCGCTTGATTAGTACAATTGTATGATACAGGAGCGACCAGAGAAGTTGTCAACCCCCGTGGGGAAGCGCTGGGTCCTGGGTCTGGGTACCTTTGGGGGATGACATTCCCCACCCTGCTGCTGCCCTTGGCAAAAAACCTCACCAGGGCCAGAAAGGCCTGAGGCAGTCTGGGAAAACTGCCACTGCTTTTCTGATCTAAACAAAAGGCTCAGCTAACCCCAGATCAAGAGACAAGTGAGATTGGGTTAGCCCTTCCTAGAAGACCTAAAGCTGCCAGGTGCATCCACAGACAATTCTATAAGATAGTGCTCTCACCCCCATCTTCCAGATGAGAAAACTGAGGCTCGGTGAGCTCAAATGACTTGCTCTAGGCAGCTGTGAAGCGGGAGAGCTGAGATTCAAACCTATTTGACAAGTAAATTATTTCACAATTCCTCCCTCCTGCACTACTGTCTCCTGTAGGTGCTCTGACCTGGACACAAGAACATCAAAAAAGAAAGGACTGTGGAATCAGTTTCTTCTCCAAGGAAGGGGCCCTGGAGCGCGGGGGTCTCGAGAGGATCTTGTGTGCCCACAGTACCGCGTGGGTGGGCACATCAGGCAGTGGCCGAGGGTCCAGAGGAAGGGGCGGTGTCAGCACTGATTGGAAGCAGACATGTGGTAGCTCCAAAGCTTTTGATTTGTAACCTTTGTTTTGCAAGGAATGGGGATTTTTCTTTTCAGAAAGCACTCAACTTCCTTGAATTTTAGACCTTTCACAAATATTTTTTTAGGAAAAATAAGAAGGGAAAAAACCCACAAAATGCCTGTCATAGCTACTCACTTCCACAATGAATCACAGACACAAAACCACAGCTATGTGGCTAACAAAAGAACTATGTGTTTTCATATTTCATTATTGGAAATCATTTGGCGATCTTAACTATGTCGTAGGCAGGCAAGCAGACAGATGGACAAACACATGCACACGCCCCACTCTGGGGTCCTTAGCAGCCTATCTTATAACCAAGGTCATCAGATGACTTTACATTTAGCCCACTTTCCCTTTCTAATCCTTTTTCTTGGAAATTATCCTGCAAGGCTCCAATCTTCCCCCTTAGCACCGCTCCAGTGCGTGCGCAGATAAGGAGGGCTGCGGAGACACTGATTCAGAGTCGCAAGTGGAAAAAACTGTATGCTTCAGTGTCGCTTTTTAATTCCTGTTATCAGCGTGCCACTTCACTTTGGTAAAGTGATTTTCACCTGGGCAGCTTGCAGTGCCTTTTCCAACAGTGGCAAATTAGCTGATGGCAGATTTAAAGATTGCATAACTGGAAAAACTACTGGACTCATAAATCAGAAACTTCCTCTACGTCTCGACAAGGGGTGAAACTTGATCTATATTTGAAAACCTTGAGCTCAAAAGGAGAATTCATGGGGCCTGAAAAATCTCCGTTATGTTTTTTGAGGCATGTTATCCCGGCACAGCCTTCCACCCACGCTCCATCTCACGCACGCAGGCTTGCACACACACGCGCACACACACCAGACAGGGTGACTTTCATTGAGTAGCCAGAATTCTGTACAAAGCAACCAGATGGGCTGGGCCTTCCCTGGGGCATCTGAAAAAGAGCTTTGACTGTCTTTCCATGCCCTTCTTGCTTCATCTCTCCCCTAGCCTTTTCCTTTCAAACAGAAATCATAGAGAGGATTTAAATCAGTTAAATGCCATGAGTATGGCTACAGGCTTAAAATGTTTGTTGTTACTGTTTTTTTCTTCTAAGGCAGATGCTGGAAACTGCATACATTAATGTTTTAATGAGCCCAACCTGCCCTCCACTCCCCACCCAAGGGGAACATGGGCTCTGGGTTTTTCTGAAAAGACACTAGACGCCTTGACTGACCTGGTCCTAGAAGCTCCCAAGCCAAACTTGCCCCTTCCTGCGTCCGCTGTGCTAATCTGTTCTGGACTTTGCTGGTTTGCAAAGTGGTTGAGAGCACAGGCCCCAGGGGAGAGCAAGTCGGGCTGGAGTCGCCCTTACCTGAGTTTTCTCATGGTGAAGCAGGGGCAATGGGATATCCTCCTGATAGGGTCACTGTGAGGACTGGCTAACATGCTGGAGCTCTGCCTCTCGGCCCTGCCAACCCCTCTCAACCCCTCTCCAGCCCACTCTGGGCTGCAGGAGCTGACCAGCGCGGAAGGCATCAACGGGGTCCCTACAACCTCTGCCTCCCAGGCTGGTTCTGTCAATGGGGGACCCCATCAAGAGGTCAGAGGGCAGGAAGACAATGAGTCAAGGTCCCTAGGCTCTCAGTCCCTCCGGGTCCCTGCAGGTAGGCAGTGGCTGTGTTCCTCTACCTAGGGGCCACAACCGTCTCCTACAGCTATAGCTACTCTCTGGGTTCCAGTCACCACTGGCACCTTGCCCCTTTAGGCTTCAAGGGTTAAGGCTTTCCCATGTTGTTGCTCCTGGGATACTCCCCCATCCTTTGTTGTTTTCCTCTCACCCTGTCCATATCTTTGTAAATAGACCTTTTATTAAACTGTCCCCATGGAGTGTAACACCTATTTCCTGCTGGGAATCTGACTGATACTGATAAGAAAAAATATTGGCTATTGAGTATTGAGCACTTAACTACGTGCCTCAGCACTTCAACCGCCTTCTTTGATTTTGTTCTGACCATTACCCCACACAAGCAGTATTACTATCATCAATATACCCCAAGACTCCGGGAGGTGAAAAAACTCACACAACATCAGACATCTGGTGAGCAACAGAATCAGATGAAACTGAGCTCTGTCTGACTCACGGCTCATGCTAGTTACCACTATGCCACTTGTCCCCCAAACCAAATTAGGTGGAGCTTGTGAAGGGCTTCACGCAGCCGGGCCTGCTTACTCAACAGAGACTCCCCAACCACCGGTGAAAACAACCACCACACTGCAGTCCAAAAAAAAACCACGGTCCTAAATTCTACTCTAGCATAACTTCATAACTTTAATCCAAGCCTAACCACAACCCCAAGGTTAAAACCCCACCCTAACACCACATTAAAGTTAAACCTCTCATTTTACCCTAACCACTACCGTATTGTTTAACCACAACCCTAGTCCTGCCCATCCCGAACCCCAACATTGACCCCTCAGCCTGACTCCAGACAACCGTCAGGGCTAGGACCGGGGCTGTGATTGGCCCTGGGGGAATTTCCCTGCCCCTCTGCTTTTGGGTGCTGATTTCTACCCCGCTAGTGGCTTGTACTCAAGGACTCAACACTACTGACCAAAAGATGTCTGTGCAACATCCCCTTTCCCCCGTCCCCTTTTGGGGAGGACAAGGAGACCAAGGAACAGGGTAGAGCAGGGTAGAGCATCTCGTACAGCTGAAACACAGCAGGGGAGCAATCAGTCCTGCTGATGACAATGGTGATGATGATGATGATGATGATGATGATGATGAAGGAGAAGAAGAGGAAGGAGATTGTAGCTTTTGCTATCACTGAACTGAAGGCTGTGGGCAGATAGGAGGTGCACAGCTCACATCTCAGAGATCTGCAGAAGGCTGGGGCTGGGCTGCGAGGGAAGCTCCCCCTGGAACCAACCCGAGAGAGGCCCTGATTATGCACAGCTTTGGAAGAATCCTAGAAAAGGGAGTCACTCAGCCTGTATCAGAGCTTTCAGGGAGCCTCAGGCCAGATGTCTACCCTCAAGCTTAAACAGGAAAGGGAGGAAGGTGGGAGGAAGTTGTGGGAAGCAGACACCATTTCCCTTGAACCTGCTGAGTTAGCCTGTGTAGGAGCAGGAGAGATGGTAGAAGGCCCCAGTACCCCATTCTCTTCTGAGCACGCACAGGCTTGAGCTCGGCTTCTGCACTGACTCAGACGTGTCTGCACTGGGCCAACTGAGCATGGCAGAAGGAGGAGGCTTGCAGGCCGTGCTGCATGGGAGAGGCACACTGGCCCCCACCTTCCTCATGACCACTAGGCCCAAGTTCAAAGCACAGACACACAGACAGGCCCTGAGCTCTGCAGCTCTTGGGTATTTGTATGTTAACTGTCTACAAACCTCAGAGGCTGCGTCTCTTTCAGAGAAACCAAGAAGGAATCTCAGCAGCCAGTCCTGGCTGGAGAGGACTAACTCTTCTGACTTGCAGTGACATGCTTTGTGAAGGAAATGGGCGGCATCTCTCTTCTAGGATGAAGCCCGGCCCAGGGTCATCACGTATAGCTGCACAGGTTGTACACTGCACAACTCTCAGGGTAGTTGTCACCAAGATTATGATGCAAAGGATGGTCCCTGGTGTTGTGACCAGCAGCTGAAAGGTCCAACCACAGAATGGCCCACCTGGCCTCCTCCCTCAGGTTGGAAAGGAATGCTTCAGACTGGTCACTCCAAGTGGGCCCTGTTGGGGCAGGGTGTGCCTGAGCCAGCAGGGGGCTTAGTGTAGAAGGGCTCCCTACAAACCTACACGCGACCTGTTTACATTCCCAGAAACCCCCGCAGGCAGCAGGAGGGGGGCGGTGGCTGGTGAAGAAAGTTCTGGGCTGATACACAGGTCTCTTCTCCCCTCCAACTCTCCTCAAAAATCAGCAGCAGGGCTTCTGCAGCTTCAAACTTAGGAAAATAAAACCCTGTTCATTTGGTCTGTCTGGAGGCCTCTGAGTGTCTCCCTCCGACTGCTCCTCCCTGAGCCTTTCCTTTTCCAAACTCCGAGCCCCAAGGGTTCATGGAGACCGCTTTACAGCTGCTGCAGCTTCCTTACCAAACTCTTAAGGGTCTGCTAAGCCTTGCTCTTGCTATCTTCTGGCCACCCTCAGGAGAGAGGCCTTGCCCTTTGGCTTGCCCTGGTTCATTGCCCTGGTTCAGCTCCCCAAGGTCGAGGGGTACAGGGTGGGCACATACACACCTGTTGGGAGGGATAGGCTGAGTGTCAGCTCGGAAGGGAATGGGCCAAAGACCACATTTCTTTGCTCTGGGCTATGAGAGAGGAAGCATTGCCAGGATGCTCGCTCAGTGGGCCTTTCCTGAGTGCTAAGAGCTCGAAATAATCAGTGAACAAACACATTACTTGATCTTGAGGAGCTCACACTGTAGCTGGGTGGAAACAGACAATAAATAGTAAACACAATAAATAAGAAAATTATATGCTATGTTAGAAAGCTGTACATGACCCAGATGAGGGGGTTTACAGTATCAAATAAGATGGTCAGGGACCGCCTTGTTGAGGGGCCTCTTCATGAAAGTGACCCCTGTGCGCGCACACACACACACACGACACACGACACACGACACACAACACACAAGCCAATACCCCACGCTATTGCAAGACAGCTAAGTAACAACAGTAACAAGCTTCTGCAAGGCACATTACAGTTTACAAAGCAGTGTTTTGCACACACCATCAAGGGTAATACTTACTCTTCCCATTTTACAGATGGGGACATTAAGGCTTAGTGAAGTTAAGGAATTTGCCAAGATTACAAAGCTAGTTAGCGACAGAGCTTAGGAGCAAAACTGGGTCTCCTGATTCCAAGTCTATTAAAAAATAATCTTTTTAAAGTTCTAAGGATTGGGGAATTTCAGAAAACCCCAGGGAGCATGCTTGACACTCAGAGTTATAAAAACAAGTTAAAAAAAACCCCACTAAATCCTTTTAAAAAAATAGAGAAAGGGAGAAGGAGGCAGACGCTTATCATCCGGGTGCCCCGGAAAGCTTGACTCAGCCAGGATTGTAGGGGTGAGTCAACCCCGCAGGGAGGCACCACTCAACAGCCACAAGAAAGGGGGTGACACAGCATGAAAGATGCAGGCTGCTTAACCCCTGCAGCCTCGCCAAGGAGGCCGGAGTGTCAGCAACAGCTAAAGTCTGCCCTGATGAAAGGCATCGTATGTCCTTGTCATGACCTTGGAAAGAGGCAAAGGGGAGCGTAAGCACATTTCACTGTCAGGGACGGGAAATAGCCAGGCTGGAGGCCAGAATCTGGGACCATTAGCTTTTGACCTTAGAAATGGTCCACTCCACTCCTCCAATTTACAAAATGTGGAACCTGAGTCTCTGGGAGGGTAGGGGACTTCTCCAAGGTCTCCTAGCACAAGCTGGTCTCTTGGCATGTCCTGGTTGAATCAGAGACTTATCTTGGCCCCGAGGAGGGGCTTGAACAAGGAGGAGGGAGGACAACTAGGGAGTCGTGTTGCCCCAAGGAGCAAGCAGAAGGCACTCAAAGCCCAGAGTGAGGGAAGGAGTGGGTGGAGGGCAGCTGGAGCAGGGGCTGGGCTCAGAGGGCCAGGGCAAGTCTTCAGACTCCTGGGAGTCAGGATCTCTCAGGTTCCTAGGATTCCCCAAAATGATCTGTCAGTCTGGCAGCCAACTGCCTCCCTTCACCCTGCCTCGGTTTCCCCATCCATAAACCTAGGCAGTGGAGTGGAGAAAAACCCATCCTGGCAAGTGGGGAGTATCCCTCATTGATCTATCACAGGCATGGGGAGCAGGCAGGTAGGGCGAGAGGTTTAGCATGTATTGGACCAACTGTGTGCCACATAGTAGGTAAGCCCACTGCTTTACATGCATGATTTCAATTAATTCTCCCAACCACCCTATGAGATGAGCATTCGTCTTCCCACTTCAGAGTCCAAGACCAAGTTCCAGTGAGGAAAAGAGATTCATATAACTAGTTCATGAGGGCACCAGGGTTTCCTTCTGCTGACACTAAAGCCCAGCAACCCCACCCCCACCCCAACACACACACACTAGAGCTGCCTCCTGGCATCCCCCTCACTGTCGCTTCCTCCACTGGGCAGGTGCCCCAGCACTGCCCCGAGCCAGGGACCAGTCTGCACTTCCCCTATACCAACGCCACGGGGCCTCCCTCCTGCCAGCCAAGCCTGAATCTAGGTTCATAATCTTGGGAGTCTTGTCCACAGCAGCCCTGCAGCAAGTCTTGTCTTATATTCTTCCTGACCCCCACCCCCACCCCCAGACCACTTGGTGGCTGGTATTGGGGGAAGTGAGCATGATTTCCAAGTTACCAAACTGACTGACTGTGTGGGGCATCTGTTCCCAGCTTTCTTCTCCCCTGGTACCAAGTTCTGAATCAGCGTCACCATTCTGGGAAAGTCCCTCGCCATTCTGGGCTGCTTTCCCCACACCCTTTGTCCCCCCGGGAAGGGATGCCTGGGTCTCCCTAGCAGTGGCTCCTGCTGCAGAGATCTGCTGAGAGACTCGTAGAGACCACCCGCTGGGAGGCAGAGTCCCCATAGCCCCCAGGAGGCTGGGGGTGGAAGGGAGGCTGCACCCCCACGGGAAACCTGTGGGCTCACTCTCAGCAGGAGCATGTCAGGAAGCGCCAAGAGGGCCCGGGGTGGAGAGGTGGGGGCCTGAAGAACGCCCATGCGAACAAGGCTAGAGTCCTGCTGTGGATGCTGGGAAGGGGCTGCTCCAAAGAAGAGGTTCCACAGGTTCCCCGGCACTCGCTGCTCAAGGTGGGACCTTGGGCAAGAGCTACGTTAGGGCCAAAGGCTAAAGTGTAGAGCGGCTGCTGGTGCAGGCTCTGGGGTCTGGGCCGGGCTGTGGGAGTGGAGACCGGCTACTTCACCTCTCATCAATGGAACTGAACATTCGGGAACCTGCTGCAGAGTTGTGAGAAGTAAAGGAGATAATGTGAGTACAGACCAAGCCCAGTCACCCAGCTCATATTCACTCAAGACCTTGGGCTGAGTCGTATTTGAGGTGCTGGAGATAGATCAGTGAAGAAAACAGACAAAAACCCCTGTCTTCCTGGACCTGACATTTTACTGGGGTAAGAAAAACATTAAATCAAATAAATAACTAAAATATAGAAGACAAATAGCTGGGTAGGGGGATAGGGAGGTTTGGGGATGGGTACAGCTTTAAATCTGGTGAACTCGGAGGACTTTGCTGAGAAGGAAAGGCCTAAGGGGAGAGGAAGGGAGCCTTGGGAAGAGTGTATGGAGGGTGGGGGGGGTAGGGGGGGACAAATACAAAGGCCTTATGTGGGAGTGTCCCAGCATGTTTGAGGCCAGTGCGGCAGGAGTGGGGTGGAAGGGGCAGCAAGTGATGAGAGTTGACATCAGAGATGTCAGAAAGGTTTTGAGGACCAGACCATGTAGGACTTCCCTTGTGGCAGGCCCTTGATCAGGGGGAGCTGTTATACTCCAGGAAGAGGATCCCAGCTGGGATGGGCTACAGTGGGCAGGTGTGGTGGGTCCCCCATGACCTTTGGCTCCTGGTGTTACACTTTGGAATATGTCACATTACAGGGCAAAAGGAAATTGATGTCATTAAGATGACCTTCAAATTAGGGAGATTATCCTGGATTATTCCTGTGCGCCTGATGTAATCACGAGGGTCCCTAGAGGTGTTGGGGAGCAGAAGAGTCAGGAAGGGGGGTGCAGCAGAAGAGCAAGGCAGAGAAGATGTTCACAGAGTGAGGATGCCACTGCCATTGCTGGCTCAGAGGCTGGAGGAAGGGGGCCACAAACTAAGGGGCAGCATGCAGGTGACAGCCAGCAATAGTGACCTCAGTCCCACCACTGCAAGGAACTGAATTCAGCTAATGACCTAAGAATGAGCGAGGATTTAGGGTCTCCCCTGAAAACTCCAGAAAGGAGCACAGCCTCTGACGCCTTGATTTTAACTCAGTGAAAGCCATGTCAGACTTCAGACCTCCAGAGCTGTAAGACAATACATTTGCATTGTTTTGAGCTGCCAAATTTGTGGTAATTTGCTACAACAGTGATAGAAAACAAATACAGTGAGTAAAGAGGTGGGGTGTGTGCAGAGAGGAGGATCCAGAAGGAGAGGCAGAGGCCGGGCTGGTAAAAAGAAGGCAGACCCAGGACCTCAGTGTGGGGAAGGTGGAGAGAGGCCTCCCCAACATGACCTGCCCTGGGGTTTGGGGGGAGCAGTGTTAACAGGCCACGCTAGCTCACATGCAATCCCTCCCCACAGCCAAGGCTTAGAGGAGCAGCCTGCTGAGAGCTTCCCAGACACCTCTGTGCCCAGCACTGTCCTCCAGGCCCCTTGTTGCCCAAGTATTGACCAAGCCTGCTTAGGGTGTCCCCAGAGCTCAGCCTTCAGGATCTCGGGTCTGGCTAAGGAGCAAATCCAAAGGAGGTGCCAAGATACCTCCCTGACTACTTTCCGTAGGGCTGGTGAGAATGGTCCCGGAGGAATGTCCTAAGCCTGTCAAAGCCACTACTGGAGCAGGATCTGCTACTCACATCTCCCCTAAGGCCAGATCCAGGGCTCCAACTTCTCCCCAGAATAGGTCTGTATGCAAACACACACACACACACACACACACACACATGCATCCTGGTTTTGCACATGCACAGCTCACTGAGGGATAACATTTACTGAGCACTTACTAGTGTCAGGCCCCACACTAAGTGCTCTATTCATATGATCTCATCTAATCCTCCCTGCAGTCCTATCAGGTGGAGACTGTTGGCTCAGAGAGGTTAGAACACTTGTCTAATGTCACACAGCTGGTAAGTGGGAAATCCAGAATTGGAATTCAGGATTGTCTGAATCCAAAGCCAGACTCGATCCTTCACTACTCAAGGTGTGGTCTGTGGACCCACAGCATCAGCATCAGCTGGGAGTATGTTAAAGATGCAGAATCTGAGGCCCTACCCCAGACCTATCTAATATGCATGTTCACAAGATCCTAGGTGATTCACGTGCCCATTGACATTTAAGCCATGCTGGTTAAAACCACTGTTTTCCAAAGTCTGCTGATCTCAGGTTCTTGTAACCCTCCCTGCTTAGGGTATCCCTAGAGCTCAGCCTTCAGGATCTCGGGTCTGGCTAAGGAGCAAATCCAAGACACCTCCCTGACTACTTTCCCATCTCTCAAGAGCTGCCTGGCTGTTGCTCCCCAGGTGGGACAGGCCCTCTGCCCAGGTTTGGGAAAGAAGGCTGGGCCTGGGGGCTTGGAGGGAGGCTCCATGACCCTGCACTCAGCTCAGGCTGCAGCTGCACAACATCAGTCCACATCTTGCTCTCGGTAGGGCATCCTGCCCATTGCTCGGGACTCTCCTGGCCACTCCTGCTCACCTTCCTCCTTGGACTCAAGTCTCCTGGCCTGTGTAGTGCTCTCCTGAAGGCGGCCTCTGGCCATCACCAATCCCTGCAGTGTCTCTCCTCCCTGGACATTTTACTCTCCCCTCCCACTCTTAGATTGCCCTCCGGGTCATGTCACTCCCTCTATCTGGACACAAAGGGCCTTTCCAAGTTGCTATCAGGAGAGAGACCAGAAGTTGCTTGGGAAACCTGGCCAAGCTCACAGGAAATGTCTGACACCACCAGGCAAGTGGGATTTGGCCTCCTAAAGCAAAACACAGCTGGGCCAACAGCAGGGCCGCTTGGACTTTCCCAGGTTTCATGGCATTGAGGCCCCAGGACAGAGAGGGACTGGGCTGGCCTGGAGGCTGTGGCTCATTAAGAACATCACAGTAGCCCCTGGCCAGGGAGCCTGAGAAATGCAAAGATGACAGCCCACTGTGGGTTCAAGACCTCGCCCAGGGCATGCACCCTCCACTGCCTCTTGCACCACGTGAAACCTTCACATCCCTCTCTTCTGTCCTCCCCTCACATCCTCCTCCTCCTTCTCTCCCCAAAATCTAGTCTCATTTATTTATTCATTTAACATACGTTGACTGAGCACCTACTATGTGCCGGGCCCTATGTTAGGTACCAAAGATAGATTAATTAACAAGAAGGGCACAGTTCCCAATCTCAGGCAGTTCCTAGTCCAGTGGGGGAGACAGATGACAAATGCAGGGGCCATACCAACGGTGCATAGTGCGTTTCTGGGGAGGCACAGAGCATTGTGGGACTTGGCAGGGGAGCCTCACCTCCCAGGATGGGGTGGGGACTCAATGCAAGCCGTCCCTTTTTCTAGGCTAACTCTTCAGTTTGGACCACGTGTCAGATAGCAAATACACTGAGCACTTTCTATAAGCTGGGAACTGTGGGAGGAGCTGTGGGGAAATCAGGAGTATAAGACAGAGTCCCTGCCTGCAAGGGCGCAGGCTACACTGAGTGTGACTGCAGATGCAAGATGCAGACCCACACAACTGCGCCTAGTGCGCGCTGCAGGTGGTAAGGGCTGCAGGGGTCAGATAGCTGGGGCAAAGTGATCAGGGAGGGCTTTCAGGAGGTGGGATTGGGCCTTTAAGAATGGGGAGGCGTTGGAAGGGCTGAGAAGATGGGGTAGGGGATTCCAAATACCTCTGCTTGAAGGGTGCGAGGGGAGGAGCAAATTGTCCAGCAACCACCCTCCAACACACACACACAATTAATCCATTATAAAATGAACGAAATGAATGGATCTCATAAGTCAAAGGAGAGCTTGCAGCAGGAAAACCAGCTGGAAGGACCCTGCGCCCACCTTGCCCTCAGCTGAACCTTGAGCTGCCCCCCCAGCTGCTCCTCTAAGTGCCTTCTCACCAGGCAGACCCACCTCAGACCTGCAGCTCAGGCCCTGCCCGTAGGCTCACAGCCGATCCCGACCCTTCGCCCTGCCCCCTATGTTGTCCACTTGGCTGCTGACCCCTTGGCTCTGCCCTTATTTTCTGCCTCAGTAGACCGGGCCTTGGTCACAGAGTTTGGCTCTTCTGGCTTTGACCTCGGAGCTCCCTAGACCTTGACGTGAGTCCATCCTTCAGAGCTTTTGGCTCCTGGCTGCCCTCAGAAAGGGCAAGGCCTTACCCAGACCCTGGTCGGCCTGGCCCCACCCCCTTTCAGAGGAGCTGGACAACCTCAATCCCCTTCTCTTTATCTACCCCCGACTCAGCCGGTCTCTGCTGAGCTTTTCTGCTGGACATCTGACCTCCAGATCCCTCCTCTCCCTGGTTCTCCAGACCCCCAAGAAGGCAAATCCTTTTCCCCTTAGTTCAGCAAGACAAGATTGCAGTATTCTAAAAGAATGTCTTAGGTAGGAAATGAATGGAAAAACCAAAAGGAAAACACAGCCACTAGAAATGGCCCCCTTTACAAAGTTCAGATTTCCTGTTCTGAGCTAGAAAAAGTCTAGTTAGATTGGCTGGTAAGCAGGCCAGGGCCGGCTGCCCACAAATACTCCTCTCGCACACTTTTTATTCTACCCCTTTCCCCACACCCGCCTTCTCTTCCCCTCCAAGGAGAGAGGTTGCAGCTGGGTGGTGAGTGAACTGAAGGGGCTTTGTCTGACAAAGGAAGCCTCCCCACATCACAGAGAACACAAGCTAATAATGATGATAAGTGACATTTATAAAGAGCTTACTATGCTCCAGGCACTGCTCTAAGTACTTTTCTTATAGGTTTTATCAGCTAATCTAAACCTATGAAGTAGGTGTTATCATCGTCCCTGCCTTACTGATGAGGGACTAAAGGCATAGAGAGGTAAGTAATTTGCCCAAGTTCACCCACCTAGGAAGTGGCAAAACCAGGACTGGAAACAAGAGATCCCGGTCCCAGAGATACACCCTCCGCAGCCTTTTTCCATGCCCTCAAGGGTCAAGACTTCTCCTCCCATCCAGCCTGGCAAAGCCTGTGCCAACCTCAGTACCTCCTGTACACACCTGTGGCAGGGGTAGGGACAGGGGAGGAGGGCAGAGGAGGGGGAAGGAAGGGCAGCTCCAGCTGGCTCCTCCAAGATCTTCTCCAAATGCCAGAGGGATTCGTGGCCCTGAGGAAGAAGCTCCTGCAGAGAGGAATTCACCCCCAGGACCCAGAGGTCTCGCAGAGGAGGGGGTCTTACCTGGGCAGTGGCAGCTGTGTGGCCGGTGGCAGCTGTGGGGCCAGTGGCCGTGTTCCAGCCACAGCACCTTCTCTGGGCGCGCTGCTCCTGCGCAGGTTGGGTGAAACTTGGGCTGAGCGTCGGGGTACCGGCCTGGAGTTCTGGGGGTCGAATTCCTCCTCAGGAATGACCTCCTCGCAGCGGGCTCCACGGAAGCCGGAGCGGCAGACGCAGAGCTGGGGCCGGCTGCAGGAGCCCCTGTTCTGGCACGGAGGCTGGCACACGGCTGCAGAGACAGGGAGGGGGGTGAGGGTGGGGGCTGCCCCAGGACCCTCCTCTCAGGGTCCGTGGAGAGTGTGAGTGGTGCTTGGCCTCCCCAATCAAGCAGGAAGGCTCCCTTGGCCCATTTCCCACTTTCCCTCACTCCCAGGCCACCAGGGGGAGATTTGTCTTTGATCTTTGGACAACCACACTTCTGGCAGGACACCCTGAGGGGGAAGTTCTGTGCCTGACGTTGTATTATATACTTAAATGTTCCCTGGCTTGTCATCTATCTCTCCTACCAGACTGGGAGCTCCATGAGGGCAGAGGCTGTGTTTTGTTCCCTCCTGCAGCCCCAGAACATAGAACAGACACTGACACTGTTGCACAGTCTATGCTGAATAAATATTGAATGAGTGAATGAGTGAAGGGATGAAGGAAGAAAAGCAGTCTATTTTATGGGAAAGGGTTAAGCGTTGGCCTGAAAGCCAGGGGGTTTGATTGGTTGGGTGTCTTCTCTCAGTCGTGAGCTGTGAATCATGTGAGGAGTGGCTGAGAGTGCTGGGGGAGCTCTAGGGGTCTCTGGAAGGCATCTTCAGCAGGGCAGTCTCTCCTCGCCTGACCTGAGTCAGAGAGAGCATCTGCTCTCCAGCTCCCACCCCTGAGCAAGTGGTGGAACTCCTAACCAGGATGCTCCCCTATCCTGGGTCCAGCCTGGAACTTGTCCCTAACTCTGCAGCAGCTTCCAGTCTTAAGGGCCATGACTTCTCTCTTTGCTGCCCTTCAGCTTCTTCCAAAATCTGGGGTCACATCCAGTCATCAGTGACCAAGCTAGAGCCACACGCAGGGTCCCACGTTGGGTTGCAAGGCCCTTCCCCACCTTTCCCCATGACTTCATGTGGGGGACAGGTGTGAATGAAGGAAAGTGTGGTCTGACTCTTACTGGACCCTCTAACCCCAAACGTCTCATCCGTCACTCATTCATTCAACAAGCATTTATTGAACCTCTACTGTGTGCTAGGCACTGGGGGCAAAGTCCTTGCCCACATGGAGCTTGCAGTCAAGTGGGAGAGACTGACAAGCGACAACTAAACAGTAGCATAATGTAGTTGCAGTCAGTACCAAGAGCTGTGAACACAATTAAAGCAGATCATGCAAAGGGCTGTGCCAAGAAGGTGGTCAGGGCATCCTCTCTGAAGGGTGAGACGTGAGTATGCAAAGGAGGCAGATGGGCAACGATGAGGAAGAGTTTTCCAGGCAGATGGAGAAGCAAGTGCAAAGCTCTGGACCCTGGAGAAACCTGGCATGTTTGAGGAAGTTCAAGAAATCCAAGAAGGCTGGCAGCTGGTGAGGACGGGATGCATATTGCATGGTCAGCGAGGGAAGCAGGAGGCAGGATAAACAGACCCTCGGCAGCCTCAGTGAGGAGTCCGGAGTTTATCCTAAGTGCAGTGACAAAACCACCAGATACCAGTTCCTAGACCAGGGTCCTGGGATTTTGTGAACTGAACTCTCCTTTCTGAGATTAGGCCTAGAATCCAAATCTAGGACCCGGTCTGGATAAGTTCCCCCAAATTCCACCTGGTACAGGCCCCTTCCCCTCAGAAACCTTCAATGGCCCCCAGGGCTTTAGGGTTCAAGTCCACAGATCAGCAATGCAGAACTTTCTCAGTCTGATCCTTCTCTAACAATTCCTCCAAGTAAACCTGCTCCACCCAACTGGCCTGCTGTCGACAGCTCCCAGAGAGCTCTGTTTCCTTTTCTCTCTGCCTTTGCCTGTGCTGTGCCCCCTTCCTGGAACCCTGTCCCTACTCCTCTCCATACTCATCTAAGTCCTACTGTTCCCTCCAGGCCCACCTCCCCATCCCTGATGACCCACCTCTCAGTGACTGCTCCCTCCTCTGAACAACTAGAAATAGCACTTACTGTATACACCACCCAGTGGGCCTGCCCTGTGTGCCCGTTAGTGCAACAGGCTTTTGACGTGTGTCTCAATTCCCCATCTGTTATGATCAGCCCCTCAAAATGTAGTAATCATCCCTTACACCTCCTAGGGTGGTGCTTAATTGTGATATAAGAATTATTATTATTATTATGGCAGCCACTGTTCAGTGAGTGCTTAGACTCGCCAGGCACTGTGCTCGCACACACAGTCTCATTTCATCCTCACAACAGTCCTATGTGGCAGGTGTCACTATGTCTCCCGCTTTACAGATAATGCCTCCAAAGCTCAGAGAAGTTAAGAGACTTGCTTGAGGTCACCCAGCTAGTCAATGGTGGGGCTAGGATTCAAACACAGGTCTGGTAGATGGAAAAGCCCAGACCCTCTCCATCCTGCTGAACCTCCAGGGGCTGGGCTAAGGCTGGGTTGGGATGTTTCCTCCTTACCATCCCGGAGACTCAGCCTGGAGCTGATGATGAAACAAAAGGGACCTGAAGGCCTCAAGTCAGCCACCAATCAGCCCTTAGGAGACCTGCCCTGGGAAGCTGCAAGCCCAGGTTGGCCCTATGGTGGAGACCCCAGGACCCCATCCTTCTCTGAATTTCATACAGTAATTTTAGATGATCATGGAGGATATTTAACAGCTCATACAATTATTCAATGAACTAGGTATGAGGCTCGCAAAAAAGAAGTTACCCCTATTAAGAAGCACGGTATCTGACACAGAAGCACTCACCACTGTGTTGGCAGAAGCCTCTAACCCAGCTGAGGCAGGGAGTAGGGAGAGTCAGGGAAGGCTTCCAGGAGGAGGTGATGCTGAGTAGAGTAGGCATTGTGCCCACTTCAGGCCGCCAAGGCCAGTCTACCTCATCAGGGATGGAGAGTGGTGAGAGTAGAGAAATGACAAGACCCACTCCAGGATCCCAACCACTAGCTGGATCCCAAGTCCAGAGCATTTTCCTCAGGGCCTCTGGGGAAGGAAACCTAGAGTACGTCCTGAAACACAACCTGCAACCATGGCAGGACTTGGCCGATAGCCTGGCTGGCACTCCATCTGCCAAAGACAACTTAGACCCCACCTGACCCACCCACAGGACTCTGTCACCACTGCAAGAAATGTGGCCACACAGCCAAATCACAGCCAGAGAACACAGCTGAAAGCAGATGTACCCAGGACAGGTCTTGGCCAGAGATGGGTTTTTTTTTGTTTGTTTGTTTGTTTGTTTGTTTTTTCTTTTTTTCTTTTTTGTTTTGTTTTGTTTTTTTGAAACAGAGGAAGGAGTAGAAAGAGAAGGCCGGAGCAGTTTTCTGAGTGGATCGTGAATGCTGCATTACTCTGAGGTTCTCGAACCCAAGCCTGGCATGAGTGAGGGGAGAGATCCTGCAGCCTTTTGCAATCTCCCTATGTGAGTGGGTGGTCCTTGCCCATACGGTGGCCTTTGGAAAACAGTTTAGCTTTGATCCCTCCTTCCTAAGCCTCAAGGACGGTCCATCCTTGACTTCAACATAAGATCTTTCACTCTCTAGAAACCCAGACCCTAAATCCAGCTCCCACAGGCTGAGTCCCAGTGCCTCATCATGACTCATTGTGACTCCAGTCCTGTCTTGTTTGCTAATACATTCCACAAACATTTATTGAACACTTTCTTCGGTGCTTGGGTACAAAGACAAACATCACTGGTCCCTGCACGGAGGAAGCTCTGCCCAGTGGCATGTTCTCCCAACCATGGAAGCCCCTTGCCGGGCAGGGAGCTGAGTCCTCAATGAGGGACCCAGTTGGCAAACTTCGGTTGGTACAATGAATGACCCTTGGGAAATGGGCAGCTGGGGCAACACTGTTAAAATGGCATTTTATGTATGTATATAATGGCATGGTAAATAAAAGCTCTAAATGTCATCCATTTCCAAACCAGCCCGATTTTGGGAAGATAACCACTCAGAAATCTTTCCACAGAGGCCTGATCTGTTGAGGCAGATCCTCAGACAAGTTTCATGTTTCCAAAGGTTTTGAACCAGCCCTCACCAGCTCACTGTTTAATGCCTTTTTCACTTGTATCCTCCCCGGTGTCGTTTTCACAAGTCTCAGCAAGACACTGGTGACTACCTGATTTCCTCGCCAAAGCGTTTGTTTACACGTTTTTTGTTCTGGGCCCAGCCTGTGGCCATATGCATTATTGGAATGGAGCATACATGCCTCTCTCCACTCCCCCAATAAATACTCCCAAACGGTCCCCTATGGTGGTTCCAAATGCCTGTCTGTGAAAGGGAACATTTTTATGGTGGTTTAAACTAGTCTGCCATAAAATGAGGAAAATAAATACATTTTTCTGAATTTTTGTGACATTATTTTTTTCCCCATTCAAAGGACTGTTTTCATTCTAGGATAATGTCTTTCCAATGTTTTTGGTGTTAAAATGTTCTTTTTGAATTAAAGGTGATGGCAAATGGTAGTTTTGTTTTTGTTTCTTCCTAACCTCCAAAATGAAAAGCTGACTACATACATTGATACCTAAGGATATTTTTAGATATTTTATTGGCACAGAAAATCCAAAAATTTGGGACCCTGTTGGAGGGTGTAGAGGAGATGAGAAAACATTCCCATGTCAAGTGAGCACAGATTTCAAAACAGAAGTGTCAAAAAGAAATCGGCCATCTCAGAAACACGAGTGACAGGGACTTGTCGCATAAAGCAAAAAGGAAATGCAGAGGGTGCTGGAGAGGCAGGGCCATGGGGCACTGTGGGCATTTTAGAGAAAACCCCAACCATGGCGGCCAGCAGGTCTTCACGTTTTGCAAAGGCTCCCTTCTCCCATTTCTCCTCAGGAGCAGAGATCACGCCTTGTATTGGAGGAATCAAGCTGGTGTGGGGTGTGTGGATGTAACGGATCTTGGTTGATTGATTATCGGCAGAGGGTTATCAAGCATGGCACCCAACTCCACGTTCAGCCATCAGAAATTGCTCCTCACTAGAAAGAATGCACCCCAACCCTCCTTGTGGAGGACAGACCCTCGGACATTGAAAGGCCATGTTGTCCAGTGGCCTCCCTGTGCCGGAATTTAGGCTTTCATATTTTGGGCTCTTTCTGAGCCCTTTATTTTCCATCACTTCCAGGGCCTCACTGAGGAGTGGACATGTGGAATGTTTCAGCTTTGGGAGGTCAGCACTGTGGAGTTAGCAGGATGCCAAAAGGAGGGGGGAAATAAAAAGAAAACTCCTAAAATTGCTTTGAAAGCAAGAAACATAAGGTCTTGTTCCCCCAGCTCCCACCTTCCTGGCTGTGCCCCTTCTACCTTCACTCTGCTCCAAAGCAGTCGATTAGAAGTCTGTTCAGATTTTCCACACAAAACCCCTACCTTTGGGAGGAGACCAAACTCGGAATGGGCAGGCCTGGGGGAGATTCCGGAAATAAGTTCTGACTGCGGGGGCTGCTCCCACCATCTGCTCAGAGTCTCTGGGGATCAGCTACTTGGTAGCAGAAAGAACACAGGGTCAGGGCTCAGAAAGATTTGGTTTGACCCCGCCTCAGCTGCATCCCAGCTGTGTGGCTTTGGGCATGCCTCATCTCAATGAAACATCAAACCAGTGCCTCAGTTGACCCATCCATAAAATGGGGCTGATATTCCTGCCTTGGAGAGTTGTCAACCTAATGAAGCTCATGGATGTAGAAGCACTTTGTACTCTCTAAAGCTGCGCCATCCTACACAGTAACCATGAGCTGCATGTGGCTATTGACATTTAAATTGATTCAAATTAAATGAAATAAAAAATCCATTCCCTCAGTTGTACTTGCCCTATTTCAAGTGCTCAATAGCCACACATGGCTTGGAGAGTGCAGATATAGAACATTTCTATCACCACAGAAAGCTTTATAAAACCACTATCCTCTGAAGGGCAGAGGCAAGATGGCGCTTGAACTTCTTGCCGTGACCCTTTGTCCAGGGAAAGGCAGCGTTGACGCAGGCCACGGTTAGAGAGATAGATAACGAAGGACTGTGGTACAGGGCTGCTTTCCAGATATTAAATATGGCTAGCCCCCCCCTGCCCCCACCCACCCCATCCTCAGGCAGCACGTTTGTCATCAGCTCTCTCACCTGGGCCCCACAAACACCTTCCTCCATATGTGACCCATTCGATGAGATACCAACTTCAGGGTGGGCCCCCTGAGCCACTGCCCTCCTCTCCAAGGCTTTCAGCACCACACCCTGTTATCTGGGAGATGAACCTCAACTCCAGACTCAGGACCCAGCACCCCACACCTGAAGCTCAGCTGCTCCCCAGATTAAACCTCCAACTTTCCTAAAATCCATGTCAATGGAACACTAAGAACCTACCCACTGAGCTACCGGATTCCTACCTGTCCCCTCTTCCCCCACTGCCGGGGCGATGTGCCCTTCCACACACAGAGGCCTTTGCAGACAGGACAGTTTCCTACCCCCCCGACAATATTCACCTCAGCCCTTCTCTGGGCACCCCACCTTAGACCTCACAGATGCCTCAATTGCCCCTGGAGTTCACTCACGAGGAGGTACACCTGGGGGGGCCCTGAGCTGTTTCTCCACAGCTTTAATCTTTAGTTTCCACAGAAAAGGGACCCTGATGTCTGAGATCCCCTGGGGCTCATCCTCTCTATACCCAAACTCTGCCCAGGGGTCTGTGTCCCCCAGTCCCGACTTCAGGGGCCAAGCCAAGGCCTCAGGGACTCACCCAGTTCCCACCACAGCTGTGCCGGGGCCGCGGCTTGGGACGGCTGGAAACAGCACTCGGCTCAGGGGCCCGGACAAGTGCCCAGCTCCAAAATAGCAGTTGTGTTCACATTAAAGCCTCTAATGAGAGAAAGATGCTGTTCTTGGCCCTGGCGCGCTCTCTGCAGACGCCGTCTGGCAGGCCGAGCGGCCCTCTACCGTTTGGCGGCCGAAGGGGAGGAAGGGGAGGTGTGAGTCAGACCTTGGCCCCCAGCCCCTCAGTGTGGAGCACCCTGCTAATTGCATTAACAAATGCTGCAATGCTGGGCCAGTTGGGGGCCGGGGGCTGGGGCAGCGAGCAGCCCCGATTCCCACCAGCTCCATCGGGAACGAGGAAGGAGAACTCTGGGTGCAGCTCCTGGCCCAGGGCTGAGGCCTGGGTTTATCTCCAGCTCCTTCCCCAAAGCAGAAGAGTCACCTGTCCATCCCCAGAGCTTGAGGGCCTTCTCTGGAGGAGGAAGGGCTTTGGAGGCTCCAGTGCCAAAGGTGCCTCTGGAGATGAGAGAAAGATGGAATGGGGTCCCGGGCCTTCCACCATCAGGGACAAGCCTGGGGCCTGGGCCTTTTTGGGGAGCAGCTCCAAGGGCATGAAAGGTGCTTCCATGGCTGACATGAAGCCATGGAATCCCTTCTGCAGCAGCACCAGCTCCATGTCCAGGACCTGGCAGGGTCAGGAGGGAAGGAGCACACCATTCCACTTACAACCCAGCCAAAGCCAGGATGGATCACTGAGAAGTATGCAGCATTGCAGGCAAAGAGATCTACGTTTGACTTCTAACTCTGTTATCTTCGGCAAGTTTCTTAACTTCCCTGAGCATCCGGGTCTTAGCTAGAAAATGGCCATGTATTCAGTATTTACTAATTGCCTAGGATGGTAAATTCAACAGACACAGTCTATTTCCTTATGGGATCTTCCTAATTAGAGAGACCATCACTAAACAAGTAAACAAATAGAAGAACAGAAATTGTGATATAAGCTACAGGAGGAGAAACATCAAGGCGCTGAGAGCCAGAATAACAAGGCTGGTAGGGGACAGCTTTGGGGCAGCCCTTTTGAGGAGGGGGTGCTGAAATGGAAACTGGAAAGATGACAAGGAGCCAGCCACATAAAGAGATGAGGGAAAACAAACACAGAAGGCAGCATGTGCAACAGCCCAGAGGCAGCACATTCCAGGAACTGAGGCTGGATTCAACAAGCCAGGGGCTGAGAGCTGGGAGCCAGCCACGTTCCTCAGCCCAGAAGGGTTTTAGGTGGGGATGTGTCAGGATCTAATACAGAGAAAGACCTCTGGGCATGGTGGCAGAGGGAGAGGGTCAGCAGGATGCTATAGTCACCCAGGAAAGCCAGCACAGTGCTCTGGACTGGAGAGGTAGCAGGGAAAGCAGAAAGCAGCAAATAGGTTCATAAGAGGTTTAGGATGTACAGCAAACACGGCTTAGTGATGGAGTGGATATAGGGCTGAGCCAGAGGAAGGGGGTCCTGGACAGCCCCAGGGGCCTGGCTCTAGCAGTCAGTTAGATGGTGGTGCCATTTAACAGGGGAAGACCTGGATGGGAGGGCTGGCTTAGAGGGAGGGTTGGCTTAGAGGGAGGGAGATCGTGAGTTTTGTTTGGATAAGTTGGAGTTGGGATGTCTGGGAGGCATCAAGTGTGGATGTTGAGTAGGCAGTGGGATGTATGAGTCTGGAGGTTGGAGGAGAGGTCTGGCTGAGGATATATATATATATACACACACATAAATCTGGGCATCATCAGCCCAGAGATGGTGTTTACATCCATGGGAATGCATTAGATCATTCCAGAGCAGTGTGGTGAGAAAAGAAGAGGACTCAGGACTAACTCCTAGGAAACCCAACATTTAGTTCTTGGATAGAGGAGAAGTAGCAGTCAGGAATCCAGGAGGGAACTAAGATGGAGGGTAACAAGATGCCCACCTTCTCAGGTGGAAGGATAATGAAAGGATTTATCGCAGTCCTGGCACAGAATTATCCGGTGCAGTTCTACTGGTGCTCAATAAATGGTGGCAAGTACTGCTTGGCTTGGCTCCCATGGACCCCCTCCTTGGTGTGGGGTATTTGGAAGATCTGGGGAAAGTCCCATTTAGATGTTGGGTACTGAAGGAGACTGAGAAAAGGCAGCTGGGAACTCAGGAGATAGGGGAACCAGGCCACACATTTGCTCATTCAGTCCTTTAACACACCAGTCTGTTCAGAGAGCCGGGCACTCTGCTGGGTATGAACAGGGCCCAGCACTTGGCAAGGACATCCCCTAAAGACTCTGTTGAGCAAAAGAGCTTCAGGGGGACACACATTGCCCACCAGGAAGATCTCAGGTGCCCACCACATGGTGGTGAGAGGAGGGGGATGGACGGTGCCTTTTTCTGGGACCACACAGTTCATATTAGCTGGGTCTCCACTGAGACCATATAATCATCCACCTTAGCCACCTCCCACCTTTATCTCCACCACTCCCTTAGGGTGCCCATAAATTCAAGTCTCTGGCTCCTGGCAGCTCCCAGCAAGTCGGTAAAGGGCATGAAAATCCCATCCCTGCCCTGATCCTTTTCCCTAATGTTAAGCACTTACCTCTACAGCAGGGCTGACTGCTTTACATGTATCACTTCACTTCATTCTCATAACTACTGTATGTACTAGTCTCAATCCCAATTGCTATAGGGGGAAACTGAAGCCTGGAGAGGTTGAGCAACTTGCCTGAGACCACTGTGGTCATAAGTGATGGAGCAAGGATTTGAACCCAAGGGGATCAGGCTCCAAAGCTGTGCTCTTACCCACCTTGACAAATTCTTCCCCTTTGGGATGGGGGTCATTTTAAGGTTCATAAGCTCCCACAGGGAAGTCAAGGAGGAGGCCACGTAGGAGAGATGGGGTCCTCATAGACTGAGAGGTGAAAATGCTGAGCAAGGAGTTCCAATGCTCACCAAGCACACGGTGGCCCTGGAGCAAGAAGGCCCAGGCTGGCTCCAGCATCTCTATCCCCAGGTTCCCCTGAGCTCCATGAGTGTTTTCTGGAAGGTCTAATAGAACTTGGAGCAGCAGAAGGGGTCCTCTATGAAGGGACCTGTATTATCCAGTACACACTTACTGAGCCTTTACCTTGTGCCCAAGGGACACACACTTGGCACTGGCTGCATGTCGGGGACAGTGAGACACAGCCCCTGCCCTCAAAGCAACGCCAGACTTTTGTAGAGCACGTAGAAGTTGCTGAGCCCTGAACTAAACATTTGACCTGAGTTATTTCATTTGTTCCTCACAACTCTGTGAGGGAGGGACTAATATTTGCCACATTTTACAGAAGAGGAGACTGAGATATAGAGAGTGTAAGCGCCTTGCCCAGAGTCACACGGCCACTAAGTGGTGGAGTTTGAGTTTAAACCTGGGCAGTCCAGCACAGTCTCCTGGATCTAGCAGTAAAAACACCAGCTAAATTCTCCAGTTAGCTGTGCCAGGCTCTCCACACATATCTGCTCGTTTAGCAGAGGGCCTAGTGTTAGGCTCTGGCACTCTGGAGAAAGGCTACCTGGATCCACAGCCAGGCGCCACTGCTTCCCAGCTGCACAACCTTGGGCAAACAGCTAACCTCATCTGTAAATGGGGATAGGAATCAAATCTAGCTCATAGGGTTGCTGTGAAGATTAAAAATTGATAATATAAAGTGTTTACAATAGTGCCTGGCACAAAGTAAGAGCTGGGGTGTTGTTGCTTTCAATCCTAAAACACAACTCTATATAGAGATTATTAAACCCATTTTATGGATGAGGCTCTATGGCTAGGAGAGGATGAGTCACTGGCCTGAGGTCCCAGAGCTGGGACTCAAACCAAGTCTTCTTGGACCTGGCACAGGATCCAGAGCACATGTTCTTAATCCAGAGCCTCTCTGCTTCGGGGCTGAGGGTGCACCTGGGTCTAGACCCTTCCTCAACAGCTACAGGGACCTTCTTCTGTAGCCTGTCCCCCACCCCCCATCCTGCCACAGCATCCCCAGCCCCCATGCAACTAGGCTGAGATAAAATGAGAGTTCAGGGAGTTCTCAAAACCCCCTTCCCCAGCATTAGGGGAAGCCCCCAAACTGCGTGTTTGTTGGGGTGGCAACGGGGGTGAGCCAGTCTGGGAAGATGGGACAGTCATCCGAAAGCAGCAACTATAAACAGGAAGATAGGACACTGTCACCCCACACCCTAGGGTCCTTCCTCTCAGCTGAGCTAGGCAGGCAGGCTCCAGAGTCAGCTGCCTGTGCAAATACACAAACACGTAAATCACTCGGGAGAGCTGGCAAAGCCAGAGGGAAAGGCAGACACCGAGAGCGCAGCTCACAAGACACCACCAAGGTAGAAGGAAGAGCAGGCCTCAGCCATGGCACCTGCAGACACGGGTGCTCCCCGAGGCCCGGTGACTGAGCAGCGATGCAGGAGTGGGGATGTCAGGGAGAAGGAGAGAGGGAGGGATGGGCTGGTGTGTCCCAGCCATCTAGGATCACGTGGGAGGAGGTGAGGGGGTGGGGAGAGGCCATTACTCTCTCGTCAAGGGCAGTGGGCTGCACCCTGCAGATATCTGGAAGAGACCACACTGTTCTGGGACTAGACTTCACTCTCGGCAGTGGGGAATGTCACACACTGCTCCTTGTCAGCCCCCCTCTCCTGCCGCCTGGGAAGGCACCCCATGTGTGTGAAACTGCTGAGATGGAACCACGAGCGTTGCTCAGCATCGGCGTCTCCACTCAGGCCAGAAGGGCAGCTATGGGGAGGGGAGAGGGAGACACAAAGCCACGGCGGGAAGCAAGGGAGCCAGCTGATGGGGTGTGGAGCCAAGAGCCCCATGTTCTACAGAGCTCTGGACCCAGCCATCCGGGGCCAACACCCCTGCCACCCACGTGGTTCTTGTTAAGTTCATTAGCAGCAAAACAGCAACAAGCAAACAGCACTGGGCCAGCTAATTAGCACACAGTCCATCAGTGGGCAAGCAGGCTCTGTGTAGGAAAGCCTGATGCCCGATGGCAATTTGCTCCAGAAGAGCTGCCAGCCTGCGTGCCCAGGTCAGGGGTGGGGCGACCCGGGGTGCAGCAGGATGAGGGGGTCAGGGAGAGAACCAACAGGGGCAAGTAACCCAGGGTGGAGGGAGTGAGTCTGGAGTGAGTATTGGCAGCATCCTGGAGCAGCACCCGGCTTGAGACAAGGGTGCACACACAGTGTGGGACTGTGACAATCTGGAGACTTGCCCAACCCCGAGTTTCCAGTGTTGAAACTCCATTTTGGCAGAGACTAACACTGGAAAGTCACGAGCAAGTTGGGAAAGTGAGAACCTCCAGGGCTTGAGGGCCTGCCTGAGGCCTGTGCCTAGACCCCCTCGGGCAGCCGGTGAGATGCACCCCCTCCCCCCCTTGGAGCCACCCTGTTCCAGCTTCAACTCAAATCTCAGCAACACTCTCTCCAGCCAACTCTGCCTCCTGGCAAAGGTCTAGCTCACTAGAACATACCAACCCTCATCTCACCTCCCACCCCAATCCCTTTCCAGGCCTCCAGAGTCCTGGAAGGCCCTGCAACTCAAAGTGTGGTCCCTGGACCAGCAGTCTCAGCCTCCCCTGGGAGCTTGTTAGAAATGCAGAATCTCCAGCCCCACCCTAGATCTGCTGAAACAAATTCTGCACTTTAATAAAATCCCCAAGGGATTCCTGGGAGCACTCAAGTTTGAATTGGGCCCTGACGCAGATCTTCCTAAGATTGACCCCAAACCAGATCTGCTTAGTGCTTTTCAGCCCTGGCTAGCATTGTCTAGGGAGCTTTAAAAAAATGTCAGTGCCCAGGTCCCAACCTCAGAGATTCTGCTTAGCGTAAAACCACCTGGCCACCCAGATCCCTGGCTCCTCTGCCCTGGGGAGTCACTCAGAGCCGACTCTGAGCCCCAGATCCTCCTCTAATGAGCCATGTGACCTTGGGCAAGTCACCAGCTCTTCAAGGCTCACTGTAAAATTATGAGAGATGAGTGTCCCTTCCCCAACCCTGCCCCTACCCACAGAGGGCCATGTCATCTGAAAGCTCCCCATTAATCCAGGTTCCCTGGAAAGGAAAGGGCTTTGAGGCAGAAGTTCTGTTTTGTTGTTTGGTTTGGGGTTTTGAGTTTTGATTTCTTTCTTTGGAGGTCCTCAGAGAGACCCAAGATTCTGCCTGAGCCACATCTTCAGACAGGTTAAGGGCCAGGGACATGGTACCTGAGGCAGAACCCAAAAGCACGGTGAACCAGCATTCCCATCCCCCCAAGAAAAGAAAGTAGTTGGTGGCCTCTCATCCCACCCCCATCTCCGGAGGCATCTGGAGAACCAGTGATGGGGGCATTCAATCAGTGCTCCGGGAACTCCATAAACTCTGTCATCTTCATGATGAAAAGGGCCTGGGCACTTGATCTTGAGGCAGGAAGAGTGCTGGCAAGACAGAGTTTGCAGCCTCACAGCTTTGGGCCTGGCAGAAGGCAGTGGCAGCTACAGGAGGGACAGTTGGGCAGAGCCCTCCTGGAGCTGTCATAAAGATCTGGAGAGCTGGGATGCAAAGGAGTAAGATCCAAAGAGCTCTCTCAAAACCCCACACGTGTGGGGATCCCAAACTCCAGAATGCCCCAGCTGCAGTTGGCATTGGGAAGGAAAAAAGCCCCACGGATAAAGGTATAGGGCTCTGGGGTCAGACTTCTGGATCCAACCCCAGCTCCTGCAATCTCAGTAGGGTGTCTTTGGCCACGTTTCCTAGCCAACCTGAGCCTGTTTCTTCATCTGTAAGTAGGAGTGATAACTAAATACCAACTGTGTAGGATTACTGAGGGTTTTAATTGGGTAATGTATATGAAGAGCCTACACAGTGTTGGGTGCATAGCAGATACTCAGCTGCTGGTAGTGGCAGAAGTAGCAGAAGGAAGAGGAAGAGGAGCTGGGGAGGAGGAGGGGAGGTGGGGAGAAGGAATAGTAGCAGTATACTGTCATCCCAGTTCACAGATGTAAAAAGTGGGGCCCAGAAAGATAAGGTAAGACATCTGGCAGCAGAATGTAGTGATTAAGAAGAGGGACCCTGAAGTCAGGTTACCTGTATTCAAATCCAAGCTCTGCCATTTCTGGCTATATGACCTGATCAAGTGACCTAACTGCTATGCCTCAGTTTTCTCATCTGCCAAATGGACAGTGGTAACACCTGCCTCATAGGATATGTAAAGTGCACCCTGCACAAGATGAGTGCTATGTAGGAATAGACTCTCATCATTGTCATTGTTGTGACTTCCTCAGGCACCATGGGTGGAAAGTTTGGGTGTAGAGGTCCCAGCTCTTCCTAGCTCTCAACCCCTTGGTTCCCATATAGCTCTCTTCTCTCATCTGGCCGGCCTGCCAGGCTCAGAGCAGTCCAAGGGGAGACTGCCTCAGACTTGGGGGCAGAGCCTCATCCGACCATCCGGGGAGGGTGCCTGACAGAGGCCAGGATGGTTGGGGATGGTGGCAGGGGGGCAGTGGGTTCCCATAGCACACGCCATGAATGGGCCTTGGAAACGGGCGATGAGGCAGCCCTGGGGCCAGGTGTGTTCTGCAGATCACAAGGGTATGTGGACACCAAAGGGACCCTAGGAGCAGGGCAAGGGGCCGGACACAGAGAGGCAGCAGAAGGCGAATACAGAAAACATCAAGAACATGAGTGGGAATTTCATTTGAGAAGCTTTTCTTGGTCGGAGGCATTTTTGACTCCCCTGCGTCCGGCCACACATTGCTTCCACTCCGGGGAAGGGATGTCATCTTCAGGAGAGAGCCTGGGGAAGGCAGTTTTGTTCCAGGGTCTGGAGTTCCCCAGGCTGGCCCACCTCCAAGGGAGATGGGGCGATGGATGGGGCGGGGGGCACTCACGTTTGATACAGTGGTTGGTGCTGTTCGCTGTCGTCCATCCTGGGCAGCACTTTCCCCCGCAGACGTTCCTCCTGTGGGGTCACCAAAACCGGTCAGCACAGGGACACTCAGAGCCCATCTGGTGGTCCTGCCCTTTACAGGCAGGGCCTCAGGTGACACAGTGAGGCCAGGAAGACTGTCCCTGTTGTAGAGAAGGCCGCATGGCCCAGGGGCAGGCCCTTGGGGATCAGACGTATCTAATGTTGAATCCTGACTCTGCCATTCTCTGTGTACCATCGGAAAAGTACAGTAACCCCTCACCCTCACTCTCTTCATCTGTAGAGTGGAGATAATAAGACCTGCCTAATTGTGTTGTGATGGTCAATGAGATGGAGATGTAAAGTACCAGACACGAAGAAAGCCTTTGACAGGAGCAGTGACAGTGACCATGAAGATGATAGACAAGCAGTTCAGAGAGCTCCAGCAGCTGGCCAAGGCTACCCAACCTGGGTTGGCCCAACTCTAAGCCCAGGCTCTAACGCCACAGTGACTCTCACCAAAATATAGACACCAGGGTCCCGGCCCTGCCAATGCTGACAATCCAAGAGAACCTGGAAGACACACAGAAAATAGACTCAAGGACGTGCATATGCATCACCTACCAACAAGTGCACCCAAGGAAGAGCCTTAGTGCTCAGGCAGGCTGGGGCATGGTACTGTGAGGGGGACTTAGGAATAGGGGATTGTTCTAGTTTGCTAGTGCTGCTGGAATGCAAAACACCAGAAATGGATCAGCTTTTATAAAGGGGGTTTATTTGGTTACAAAGTTACAGTCTTAAGGCCATAAAGCATCCAAGATAGCACATAAACAATTGGGTACCTTCACTGGAGGATGGCCAATGGCGTCTGGAAAACCTCTGTTAGCTGGGAGGCACGTGGCTGGCGTCTGCTCTGGAGTTCTGGTTTCAAAATGGCTTTCTCCCAAGACATTCCTCTCCAGGCTTCAGTTCCTCAAAATTGTCACTCTTAGTTGCTCTCGGGGTATTTGTCTTCTCTTAGCTCCTCCAGAGCAAGAGTCTGCTTTCAACGGCCTTCTTCAAACTGTCTTCCATCTGCAGCTACTCTCTCAGTTTTTAAGCATTCTTCAAAGTATCCCTCTTGGCTGTAGCAAGCTCACTCCTTCTGTCTGAGCTTATATAGTGCTCCAGTACTCCAATTCAGACCCACCCTGAACGGGCGGGGCAACACTTCCATGGAAATTATCCAACCAAAGGTCCTGTCCACAGTTGATTGAATCACGTTTTCACGGAAACACCCAAAGGATTCCAAAATCTAATCAACACTAATATGTCTGCCTACACAAGATTGCATCAAAGATAATGGCATTTTGGGGGACATAACACATCCAAACCAGCACAGGGGTCTAGGTTTTCTGTTTAAGTTGGAACGGTAAGCTGGGAGGAAAACGGGCTGGGGACTTGGGTTACGCTGCCTCTGCATGGTGAGCACGCTCTTTTCATTTGGGGAGGCTTTGGGGAGGCTAATGGGAGTTTGTGGAGGCTAGGGTCCCTTCCCCAGCTGCTCCTTGGTGCTGGTGCTGAGGGCACCCACGCTTTTCCCAACTTTGCCTTCAGTGTTTGCTTGGTATCTGGGGAGTCCCCCAGAACCAGGGTCAATGCCAGTAGACCTTCCTGGCAGCCTTGCCCCACCAGCGGGTTCACCAGCCTGGATTCTTGAGCTAAAACCCCAAATGACTGCACCAAGGTAACTTCCCAGAAGGGCTCTTCCCAAAGAATCTCTAGGGGATGACTGTGTGACCCCTGCCGGGCCTGGCTCTGTCTTCGTGGATATCATCATCATCATCATCATCATCATCAGAAACTGTTTACCCAGCAGGCATCTAAACCACAGAGTAGAAGTACAAGGCCTGGGAGTGACGTGAAGGCCCAAGCAGAGTGGCCATTCCTGTGAATGCTGTGGCCAGCATGACGAGCATCTGGTCCTGTTTAGGAGTCTGTTTAACATTGGAGTGGACCCCAAAGCTTGTGTGGTTTTTTTGGAGCTTTACAAAGAATTCAAAATAAATTCCTGCAGCTTGGAAAAGCTGAGGCCCAGTCCTGGCTCATTGGTCCCAAGCTGTGGGGAGCTGCCTCTCAGGGAGCACCCAGCACAGCCCCCCTGCCCTGGCCAAGAGCCAAGCCCCACCCTGCCCACCTCGAAGCCTCTCTGGACCGCTGCCTTCAGCTGTTTCTGGCCCCAGGAAGCCCTCCTCCCCACCAGGGTCCAAGTCACCAGGTTCTAGGAAGGGACTGGTTCCCATAGTCAGGGTTTCTGAGTGTGTACCCTAATAGAAGATGGATTCAGCTCACCCCTCATGGTGGGCCTGCTGCCCACCTGGCCCTCCTGCTCCCTGGCTGGTGCCTCAGGCCTGTCCTTTGGCTCCACACTCTGGTCCCTCATCGGGAGGGGCTGGCATCCCTGCCCTGGCTCTTGAGCCCCACCCAGGCCCTCTGTCCTGGTCGACCACTCAGGCCTCTGCTTCACCTGTCAGGGTCCAGGGCCTCCAGGTGCCAGCCCCTGCTCCGCAGCCAGCCCAGGTCGGGTGGCCCCTCTGTCTCTGCCCTCACCCCCGCTCTGCTTTCTGCTTTCACAGCAGGGGGGTGACAAGCACCAGCTTGGAGGCAGGTCAGCTGTGAAGAGCAACAAGAGGTAGAGAGTGGACTGGGTACCGGAAAGAGCAAACAGCAGGGGTGGGATTCACTCATTCACGCATTCCACAACTATATATTGAAGACCTGCAGTGTTCCAGGAATGGGTGAGGAAATAAGATAAATAAGGCAAGTTTAAAAATGTGTCACCTGAGTGATGGACACATTGGGGGAAATAAAGCAGGGAAAGGAGCTAGGGAGGGTCGAGGTTTGCAAAAAAAAAAGAGGTCTGTGAGAGGAAACAAGCTGCCTTCTGTGGGAATTTTCTAAGAACTAGGGCCAGTGGGAGCCCAGACAGCATGGACCGAGCCCACCTAGCCAGGGAGGTCATGACATGGAGCCCAGCCCCAGGAGGTCCCCTGAGCCAGCTGTCATCCCACATACCCTCAGGACGGCGATGCAGCTGCCTTTGGGAAGCAGCAGCCCGGCATGCTCTGCCTGCCAATAAGGGATGGCAGGGCCAGGGTGAGGACTGGCCAGAATGAAAGTTGACCAGGCTGAGGAGGCAGGCTGGGGCTGGGAGGGCACTCAAGAGGGATTCGGTACCCAATGGGGGCCTTTGAGCATCCATTCTAGGCCAAGAGCAGAGCCCAGGTACAGGTCTGGAGAGGTGACCACCTGGGAGATGACCATTCAGTGGGTCTGGCAGGGGGAGAGAGCAAATGAGCCCGAGTAGTTGAGGCATCCAATTCAGCAGCTCTGACTTGCTGGAAGGTAGGTACTGCTCAGAGCTCATGAGCCCAATCTCCCAGGTGACACCACTCAGCAAACATTAGCCAAACATCTAGCATCACTGTCCAGCCCTTGGGGAACATCTGGCTAAGATCCTAGCAGGCAGACAGGGACAGCTGCTGTCCCACCTGGGGGACATCCAATCATACTGGTCCTTTGTTAAAAACCTCCCACAGCTCTCCACTGCCTACACAAAGCCAACCTGCCTGTTGTCCCCACCACCCTTCCCTTGTCTCCACAACCATCCAAAACCAAGGCTGTGGCCCTCCAGGGATACAAAGTTTGTCACTCCCCAGTTGTACCATATATGGTCACGCTTTGATGCCTTTGCTTAAGCTACTCTCTCGGCCTAGAATGCCATCCCTCTCTTCTTTGCTGATTGAAATCCTTCACATACTCCAAGACTTCCAGATCAAATGTCACCTCCTTTGGGTAAAACCTCCTCTGACATAGTCTATCCAGCCTTCCCCATTCTCCATCTGCTGGGAGCACTTAGCACTGTTTTGTCTCCAGTTGTTGGTTGTGTCTGTCTCTACCTTGGGTATCTTAAAGATTCTTTCTTATACTTCTTTGTGCTTTTAGGGTCTAACACAGTGCCAGACACATGGTATATGTTTAATAATCTTTGTTTCACTTAATCCAGTGAGTCCCAATAAGTGGGATGAGCAGCACTGAGGGTAGGAAAGGGGGTTTTAGGTTTACACGATCACAGCATTCAACAGTGCTGAATCACATGGTTGAGAAAGTGATTCCCTTTTCAGTGATCTTTCGGGCCTGATTAGGTCAGTGGAAAGACTCCATTTGAGGCTGAGTCCTCACTGCAGAGCCACCTCCAACACCCACCAGTTTCCTTTTCAACAGGGAAAACAGGCCGCAGGGTTGAGCTTCCTAAGATAATGGTTTCTGATTAGAATTTTAGGATATTCTGTTTTCATCTCAACTTTTCCTACAGTTACCTTCTCTTTATGTCAAGTGGTAGTATTTTCAGCTTATGATAGTGATACAAAATTTCTCTTTAAAATAAATTTATTTATGTAGAAAAATGAGTCAAGTGTTGGTAATAACAAAAACAAAACAAAAAACTCACCTAGCTGTCCAAAAACAGAAGAATGGATAAATAAAGTATGGTTGATTCAGACAATGGAATAATATACAACAGTTAAAATGAATAAACTTGGGCTAATTATATTAACATGGTTAAATCTTAAAAGTCAAATGAGAAGGGGAAAAAATAAATCATAGAAGGGCAATTCAATGTGGTACCACTGTTGTAAGTTTAAAATATGCAAAACCAACATTGTTTATTTTTATGGATCCATGCATCTTTAGAAATGGTATGAAAAATACATGGGAATTGTAAGTAAATTAAGGGTAGTGGTTAACTCTGGGGAGAGTGGCGTATTTATAAAGGAAATGTCAACTAAAAAAGCTGAAGCAAAAATGACAAACTATTAAGGCTTGATAAAATTGGATTGTGAGTTCCATTATTTCCACAAATTTTTGTATGTTGTAAAACTTTGTAATATAAAATATTTTCAAAATAGGCCACAAAATCCTGTAATTTTTAGTGTATTAATTTAAAGAAAGATATTCATAACAGAACGAACAAGAGGGAGAAAGGGAAAAATGTGAAGGTACATGCTGTGAGGCTGGTTTGAGAATCATTGACGTTTGGGAAACACTGGCTTAACAAGGCCCCTGTAGATTGTAAGTTGCATGAGTACAGGAACTGTTCCTGCTCTAGTTGTTGCTATATGCCAGACATTTAGCACATACCTAATAAATCTTTGTTGTGTGCAATAAATGTCTACTACATTGCATGTTTCATAAGAACAGGGACTCTGTCTTGGGCACTGCTATATTCCCAGGGTGCAGCACAGTGCCTGACATATGGGAAACCTTCTACAAACATTGGTTGAATAAATGAAAGACTCTCCAACAGTAGTAAGGCAGTTCCCAGCTTCACCACCAGATGGCACTTGATCCTTGGCCCTGACCAGTAAGCAAGGCAATGGCCATACTGGTCAGTCTGGCCAGAAGCCATTAACCAGAACGGACCTGGGTAGAGGAAGCCAATGGACAAGATTGCCACTCAGCACCTCCCTGGCTGACATGAGCGGCTGGCTGGAGTGCTAGAGGAACCCGCTCTTCACCAAAGCTACAGAAGATAATCTGGGAGAGTAGTCAAGCTCAGCACATGATGTGATGTGTGCACCTGCATCTAGCAGGTGCCTGTGTGTGGCTCCCAGCCCATGCCCTTACACACATGTGCACACCCACCAGCCCTATGCTGGCGAGGATCTGATTTGCCTACCACCACTTCATTTCAAGACTTCTAATAGCCCATTTTCCACACCCTCCCTTCTGTTACCCCCCTTCCCCCACCTATAGCATAAAGTCCCCCATGATCTGGCCCAATCTACCCCTCCAGTCTCAGCCCCCATGGCTCTTCTACTGCCCCTGGGCAAGTACCAGCAATGAGAAGGCCTTGCCTTGGGCAGTACCGCACCTGCACACCACCCTCACCTCTGGGCCCCACTCCTGCCACCTCCCCTTTCCTCTCTGCTTCTTCACCTACTGCCCAATCAAGCTTGGGGTGGGGTGGGGTGGGGGTTTCCCACTCACAGGGTCTCCTTCTCCTCTGACCTCCTCAGCCACATCCATCCCACTAATTAGCACTTAGCATAAAGCTTCCAGTACTAGAAAGCACGTTCACTAGTACATAACTGTTCATTTCTCCAATTCAATTTGAAGTAACCTGCTCTCCCGGCAGGGACAATGCCTTTGTCTCTGGGTCCCCATCCCCTATCCCATGCTCTCTGTACACAAGCTGTTAGGAAGCATGTATTCACTTGCTCACGTCAGGAAAAAAAAAACAAAAACAAAAACAAAAACAAAAACTGAAACTTGGTAAGAGATTCGACAGTGCATGGCTCTACTCTCTGCTTGTTTTAAGTTGGGTTTTCTGGGCCTTCGAAGGGCTCCAGGGAGTCCATCCACTCAGTCAACAGGTACTTAATGAACACCAACAATGGGCCAGGCTCTGTTCTAGACAATGGGGTGACGCAACAATAAACAAAACAAAGTTCCTGATTTCATGGAATTTACATCACTGTGGGCTGGGATGCCAGACCATAAACACATAAACAAATAGATATATAATATACCAGATGGAGATGAGTGCTATGAAGAAACATAAGGCAGGGTGAAGGGAGAGATGGAGCAGGACTGGTCAGAGAAGGCCTCTCTGAGCAGAGAGGAAATGAATCGTGCTGAAATATGGAAGAAGAGTGTTCCAGCAAGGAAAACAGCCAGTGCAAAGGCCCTGAGGTGGAACCTCTTCAGGAGTACAACTGGGGTTACACATGTCCTTCAGGCTCTGCAGCAGACTAAACCCAGCCCAAGACAGATGGAGACCTGGGTCAGAGCCCTTGCCAGCCTCCCCAATCACGCCCCCACCCAGCCCTCTACTCCGGAGACATTTGTCATGCTCAGGCAATGTCGAGAGCCCCGCAGCCAAGATGATCTCCTACGGGGCGGGCGAGGGAAGCCTCCCCAAGCTGCAAGAGCACTCCGGGCGGGCAGCGGTTGGTGCCCAGGGGGACCACAGAGAGTAAATCGCCGGGCTGGGGGGAGGCTTAGCTTTGCAAAGTGCGCGAGTCGCCGACACTTAGATGCACATGTGCACAAAGATGCAATTCCCCACAAATCTACCGTGCCGCAGCCACATCGACGTGCCCGGGAGCCCGTGCCCACCCCCACTCCCATGCCCAGCCCTCCGCGTGCCCAGGCCGTCCCGCGCCCCAACCCAACACGTTCGGCTCCGTTGCCAACTCCTTCTAGAAGATCCATCTGCCTCCCTCCCTAGCTCCCCGAACGCCCTTCACTTGCTGCGCCCCCAAACCCTCCCCTCAATCTTTCACATCCCGGCTTAAGATCGAGTGCCCGCTCCGCCGCCCCCACCGCACTTCCTCTCGGATCCCAGCAGCGCTGCGGCTCTGCTGGCACGGATTAGCTAAGGGCTAAGGAGAGCGGGCGAACGAAGAGGCGCCTTGGGGAAAGAAGTTCACATCGTGGCTCCAGGAGAGCTGGTGCCAAAGGGTCTTTTCTCTCAGGTCCTGAACAGCGGGTCAGATTTCCCAGCCTCGGCTTCGGGATCTGGGTGCTGTATCCCCGCAGTACTGAGGCCAGGGGTCGAAGGGCCAAGCCCGGCACCCTCTACTCTCCCTTGCCCACCGCTCCACCAGCGCGCGCACACGAGCCCCGACCCTCACTCCTCGTCCTCACACCCCCCTGGGCCCCTCTCGCGTGCTCACCCTGTGAGCCGCCCTCGCGGCGGGTTTGGGGACGCAGTCCCGGGCCTCGGCGGGGTCCTCAGGCGCGGCAGAACCGTGGCGGCCCGGGCGCGGGGTGCGGGCTCTTGCTGGCCCAGGGGACTGCCTCTCCACATCTGCGCAGGTGGCTGGAATCGGCGCGGCTGCTGCGCGCGGGGCGGCCTCCTGGTCCCCACCTCAGTCGGACTTCTGGGGCTCCCCCTGCCCGGCTGAGTCCGCTCCGTGGGCGGCAAGCCCGGGACTGGCGCGTCCTGCTCCCGGAACAGACTGTACATCTTGGCTCCGGGCGCCGCGGGGTAGCTGTCCCCAGGGCGCCGCAGCCGATTCGCGTCCCTGCCAGCCGGCTCGTATCTCCCCACGGAGTCTCTCTGGGCATGACCCATGCCCACGAAGAGAACCAGGGAGAGAGGCAGGAAACCCTTCCAGGGGTTCCGCAGGGCGCACACTGGGCGGCGGGCGGCGGGCGGCGGCCTCATGGCGCCGGGGGTGGCGGGGGAGCGGCGCGCGCGGGGAATCACCCCCGGCTTTCAGTCGGCGCACCGGAGCTGCCGGCGGGCTGCGCTCCGCGTCTAGGGAGGCCCGGAATCAGCCGACAGCGGCTCTCCCCGGAGCGAGGGCTGGGCGGTGTAACCGCCGGGGTCTGCGCCTCGCGTCCGCTCTGGGTCTCCAGCTGGGCGCGGAGAGAGGCTGCACCTTCGCGCCTTCTCCCAGCTCACTGTAGCCTTTTGAAGCGGAACCGGAGAGTTTTATTTTTGGAAACCTCCCGGTTTCTTCGTCTCTTTTATCCACACCATGCCCCCTCCTCGGAGGGACAGCTCAGCCCCCTCATTACGGGAGACGGAGAGAGGAATTCCAGCAACACCCACTTTGGCACCGGGCAGCAAGCGGGCGGCGAGGGGGATTAACTCCTGAGGAGCTGGGGGAGGCGCAGAGCTGACCCGAGGGCCGTTAGGGAAGAGGGCGGCTGCCGGGGCAGCGGGAACTGAGCCACCGCTCTCCGGCGGTGGGCAAGCTCCAGCTGCGAGCCGTCCCAAGTTTATCTCTCGCTCGACCTCAGAAACAGACTCCCGCTCTGATGACCAAGGATGAAGACTTGAAGGTCTGAAGGAAGCCGAGAGAGGTACCGAGACCTGCATGACATGGCTAGAGTCCGAGGAAAGGGAGCCCGGCCCCTTGGTTTCCCGCCCCGGCCGCTGGGGACGCCGGGTGCCGGTGGGCGCTGGGGCAACACCGAGGCACTCGCCCCCCTCCTCGGCGGCGGGACGTGGGGGCGCTGGCAGGTCGCCTGGAGGCGCGCGCCCCCTAGCGGAGTTGGCCGCGTCCCTGGCCGTCCCGTGGCGAGCGGAGCGGGAGACTTAACTTTGTGGCCTCGGGGTGTGTGGGACGGGAAGCTCCCCAGTGACCCTCGCCGCCGGCCCAAATCCCCTTCATGTTAGGCCCTTCGACTCCTTCGCTCTTGGTTCTTAATCCCTTTTCTGTTGTGTCAGGGTCGGGCCTGGGTCTGGGGTGGTGATGGCTGACGCTGGAAGAGGTGTCCTCTTTTCACAGAGGAATAAGCATTGGAACCTCTTGAATAAGGCCACTCAGTGAGACGGCGAGTGTCAAAGAAGGGGCTGAAATCCAGCCTCCTGCCTCTGGCTCCGGGGTCCATCCTCTGGACTTGCCCCCCTTGTCCTCTCACTCCCTCGGGAATTTCGACATGGGGCGGGGGTGGGGGGTGGCGGGGTGGTGGTGGTGGTTCATGAGCCTCTAATTGATCAAGCCCAGATGAGAGATGTGGACTCACAACTTCCTGTGTTGGCAGTAAGGGGGGAGGGGTGCAATGCCAACTGCCACTCCTCTGTGTACCCTCAACAATCAGCTCATCATTCACACTCATGGCCCCTGCCATGATGCCTAAAGCCCTGGCCAAAAGCATGGCTGCTCCTGGTGCATTATTTAAGCCTACTGTTCCCTAAGTCAAGAGGCAGAATGAAGGAGCAGGACGGAAGACAGCAATTTACAATGCCCACTTCCATGCCACACAAAGGATGGGCATGCACAGTTAACACCCAGTGTTGGAATAAAGCCTCAACTCCTGATCTTGACCTACAAAGCTCTACACCACTGGCCCCATGCCCCCCACCCCCACCCCCCAATCTCACCACTCACCACCACAGCTGCACTGGCCTTCTGCTAGTCAAACAAGCCAGGTTAATACGCACTTCCTTTCACCTGTAACACTCTTCTCCAAGATGTTTCTAGAACTAGCACCTTGGTTACTTCATCTCTCGGTTCAAATATCACCTCCACCAAGTCATTCTCTAACATATCACCCTGTTTTATTATCTTCATTTATTTGTTTACTTGTGTAATGGATTTATTGAATGGGCTGAACCTAAAGAGGGATGAGGGAATGCCTTTATTTTTCTCAACCCATTGCCTTCTGCCCTATTATGGTGAATTTCTCTTCCCCACCCTTAATGACATCTCAGGCAGAGTCCACATCTTTCCTATCCCTATCTGTCACAAGAACAGTCTCGTTTCAGTACTGAAGACCAATTTTCAGGCACTAGAATGTCTGGACCTCTCCAAATTAAAACCTCATTTGTAATTTAAAACCCTTCCCCTCCTCCCACAGGCTGCTCCCTCGGCTCAGGAACCAGTGGTGGAGGGATGTGTGTGGGGTGTGCTCTGCTTTTCTGATCTTCCTTTTCTACTGTGGCTTTTCCATATCAGGGGTGGGGCACAGGTGTTAGAGGAGAAGTGGTGAGGTCTCCTGTGACTGGCGCCACAGGAGAACATTTGTGCATTCTTGGGAGGTTTTCTGCAGACATCTACCCCACACTGCCGTGGCAAAGCACTCTCTGGTCAACCTTTTGTAGATCCCTGCATCCCCTGCCCCTCCATGGGATTTTCACATCCAAGCAAGGCAAACCCCTCATGAGTTGGGTGCTCCTCACCCTGCATAGAAGTTACTCCAGGGAGGCTCTGTAGTCAGAATTCTCCAGACTGGAAGTGCACTTACGTCTCTTTGTTGATGTACAACCCTCAATTCTTAAAGACATATGTTGGATTCTCCCAAGAACTTTCTTGCTGTGTTTTGGTGCACTTCAGTTTCCAGCAATTTGGCCAGCTCCAGAGGAAGTAAAGTTATGGGGAATCATACCAGTATCTACTTCTTATAGGCCCAGTGTCTCAGACTATTTTTCTTGAGAGCCCCCTTTGCTCGGTTTGCGTTTGGGGAGTACCCTCTGAGGGGAGATCTCAGCCTTGCCTACCAGGGCAATAGTTCTCCACCTCAGTGACTTTCTTCAATCCCTTTCATTTGTAGAATGAAATTGAGGGATGGGATTTGACTGTCATTGAACCTGTTCTGCCTATGGTAAAGTGTGTAGGACTTCTCCTTAGAATGTAAGGATATTTAGCCCTTATTGTTCTAGACTTTGGGGCTTCAACAGAAATTCTAAAACTGTAGGAAAAGTCCTGTTCAACAATGTACAAAATTGCTTATTGTTTGACTTCCCAAACCAAAATGATAGCTCTAAAAGAATGTTTGCCATTCAACTGTTTCCCCTAGAACAGTGCTTGATTCTAATAGGCAGTCAAGAAATACATGTCGAATGGATGGTTAAGTGAATGACTCACAGAACAAACCAAGTAGGGAGGGCTAGTGTCATCAGACCCATTTTAAGAGAGAAAAACAGGTTCTGGCCCAAGTTCGCATGCCTGCTGCCTTTTGGTCTAGCCTTGAAGATCCTTGAATGCTACACCTTGCTTTTTGGGACGAATGCCAACTCCATTCCCAGAATGCTCAGTTCTCTCCAGAGACATTGCTCCTTCATGACTATGGGAAAACCTCAGCTCCACACTTCTGTCTCCTTGCCCAGATATCTGCCTAACTCTAGTTCCAGGCTTCTATCTTCTCCCCACAACTTGCCTAAAAGTTCCTGCAGGAGCTCTCCTCTTCACTCCTCAACGCTCACTTCAGATCCCCACGAGTCTCCCAAGACCAGAAACCTTGGCCTCATCTTCGTCCCTGAGCTATTTTTTCCTCCCGTGTGTCCAAGTCATTATTACTGCTCCGTCTCCTCTGTCTGCACTTCTGGAAACCTGCCACCCATTCAGTCTCCCTGCTCGGCCTCAGCCAAAACCCTCACACAGACATAACTTCCCTCACCACCAGGTGCCCCTCCCACTCCTTGGTGAATAAGTGGCCTTTGGAAATTCCCACCCTGTTCTCCTGGGGACCCATAGCCTGGATAATCAGCTCCAAAGATAAGCATCTCCTACTCCCACCCCCAGCCCAGCCCCAACCTCCCACCTTCCATCACTCCCTTTCCCTGAAACTGTTGGGACCTGTTAATGCGGCTCTTCAGAATCTCCAATTCCATAAACACTTTGAGTTGCGTATGGTTTTTTTTCAAGCTGCCAAAACTTATGGAACCTACTATGACCCAAGCACTGTGCTAAGCATGCTCCATCAATGGACCCCTGTTTACTCTAACAAAGGAGGCATTATCATTTCCATATTGTGCAAAGGAGGAAACTGAGGCTGGGAAAGGTTACAGGCCTGCCCAAGATCACAAAGCTTTAAGTAACAGGATTCAAACCTCCATCATTTCCCACCCAAATCCAAACTTTTAAGACTGCACCATCTAGCCTCAAGTCTGGGCTTTGGAACAGGTGGCCCTCCACACAACTGAAGTAGTACACCCAGCCAGCCCCACTGCCACCCCCACCAATGTTCCTCCACCAGGTATTCACAAATGCCCTTTCCTTTACCCATATTTCAAATCCCTGGAGACCCAGAGATATCAGAATTTTCTACTCCCCTCTACCCTTCCTCCCAGTAAAAGAAGAGAGAGACTAACTATTTCCAGAATGGCCCTGACTCACCATGTGTCACTTCCCCACCCTGACCCCAGCTTCCTCCCCAAAGGGGCACAAGAATGATGCTGAGCCTACTCACCCTTCTCTTGGGTCTGGGGAAGGAGAACATCTCTAGAAAGCCCTGCAGAGAGAATCTGGAGGGGTCGATAAAGAGATTCCAGCAGGGAAAAGTCTGCCAGGACCCAATGCATCACCAGAGGGGATGACAGTCTGCTGGACACCCAGGGCAACCTAACTGCTTTCCCGTGTCTTGCTGGAATACTGCTAGCAGCCAGAGAACTACCAGAACCTTAACTAATTTGGTAAATGAGGACCAAAAACAAGGATGGCTTTTCTGCTTCCTCTGCTCAGACCCAGACTCCCAACAGAATTCCAAGGATTTTTCTTCCTTGGAAGTGACTGGACCTCCAGCCCTGAATTCCTCTCCCCTGGAGAGCTTGTTCCCCTGCTCAGAACAAATAACACACAATCGGTTAATCAGTGGGCAGAACAGCCCGCAGGGAGGTTAACTGAGCCCCCGGCCTTCCAGATGAGAGCAGTTCACGGGCTCGGATGCCTGCTCTGGACACTGGCCAGCTGAGACCCCTGCATTGTGCAGCTGCAGCCTCCAGTTGGAAGGTGAAGTCTGCGTGGAAAGGCCCTGGCTCCCTCCTGCACAAGGCCTTGAAGGTCCTCAGAGGCTGCCAAGACCACTCCGTCTCAGACACCTCAGCCTGGCTTCTCCCCAGAACTCACAACCACCCTGCCTAGGTCTGTCATGCCCGTCTCCTCCGGGTGTGCATGACGTGCTGGCTGGGTGGTGGCAGCCATAATGCAATGGCCCATGCAGGGTTCAGGTGAGCCGCCTATTATTGCAGAATGTTCTGGGAAGGGTCCCCACAAACACTCATCGAGAGGTGAAGGTGCAGAGTTCTGAGCTACCCTTGGCCTCTATTTCCACATCTGAAAATGGAGATAATGACACTGTTCTGGCCACCCCACTTTCAGAGCAGATTAGACACCAGCCCTATTCACTGTGTCATGGGAGGGGATCAATGACCACTAACTGCTCCATTTACCACCTGGTATTTCTTGAGCACTTAAAATGTACCAGGCACTGTGCTGAGTGTTTGTCGCTGAGTCCTCACAATAATCTTATGAAGGAAGTACTATCATTTCACCATGTGGCAGATAAGGAAATTAAGACTCAGGGAGGTGAAGTGACTTACCCATAGTCACATAGCTAGTATGTGGCTGAGTTAGGATTCACTCCTGGTTTGTCTGGTTTCAGATACTCAACCAATGCCAGCTTCTAGGGAAAGGGGGCCACCTTCAGCTGTGTTTCTCTAGGAACCAGGAGCATTCACAGCTCATTGTGGTGTAGTGGGGGTTGCCAATGGCCACACAGAATTGCTGTCACAGTTTCGCACCCCTGTCTCACCCTCACCCCCACCCCCTCCCTCCAAGCACATCCCACCACCACCCCCCTTAGGCCTGTTTACAAGCTAGGGGTACATTGTGGGTCAGAGGAGGATGGAAGTCACCATGGTAGGTTTCAGTGGATCTGATTCCCACCCAACAAGGAGAAGGAAGGGAATCGTGCTTACCCTAAAGCAAGCAGTTTGCACATTGCTGAATAAGCCTCGCCCCTCAGCTTCCCTCTTTGGAGAAGAAAAGCAGCATAAATAGAGCATCTATGCAGCCCTTGTGATAGGCATTGGAATTCCCATTTTACAACCCAGAAGGGTGAAGTCTCTTGCTCACACAGATAGGAGTCAAGCCAGGATTCAACCCACAAGTGTGAACAGTTCCAAAGTCCGTGCCGATTCCACTACAGTGCGCTGCGTTTGCTCCAGTTTGTCCTGCAATGATGTGAAATGGGTCGCTCTTCACAATAACTTATTTCACTCCATTTCCCTTCACGTTCAGTCTCTGCTACAAAGGTGGGCTGATCTGAAAGCCCCATATATTTAGCTGTAAGCTCAGACAACATTTTTTATTTACCTGCATAAATACCTTCAGTCTCTGAGTAGGACAGAAACTTCTAGAACTCCTGGGACATGAAGCATAACTTCTCCCCAAGCAGAGTCTCTGAAGACCTGAGCAGGGCAGCAGTGTGAGCACCCAAGTAGGCCACCTCCTTTTATTTCCTCCCAGTAAGACCAGAGGGACTTCATGTGCTCACTGGGGGTGAGGGGAGAAGTCTTTGGATGGGAGAGGAATCACACATTGTATTATCCTCCCAAAATCCTCAGGGAGAAACCCCTATGGGCTGGGGGATTGTGCAGGCCTCTCCAGCATTCTGGAGATGATGTGCAGGGATCTGAGGACAAGATGAGCAGGAAGCAACTTCCCTCAGCTCTCAGAGGGGACTCCCAGCCTCTCCCCACTTTGGCTGGCCTGCAGGGACATGGTGACATCCCTCACACTCCAAGGGATAGGGGTTGTGGGGCAGAGAAGGGGGGCTGCTGGAGGGTCTTTCCTGCCCCACCCCTTATCATCAAGTCAGTAAAGGGGGTACCACGTTCTGCCATCATCTCCTGAAGTCCATCTAACTGCATCATATGTTGAGAATGAGGAAACTCAGTGGCATTTGTCCTGGTGCCCCCAAACACTCTCTAGGACTCCAAGCCTTTAGGGGACAGGTGGGGACCCCATGAACTCCCAGGAAAGGAAACCAGCACCAGGCTGAGGAGGGGCAGGGGAGGAGTGAGGTACAGTCAGATCCCGGGGGGGCCCCAACCCATCTGCATGATTCATTCCTTGTTTCTGTCCACTCTGGTCTGAGTGCCTTGGCCCAGGGGCCTCCGGGACGTTGTAACACAGGCTGGCCCCTTGCCCATTAGGGCTCAGCAGACAAAAATTAAAGATCTCACTCCTCAGGAACTCACACAGACAGCAGAGGCATGCTCTGCTCTCTGCCTCTCCAGACCAGACCGCTAGCCAGCGGACGCCGTTGGCCAAGGGAGGAGGGAAAGGCGTCTCCAGCAACTCCCCCTCCTTTTCGCCCCCACATCCAGTCTGTCCTGAAGCACCGGCCACTGCCCTCTCTCTTCTCCCCCTCAGGTCCTATATGGAAGAAGCTGGTGGCCCCCACCAGCTCCACTCCATTCTTTCTGCCTGACTCACCTTCTTCTGTTCCCTTGTTCACACAGAGCACCTGCTCCGTGCCAGGCCCTGTGGGAGGGGCTACGAAGACAACAGTGAGAAACAGACTTGTAAACAACCAACCAAACCTTTCCTGGCAGCACAGTTCCGATCAGGTCACTCACCTGCACAACAAACCTCACAACCAAGGCCCAGCACATGACCTTGTCTCCTACCCCTCCCCTCTGTGTATGCTGACACTCACCCAGTCTCATTCCCTCAAAATCCCTCCAATTTCTTCTCTCCCCTCCCCTCATCCCATTACCTTGCCTCACACCATTTCCCTCATCTGGGATGTTCTTCACCTGTCTCTGTGTTACAAGCCTGTCCCGTCTCAAGGCCACCTCCTCCGAGAAAACCTCCCAGGCTCCTCAATCTGGAAAGCTCTCTCCCTCGACTGAACGCCTGTAGCTCCCAGCCACACCTCACTCCATCCTGCAAGAGCGGTCACAGCTGCCCATCCTGGAGGTGTGGGAAGAGCACGGGGCTTTGGAGCTCTAACCTCAGCACTTCATTTAGCAGCTGTGTGGCCACAGCTAAATGACTTAACCTCTTTGAGCCTCAGCTTCCTCCACAATGGAACAGAGATTGTCATGATTGTCTTTCTACCCATGGCACCTGCAGGGGGGAGAAAGCAACTGCATTTACCAATGACCCTACACTGTACTCCAGGTCACAAATGACTGGTCCGAGGCTGAGCCCCTGACCAAGGGCAGCCCTTTCCGTAGCTGGCCAGTGACCTTAGTGTTCTTTGCTCTTCACTGCTCTTAACTGGTTGCCGGGCAAATCAGATTCTCTCTTGACAATGGGCACTACGTGACTTTACTTTGACAGCCAAGAATAGGCAACTCCCTGTCCTGTGGTGCTCACAGTCCAATGGGAGTTCATATAACCACAGAACAAAAAAGCCAGAGAGGTGAAGTGACTTGCCCAGGGTCACACAGCCTGTCAGTAACACAGAGAAGGGCAGTGCTCAGTTCTCTGGACAAGGCTGGGATTTGATCCAGGGTGTTTGTCCCCAGCTACAGGCTCAAAGGGTATGTGGCTCTGAGCTGACTGTCTCAAGAAGACTGAGAAGTCACAATGCATCAAGCTATACTCAGCATGTGGGCAGATTTGGAGCAAAGGGCTCCTCCGTTCAAAGCAGTCATTAAAGGCCAAGGGCAAATCATGGCAGGGAGCACAGACCCTTGTTCTAGCCCTGAGACTACTTCCAGTGTGTCTCTCTGATCAAGCCACTTCCCTTCTTTGGGCCTCAGTTTCTACAGCTGTAAAAAGAAAAGACTTTACTGGATGAACTTGGAGTTCCCTGTCAACATGAGGATTTTTATTCGAGGAGCAGACAGGCAAGGGGTAGACATGGATCCAGTAATTGCAGGAGCCACAGAATGTGAATGCTGGAGGGAGCCTCCCTAAGAGACCAGCTAACCCACTCCCTTTGATTTGCAGTTGAGGAAACTAAGGCCCAAAATGGAAAAGATGTTTGCCCAAGGACACATGACTGGTTATTGGCAGCATCAGCACTTGAACCAGGGTCTCCTGACTCCCAGGCCTTTTAACTCTCTCTCTTTCAACAACCCCAAGAAGCCGGGAGCTCTTTGGCCATTTGGGCCAAGGAAGCCAAGAATCGCTGGGCATGTCAACAGTGGAGCCTCAGAGCCTGGGAACATCTCCGACAGGGAAAGTGCAAGTGCCAAAGCCACTGGCGGGAGGGATGGGGTTGGGGTTGGGGACAAGGCAGGGAACACTGGAGGTAAGCTGTCAGTATGTCTCCCCTTCTGATTGTCAAAGAGAAACAGAGAAGGGTTCCCCCATTTCTGATTGAGTCATTGCTCTATGAAGAATTGTTCTTTCTCTCTCTGCCTCTCTCTCACACACACACATACACAAACACACACACACTGTTCACCCCTGCCTAGCTGGCTGCTGAAACCTGCCACCTGCAGCCTCACTCTCAAGAAGTCTATTTGTATTCTCAGGAACATCTTTGCTGGGTCTGTAATTCCTTTTGCTGCCTGAATTGGCTCTAAGCATCTGCCCACCTTCTAATGCTCAGCCTGTTTGGCTGTGCCCTCATTCCATAAGCATTTTTTGAGCACCCAAAATGTGCCAGGCACTGTACTAGGCACTGAGGACCCAGGGACGGATGGGACAGCCTCACTGTCCGTGTGATGATTAAGTGCTTCAGTAGAGGAATTAACCGTCTTTCAGGCTCACTGAAAAACTGCTAACCATGCAGGGTAGGGGGTAGGCTCAGGAGCAGTTCTCAGAGGAGATGACCTTGACTTGAATCTTGCAGGCTAAGGAGGAGTTCACCATACAGAGGAAGGGGCAGTGAGGAAGGCATTCCAAAGAGAAGGCACTGCATGAGTAAAGGCATGGGGCTAAGACAAAGCCTGGGCTATCTGGGGGATTGTAAGTAGCTTGTGTGGCTGGAGTTTAGATAGGAGAGGGAGTTGTGGAAGGAGATGAGACTGGAGAGGTAGGTTGGGGCCAATTTCTGGGGGACTTAATTCTAATCAGCTCCCTCTCTCAGCAAGATGAACCTGTTCCCCACATCCAAGCCACTAGCTGGCCCTGGAATGGACAGACTATTCATCTGGAATTCTGAAACTAATGTCTTCTGATCAACAGCAACCCCAAGGGGTCACTTGCATGGGAGAAGGGGTGGACACACCCTAAATCTCCATTAACCCACACAAAGTCACCCTACATAAACATCAACTGATATAAAGCAGGTAAGCTTGCCATGTTTAAAATTGATTCCCCAGCCCCACTTCCAACCAGTCTTCCCATCCACATGGCCCCTCTCTTACGGAAATTGTGGACCTACTGATGTGGCAGATCTGGCCTAGTGTCCCTTCCTTATGACCTTTTCCCCAGGTACCTCCACTTTCCTGAACTGCCTACTCCCCCTGGACCCCTGTTTTCTTCTGGGGACCCGGCCTCCCCAGTCAGGCTCCTGTCCCCAGTCTCCCTCTTGCTTGGCCCCAGGTTCTCCCCAATCCCACAAGGTCGTGCTGTTGAAGTTACATCATGCCTGGGTGCCACAACATATATCACCTGCTCTGCAGCCTTCCTTGTAGCTTTGCTCCACAGATAGATAAACCACATATGCTTGATGGCAAACAGATAGTGCATAGGATTTCAGCCATCATTTATTGAGCATCCGCTCTGTGTCAGGCATCAGGGTTGCCAAGAAGAACAAGTCTTAGTTCCTATTCTTGAGAAGCTTCCAATATTGTGAGCAAGGCCAATAATATATGTCACGGTAAATGCTATGATGGAGATAAGCTCAGAGTACAAAGCAAATGCAAGTACAGGGCACCCAACCAAGACTGAGAGAATAGAATGATTTGCAAGGGAAGGTCCTAAAGAAGGTTCTACCTGAGCTGGGTCTTGAAGACTGGACAAGGCTCATCCTGGAGAAGATGTAAGGGAGGGGAAGAAGAGGCAAAGCAGTGATGACTGGAGCCAGGTTCACAAGAATTGAACCACTTCAGATCTACCACAGTTCTTTTCTGAATGGGATTCCTGATCAGAGAAATCTTGCCATATTTTTTAAAAGTTTCAAATGTTATTCAATGTGGATAGGCTGGGGAAAAGTGGAGCACATGTTAGTGCGGTTAGATAGATGAGATAGATGTATAGATGTGTAACCAGTCATTCCCCACATTGCTGAATGGATGGAGGTCATTGAGATCTACATGAGTATGTGACACAGAACCAAGACCTATACAAGACTTCTACACACAGTCTGGATGAAGTCAGAAAAGGCATTCTTATCTAATTTTCACATGATGTAGAACTGGAGGAATAAATGATAAAATTGGATGACAGAAGTAAGATATAAACTGATTTAGATAAGTTGAGATTTGATAGATAAGTGAAAAAGTCTTGTATCTTGGTCCAAAAACTATCAATAATGTTAAGGATGAGGGAGTCTTGCTTTGATAATAGTTTATGGGAAATGACCTGATTTTGGAGAAGGTGAGTGGTGGTGGTAGGAGGAGCCTGATCAAAAGATAGAGCCTGGTTAGCCACTGGTTCGAAATAAGCTAACGATGCAACATTCCAAGGAATCTAGTGCCACTTTGGATAGAATCCAGGCTTACAACAGGGAGGGTAATGGTGTCCTCCAAGCTGCTCAGACACCATAGAAGTTTTGTGCTTAATTCTGATGCCCTGTTTTAGACGACTTATTAGAGTTCCTAATCATGCCAGGGGAAGGCGACCTGAATAAATATAAAATAAATACATCCAAGGGAGCAATTGAGATATTAGAGAAGAGAAATCTTGGTGGGGAAATTTTGGCAATCTTCAGTGATTGAAAGTTTATTGAGTTACAGATGGATTCAGTTTGTTCTGTATTTACATTAGTCATAGCAAGTTAACTGCTGTAACAACAACCCCCAAAGAGTAAGTTTATTTTTGCTCATGTCAATCAGGGAGATGGAAGGGTTCTGATCCACCTAGCCATTCAGGGACCCAGGTTCCTTCCATCACAGAGCACAAATATCTTACAGAGACTCCTCCACCTTTGGATTCAGCCAACAAAGGGGTAGAGAAAAACAATGTGGGGATTGCACAGAAAGTGAGTTGAGGGAAAATGCCTGGAAGAGGCAAACGTCCCTTCTGAATACATTCCATTCACTAGAACTTAGCCATGTGGCCACACCTTACAACAAGGGGTCTGGGAAATATAGTAGAACTGTATGCCTAGGAGAAAAAGGAAATGAGGTTTGGTTTTGGGCTTTATAGTTGTGGGCTTGGAAGAGACTGCCTAGGGGGAAAGTTAGGAGTGAGATGCAATAAGGGTTTAATATGTCCACACAAAGACTTGCACACAAATATTCTTAGCAACATTGCTCACAATAACCCCAAATTGTAAATAACAACTGGTGAACAAACAGAATCTGGTATGTCCATAAAAGGCAGTACTATTCGGCAATAAAAATGGAGCAAAGTAGAAGTACATGTGATGACATGGATGAACCTCAAAAACATTATGCTCAGTGAAAAAAGCCAGTCACAAAATTCCACACATTGTATGACTCCATTTATATGAAATATCCAGAAAAGGCAAAGCTACAGAGCTAGAAACCAGATTAGAGGTTTCCTGGGACAGGGATGGGATTTGAGGGGTGGAGATTAACAGTAAGTGGGAAAGAGAGATTTTTATTTGAGTGATAAAAATGTTCTTAAACTGATTTATGATAATGGCTGCACAACTTGGTAAATTTAGTAAACTATCACTGATTTTTTTCAATGACTGAGAAATGTGAATTATGGGCTATACAAAATATGCCTCAATAATGTTATTTTTAAAAAAGAGTTAATGGTTCAATACTTGGAGTTTGGGGAAAGGAGAATAATACTGCAAAGGAGACAATAAAGAAATGTCTATAGTGGAAGGAATAAATGGCACAGAATCAAAGGAAAGAGATTTCAGAAAGAAAACACAGACAACTATATTCAATGTTACTGAGATGTCACATAAAATGGAACATTGTTCATTGTCTCTGCCACAGTGTGGTTCAAAGTAAGATTTCAGACCCCGGGTCAGTAATGAGAAAAACATGGAGACAGATCTGCTTACAGTATACACAACCTTTGGAGCTGTCCAACTGCAGGGCAGATCCTATTGCTGAGTAATGAGCTTTCTGACACTGGGAGTATTCAAAGAGAGGCTGGAGATGGTGTTATAGAAAGGATTTCTATACAGAAGGGAGACCATCTGAGATAACCTCTGAGGAGTGTCTGATTCTATTAAAGACCCAGGGTTTTCCTAAGATTGCATTACCTCTCTGGCCCGAGGTCACCTCTCCACCCTTGGCTTTGGGCTCCTTGCTTGAGACATTGAGAGCTTGACCTATGGAGAGACAGAGTGGCCCTGCCTCCTGAGGTCCCAGGGTCCTCACTGCTGTTGGCCAGCGGTCCTTCAACAACTGCAGGTTCCCTTGAGCAATGAGCTCAGCCGCCAGTGGTCACAGAGCAATGGGTGTCAACAAAGTCAGTGAGAACTGAGTAATTCTGGAATACCAGGAGAAAAGAGGCTGAAGGGCCAGGGAGATGGCACAAGAGACTCACTTTTTTTTTTTTTTTATTAAATTCAGTTTTATTGAGATACATTCACACACCATACAATCATCCATGGTATACAATCAAATGTCCACAGTATGATAACATAGTTATGTGTTCATCACCACAATCTATCTCTGAACATTTTCCTTACCTCAGAAAGAACCAGAACAAGAATAGAAAATAAAAGTGAAAAAAGAACACCCAAATCATCCCCCCATCCCCCCCCCATTTGTCCTTTAGTTTTTATCCCCATTTTTCTACTCATCCATACACTAGATAAAGGGAGTGTGATCCACAAGGTCTTCACAATCATACTGTCACCCCTTGTAATCTACATTATTATGTAATTGTCTTCAGGAGTCCAGACTGCTGGGTTGGAGTTTGGTAGTTTCAGGTATTTACTTCTAGCTATTCCAATACATTAAAACCTAAGAGGTGTTATCTATATAGTGCATAAGAATGTTCACCAGAGTGACCTCTCGACTCCATTTGAAATCTCTCAGCCACTGAAACTATTTTGACAAGAGACTCTCTTTTAAGTGTGTGCCTAAAAGCCAATCCCATAGCTGCCTTGGAAAGGCAGAGGATGCAAACAAAGTTCATGACAACCATATGGAGGGAAAAAGGGGAAGATACAATGCAAGTTATATGACTACCTTTTGGAGTCTGGGCCAGTCTCTTCTTTATCTGCACACCCCCTCAGGACAAGGGGAACTGGGGAATCCAGTCATGTGAGTAAGTTCAGAGAGGAATTTAATGCAGCTTTCTTAGTTGGGACTTTTTCGTCCCCGATATCCTATCTTAGTTACCCACTGGGAATGGCCACCATGGTGTAGATATAAGAGCCAACATTGGAATTTCTTGAAGTCAGAAGGGTCTTGTTTTCAAGGACTTGTGGAAACTGTGAGCTTCTGCACAGCCTGAGTTGCCGATGGTCATGACCACAGTTGTCTTTATTCCTCCAGCATAAACCCTGATTCCCACGGCAGAGAGCAGGCATCCTTTCTAACAACCCAAGAGTGGACCTGAGGAGCTAAGATGCTGCCTGGTCACAAGAAAAGACACTCAAGAAATGATTCATTCTCACAGCAAACATTTCTTGAGCACTTTCTATGTGCCAGGCCTCCTCACAGAGCTTGAATCTGTTCATTCTTAGGTATGAGGGAAACTGTCCCAGAGTTCCAAGGAATAGGCCAACGGGGGTGGATAATGGAGATGGAGGAAGAAGAATCAAGTGTGTGCTTCTGGGCCTGCCTCATGGAGTCCAACCAAATGCTCCGTCTTTCTCGTCTCCGGACAAGATCCGCAGCTGGAGGAGTGATATGCTCTTCCCATTGTGTGGATGACAGTGCTGACACAAGATTGCTGCATGCCCTGCCACAGGGGTGTCCCATGTGACGAGCAACTGGAGCTGTGGCTCCTCATACCGAGGAGTCAGAGCCAAGGGACCTGAGGTCACTCTCCCAGCCTGTGGGAGGAGTTTTGGGTTGGGGCCTGTGTGGATTGAATTGTATACCCCAATTTAGACATGTTCTTGGCTTTGTTCCGGGTTCTGGTGGGTGTGGACCCATTGTAACATCCTCAAGATGTTACTTCAGTTAAGGTGTGACCCCACTGAAACAAGTTGGGCTTTAACCCGTATTACTGGTTAAGCAGAGTTAAATTCAGACACAGAGAGAAGCCATGGGGGGCAGCCAGAGGGTGCAAGTCAAAGGAACCTGGAAGAGAATGGAGAAGATGCTGCCATGTACATGGCCATGTGACAGAAAAGCCAAGGACAAAAGATCACTGGCAGCCAGCCACAGAATGCCACAGTCTACAGGGAGAAAGGATTGCCTTATTGACACCTTGATTCTGAATTTCTCCTAGCCTCAAAATCATGAGCCAATAAATTCCCATTGTTTAAGCCAACCCATTGTATGGTATTTGTTTTAGTAGCCAGGAAACAAAAATACCACCTCAGCAGAATCTTAGAGCCAAAAGGGACTTCAGGGGTTATGTAGCATTCAGCCCGTCCACTCCCCCAACAACCATCATCGAACCCACAGATTCCATTAGACAGCGTGCTCCAGGTTTCACCTTCTCTGGTCTTTCCTTCTACATGCGCTGAACCCAAGGGAGTCCTAGGGCCCATCAGGTTCACACATGGCTGTGACCCCCTCCCATCCCAAATGGCACCAGCAGCTCAGAGCAGCTGGTAACAGTGGCTTTCAAACTTTTTAACCACCACCCACAGTAAGAAGTGCATTTTACAGCACCACTCAATAGAGGTTGACAATATCTATAACTAAAACAACTCACCTTGTTATATGTGATGCACTCCCATGTTTTTTCTCCTCTCTCTTCTACTTCATTGGTTTTAAAATGATGGTTGTTCCTCACTAAGTTAATTTCACCACCCACTAACAAATGCCAACACGCACCTAGGCTAGAGGTATAGGCTCAGCCACCAGCATCCTGGACAGAGGTCAGGACAGCTCAGAGCCAATCAAGAGGTCAAGTCGTGAAGAAGCAAAAAGGATGCTAAATTTCTACGCCAGAAGATGCCCTTTCAGGCTGGAGGAAAAGGAGGCAAAGGGAAGCTCCCATCAGGTCCTCATACATATTAAGGCATTTGCTTTGTTTGTTTGATTAATGTTGAAGACAGTGACTAGTTCTCTTTGTGCTTGCTGAGGACGGTGTAAACAGCAGCTGACTACAAGCGCAAGGGAAAAGATTTCAGTCTGACACAGGATTTGTGGGTGAGTGTGTGCAGGGAGCAAGGGCAGCAAGAGATTTTACAAATTAAAATGGGTTCATGTGATGTTTCCTTTTGTAAGAGAGTAAGACATCTGTTTTTAAAAACTGGTTAAATTCTTGTCAGTCTGGGATAATTTAATGTTTTTCTTGAATACAGAGGAAGGACTGGATGGCTTGAGGAGGTCCCAGGAACCCTAGGGGTTCATGACTCTTCATCTGGCGTCAACAAAACCTGCAGATGGACTTTCACCCTAGCCTGGTGTTCGCTGAGGAAGATTTGGCTAAATCCATAAGATCCCTAAGCAGACAGGCTTCCCCATTTCCAGAATCTTGAAAGAAGGCCAGGCCAGGGAAAGCCTTCCAAAGAGACAGGGAAGGGACTTGTGCCGGGAGGGGTTGGAGGGGGGCAGGCTGCATGCTGAGTGCCAAATGCGCTAGACTGGGTGGGAAGCAGGCTGGCTGGGGCAGGGCAGCGGGAGGGGCCGCTGGAGCAGGGGCTGTGAGCTCAGCGTTGGGCAGGAGGCAGGCCTGGCTCCTATCAAACCTGCGCTAATGAGCTGGACGCCAGCGGAAACAGCCCAGCATGTGAGGGCCAGCGAAGGGGAGGCCCTCTCCATGCCAGCTGGAGCAGAGAACACCGAGTGGTGTGGAAACAGGGCCTGACCCCTCTGGGTTCTCAAGTCAGAGGCTGGAACTTCCAGGAGAAGGGGCTGGGACGTGAGGGAAAAGGGGATTAGAAAGATGCCAAAGGACTGTGGTATAGGGGGATAGAGCACAGAGGGACGGCAAAGGCACCCTGCCAGCCCTGGAGAAGGGGAGCCCTCAGGGGGCTTGTCAGTGGCAGGTGAAGGCCTCTGAGGAGAGAAGGCTTGACAGTCATCTGACTTTGAATAAGGGCAGGCAGAGTGGCTGAGACCTCCTAGCCTTGCCAGAGGGGCTGAAATGGTCATGAGTATTTGGACTGTAAACACCAAGAGGGACAGGGCTTGCCTGGGTCTGCAGGGATCTGATCTGGCCTGGCAAGGCAGGGGAAAGAGGGAGGCCTGAGTCTGGCATTCTATGCAGCAGACTCTCCTGAGCCTCTGGGACTGGGTCACTTTCAGAGTCCCAGGGACAGCTCAGAAAGCCCTGTGAGAGCCATGAGCTGGGCACAGTTCTACAGAGATATCAGATCACTTCGGCAGGTGTTTTTTTCCTCCCTAGGATCCAGGATCCAGGATCCATGGACTCAAGGGTGAAGTCCTTATAAGCAAAAGAAATCGGACACAGAAGGGGCAGCCACGGAGAGCAGCCAGAAGCTGGAAGTCAATGGACTCAGAAGAGAAAAAAGAAGACACTGCCATGTGCCTTGCCATGTGACAAAGATAAGGACCAAGGATCACCAGCAGCCAGCCCCAGAATGCTACAGTCTTTGGAGAGAACTTATTACCTTGTTGATGCCTGAAGTTTGGACTTCCCCTAGCCTCAAAACTGTGAGCCAATAAATTTCTGTTGTTTAAACCAACCCATTGTATGGTATTTGTTTTAGCAGCTGGAAAATTAAAACACTCCACTCCTTTTTTATGTACAAATGAGTCAAAAATCCTTGTTGTTGTTTGCAAACACAGAATTCTAATTTATATACAAACTAAGAAAGCAAGTCAGGTGGATTGGATGTTTTGCCCTTCCTCTCTGTAGCCGTCCTTCCTGTGGGGTCCAAGGGCAATTGACTCAGCTCTTCCATAGCACTCAGCGCATGCAGGAGACACGGTAGGGCAGGGTCTGTTTGCTCAAGATTGAACACTGACAATTTACACACATTTGTATCCAGGCACTCGGCTGAGGACCTTTAACACTGTAAGTGCTCACATGCATTGACTCAAGTCTTTACAGACTCAAACAGGTAACTCCAGTTGAGACAAAACCTAATGAGTATCAGGGGATAACATATGGAGGACAGACATAAACACCTACTGAACAGATCCACCAGTGCTGGGACAAGGCAATTCCCACTGCACGCAAATGATTAATGAGTGTAGGGGAGAAGTGTTCAGGACTCATTTCAGGGGTGTATTAAGAAGGTACACTCTGTCCCCTGAAGTATCTCTTCCACCTCTTCTGATTCCTGAAACATGAGGCAAAGGCACTCAGCCAAAACTTAGAAATAGGGCTGGACATGCATCTGCCCCTCAGAAAGTGAACATAAAGTTTTCATTCACTCTGAAGCATAAATGATGGGGGTGGACCCTTTCCTGAGAGTAAACCTTGACAGGAGGAAAGGGTAGGGGGCATAAAGGTTTCCAGGGCATGGTGAACGTGAAGGGGTTTTCAGGTAGAACATGAGGAAGAGAGAGCGCTGAAAAGGGGCTGGGCTACAAGCAAATGGGAAATGTATCAGCTTTGGTTACAAGTTACAGAAGCCGACTTTGGCAGAATTAAGTGGGGAAGAACAGTTTATTGGAAAGATACAGGATTCTGAAGGAGGCATTCAACAACCAGGAATGGACCAGGAAACCATTCCTTGGACCAGGAAACGAAGGATCAGGGCAGCTCCAGGGGTCCAGGAAGCAGGACCCTCAGGTGGACCTTGGCAAGACCTTAGGATGATTCTAAGCCACCTGCCTTCCATTGTCAGTATGTGACTTCACTCTAGATTCAAACTCCCCAGGGAAGAGTTTGAGGGACATACCTTCAATCCTGGGCCCACCTTTTGTGGGTGGAGGAGCGAGAGGGTCCTCATGGTTGGCAGCCCCACCAGGAACCCATGGAATTGGGAAGGTGGAGTTCCCCATAGGAAAATTGAGTTTCTGTTACCCAAGGAAGGGGAAGTAGTACTGGGCACAGAACAAATTTCCACTACACATGGGATGTCAATTTAGAGAGGAGGGAGATGCATGGGGTGGAGTATGGGAATTTCCAGGATACTTTAGAATCTGCCAAGGGGCCAAGGCTCTTCTTGCTCCAGTCTTGAATTCCATCTCCCTCTCCCCCTATAAAAGCAAGTTCAGGGAAAGAATGCTGTTTCTGTTCTTGACATCATGATAGAATTGTCTCCATAGCTTCCAGTCATGCTCGGCTCCTGCTAGAGTAATTACCACCCACCTGTTCTCCATGCAAGAATTCACAGCCAGTGGATACACATCTGGCCTGTAAAAGACATGCTTGGAAGTCTCCCAGGCTCCCTGGAACAGGCTGGGGACAGCACAGGGTCAGCCACTGATTCAAAGGCAAGGAAACAGCTGGCCTTGAGAGTTGTAGTCACTGGGGCCAAGCAGCTTGACAGATGTGGGACAGGTGTGCCCCGGAACAAGCAAAACCTCTGTGACCCAGAAAGGACAGGGGACCTGACTACTGGGCCCTGTCCTCTTCCTCCAGCACATGGCCGTCCTTCCTGCTCCCGCCCATTTTTCCAGTGGGGGGCAGGGGCGATTGCCCTACCTTTCTTGGGATTCCTTTATTTTCCTTCCCATTCCTGTCCACTTCACCTCATTCTGAGCACCCTAGAAGTTAAGAAGGGGCCCAGGAAAGGCTTTTTGTTTCTTTTAAAAGCAGTTTTACTGAGATATATTCATATACCATACAATCCATCCAATGTGTACAAACAATGGCTTTTAGTGTATTCACCAAAGTGTGCGTTCATCACCACAATCAATTCTGGAACATTTTCATTACTCCAAGAAGAAAAATCTCATACCCCTTAGCAGTCACCTCTCAATCCCTCTGTCTTTCCCCAGCCCTCATAACCAATGATCTATTTCTGTCTCTATAGATATATTTATATTTCCATTTTATATAAATGGAATCATACAACATATACTATTTTGTGTCTGATTTCTTTCACTTAGCATGATGTTTTTTAAATTATTATTATTATTTTTTAATTAGAGAAGCTGTAAGTTTATAGAAAAGTCATTTAAAAACTACAGTGTTCCCACATGCCCCCCTATTGTTGACACTTTGCATTGGTATGGTATCTTTGTTACAATTGATGAAAGAATATTAAGATAGTACTATTAACTCTAGCCTGTAATTTACATTAGGTATATTTTTCTCATACACCATCCTATTATTAATACCTTGTATTAGTGTTGTACATTTGTTATAATTAATGAAAGAACGTTCTTATACTTGTTCTCTTAACCTTAGTCTATCATCCACAACAGGGTTCACTGTGTTATACAGTCTCATGTTTTATCTTCTGACTTTCATTCTAGTAACAAACATGACCCAAAAGTCCCCCTTTCAACCACATTCACATACATAGTTCAGTGCTGTTAATTATACTCACAATAACATGCTGCTGTCACCACCATCCTTTTCCAAATAGAAATTCTTACAAATTAAACATCAGCTCCCCATTCTCTACCCCCAATCTATCCCCTGGAAACCTATATTCTAGATTTTAACTCAGTGAGATTGCTTATTCTAATTAGTTCTTATCAGTGAGATCATACAATACTTGGCTTTTTGTGCCTGGCTTATTTCACTCAACATATTGTCCTCCAGGTTCATCCATGTTGTCGCGTGCATCAGGACTTCATTCCTTCTTAGAACTAAATAATATTCTGTGGCATGTGTATACCACATGTTATTTATACATTCATTGGTTGATGAACACTTGGGTTGCTTTTGGCAACCGCAAATAATGCCGCTATGAACATCGGTGTGAAAATATCTGTTTGGGTCCCTGCTTCCAGGAAACGTTTTAATAGGGAGAGCTGGTAATACTTTGGCGGCCAAGTAACTGCATCTGAGTTTTAAGAATTTGAATGCAGAATTGGAGGGTCCTAGAGAGCCTCTAAGCCAGGAAAACACACACACACATATACACACATTTTTCATCCCAAGCAGCATAAACCTGTAGGCTTGTGCAGTCTTTAAACAGTCGACAAATATTTATTCAGGACCTACTGTGTGCCAAGTTCTGTGCTAGGAGATACAGCAGCATGCAATACAGACCTGATTCCTACCCTCATGAGCTTTCAGTCCAGTGGAGAAACAGTGAACAAATAACTAGATAAGTAGAGCAATAATGAATTACAATTGAAATAGAGCTGAGCCAGAGATGTACATGGCCAGGTGACTACTATAGACTGGGGGTGTTGGGGAAGGTGTCTCCAAAGAAGTGACGTTTGAGCTGAGATCTGAGGGGAGCAAAGAGATTGGAAGAAGAAAGGTCCTCGCAGGAAGGATTAGGAGAAAAAACCCTGAGAAAGGAAAACCCCTGTGTTTGAGGAAGTTCCCGGAGGCCACTGTAGTGAGGCAAGGGGAGCCGGGAGGTATGAGAGGACGGCTGAAGGATGCAGGGAGCAGACGGCCAGGGCCTCACAGGCCAGATTCACAGATGAAAACAAGCCACCCGGGAGCTGCTCGGCTGAAGAAGGGCAGAGTTCAGGGCCCTCCCTCCGCCCTGCACACCACAGCATCTCTCCCACGTACACACACACACACACACACCTTCTTGCCTTGAAGCCTCTGAGGCACCTAAGAGGAACCCAGGGCTTATTAGAACACAGAGAACCACTAATCCGGCCGAGACTGGAGGGTCACCCACCCCTGGTGCCCTCTCTGTAAACTCTGGGCCACTAATCCAGCCTCCCTGGAGAGAAGGCTGGCCTGGGAGTGATCCTGACAGACTCCCAGGACACTGCCCATCTTAGCATTTTGAGAAGGAGGAGAGCGGCCTCGAGAGCCTGCCCGGGGCTCTGGCATGAGGGACAGGCCTCCAGGGATGAGATTTTGCCCCTTGCCTGTCCTTGGGGCCCTCAGTCTCCCTTCCCCCTGCCCCCCCCCCCCACTCCCATACTGAGAGAGTGCCTGAGCCCCTCGGCCCCTCCCCATCACTCACCCCAAGGCACAGGCAGGCCGCCTGCCAGGACAGCAGATCCCACTCCAGCTCCGGCCTCAACATTCCTCTCCACCCAGGGGTCAGGGTCAAGAGGGGGATATTTTCCCAAGCCCTGGGGAACGGCGGCGCCTCCTGACATCCACAGCTACTACCCGCAGCTGAAAGGGCAGCTACCAGGGAAGACAGGATGGAGAGGAGAGCAGTCAACTGGCCCTCAAAGCAGGGCTGCCGGGAAGGGCTCCTGGGAGGAAGCGCCTGGAGTCTACCAATGGCTTCAGCCAAGGAAATACAAGTAGCGAGCTGGTGATGGGAAAGCGGGGTGCATGGGAGGAGTCTGAGCTGAGGCTCCGTCTGCCTGCAGAGAAAGCTGGGATTTTCCTGCCCTGATCCAGCTGGACCTCATCTAACTAACCCTGGGGTCTGTCTTCCCTGGAGACCCATCCTAGCCTGCCAGCAGCTCCTGGGGCAGAAGGCAAACCAGCCACAAGCCTGGAGACAGCAGCTGAGCAAAAGCCCCCACATGGGGGCAGGCAGTGCAGGCAGTGCCAGCCCCCTTGAGGCCCTGTGAGGGGTCAAAGGCCTAGCAGGTCCTGCTGGTGGGAAGGTTCTGAAGATGAAGAAGGAGGCAGAGGCAGTCACCTCTGGGCTAGATAGTTAATAGCAACCTGAGAGAGAAGTCCCTTGGGGCCTGGAAGGCAGTTTCATCAGCTAAGGCTGGATTGAGGCAAAATTGAACAACAGCTTCTTTCTTTCCATGTCTCCTTTCTGCCCCTCATCTGGGCACACAGCTCTGTGAGCATCCACACCTGCCACCATCCCCCAGGGTGTGTACAAGTATAAATGAACAAGAGGACCTGAATTCAAATCTTAGCTGCTCCCCATTCTAGCTGTGTGATCTCTAGCATGATCTCAACCTCTCTGAGACTCTGCGTCCTCCTTGGTGAAAACAAGATGAATAAGCAAGAGCTACTTCGTAGGGCTGTAGAAATGATTGAATGAGAAAATGAAGATAAAGATCTTAGCTCCTATTTGATTAGCTGTGGATACTCCTAATGGATCAGGGTGAGAGAAGGGGGAAATGGGAAAGTATTGGGGGACCTTTGGACTTTCAAAATGGGATGCTTGGTGGGTGGGGGTAGCTTCCAAAAGTTTCAAATCCCATTTCCAAGCTAGAGGCTAGGCTGGATAGTGGGTGGCAAGGGCCTGAGGTAGGGAAAGTTATTCTCTAGTAAAAAGAAAATTGGAAGAGGGAAGTCAGCTCTCACCACAGGCGTCTGCCTAAGGCCTGGCAGGCAGTGTCTCCTCCCAGAGGAAGGGCTGGTTTTCTCTGCACTCTGCTGCGTGCGGGCAGTCGCTTAGCGCCTGTTTTCTTCATTGAGCATGACTGTAACCTGGCCTCCTTTACACTGCTGATACAATGTCCAGAAAAAATTCAGAGAACCCAAACAGACAGCATCAGCTGCTTACATCAGCTCCCGATTGAATCACCAAGGTAGGTCTGAATTTAGGGTGGACCGCAGGGAGTCAGAGCAGAGAGCACCGGTTCCTGGGGGTGACATGCGGGACTCGGGGAGCCCTCCGTGTGCCTGCAGTGCTAGGCATCACAGAAACTACAAAAGAGTAAAAGCTTGTTGAGCACAAACTATTTGACAGGCTTTTCACTAAGTTCTTTCTGTGTATTATCTCATTTAATCCCATAACAACTCTGCCAGGCTGATACCATTATTTTTCCTATTTACAAATAGGGAAACTGAAGCCAAAAAGAGATTAAGAATCCTAACCAGGGGGCTTACATTTGTTGGGCAAGCAAGACCATAGGTTAATGTCTCCACATAAGAAGAGAACAAAATGTGAACTGTTCACCATCCCACATAGCCCACTTCTCAACTTTACCTCACCGTCTGCCTCAGTTTCCCCAGATTCTCAACTGCTTTGTGGCTGGACTCAAGAGCAGGCCTCATTCACCATTCTAGTTCTGGACATACTCATTTTCCCAAGACATGCTTAGAATTTTTCAAAAGAAGCTTATCTCAGAAACAGAAGAAAACTGAACAAAATTTAAAAATTAAAAGTGAAGAATCTGGGAAGGGAGGAGTTTACAAAGCAATTTTTATGTCCTAAGATAAGGAAAGTAATGAGCTATTATTTGTGTCAAGTATCAGACACTATAATATACTCTTGAGTATGTTATTTTGTTTGATCCTCAAAGGTAACCTGTGAGACAAGTATTGTTATCTTCATTTCACAAACAAGGAAACAGAGACTCAGAGAGGTTAAGCAACTTGTCCAGCTCATGAGGAGTAGAGCCAGGAGTTAAACCAGTCTTTGTTCTTAACAACCTAAATAAAGGAGACAAGCACGGTCAGTACAGCCCTCCAAGCAGACAGGCCTCTTGATTTCAGTCCTCATTTAGGTCTGACGGGGGGATTTGACTGAGCTATCCAGATCCTAAACTGAAGGGGCTTTAGTTTGGCCCAACTGCTCCATCTGGTAAATTTTCAGCTTTTGCTCAGGAGAGATTCAGAACACCTCTCCTCCTAGACAAGACTGGAAAACCCTTGGCAAAGCTGTATCTTCTCTGTCTTCTAGTCCCCACTTATGCCGACAAAAAGAAAACAAAAGCAAAAAACCAATAAATTAAAACCCTTGTATTTGCACTTTCAAATTGTCCTCAGGCCATGTTTTAATCTCCAGGATATTTAGTTGGTGAATTGTTGGGCTGATGGTTCCCAAAGGCCAGAGGTAAAACCAGTGAGGACTTTAACCCAGTGTCTGACACAATTGGGACTCAACATACTGTAGTTGTTGCAATTATTGTTACAGAGAGACTTTGATACCATCAAGTGATCCTTGACTTCCTTGGTATAAACCAGTTAAAAGGAAGTGCTAAACTGAATAGTTGCTATCAAGAGCTGTTGATAGGTAATACTTACTGAGCACCTACTACCTGCCAGGTTTTGTCCTATGTTGTTTACATACATTTTCTCATTCAATCTTCATAACAACTCAATGAGATAGGGATTATTTTTTATCTCCTTTTTACAGATGATGAAACTGAGGCCTGGAAATACTAAATAACTTGCTCAAGGTCACACAACTACCAAATGGCAAAAGTGGGATTTGAACCTAGAAAGCCAAATCCAGAACCCATGCTTATAACCTCTACTCTCTACTACCTCCTGTGGCGATGAGTCCGACAATAAGATTACAGGGCGTCAACAAAGGAAGATGTCATTTGTGCTGCAGTAGTCACAGAAAGCTTCCTGGAGGGGGTGGGCACTATTGGGCCCTGCAGGAGGACAAGATGGTAGAGAGAGAGAGAGGTTTTAAGCTGAAGTATGATCCCTGAAGTCTCATGTGACCCAAAAATGGGACATCAGGAAGTCTCCCTTCTTTGGGACACAAAGGATTCTTCCCCCTCTGAAGCAGTGTCATTGGGCCAACTTGACTGTCCAGGGAAGTTCTCAGATCTTTAATAGGAATCTATGGGCTTGGGTTTCTAGCATCAGAATGGAGAGGGAGAAAAGCAACAGATCCTCTGGGAGGCCCTGGGCATAGGATCAACCAGAGTCGATTAACCTCCCTGTCATCTCCACGTTGACCACAAAATTTGCTTTGGGGACATTGTGCTTGGTTGTGGTGGCCTGCAATTCTGTAGGAGGTCACAGAAGTCTTAGAGAGAAGCTTTAACTTCATTTAAGCCATAAAAGTTTGGTGGGGGATGGGGGGTCAGTAGAGGGGATTGTGGTAAGCGGGAAGAGACAATTTTTAGTTTCATAGGACTGCTGTATCAAGGTACCACAAACTAGGTGGCATAAAACAACAGGAATTTATTTTCTTACAGTTCTGGAGGATAGGAGTTCAATATCAAGGTGTCAGCAGGGCCATGCTCCCTCTGAAGTCTTAGGGAATAATTCTTCCTTGCTTCTTCCTAGTTTCTGATGGTTTGTTAGGAAGCCTTGGTATTTCTTGGCTTGCAGCTGCAGCACTTCAATGCTGGCCTCAGTCATCACATGGCATTCTCTCCTGCATCTGTCTATGTCTCTTCTCTCCTTCTTACAAGGACAGCAGTCATATTGGATGAAGGGCCCACCCTACTCCAATATGTTCTCGTTTTGATTTAACTAGTTCCATCTTTGAAGATCCTATTTCCAAATCAGGTCACACTCACAGGTCCCAGGGGTTAGGACTTGAACATGTCTTTTTGAAGGACACAATTCAACCCATAAGAGTGGGGTAAGGGAATTTCACCCAGTAATGAAGGGTGGGCAGCCTCCCAGCTAAGAGCAGTGTTAGAGTCATCCCCTCCCCACCTCCCACTGAGGGCATTGCCAGAAGGGTCAAATGAGACAGGACTGGTCTGTGGCAAGTGCTTCTTAAAGCTATCATCATAGTTCAATTTTCTCCAGGCCCCATCTTGGGAATTCACTTGCTTCGCTGTAGATTCAAAATTCACCAGCCTTCCAAGTTGTTTTGGTTTATAAGCATATACTTCTCCCCACACTGTTCTCTTGCGTGAGTGTGTGTTAAAACCTTGCTGGGTAGCAGAGATGAACTAGGTGGGAAGATCATTCCCACTAGGATCCCAGTGGCCTAAAGTGTGGTCAGACTGGACTTAAAGCCAGCAGTGACCTTGAATGAACTGAGATGCCATGAGGGGCAGAATGTGCTCTGAAAATCTGCAGAGTTGAAGATTGGCTGGGGAGGGGCTGCCATAGGCACACTCAGTAGGACTGAGAATCAGAACAAAATGGCCCCACTATGCAGAATGTGGCCTAAGTTAGTAATTGGGTGCTTAGCATCGTTCCACAGTTTTTGTGAGCATATCTGTGGGAACATACAGGTTTATCTATATAAACAATGTATATTTATGCTTCTGGGTTTTTTGGCTGTGTCTTTGCACATTTCTTGATCCCAGTCAGCCCTGGAAAGCAATGTATTATTACCGAAGCACTTCCTTGTCTGGGAGCTGGTCAGAAGGACAGCTCTTGGGAAAGTTAGGCCAGTGTTGGCCTGCTGGGGCCTGAATGGGAATATGTGTGCAGCCCCAGGCCCAGGCTTGGCTCTCACAGGCACCAGTGAGCTTTCTGAGTGTGTCAGTAACTCTATACTTGTCCCTTTTCACTTAGCTCCAGCCTGGCCTGACCTTGAAAACAACTAGTGGACACTTCTAAGAACTAGGCCAAGGAGAGAAGGAGCTTGAAGCTTGATGGATCCTTTGCCACTCAGTACCCCATGTGAGAAACCCATGGCCCCTGTCACGTGCAATCTCTACCTCTCGCTACATGGTAAGTTGACTTTTACTGTGGGCATGTATGTGCTTGTTTTGCCCTCCTACCATACTTCAAGCCATTGTCACATAAAGTGTGGTTCACAGACCAGTTGCATTAGCGTTACCTGAGAGCTTGTTAGAAATGCAGACTCTCAGGCCCCACTTAAGACATACTGGATCAGAATCTATATTTTAACAAGATCCTCAGTGATTGAGTGCACATTACATTTTGAGAAGCACTGCTACTTGAAAGCAAGATCCTTATCTGAGTCATCTTTCTACAAATAAGCTTTTGCTTGACAATAAGTAGGTGCTTAATAAATAAATAATATTGTTTTTTATTTTTAAATAATTTTAAACTTACAGAAAAGTTGCAAAAATAGTACAGAGCATTCACACATACCCTTCACCCAGCTTCTTCTAATGTTAACAGCTTACATAACTATAGTACAATTATCAAATTAGCATAGGTAAATTAACCCAGATACAAGACTATTAACTACACAACAGACCTTTTTCAAATTTCACACATTTCCCCGAATGTCCTTTTACTGTTCCAGGATCCCTTGCTGCATTTAGTTGTCTAGTCTCCTTAGTTTCCTCTGATCTGTGACAGTTCCTATGTTCTCTTCTTGTCCATCATGATCTTGACATTTTTGATGAGTACTCATCATTTTGTAGATGGATCTCTCAATTTGGGTTTGCCTGATGTTTCTTCATAATTAGATTGAGGTTATGCATAATGGTCGTGAATGTTTCGTAAGAAGATCACAGAGGTGAAGTTATGCCCTTCTCAGGGGTACATGATGTTGACATATCTTGTTACTGGTGATGTTGACCTTGATCACTTGGTGAAGGTTGTGTCTGTTGGGTTTCTCCAACTGTGAAATTGCTGCCATTCTCTTTGTAATTAATACACATCTTGGGGGAGATATTTTGAGACTATGCAAACATCCTCATTCTCCTCAATTTTTCTCCCACTGATTTTAGTATACATCCCTGATGGATCTTGTCTACAACAATTATTACTGTTGTGTTTGCTTAATGGTGATTTTTGTGTTTCCTTCATTCCTTCCACATTCATCAATTGAAATTCTTCTGTAAAGAAAGACTGTCCCTTCTTCCACATTTATTTCTTTGTTCAATTATTTATTTATATCAATAGGGACTCATGGATATTTATTTTATTCTGTAAGTTATAACCCAGTACTATTACTATTTTATATTGTTGCTCTAATTGTTTCAGCCATTATGAGCTCCTTCAAGTTGGCTCTTGTCCTTTTGGCACGCCCCATCCTTTTCCAGGCACTTCCTTATTTTCTCATTCCACAAAATATTCCAAACTTGTCTTGCTCAATAACTAGTTTTGATCAGATGTATGGTAGAATGAAAGAGAAGGCACAGGTATATAAACTCAGCCTTTCTGTGATTCCCCCGCTAGGAGGCTGTGTTCAATCTCAGGGGAGAAAAGGGACAGGAGATGTTCTGATGCAATATAGAATCCCTCACCTCCATTCCCCTAAGGGGGTCAAGGAAAGCTGGAGAAACATCTAACCAGAAGACAGTATCTGTGGAAACTATAGGCTAGAAAATTGGCCTGCCCTGAAAGTCCCACTCATAGACCTCCCACATCTACCAAGCAGTACAGTGTCACGGTTAAGAGTATACATGCCAGATCTGGTTAAGACTAGGGCAAATCAGGCCAAAGGGTAAAGGTTGAAACTGTATTTTAAAACTTCAACTTCCATGTGAGACCAAGGGACGAGATGTTTATTTGGTGCAGGATCTATATTTTCTAAACAATATAACTTCTACAGTCAGTTTGTTCAAACACCACAATTACATGGAACTTTGAATAGGAAGTGAGATATGGTACGTTTGTATAGGTTAGAGTGAAATAGCAACACATCCCAAAGTAATTTTGGCAGAGAATAAAAACATATATGCAGGGCCCCTCAGAGGAGCTGAGGGAAAATGCAGAACGGTTGGACTTCTTCACCTGGACTGTTGCTGATGTTCTCACAAACACTGGGGACTGATGGCTTGGTATGCCCAGCCTTCTATCTTGGGGCTTGCCCTTATGAAGCTCATTACTGCAAAGGAGAGGCTAAACCTGTTTATAATTGTGCCTAAGAGTCTCCCCCTGAGTGCCTCTTTGTTGCTCAGATGTGGCCCTCTCTCTCTAGCTAACCCAACTCGGCAGATGAACTCACTGCCCTCCCCCCTACACAGGACTTGACTCCCAGGAGTGTAAATATCCCTGGCAATGCAGGATATGACTCCTGGGATGAATCTGGACCCAGAAACATGGGCTTAAGAACATCTTCCTGACCAAAAAGGGGATGTGAAATTAAACAAAATAAAGTTTCAGTGGCTGGGAGATCTCAAATAGAGTCAAGAGGTCACTCTGGTGGACATTCTTACACACTACATAGATAACACTTTTTAGGTTTTAATGTATTGGAATAGCTAGAAATAAATATCTGAAACTATCAAACTCCACCCAGTAGCCTTGACTCTTGAAGACGATTGTATAACAATGTAGCTCACAAGGGTGACAGTGTGATTGTGAAAACCTTGTGGATCGCACTCCCTTTATCCAGAGAATGGATGGATGAGTTGAAAAATGGAGACAAAAACTAAATGAAAAACAGGGTGGGATTGGGGGGATGATTTGGGTGTTCTTTTTTACTTTTATTTTTTATTCTGATTCTGATTCTTTCTGGTGTAAGGAAAATGTTCAACAATAGATTGGGGTGATGAATGCACAACTATGTGATGGTACTGTGAACAACTGATTGTATAACATGGGTGATTGTGTGGTATGTGAATATATCTCAATAAAACTGAATTTAATTAAAAAAAAGAGTATATGTGCTGACTACAGATGGGGCAAGATAGTGGCATAGGGAGGTATGGAATTTAGGTCATCCTCTAGGACAGCTAGTAAACAGCCAAGAACTGTCTGGAATAACTGTTCGGGGGACTTCTGTGACTAGACACACATCATACACCAGTCTGGAATGGGTAGAAGGGCTGAGATTGCAGCATACAACTGTAAGTCAGTCTCCCAAGCTTGGAGGCTGGTGCCCCCACAGGCATGACAAGCTGTTTTGGAGTCACTCCCCTAGGGAAAAAAAGCAGCCTCTACTAGGAGTAAGGGAAGGAGAGCTCAAGCAAGTTCCAATTGTGGATTTAATTATCAGATTCAGACTGCTGAATACAAACTCCAGATACAGACAAACCCAGAGCAAGCATGAAAGGAACCCACAGGTAGCTCCTCAGCAGAGAGGAGGTGGGGCTGATGGAAAAAAAAGAAAGAAAGAAAACACAGGTATTTGGAAATGGATGAGCTCAGAATACTGGAAAAGGGCTGTGCCCCAAGAAAAGGGGCACATAGAGCAAGGTACCTACTCTGGCTCTTGAGTGGCAAACCTGGGGCCTGGGACTAGGTCTGAAAAGGATTTTTTTTAAAAAACATTTTAGCATAAAGCAAGCAGCAGGCTTTTTCAGTTGTCAGCATTGCCCCCAGGCAAGGTATGTCTGACAAAGTAACTAGACAGGTGAAGGAGAGAATTCCCTGATGGGCTTATCTTTTCCAAGAAAGGGGGTGGGGCAAGGCTCAGCACTAATGGCAGCTCTCATTCAGAGAATCCAGACCCCAGGGGTTGGAAAACAGAAACAGTTTAAGCCTGCCCTCTACTTCAGCTGACTAAACCACACCCCGGCAGGGGCAGGGTCTGATGAGAATAATGGCACCATACCATTTTAGGCTGGCGGGAAGTGTGGGCTGACAAACACCACCTGCTGGGCAGGATAGGAAAAGCATAGAATCAAGAAGTTTTCACAGGAAATATTGACACCTTGCAGGGTCTCCTTCCCAGGGAAACTTGATACCAATTAAACCCTCTTGGGCCTGTCTTGTCAGGGAAATCTGGGGTGGGGTAGATCCTATCCCGGGAGACCCCTCCTCAAAAAAAAAAAAAAAAAGCAAAACAAACATCCACATAGACAGGGCAAGAACCAGAAAAATAAGGGCTGAGAAATTCTGATCAGTTAAACAGAAGCTATGCTAGAGGTCTAGAATAAGTTGAACTGAATTTCAAAGAACAGATAGAGAACAACAAGAAAACCCTAGATAAAAGAGAGAAAACGATCACTAGAATAAACTAATCACAGAAATCAGATGCCTAGACACAGGCGAAAAATCATGACTCATACTAGGAAGCATGAAGATATTGCCCAAAGGAAAAAACTAATACCTCAACCGAGATACAAGACTTGAAACAACTAATTAAAGATGTTCAAACAAATCTTCTAAATCCATTCAACAAGTTGAAAGAAAAAGTGGCCCAAGAGATGAAGGATATAAAGAAGACACAGGGTGTCCATACAGAAGAACTTGAAAGCTTGAAAAAACAAATGGCCGAACTTATGGGAATGAAAGAAACAACAGAAAAGATAAAAAACACAATGGAGACAAACAACAGCAGATTTGAAGAGGCAGAAGAAAGGATTAGTGAACTAGAAGACAAGACATCTGAAATCTTACCCACAAAAGAACAGAAAGGGAAAAGAACGGAAAAATATGAGCAGAGTCTCAGAACTGAATGACAACATGAAATGCAAGAATATAAGTGTCATTGGTGGCCCAGAAGAAGAGAAGGGAAAAGGAGCAGAAAAAATAATGGAGGAAATAATAACTGAAAATTTCCCAACTTTTATGAAAGACATAACATTACAGATCCAAGAATCATAGCATCCCCAAACAGAATAGATCTGAATAGACCTACTCCAATACACATAATAATCAGATTTTCAAATGTCAAAGACAAAGAGAATTCTGAAAACAGCAAGAGAAAAGCAATCCATCACATACAAGGGAAGCTTGATAAGACTATGTGTGGATTTCTCAGCAGAAACCATGGAGATGAGAAGGCAGTAGTATGATACATTCAAGATACTGAAAGAGAAAAACTGCCAACCAAGAATTCTATATCTGCCCTGAATTGTATACTTTAAATGGGTGAAATGTATGGTATATGAATTATATTTTAATAAAGACATTACAAAAACTACAACAAAAAAGAATTCTATAACTGGCAAAACTGTTCTTCAAAAATGAAGGAGTGTTTAAAGTATTTTCAGACAAACACACACTGAGAGAGTTTGTGAACAAGGGACCTGCTCTACAAGAAATACTAAAGGGAGCACTACAGGCAGATAGCAAAAGACAGGAGGGAGAGGTTTGGAGAAAAGTGTAGAAATGGAGATCATCAGTAAGGGTAAAAAGAGAGAGAGAAAAAATAAGATATAGCATACCAAATCCAAAAGACAAAATGGTGGAAGAAAATATTGCCTTTAAAAGTTAAGAACACAAGTAACAAGGAGATAGAAAGAGGGTGGAGATTGGGCATTTGATGCTGAAGGAGTGCAGAATGTTCAACAGGATTGATTGTAAAGATACAGAAATGGATAGCACAATACCATCTGATGGCAGCACAATACTGTAAGTAAAATGAACAAAGCTGAGTGAGAGTATAGTTGAAAGAGGATGTGCAACAGATGGAGGTGGCCTAAGGGTACATCAGTGGATGAACAAAGGGGCAAAATGTGGTGTATAAATACAATGAAATATTGAGCAGCTGCAAGAAGGACTAAAGTCATGAGGCATGCAACTAGGTGACTGAATCTTGAGGATGTTATATTGAATGAAATAAGCCAAAAACAAAGGGACAAATAATGTAAGCCCTCACTAATATAAACAAACTATAATGAGCAAATGCTGAGAATTAAATTCAAGGGCATAGGTTATCTTGGGATAGAATGGGGTCAGACATTGAGCAATCAACAATTAAGGAGTACAGAATGCTCAATAAGTCTTATTGTAAAAGTTCCTAGATTGTAAGCTCTTACAGCAGTCACACCTATTCCTGAGTTTTAACCGTTATTTCTAAATTCTGAGTTGCTGAGCTCTTTGTGTAAAACCTTTAGTTCCCTTTAAATTTGGGTACCTGTGTGACATCTGAGACTCATAATTAGAGTTCTGCAGCTCTGAAAGTCAGCATTATTCCCCACAGCAACTGTTAAAAAAACTGAAAAAGAGATCAGACTACAATTAGAGACATGAATGAGACCGACTTAGTCAGGACTAAGGTAAATTAAAATACAGGGTAAAGGATGATATCAAGTATATTTTAAAACTCCAGAATATTTGGGGTAGAAAATTAAAAAAAGTATTTGCAAAGTCCCCTTGAGGGACTAGGGGAAAGTGTGGAACTACTGAACTTCCCCCTCTAGGGAATTCCTGCTAGTCTCTTAAGCAATAGGGGCTCCCAATTTAATAAACCAAGCCCTCAATCTAGAGGCTTGCCCTTAAGAAACATCTCTCCAGTGGTAAAGTTGAGCCTACTTATCACTGTGCCTAAGAGTAACCCCCAGAGAACCTATTTTGTTGCTCAGATGTGGGCTCTCTCTCAAAGCCAACTCTGCAGATTAACTCAAAACCCTCCCCCCTATATAGAAAATGACTCCCAGGGGTGTAAGCCTCCTTGGAAATGTGGGACATGACTCCAGGGATGAGCCTGGTCCTGGTATCATGGGATTAAGAATGCCCTCTTATGAGTGGAAAGGTGGGGGAAGGAAACAAACAAACAAACAGACAAGGGCGCCCACTGTTCTTTTTACTTTAGTTGCTCCTTTTCACTTTAATTATTATTCTGGTTATTTTTGTGTGTGTAGTAATGAGGGTGTCGGGGATTGATTTTGGTAATGAATGTACAACTATGTAATGGTACTGTGAACAATCAAATGTATGATTTGTTTTGTATGATTGTGTGGTATGTGAATATATCTCAATAAAATGAATAATAAAAAAATGAAAAAAAAATGGAAAAAAAAAAAAAAAAAAAAGAATGCCCTCTTGACCAAAAATGGGGAAAGAAATGAAACAAAATAAAGTTTCAGTGGCTAAGAGATTTCAAATAGAGTTGAGAGGTCATTCTGGAGGTTATTCTTATGCACTATATAGATATTTCTTTAATTTTCTAGTGTATTAGAATAGCTAGAAGGAAATACCTGAAACTGTTGACCTGTAATGCAGTAGCCATGATTCTTGCAGATAATTGTATAACTATATAGCTTTCATCATGTGAGCATGAAAACTTTGTGACTGACACTCCCTGGATCCAGTGTATGGGAAGATGAGTAACAAAATAACCACAAAAATATATATAAATAGAGGAGATAAGATGTATGGGATGTTTTGACTATTCTTTTTTATTTTTTTAAATTATTATTATTTTTTGGAGTAATGCATATGTTCTAAAATTGTGGTGATGAATACACAACTATATGATGATACTGTGAGCTACTGATTGTGTACTTTGGATGGATTATATGGTGTATGAACATGTTTCAACAAAATTGCTTTAAAAACAAAAAGTATATGTGCTGGAGCCAGAAGCCTGAATTTGAATCCTTATTTTGCTACTTGCTGTGGAATTGTGTAATGACTGAGTTAAGATGTGTAAATTGCTTAGAACAGTTCCCGGTGCACGGTAATCATTCAAAAATCATTAAGCAGGAGTCTGGTCTTTTCAGCAATTAGTTCAGCCTGCTGAATTCATTCACTAATTGTGTACTGAGTATCTACACTGCAGCAGGCATGCTCTAGGGTGCTGGAGTTTCAGCAGTGAACCAATGAGACAAAATAGGCACTGCTCTCATGGAGCTTACATTCTCCTGGAACAAAAATAATCCAACAGTACAAAAGACTGTAATGCCTTTTAAGACAATACTGGTGGGAGATGCTTAGAGCCACATTTTTGCCACCCAGCCTTTATTCCCCATTTCTGTTTCCAGATAAGAGTATCACTTTTTCTCTGGGAACCACCCTCTGGTATCATGTGATTCAGGCCTTGACCAATCAAAACATTGTTTTGCCCTGGCTCCAATGATTGGTTCAGGCAAGAACACATGACCCAGAACCAGTGAGACTTTTGCTGTGACTGTGGGGAAAGTCTGACTGCCCCGCTTTGCTGCAGGGGCTCCTAATGATGGGTACAATGTGAGCTAAAGCTGCAGGGTGGTGAGGGTGGGGGTGGAGGTGGCCTGAACGTAAACCTACACTACCCAAGGCTGGGCCAAGAGTGGAAGAAAAACAAGTTGGGATGGCATTGTTCAAACCTCTGAATCAAGAACAGGTCTGAAATACATCCTATTCTGGGTCTTTCAGTTACACAAGCCAATGTGTTCCCTTTTACTATTTGTTACTGAAAGAGCCCTGAACGTAATTGAATCCTTCAAGAATTCAATTAAGGACACAGAGCTGGAGCCCCTCTCTCCTGCCCACCTTGTTTCCCTCACAAACTCTTCTTTCCAAGCCTATTCTTCTGTGGACCAGAGGCGACTACCTATTCCCAAATGGCCAGTGGGAAAACCCCACTTACCTTTGGAATCACACTGAGGCTCACACCTTAGAAGGACCTGCTTTCACCACCTAATCTATCCCTTGTCTTCTTGCAACCCCAGGCCTGGGCAGCTTCAGGGATGCCTCAAGGATATTCTGGCTCTTCCACCTCAATGTCCTGTTAGAAAGCTATGTCCTAAGGGTAGGCCAGGGAAAACCAAAATTCCACTTCCTTTGGGAAGATTTCCATCTTCCCTCTCCAAAATTCTAGAGAATTTACTGTTTAAACCACTGAATCATACATTGACATGACATTTCCTGAGCTTTTCTCTAACTCCTCTCATGTTAACTTTCACTCTGTGTAAGACTTGCCTCTGACTAGACTGTAAGCCTAGCATGGTGCTCAATGGAGACTGAAGGAAGAAATGAATGGGTGGATAAATGAATCTGGATGAATAGTGGAATGAATAAGTGAATGAACAGATGGATGAGCAGACAAATGAGAAGAGGTAGTAATAGAACTGGGGTGGAGTAGCAAAAGGATTAAAAAACTCTAGAGGGGGTGGTGCCTGGAGCAGGCAGGAGGGAGGTCAGAGAGGAGAGAAGCAGAGCAGACGCAAGGAGACAGGTGGAGAGGATGGAGCAGCTTCCATGGCTGGATGGCAGGAGGGACAGGACAAACAAGATACCACCAGATCTCTCAACCTTGTGTTTACATCAAAAACTGGGGCTTGGGCCTGTGCTCTTTTACAGATTTATTTATGAGCTTTTAAAAACCTTTTCTTTTCTTTTTTTTTCTTTTAATACAAGTGCTATTTGTCAAGGTCACTGTTCATCTTGCTTTGACGTGGCCAGTCTTGGCAGCTGAGGGCTCTTCTCTGGCACATCCTGTTTCCGCGATTTGGGAAGGACACACCCGCCATATGGCCAGCACACCAGGTGCAGCCCCTGGGGAAGGACGTAGGTGGTCCAGTAGATTTGGGGTGCCTCCCAGCAGACCTTCAGCAAGGACTCCAAGTCCTCACCGGGTCAGAGCCAGGGGCCACTCTCTCCCCCTCCCAAGACTCCCCTTCTCCTTACTCTGTAACTGCCCCTCTCCAGCTCTGGTTCTGCTCTGGGTTGCCTTCAGGGCCCCAGGCAACCCAGGAGAGCTGCAGATATCTGCATGGATTTGCAGATTCAAATGAAAAGCTATGGTTTGTTTTAAATGGATTGTGGCTCTGGAGAGAAAGCCTGGAGATGCAAATCAGCCATGAGTGGGGATGCAGATGGGAAGCAGATGTGGGGAAGTTTGAAGTCCCTCCTCCAGTGTTTTCAGGCCCACCTTTGAGAGCACTTTCCTTGCATAGGGGTGAGGGGCAAAGCGACTCTCCTCACCATCCCTCTTGCCCCAGAAGCCACTCTTTCTCTTGCATTCTTTTTTCTTCTTTTTCCTGGCTTTGCATCTTTTATCTTGCACTCTAATGGGATAGTTCTGTTCTCCCTGCCTCCCCTCTGTCTCTCTCTCCCTCTCCCTTTCTCTGTCTCTCTCTGTTTCTGTTTCTCAGTCAGTCTCTTCGTCTTCACGTCACTGCCTGTCTTCCTCTCTGCCTGGCTCTCTCTCAGACATTCTCTCTGACTCCATGTCTGTCCCAGGTCCCTGGCTCTCACTCCCTCTCTCTTCCTGGCTGCTTCCCAAAGCCAATGCCCCAGACTTCCATGCCTGGATAAGTCTGCCAATCAGCTCGAGTCCCCGGGGTGAGGAACAGGAAAAACAGGCCAAGGGCAGACAGCAGCCCTGGTTCTATGAAGGAAAGATATTTTAAGCCAGAGAGGCCTGGGCAGGCTGAGGCCAAGAATTTCTCACTTACCAGCAGGGCTGGATATTTAGTCTGAGTTGGGGAGGGCAAGTGGCAACCTGCCTGGAGCGCCCAAGTCTGCAAAAGCAGCTCTGCTCCAACCCATCCCCAGCTTGTAGTCCTGCTCTGTGTGACATCTCTCCCCTGGCTGGGGCCTGAGCCCAGCCATTCTAGCAACAGGGTAAAGCAGTGCAGCTGGTGCCACAGTCTCCATTTCCCCCAAGAACACAGGCCCAGGCAAAGGGCAGGCAGGATAGGATGAGGTTTTGTACACTCCACTGCTCTCCTTAGAGCTGGAGCAGCCCACCCCTCTCAATCCCTGCAGGGCCCCACACAGCCTCCAAACGCAAATGTGCTTTTTCTTTGGCTTGTATACAGTCTAAATACTTTATCCAATTGGCATGTGCTCCACATCCAGTTGTCTTATTTTCCTTTATGGGTCTGTCCACAGCCCTCTGGGCTCTCAGTCAGAAACTTGGGACCACTTTTGGCACATTCCAGAGGCCACTAGTGATCTCATAAATTAATTTTAAACTCATCAACACGTTGGGAATGCTATACAACTTTTGGAGGAATTTGGGGAACACATTGAAAACCATCCAAAAATAGGATCTTGCCATTCCCAGGAGACTGGAATCATTTAGAGGGCAATTTGTACCAGGAGAGCATAGTTAACAAATGCTTCTGGGGATGTGAAAGAGGATGCTGTTAGAATACAGCTGGGGTCCATCTCCTTGGCATTCTCCAAGCTTCTGCTCAGGACTCTTCTTCCCCCAGAATTCATTCCAGGATCCATGGACACCATCCAGTCCCCAGCACCAGGCACTATAAGGTGTGGTCCCAGGAGGCTTGCATTTAGTGAGAAGGCTGAGCCCTTGATTCTGGAATCCTTCATGCATTAAGCCCCAATTACCTGCCCAACACTATGCTAGGCCATGGGTGTGAGTGGGGAGCAAACCAGACAGGGTTTCTCTGCTCATGAGGGAAACAAACAGGGTGGTGAAACCTCAAAAGATGGTCAGGGGAGACCTAGGAGATAACATTTCAGCTGGGGAGACCTTGGGCAGGTCATAGCAGCTGTTTCTGACCTTCAGTTTTTCTATCCATGAATCAGGGGCAATAACAGTGCCTGTGTAACAGGGTCATTGGAGAATTCAATGAGATGATCCATACAATGCATGTCACTCCAAGCCTGGTACCCCATAAACACTCATACATGGTGGCACACCACGAAAAAGGATGATGCAGTTGAAGCAGTCAGCAGCAGTAGGCAGGGCTTGGGAATGCCATCACACCCTGTATCATTTCTGGACACGTGGCTCACTCTGCTTTCACTCCCCACAGCCAGCACCTGCATCTCTTTGTCAGTGGGCTGCCCTCTGGCTGCTGGAACTTGCTTTGGCTGCTTGCATGGAGGGTAGAAGTGCCTGGGAAGTTACTTCCTTCAGCCCCCAAGGGTAGCCCTGACCAATGACATCCTGGACATGGAGGTATAAATATCAACTCTGGCTCCAGAGCTCCCTGCAGACTGAGCCACTAACCCTCCAAGGCCTTTTGCTTGATGTCGCATCTTTGCTTGGCCTCCTTCTCTTCCCAGTCTTGCTACCCAACGCCTAGAAGATTCCTAAGAAATCACTTTCACACTAACCTTCATTGCAGGGTATATGCTTCTGCAAAATGCAACTTACGACACTGGGAAATGCCAAGTAAACAATATGAGGTCTCTCCTAAGCTACGTGACCTTTTCCCCCTGCAGAGCCACACTTGGCCGAGGCAGGTCCTCTCAAGCCTCTAAGGAAGCAGACACAACAGCCTTCCAACCCTGAGGGCCTCTGTGCTCCCTCTTTGAACATGGCAAAGGCAAATGCAATGGCAGGCTGACAGGATGGCCCCTGGCTTGTGGCTCTCAGCCCTCAATTCAGGAAACAGCTTGAGCATTGGCTTGTGACTCTCTGTTTCCTCCCTCCAGGGACTTGGATGGGGTGCCAAAAGTTGGCATAAATTCATATTTAATTATTGCCTTCTTTTTGTGTTCCTAGGAACCCCAAAAGGTTATCCTGAAGTAAATCCTTTATTGCCCCTCTTTTCACATATCCCACCAGAGGGGAAATGGTGACCTACAAGGGACAGAGACACAAGCAGCTGGCAGGGCAGATCCAGAAGCTGGTCTGGATTATTTTTCTGGATTTTGTGATGTTTGTGGCATTTTAAAATTTGTGATTTTTGTGATCTTTTTCTTATTCCAAATATTCTTTGTACCTAATTTTGTATCCTTTTTCTTAAGGAAGGCATCCCAAATTATACAAGCTTCAGGCAACTAAAAAACCTCAATATGCTCTGAACATCTGAATGACTGGAAGAATTTTTCTCAGACTACCTTCTGGCTCCATTCATTTTGACCTTTGTTTCTCCTCTCCCACCCTCATACTTCCTATGCCAGATGCGATATGCCCTCTGACACTGCACCTGTCACTCAGGTAAGTCAGCCCAGAGTGCAGTGGGAATATTCCTGGAAGCCATTTCTAACCAGATGGCTAATAAATATATTACATTACTTAAGTATATTACACATAACCCAACTGAATGTCTTCCCAACATAACCACAGGCATACATTACACTACAGCCAGATGAAGAATGCATTCTCAACTCAAATTTCTTAGCCACATCCCCAAATGCCCACAGCTACTCTACCATTACTGATAAGAGGGGAAGTGTAACAGAGGGGAAACCAGTGCAAAGAGACAGTGATTTTAACCTACTACTGCTAAAAAGCAAACAAACAAAAAACAAACTTACTTTACTAAATATTATAAAAATATATGACCTGGAGGGACTTGTGTAAATGAGGAGCCTTCAATGTAGGTTTTGTTAGCTTCCCAGGAAGCCTGCCTCTGATAGCTGGACTTGCTCTGAGGCTTGGACACATAAAATTTTAACATCTGTGGGTTTTAGCCACATCTGCTGTGTGTGTAAGAGAGGCAGTGGCTCAGTATTATTCTGGGCTTTCCTTGGTATCTCTCTCCCCCAAATCCAAGCCAAGAAGGCCATGCAGCACCACCTGGCAAGGCTGAGGAGGGACAGGAAATGGGGGGCTGTGGTCGTGGCTGATGTGCATTATCATGACCCTGAGGTTGGACTTCAGAGCAAGAGATGCTGGTATTCCATAAGCACAATTGCTCCTCTCTTCCTGCATTTTCTTAATTTACTCCCTTACAAACCAAAGTTCCTTCAGAAAAAAATTCCTGGTTTGTCTTTGATGAATGGGGAAGGACAAAGAGATTAGTTACCCACAGTCCAGGCCAGTTACAGGGATCAGATCTCCTCAAGATGCAAGCATGGATGTGGCAGGAGCTTTGCCAATGTCAGAGCCCAAGATGAGCCAGAAGTGGGAAAGACAATGCCAGTATTTACAGAATGTTTAATATTTACAAAACATTGTTCACATCCCTTATCTCTGATCTTCATGTTCCTTCTGCAGGGTGCACAGTATAGGTGTTAGAGTGAATATTTTCTAGTTAAACTTAAAAGAGATTAATCAATCTATCCAAGCATATATGATCAAGAAGTGGCAAGGTAGGGATTTGAGCCCTCATCTCCCAAATTCAAATCCACAACATTAGCCAAAGACAGCCATGTATAATGATTTACCATTGCGAACAGTAATAATATCTACCTTTTGGAGGCTTGATATGTGCCGAACACTGGTGCTAGGCACTTTTCTTGAATTCTCTCATTTAATCCTCACATCTTCTTACAAGAGGAATGATCAGAGGAGGCAGGACATGAGCTGGGTTTGAAGGATGGGGAGGTTGGATGGCCAGAGGTGGGCAGCATTCCTCACAAAAAGCACAACATAAGCAGAGGCTCAAAGGCAGGAAGGAACTGAGCTCGTTCAGACCACAAGCAGTGAGAGCCCGCCATGCCTGAAGAACTTCTGTCCACACCACCAGCCCAGTCAGCACACTCCTCTTAGTAGAAAGGGGCTGCCCTCACATGAATTGGGCTCTGGGACACTCTGGAAGCAGCAGCTGGAAGAGGCCTTCATCCTATCACTATCTATCAGCTGCTTCTGCAAGACAGGGGCCTGCCAGGGTGAGCTGGTATGTCACCAAGGCTCCTAACTTCCTGGCCAAGTGATGAACTTGGCTCCCACCACTGAGCTTTGAAGTTTAATGGGGCTCCTGGCAGCCCACGGGTCTTGGCCAGCTCCTACCCTTTAGTTCCTCTTCCATTTCCCTTCAGGGTCCTGGAGCCTGGGCAGCTCCCTAAGACACCTCCCCCATCTTGTTTCGGTCTGGAGGTGTGGGTGCGGGACCTCCTGCCCTGGAGGGGGAGGTGAAAAACGAAAGCTCTGCTCTCACAGGGCAGAAGCCACCTCAGAACTGCCTGCCAGAGCTGGCTCCCTGTAGTTCCAGAAGCCAGGGACTCACACAATGTCTCTAGTTTGGAGGCTGAACTGAAAACATTAGCAACTCTCTTACCAGGGTCCTGTGGGTTTGAATGTCTTGCCCCCAGACTCCACCTCCTTTTAAGCTGGTGTGAGATAAGGTGTTAGGGCCACCTTGACAACTTGACTACCTATGATGACTCTTACTCTGGCTCCATCAGTCACTGGACATATCACCTTGGGCAGGTTACTTCTCTGTGCCTCAATTTCCTCATCTGTAAAATGGGAATAATAATTGTCTCCACCTTGTAGATAAATGCGTTAATACGGTACAGTGCTTAGAACAAAGCCTGGCACAAAATAAGCATGTTATTAGATGTCGGCTATTATTATTACAGGAGTTCTGAGATTACTTCCTTAGGCTCCTCAGAATTTTCCCTTAGGGTGCTTATGTATCTTAAAACGGATTGAAATTTCAGGGCAAGTGGTACAGAAAATCTTTTTCTTCTGAGGATGCTGTAACTAACGGCTAGCAGTAGCTTTTTTCTCCTCCCTGTCCACCTCCAGTCCCAGACTAATTTCACCACTGGCTTCAGCCTATGTGCAGCTGCTAGCTGAAGGTGTTTACTACCTCATTAGCACCTCCCCACTGGTCCTTGTGGGCACTAATCACTTCAGCTTGCTCCCTCTGGAGAGACTCTAAGCTGCCTTTGAAAAGCAGCCTATATGATGGCCCTGAGATTTCCCAGCTGGTTCCAATTCCCACTCTTGGGTTGCTCCTTTACCCAGAAAGTGAAACAGCCTACTGGTTTGGTTTTGGTTGTTACACACACACACACACACACACACACACACACACACACACAAATTTTAAAAATAGGTCAGACCATATTCCTTCTGCACCATCACCTGAAACTTGCAAGCAGCTTTACCCGAGCCTTCCTCCACCTCTTCTTCCCCATTCCACACCTGTGGATCTGCCCTTCGCACTTGCCACCTGTGGTTTGGTTCAGGAATCAGGCAAAGGCAGGGGCCCAAATCTGAAGCAGATGTTAGTGACAATGAGTGACGTTGGGTGGAGACAATAGGAAGGAGAGGACCCTGCTAGAACTGCTTGTTGCTCTGACCTACTGCCAAGGCTGACAAAAATAGAGTGAATGTTCTTGGTTAAATACCCAGCTTTTAGTCGAGCCAAACTTTCCTGGGCCTCAATCCTATTTCTGGCTCTGCTTCCAAAGTTCTCCATATCCTTGTGCCAACCACTATCTTGGCCTCTTTCTCCCCATCACGCCAAGTCCATAAGCCCTGCCTTACCCTCAAAAGTCAAGACTGGAGTTTTGCTCTTCTTTTTCCCCTGTAGCTAATCCACAATCACATTTTTGGAGCCCAAACTCAAGGTATGTTTGGACAAGAGTTTTGTGCTACTTCTGGTGTGAGAGGTTGTCTGAAAAACATAGCTTGGATGCCAGGACAAGAGAAATTTCAAGGTTTAGGGGGCTAACAGGTCAGACCCATGGGGAGAATGCAGATGTCTGGCTGCTGTGCTCATACCCCACCTCCAGACATCCCCAGAACGGCATGCCCGAGCCTGCCAGGATCCAACCACAACACTTAATTCCCGACAGGGACAATAAATGTTAGATCTACAGAACACCCAAGTTTAATTCAGTTGCTTTGACTCTGACACAGGTTGGCATTATCATCAACAAGGTTTCCAAGGAGAAATCCCTTTGGGAAAGGAAGCCTGAAGAACTGGCTTTCCTAAAGGTGATGGCCTGAACCCACGGCTCATTCTGCTGCAATGCAAGTCAAAAAGTTGAGGAATCAACCTCAAGACCTGGCCAAACCCCAGAGAAAAATAGGCATCTTGCTGCAGCCCACTGCAAGGAGAGGACCAGGGATTCCCAGTTGTCTGGGTTTGATTTAATATCAAGAGAAATTGGAGTGAAGCTGTGTTTCTGCCCACAGTGGTCACAATCAAGAAACTTCATTGCTGTTCAAGTTGATTTGCCTCTACATGCCTCTGGGTTCACTGGAAATGGCATTTAGTTTGTCTTTTCTCTACCACTCCTTGGTTGTTCTGACCACAGAAAAAATCCTTCTGATGTCAGTGTTAATGTTGGAGACACCTCCCTCTTCCCCCATCCACTGAGGATTTTAATTTCATTCACCAAGCTGCAGGCTACTGACCAGTCCCCCATTGCCAAAGTGAACACCTCAGGTCTGTTTTGTCTGGAAGAGCAGGTTTAAGGGAGATCACTAGCTTCCCTTTTCCCAGCCTTTTCCAGGACCTGCTCAGGTGAAGGCCTGTATGTCATACAACAGGTGCAGGGGCCTTGGTCCATGGGTCTCTTGGTTTGGAATCCATCTTTGCAAGGGTTCTTGCTTCTCTGAAAGTCAACAAGGAAAGTAATTTCCCTCCCTTTATGTATGTGGAAGGAGCTAGACAAATTTCACTTACAGCTGTTACTCTATACCATGGAAAGTCTCCAAATGCATAAACAGAAATGAGAACTATGGAGGCGCGTGGTGATGGACTTGGGTGCTCAAGCCTTGGGGGAAGGAGATTTTCTAAAGAATAGATTGTTTATATGTGTGCCCTCCCTCACAACACTAAGCTGCTCAGAGACAGAGATCATGTCCTATTTTGTGTGTCCTGAGCTCCCTGCACAGTCTCTGGTACAGAGGAAATGTCTGCTGAAAAGAGGAGATGTACAGAACACGAGGAAAATGGGAGGTCACAAACCCAGTGATGGAAAAGAAACACCAGATTTTGTTTTGGTGGTTTGCGTAGGGAAGGAACCTTTATAGGAATGACAACTTGGAATAGGATTAGACCGAGGACTTTTGAGAAATCAGCACAAAATGATGACACACACATAATCTTCCTTACACAATAACACATTTTGTCTTCAACATAACAACAACAAAAAGCCATCAAAGGCTCTCCAGCTGGCTTGCAAATACTCTGATATCAATACCCCTGACTCTGCTAATGGGCAAAAGAGGAATGTCTTGGCAATTCCATCGAGTGGGAGTTCTGAAGAGAAAGGGAATATCGTTGGTCTGTAGAAAGAGGGTGGGAAGATTCAGAGATCCCTTCATGTGCAAAGCCATAACACAGGTGAACTGGGGATTATAGAAACAGTGACCTCATCCTGGAGAGCTACAGGATCCCCTCACCCTGGAGAAGGTACTGTACCTATACTTTCATTAAACCAGTCTTGTTTGGGAAAAGAGGGTGTCTCCCTTTAATGAAGAACTCTGATGTTTTTTAGAATGTTTGCTTCCTCAGTGAGATACACACCAGGAATTTGCCCTATGAAAAACGGTACTGTGTTTCATGTAAAGAGAGTTTAGAGACAAAAGTTTTATTTAAATGAGTCTTTTTCTGCATAACTAGTTATCAGAGATAAACATCAGGGTATTGTGTAGCATGTCTGACCTCACTCTAATTATTTCATTTGCATGTGACCTATGGATTTTCCACCTAAGAGGGAACATTAACATTTCAGGAATTTTTTCCTAAGTTATATTCTCAAAGGTCTTTTATACTTTATGTAGAATCCTTTTCATTTAAACTTGGAAGTCATTTTACTCAAGTCATTAGTTGGTATTCTAGGGAACTCTATATACAAAAGTTTGTAAAGCCACTGCTAATAGCTATACTTCTTAAAAGACCTTGCTAGTAGATGATTAACTTCTCCACATAAATCCCAAATCTCCAACTATGTAAACTCAGGTACAAAATGTTCATCTGTCACCAAGCGAAAGACAGAGACAGTGAACACTGGTGGCCCAGTGCCTGGGCTATTTCTTAGTCTAAGCTAATCTGCTAGAGACAAACCAGAAACGTGGAGTTTTGGCTTTGACACGAAGCAGACAGTCCCACATTCAAATACAGCTCTGCCACTGACTAGCTAAGGAAACTTAGCAGTTACTTATCCTCTCTGAGCCTCAATTTTATCTTGCGTGAAACAGAGTAAACACTACCTACCTTGTAGGGTCACTGTGAATATGAGACAATATGTATAAAACTCTGGCATGTGGAAACAGCCCCCAAAATGGTAGCTATTATTGTGATTCAGCCATCAGGTGAGTTAGGGAAAGTTAAAAGTGTTAGGGGTGGCAGTTTTCATGATGTCGCTTTGAGATACGGGCCTCTCATCCCTTCTCTGGCCTCTGACGGGTCGTACAGAGAACTCAAGGGGGTCTTTATGACTTGGGGAATCCTCATAGGCGTTTGGGATAGGTGTTTTGGATACCCATTCTCTCTGCCTGCCTCTGGATATGGCAAGGTGGGAAAGGAGACATGGCCCCCACTGGAACTTCCTTATCAGTCATCCACTCTCATCTACCAACTGCCCCAAGATCCTTATAGCCTAGAGCTGTGGACATTACCAAGGCCCAAAGCCAGGATGAACACTGTGTGTGTGTGTGTGTGTGTGTGTATGTGTGTGTGTGTGTGTGTGTGTGTGTGGAAACTTTTTTCAAGGATATTCAAGTTGCCAATTTTCTTATAGTTAATCTAGCATCATTTTGCAGGTCAAGAAACTGATGCTGAAAGAAGGTTGCATTGGCCAAGGTTGTGGAATCATGGGAGTTAAATATGAACATTTAAGCTCATCGATTCATGGCTTTCCATCTTCTGAGGGTTCCATTCTGCACACAGGATTCAAGTGTCCAAGGGCATCTTCTTTTGAGAAAACACCAAAAGACAGGAGATGTCTGTGTTGCAAGGGGGCTGGAGGCCCAGGGACCCTGGACTCAGAAACATAAGATAATAACTAGATTAAGGACATGAAGTTTGGAAGACATTTATCTCCTCTCCTAGCTCTTTGAGTATACATTTCCCTAGAGTCATACCTAAAGAATGAAGTCATAAGACCTTGCCCACTCAGAAATTTGCCTGGTTTGTCAGCTGAACCAGGTGTAAGACATTCATGGCCATGAAAGACAACAAAGGCTACAGTGGCCTAGTTATTGGGTACCCCTAGAAAGTAGCAAACACCATCCTCAGGTCTCACCTTGGACACATTATTCACCATCTCCTTGATGGAAGACTTGTACAAGAAGAAACAAATGGTGAGCACTATACTGTTCTTGCAAAATGACTAGATGCTATGGTTCCGTATGATCCCTGCCCCTTAGAGATACCAAAATTATCACCATCCAGGTGACAAACTGGGGCTACATTGTCAAACGGGACAACTTTGCTAACACCACCTTTGATTTCATTTCAAAAACCTACAGCCATCATTCCCTGACTTCTAGAAAGAAATTGTGCCCTCCATGTCTCATTACTAGGAATTACCTGCCATCTTGTAGAGTTTCACACTCAAGTTCACTGCAGAGAATCCTGGCTCCTTCTGTGGCTACATGAAGTGGTTTTATACATACAAAATTAAAGTGAACTGAATCTGAAAAAACTGAAAATTCATAACAAGGCATATCACAACTCTAGGCAGCACCACTCTACTATGTACAAGCCAAAATCATCACAACACTGTGATGTCACTATGTCATCACTATGTCACACAACACTGATTTAGAGACCCTACAGGTCTCTAAATTCTTTCCCCTTGCCCCATCTCCTCCCTACCTCTCCCACCCTTTATAATAGCCCTGAGTTCTCAACTATGGGATGACTGTCAGATGGTGCAGATTCAGTTCTTTGAGCCAGAAATACTGGTCCATTCCACACTTTTAAAAGACAATTTAATGTTGAGTCATTTTCAAAATTACTACACTTGTGAGATACTCAAGAACCTCCCACTGATCACCAAAGAGAATTACAATCATGTTAGACCAGCCCACAAAAACTGTTCATGGTATAAAAGTTAAGAAGTATACAACTTATAGAATGGGAGACTTTGTAGCCTTTGAATACAATTCATCAGATTTAGCATCAGGAATCTGGACTAGATTCTTACGGGCACTGATGCTCTCAGAAGACTTTTAAAACCAGTTGTGGGGTTTAAGTATTATGTAGGCAAACTACCTTAGTTGGGATCTTATCAGACTATATGGGCCTTTTATCCCCATGATGACTTTTAGGACAGATTGCTTCAAAAAGGAATTGATTAAATAATTATCATAAAAGTTAGGATATCTGTTATATCTGGAGGGGTGGGATAAGAACGTGCTCTGTAGTGTTGAAATGTTTTATTTCCGACCTGGAGAGAGGATACATGTGTTTCCTTTATAATTATTTATTAAATTGCATGTTTGTATATTTTTTGAACTTACATTATACCTCAAAGTAAAAGGGAAATAGCAATTATTCATTTTTAAATAAAAGTATTACAGGATGCCTGGAGTTTATTATGCTTGAGAGATCCAAAGTGAAGCCAAAATAGAGGTAAGGTAGCCTCTGGTTCAAGCCACTTATTGGAGAGCTTTTATTGTCATCCTAAGCGAAGTATGGCTGGACAGAGGTCTGAGATCTCTATGTGCAATGGCTCAGAAGTAACAATTTATGAGAAGCTAAAGCTACTGTGTTAATTCAAGAACAATCCTACCAGCCTCTTGGGCCTTAAGAATGACTTCATGATAACCTGAAATCATAGTGATCCATTCAAAACCACAAGAGTAGTATAAAAAACCTAAGACTATAAGTATCCTAAAAAATGAAAAGTTAGAGGGATAGAATTTTGTGAAGACATTTCATACCACTCAGGAGCTTGGTGAGGTGGGAGTAGAATGAATGGACTCTAAAAACACAATTTTCAAGCTAAGGTTCCAAGACACTGGGTCTGAGGTGGGGCCCAAGAATCTCTACTTTCTTAAAAATTCCCCAGGGGATTTTGATCTTCCAGACTGGGAACCAAAATACAAGACACCATGACTACCTCCTTAAGAAAGTCAAGGTCCCTAATGGTTTTCCTTCTAGGCCAGAATAAGAGGTCTGGTTTTCTCTCTCTGCCAGGCTTACCTTTGGTTAGAAATGAATTAGCACACTTCCCACCCACAAACTTTTTAGGAGCAGTGGTTTAGTTTGCCACAAAGAATTTGCAAGGGGGAAATGCTGAGAAATAAACGTGTGGTTATATGAAAATCAGAAAGATCAAGACATCAACATCTCAACATGGTAATCTCTGGATGGAGGGTGACTTATTCCCCTTGTACTTTTTTTTTTTAATTTCCAAATTTTCTATACTCAATGTGAATTTCTGATGTAGCTAAAAAATAATTAATTAATGCTTAAAACACTGATGAGGAACTGACAGCCTCTGCTCTTACCAAACTGTTTTCTTCTTCAGGAGCTGGGCACAAGCACTTGTCTTGATAGCTACTTGGGAGAGAGAGCACCATAATCATGCTGGGCACCACAAACAGCAATCAGGAAGGGTGAAAGGGCAAAAGGCCTGCAATAGGCCAGGGATCCCAGTGTACTTTCTGCCCCAGCTGACTGCATCCTAAGGAATTACTGAGGAAACACAATACTTCTACATCTTTCATTCACTACCTCCAATTTAAGCCCTGAATCTCCACTTAAAGCAACCATTTGCTCCTTAGTCCTTCTTTTAAACATTTGTTTATTTACTGTACAAAATATTTACACCATCGGCTGCAACTGTCTGGCCTTTTCATCTGCTTGACGAATTTGCGGCAGGGATTGGTCTCTGCCAAAGTTCCTGAAACACATCGACTCTTTCCTTGGTGCCTGGTCTCCTTCAAAGAAACTGAAAGGCCAGGAAGGTTGGTTGGCCCCTAAGTACCTGGGTCATACAGGAATAAATAAGAGAACCGGCCAAAATAAGAAACATAAATAGAAAATTTGCCCAAGAAATAAAAGACACTTCCCCTTCTCTCCACATATTGTGCCTTTTCCCCACATTAGCTAGTACCAAAGCAGGATTAGAAAGAAAGGTAAAAAGGCCAAAAAGAACAAAGATCCTTTTGAATAGAGTTGGTGAATGCAGAATCCAGAAGAGGAAAAACTGTCAAAGGCAGCTGAACCAGCACATGTACCCCAGGCTGGAAACCCCTATCTGGGCCCCAGGAACAACACTGTCTTTCCCAGGGTGATGACTAAACTTGCCGGCACATATCCCATGGGAAAACATTTGGGAAAGCAGCAGCACCTTGTCCTGGTCCCTGAGGAGAGCAGTGACCATGTGGCATGGAGGATGCAGGGGGTTAGAGGCCCTGATGCTGGATCCTGGACCCAAGGATGAGTGAGGACAGCACCCATGCCAAGAAGGGACAAATGATGCCTGTGGAGGAGTGAGATCAGGCAGGAACTGTAGCAGATCAGGAGGGCTTGCTCCTTGTGATCCCCGCCTGGCCCAGGGGAACGGGAGCGCTCAGACATACTTCCAGGAGGCCAAGGCATTGCCACAAGTCCTGCCTCATGTCAGGACTCTGTGAACTTGCTGGTTTTTGGCAATAAATGATGGCTTGTAATATTCTTAGAGTTGAAGTGCTTCATTGGGAATGGTAGCTTAGAGCAAATCCTTCTTAAAAACAGCAATTTGGGTAGTCAGTGAGATTTTGGGCCTTGTAAATGTTTTCATTCAAACTGTAATGAAAAAGAACGTCCTCTTCTGAGATGGCTGTGGGTTCTCTTCAATTATTACTCTACAGTGAAGCAAATATATCTTCTTCTTTCTTAGTTTCCCTTCCAGGTACTGGATGGAGTGAAAGGAAGTCACTGGGACAGCAAGGTGTTTACTGTCTTATATTTCTCCTCTATGCATGTTCCCAAAGTCCTGACCTTAAGGGAAAGGACTTGTGAAAAGCACTTAAATTCCTTATCCCTTTTCTATTCCTTCAGTGCTGCCAGAGAACACCATGCAAGAGAGAATGAGGGATCATGAGCATGCTTTCCTTACTGTCCCCATCTTTTGCTACAAAATTTTCTTCAGTAGAAATCTAGGTTTGGCGGGAACCTGAAATCATGTCAGAGAAGAATCCCAGTTCTTGGCATACTTTCTAACTTGGAGGCAAATGGCTAGGCCCAGCCATAGCTCAGTGTAAAGAACAAACTCAGGGAAAAGTATCAGTACTCTTCTGGCCAGCCATGGGCCTCAGCATGCCCCATAACCCTAAAGGAGAATCATATTCAGCACTGGAGGCTACAGCACAGCTGTTTTTTACATTCTTAGGTCTGTCTGCTTTTCTTACTTGGCTCAAATTCAAGAAAAACCTTAGAGTTCTTCTTTATGGATTAATGATCATTTCCAGAAATGATTGCAGGTGAAGCTCCTTTTCCAGTTCTGACACCACACAAAAAATCCTTTTGTGCTATCAGTGCCCATTGGAGGTAGTCCAGTGCCATGGCCTGTGCCTGCTAATTTGCAGAGGGATGAAAGTGAACATGCTCAGGTGGCCACTTCCTATCTGTACTTCTCCTGGCTCCTGACAAGAAGGCGGCAATCACCTTTCCCACAGAGGACTCACATACCTGTCAGGTCAAGCAGTGAGGGCCAAATAGGGTACCTCCCAAGGAGCATTAGCAGAGGCAGTTGGATCAAGGTGTGGACTTGAGGCTTTCAGCACATCAAGTTTCCAATAGACCTGAGCCCTTTTGTGTAATGTCCCTCAGCTATTGAGATCTTCAAAGAACCAAATGAAACTATAGCAGCACGGTTGTCTCTTCATGAATGAATGGGTAACTCAGATTACGTACCATGACAAAATGGCCTGTGGTGGAGATGGGCAGGGAGGGGGTGAGGTAAAGACAAGGCTTGTAGGTGACAAAATACTCCAAACACAGGGGAGCATGCAGCATCTCCTGGCTGATGGATACATGTGTTAGGGCCACAGGTTATGATGTCTGTAATGCGCTCCAGAGAGTGCGGGAGCTCTGGATGGCAGGAGAGCAATCAGAGCATGCCAAAGCCCTCACAGCCCTCGCTGATGGCCAGCTGCAGCATCCTGTGCACCTCTTCATATGAATCATACGTAGGGAGGCACAGCTGGTTAAAACTGGAAAGGCAAGGGAAGACGTGATTAACTCACACCATGAAAAAACAAGGGCAAGGGCTGGAAAGATAATCTTCCACAAGATCACCCATTAGGCCATCAAATACCTACCACGTGTGTGCAGTAGGTAGTGTGCCATGGGTCGGAGCAGCAATAATCTGGAATGAGGGACAGAGGGCAGCAAAGCCTCCAGGTGGTAGCTGAGAGGAGCCTGTTGTGAACTGAAGCAGCCGAGCCAACTCCTCCTGAGTCAAACTGGAAACCACAGTCCAAAACCACCTCATGACCTGACAAAGAGAGCATGCAACTGGGATCAAACACAGTATGCAGCCTAGGAGTTCACCGCTGGGGAAGAAACAAGATACCCTGAAATAGGGATATGAGGACACAGGGAGGAATGGTTAGAGTTCACAACCTCTTCAGGAATTGACACACTGTCAGAAGGATAGTTGATTCCTTGGTTCAACTTCTTTGCATTTCCAACTCACTGCTCCTGTTGCACTCAGCCTGACGGCCCTTAGGGACCAGGACTCCCTTCTGCCTAGACAACTGTGCCAGTTTGAATGTATTATGTCCCTCCAAACACCATTATCTTTGATGTAATCTTGTGTGGGCAGATCTATCAGTGTTAATTAGATTGTAATTCAGACAGAAGGAGCAAGTTGCTATAGCCAAGAGGGACACTTTGAAAAATGCACAGGAACTGAGAGAGGAGCTGCAGATGAGAGACAGTTGAAGATGGCTGTTGAAAGCAGACTTTTGCTCCAGAGAAGCTAACAGAGGAAAATCACCAAAAGAGCAACTAAGAGTGACATTTTTGAGGAACTGCAGCCTAGAGAGGAACATTCTGGGAGAAAGCCATTTTGAAACCAGAACTTTGGAGCAGATGCCAGCCACGTGCCTTCCCAGCTAACAGAGGTTTTCTGGATGCCATTGGCCATCCTCCAGTGAAGGTACCCGATTGTTGATGCACTACCTTGGACACTTTATGGCCTTGAGACTGTAACTGTGTAACCAAATAAACCCCCTTTATAAAAGCCGATCCATTTCTGGTGTTTTGCATTCTGGCAGCATTAGCAAACTAGAACAACCACCATCTGTCTTTCCCACATATATTATTTTTTCCCAGTCAATATGTCCACTCCAATGATTCCTCTACTTTTTTCTTCTAAAACTTTTTCCTTATAACATGGCACAAATCCAACTCTAAGAAGTTTGGTCCACTTGCCTTTTCTCTGAAATGCCATGAGCCGCCAACCACCACTGCATGGGCTTTGAAGTCAGAGACACTGATGTCTCCAGTTCCACACATCAGCAACTGGAGAAAGGCAGTAAGGTGTTAGTAGAACAGTCAGACTGACAAAGACCCAATATAAGGTCAAAATTACCTATGTTAATGTGCAAAATGCGGAATAAAGAAAATACCAGGAAAAAAAGACATCAAGTGAGGTCATAATGCCAGAATAATGCTTTAGGAAAATCAGTTATAATAAGCCAATAGTTTCTAACCAGTGTAGTGAAAATTCACACAGCCTTTTTCTTTTTTTTAAAAAAATACAGATGCACACGTCCTACTCTACATCTAGTGAATGAAATCTCTAACAATAGGGTATGAGCCTATGTAGTCTGAAAAAGTTTTCCCAGGTGCTTCTGGTGAGTACTCCTAATTAAGAACTGCTGCTGGGATTATTTTTAATGGAAACAAAGGAGAAAAAATGAACCCAATGTTTACTGATACTGTGCTCTGGACTTAGCCTGGGAATATGAGGAAGAAAAGGCAGGCTTTTCCTTTTGAATGAAGACCCCAGCCCCATGGCCTTTCCTTTTTCCTAGATTGAATTCTTACTACTTTTTCTTCAGTCCTGCCTCTACTTGATCAGATAAGTTAAAAATTTTGTCAAAAAATGAGAACATTCATGACTTCAGAACTCTAAGCATCCTGCTGACGTTCTAATTTGGTTCAGGATCCCGCACGTTACTCAGCTGACTGTGATAACTCCTCCAATAGCCATGAAGAATGATACATCCTAATCAAGAGATAGGAAAAGCCCACATCAAGCCTGTAGAGCCTTGGTTCCATTAAAAAGAACTTAAAGAATTGCTAAGTTAATGAGTAACTAAAAGTATGATGCGGAACAACTGTTAAGAGACTGTGCCCTTCCTTTCTGCTCACTTTTACAAATTGTTATAAATGCTTTACTTCATGGTAAAACAAACTATACCAGTAGTTATTCCTTAGCCCCCCAATTAACAGCACTAGGCTACATATTTATCAGAAACTTTAGGCAATCTGAAGAGTTCATTTTATTTGGACTTTATATCTGAAGGTACAAAAGGTGATGAAAATTGCAAAAGACTTTGGATTCCTGTTCTCTAAGTCAGTTCTGTTAATAAGGACATAAAGTGTGCAAGACCACAAGAAACTTTTTTCCTTTTTTTTTTTTTAAAAAGAACTTCTTCCCTACAAGAAATAGTTTGCAGAAACATACTCCTTGTAAAGACTATGAGATGTTAAAACTAATAATTTGCATTGTATATTTTATCTGTGAGTAGCAAGTAAAGACAAACTGATTTTATTTTTTGCCCACACTTGAAATATGAACTTCAATTCTGCTAATTACAGAATGGTGTTTACCACTGTAAAAATAGCCAATTTTTGCTTGTTATAGGATCTGAAATAAGAATATATTAACTGTATAATGTGGTGCAAAAACTTCAGATTGGATCACATCTTTTGTTTGTCTCTTTCACTAGAATGTAGCTCCACAAGGGCAGGGACTTTGTCTTCTTCACTGATATATCTCCAATGCCTCAAATATACATGGCACACAGGAGGCACTTGACAAACATTACCTCAACAAATAAATCCCATCATCCTCTTAAATCTACTTTAAATGTCATAAGGATTTTATGAAGACTGTACACGATACCAACATTCTTTACTACTCAAGCAGTATCAGTAGTTTTTGATGACTCAATGAATATTAATTAATTTTCATAAATAATTAGTTGTTTGCTGGTTTATAATTTTCACATTCTAATTTTTAAAAAGCCAAAGAAAGCATCAATGAATGGAATAGTGACAAAAATGAAACCAACTCTTGCATGAAGGACAGCATCTCATACTAGAAGATGCAGTGAGCTAGCTCCTTGTGGACACACTAAAACATCAAGTCAAGGACGGGGGTTTGCAATTGTAAGCACTTACCTCAAGTTCATTCTCATCAAAAATAGCCAAAAGGTTTTCAGGGACCAACTCATTCAGGCCTGAAACAAAGTAGCCAACATAAAGACATATCCACACTGTGGATACAGGTATTTCAACTTCAAAGTCAAGAGTAGACAGAATTTCACCTTTTAGGAAATGTTCCACCTCCTCTTTCACTTGACTGGCCAGCCGATATTGGGCCAGCAAATTTAAATAGAAGATCTTATTTGCATTTGTGACTGGGATTTGAGCTCCACCTGTCATGAGTTCTACAACCTGAAATAGGAAGCAAAAAACAGAGAGGGACAGAATGTGGATGGGAGTTTTCAAGATGATGTCTCCCTGGTATGTTCCATAAACACAGCATTATTAAACTTTTTCATGGTGCCAATCACAAGTTTCTGTTGTACATTTGGCTTTTCAACTCACTTGATTTTATTAAATTATTAAGCTTCAGGGTTTTTATCATGATTGCTGTAGTCTATGAACTACTATTTCTGGAGTATGTACCTGAGTGAGTTCTTCTCTGACCTGGTCAAACAGTGGTAATGCAATGGAAGGTATTTTAATTTCTCTCCATGACCTATAATTAAACCACTACTGACCGCTTCTCTTAAATCTCTCAGCCAACTGAGAGTAAATAAAGCCAGATAAGAAGTCAAGAAGTCTTTTTACGTCTCAGAAGTTTACATATGGGAAGAGCTGCTCCCTCACTATATTTTCTTTTCAGTGCGAGTCCATGAGAAGAGCCATGGCTTGAAACTCAGGCGTCCTGGATTCCAGTATCAGCCATGACAGTAAGTAGCTAGAGGACTTTGGTTACTTTGCCATTTGGGTCTCCCTAGGCGGATTCAGTTACAAGCTCACATTTTAAGGTCTTTAAGATAGTATGCAAGAGGGAATGCTTCATCCACACTAGAGTAGGGATTCTCAATGGATCCAAAATTGCACAATTCTGTTTTTTTTGTTGTTGTTACTTTGCACATTTTTCTTATGTACTACTCTGGACACTTATTTTATGAGCAGGCATTTCTTTCTATAGCCTAAGAAGCAAATTACTAAGAATTAGAATTTATAAATTAAAATCAGCATTTCTTTGGGCCTGGACCTAATTCTGTATTCCAGTTGCCTTGCCATGCTAGGTCAGGAAGATAAGCTCTGACCACATTGTGTGCAAAGGCAGACAACTGGGATTCACACAAGCTTTGGGAAGGATATTTGACTATTAGTGGAATGGTATTAGTGGTGCCTTCAGTTGGTCACAAATATTCTTTGTTATTTTGCTTTTAATTACATATTACTGCAGCTTTAATTTCATCATTATCATTTGATATTGTTTAACCCCACAATTTAAACAGAACCACATTTGCATCAGCAACACTTTTGGCCAATAATTTTCTAATAACAGGTTTTAAGAGATATAGACATTATGCTCAAACAGAAATCATTTGCATCCCCACTGTTAACGTTGTTATACACACTACCGTCCCTTCTTAATCTGCTTGTACAGTGACACTTTATTGATATCAAAAAGTTCTTTTTCTACTGGAAAGTGGGACAGAGTGGGACAGATGGGCACCTGTGTCTTTTGCTCCACTCAAAAGGGCCAAGATCATAAAGTGTGGGACGCAATCGCCCTCAAGATATGTTGTTCAATATGGAAGCCACTAGCCACATGTGGTTATCTAAACTTAAAATCAAATAAAATGAAAAATCCAGTTATTTGGCCATGCTAGCCATATCTCAGGTGCTCAGCAGACAGCACAAATAGAGAACAGTTCCATCACTGCAGAAAGTTTTATCAGACAGCATTGCCCTAGTGGACACTGGGAACATGAGACACACAGGCTTTAGTCCTCTTTCTCACCTTATCCAGTTGACCTGATTTGTTATATTTCTCTTCTGCAAAGACCAGCTCCATCTCACTCATGTCATTGTTGAGGATGAAACAAACTTTAGATTTGTAGAATTCTGGGTCATCTGTTTCAAAGTACTGAGGTGATAGAAAGACACAGAACAGAACATAAATGCTCTTGCTCAGAAATAAAATTAGTAACTGCTTATAACCATTTATTCCTCCATCCTTAAGAATAATAAGCTCAGGGTGGAGAGATTCTAGAATTAATGGCCTCAGTAGAAAATGAATACCTAAAATGTTACCTTGTAATGCACACGTAGTCCTATGATTTGGGCCAGAAAAGAACGGGTAAAGCGAGCTCGGACCAACTGCTTGTAGGCTCCTCCTAGAGATGACTCATAGAGACACTTGCCCACTAGCCGCCCTGCAAACTCATAAACCTTCAACCGCAGATGAGCAGGGCGATTAGGGTTGGGATGTACCTGTCAAAGAGGGAGATAGAAAGGCCCTGGGCTATTTTTCTTCAAGCCCAACCCTTATTCCCTAGCTCCACCTCAAAAAAGCAAGGACTTCAATGTGCAAGTCAAAGAGCCCATCCAAATGGCATTAGTCTTTTGGTAACCACCATTGAGTAATCCAAAGTGGTTGGAAGATAAAAGGCAAAGATGGACTTACATAAGTTGAAGATTCTTATATATTAAAGTTTAGAGCTGAAATTCATATGTTGTCCCTGGTTGAGTATGGAAGCTAAAATCAGTGGATGATGTGATGCCTTTTCTTTAAACAAGAGCTTCTCTCAGCCAAAGCCTACTTCTCTACTCCTGATACCCTCCTTATTCAAAGATCTAGTCCAGAAAACAATTGCTTCTAGTATATTTTGATAAAGTGGCTTATGTAACAATTAGCAGAGCAGACAGTGCATTACAATGCTTTTCAGTCAAATACTATTCATCTGAAATAATGAAGGCAAAGAGGCGGGAAGAAACCTGATCGTATGTATCAACGTTAAGAATGGGACATAGGTTATCAAACTTCCAGGACAGTATCATAACTTCAAACTCTTGTTATTATATTCTTTATAACACAATCCCCATTTCCCACCCCACCCATGGGAAAGTCACAGACTCACTAATGCTTGGTTGTTGTCACTGAATCGGGTGAAGAGCTGATTGGTGGTATCAAATAGTGCCTTGCAGATTAGCTCAAACCATTCCCGGCGAGGCCCTCCCCAGTCCAGAGCTGAAAAGTACAATAAAGATAAAAACTGACTCTGGTTTATGTTCCTCTTATCACTTCTGTTCATTTATCCATCATTTCACACTCTCCCTATTCCTCCATCCCAACTCAACTGAAATATACTTTTTTGAAATCCCATCCCTTTCTGTAGGACTAAAGGTATTCTAATCATTAAGCTATGCCCCCTAGTGCGGAAACACAGGAGAATGGAGATCCCTGGAAATGGACATTCCTCTTGGTTGTACAAAAGTTAACGTGTCCTTTTGGTTCTAAGAGCTCTCCTTCCAAGTCCCTGTATGTCTGTGCTCTACAAGCTCCACAAAGTCACCTGGCTGGTAAAAACTATCCTTTTTTTCCTTGACTCATGGTCTCTTTTTCCCTTGGAAAAATAATTGGTGTGTGTCTCTTTGTGTTTGATGAAAAGGCAACAGGTGAGTGGAAAAGGAGAATTAAAAAAGATAAACATGAAATTTCAAAATTGACCTTCTTCATCCTGGAAAACCACTTCAAAGTTCTTGCTCCAATCTGAGATGGAGAAATTCCGAGTGGCTTTCAGAGACTGGAAAGCAGTGAAAGGGAAGGAAACCATCAGAACACTAGCATCTCTTGGGTGTTAAAGACAAAAACACAAGAGTGTTGCTGTTTTCTAACTAACCACTAGTACTTGGAAGAAATATATTAAACAGAAATAAACTTTATTAATACCTTCTTAGATTTATAATACCATCTTAGCTCTTAATACCATCTTAGATATCCAGAAGAAACATACAGTTGAAGCTATTTTTTTTTTACAATCCCCATTTTATGAATGAGGAAACTTGCAAAATACAAGAAGTAAAAATTAATTGTCAATAATCTGTCAGCATGAGAACCAGGGAGTCTTGTTTTTAGTAAAGTACAGTCTATCCACTAGACATCTTTATCCGCCAGGCTAGGTTCAGACAGGGAACCATGCCACATGGAGACTGTGGCTGAGCGAAAGGGGTTTCCAGTCACACCTACCAGAGCCAAACATCACACACACTTTCTGGACAAGGACCAAGCCTTCTCATTCTTAGGGAATGTATGAACTAGACCAGTGTCTGTGCAGTGGAGACAGACACACATCAGGTGTTCCTCTTCCCTCAGACTAGAGTGACAACAAAAATCATTTCCTTTAATCCAAATGGAACTCTTCTATTGCAGGGACTTGTTAACAAGAACTTTCTTCTGTAACAAATATTTATTTCTGCCCTACATAAGAGTTCCATGAAATTCCTCAGGAACAGATTTTAAAGTCACTGTGTCAACTAGTCTCTCCACTTGTAACCTACCTCCAACAAATTGCAAACTTAGTATAATCAAACAAATAGAGGAAAAGCTTTTTATAAATATATTTAAAGAGAAATTTAGGTTTTTTAAAAAAGATAAGCTGAAGAATATAACCAAATGCTGAAGAGGTTCTTAGTTGGAAAACTTTGGCAAGGCTGACAGAGATGAAACTTTACATACCGATTCTAACAAGGCATGTCTGCTGACCTTCAGGGTGACTTTGGAATGTGGTCTTTTCATATATACCTGCCGAAGTTCTCGCTGGAAAAAGTTCACCTTGTCCTGAAAGGTCTCAGAGCCTCCTGAGGAACAGCAACACCCATCATAATTACAGCTCATTGTGAGGCATCTGTGGAGTCTCAACCTCTACACTCCCATGCATCCAGAGTAGGTGCAATCCCTGCTTTCCATATCAGAATCCCTGTTCAACCTTACCTATGTTCTTATGGAGGGAGCGGATAAAAGTGGCCGCTAAAATGTTCCTCTCCTTACAGCTGAGCTCCACGGGAGGCTGAATACCATCATCTACTACCAGTGTAAGGAGCTTATGGACAGGGTCGGGGCCAAGGTACGAAAACTAGCAGAGAGAAAAAAAAGAAGGCAATCTATAAAACCCTCAATCCCAGCAAAAACCTTCCACAACCCTACCCTTCTGTACCAATAACTAAAAACACGTTAAGCTTCTTTCTCCGAGCTGGTCTTTACCGGGCGCACATGCCCTTATTTTTCACCTCAGTGCTCTACAATTCAAATTTTATTTTAAATTATTTGGGTTGCAGAGACTGCCTTTAGTTAGTGTTACAGATTGAATCATGTCCCTGGCATGTCCCATGACATGTTCAAGTCCTAACTTCTGGTCCAGTGGATATGAACTTATTTGTAAAAAGGACCTTAGAAGATCCTATTAAGATAAGGCTGCACTGAATCGGAGTGGGCCTTAATCCAATATGACTGGAGTTCTTAGAAGCAGAGGAAATTTGGACACAGCAGGAGGAGTGAGGAAGAGACAGGAGACAGATCACCATGTGACAGAGGCAGAGACTGAGTTATGGACCACGGGCAAGCCACCATCAGAATGATACAGACTTCAGAGAAAGCCGGATTCTGCTGACACCTTGATTTTGGACTTCCAGTCTCCAAAACTGTGAGACAATAAATTCCTGTTGTTTAAGCCAACTAGTCTGTGGTATTTGTTATAGCAGCCCTGGCAAAATGAGAAAGTTTTTACCACAAGCAACACTGCAGACCATCCAACATAAAGTATAAAAAGGGTAAAAAACTAAGAAGACATAAAATAGCAAGTAACAACCACCTAAAAAGGTTGGGTAAACTGACCAGAGGAAAGTGATTTTTATAAAATGATACATTCAAGACTTTGGGCAAAAGTTTAGATCCTAAAAACCTAGGAAAGTTTTTAAAAAATATGTATTTTTATATATATGAAAATGCCATTGGGGCAAAAGATAACCGTTGAAGTATTCTGAGTTCCTAATAATTTCTGTTTCTGCAGGCACATATCCTTCTAGAATTTATATATTCTTCATGCCATTTATTGAGGAAATAACAACCCTTTCTTTATTTGGCAGTGAATCCTGTGTGTACAGTGAAAAGAACTTCCAGAAACAAAAGCTGTTCTAGGAAGAAAGGGGGAAAAAAAGGCTGAGAGGTTTCAGAGAGTTGAAGCCTGCTTAGAACAAATCAAAGGTAAGACTGAACTTACTTTTGTTCCTGGACACACTCGGAAGGTGTAAAGGCGCCAGGGAATGATTTTCAGGTAGAACTCCTTCACTGAGAATTGCTGGAGGACAAACATATAGAAAATAAAGTGAATAATTAATAAAACGGCTCTATTTGGGCACTGTAATCCAAATATCAAAGTACTTACCTACATTACCCCCATGGACAAAGAAGATCATTTGATCAGTACTAAAATCAAATAAACACATCAACTATATGCAAAAGAGACATATTAAAAACTTTACTCTGATGATGCAATTTCACAGAGACACATTTTATAATCTTAATACTCAAGTCTTACTACAATTTCCAAATATCTGAGGCCAGGTTTTCACTTTATGAGCAGAGAAGGTATCACCTGCAAACAATCAAATCTACTTCTGCTCAGCCTGGTGCTATTCTGATTGACTTCCTCTAAGTCAATAGACAGGGATCACGAGTGGCCCATATCAACTGGTTGTTCTTATTTTAATGTTACCAAGGATTTACCAGCAAGGGTGGGAGATACAGGGTACTCACGCAAAAAGAAGTTTATAAAAATTCCTTATATGAGAATAAAGAGGGGTCTCTTTATTTCACTTATAAAAGATGAAAAACCAATGCAATAATTTTTTAAAATTAATCAAAAAAAGCTTGTGACATTTTTTCTTTTCTCTTTTTGTAACTGTTCAGTATAGAAAATTTCAAACACATACTAAAAAAAGAAAAAACAGTATAAAGAACCTGTGGTGGTTTGGAGCTATATGTAACCCAGAAAAACATTTTCTTAAACTTAACCCATTCCTGTGGGTGTGAACCCATTGTAAGAAGGACCTTTTGATGAGGTAAAAATTCAGTTAAGGTGTGTCCCACCTCAATCAGGATGGGTCTTTAGAAGTGGAATGAAATTCAGACAGAGAGAGAAAGCTTCAGAGGGAGCTGCCAGAAGCTGAACATCAGTGGAAACCAGAAGAAAAGCGCGAGACCAGGAGAGGCCACCATGTACACTGCTATGTTATAGGGCTTAGGACCAAGGATCTCCAGCAGCCAGCCCCAGAATGCCACGGCGACAAAGTATTGCCTTGATGATGCCTTGATTTGGACTTTTTTCCTAACCTCAAAACCGTGAGCCATTCAATTACCATTGTTTAAGCGAACCCTTTACATGAAATTTGCTTGAGTAGCCTAGGAAACAAAAATAGAACCCAACACCAGCTTCAACAATTATCAATTCATGGCCCATCTTGTTTCTTCTATATCCTTGCCCATTCCCCTCATCACTACTCCCCACAACCCAAATTAAAGTCAGATTTTAAAATATTTGGTACACAGCAAAGTGTTCTGAAGTAGAACAGAATTAGAAATCAATTTTGGTTACAAGATTAAAGAGATAAAATGGGATGTTTGGACAGTTTCATTTTTATGAGGGCTGAATGAATAAGCAAAATACAAATATTAAAAAGAAAATGCCTAACACAAAGAGCCTCTTAGCTCAGGGGCCTTGGGAACTTCACCTTCTTGTCTCTGCCAGAATCTCTCTATTCCACTTCTCTATCCTGATAGTGATACTCATTTATAGATGATTCACAAATTATGGAATGAAAGATCAAATTGTTCCAATATAGCACAACGGACAAACAGTGATTTTTATAATACTAGTGAGAAAGTTTTAGTGGTTAAAAGTCATTTCCTTTAAAGTTCTAAGAGTCATGCCTTGAAACATTTTCCCAGAAGCAATCAAGGAGCAGAATGCCAGAGGTGAAGTAAAGCACCAATGGACACGGAATCTCTAGACAGAGATTTAATCTAGTCCAAACCAAACATTCATAAAAGAAATAGCACAATTTTTTGCTCAACTTTAAGGAGCCTCTTAGTATCCTAGAAAGCCTATAAGTCAATGATCTTGCCCTGATTTTCAGACTGCTACCTCATGTTTTCTGTTAACGAATAGCAATTACATGCAGGCACAGGCAGGGGATTCTGAGGCGAGAATGGAAGTTCCAACCTTTGGTGACACGTAGCAGTACACTTTCTTTGGTTTCTTCACCTTCTCAGGGGTGGGGCACTCAGAGGGGGAATCTTCATCTTCCTCTTCAACGGCAGTGGAGGGCCGACGCTGGGAAGAGCTCAGGTGCGTGGATGGAAGTGTGCTGGTACAGTTGGTGGCATTATAAAGATAAGCCTCAAAGTAAATGCTCACCCCTGAAGTGGACACATTGCGTTCAACAATATTCTTCTCATTCTCTGAAAGATAACAAGGAATAAAGTTTAAGGTAGGAGTTGAAGGGGGAAATTTACCTGTTGCTAGCCCTTTAATACACAGGATTCTAGGCCAATTTGGCTCAAATATCAAATGTCTATGAAGTCAGTCAGAAGGGTACAAACATGCAAAGAACAAGTTTCCTGGGAATATAGCCAAATCAGAGCTTTTCTTTCAACTCACCACTCAGAACGATAATGTCAAATTCACCATTACTGATTGGCTGATTTTGGTATGAAATGCAGGCATGGAAGCAGCCACAAGAATGTAGGGTGAGTCGCAAGAACACCTGGCAAGTCTGCCTGTTGGAGGTCACTGACTTCTCAAATGAGACATTAGAGCTTTCTTCTTCTTGAGCACCAAGCTGTAGGAGAACACAGCATCACTTAACATATATAGTTTTCCGTTTGCAAGGCAATTTACCCTTTACGAAGAACTTTCCTATCTATGATATATCACAAGTCTCACAACTACTAATGAGACAGGTATTTTTAGATGAAAAAGTTATGGCCCAGAAATCAGGTAGAAAAAGAAAAGAGATAGGAGTGAATTAGACCAAGTGAGAATGACAGAGAAAGGAGTCCCTTCTCCCTAACACACAAAGAAAGAAGGTGTCTGCTTACCTCATGAATGGACAAACTGTAATTGTGCTCATCTCTCAAGGACATGGAATTGTTGGTGGGGTTGTCATACTCATCTCGGGGAACTATTTGAAGGGTGTGTGGCTGCCCACAAGTTAACACAAGAGTAGAAAAATGGCACACAATTTTGGTCTTGGAAGGAACCACCACTCCTGGAATAAAGACAACAGAATCAAATGTTTAGGGAGGTGCTCTTCAGGGCACAAAGATCTGCTCAACTGGAGAGTTCTAAAGAGCTGGATCACCTCACCCCTTGCAAATTCCTAGGGATAAACAACACTATTAAAAGGCAGAGAAAAAGAACAGATGAGATTAATTGAAATGAACTTCAGAGGATCATTTTTACAAATTCCTAACCATTGTAAGCACCAAACAAAATGAGAAGAGAACATGAAGAAATCAAAACTTGATAGTTACAGCTATAGTGTACTCGAGTCCCACTGAGAACCTATGAAGCAGACAGTCCTTAAAAACAAGTGCTGACCAACTGCTAAAAAAAAAAAAACAAAAAACTTAGGTGTAAATCTAACAAAACGTGCGATTGTGAACATAATTAACAGCACTGAATTATATTTGAATGTGGTTAAAAAGGGAAATTTTAGGTTGTATATGTTACTACAATAAAAATAAAAAAACAAAAACAAAACAAACCCCACAGGACAGTACAACACAAACACTGACCCTAACATAAACCATGGCTATAAATCATAAAAATGTTCTTTCATGAACTGTAACAAACGTACCATACTAATGCAAGGAATTAATAATAGCGTGGTATATGTGAACTCCATATTTGATGCATGATTTTTCTGTAAACCTACAACTTCTCTAATTAAAAAAAAACAAAAATAATAGTGTGGTTAAAAAAGAAACACATGAAGGTTTATATGTTGAAAACTACAAAATGCTGGTGAAAGAAATAAAAAAGATCTAAATAAATGGAAAAGCAGATCTTGTTAAGTCTCCTTTGATTCTTATCAAAATTCCAGCAAGACTTTTTGTAGACAGAGACAGGATTATTCTAGAATTTATATGGAAAGGCAGAAGACAAGAATAGCTAAACCAAATTTGAAAAAAAGAATAAAGTGGGAAGAATCAGTTTACCAATTTCAATATTTCTTATACAGCTACTCACAGTAATCAAGACTGTGATATTGGTGGAGGGATGGAATGGAACAGAGAACCCAGAAATAGATCCACACAAACATGACCACCTGATTTTTGACAAAGATACAAAAGCAATTTTAATGGAGGAAGCATAGCCTTCTCATAAAATGATGTCAGAACAAATGGACATCCATAAGCAAAAAAATGAACCTCAACCTAAGACTCACATCTTATACAAAATGGATCATAGCCTTAAACATAAAATGTAAAACTTTTAGGAAAAGAACATAGAAGAAAATCTTTAGGATCTATGACTAGTTAAAGAGTTATTAGACTCAACACCAAAATCATGAACAAAAGGAAAACTGGTAAATTTTCTTTATCAAATTTAAAACTTTTACTCTGGGAAAGACCTGTTAAGAGCATGAAAAGACAAGCTACAGACTGGGAGAAAATATTTGCAAACCATATATCCAACAAAGGACTAGTATCTAGAATATATGAAAAACTCTCAAAACTCAAAAGTAATTGTTGAAAGAGCTGAAAAAGAGTTCAGACTTCAATTAGAGATATGAATGAAGTGGATCTGGTTAGGACTAAGGCAAATCAGGCCAAAGGGTAAAGGATGATACTGACTGGGTTTTAAAACTACAACTTTTGTGTGAGACCAAGGGAGGAGATGTTTATTTGGTGCAGGATCTATATTTTCTGTAGCACACTAGATAATTTAACTTGTACAATCAATTTACTTGAACACTATAGGTGCATGGAGCTTTGAATGGGAAATGGGATTTGATGAGTTTGTACAGGTTGGGGTGAAATCCCAATACATCCCAGAGTGATACAGACAGAGAGTAAAAGTGTATTGCAGGGCCCCCTAAGGAACTGGGAAGAAATGCGGAAATGCTGGACTTCCCCACCTGGGTTACTGTTGATTTTCTCGCACACATTGAGGACTGCCAATTTGGTGGGCCGAGCCCTCAAAATCTGGGGTTTCTCTTGTGAGGCTTGTTGATGCAAAGGAGAGGCTAAGCCTACTTAAAATTGCACCCAAGAGAGCCTCTTTGTTGCTCAGATGTGCTCCCCCCACCAAGCCCACTTGGCAGGTGAACTCACTACCCTCCCCTCTCATGACATCCAGGGGTGTGAAGCCCCCTGGCAACGTAGGAAATGACTCCTGGGTATGAGCCTGAACCCAGCACTGTGGGACTGAGAAAATCTTTGACCAGAAGGGGGAAGAGAGATGAAACAAAGTAAGGTTCCAGTGGCTGGGAGATTTCAAATAGTCAAGAGGTCACTCTGGAGGGTATTCTTATGCACTACATAGATACAATGTTTTAGTTTTTAGTGTGTTGGAATGGCTAGAGGGAAATACCTGAAGGTGCTGAACTGTAACCCAGTAACCTTGATTCTTGAAGACAGTTGTATAACTATGTAGCTTGCACAGTGTGACTGTGTGATTGTGAAAACTTCGTGGCTCGCGCTCCCTTTATCCATGTGTGGACAGATGAGTGGAAAAATGGGGACAAAAATTAGATGAATAGGGTGAGATGAAGGAGATGGAAAGTTTTGGGTGCTCTTTTTTGCTTTTATTTTTATTTTGGAGTAAGGAAACGATTCAAAAATTGATTCTGGTGATGAACGCACAACTGTATGATGGTGCTGTGGATAACTGACTACACTGTGGATGACTGTAGGGTGTGTGAACATATCTCAATAAAACTGTATTTCAAAAAAAAGCAACTCAACAGTAAAAAAATCAAATCCAATCAGAAAATGGGCAAAAGACCTACAAGGATACACAAATGGCAAATAAATACATAAAATGTTGTTCAACATCATTAGTCATTAGGGAAATGTAAAATAAAGCCACAATGAAACCACTTCATACCTATCAGAATGGCTAAAATTGAAAAAAAAGGTGGGGGGGGTAAGTATCCAATGTTGCTGAGGATGTAGAGAAACTAGATCACTCAGATATGGCTGGTAGGAATGTAAAATGGCACAGTTTCCCTGGAAAACAGTTTGGTAGTGTCTTGAGAACTAAACAACCATATGATTCAGGAATTGCACTCCTGAGCATTTATCCCAGAGAAATGCAAATTTATGCTCATCAAAAACCTGTACACAGAGTCTTCCAAATGCTTCATTCCCTCCTCCTCCTCAACTTTAAAAGGAAGAATCCTCCTCTTCTTAGGCTTCAAATGATATTAGAACAACTTCATTCTGTGGAAGTAAAGCCTAGTTTCATGGCTGTTTCCAGCATTAGTTCCAGCTATACAGTTTTGTTGCTCATTAAGGTCCTTCCTGATGGGAGATTTTGGGGTGCTTCTCTCTCCTCTGTGTAGTTGGTAGTTTGGGTGGTGAAGAGATGTCTGACAAAGACTCCACCTGGGGTATTTGTACCATCTCTGTGTTCTAGTTTGCTAATGCTGCCAGCATGCAAAACACCAGAAGTGGATTGGCTTTTATAAAAGGGGGTTTATTTGGTTACACAGTTGAGGTCTTAAGGCCATAAAGTGTCCAAGGTAACACATCAGCAATCAGGTACTTTCACTGGAGGATGGCCAACGGCATCCAGAAAACCTCTGTTAGCTGAGAAGGCACGTGGCTGGCATCTGCTCCAAAGTTCTGGTTTCAAAATGGTTTTCTCGCAGGACGTTCCTCTCTAGGCTGCAGTTCCTCAAAAATATCACTCTTAGTTGCACTTGGGGTATTTGTCCTCTCTCTCTTCTCTGGAGCAAGGGTCTGCTTTCAACAGCCGTCTTCAAACTGCAGTTCCTCTCTCAGCTTCTGGGTATTCTTCAGAGTGTCCTCTTGGCTATAGCTCCTCTTCAGAATGTCACTCTCAGCGGCACTGAGTTCCCTCTCTTTGCCAGTTCATTTATATGGCTCCAGTGATTAAGGCCCACCCTGAATGGGTGCAGCCACGCCTCCATGGGAATATTTCATCAGAGTTATCACCCACAGTTGGGTGGGGCATATTTCATGGAAACACTCAAAGAATTACAATCTAATTAACACTGATAGGTCTGCCCACACAAGATTACATCAAAGATAATGGCGTTTGGGGGACATAATACATTCAAACCAGCATACTAAAGTAGATACTCAAATCCAGCAAAAAAGAGGAGTAGCGGCAGCGAAGAGCAAGTAGTGTCTTGGCACAGTGAAGAGCCCAGAGCATAGAACAGAAACAGAAGAGTGAATCACATATTATTAGTAGAATTTCTGGTGCTATGCTTAGAATGGCAGAGTATTCTGGTTTGGTCTCCTCTTATTTTATCAAGTATTTATTCCTGTGCTTCAGTCAGTAAAAGCACAAATTATTGGTGATCCATTGCTATATGGAGATGTTTGGTTGTGGCTGGAATTCTTTCTTACATCAATTTTCAGTGCTTTCTGGGAGCTCCCCTAATTTGTGCTCAGCAAAGTTGTCAATGCCATTTGGTTTCAAGATATAGTTGATCTGGCACTTGAAGTATCAGGGAGGAAGCCTAACCCATTCCCTAGTGTCAGCAAAATAACTGCTGACATGCTCTTCAACTTTTTGCTACAGGCTATTTTCCTCATCCAGAGGATATTTATGAGTCTCTTTCCCATCCACCTTGTTAGTCAGCTGGTTAGTCTCTTGCATATGTTCCTTCTCTTCTCTCTTAACTGCTCTGAAGATCGCTGGTCCAAAGGAATTGAAACACACCAGCAGTTGAAAATATATAAAGGAACTGGCCTTACTACTTTGGATTTGGTTTGTCCTTGGCTTTTCTCACAGCAATGCAGTCCTCATACATTATCAGTAGCTACCTCTTCTTACCTTCTTTCCTTTAATCATCAGTGCCAATGAAGCAAAGACCCCTGGCAAAGCATATACCTTTTCCAGTTGTGCCTCTTCTCCTTAGTGGTCTTAAGCAACAGACTCTTTCACAAGATAGTCTATCTGTAGTCTGCCCTGAGTAGCTCAACTCCTGAAGAGAAGGTTCTCTTCACCATATCCATTACCTGCCAAACCAAAGGCTGCTGCAGGCCACTGAATCTCCTGCCCTCTGAAGGGGGTGGGTGGGATTGGTAGGAGGCTGTGGAAGATCTTTTCCTTGTTCACCTTACCCTTCCCAGGCACTGTGCCAAAAGCCCTCTCTCTACACATTCCCTTCTCACCAAGGAACTGGAAGTATTGTCTCTGGTGCACGTAAGGCAGAATCTCTTAATACATGTGGATTTTTAACACCACTGTGAGTCTGAAAGGACCACAGGTTTTTCTGCAACTATTTTCTAGCCTTTGCCAGCCCCTGTGTCTGGAATGATCTGAATACTTTGTTTTTCTCCCTGTGCCATTTACCCTCAAATCTCCCATTCCTGCCTTCCACCACCCTTGGATGAACGGATTTTGTAAATCTAGCTGTTGTAATTTGTGGATTTGCTATTTTTGTTTTTTCCTGTGAATCACATACATCAGATGTGGGGGTATAGGAGTTGTTCCTGGGCACTCCAGTTATAGCTGTCACTGTCTTGTTCCTGTAACTCAGAGTTAGGTATTGGATCTCTCGCTCCACTGCAAAAAACGAGTCATAAGACATTGGATAGGAGGAAAGACCTCCCAGCCAGACCTGCTGGTTTTCTTCTTGTTTGGTTTTGTTTTGTTTTTCAATTTTTTTAAAACTGAGATTGTTCACAAACCATACAATTATCCAAAGATCCAAGGTGTACAATAAATTGCCCATGGTACCATCATACAGCTGTGCATCCATCACCACAATTAATTTTTTTTCCAATTTTTAGAACATTTTCATTACTCCAGAAAAGAAATAAAGACAAAAAAAAAAAAAAAAAAAAATAAAACTCAAATCCTCCCATACCCCTAACCATGCCCCCCCCTTCATTATTCATTCATAGTTTTGGTATAGTACATCTGTTACTGTTCAAAGAATGTTAAAATACTACTAACTGTAGTATAGAGTTTGCAATAGGTATATATGTTTTTTCCTATATGCCCCTCTATTATTAACTTCTAGTTATAATGTCATACATTTGTTCTAGTTCATGAGAGAGATTTCTAATATTTGTACAGTTAATCATGGACATTGTCTACCACAAGATTCACTGTTTTATACATTCCCATCTTTTAACCTCCAACTTTCCTTCTGGTGACATACGTGACTCTGAGCTTACCCTTTCCACCACCTTCACACACCATTCAGCACTGTCAGTTATTTTCATAACATGCTACCATCACTTCTGTCCATTTCCAAACGTTTAAGTTCACCCTAGTTGAACATTCTGCTCATAATAAGCAACCACTCCCCATCTTTAGCCTCATTCTATATCCTGGTAACTTATATTTCATGTCTATGAGTTTACATATTATAATTAGTTCATATCAGTGAGACCCTGCAATATTTGTCCTTACGTGTCTGTTTTATTTCACTCAATATAGTGCCTCAAGATTTCTTCATCAACCCATTTTTTTTAAGACGGTTTTGTTCACACACCATACATTCCATCCTAAGTAAACAATCGTTGGTTCCCTGTATAGTCATGTATTTACGTATTCAGCACCATCACCACTATCTATATAAGGACATTTCTATTTCTTCCACAAAGAAGGAGGAAGAGTCAAAGAAGGTAGAGGGACATAAGAAAAAGAAAAAAGAAAGCATGAGAGAGAGAGAGAAGGGAAAAAAAATGACAGCTAGAAAGCAACAAAAGGAAAGACAGCATTACACTGAAGTAGAATAAAGAGTCAGACATCACCAATGCTAGGAGTCCCATACCCTTCCCCTATGCCCCGCCCTCCATATGCATTTAGCTTTGGTATATTGCCTTTGTTATATTAAAGGAAGCATAATACAATGTTTCTGTTATAGTCTCTAGTTTGCATTGATTGTATTTTCCCCCCAATCCCACCCTATTTTTAACACCTTGCAATGTCGACATTCATTTGTTCTACCTCACGTAAAAACATATTTGTACCTTTTTTTACAATCGTTGAGCACCCTAGGTTTCACTGAGGTATCAAGTCCCAGTCTTTATCTTTCCTCTTTCGTTCTGGTGTCCCACACGGTCCTAACCTTCCTCTTTCAAGCATGCTCACAGTCATCTTTGTTCAGTATACTTACATTGTTGTGCTAGTATCTCCCAAAATTGTGTTCCAAACCTCTCACTCCTGTCTTTTCCTTTCTGTTGGCAATACTTCCTTTACTGTTTCCTGTAAAGCAGGTACCTTGTTCACAAACTTTGTCATTGTCTGTTTGTCAGAGAATATTTTAAGCTGTCCCTCATATTCAAGGGACAGTTTTGCCAGATATAGGATTCTTAGTTGGTGGTTTTTCTCTTTCAGTATCTTAAATATATCACCCCACTTCCTTCTTGCCTCCATGGTTTCTATTAAGAAATCAGCACATAGTCTTATCAAGCTTCCTCTGTATATGATGGATCGCTTTTCTCCTGCTGCATTCAGGATTCATTCTTTATCTTTGAAATTTGATAATCTGATTATTAAGTGTTTTGGTGTAGGCCTATTCAGATCTATTGTTTGGGGTATGTTGAGCTTCTTGGATCCATAATTTTATGTCTTTCATAAGAGATGAATTTTTCCCATCTCTTATGAGATTATTTCCTCTATTATTGCTTCTGCCCCTTTTCCCTTCTCTTCTCCTTCTGGGAAACCAATGACCCGTACATTCCTGTATTTCATTTGGCCTTAAGTTCCTGGAGATGTTGCTTGTATTTTTCCATTCTTTTCTCTATCTGTTCTTTTGTGTGTAGGCTTTCAGGTGCCTTGTTCTCCAGTTCCTGAGTGCTTTCTTCTGCCTCCTGAGATCTGCTGTTGTATGTTTCCATTGTGTCTTTCATCTCTTGTGTTGTGCCTTTCATTTCCATAGATTTTGCCAGTTGTTTTTTCAAACTTTTCATTTCTACCTCATGTACGCCCAGTGTTTTCATTATATGCTTCATCTCTTTTGCCATATCTTCCCTAAACTTTTTGAATTGACTTAGCATTAGTTTAAATTCCTGTATCTCAGTTGAAATGTAAGCTTGTTCCTTTGACTGAGCCATAACTTTGTTTTTCTTAGTGTAGGTTGTAGTTTTCTGTTGTTTAGGCATCTGGTTTCCTTGGTTACCCCAAAAAAGGTTTTCCCAGACTAGAACGGGTTCAGGTCTTAGAAGAAGGCAATAGTATCACATCTCCCTGAGGGTGTGTCTTAGAAGATTGGTGCACCCTGTGAGGCCTCAAGTCACTGTGCTTTTCCACCCAGCAGGTGGCGCCTGTCAGCCTGTAGCTCCAGACTGGTGTAAGGAGGTGTAGCCCATGGTTGTTTTCCCCCAGGCTCTGGGGTCCAGTTCTGAATGGAGGGCAGGTAGTAGAGCTGGGACCCACCTATTTCCTCTTAGGGAAGATACCCCCCTTAGGGAGAGGTCATTAGCATTTGAATAGACTCCACCTGTGCTATTTCCACCCTTGTCTGAGTCAGAGTGCTGGGAACTGAAAATGGCTGAGGCTTTCTCCACTAAGCTGAAAAAGGGACAGAAAGCCCCCTTCAGCCAGTCTGCAGCCACCCTCCATCTCTCCAAGAGCAGTAGTCACCAAAAGCCTCTGTCTGCTTGTTGGGGATTCGTAGCTTGCATTGAGCAGTCCACGCTTGCTAATTAACACCCTAAATGGAGCTCAACTGAGCTATATTCGCTTGCTGGGGGAGTGCTGCTCTCTAGCTCCACAAGGCTTTGCAGTTTGGGTTGTGGGGGGAGGGGACTCCCGGCTTGGATCTGCAGTTTTTACTTATAGATTTTATGCTGTGATCTTGGGTATTCCTCCCAGTTCAGGTTGTTGTATGATGAGTGGACAACCATGTTTGCCCCCTGCAGTTATTCCAGATTATTTACTTGCTGTTACTAGCTGTTTATTAGTTGTTCCAGGAGGACAAACTGGCTTCCACTCCTCTCTATGTCGCCATCTTCTTCCAAAAATCCCCCTGACCTGCTGGGTTTTGATGAGTGATTTTCTTTCTTTCCCTTCTAGGGGAAAAAGCTTTATGCACTGGTACATTTTAAGAACCCCAAGTGTGCTGAGGTACCAATTCTGGACAAGTGCCACTGCAACACAGAATGGTCAGAGAACCTAAACTTTTAAACTCTGAGAGGTCTAAAATTTACCACTGGCCACTACCATGTCTGGTATTTCAAAGGACTAATGGGTGCTGTGAATAGGAACTGATGGGGTAAATCTTTTAAACACATTATACCTGTTATGGGGGGGAGACAGGAGGGAACCTGCACACAAATCTTTACAGCAGCTTTACTCATAATAGCCCCAAACTGGAAACAACCCAGATGTCCTTCAAAAGGTGAGTGGTTAAACTAACTGTGGTACATTCATACCACAGAACACTACTCAGTAATAAAAAAAAATCATCTACTGATACACTCAGCAACCTGGATGAATCTCCTGAGAATAATGCTGGGTGAAAAAGGCCATCTCAAAAGGTTACATACTGTATGATTCCATTCACACAACACTCTTGAAATAACAAAATTATAGAAATGGAGACCAGATTAGTGGGTTGTCAGGGGTTAAAGAAAGAGTGGATACAGAAGGGAAAAGAGATGTAGCTACAAAAGGATAACATGAGGAATCATTGTGGTGATGGAAATGTTCTATAGCTTGATCGTTTCAATGACAGCATCCTGGTATTATAGTTTTGCAAAATATTACTATATAGTGACACTGGGAACACGGTACACCAGATCTCACTGTAGTAGTTCCTTCTACCACATGTGAATCTACAATTATCTCAACATAAAAAGTTTAATTTTTTATAAAAAGTGCTGGTACATAATTATAAGGATATGAATTGCTCCCCACTGATGGCAAGGAGGTGGGGTGCTGCTAACTCTTGTGGAAAGGAGTCTCTGAGTAAGGCATTCAAACAAAGGAGGAGGTATATGGAGGGGACATGGTTTGGGAGCCACCTTATCTAGAGACTTCCTCTGTTAGAAAAAAAAGAAAACTGAGAACCAGTCAAGCAAACATACACAAAGCTCCTTAAAGCCCTACCATTATGGTCTGATTTCAAAGCATACGGTCTTATTTCTGTGAATACCAAACTGGCCAATATTTAATGACACCCTCAAAAGGAAGTCAAGCAAGGCACACAGGAAAGATGGGATCTCAACACATTACATGGATATGCTGCAGCACCAGGAGTCACAGAGTGCACTTTTAGACTTCAAAGCCAGTGAGCATCTGTTAGAACATGAGGAAAAAAATTAAAGTAGAGATAAAGGCCTCAATTCTTAGATAACAGAAGCTTGGGCAGGCATTCTTCAGTGAGAAGTAGAACACAGCAGATGTGGGATTAAGGTCAAAGTGCTTTTACTTGTAAAGTTTTCAAAAATCAGTAGATTTACCTCTTGTCTATTCTGGTACCCTTATACTTAAGACCTTACCAGGCTGATGACCTAGCAATTCCACTGCTAGAGAAATGAAAATATATGGCCACACAAAAACTTATACATGAATGTTCATAGCAGCATTATTCGTAATACTCAAAAAGTAGAAACAACCCAAATGTCCATCAACTGATGAATGGATAAATACAACGTGGTATATCCATACAATGGAACATTATTAAGCAATAAAAAAAATAGTAATGATTTATGCTACAACATGGATGAGGCCAGAAACAAAAGCCACATATTTTATGATTCCACATATATGAAATATCCAGAATAGGATATAGAGACAGAAAATAGGTTAGTGGTTGCCTAGAGCTCAGGAGGGGGACAGATGTGAGAGGTGGCACCAAGAGGGTTGACAGGGTTGGGAAAAAATGGGGAGTGACTGCTAATGGGTTTGGGTTTCTTTCTGAAGTGATGAAAATGTTCTGAAATTCACTGTGGTGATGGCTGCATAGCTCTGTGAATATTAAAAGCCACTGAATTGTATAATTTAAATGGATGAACTGTATGGTATGTGAATTAAATTTTAATAAAGATCTTACTATTAAAAAAAAAAAAAAAAAAAGAAAGAAAAGAAACCTACCAGGTTGAAAAATTTTGTAGTAGGGACTATAGGCCACATTTAATCCACCAAGCTTTACTGTGATTTCGTAACGCCCAGCCCTGCGCACAGTGAAGGCCACCTTCACCACGTTGGAATTGGGCTCCTGAAGGACTTCCTGAGTCACTGGAATTTCCACTGCTAGCTCGACATGAGAGATGTGAACTCTTAGTCCCACAGGCCGAAGTGCGGGGAAAGGCTGCCCATTCTTATAGAATAACTGCAGTGGGGAGAAGAGAGGTACCCATTAGTGATCAGAGGGAAGACCATTCCCCATGTGACCAGTTAAGAGTGTGGGAGAAAGGAGGTAGCAGGCAAAGGTCACACTGGTAAATGTCAGTTCCACCTGCTCCTGCAGTCCTGCTCATGGAAACACAGAGAAAACATTCTCTCAATACTTCAAAGAAATCAGTAAATCTTGGACAAATTTTTAGTATGTTCAGAGGGCAGGGGTAAAATATAATACTGAATCAAGAAAACATCAATTTAAATTTGACATTTCTGAACTACAAATGCTATCCCGTCCACATCCCTCTCCCCAATCTTACCAGCCCTTATTATATTATGAATGCTAATCCAGACTTAAAAAGCTAAGTCAGCCAGTACCATAGGTACTGAGTGAACTAAAGCACAGGCAAGGGAAGATGTGGTTCAGGCTTTCAAGCCAGCAAAATGCAGTGGGGAAATCACTGCAGAAGTCAGAAAACTTTTTCTGTCAAGTGTAAAGATAGTAAAAATTTTTGGCTCTGCCGGCCATATGTAACTACTTAGATGTCATAATTACTAAAGTGTGAAAGCAGCCATAATCAATACATAATGAATGAGTGTGACTGTGTTCCAACAAAACTTCATTTATAGAAATAGGCAGCAGACCTGATTTGGCCATCAGGCCATAGTTTGCCAATCCCTGATCTGCAACATGTTTTCAGTAGTATTTTTCTTATTTTGAAAAGGTCACATTTAGCTTTATACTTCTTAAAGCTAAGCACTTGTCAAACCAAAATGATAAGAGAAATTCCTGACTTTTCAGTTATTAACTATTCCCAATTTCCTGCAAGGGCTTGAGAGACCAGGGAAAATGCTGACATTTCAGGCCAGCACCACCAATGGACTGAACCAGGCTCTGGAAATAAAGTGACTCAGAAATCCCAATGGGTATGGAGACAGAAACATTCCCTTACATGCACTCGGAAGGCCATGCTGTGGCCCACCTCATAGGGGTCCTTCCAATCCCAGGAAACTTTGCAAGACCGGGGATCCAGATAATTTCCCCGCACGTAGTCATAAATAGTCCGGTCCCCTCGGCGCTCACGGTCCTCATTCTGGAGGAAGCTGACTACACGTGCGGCAAGCTCAAAGAGGAACTTAATTGTGAAGAAGAATGCAACCACAGACACTGTGATTCCACCTATGTAAAAGAGAGAACATACATCACCTGCCAGTTACATTTTACAACTTCTCGTTATGGAACAGGCTAGCCATCTCTCAAAAATTAAGGAAATCAGGATGAGAACACAAGACCTGAAAAGAAATACTGTACTGGGTCAGTACTCCTGAGGATGAAGAAAGGAAATTCCAAATGGGGGTCAGCGACCAAAGCCCTCGGGCCAAATCCTGCCTATGGCCTATATCTTTGTAAACAAAGTTTTATTGGAATGCAGCCACCTCATTCATTTACACATTGTCTACGGCTGCTTGTGTGCTACACTAGCAGAGTTAAGCAGCTGTGACAAAAACTTTATGGCCCACAAAGCTGCAAATATTTGCTATGTAGCCCTTACACGAAAAGTTTGTCTTGTTGTATACCATGGACCACGTATAATAATGACCACCTCCCAACCCCCACCTCCTGCATGTGCTAGGCCCTTACAGAAGTAGCAAAAAGGCATGTGCATTCTGTTCTCTCCATTTGGAAGCCTTCCCCTCACTGGTTGCCTTGGGAAAATCATGTCATCCTTCATGTCTCACTTCAGGGAACAAATCTTCCATAAGTCCTTCCCAATCCCCCACCACAGCTAGGGATTCTCTCTTCTGGCCTCCCTCAAACTCCTGTACATTGACCTATTTAAATTTTTTTCCTTTTTTGACTTGATCATCTCCCCCATCATGTTATGAATCCTTGAAGGTGGATTTTCACCTTATTTGACTTTGACTCTACAGTAAACAGTGTCTGGCACTGACTACAATTACTCAATAAATATTTCCAAAATGAATGAATCCCTCTGCCAATTCTGTAAAGGTACACTCTGGCATGGCTGAAAATATATTTCTTGGTCTATTTTCAAGGGTAAAGAGGGTATATAAGGAGATGAAAACGATGTAAGCAACCCTAACCAAAAGGTAATAAAAAGGACTCGTTCCATAACTTACCAATAACGTAAAACATTAGGTCCCTTCAATGCCAACAGGTAGCCGAGGATCACAGCTGCAGCTGAAAAGGAAAATACGTTTAGTCTTTTCCCCAACTCTTCCTTAGAGCCATCTCAGTGAGACAAGGTAGAGCAGATAGCTTCAGCCAACGAACTCTCTCTAGAGCCTTCCTACCCCTCAGGTACCCTAAGACATATTTCACAGAAACAAAGGAAGGCTGCATCATTCCCCCAAAGACCTCCCATTTACCAAACACCCTAGGAATATCATGAATAGCCACTTACTTTGTCACTAATTATAAAAAGCAATAATACTACTTTCATTTTCTTAAATCCAGGATTCCCAAGACAGTTTCCCGCTCCCATGCAAAATAGTGCTAATTAACAAAGGAAAGAGGATAATGGAGTTAACTTTCTCTTTATAGTTGCCTCCTGGAAGTAATTCATCTAAGCAGAAATACCTATATAAAATGTTGATTTTAAAAAGCAAGTATTAACATCATGTTGGCATTATGTAATTAAAATGAACTCTGTGTCATCCCAACAATAAGCACTGGGCCAACAGAGAAGTCTTTTATGCTGTTACCAATCAGAAAAACTAATGCGCCCTGTGGAAGATGAATTCAACAGAGAGGCCAAGGGGAGGAACAAGAAGAGGAGGCTACACTTTTTATCCTAAGTGGTGTTTGCAAAGGTCAGAATAGCTGAAATGCAGGGCCAAGTATGGGAGGAAACGTTCACTGTTATTAAACTTGTTTTCAGAATAAAAGACTTCAATCTTCATTACTCATTTGAATCATCCCAACGTACCACCAAGGAAAGTTGCATTGTACACTGACATCATATCTTATCACTGAGTTTCTCTAATTTCGATTTTTACACTTAGTATAAGCTGAATAGCACTTCTTTCTGCAATGCACTGAACTCATACTTTTTTTTCAAATCAATATAAATTAAAGTTATCAATGTCATCTTGACCTAGAACCTCTTATTAGCACTAGACTATCACTTAAGAGAAAAGACAGCTGAAAATTTCTAGGCTCAGATTTGGGAGGGACCAAAGCAGCTTTTTTTATGCAGTATGCATTTCATCTGATTATGCTGTAAAAATTCAAGAGAAAGAGAGAAATGGCCATTAGTTTCTCTGATAACAATATGTCCAATAGAACCCACAAAGAGTAGGTAATTTGAGGAATGACCTTCACAAGTTTCATAGAAACCGCTATTCAAACTGGTATCTGAAGTCCTACCAGAAAAGAAGCCCACACTTGGAACATTAGCATTGTCAATACACATGCATTAAGGGGCACAACTACTGAGGCTTCTTCCCAAACAAGCACCTTGTCTCCTGGAATCCTATGCTGAAATGATGTTATCATCTTTCAAAAATCATAATCTGTCTATACCTTGCAGGAGGTACTAGATGACTTGGGATCAAAACTGACAGTTTAACTGTCTTGGGTACTCCCTTGGCTGGACGCCATCCAATCTGATCCTGGATGTGAAAGCTCTAGTCCTCAGGGAAGTCATGGCACTCAGCAGAAAATGAAGTCTATGTGGCTGATGCTGCAGGACTTTGGTCTCAAGTCTCTTCTTGTTCCTTGGAGGAATAAGGGCAGTGCCAAATCTATGGCACGAGTCATGAGGGCTGAGAAGATTCCTTATCTACTATCTCTGGGAACTACAATAAACTTCTCTGTGAGAGATAGCTGACAAGCAGTAAGTCAGAAGCCTGGAGACCAGTTCCAGGGCTGCAACTTACTTTGCGACCTGTCTGGCCGTCAGAATTCTCACTGCTGTAAAAAGAGTTGAGATTTAATCATTTCCATTGCACCATGTCCTGTAGTGTGATATGATTTCAATGTAACTTCCCACAGCCATCAAGGCTCTAAAATCAAACAGTATAACAAATAATATATTTTAGAGGATAAGGGCATGGACTCTAGAGCTAGACTGTCCAAGTTCAAATCCTGGCTCTGCCACGTATTATGTGACCTCGGACAAATTATTTAATCTCTCTATACATTATCAGTTTCCTTATCTGTAAATGGGGCATGATATCTGCATGTACCTCATAGGGGTATTGTGAGGATTAAACAAGTTAACACATGTAGACACCCTAGAATAGTGCCTGGCACACAGTGAGTTCTCAGTAAGTTTTAACAATTACTATAATTATTATAATTATTACCTAGTAGCAGTATCACTACTTTCCTGATCCTATGGTCTAGGTGAAATCCTAACTCCTCTTCCTAAAATCTTCCCTTATTTAGAAATTAGAAATTCCTTCCCTCCTCTGAGTTCCCACATTACTTTGCTTTTATTTACCTTATATTACTCATATTCTACCTTTAATTTGAGTCCCTGGTTGGTTTTACTTCCCATACCAAAGTGGTAAATAATATGAGGCCAAGACTAGCCTTAAAAATCTTCAGCAGCATCCAATAGAATTGCATATAGTAATTGCAATAAATGTGAATAAAATATCTGCCAAATGAATAGGGTCAAATGTCTGTTCTTTTCTTTGTCCAGAATGCCTAAGAACTAGGACTTTTCTAGATAGCACCTTCCTTTTAGATACAAAGACCTCTAATTAACAGAACATTCAACTGAGTCAGGGGTTTTAAACTCTTCAGACCAAAAGCTGCCAACTTAATCCAGTTCAACAAGTATGTATCAAATACCTATCCGGAGGGTCTTTCCATGGGTTCTCATGAACAAATGGCATAGTATCAGTTTTATGGTCCTTATTAAGATTTCAATATCTTAAGCTTTTATTTGTCTCCAACAGTTTCTACAGCACCCTCCACTTTCTGCTGCTTACATTCCTCCTTCATAAAACTATTTTGGAATTCTTTCCAAGTCTAATTCAAGCAATAACAAGCAGTATGTTAAGACTCTGTCATACTATTTCATACAATTCAGATACATGAGTATTTTGTTTTATTTTCAGTTCAACTCTTTTGTATCCTTGTTCAGCAAACCGTGATACTCTAAGCTGGCAGAACAACAGGAGCAGAGTCAACTAATAGCAATAGCTACCCTTTATTGAGCCACTAACCATAGACCAAGCACTGGGCTAAGTGCTAAGTGCTAAGAGCTTTACATATGTTAGCCAAAGTAATTATCACAACACCTTGGGTAAATAGGCACTTTCATTCTCATTTCACAGATTAAAAAAAAAAAAAAAAAGCTAGGCTTAGAATAACCTGCTAAATAGCTCACAACTAGTTAAGTGACAAAGCTGAGGCTCAAGTCCATGTCTAACTCTGAAGCCCAAAGCTCTTAACCTCACACTATTCTAAATCATGAAAAAGAATGGAGTCATAGGGATAGGAAGGTGTTGGGGAGAAAAGATTTCAGAAAACAGATAAATGAAAGTATGAAAAACATTAACCACTCTTATGGTGAGGAATCTCAGAGAGAGGTTAAAATTAGAAAGACAGACTCTTCTGGCCCTTTTTATCTTTTGAAATAAAAATAAAACATGACAAAGGAGAATGGAATGCAGTACCAATTATCTAGTGCAGAAATATCACTTCCATACTAAAGGATCCTGGGCAAGTTGCTTAATACCTCAGAACTTTGGCTCATATTACTCACAAGGCAGGCATGGGGGGAGAGGAGTGAAAAGGGGGTGAAAATACTTTAAAATACCTATCTCAAGAGAATGTTAGAAAGTTGATTGGCATGCTTATTCTAAAACTCTTCGGATTTTTTGGAGTGTAGATTTACAAGTATATATCAGATAAATTTTAGTCTTAACACTGAAATCTAGTTGTGAATAAATCATGTCCCAGGAAAGAAACCAGTTTCTTCATATTCAAAGTTAATCCTGTTGGGGACAAAGTCAATTCTCAATGCAGCTGTGTCCTTCAACAGCTATCCTTGTTGAAAAGACTTAAGAACTGGTCACTGAATCCATATTCTGCATCCCCAAAACAACTGTATATCATTCATTCTATTGTCTTACCTTTAAACGAGGGCCCATGTTCTGAGAACTGAATGGAGCATTCCTATTCACCAAAGCAGATAACTTTTGGTCCCTTTCACCTTGTCTTCCAACTTCCACATTGAAGAAAAAAGCCACAGGGTCAACAGAATGGGTCTGTCCATCAGACCTTCACTGAGGGTGTGTCATAGTAAGCAGAAGATCAATATTTCTGGGACAAACTGAGTGACTTCCAGGGTAGAGAAATACGGGCCAAAAATATATCATCCCTGGACTTCTCCCCAATGCAGAGTCTGATCAACTGCCATCAGAAGCATCTGCTCTGGTGTTCCAGGATCCTACCCTAAAAAGAAAAACAGGTGAGTGGGATAGGTGTTTATTTTTGAAGGACAATCCCCAGAAAACAACAAAGACAATAAAACAGGTAGTGGAAACACTAGGACACTAAAAATAATCAAGGGTTGGTAAACTCTGACCAAGGTTTCCCCAATAAAAACTCTATGGTTTCCCTGAGGTCATTCTCCAACTCCACAAGAGAAGTCAACTGGCAACCTCACTGTCTATAACTTCATCACTCCCCAGAAGGAAGATCAAGCACTTCAGCTGATTCTAACCCTTTAGCAGAAACAAACTAGAGCACAAATTTAAAGAGTGAGCCTTATCACAAACACATGCCCAGTTTAATGGAGCTAGAGCACAGGGTCTGGGAACAACCTTACAGAGAAATCGGATGAAAAGATAAGGGCCAGGTTATGGAAGGCCTGATATGCCATGAAAAGGAATCAAGACAATATTCAGTTGGAAAGGGTAAGCCACCGAAGAGCTTTACAACCTAAATCTATCAGTTTATGCACTCTGCTCCCTTTGTGCTCATGCATGCATTTGCAAGACATGGTTAAACAAAGCTGATTTCGTGTTTGTAAGAGTAAAATCTGCTTCTAGGAGTGGAAAAATAATCTGTGAATTTTCAAGATAAAGTCACCAAGTAAAGTCCAGTAAAGTCAGTCAGTAACTCCCAAAGATATTCATGATATTCACGTAGCAGAAAGGGGTTTTGTGGCAATGCCACCATAAAATTAAAGAGATTACTAATCAGTAATAAATGAAAAGAGACTATTATTACATAGCAGAAACTATTCTCAATGCTTTATATGTATTAACTCCATAATGTCTTCACAACACCACCAAGACAAAGATACTACTATCCCTATGTTACAAAGAAGGAAACTGAGGCATAGAAAGGTTAAGATACTTTTTCAAGATTACACAATAAGGGATAGAGCTGAGTCAAACTCAGGGTAACTGGACCTAGAATCTATGCTTTTAACAACTATTCTACCATGGGAAACCAAGGAAGAAAACAAAATGCAAACAAGAGCAAAAGAATAGAACAAGTGAAGTCCAGCAGATCAAGTAAGTTGGCAAACATTTATAATGAAAAATAAGGAAATTTATGTCTTTATTTGAAAATACAGTGATAGACTTGCCAAGTACATGAGCCACTACCTGGGTCAACTAGCAACTGAAATCAGTTTAAAGGATCCACAAACTAGAGAATAGTTAGATAAACTGTAAGAGATTTATGTGATAGAATATTATATTAGCATTAAAACTGGATCTTCAGGAATAACAACACCAGCAAACCATCACAAATAAAACAGTGAATGAGAAAGCAGACACAAAATTGTTTCTATAGCATGAGCATAATTTTAGAAATATAACATAAAGAAGACTAAAGGGAAAAACATAAAAATGTTAATAGTCACCTCCTAGTGTATGGAATTATAGTAATTTTTATTTTCTATTTGTACCTTTTAGTGTTTTCCAAATTCTTAATGATGCAAAGATAAGTAAAAAGTTTCTATTTCTGAAGAATATATACTTCTTAGATATATGCTCTTTTCTAAAAAGGGGGGAGAACAGGCAAATTATCCTTTTTTTCAAATAAAGAAACTGTATAAAGAAATTAAGACAATAGAATTACTGATTTTAATTTTTATTTCTATTTTTATTAATTTTTATTTCTATTTATGATCATGGTGGATCTCCACCCTGTGATCAATTATTTGGTCATTAAATAAAGAACTCCTAGCCCTAACATAATCTTTACTGCCCCCATCATGAACTACCATGCCTACCCTACTGCTTACTCAGGGTCTCTAGTGAGATTCAAGACTCAACCCAAGCACCCCCACACCCACCGCTACCCCAACTTTCTGGTCCAGGCCCAAGCTCCTTTGAGGCTTCCCCCATGACAAAAAGAATCAATCACTTTCTCCTCTGTAATACTCCTATGCTTAAAATATCTCATTATAGCATTTATTAGTCTACGTGTATTACAACTATGCTTATACAGCAGTCTTTCCTACTACATCGTGGGCTTCCTGAGGACACTGACTAATTCTTACCTTTGTCTCCCAGTGGCTAGTATGGTGTTCAGCCTTACTACTTAAAAATCTACACTATCACAAGATCCCCAGGTGATTCATATGCACCATAAAGTTTGAGAAACACCGATCTAGACTCTAGAACAGTAGGCCTGTGAAGATGCCCAAAATTCTGCATCTCTAACAGGATCCCAGGTAATGCAGATGCTGCTGGTCTTTGGACCACACTTTGAATACCAAATACAGAGGTCAGTCACCTATGCCTGTAGATCAAATCCAGAGTCACCTGTTTTTGCAAAAACGCGTTTGTGGAACACAGCCATTTGTTTACATATTGTCTATGGCTATTTTCACACTACAATGGCAAGAGTGAGTAGACAAAGCAAATGGCCTGCAAAACCTAAGACATTTACACTATGCCTCTTTACAGAGAAAGTTTACCAACCCTTGGTGTAGAGGTCATAGTCTTAAAGCTACATAAATGCCTTGAACAAATGAATAAATTTTTATAAATCAAAGAAAGCATAAAAATCATTTTCTTCCAGTTCTACTATTCCCTTTTAGGAAAAGAGCTATAAAACTTACCAAATTATGCAAATGTTTTTCCTGGCTGATTTCAACTCTTATTTAAAAGCCTTATGACTCCCACAGCCAAAGCAGGAATTTTACAATTATTTCCCAATTATTTCCCAAAGCACATGTTTTATACAATTGTGTTTGCATTCCATCAAGGCCACAAGTTCCTAAAAGCAGTACCTCAAGGACTAAACACTGTATCAAGGTTCCTAAAATTATTAGAATACATATTGCTGACTTGGTCTCTAATTTTAAAGTGTTATTCTAAAAAGCTGTGGGAAAAGGATGTGAAAATCTACTTCAGAATTCTGGTGCATAAATAGCTAGTGGCAGCACACAGAATTCCAAATATCAACTACTGTTTTCTAAAAAAGAATTCAAGAACAGGACAAAAGAAAGATATCAGCTTTGTAGAGGATGCAGTCTCCAGCACCCTCCACACAGAAGCATCTGCCATGAGTCCAGGAAATCAAATTAAAAAAAAACAAATCATTCAATTATCAAAAGGCCCACAGGTTAGGGAGGTCTAACTAACGAAGTCCAAAGAAATACAGTGTATCATCAGATACTCTGGATTATTAACTTATAGATACTTTGTATTATTCTCCTTTACTTAATTTCACTCGTTTTATTCTCCTCAACCCAAAATCCCACCATGAAAGACTGCCTTCTCCCATAAAGTTTACACTCTTGAGATATTTATGCAGTTGTGTATTCCTGGTGTCTTGGTTCAGCCAAGTTATACTGTTTTCATTTATATTCTTTCCTCATTGGTCATCCCCTCCAGTCTCAGTCATTCCTGCAGGTCTTCTGTGAACTCTCTCCAGCTGGTCCCCAGCGATCTGGTAATGAGGTGCCTCCAACTGACTGCAGCCTTCCAGAAACAGCCTGGTTTAGTCAGAACAAGATGAGCTCATCCTCCTTGGTTCCATGATGTAATACTCCTCAACAGGCAATCCCCTGAATCACAGAAAGTTAGTACGCTACCATATTAAACTATAAGCCCATCCCAGGCTTCCCAGATTTGGGTATGGAGCATGTCAGAATGCACTACAAGCCAGAGGATAAATGACATACATTCCTGCAGTATCATTTTTATTAAAGGATGGGGTAGGTGGGGAAAAAATAAAAAAATTTCATGTTAAAACAACTATAGATAATAAAATGTCTAAAATATTCACAGATATTTTGTACCTGAGGCAGGAAGGCTGTGTGGGGCTCTGTTTCCAGCCCCTAAGGAATTATATATACACCATTAGAGACAATTAAGCCAAAAAGGTTAGAATCAGAGGCACATAAAGTTAAAATAACTTGCCTAGAGCCACCTGGTTAACAATTGAAGGTATAAGGCAATGCGATTCCAGAGCCTACACTCAACCAGGAATAGAGAAGGGAAGAAAGATATTCTTGGAAAAGTCAGAATGAGAGTTCAGAAATACTGAATTTGAAAATTTAAAGAAATCTGATTTTTAGACTTTAAGTTGGTGAAATGGGACTTCCTATTTACATCTATAAGTAACAAAAACCCAAGAGAGTTTTTTTTTTTAACCGAAGGAGAAGGAGGAACACACATTTTAAAAGAAAGTAACCAGGGACAAAGTGAAACTGACCCTGAAGAGGGTGACAGTTTGAGGGCTGAGAAACCAATAAGAGGATGCAGGTCCAGGGAAGATGTTAGTTGGTATAAAAGGGGAAAAGCTACAGCATGCTTTATTTCCCAATTAGAAGCAACAGGGTTGGTGAACTGTGAGATCAAAAAGATAAAAGAGAACAAAAAGTCAAGGATGAATATGGATTTTCTAAGCTTGAGGCCTGGGTGAATGGCAATAGAAAATTAAGGAGACAGAGCAAATATGGAGGGAAAGATTATAATGAGTACAGACCAGAACATGTTAAGTTTGAAGTATCTATAGCATATCCCAAAGGCAGATGGAAATACGTATCTGAAGCTACAAAGACACCAGCATCCTGAGAGCAAAGACATGGAGAATGGAAAAGATTGCCATGGAAAGCAAGCAGACCAAGAAAAAGACTAATTACAGAATCCTTAGGGGATCAAACTTCCATGTACCAAAAAAAAAAAAAGGAGCTAACAAAGAAGAATAAAAAGGAACAATCTGAGGAGAAAGACTGTAAAAGTGGTTTACTGGAGGCCAAAGGAAGTGAATATTTCAAGAAACTGGTGGTCAGCAAGGTTGAACACAGTAAAAACTCAGGTCAGAGTGGGGACTCAAAATCTGCCTCCAATTTTTTTTCCTGAATTATTTGGGACTCTCATTCTCTGATCTAGCACCTTTTTCAAATGAAATCTATATCCTATTTTCCCCTATTTGCATTGATAATAAAGATATTAACCTAAAATTGACCCAATATTCAACACCAGTAAGTTCTTTGCAACTCAATTCAGTGATACTTATTATTTCAAAATTATTTTAGTACCTATAATAGGTTCAGTTCTAAAGTAATTTAAATCCATTTTCTAATCCTGTGTAAATCACTGGTGAAATTCTCTTGACACAACTTTAAATTAAAAAAAAAAAAAACTTTTAACTTCAGCTTTATTGAGGTATAATTTATATGCAATAAATTACATGCAATAAATAAATGGGAAATTTAAAGTGTACAATTACTTTTGACAACGTATAAGGTCATGACATAAAACAAAATCATGATGTAGAATATTTCATTACCCCAAAAAGCTTCCTCATGCTCTTTTGCAGTCAAAATCTATGCCATATAAATGGAATCACAGAAAATTTGTAGTCTTTTTTTGTGGCATTTTTTTTTCACTTAGCATAATGGTTTTAAATTCACATATGTTATTACATGTATCAGCAGTTCATCTTTACTGTTGGGTAATATCCATTAAATATCCAGTTTAGGCGGAACCTTGGAGTAATCCAGAATGGTTACTCTGATCTTTGTTGATAAGGAAAATGGAGAACCAGGCACCCATGTGGTTCCTAAGGATGGGCTGAAGCTGAGGCCTGGGCCTTGGGTCAAAGCCCTCAATGGAAGATCTCAGGTTTCAACACCGTGTGTCGGCAAAATATTTGATGCTCCACCAGCCTTACATAGAGCTGCCAGAAAGGCTTTGGGAACTGGCAACAGAGCTGCAGAAAAGTCAGTAAAGACTAATGGACCCCTCAAACAAAAACAGCCAAGCTTCTCTGCCAAAAAGATAACTGAGAAGACTGTTAAAGCAAAAAGCTCTGTTCCTGCCTCAGATGACATCTATCCAGAAATAGAAAAATTCTTTCCATTCAATCCTCTAGATTTTGAGAGTTTTGACCTGCCTGAATACCACCAGATTGCACACCTCCCCTCGAATGGAGTGCCTCTCATGATCCTCGAGGAGGAGAGGGAACTTGAGAAGCTGCTAGAGCTGCGTCCCCCTTCCCCTGTGAAGATGCCCTCTCTGATGTGGGAGTTCTACTCTGTTGCAGACTCCTTCAAGCATTCTGTCGACCCTGGATGTTGAATTGCCACCTGTTTGCTATGACATAGATACTTAAATTCTTAGTGCCTTATAGTTTGTGTATATTTTTTTGTATCAATAAAGCAATTCTTTGTTTAAAAATATATATCCAGTTTGGGGCTATTAGGGATAAAGCTACTATGAACATTCAAGTACAAGTCTTGTGTGGACACATGTTTTTATTTCTCTAAGACAGTAGGATTGCTGGGTCATATGGTAAGTGTATATTTAACTTAAAAGAAACTGCCAAACTGTTTTCCAAAGCAGCAGTAGTATTTTGTGCCCTTCAGCAATATATGTGAGTTCCAGTTCCTCTACATCCTCATCAACACTTGGTATTGTAGTCTTTTTAATTTTACCCATTCTAAGAAGTATGAAGTGGTATCTCATGGTGGGTTTTAATTTTCATTTCCCTAATGACTAATGATATTTAGCATCTTTTCGTATGCCTACTGGCTATTTATATAGCTTCTTTGGTGAACTGTCTGTTCCAATCTTTTGACATTTTTAAAAATTGGGCTGTCATACTAATGAGTTTTAAGAGTTCTTTATATATCCTGAATAAAAATTCTTTACCAGATACACACTTGACAAACATTTTCTCCAGTCTGTGGCTTACCTTTTCATTTTTTTTTTAACAGTATCATTTAAAGAGAAAAGTTTCTAACGATGAAATCCAACATCATTTTTTTTCTTTTACTTTTTATAGCCCATGCTTCTGTGTCCTATTTAGAAAAAAACTGCCTAATCAAGGTCATGAAGATTTTGTTTTCTTGTAGAAGTTTTATCTAAAAATTTCACAAGAGTATATCTCTAAAAGATTTTTAATGATATATTTTTAAACTTCTTGCATTCCATTTATCTTACAATTATTCCGTTTTATTACACCTTTGTTTCTTTCTAATTCAACCTGCCATTTACTAAGCACTATTTAACTTATAGGCTATTTCTGAATTGGGGAAGATTTTTATCTTTTAACAGATTTTCCTCCTTTTAAAACCTTTAAAAAAGGGCATTTCTAAATTTAGTCAAGGTTTTAGTCCCTGAAGTCTCCCCAAATTGATAACAAAACCTCTGCACCCCGATGCTGGTTCTTAAAACAACAAAATTCCACAACCTATAACATGCACCTTCAGGTTAAGCAAGGGACTACTTACCATTCCATGTTTAAGGAGAAACTTTTACAAGATCATTCTCACTGTATTGAGTCACTCTAACCTACAATGAAGCTGGAGAAAGTTAATTTATTATCACTCACTGGTTAAAAGGAAATTTAGGAAGCAAAAGAATGAAGCTGGACCCTTACCTTCCACTATATACAAAAATTAACTCAAACTGGACTAAAGACTTAAACTTAAGAGCTAAAACTAGCTCTTGGAAGAAAACATAGAGGGAAATCTTCATGACCTTGGCTTTGGCAATGATGTCTTAAATATGACATCAAAAGCAGAGACAATGAAAAAAAAACTGGACTTAATCAAAATTAAAAACTTTAATGCCTCAAAGGACATTATCAAGAGGATAAAAAAACAACCTGAAGAATGAGATAAAATATTTACAAATCATATATCTGATAAGGATTTAATATCCAGAATATATAAAGAACTCCTAGAATGAAACAACAAAAAGACAAGCAACCCACTTGGCTTACTGCCAAGTGGGCAATAAGCACATGAAAGAGGCTCAACGTTAGCCATTATGGAAATACAAATCAAAACCACAACAAGATACCATTTCACATCCACTAGGAATGGCTATTATAAAAAAGAAAAACAAAAAAGCTCCTGGAAAACAGCAAGAATTGACAAGGACGTGCCAAGCATCCTTGGAACCCTCATGTATTGCTGGTGAGACTGTAAAATGGTACGGTGTAAATGGTACAGCAATTGCACCCCTAGGTATATACCCAAAAGAATTGAAAACAGGGACTCAGATATTGCATGCCAATGTTCAAAGGAGCATTATTCACAAGAGCCAAAAGGTGGAAACAACCCAAGTGTCCATCAACTGATGAGCAGATAAACAAAATGTGATATATACATACAATGCAATATTAGTCTGCCATTAAAAAGAATGATGTTCTGGTGAATGCTACAACATGGATGAACCTTGAAAACATTATACTAAAGGAAATCAGACAGACACAAAAGGACAAATATTATATGAAATATCTGAATATGAAATATCTAGAATAGGCAAATCTATAGAGACAGAAAGTACATTAGAGGTTACCACGGACTGGGGGGAGGCAGGGATGGGAGTTACTGCTTAAGAGGTACAGAGATTCTAATTGGGGTATTTGTTTTCTGCAAAAAGTCCCAGAAATACATAGTGGTGATGGTTGGACAGCATTGCAAACGTACTTAATGCCACTGAATTAATACGCTTAAAAATGGTTAAAATGGTAAATTTTATGTGGTATATTTTATCACATTTTTTTTTTTTAAAAAAAGGAAATTCAGGCTTATAAAGGTTAAGCTGACCAAGGTAATGACTGGCAAAACCAAAAGTAATTCTACACTTCTTAACCCAATGTGGATTCTACCTATAGCACCATTCTCTTTAAAACAAGTCTGATAATCCACCAGAATTCTTCAGATTCAAAATGAAATTAGTATAGATGAAAGCATAGCTTAGATTTAACTACCCTCTGGAACAGAATTTTCCATACTCACCACAGTTCAGAGATTCATAGCTAATGTGAATAAAACAGGAAGAACAGGAAGTAGCAATTTACCACTGCCCATTTTGCGATTTTATGGGATGCTGAGAAAAATGAAAGAGAAAACTGGCTTATCTATGTCCCCATCATATTCTATTCTTTACCCTAAATCAAGAAAACGTCAGCTTTGGTTTACTTCTCCCTCCATCCTGATGATTTTTCTATGTACAAAACTGACTCTACTGTACTGGTGATCCAAAGAATTAGGAAAATCTCCTGTGTTCCCATACTCCAGCAGCTTTTGTGCTTAAGCGACTCTGGGCCACTGAATCTTGGTTATAATAGGAAAATTTTAAAACTAATTCTCTGAATCTTACAAACTGTCTCCCTCAATAAGTCTAGGAGGTTGTTATTTCATTAACTGCGCATGAAGTGGCAGGCAAATGGCCAGATGTACAACCCAGGGCGGATGGAACTAGAGTTGTCACAAATATACTTAAAAGCTAACAAAATTTCTGGCTCTTCTAGCCTCTCCTACTTTGAATTCTACTCTTATTTTTAAGGAAAATAATTATTTATATAATAAGAAGGAAGAATAACTTAAATGAGCATTTTATGGTTCTTTGTTTAAGACTCCAAGAAGGAAAACTTCAACTAGCCATAGAAATGGCAGCCTAAGATGGCTCTGTTTGAAGGAGAAACTCAATCTTCAGATAATCAAAACCAAACTTGTGTTGACCTAATGATTAACATTAGCAAACAAGGATTCATTAATTTCTTCAATTGTGTTTTAAGCATCCACTGTATGCCAAGTAGTATGTTTAGACCCCAAGGATTCCAAAATGAATAATATGGCCCCTGACCCCTTAGAAACACGCAGTTTAGCAAAGCAGACAAGTAAAAAGTAGTTATAGTTCCATGTAGTAAAATCTATATTTGAGGTGAGCATGTGATGTCACTGGAGCCCAAGATGGGATCAGTTCTTAGCTTCTCAGGAAACTTCATACCACCTTCCTGGAAGCAAAACCAACTCTTCCACAGAGCTAACAGTGCTTTGGAAATCAAGAGGTACAAAATACTACCTATGCACTATTATTCTCATGGGCAATGACTTTCACTCTTCAGCACTGGTCAGAGGGGATTACTGACTCACATACATAGCACAGAGAAAACACTCATTGAAAACTCCAACCTATTTATCAAAATTACACATGAAACAATTGTGTGAAACAATGTGGTAATCTGGACTGGATCCTGGAACAGAAAAAGGACATGACAGGAAAAACTTGTGAAATCGAAATAAAGACTGTAGTTTAATTGCTACCAATTAACATTGTACAAACGTTCATTTCTTTGAGGTGACAAATATACCATGGTTATGGAAGATGTTAACACTAGGGGAAGCTGAGTAAAAGATATCCAGAAACTCTCTGTACAGTCTTTCTAACTTTTCTATAATCTAAAATTATTACAAAATAAAATAAAATAAAAACACTTCTAGTTTCCCACTTCATATTCTCATTCCCCCTTTTCTGGTCATGTCTCCCTAGTCACTGCCTCAATCTAAGTTCTGCTTGGCTAACATGGCTTTTTAAACCCTCTTAAAACCCTTTCTATAAACCATTTACACAACCTTGCTGGGTTCCTTTTTCACCAAGACATGAAAAACTAGACCACACTTAGAGCAGGAAGGTTTTAACTGCTTCTTCTTCCTAAGAACTTCACCCCCACCCCCACCAAGGGATAGCCTCAGAATTGAACTTCCCAAAGAGGACAAGAGAAGGGCTAGAATAACCTAGGCTGGATCTGTGGATAAAAGCAAGGGGATGTTATAAAAAATGTAGGCTGTACATTCATTATTAGATTCTCTTTACTTGATCTCTGGCCAAAAAGTATAATGAATAGAAAATACCATTTATAGATATTGACTACTAGCCTCTCACACCAACAGGAAAAATGCACTGAAATGAATGCTTCAGCTATCAGCACTGAAAAAACATGATGCAAATTTTCTCAACTGTTCAAAGTAATAAAACTTCATATAAAATCATATGGTACTGGATCAATTCGGTACCATACTAAACCTTAACTGTTTAGTTTCTAATAGCTAAAAGAATACTCATTACTCTCTATTAAAACATATCTTTAGAACAGGCGTTGAGAATCCCACCAGGAAAACATAATCATGACTTAATACCATACTAGGGCCTCAGATGCGCACGTGCGCACGCACACACACACAATACACTGCCACGAGGCTAAACAATCCTAAGTTTGAAAACTACTATAAAAAACAATGTTAGTCAAGGCTAACCATCCATAATCCCTGCAAAGAAAGATAAACAAAATTTAAACCTAAACTAGTTAATGGCTAAGCCCATTTAAAAGATTAAAATGATATTCTAGAATCCATTATGGTCATAAAATCTGATGTTATATGTTGATAGCATTATATTATACTACTCAACATTACTCTGACCTGGACCACTTCCAGAAAGATGAACAGGTGGGCGTAATTCCTCTAAAATATAAATTCAATTTGCGTAATTCTATTATACTACCTACCACAATTTATCTGTTCACAAGTCTTTCTCCAATAGTAGACTGAACTCTTGAAGAGTTACAAGCACATTGCCCAGGGCAGAATGAACCCTCAATAAATGCTTTTTGAATGAATAAACATGCAGCAGTAATCTACCTCTGAAGTATCCCTACCAACAATTCAATTATCCAGATTTTAGAGCAAAGCATGCTGTATACCACACTAAGGGATAGTTAATTGAAAAATAATTAATGACAACTATGTTTGCTGGGGAAAAGTCGTATCACATGGATCATACAAATAATGTGAAACCTTTACTTGAATATGGATAAAATATTTTTGAATTAAATTTTTTTCTTTGATGGCCACAAAAGTGAATCTACCTATAACTTCCTAACATTGAAATACAAGAAGTTCTTGATGAATCTTTCAACATCCATAATAATGTCATAAAGAACTGTGCTAACCTAAATTAGTAAGTTAGACCAATTACTGAATGCATGAAGTCCAAGCCCAATTATGTGTTCAAACTGTGGGTCAAATGCCTTGGGCAATTCTTTGTCTTCAAGACTGCAGAAAAGTACAAAGCAACCCTCTTGACTGTTGAGGACTAAAATAATTTCTTTTTCTCACAAGTATGTACACCCAAAGCAATTATCTTCTGCTCTCATCGAACTCAAAGCCAACACCACTCCTCCCCTTCCTCCCCCATCAAAGCATACTAGAGTATCGGAGTATTTGAATCTTAGGCTGTAAGAATCTCAAATGGCAATAAAAATTACAATACAACAAAAGATTTTTTTTTCTAAGTATGTTCTTGTCCCCTATCATCCTCCTATACTAACTTATCTATCAAGGAAATCAGAAAATTCTCAGAATAGAAATTACAAACTGCTTTTTTGTTGTTATTGTTCATAGATTCCAAATTCAGGGTACACATTACCAGAAGACTGTTTTTCTGTCAGTGCCTGAATTTAAATGTAAATTACTATTTAGTATTTGCAATTTTTCTCATGAACTGGTATATAATACTAACCAATCTCCAAGTGTTAAAAAACAACAACAAAACCGACTGTGTTTACTTGAAAAGCTTAAGGCCCAATCACCAAGAGACTCTAATGCTCCACACATGGAAAAAGTGGTCACTGCCAGCTCTACCCAGAATGACAGCTTGGCAGAGACAAGCTGTTCTGAAAAGATTAGGAACATCTCATGACCTCAAATTGGGTAAGCAGGAGCCATGTACAATATCTGTAGATGCTTCAATAATAAAACTATTTCAACATTAAAAGCTAAGAGCCTAGAGTCAGATATGTGAACTAGAAAGTTATATAAATGCATGAATGCCTAAAAGAAAAAGGAGCAGGAAGAACACTGTGTCTATACCCAAATCAACACAAGAAATCAATCTGCAATTGAGCTTTTCAAGTCCTGAAAAATTAATAAGGTTTTTAAGGTTATCACCACATTCAGTTCCAAAATAAAGCAATTATATTAAAATATAATTGGCATAAAATTCAACTCTACCACATACTCAGTGTTAGACAACACAATAATAAACAAGTACAGGGTTTAGTTTGTGGCAGGCATTGCTCTACGGATTTCACATTTTCATTCATTTAAACATTCCTGTGGAACAGATACTATTACCTCCATTTTCCAGATGAAGAAACTGAAGCACGGATAAATTAACTTGCCAAATGTCACAGGTAGTAAGAAGCAAAGTAGGGATTTTAATCCCAGCAGTCTGGCTCCAAAGTTCATGTTGACCACTACACTCTGTTAGTAAGGATTATGCAATAGTCACCTTATTAAAATCTGATATACTTTCTGTAATCCAAACACCTGGATAGCTCAGTGCAATAAGAAAAGCACAGGCTTTGGGATCAAACAGACCCCTGAACAAGGGTCTTAGCCTCAGCTTCCCCATATGTAAAATGAGGGTACTTTTCTGTGAAGGTCAGAAAATTAATATAAAGTGCCTAGTACAGTATCCAGAATAAAGGTTCTTAACCTGAAGTTCACAGACACCTAGAGCCCAGGATGGGCTTCAGGATTCAAGACTGAGTTCATTAAGAGTATGACAAATTTTGTGTGTGCATCTACTTTTTAAAGAGTCGTCTATGGCTTTCTATAAACTTTCAAAGGGCAAAAGATCTCCAAATGAGTAAGAACCACAGAAGCACATCGCAGGTACTCAAAAAGCGGAAGCTATCTTTCCCTTCTTGTACTCACAAACTCTCTTTCCCTTAAAACACACCAAGTCTTCACAATAAATGTCAATTAGTTCTCACCATTTTTCTGGCTTGGTAACTAATAATATTGACAACTTCCTACTAACAGTCTAAAAAAGGTCCTCAAGCGCTGCTTCATCTCACTCTTGGCCGAGACAAATACACAGTATTTACTCAGGGAGAATGGTCCACCTAGCCGCACGAAGCACCATGCCGGCTAAAAGACCCAAGTAAGAACTAGAGACTCAGGATTAGACTGCCGAAGCCCTGACGCCCCAACACTAGGGGATGAAGAAACTGTTTTCCAAAACTTCTTGGCGACGGACCATCCGTCCCCTCCAATCCTTGTTCTCTCTCTGGAACTCAGGTGCGGGGAGGTCTTCTGGGATTTGCCCAGGGCTGGAGTAATGAAAAGAAACGTTACCCGTCTTATGGGTTGAAGCGCAGCGAAGTCCCAGTTCTGCCACCCTGGGAAGCGGCAGCACCAAGCAGACGACCAGTCTCAGAGCCCTCCGACGAGAGACCCTGGAATAGGGTTCGCCGCAGGGCGGGAGCCGGCTCAGGGTTTTTCCGTTTCCTAAAGCGCTTCCGCTTCCGGGCTATACCTTGCCGGAAACAGCTACCGAATGACGTAAAAGGGTCGCGCAGCCAGTGATTCCGGAAATAAGACAGAGTGTGGCGTGAATATGGTGAGAGAGGAGGATCTAAGAGGGGAGATAGACCGCTTTTTGACGGAGATTGAACTCTTTAGCCAAATTTCCTTCACTTTGCCCTTGCCTATTTTCATTCTGATACTCGCTTTTCAACTGCTCCGAGCGATGCCTGTAATGCTTTAGGGAGTAGGGAGAGGGCGGTTGGGGCAGGGAGGGTAAAAGCGGGGTATTTGAGAGAGGGGACGCAAGAAGATGGCAGTGTATTTCAACTCCTCTAACCATAAGATTTCTGTTTGAAGGGGAAGCAAAAGAAAACAAGGAAGTATGCGACCATGAAGAGAATGCTTAGTCTCAGAGACCAGAGGCTGTGAGTGTCCGGAATCTATTGGGTTTATAGACTGTCCCGAGAGATAGGAGTCACAAGGGGATAAGTAGTGCAAAATTCTGTTGTTGTTTTATTTTTTCCTTTTAATACTATTATGTTTTGGATTTATATAGCATGAGGCGGTCGTCAGTATTTAACAATCAGTTAGCTGCCGAGCGATTACACTGGAGAAGGGGATGGTAATTAAACATTTCTTAAGTGTTCCCTTTGTTTCACCGTTGTTATGTGCTCCGTCTACCATAGCACAGTTAAGCTTCGCAACAGCTCTGTGGGATAGATAGAATTATCCCTGTGTTCTTACCATTACACTACTACATTCCACAGAAAAGATTATTTGTTGTCATTGTTAAAAGATGGTGAGGTCAGAGACCGTGTTTGTCTTGTGTCTCCAGCTCCTGGCACTCAAATATTTTTTGAAAGAGAGAATGAAAAACTCCCAGATGTCTCCGTCTTATAAAAATCTGGATCACTGTGGAAGAAGAGAGTGGGGTGATAGTTGCTATTATAAATGAGGACCTCAACAGCTTCCCTACTTTTGTGAAAAAATGGATGAAGTTATTAATAAGGACTTGTCTTCATTTTGATTAAGAGACTTGACAAGGGAATGGTTGTTAGAGCCTTGATAGTTTTAAATTATCAACCTTTAGTATGGATTTATTATGTAATTTTTAGGAAAGCCCCCTCATTAATAATCTTTTTTTCTAGGTAAAGATTAAATTTTATATAATCATATGTGTGTGTTACACTTTCGCCCTTTATAAGAAGCATATGGGGAAACGCTTTTCCCTTCTACTGTTGAAACACTTGAGTCTTCAGAAGTAAAATGTCAATCTGTTTACCCACTGCTTGAAAGTGGATGTTGATCCTTGATATGAGCTTCTAAGAATGAAATGATAGTACAGTTAACATTTAGTTACCCATTTGCAATTTTTATGAATTATTGGCTAGAGATTTTTAAATTTCATTATGTTTTTCTGATTAATTATACTTTCAGGTCACCTCCCACTTCAGTTAATTGTGCTCAGGAAGTGTACACTGATATGAACATAAGGAAGTCAAAAAGTAGGATTCCTCCTTAGAAAAGAAATGAAACTTGATTTTTGAATGGATTATAACTGCTATGATTCCTTCTCCCCTGGATATAATTTGCCTTTTTTTTCCTAGTAAAGAAAAGGATAGATTAAAGCCTAAAAAGAAAGAAAAGAAAGATCCCAGCGCACTCAAGGAAAGAGAATTGTGAGTAATCAAGAATTTCAGTTTTTTCTTTAAAACTAGAAGAGACATTCTAAAGCTGTAGACTTCTTAGAGATCCAGCCTTTCTCTGAGCTGATTTGTTCAATCATTTGTGGTAAAACTGGCAAAACCATGCAAATGAAAGCAGTATTGATGAGCATATACCAATTCCAGTGGTTCAAAGATTTTTGGATTTCATGGAGCAGTAAAATTTCTCCTAAAATCCTGGGGACCAATCTAGGATTATTATTTTTCTTTGCCAACTAAGAATTTTTCAGAAAAATAATTACTGTTTAACAAGTCATCACGGGTGGACACTGGTTCATGGACTAGCATTTGGAACCACTGCCATATCAACCTAGATATCTTTGGCTTTTATATAGTCCTAACATTGAATAACCGTTTGCCTATACCACATTCCATACAGCCATTTTAGGATCCTGCGAGGATGGCAATCATTCTAATCATATTAATATTAGCTATATTCTACCTCCATATGTTCATGGCTATTCTACTTCTGCTAAAGGAAAAGGAAGAATAGGGTTGGATAATTGCTGTTTTTTTATTTATTTAATTTTTGTGGCATAACTGTTAAATCTCTGCTAATTACTCACTCATTTTCCTTAGCATGTGACACTGCTCCAAATTCCTTATTTTTTTATTCACACCTTCTGCCTTGTCCTCCACGGCATGTACATGATCCCTCTGGGGACCGGGGTCTAAGAGGTCATGAGACTCAGTCTGGTAAAAACAAACTTCTAGGTCCATTCTCACCATTGATAGTACAACTTTGAGCTGAATTAAATCAGTTCCTCATTTGTTCAATTATGGATAGTTGTTTTTTTAAAGTTGTGGCAAAGCATAATAGTAGAATTGAGATTGAGATATGGTGTTACTTTCTTCTTCATCTTCCTTTTTAGGATTTATTTTCAATGGACAAAGAAAAGGGAGTTTGTTCTATAGCAAACTTCTCCAAGCAGAGACTTCTTTTTTATTGTGGATACCAAAATATCAATGTGAACATTAGTTTGTGTCCTTGTTTTCTTTTTCCTTCAGGCCTCAACATCCTTCCTGCTTATTTTTCCAATATAATACACAGCTGGGCCCACCTTACCACATCCTGGTAGATACCAACTTTATCAACTTTTCCATTAAAGCCAAACTGGATTTAGTGCAGTCAATGATGGACTGTTTGTATGCCAAGTGTGAGTATCATACTTTTATATTTCTTTGACAACTGTACAGAATAGTTCATTGAATTTATCCAAATACATGAAAAGAAGAGGACGGGATTCTAGTTAACTGAATTGCTGGCATTTACTTTGCTCACCACAGTAGTGGCTATTTTCAGTGAATTGAAATATAATGCAAACTCGAGTAGGAATAATTAAACATTTACAATTCAGAAAGCACTTAGAGTGCTTTAACCATCATTATTGACCTCAATTTTCAATACAGAAAGGGAATTTTTTTTTGTTTTAGAATTCTATTACATGTTTCAGCATACATATTCATTTAAGTTGAGGGGAAAACATTCTCTAATCTGCTCCAGTGTGGAAGAGACTTTGCAATTTAAGATCACCAAACCAAAAGTTGAGTGATGGTCAGTGATTCCTAAATTTATTCAGTTTGGTATTTATTCATATCACAAAGGATCTGAGGTAGTTTTTTTACACCTAGGTATGCAGTTTACCATTCATAAATTTCCTTTGAATATTTTTGTATCCCTTCCTTTGTATGTTCTTCCTTCACTAGTAGGGGAAGAAAAAGGAAAATTTATGCCATCTACAACAAATAACTTCCTAATAGTAAGATCTGGTACATTTCTTTCCAGATCTTACTATTAGGAAGTTCTTTCCTTGTGCATATATTCATATACTTTAAGGTACAAATGAAAATTAGACTTACACTCTGCCATAAAGAATAAATTATTGGTGTCAAAGGAAAAAAATTGCACCTCCTTTATCTTTAAGGGATATTATGTAATGAACAGAGTGATAGTACTATACATGTTGTTATTGATTTATTAAAACTAGCAATATGGGAAGATGGAGGAAATGGATGTTGAAGGGTGTAATAGAGCTTAATTCTTAAAATGAATAAAATTAATAAATACAAAAATAAAGTTGCTTAAATTTATTATATCAAGATAACAAGATAACCAGCAGATGAAAGAAACACTTAATGGAGTAAAATAGTCATCTGTAAGGATCAGGATTGATGGGACAAGGAAGGGTCAGGGGACAGTTATTTTTCATATAGGCCTTTCCATGTTTCTTTTTTAAGCTATATACATATAGTACGTTCATTTTTTAAAATTCTTTTAGGAATAATAAAGAATAGACTGAAGTTGAGGTACTACCACATCTCTAATTGCAGACCTTATATGGCCCTGTATGAGGGAAGGCACTAAACTTGGTAGGCTCTTTCTAGTCCCCATGGGGTTTCTTATAGTTGAGTTGCTTCTCCAGGAATGCTCTGACATATTTATAAACGAAATGAATGAAAGGTTCAGCATGGCCCCTTGGAGGTGAATTGTGTCCTTGGCTCTATGGCTGTACCACTAATATCTAGATGGTAACTGTTTAGGATAGCTTTAGTCCTGTAGTTAGGCTTTCCCTAGGTATAGCAACCTTAGAATACAACTAATTGCATAGTTTACTCCTGTGCCTTTTCTAAAAATAAACTTAAGGAAAATACCACTTTCTGCAGTCTTTTGTGGAAGATTGAAAAAACATTGAGCTATATTACAAATTCAGTATCTAAGAGACTCTTTTATCTGTTATAAGCTCTGCTTATTTAATTATTTGCTTTGCTCATTTTTGTACCTAAAGGAAGGCGTTTGTCTTCCTATTACCTTGAAGATGCCCTTTTGACCTTTTCATAGCTCCTTGTCCCTTCCTTTTCCCCCTAATAGTCCAACAAAGGAAAACAGCTATCTTCTCACCAGCTATCTCTTCTGCCTGTGAGCCTGGTTATCTGTTTCTCTGCCTTTCCTTATAGTGACCTTCCTGGACCTACTTCCTTACTCCATTTGCAAGCCCTCCTCTTGCTTCACTGCTACATGGCTCTGAAATTGTTCTTCCCAAACAGTATATTGCCACCTGATTCCAAAACCTTCCCTGCATTTTACAACTGCTTTTTTCTTCTGGGCATTGTTTTTTATTTTAAAATTTCTTAACATTTTCCTTCTTTCAAGAGTATTAATGTTCTTGTTTAAAAAAAAACTAACAAAAAATAAAAGTTCCTTATAATGCCTTTCCTTAAGAAGGGGCAGTTGTTAAAAATTCATATACAATCTGTGTGGAGAGGAGGTTATTTTTGTTTATTTTATTAATGAAAATGGATCATATATTATTTACTGTTTTGCTTTTTTTTTAATTTAACAGATTTATTGAGATATAATTCACCTACCATACTATTTACCCATTTGAAGTTTAATAGCTTTTGGTATATATTCACAGTTGTGTATCCATTACCACAATCAATTTTTTTTTTGTCCCCTCTCTCTCTGGCCTGTTGACAATCAATTTTAAAACAATATCATTACTCCAAAAAGTACCCATACTGCTTAGTCATCAACTGCCAATCCCTTCCTCTCCTCCAGCCTTGGACAACCACTAATCTACTTTCTATTTCTATAGATTTGCCTATTCTGGAGATTTTGTATGGATGGGAACATACAATATGTGGCCATTTGTGACTGAATTCTTTCACTTAACATGTTTTCAAGGTTCATCCATGTTTAGTACTTCATTTCTTTTATTTCCAAATAATATTCTACTGTATGGATGTACCACATTTTATTTATCCATTTCTACTTACTTTTTACATTGAACAATATAAATTGAAAATTTCTCCATACCAGTATATGTATGTAGATTGACCTCATTCTTTTTTTGTTACACAGTTTTACATTGTTAAAATATATAACTTTTTAAAACCACTCCCTTATTAGACAATTGGATTGTTTCCAGTTTTTCCCCTATTATAAAAAAGGCTATAGTGAATATCTTTGTGAATATGTCTCTCCTCAAGGGTGTGAGATATGAATTTATTTTAGGATACATTTTTAGAAGCTGTATTACAGTATTGAGGGGTATGTATATTTTTAATTTTAATAGACACTACAAAAATTGCCCTCAAATAATTTGTCAATTTATATATCTACTTAGTATGAGAACACCTGTTTTCTCAATATTTGGTATTTTCATCTGTTTTCATCTGTTTAGTCATCTATCTCATAGGAAGAAAATGAAATCTTGTTTCAAGTTTGATCTCTTTAATCAGGAGTGAGTTGAGCATCTTTATGCTCATTGAAAGTACATCTTCTTCTATGAACTGGAATGTAGCATGCTGGTTAAGAGCCCAAACTGTAGAGCCTGACAGACTTGGTTCAAATCTTGGCTTCACCATTTATTATCTGGTTATTTAACCTCTTTGTGCCTCAGATTCCTCATCTGTGTCATGGGGATTATAGTACTACTACTAACACCCACCTAATAGGAGTTGTTATGAAGATTAAATGAGATAATCCTTGTAAAGTGCTTGGCACAGTTTCGACAACTTTATTGTGTAATTATAAACTATTATAAACTCTTTGTATATTAAGGAATTTAGCCCTTTGGCAAATGTGTTGAAATATTTTTCCCAGTTTTTTTTTTAACTTTTTAGTTTGAAATTCTTTCAGACTTACAGGACAGTTAGAAAAATAGTACAAAACCCATACAGAGAACTCCAGCATACTCCCAATTCCCCAGGTAACCAGATCTATGAATCTTAACATTTTGCTAACTTTACCCTATTGTTCTATCTATTTATCCATTTCTCTATCCATTTTCTGAACACTTGAATATAGATTGCATGCATCATGCTCCTTGAACACTTATTACTGCCATGTACATTTCCTAAGAATAAGGATACTGATTTATGTAACCACCTTAAGTACAGTTATCAAGTTCAAGAAATTTGACATTGATATAAAGCTTGCAGGCTGTATTCCAGTTTTTTCATTTGTCCCAATAATGTCCCTTAGAGCCTTTTCTCCTCCATTGCTAGATCTGTCCAAGATCGCATATTGCATTTAATTGTCATTGTCTCTTTAGTTCATCTTTTTTTTTTTTTTAATTGCAGGAACATATATACAACCTAAACTTTCCCATCTCAACCGTTCTCAAGCATACCTTTCAATGGGATTAATCACATTCACAATGTTGCAGTACCCTCACCACCTTCCATTACTAAAACTTTCCCATCTCCCTAATCAGAAACCCTACACCCATTATGAATTAACTGCCATTCCCCCTGCCTTTGGCCCCTGACACCTGTACTCTAATGTCTGTCTCTGTGAGCTTGCATATTCTACCATATTTTCTTTGTAGTTACCATGGAGCTTAAGTCTAACACCCTAAATCTATAACAATCTCATTTGCTTTTATACCAACTTAACTTCAGTAGTATATGCAAACTTATGTTCCTATACCCCTCAGTCCCCCTACCTTTTTGTAGTTCTTGTCACAAATTACATGTTTAAACATTGTGAGGCTAAAACTGCTGATTTATCATTACATTTTATGCATTTACCTTTTAGATCCTGTAGGAAGTAGAAAGTGGAGTTACAAGCCAAAAATGTAAAATACTCCAGTTTATTTTTTGACTTTGTAATAGCTTTTTTTGTTTGATAGTTGTCAAACAGTAGTTTTTTATTCTTATATGATCAAATTTACTATAGTTTCCTTTGGATTTGTAGTTATTTTCATGATTTCTTTTGTTTCACCTTTATTTTTTTCCAACTGGGATTTATTTTAATATTTTTAAAAGACAGGGATCCAGCTTAATTTTTCCCTCAATGGCTGACCAATTGCCTTAACAGTATTTATTTAAATATCCATATTTTCTCTGCTTGTTGAAATGCCTTTATCCTGTATTAGACCTTGCATTTGATCCTATTTCTGGACTCACTATTCTGATGAGTTTATCTTTTTTTTTTCCTGTGAGAATCCCATAATTTTTTCTAGATCTTAATAATACATTTCAATTTCTATAGGACCCCATCCCCCTTATTTCTCTTTGAATTGTCTCTTATTCTCGTATTCTTCCAGAAGAGCTTTGGAATCATTTAGTCAAAATATTAAAAATCCTTTTGATTGTGATTGTCCTGGATTCAGAGGTTAATTTTGAAGAAATTGACCTTAGTCATGTCATTGTGGTTTACTCTCCAAAACGTATCTCTCAATTTAATCAAGTTCTTTTGTCCCTTGATAGAGTATTAGAGGTCTTCATGTAGGCCCCACCACACTTGTTCAATTTATTCTAAGGTGATATTTTAAATTTCTTCATTCAGCTAATGATCAGTGAGCAAATATTTATCAACAGTGTATCTATTATTGTAAAGGAATTGTGTATTGTAAATGACAAAAAAAATAGCATAAGTAAGATTTTTTTTCCATGAAATTTTCATATTTGTTACCTTTTTACGTAGGAAATATGTTGAATGTTATTTTAATTTTGTAACTGGTCATCTTATATTGTTCCTGATAATTTTTCTGTTGAGTTTTAACTTTTCTTGATATGTTATATTTTATCATCTTCAAATATGGTGTACATTCCCTTTTTTATACTTCTTCTTTTGGTCTCTTGTCTAATTACATTAGCTGGTGTTTCTAGAAAACTGTTAGAGGATAGTTGTGATAATGGTACCTTGTCTTGTTCCTGACTTAAAGGGGAATGTTTCCAGTATTTCACTATTAAGCATGGTTCTGGATCTTGGTTGGAAGTGTGTGCATGTGTGTGTGTATTATTAAGTACCATTCTATTCCTCTTTTGTATAGGATTTTTATTAGGGATGAAGTTACATTTAACAAATGCCTTTTTATTCTCTACTGAAGTAATCATCTTCTTTTTCTCTTTTGAGAGCAAGTTATATTAATTGATTTCCTTATATTAAACCATTCTTGTATTCCTTAAATTAGCCCCACTTGCTCAGGGAATGTTGTTCCATGTACATCTTGTTTCTGTTTGCTAATATAAATGCATTATAAATACCTAAATAAAATAATCTTTCCCTTTAGTTTTCATTTTCTGTGCTCTGTTAGTCTTGATGTCAGTGCTATGCGGGTTTTGTAAACCGCAGGCAACAGTGGTTAATGCTAGTTCTACTTTGGGGAATTTATTGAAATTTTCTTCATGGCTTATATATGAGTTTTTGTAAATATTCAGTAAATTCCCGAAAAGAAGTGTGGTCTCTGTTGGGATGATGTAGGGTTTTAGATTATCTTTCAGATTAGCCTTATTAATGATAATATTCTGGTACTTTTTTTTTTTTTTTAACCAACTCCAACTGTCAAAGACTAAAGGAAAATAGTATATCTATAGATATTTTCTTTCTTTCCTGAAGTTTTTGCTTTATATACTTCAATGCTGCCTTATTTGGTGAATGGATGTTCATGACGGTTATATCTTTACCTTTTCCTTTTGGATTGAACCCTTGATCATTATAATTTGACCCATTTTACCCCATTTTGTGCTTTTTTTGTCTTTACTTCAATTTCTCTGATATTAATTTCATAACCTTGCTTTTTTATGATTTTACTGGCCTGTCCTTTATTTTCAACCTTTCTGAGTCAGTTCCTTTTAAAAAAATCTACACATAGGTCTCATACTGGATATTTTCTGCATATCATTCATCATTGAAAGGGGCATTTCTATGGGTCTGCAAAAAATAGAATGAGGGTTTGACTTTCCTTCCTGTTTACCTGAGCACTTTGTTAATTGTACCTTTAGAATTTAAGCAGTAATGCCAGATATTGGTGGTTTGTAGTCTCTGCTCAGTGTGGAGCTTCCTCTGGAACCTTAATTTGGATATTTTTCACTATACCTGATGAGTCCTCTATCCCCACTTTTGCTCTGCCTCTGTGCAAGCCAGACTTCTTTATGGGGTATCTTGATTTGAAAGTGGGATATGAAAATGGGTACTCCCATTTGGAATGTTTGCCTACCAATACTCTGTGTTTTCTTCAAATTCCTTATGATTGGTTGTTAAAAGGGCCCTTCTTGACCTGTTCATTTATATTTCTAAGTGTACCCTCTGCTCAAGTTTAGATGAGTTAGCTGCAAGTTGTGTCTCTGAATATCATTGCTTATGGCAGATAGTTTTTGAAATTTGTGGTGTGGGGTTGGGACAATTCCTCTACTTTCTTTATAAATAGGATTTTCTTCTAGTTCTTATTGTTCATTTCAGTGTGCTTATTTTGCTATCAACCCAGAAATCTTCTGGATTTTAAAACGTATAAATAACGTATAATTCAGAGAGAATAAAACAGATTTCTTCACAAGTTCTGTTACTAATGTGTGTTTTTTTTCTGGCAGGTATCCCTTGTATAACTGACTGTGTAATGGCTGAAATTGAGAAATTGGGACAGAAGTATCGAGTGGCTCTAAGGTAGGAAGGAACTGGTCTAGATTTGTTTTGCACTAATATACTGAAGATTCTTTTTCCTATGTGTGATCATATATACAGAACATAAAAGTTAACATTTTAACCATTTTTAAGTGTACAATTCATTGGCATTAAATACATTGACAATGTTGTGTAAAACCATCACCACTATCTATTTCCAGAATATTTTTCATCATTCCAAACAGAAACTTAGAATCCGTTAGGCATTAGGAGGTCCTCATCCTGCTCCCCTCAGCCCCTGGTAACTACTATTGTACTTTCTTTCTCTGCATTTGCCTAGGTACCTCATATAATTAGAATTATACAATATTTGTCCTTTTGTGTGTGGCTTATTTCACTAAACATGATGTCTCCAAGGTTCATCCATGTTGTAGCATGCAGAACTTCATTCTTTTTTACAGCTGAATAATAGTCCAATGTATGGACATACCACATTTTGTTTATTCATTCATCTGCTGGTGGACATTTTGGGCTGTTTCTTCCTTTTGGCTATTATGAATTGTGCTGCTAGGAACATGTGTGTACATGTAATGTTTGAGTCCCTGTTTTCAATTCTTTGGGGCATATACCTAGCAGTGGAATTGCTGGATTATATTGTAATTCTATGTTTTAACTCTGAGGAATTGTCAAACTTGTTTTCCACAGTGGCTTCAGCATTTTATATTCCCATCAGCAATGTGCAATTTCTCCACACTCTCACCAACATTTGTTATTTTCCTTTTTTCTTTTTTCATTATAGCTATACTAGTGGATATCAAGTGGTATCTCATCATGGTTTTGATTTACATTTCCCTAATGTCTAATGATGTTGAACATCTCTCTTCATGTACTTATTGGCCATTTGTATATCTTCTTGGAGAAATGTCTTTTCAGGTCATTTGCCCGTTTTTAAATTGGGCATTTTTTAATTCTCCACTTATAATTTTGTTTTTCTAATAGTAGTCTTTCTAATGGATATGAAATGGCATCTTATTGTGGTTTTCATTTGTAACTCCCTAATAGCTAATGATGTGAACGTCTTTTCATGTGATTTTTAGCCATTTGTATATCTTCTTTGGAGAAATGTCTATTCAAGTCTTTTGCCCATTTCTAATTGGGTTGTTTGTCTTTTTGTTGTTGAATGGTAGGAATTCTTTATATATTTTGGATATTAAACTCTTATCGGATATATGATTTCCAAATATTTTCTCAAATCTTCAGGTTATCGTTTCACTTTCTTGGTAATCTCCTTTGATGCACAAAAGTTTTTAATTTTGATGAAGTCCAATTTATCTCATTATTCTTTCATTACCTGTGCTTTAGGTGTCATATCTAAGAATCCATTGCCAACTACAGGGTCATAAAGATCCCTCTAAGAGTATTGTGGTGTTTGCTCTTTCATGTATTTTCTGCCGTAAGATCTCATTGTCAGTTAGTTTAAATAAAAATTATACAAAACTAGTAACTGTTTATGATTAAGAAGGTAAACATTTGAAATTTAGAAATTTTTAAGCTGTAGCTCTTTGAACCGAATTAGTCAGCCATTTTGGTCCTGTTGGTCCCCTTTGAAGTTCCTCTAAATTTTTAGTTACAGGTGTTCTTTAATTTGTTATCTAGACATTTCCTTCAGAATCCCTCACTTAAAGGATTCACATTTAAGTTTTGAGTTTACTCCAGAAAACACCTTCGAATTTAGAAGCAGTTCTCAAAGTGTGGTCCATGGACCCCTAAGTCCAGGAGACCTTTTCAGGGAGTCCACACAACTATTTTCATAATACTACTAAGACATTGCCTTGTCACTCTGTTGTCATTTGCTCAAATGGTGTAACTTCTATTGCCTTTGCACAACAAGGCAATGGCACCAAATAATGCTAGGAGTCATATTCTTCTCCACCACCCATTGGCAATTTTAAAGAAAAAAAAAGCCAGCTTCATATAAGAATGTCCTTGATGAAGTGGTAAAATCTGTTACGTTTCTTAAACCCCAGCCCTTAAGTAAATGTCAGTATTCTTTGTGATGAAATGTGAAGTACGCATAAGGCACTTCTGCATACCGAAGGACTATGGTTGTCTTGAGGAAGAGCATTTGTGTGCTTGTGTGATTTGCGAGCTGAATTACTGCTTTTTTCGTGGAATATCTTCTTTATATAAAAGAACAACTGACAGAAAACATTAGATATTCAGACTTTGGTATTTGGAAGATACTTTCTCACAAATTAATGAAATTAACCTGCCACTTCAAGGAAAGCAGCTTTATTGTACTTCATGGCAATGATTAAATTTGAGCTTTCAAGCAAAAATTATTATTTTGGAAAATTTGTATCTGTTATTGTGAGCTTACATTATACTATCAGCTTTCTGTTGAGATCAGTATTGATATTAATGAACGTGTTTTTTTTTTTATATTGGATAATGAAATGTGTCACTATTTGGAAGATTTCTGTAACTCAGTGAATCAATATTTCCCAAACAAGTAATGCATGACATTGCAAAATCATGCATGAGTAAAAGATGCATTCAAAGTGCTAAACAGAACAATAGATTTTTGGAAGGGAGGGGGCTCACCTTTCTGGAGGTATAATTTACACATTTTATTTTATTTTATTTTATTTTAATTTAATTTAATTTTATTTTTCAAGACATGAGCTTTTATTATAGGGCTTACCTACTGGGTGGGGAAGTCAAGCCACATTACCCTGAAATCAGGAGCTTCTCTGAATGGATTCAAGAGCTGCTCTGAATGTCAGCCAGTTCAGAGCACAACGTGAAAATAGTCTGCACTTTGGGGGGGCTGAATAAGCTGGTTATAAGGGCTCGACATTCCAATGGGTATGAGAGCATAAGGCAAGGAGCGGGGTCATGCAATGTAGGGAAGAGTTGATTGTAATCATCAGGGAGGAGGGGAGGCTTATAGAGATAACAGTATCCCAGTGAGTCTCAGGGAGGAGGTAGTTTTGGGTATAGATTACAGTTAGCTTCTGATATTATAAGGAGAATAGGTCCTAGGTCAAGCAAACTGCTGTGTGCAGTTTTCAAGACACTTGGGGGCCAGGGGCTCCCACATTCCACCCCCACGCAGCAATTGGCGTTGACCATGGGACAAACAGTGCATCTATAATTCACAACAACAATACAGCAAACAGCAGAGTACAAGTAAGCAAGTACATATGGACAGTAATCCCCGTGGCACCATGGCCAAGTTAAAAAATTATACCATTTGGACAAAGGATTATCAGATAAATGTTCACTATGATCTGGCATGTGATCAAGAGCTTGTGTTACATTTTGTGAGTTATCGGGTACATATATACAACATTGAATATTAATTAAAGCACAGGTACACCTGGGACTAAATAGCTAAAGATTAAAACTACCAGGCAGTCTGCTTTATTCTATATCTGGTTTCTTTTTTTTTTTACCATTTCCTAACTTTGTCCACAGAAATAAATTTCCCTTTCCGCAAATGTTCTGCAACTTCTGTAACCATCCAGGTTTTTGTCCTACATTTTCTGCTTTCCACTCTGAAACAACCAGTTATTTAGGACAAAACTTTCCTTATCCTTTTCATACAAAACATTCTATATACCTCTTATACTTAAGTTACCAAAATAATTTTGAAAACCGTTTTCAAGCAGACATTCTATAGCATACAATTACCACTAAAATTAACTTGGAATAATGCTAAATACAGCACTTTAGTTAATGCATTATTGAAACAGTAATACACAATTTTTCAACAAGAATTAATAGCACACGTAGGAACAATGTATATACTGAATTTTCATTAGTGGATAGAAGGGTTCCAGGTGAGGGTTTTTTTTTTTTTTTTAATGCCATATTTTCTTCCCTTGCAGGGAGCCCTTTGGGGTCAGATCTACAGTTAGTTTGGGGTTGCAAAATTATGCATACAGTTCTCTGGGGGATGGGGGCCCCGGTTGGGGAATACAAATAACCTTTGGCACAGTAAATACCCCATGGGCTTAGGATTCTCAACCACCTTGGCTGTGTGGGCCAGAACCAGAGCCAATTGACCTTATTTCCCCAATTTCTAGTGTTTGTGGCACAGGCAAGAGCAGGTTATTTTCCCTGGCTCTCTGTGGCTTGAAGGCAGCTAGCCCCCCTTATTTGAATTCGTAAGGCCTGCACGGCCCTGCGGTTATCATTTCCACAGGCCTGGGAGCTGCTGCTCTGGGTCTGGAGTTTATGCTGGTAGAGTCATCAAGTCCATTGTTGTAAGGAGTTTCTATAATCCTTTAAGTGTTCCTTTAAAAGGCCATACATTCTTTCAATTAACGCAGTTGCTGTGGGATTATAGGGCAAGTGAAAAGTCCAAAGAACTTTATGTTCTGTAGCCCAGGCCTGGGTTAAGTGGCCAGTGAAGGGGGTCTCCCTGTCACTTTCCATGTATGTGGGGACCCTGGAAAAGGCACTTAATTTTTTTTTTTTTTAAGCTGCGTGTGGTAGCTCACTAGTTGGCCTTGACCCCTGGGAAGGCCAGTAGCAGTCCTGTAGCTGTATCTACAGCAGTGAAGGTGTATTTTGCCCCTTTGGACAGAGGAAGGGGGCCAGTATAGTCTACTTGCCACCAAGTGAGAGAAATCTGGTCTCGGCTGATGGGTCCAAGTCGGTGAGGAAGCATTCTGGTTCGTCACAGCGAGCTGGAGGGGCTAGCGTATTCTACTCCTTTTAACTCTTGTCGGGTGATAGGCAGCTGAAACTGCTGCACCAGCTTCCACAGGGTCTGGTACCCTTGGTGCTCAGTTTTCTGATGCAGCCATTCGGTCGCCTCATGTATCATTGCTGTTAGGTTGTGGAATTTCACTAGGGCATCTGCAGCTGCATTACCTGGCAGTGAGTTAACATTATGGGCAGAAATATGAAAAGCAGTTACCTTAGATTTTTGGCAGCCTGTCCAGACGTCTTCCCACAGTTCCTTCCCCCTTAGGGGGCGGTCGACCACCATCCATTGCTCCTGCTTTCACGTGGCCGTCCATACTGTTAGGCCTCGATATATGGCCCAGTTATCTGGGCAGACAGTCAAGGTGTCTCCTGGTTCATGGACAGTTACCATCCGTACAGCCCGCAGCTCAGCCCACTGGCTGCTTTGCAAAGTTCCAGTCTCCCACCAGATGATGTCAGTACTTGGCTGGACAGTCATGGCCATCCAGATTGCATGTTGCCCAAGTGCCAATCTGTCAGTATACCATGCAGAGTCAGGTATACGCCCTTGTCCGTCAACGGTGGGCATGGGAGGAGTCTCCTCGGGAGGATCAACAGGAGGCAGGGCATGCTGCTCTTCCACATGGGAGACTGGTCGTAAAATTTCATGCATCTCTGCACTCACAGGGCTGTTGTTAAAAATTCAGCATTGTAGGATGTAGGCTTTCCATTTTGTCAACGTGCTTAGCTGAGCACTCCCGGAATGGGGCTTATTTATAGTCGGCTGTGTCCACCCCTGTATGAGTGTGGCCACTGGGCACCTTTGAGTTAAACCTTCCCCTTGTAACAGAACTTTATAAGCTGCACACAATTGTTTTTCCAATGGGCTATATCTGAGTTCTGTGCCCTTCCAAAGTAGTGGCCAGAATCTAATGTTTATACGTTTAGCCTGTTGCCTTTGCCGCAAACCCCACCCAAAGCCAATATTGGCACTGGCCACATCCAATTCACAGTATATATCGGGGTCCAGCCCCCTTAAAACCTGTGCTTGTACTTTTATAAACAGCCTGCTGTGGAAAATCCCATTCCCATGCTTGTCTTTTTCTAATTAGGGTGTACAAAAGTTTTAAAATTTTTAAATAGAGTATGAACAGTTTCCAATAACCTAATAAACCAAGAAAAGCTGTTAATTGTTTAGAAGTTAGCAGTATAGGATAACTTTGTATTTTAACAGCAACAGCTAAACGAATAGCTTTAGTTTTACCCAACCAGACAATACCCAAGAACTTGATAGAATGTCCAGGTTCTTGTAATATGCTTTGATTTATCACCCATCCTCGACTCTCAAAGTGGGTCACCACTGTGCTAGTGGCAATTTCTAGTTCCAGAAAAGAATTACTGGCTAGCATGATATCATCATTATAGTGAAATATTGGGGGTGTCCTTTTCTTTAAATCTTGTGCTTCCAGTCCATGGCAGATGGTGGGACTGTGGAAGTGTCCTTGTGGAAGCACAGCAAATGTCCATTGTTGGTTTTCCCACATGAAGATGGACGCAGTCTGGCTGGAGGGATCTAAAATACTAAAATAAGCTTTGACAAGGTTTAACACAAAGTGAAATTAGCTTAATTGGGTACTTATATCCTGCAACAAGGTAGCAATATTCGACACAGCTGCAAACAAAGAAGTTATTAAATTAAGTTCAATATAATTAATAGTCGTTTGCCAGGTACCATTAGTTTTTTCCATTGGCCAGATGGGGCTATTAAATGACCCTGGTAATTTATACTGATATATTGCCACAGAACATCTGGGGGAAGGCGCCTTTTGTTGGACCAGAGGACACACATCCTTACTTTCCTCAGTTTTAATTTCCTGGTCAGACAGGGGCTCATCATCTTTTGATGAGGAATCAACAGAATCCCACACTTTAGGGTTCCAGTCAGGGGAAGCTAGGGTATGCCTAACTTGCCCTTTGGGCAGCTTATGCCCTCTTACTCTAGTATACTGGCATGCCAGTATTTCTAAACTTTTATCCAGAGTATCTTTCAAGTCAGCTTGGGTTGGGTCAATTGCATATCCCTTTATAACTTCAATTCCTCTTCTAAGCGGCAGACTGCGGCATGAGCCATTAAGGCCTTTTCTGTAGCTGTATACACAGCCTCCAAGAATGGCCAGGCTACTGCTGCAGCAGCCTGGCGGCTTTCCTTTTTTTCATGAAATCCTACTAGTCCTGCAGCCTGAAGCAGGAGAGCTATTAGTCCAGCCGGGGAGTCATACACGTCTCCATACTCCCTCGGCCAGATCCCATTCATCTAGGAGGGTAGCCACCCCTCCCCACATAAGTGTTGCAGGCCACCCCCGTATCCTGCCTGGGGACTTCCCCTTTCCCTTCCCCAAGTCCATGTCATCAGTGGCTGGGATTTCTTTAGTCTCCTGGCTGGCACACCAATTGTCATGGCCCAAGAGGGCGTTTGTAGCCAAAGGACTAAAGAAAGCACCGGACATGTTCTGAGACATGAGCTTTTATGGGGATGGGGAAGTCGAGCCACATTGCCCTGAAATCAGGAGCTTCTCTGAATGGATTCAGGAGCTGCTCTGAGTGGTGGCCAGTTCAGAGCACAACGTGGAAATAGTCCGCCTAATTTACACATTTTAAAATTCACCAATTTTAGTTTATAATTTTTTGGATTTTGCGATATGTATACAGTCATGACACCAGTTGTAAGACAGAACATTTCCATCCCTCCAGAAAGTTCCCCCATGCCCCTCCCTACTCCCCTTATCCCAACAGTCACTGACCTGAGTGCCATCACTGTAGCTTTGCCTTTCTAGAATTCCATATCTATAATAGGAATCAAACAAGATGAAGTCTTTGGTGTCTGGCTTCCTTCATAGCATAATGTTTCTTATCCATGTTGTATCCATAGATTGTTTATTTTTATTGCTGGTGTTGTATGGATGTTCCACAATTTGTTTATCCACCTGCCTTTTGATGGTTTCCAATTTTTAGCCATTATTAATAAAGCTGCTGTGAACATTTGAGTTCAGATCTTTTTGTGAACTTAGATTATTGGTTTACTTAGGTAAATACCTACAAGTGAGATTTCTGGACATGTGATAAGTGTGTGTTTAACTTTATAAGAAACTACCAAACTGTTTTCCAAAGTGACCATACCATAGTATACATTTTGCATTCCCACAAATAATGTATATGAATTTCAGTTGCTCCACATTCTCACCAACACTTGCTATGGTCAGTTTTTTTTAATTTTAGATATTCTAGTGGGTGCAGAGTGGCAACTCATTGTGATTTTAATTTGCATTTCCCTAATAACCAATGATTTTGTATTTGAGATACAATTCTCTTATTATATACAGATGTTAGATGTTTTGCAAATATTTTCTCTCAGTGTCTGGCTTTTCTTTTTCTTTTCTTAAGTATCCTGTTTAAAAAAAAAATCAATTTTATTGAGATCGTTCACATACCATACAATCACGCAAAATGCACAATCAATTGCCCATGGTACCATCATACAGCTGTGCATCCATTACTCCAGAAAAGAAATAAAAACAAAAAAGAAAATTCAAATCTTCCCGTACCTCTATGTTCTAGTTTGCTAATGCTGCCAGAATGCAAAACACCAGAAAGGGACTGGCTTTTATAAAGGGGGTTTATTTGGTTACACAGTTATAGTCTTAAGGCCATAAAATGTCCAATGTAATGCATCAACAATCAGGTAACTTCACTGGAGGATGGCCGATGGCATCCAGAAAACCTCTGTTAGTCGGGAAGGCACTTAGCTGGCATCTGCTCCAAGTTCTGGTTTCAAAAGGGCTTTCTCCCAGGATGTTCCTCTCTAGGCCGCAGCTCCTCTTCAGAATGTCACTCTCATTTGCTTTTGGGATGTTTGTCCTCTCTTAGCTTCTCTGGAGCAAGAATCTGCTTTTAGTGGCCATTCCTGGGCATTCTTCAGAGTGTCCCTCTTGGCTGTAGCAAGCTCGCTCCTTCTGTCTGAGCTTATATAGTGCCCTAGTAAACTAATCAAGGCCCACACTGAATGGGCAGGGACACACCTCCATGGAAATTATCCAGTTAGTCATCACCAACAGGTGGGTGGGTCGCATCTCCATGGACAATCTAATTAACACTGATACATCTGCCCACACAAGATTTCATCAAAGATAATGGCATTTTAGAAGACATAATACATTCAAACCGGCATACCCTAACCACCCCACTCCTTCATTATTGACTCATAGTATTGGTGTAGTACATTTGTGACTGTTGATAAAAGAATGTTAAAATACTACTGTGCCGGTTTGAGTGTATTGTGTCCCCCAAATGCCATTATCTTTGTAGTCTTGTGTGGGGCAGAAGTTTTGGTGTTGGTTAGATTTGCTTGGAGTGTGCCCCACCCAGCTGTGGGAGATAATTTTGATGAGATGTTCCCATGGAGGCGTGGCCCCGCCCGTTCAGGGTGGGCCTTGATTGGTGGAGCTATATAAATGAGCTGACTCAAAGAGAGAAAAGGGAGTGCAGCTGGGAGTGATGTTTTGAAGAGAAGCAAGCTTGCTAGAAAGGAACATCCTGGGAGAAAGCCGTTTTGAGGCCGGAGCTTTGGAGCAGATGCCAGCTGCCTTCCTAGCTAGCAGAGGTTTTCCGGACTCCATTGGCCATCCTCCGGTGAAAGTACCCGATTGCTGAGGTGTTACTTTGGATGCTTTGTGGCCTTAAGACTGTAACTGTGTAGTGAAATAAACCCCCGTTTTATAAAAGCCTATCCATCTCTGGTGTTTTGCATTCTGCAGCATTAGCAAACTAGAACAACTACTAACTGTAATACATAGTTTATAATAGGTATATTTTTTCCCTTTATGCCCTTCTATTATTAACTTCTAGTTATAGTGTCATACATTTGTTCTAGTTCATGAAAGAGATTTCTAATATTTGTACAGTTAATCACAGACATTGCCCACCACAAGATTCACTGTTCTATACATTCCCATCTTTCAACCTCCAACTTTCCTTCTGGTGACATACGTGACTCTGAGCTTCCCCTTTCCACCACATTCACTCACCATTCAGCACTGTTAGTTATTCTTACAAAGTGCTACCATCACCTCTGCTCATTTACGAACATTTAAGTTCAACCTAGTTGAACATTCTGCTCATAATAAGTAACCACTCCCCATTCTTTAGCCTTGTTCTATATCCTGATAACTTACATTTCATGTCTATGAGTTTACATATTATAATTAGTTCATATCAGTGAGACCCTTCAATATTTGTCCTTATGTGTCTGACTTATTTCACTCAATATAGTGCCCTCAAGGTTTCTTCATCAACCCATTTTTTTTCAAGACTGGTTTTGTTCACACACCATACATTCTATCCTAAGTAAATAATCGATGGTTCCCTACATAGTCACATATTTATGTATTCATCACCATCACCACTATCTATACAAGGACATCTTCATTTCTTCCACAAAGCAGGAGGAAGAGTCAAAGAAGGTAGAGAGACAAAAGAAAAAGGAAAAAAGAGAAAAGAAAAAAAATGACAGCTAGGAAGCAACAAAAGGAAAGATAACATTAAACTAAAGTAGAATAAAGAGTCAGATAACATTACCAATGCCAAAAGTCTCATGCCTCTCCCTTATGTCCCCCTCTTATATGCATTTAGCTTTGGTATATTGCCTTTTTACATTAAAGGAAGCATAATACAATGTTTCTGTTGATTATGGTCTCTAGTTTGCATTGATTGTGTTTTTCCCCCAATACCTCCCTATTTTTAACACCTTGCAGGGTTGACATTCATTTGTTCTCCCTCATGAAAAAACATATTTGTACATTTTATCACAATTGTTGAGCACTCTAGGTCCACTTAGTTATACAGTCTCAGTCTTTATCTTTCCTCTTTCCTTCTGGTGTCCCACATGCTCCTATCCTTTCTCTTTCAACCATACTCACAATCATCGTTTTCAGGGTACTTACATTGCTGTGCTACCATCACCCAGAATTGTGTTCCAAACCTCTCACTCCTGCCTTTTCCTATCTGTCTGTATTGCTCCCTTTAGTATTTCCTATATCTCAGGTATCTTGTTCACAGACTCTCTCATTGTCTGTTTGTCAGACAATATTTTAAACTCTCCCTCATATTTGAGGGACAGTTTTGCCGGATATAGGATTCTTGGTAGGCGGTTTTTCTCTTTCAGTATCTTAAATATATCACACCACTTCCTTCTTGCCTCCATGGTTTCTACTGAGAAATCTGCACATAGTCTTATCAAGCTTCCTTTGTATGTAATGGATCACTTTTGCTGCTTTCAGGATTCTCTCTTTGTCTTTGACATTTGATAATCTGATTATTAAGTGTCTTGGTGTAGGTCTATTCAGATCTGTTCTGTTTGGGGTACGCTGCACTTCTTGGATCTGTAATGTTATGTCTTTCATAGGAGATGGGAAATTTTCATTGATTATTTCCTCTCTTATTGCTTCTGCCCCTTTTCCCTTCTCTTCTCCTTCTGGGACACCCATGACATGTACATTCACGCATTTCATGTTGTCATTCAGTTCCCTGAGACGTTGCTCATATTTTTCCATTCTTTTCCCTATCTGTTCTTTTGTGTGTAGGCTTTCAGGTATCTTGTTCTCCAGTTCCTGAGTGTTTTCTTCTGCCTCTTGAGATCTGCTGCTGTATGTCTCCATTGTGTCTTTCATCTCTTGTGTTATGCCTTTCATTCTGTAGATTCTGCCAGTTGTTTTATCGAACTTTCAATTTCTACCTTAAGTACGCCCATTGTTTTCTTTATATCCTTCATCTCTTTTGTCATATCTTCCCTAAACTTTTTTAATAGATTTAGCATTAATTGTTTAAATTCCTGTATCTCAGTTGAACTGTAAGTTTTTTCCTTTGACTAGGCCATAACTTTGTTTTTCTTAGTGTAGGTTGTAGTTTTCTTTTGTCTAGGCATCTGGTTTACTTGGTTACCCCAATCAGGTTTTCCCAGCCCAGAATGGGCTCAGGTCCCAGAAGGAGGAAATATTCAGTATCAGGTTTCCCTGAGGGTATGTCTTAGAAGATTGACACACCCTGTGAGGCTTCATGCTGCTGTGCTTTTCCTAACCTGCCCAGCAGGTGGCGCCTGTCAGCCTGTTGCCCCAACTGGTGTAAGGAGGTGTTACCTCTTAGTTTCTGTTTTGGCTGTTTTTCCCCAGGCTCTGGGGTCTGGTTTTGAATGGAAGGCAAATAGTAGAGCTGGGCACCACCTCTTTCCTTTTAGGGGAGATACACCCCCTAGGGAGTTTTCATTTGCATTTAAATAGGTTCTTTATCTCTCTGACTCAGTTATCTCCCACCCTTGTCTGGGTCAGAGCGCTGCAAACTGAAAATGACTGAGACTTTCTCTACTGCAGAGCACTGTGAATGAAAATGGCTGAGGGTTTCTTCACTGAGCCACTCAGATTGAGAGAGAGAAAAAAGGGCAGAAAGCCCCCTTTCAGGGCCGGTCCATGGTCCCCAGTTTCACCCATTGGCCAGAGATAGCACCCAGTCCTCTGGGCTCCCCCTCCCAGGACAGAGAGGTTCCCTGGCTCTCCAAGGTCAGTCATCACTGAAAGCCTCTGTCTGCTTGTTGGGAATTTGTAGCTTGCATTGAGCAGTCCACGTTTGCCGATTAGAACCCCAGTTGGAGCTGGACTGAGGTATATTCGCTTGTTCAGAGAGTGCTGCTCTGTACAGCGAGGCCTTGCGGTTTGGGCTGCTGTGAAGGGAGGGGGCTCCTAGCTCATGGCCGCAGTTTCTGCTCACAGATTCCATGGTACGATCTCAGGCATTCCTCCCAATCCAGGTTGGTGCACAATGTGTGGACAGTCACACTTGTCCCCCAGCAGTTATTCCAGATCAATTACTAGTTGTTCCTGGTTGTTTATTAGTTGCTCCAGGGGGACTAACTAACTTCCACTCCTCTCTTTGCCACCATCTTCTTTGTATTCTGGTTGGTTGATCTTTGAGAAAGGTACCAAGGTAATTGAATAAGGAAGGGATGGTCTTTTTCAGCAAATGGTTCTTGATCAATTGAATGTCCACGTGGGAAAAAAATAGACATCAATCTTTACTTCACTCCATATATAAAAATAACTCAGAAGGGATCAAAACTTTCAGTGTAAGAGCTGAAAGTATACAATTTCTAGAAAAAAATAGGAAAAAAAATGTTATCTTGGGTTAGGCAAAGATTTCTTAAATAGGACCCAAGCAGTCCAAGCCATAGGGGAAAAATCAATAAATTGAACTTCATCAAAATTTAAAACTTTTGCTCTTCAGTTGTTAAGAAAAGGAAAACTAGGAGAATGTATTTACAGAATGTATCTGATAAATGACTTGTTCTCAGAATTTATAAAGAACTCTTATAACTCAATAAGACAACAGTAAGTAAAAGATTTGAGTGAGTAAAAGATTTCATCAGGCACTTAACAAATGAAGATATAGGAATGGCAAATAAGCACATGAAAAAATGCTCAATGTTATTAGTCATTAAGAAAATACAAATTAGAGCCATGAAATGCCAGTACACATCTACTAGAAGGGCTAAAATAAAAAAGATTGTCAGTACTAAGTGTTGACAAGAATGTAGCACAACTAGAACTATCATACATAGTTGGTGGGGATGCAAAGTAGTACAATCACTTTGGAGTATAGTTTGACAATTTCTTTTAAGCATAACTTCGCATACGACCCAGCATTTATCCTCAGTATTTACCGAGGATAAATGAAAAGTACACAAAGACTGGTACTCAAATGTTTATAGCAGCTTTAATCAAAACAGCCCAAAACTGAAAACAACTGAAATATCCAATCAACAGGAGAATGAATAAAGAGACTACCATATATCCATACAATGAAATACTAACCAGCAATTAAAAAGGAATGAACTGATATACACAACAGTGTAGGGGAACCTTAAAAGCATTAAGCTGAGTAAAAGAAGTCAGACCAAAAGAATAGTATGCAATTCCATTTATAGGAAATTTTAGAAATGCAAAACTGTAGTGATGGAATGCGGATCAGTGTTACCTAGAGTAGAGGGTGGGGAAATGGGATTGTATGCAAAGGGACACAAGGGAGCTTTTTGTGCTGATGGAAATGTTCTATATCTAGATTGTGGTGGTGGTTACATGGTTGTATACATCTGCCAAAACTCATCAAACTATACATTTATAAGTCGTGAATTTAATTGTGTTTTACTTATAACTAATAAAGCTAATTTTTTTAAAGACAAAAGAGAAATGGGAACTTAATGTATGAGACCGGTAGCATTGTTTAGATTTGTGGGAAAGTGATGAACTATTAAATTATTGATTATCCCTGTGGAAGGAAATAAAATTGTATCTTTATCTCACCTCTTTCACAAAAATCATTCCAAGTAAATTAAGAACCTAAACTTTCAGTAGAAAATCTAGAGAATATCTTAATGATTTTGAGGTAGGCAGGAATTTCTTAACCAGTCCGTATCATAATGGAAAATTTTAATCAATGCAACTATATTAAAATTGAATACTGAATCAGATTGGCAAAAATCTAAAAGTCCACTTGACAGTGCCAATAATAAGACTACAAAGCCATAAGAATTTTCATACTAAACTGCAAAGGGTGTAAATTGGACTTTGAAGTGCATTTGTCAATATCTTATAAAATTGGGATTGTCCATACTCTTACAGTGCTGTGGTTTTTCAACCTGGGAATCACAATCAATGGGTTGTGAAATCAATTTAAGGGGTCACAACCAGTATTTTTTTTAATTGAAATAGAATAAACTATAAAGTATCAACATGCATTGCTTGTAGTAAAGTTGGAATACTGTTTCACAAAACTTTTTTTCAGTTTTACGTGTATGTTTGTACTATGTGTTAGATAAAATGCATTTCATGCTGTGGGTTCTGGTAAAAAAAAAAGATACTGCCTTGGAGAAAATCTAGTCTATAGGAGACAATTACTGGAATTTTCTTATTTCATAGCAAAGAATTACTAGTAGCCAAAAAGTCCATGAAGAAGAGAATGGCTAAATTGTGGAGTGTTCATGTATAATACATTATACAAGCGTGAAAAATAAGTGAACTAGAGTTACACATGTCAATGTAGGTAAATCTTAAAAATAATGTTAAGCAAAAAAAGCAAGAGCATATGTAAAACATACCACTTATCTAAAATTTTAAAACATGCAAAATGATACTATGTTGTTTGGTAATCTCACATATGTAGTAACGTGTGCAGGAATTATAAATAGGAAATTTAGGGTGTTAGTTACTTGTGAAGAGGTGGAAGTTGAGATTGGAGAGGGGATCTTTGTTTTTATTTGTAATGTTTTATTTCATTAATCCCAGATGGTGGATACAAGGCGTTAGTCTTTATTTATTCTTTATACTTTTTTGTGTATCAGAAATACTTCAACTTAAAAGGGGAAAAGAGGAAATTATTTTGAAATAGAATGGGAGGCAATGAAAAAGGAGCACCAGATGGAAATATCAAGTTTGGCTGTGAGGAGAAATAGAGAAATAGATGTTACCAAGAAGGGCATATAAGTCAAAGGAGTATGGGTTTTTTTTCTTCTTCTTCTTTTTCTCTTTGAGATGGGCAGATACTAGAGCATGCAGGATGTTTATGGGAAAAAGACAGAAGAGAGGAGATGACTGATGATTTCAGGAACGAAAGAGATAGACAAAGTAATATCCTAGACTATTGTCTACCTAGTTTCTCAGTAGTCACTTTCTCTTGTGTATCCTCACCACAGCCTGCTTAATGTTTCTGAGACCCAGCTTTCCTCATGTCACTCTACACTCAGAAATGTTTAATGATTCCCCATCACCTATGTCATGAAACTCACGCCCTCAGCCTGGAAGACTCTCCTCAGTCCATCCTCAACTTCTATTACCAGTCCTATTTCATTCTTCTCTCCACAGACACTCTTCTCTCAGCCACAGAGATGTGCTTACTCTTCCCTTAACCCCACCAAGCCATTTTAAGACAATGGTTGCCCTCTTTGGAACACACCTGCCCTCACTTTGCTTGGAATATTCTTTCACCTTCATTTTACCTCATCTTCACGTAATTTTTTCTAAATACACCCACCTGGGTTGACTTTGTTCTGAACTATTACAATATGAATTACTTTTGTTACACTTAGGTGCTAAACCTTGTATTTTTTTTTATTTTTATTTTTATGAGTCATCACTGTTGCATAATAGAAAGAGAGTGGCTCTTGGAATTATAGACTTGGGGTTTTCCTTTTTCAAATTTGTATGAAAGTAATATGTTTGAGTTTTTTATGGCAAATATATATATAGTTTGCCATTAAAAGGTGTGTGTGTATATATATAAAAGATACATGTATCTTTTAATAAAGGCCCCCTCCACATTCATACTTTGTCCCTTCTCCTACCCCAAGAGTGACAATTGAGGAGGTGTAGTATGTATTTTTCCAGACTTTACTCTGTGAAAATGCAAATCTAGAGTAAGAAAATCAGCGAGAGGGATTTGTATTTTCTTAATTGAATGATATTATATATATTGTTCAGTGGCCTGCTTTGTTAATTCAACAATTTATCAGTCCTTCCACATCAATGTATATGGCTCTACCTCATTTTTTAATAGCTACACCGAATGCCATAAAATGCATAGGTGTACCAAAATTTATCTCACTTCTACCCTGCTGATGGATATTTAGATTATCTCCAGTTTTTCACTCTTATAAACTATTCTGTAGTGACCATCTTTGTGCTTTCTTCTTAGACATTTGTTTAAGACAACTTCCTAAAGTTGAAGGAGTTGGGTTAAAATTTATTTGGTTTTGAATCCTCGCTTTTCCCACCTGTGTCATTTGAACAAATTGATTAACCTCTCGGAGCCTGCTTCCTCATCTGTAAAATGGAAATATAATAATTTAGAGTTTTGTGAAGATTAAATGACCTAAAGCACACCAGCTGTCAGTCAGTAAATTTTAATTCCCTGCTCTGTAAGTTTCTTCAGGAGGGCAAGAGTACCTTAAAAGCTCTACCTGTTACTGTTATTTTATTGATTGACATTCAGAGTGTTATCCAATTCCCTGAATGTTTTTTAAATCCATTTTTATAACCTTACAGGATCGCCAAGGATCCAAGATTTGAACGATTACCGTGCACACACAAAGGAACCTATGCAGATGACTGTTTGGTACAGAGAGTAACTCAGGTATCATCGATTTAAAATTCTTACTTTGTGTTGGAAAAAAAAAGGTTAAAAAGAAGGTGAACTGTTATCTCCTGAGTATTCATAGTCAGTAAAGTATCTAGGAATATAAATGGTAAATGTAGAATGCCTTCTCAGGAAGCATAGGTACCATCATTTACTTTAGAAAGTAGATTGAAAATTTAATGGGAAGATCACAGGCTTGAGAAGGAGATATGGGTTTCACATCCTGCATATATTGGGTATGTGATCCAGGTTACCTGTTTACTGAATCTTTTTTTTTTTTTTAATCTTCATTTTATTGAGATATATTCACATACCACGCAGTCATACAAAACAAATCGTGCATTCGATTGTTCACAGTACCATTACATAGTTGTACATTCGTCACCTAAATCAATCCCTGACACCTTCATTAGCACACACACAAAAATAACAAGAATAATAAGTAAAGTGAAAAAGAGCAATTGAAGTAAAAAAGAACACTGGGTACCTTTGTCTGTCAGTTTGTTTGTTTCCTTCCCCTATTTTTCTACTCATCCATCCATAAACTAGACAAAGTGGAGTGTGGTCCTTATGGCTTTCCCAATCCCGTTGTCACCCCTCATAAGCTACATTTTTATACCATTGTCTTCGAGATTCGTGGGTTCTGGGTTGTAGTTTGATAGTTTCAGGTATCCACCACCAGCTACCCCAATTCTTTAGAACCTAAAAAGGGTTGTCTAAAGTGTGCATAAAAGTGTCCACCAGAGTGACCTCTCGGCTCCTTTTGGAATCTCTCTGCCACTGAAGCTTATTTCATTTCCTTTCACATCCCCCTTTTGGTCAAGAAGATGTTCTCCGTCCCACAATGCTAGGTCTACATTCCTCCCCAGGAGTCATATTCCACTTTGCCAGGGAGATTCATTCCCTGGGTGTCTGATCCCACTTAGGGGGGAGGGCATGTTTACTGAATCTTTATTCTACAGATCTTCTCTAAATGGTTTAAGGTGGTTACTGTATATATAATATATCAAATTCCACTTACTGTGAATCTAAAATATAGTTCCGTATCCACTACCCCTCAGGCAGGAATTTTGTCCTTCTTCAGTATGAACCCCAAAATTGTTTCTTAGTTAAATCTGAGAATCTCCCAGGATGCTATCTCACATGTACTCTGAAATAAGTAAGTTTTTGATTCTTCCATTCTGGCCTCCTTGTCAAGCTACCACAAGAATTTTTGCCTCTGTTAGCCTCTCTCTCAGCTGAGGATAGTCATCTTCATGTGGTCGCCACACTGCTATCCCTTTAACCATACCATCGCATGAATGCGCCAGGCATGTCCCTTAATTTACCACAGCACAGCTGACACCAGGCTGCAACTCTTTATAAAACTCATTGGAAGATTTGGGTATAACAGAAGTAAAGTAAACACAGAGTAGCTTATAGTTGGCAACTAAATGTGACTGCTTTCGGGAACTGCCAGGCTCGAACTTGTCCTGGAAGTAGCATTCTTGCTCCATAACCTAAAGGATAGCCTACCTCTACCACTAGGAGGCCTCACAGCACAACCAAGCTCTGAGTTCCAGAGAAAGACAAGGGGTGGGCCCTACATTCTAAGGTACTTAGCCTAAATTTGCATACAGTCCCTCAGGGCATCTTCTCCAAACCAAGGAATTTTGTGCCCCAGATGTGAAAGTCCCACCCACTTGTAAGACAGAAAACAGCTTGTAGCTTTTAAAAATCATTTGTTTTTCTACCTTCTCTCTCTCTCGAGATTCTTAGGGCTTGATTTGGTCCAGGCGATTTGTTATATGTATTTTACAAATATGAACTCTTAGCCCTTAGTAACTACTCAACAAAATGTTATTTCCATCCCTTTTATATTTATTTTGAAAAGGAATGATTCTTTAGACTAGTCAGTGGTTGTGCCAGAATCCATTAGTCAAAAAGTACACTCAGTGAACTTTATGTGATTACTCAATCTGTATCTCTTCCAGCATAAGTGTTATATTGTGGCCACGGTTGACCGGGACCTTAAGAGAAGAATTCGAAAGATCCCTGGAGTTCCTATCATGTACATTTCTAACCATAGGTGAGTCTATGGCCATACCATCCTGAACACTCCCAATCTCATCTAACCATAGGTGAGAAATTACTCTGGGGAAAGTGATTAAAAACATACAGTTGGTAGCTTAGAATCCCACCCCAGTCAAGATTCTTCAGAGCTGCGCCCCCGCAGAAACTTTGAACAACCAGCAAGAAATGGTAGAAACATCTTTCTCAAAGCTTCAGAAAACAGTTACAGGATTGCAGTAACAGAAGGAATGGTGAATTAAGAAAAAGGCCACTTAAAAGTGGTAGGATATTGTGGCACCCTGGCTGCCCCTCCCACACCCCTCACCAACACAGTGCAGAGCCAACCTGCACTCCCAGAGTCACATACACATGCCTAAGACAAGACACGTGTGCAGAAAGATCAAGGAGGCCTGTATGCTTTGGCCTGGTGCTATTTTCTAAACTCGTTTTATGAATGAACCCTGAAGGAGAGGACCTGCATAAGTCAATCTGCTAAGACTGAGAAAGGTGTTTTCTTTCTTTTTCCTTCTTTTTCTTTTTGTTAGTTCCTGGGTTCAAGGAAATCTCTGTCATAACACTAGCTGGATACAAGCTTAAAGAACAGACACCTCAGAGTCTAAATTCCAGTGATGACACATTAAAATATCAAAATGTCCAGGTTTCAACAAAAGGTTATGACACATAATTAGAAACAGGAAACAATGGCCTAGGTAAAGGAGAAGATTAGCACATTAAAAACCATTAAGAGGAGAACCAGACCTGGGACATACCAGACAAAGACTTTGTAAAAATGGTCCTAAATATGCTCACAGTACTAAAGGAAAACATGAACAGAGAACTAAAGGAAATCAGGAAAGAGATAGAGGAACACAAAGAGAATATCAATAGAGAGATGGAAATTATGAAAAGGAACAAAACAGAGCTGAAGACCACAGTAACAGAAATTAAAAATTCCCTAGGTTTCAAGAGCAGATTGGAGCTGGTGGTAGAAGAAAAAATCAGAAAACTTGAAGATAAAACAAGTGAAATCTTTCATTCTGAGGAGTAGAGAGCAGAAAGAATGAAGAAAAGTGAACAGGTCCTGAGGAACCTGTAGGACACCATCAAGTGTAGCAATATACGTATCATGGGAGTCCCAGAAGGAAATGAAAGAGGCAGAGAATATTCAAAGAAATAGTGGCTTAAGCTCACCAAATCTAGTGGAAAACATGAGTATACACATCCAAGATGCTCAGTGAATTCCAAACACGTTAAACCCAAATAGACCCACACTTACATATTTTAACCAAACTCAAGTGCCAAAGATAAAGAGAGAATTCTGAAAACTGCAAGTGAGAAGTAACTTTTCACATATCAGGGAGCTTCAGTAAGATTAAGTGCAAATATCTCACTGGAAACCATGGAGCCAAGAAGAAGGCAGTAGGAGGATATATTTAAAGTGCCAAAAGCAAAAAAACTGCCAACTCAGAGTTCTATATTCAGCAAAACTGTCTTTCAAAAATGAGGGAGAGAAAAAGACATTCTCAGGTTTAAAAAAGCTGAGGAAGTTTGTCACCACTAACCGACCTTATAGGAGATACTAAAGAGTGTTATACAGGTTGAAAAGAAAAGACAGTAGGAATAGAATGAAGCCGCATGTAGAAATAAATACCTCTGATGAGAGTAACAACATGGATAAGTATAAATGCCGGTACTATTGTATTTTTGGTTTGTAATTCCACTTTTTACTTCCTACAGGGTCCAAAATATGCATAAAATGTAATGATAAATCAGTGATTTGGATTCAATGTATAAATATGTAATCTGTGACAAGAATTACATAAAAGTCAGGGAATGGAGCATAAGGGACTATAGTTTGTATATACTGTTGAAGTTAAGTTGGTAACAAATAACAAGATGATAATAGGTTTAGAATGTTAAACTTAAGCCCCATGGTAACTACAAAGAAAATATCAAAGAATATGCAAGTTTATAGAGAAAGAGATTTGAGTACAGGGTGGCAATGGCAGGGAGAATTGGTATTTATTTTATAATGGGTGAGGTATTTATTTCATAATGGTAAAATTTTAGTAATGGAAGTTGTTAGGGTATGGCAACTTTGTGAATGTAATTAATCCCATTCAATGGAATGCTTGGAAGTGGTTAAGATGGAAAGTTTATGTTGTATATATATTTCCACAATTAAAAAAAAGAGCAACTAAAGAGACAATGGTAATTAAATGCAATATGTGATCCTAGATGAGATCTTGCAGGGAGAAGAAAAGATTTTAAGGGACATTACTGGGACATTAAAAAATTTGAATATAGACTAAGTTTTATATCAATGCTAAATTTCTTGAACTTGGTAACTGCACTTAAGATGGTTACATAGTCAATATCCTTGTTCTTAGGAAATGTACATGTAGTAGTAAGTGTTCGAGGAGCATGATATATACAGCCTACACTCGTGTTCAGAAACGGATAGACAGATAAATAGGTAGATGGATGATGGATGGATGGATGGAAGGGAGAAAGGGAAGGGGAGGGGAGGGGGAAAGGAATGAAGGACAAATGAAGCAAAATGTTAAATGTTGTGGGTCTGGATATCTGGGGGATAGGTGTATGTTAGAGTTCTCTGTATGGTATTTATATTATTTTTGTAACTGTCCTTTAAGTTTGAAAGTATTTCAAAATAGAAAGTTAAAAAAAATGGGGTCAGGTTATGGAAGGAATTGAAAGAGATTATTGTGTCAAATGTTTACATTGTTGTATTAGAAGAAATTAGACAAAGTAGCAAAAGCAAGGGCAAACCTAAAGTTAGGATTTAGGAATAAAGCAGTCATTCAAATTGTTATAATAAGATTACTAGTAGAAATAGAGAGATACATTGCTTTAAGTACAAAGCAGGAATTTAAATCCTTTTGGCCACAAATAGCTTTTTGAAAGCATATTTCTTTCACCATTTCCAAAATTAGATTAATACCTCATTTGGAAAACCAAAATCTCATGAAAGATAAAAGCTGCTTTTTCCTCCTTATATGTTTCCATGTCAGTCTTTGGCATTATTGATCAGCTCTTCAGCCTGGGGAGAGCACAATGTAGTGGGAAGAATATGAGTGAAGGAATTGGGCTTACCTGACTCAGATCCTGGCACCCCCATTAGCTAGCTTTGGCTCTGAAGAATAAAGATAAAGCCATATTATGGTCAGCTTTTTGCTACAAATCATTAGTTATGATTTCCACCTGGAATGTTCCCCCTGCGAGAAGAGATTCACAGTGGGGAGCAGCATTGCATTCAGTAAAGAATGGGTTATTAGATGAGTTCTGTATACACCTTTCTTACTGGTATTAATTTTTTATCCTGATCAGGTACAACATTGAACGGATGCCAGATGATTATGGAGCCCCTCGGTTCTAGTCCTTGCAAGACAAAGTTTCTCTGCCTTCCTTCAACTGACTTTTTCTGTTACTAGTTCATTAAACATTTTCTATTATGAGCCAATTGAGTGTCATTAAGTGCACTCACTTTTTGATGCTGTTTTGAATTGATATATCACTTAAAAAGTTGTTGCATTTTTTTATAAATCAGATGCTCAGATCATTTGATGGTCTTTGTTTTATATTCATTTATTCAACAAATATTAAGTCCATACAAGGTGCTTAATAAGATATGGTCCTGCCTTCAAGACTCAGTATTATGATGGGGAAGAGGAACATGTAAATGAGTAAATATAGTAAAATAATGTCCTAGGGTAAAAGTATGTGGGAGTAGGATATGGATACATAAACATGGAAAGAATGATTTCTTTCTACTTGATTGGGATGGGAGGGAAGAAAGATTAGAGGTGGTGGTGTTTGACTTAATCCTTAAAATAATAAGTCAGTGCAATCTTGGAGTACTCTGTGTGGGGCTGATATTATTTTTGCAACTTTCCTGTAACTCTGAAATTATTTTAAAAAAAAATAATGAGTAGGTGCTTGCCCTGTAAATGAGGCAAAGAAAATGTAGTATAGGAAGCCTAATGTTGCATGTAATAAATTTGTTTGTCCTGTTCAGGTAACTACCAGAAAGTTTAACACAGGAAATAATGGGAGGAATGAATCTACACCCACATCTGAGGCTCCAGAGTTAGAAGATGGGTGGGAGAGGGCCTTATATGGCATGCTAAAGGGTTTGATAAATAGAGAGTTAGTAAAATTTTAAACAGGGTGGGTAACATAAGATTAGATTTTTTAGATAATTACAAGGTAGCATAAGACAAATAGATTGTTGAAACAGAATAGAAATTCCATAAACCAGCCTTTGTATTTATGAGAATTTGGTTTATTATGAAGGTAGTATTTCAGATCTGTGGGGAAAAGAAATTGTATTAGAAGGCGGAATAGTGTGAAGTCATTCTGCTAGGGTAGAATTCTGATTCCACCAATTAATGTCTGTACAAATTAGGCAAACCACATAACCATGTAGCACTTTACTTGCATTTTCTTTAAAATGTTTTGTTTATTCCTCAGAACAGCCCTGATAATGTGGGATTAAATTGAACAGGATGTGGCACAAGGATGAAAATGCATTCTCTGTTATCAGGTTAAAAGGTGTGATATTTATTCAAAAGATCTTTCTGCTTGATTATGTTGTTTGGGTCTTCTGGGCCCTTCCTTTTTAGTTTTGACTCTCATCTATCTCAAACTGAGTGAAATGCGTAAAGTTTCCTAATATTAGTGTGTTCTGTCCATTTTTCCTTGCACTTCTTAGGATTTCCACTTGGTGAAAGTTGCTATTGTGTTGTTTTTTGCACATGCTCATATCTTTCTTGTGAATGGTAGCCTTTAGCATTATAGTGTGTCCTCTTTGCCTCATTTAATGCTTTGGGGCCTGAATTCTACTTTTTTGATATTAAGAACAAGACCTCTGCTTGCTTGCTTGCTTTTTTTATTAATTGCATTTACCTTATATACCTTTTTGCCCATCCTTTTTAGCTTTTCTGAATTCCTTATCCCCAGTAGAGTGCCCCTGCATTTTCTGCCTTGTAGACAGAATTGCTATAGACTAGTCACTGCTGTGTGTCCTTTTCTCTTTCCTTTTTTGATTGTGAGTGTTCGGTGTGGTTATCCTATCCCAATCCACCATATGTTTGGTGTGTGAGGGCAGATAATTTGTCCTTTTAGTTCACAGGTTCTAGATCAAGAAAAGCCATACCTACTGATATAGAGACCACTACATATCCCTTTTATTGTAGAAACTGCTATACATCACCTAGAGATCCTGGACTTGAGCATAATGCCATAAATGGACAGGACTTTGAGATTATCTCTGTGGGGAAAGCAGTTGTGTAACTCTGCCTATGGTAGGGAGAGTGAGTTGAGCATTTGGCAGCTGAATGCTGGAGTGTGACAGTCATTACTGCCATTCACCAAATATTTCTGGCTTTCTACTTTATGGACCCAGGGTAGGATTGTTCTTCACCACCTTTGAAGTTAGATGTGGCAGTGTGTCTTGCTTTGGCCAGTAATATGTGAAGGGAGATGACAGATGTTATTTTTAGACAGATTTGAAATTCATTGTGTAATTCACTATAGTCCCTTTGCCCTACCTTGGTATTCATGGAAGCATGGAAATGGAAGCTCTTTTGGCCTGGATCCCAGAGTGAGAATGTCATAGAGCAGAACACTGCAGCCTGTCCATTATGGAAACATTAAGGTGAACAATATATAAACATTTGTTCTTTAAGCCACTGAGATTGGGGCGGTTGTTGTTGTTTTTGTTTTTGTTTTTGTTACTACAGCATAACTTAGCCTATGCCAGCTTCATAAAATACATGTTAAAAATTCAGGGTGTGCCAGTGTGGGTCTATTATGTCCCCCGAAAAGCCATATTCTTTGATGCAATCTTGTGGGGTAGAATTAGCAATCTTGATTGTTTCCATGGAGATATGACCCCACCCTTTCAGGGTGAATCTTGATTGGTTTGCTGGAGTATTTAAGAGAGCAGCTGAGAGAGACATTTTGAAAATGGCCATTGAAAGCTGAGGCTTGGAGATGCAGACAGAAGGACGCTTGGAGATGCTAAGCTAAGAGATGAATCCCAGAATTTGCCCCAGAGGAGCTAAGAGAAACCCAATTTGGAGAATGCCATTTTGAAATGCAACCCAGGATAAAAGGACCAGCAGATGCCAGCCACGTGCCTTCCCATCTGACAGAGGTGTTCCAGACGTCATCAGCTGTTTTTTGGTGAAGGTATCTTCTTGTTGATGCCTTAGTTTGAACACTGTTATGGCCTTAGGACTATAAATTTTCAACTTAATAAATCCCCTTTATAAAAGCCAATCTATTTCTGGTATTTTGCTTAATGGCAGCATTAGCAAACCGGAGCACAGGGTTAGTGATACCATGGAAAATGGCAAAGTAGGAAGTTCCAGGGGTGAGTCCCTTCACTACATCAATAAGCTGGGAAGGAGAAAATGATAAGAATCAACTATTTTGGAACTCTGTGACCTGACAGGTACTTAGATCAACCAGAGGAGTGCTTGATAAAAGGACAGGATACTGAAATCCTGTAAGAGAGTGGTATGCAAGAACCAGCTACCGTCCCATTTCCAGAGCCCCACCATGGCCATGCGGACTGCGGCCCATGTTCCTAGAATGACTGGGAGAGCCAGGGCAGGCAGTAAGGGCCTTTCCTCCAGAAATATGAGGTTATGCATTTTGGTCAATCTGGAAATTCCCTTAGGGACTGCTTAACTGCTTGCCTTTGTTTCAGCCTCTGAGGCTGCAGCTACTTCCCTGGCAGTGGCTATTAACTACCAGAAGATTCAAAGAGATATATACATTTTTTTTTTTTTTTTGATCCAGCTGTTTAAGGAACTCTCTATCAGATCAGAACAGAAACTTCGGTGACCACACACAACAAGGAATGCAAACTTTGTAAAAACATTTTGGAAAAGTCATTTCACAAATGGAAGACCGCAATGCTCATAATCCCTGAGGGGGAGCTGGGCAATGGAGGGTTGGGCAGGCACCACCAAAGCACAGCAGCCCAGCTGGGCAGAATGGAGTGGTGCCCAAGCAGAGCCAGGTATGCACACTGCCGTGAGTGCTGTGGAGGGTGTAGCTGCAGAGCAGATGGGAGACCATGCACAGCAGAACATATTGGAGTGGCTGTAGAGCAGTGTGAGGGATGGTTGAACAGCCCGTCTTTACTGCCCAAGCCCACATATTCCAGATTGCAGCATCAAAAACTGAGTGCTTGGGGTGGAGAAGATGGTGGCATAGAAAGGAGTGGAAGCTAAGTAGTCCCCCTGGAACAACTACAAAAAACCAGAAACAACTAGTAAATAATCCAGAATAACTGCGGGGGGACAAACGAGACCATCCACTCATCATACACCAACCTGAATTGGGAGGAATGCCCGAGAACACAGCATAAAATCTGTAAGTAAAACCTGCGGAACCAAGTCGTGAGACCCCCTCCCCCATAGCCCGAGCTGCAAAGCCTCGTGGTGCCAGAGAGAAGCTCTCTCCCAGCAAGCGAATATAGCTCAGCTGAGCTCCAACTGGGGTTTTAAGTAGTGAGTGTGAACTGCTCACTACAGGTATGCATCCCCAAAAAACAGACAGAGGCTTTGGGTGACGACTGACCTGGGAGAGCCGGAGGGTCACCTTGGACTGGGTCTGAAGGGGACTATCTGTTTCTTGTTTGGCTCAGTGGAGAAAGCCCCAGTCATTTTCAGTTTCCAGGGCTGTGACTCTGGGAAGGGTGGAGACACCACAAGCAGAGAGCGATACCATTGAAATGCTAATAACCTTCACCTGGGGGGTCTTTCTTCTCTAGGAGGAAAGGGGTGGGGCCCTTTCCATTCAGAACCAGACCCCAGAGCCTGGGGGAACATGGCCATACCTCCTCACACCAGTCAAGAATTATAGGCTAACAGGCATCACCTGCTGGGCAGAAAAGCACAGTGACCGGAAGCATCAAAGGGTGGAGCAATTTTCTAAGACACACCCACAGGGAAACCAGATACTGAATATTTCTTCCCTCTGGGACCTGAGCCTGTTCTGGTCTGGGAAAAGCTGATTTGGATAACCAAGGAAACCATGCCTAGACAACAGAAAATTACAGCCTACACTAAGAAAAACAAAGTTATGGCCCAGTCAAAGGAACAAGCATACACTTCAACTAAGATACAGGAATTTAAACAACTAATGCTAAATCAATTCAAAAAGTTTAGAGAAGATATTGCAAAAGAAATAGAGGCTGTAAAGGAAGCACTGGGCATGTATACGGCAGAAATGAAAAGTTCAAAAAACCACTAGTAGAATCTATGGAAATGAAAGGCACAACACAAGAGATGAAAGACACAATGGAAACATACAACAGCAGATCTCAAGAGGAAGAAGAAAACACTCAGGAACTGGAGAATAAAACACCTGAAAGCCTACACGCAAAGGAGCAGATGGAGAAAAGAATGAAAAAATATGAGCAAGGTCTCTGGGAACTCAAGGATGAAACAAAGTACAATAATGTACGTATCATTGGTGTCCCAGAAGAAGAGAAGGGAAAGGGGGCAGAAGCAGTAATAGAGGAAATAATTAATGAAAATTTCCCGTCTCTTATGAAAGACATAAAATTACAGATCCAAGAAGCGCAGCGTACTCCAAACAGAAGAGATATGAATAGGCCTACGCCAAGGCACTTAATACTCAGACTATCAAATGTCAAAGACAGACAGAATCCTGAAAGCAGCAAGAGAAAAGCGATCCATTACATACAAAGGAAGCTTAATAAGACTATGTGTGGATCTCTCAGCAGAAACCATGGAGGCAAGAAGGAAGTGGTGTGATATATTTAAGATACTGAAAGAGAAAAACCGCCAACCAAGAATCCTGTATCCAGCAAAGCTGTCCTTCAAATGTGAGGGAGAGCTCAAAATGTTTTCTGACAAACAGACAATGAGTGACTTTGTGAACAAGACACCTGTCCTACAGGAAATACTGAAGGGAGCACTACAGGGTGATAGAAGACAGGAGTGCGTGGTTTGGAACACAATTTTGGGAGATGGTAGCACAACAATGTAAGTACACTGAACAAAGGTAACTATGAATACAGTTGAGAGAGGAAGGTGGGGAGTACGTGAGACACCACAAGAAAGGAGGAAAGATAACGACTGGTACTGTGTAACTTGGTGAAATCTAGAATATTCAACAATTGTGATAAAATGTACAAATAAGTTCTTTCACAAGGGAGAACAAGCAAATGTCAACCTTGCAAGGTGTTAAAAATGGGGAGGGATTGGGGGAGGGATGCAATCAGCATAAACTAGAGACTGTAACTAATAGAATCATTGTATTATGCTTCCTTTAATGTAACAAAGGTGATATACCAAGGTGAATGCAGATAAGAGGGGAGGATAGGGGAGGCATGTTAGACACTCGACATTGGTGGTATTGTCTGATTCTTTATTCTACTTTGATTTAAGGTTATTTTTCCTTTTGCTGCTTCCTAGCTGTCATTTTTTTTTCCTCTTTCTTTTGCCTCTCTACCTTCTTTGGCTCTCCCTCCTGCCTTGTGGAAGAAATGTAGATGCTCTTATATAGATAGTGGTGAAATGTATGACCATGCAGAGAACCATCGATCATTTACTTGGGATGGAATGTATGGTGAGTGAACAAAACCATATTAAAAAAAAAAAATGAGTTGATGACAAAACCTCGAGGGCAATATACTGAGTGAAATAAGCCAGACACATTAGGACGATTATTGCAGGGTCTCACTGATATGAACTAATTATAATATGTAAACTCATAGACATGAAATATAAGGTACCAAGATATAGGACGAGGCTTAAGAATGGGGAGTGGTTGCTTAGTATGAGCAGAACGTTCAATTAGGATGAACTTAAATGTTTGGAAATGAACAGGGGTGTTGGTAGCAAGATGTGAGAATAACTAACAGTGCTGAATGGTGTGTGAATGAGGTGGAAAGGGGAAGCTTAGAGTCATGTATGTCACCAGAAGGAAAGTTGGAGGTCAAAAGATGGGAATGTATAAAACTGAATCCTATGGTGGGCAATGTCCATGATCAACTGTACAAATACTAGAAATCACTTCCATGAACCAGAACAAATGTATGACAATACAATTAGAAGTTAATAATAGAGGGGCATATAGGGAAGAACTATATACCTATTGCAAACTATATTCAACAGTTAGTAGTATTTCAACATTTTTTCATAAACAGTAACAAATGTACTATATCAATACTACGAGTCAACAATTGAGGGTGGTTGGTTAGGGATAGGGGAGGATTAGAGTTCCCTTTTCTTTTTTTCTTTTTTCATCTTTCACTTTATTTCTTGTCTGGAGTAATGAAAAGTTTCTAAAAATTGAACAAAAATTAAGTGTGATGGATGCACAGCCGTATGAGGGTACCCAGGGGCAAGTGATTGTACACTTTGGATCTTTGGATACTTGTATGGTATCTGAACAAACTCAATAAAAATGAAAGAAAAAAAAAAAAGAACTGAGTGCTTGTGAGCAAGCAAATGGTCACTGGATGGAGCCAGGGTGATCATAAACAGCACAATCACAACTGAATATGACTTTCACCAAAATATTGCAGTAGTTTGGGCAGTTGGCAGACAGCAGAGCCAACACCATGTTTGGTTTGAGATTTTCCTCTAATAGCTGACAAAGTTTGCAGAGAAATTCCAAGAAGTGAAACAAGTTGCCAGACTAGTCAGAAACAAGTCCCAGGAGAATATTGAGACCTCAGATAACCATTCCCATGCATCCAGTGTCAATGGGATGGATGATGAAAAGTCCTCTCATGGTCCTTGCTGAAATCTGACATTAACACGCTGAAGATCACTTCGACAAAGAGTGCTGCCAATGTGAAGAAATGGGATATTGAGTGGCAGACCCTGCAGGAGAGGAATAGTTGGTGAACCACAGTACTGCAGGAGCCAATGGCCAGGGTGGAGCAGTGGAAGAAGCAGTTCTGCATCTGCTGCAATAAGAATGACTGGCTCCAGAACGAGATTGATGAGCTGAAAAAGCAGTGCCGTGAGATAAACAGAGAGAATGAAAAGAATAGCCAGCTGAAGAAAAGAGTTGAGGAGCTGGAGAGAACTACGAGAACTCTGAGAACAAAGTGAAATCATACCTGAGTTCTTGTCAATGTGTGAAAATGTCTCTGAGAAATTAGAGACAGCAGAGAGAGACAATCAAATCCTGGAAGACAAAATGCAGTCTCTAAAGACAGACACGGAGGAAAATAAATACCAACACCATCACCTGAAGGTGGAGTTGAAGAACTTCTTGAAGGTGCTAGACGGGAACATGGATGACCTCCATGACTTCCACTGAGGCCCCACAAACATGGGCACAGATAACTAGGGCCCATCTAAGTCAGAAGCCCTGCTCATTAGTCCCCAGTGAGTGAAGAAAGACAAAATAGGACCAGGACATTCTACCATTTGCATTGCTCCTGTAATGTGGGCACAGTTTGTTGTGTTTCTAAACCAGTTTTGCTGTCCACTACTTGTCAGAATAGAAATCTTCTCTCACTTCTCTGGCCTTGTGAGGTTGTGGACAACTGAAAGATTCTGCTTCAGGAATCATTTCTGGTGTGTTCATTTTCTAGCATGGTGCGATGGTTAGGTTCATGTGTCAACTTGGCCAGGTGATAGTACCCAGCTGTCTGGTCAACCAAGCACTGGCCTAACAATTGCTGTGAGGACGTTTGTGGCTGGTTAATAAACCAGCAGGCTGGTTTATTAAATTATCAGTCAGTTGGCTACAGCTGTGACTGATGACTTGCGAAAGGGCATCTTCCACAATGAGAGTGCAATTGGCTGGATTTAATCCAATTAATCAGTTGAAGACTTATAAGCAAGACAGATAGAGGACCTGCACTACTTCTTCGGCTGCCCAGCGAAGCGTTTCCTGAGGAGTTCCTCGAAGTTGCTGGTTCGTTTCCTGAGGAGTTCATCGAACACATTTGTCGAAGAACCCAGTTCATTTCCTGAGGTGTTTGTCAAAGTTGCTGGTTCGTTTCCTGAGGAGTTCATCGGACATCTTCCTTGGAGGTGACAGTTTGCTGACTGCCCTACAGAATTTGGACTCGTCCATACCCATAGCTGTGTGAGTCACTTTTATAAATTTTAGTCATAGATACCTCTCATTGATTCTGTTTCCCTAAAGAACACTAACTAATTCACATGGGAATCACCTGCATTCACTATGCCCACCTTCTCCCTACAGTATTACCCCACATGCAGCTTGTACAGTTGCAACAATGTTCTTTTTCTTGGTTGTAATTTCTGAGCAGCTAGCTCACTGTGCTTTGTGAACAGTATGCAGTAAGGGTGCCTAGCACAGAGTTTGGTACAAAGTAGGTGCTTAATAAATATTTGCTCAATTTTTTAAAGTCCCTGAGAAGGGAGAGAATCTGATAGTTAGCACATTATAATACAAAAAAAAAAATGTCTGATTCTCAACAAAAAACTACAAAGCATATGGCTTATTAACAGGAAAAAAGAATTTGACAAAAACTGTCCCCGAGGAAGCCCAAGCATTGGAATTTACTGTTAAAAGATATTAAGTATTTTAATATGTTTTAGATATATCAATGAGGTAAAGGAAACCATGGATAAATAACTAAAGGAATTCAGGAAATGTTGTATGAACAAATGGGGTAGGTCAATAAAGAGATAAATTTCTTTTAAAATGGGGGAACCAGATAGATATTCTGGAGCTGAAAAGTACAATAATTGCAATGAAGGATTCATCAGAGTGGTTTAACAGCAGATTGAGGAGGGAGAAAGAAAAACCAGCAAACTTGAATATAAGGCAATTACAATTATCCAGTGAGGACTAGAGAGAAGAAAGATCAAAAGCAAATGAAGAGAACCTGGAAAAGAGTCATGGAACACATCAAATATAACATTTGCATTATGGGAATCCCAGAAGAAGAGAGAAAGGACCTGTGCTTGTTTTAAGCTGTTACAGACCCCAGAAGAGCCATGATCTTTTAATCCAATCTTGTGGGGGGTGAACTCATCATGGGTTGGACCTTTGGTTAGATTATTTCCATGGAGGTGTGAACCCCCGCCCATTCAGGGTGGGTCTTAACTAGATCACTAGAGTCCTTAAGAGAGCTGAGAGCACACTGTCTTAGTTTGCTAATGCTGCAGAATGCAAAACACCAGAGATGGACTGGCTTTTATAAAAAGGGAGTTTATTTGGCTATACAGTTACAGTCTTAAGGCCATAAAGTGTCCAAGGTAACACATCAGTAATCAAGTACCTTCACTGGAGGATGGCCAATGGCGTACGGAAAACCTCTGTTAGCTGGGAAGGCATGTGGCTGGCGTCTGCTCCAAAGTTCTGGTTTCAAAATGGCTTTCTCCCAGGACATTCCTCTCTAACAAGCTTGCTCTTCTTCAAAACATCACTCACAGCTGCACTCCGTTCAGTCTCTTTGAGTCAGCATGTTTTATATGGCTCCACTGATCAAGGCCCACCCTGAATGGGTGGGGTCACACCTCCATAGGAGTATCCCACCGAAGTCACCACCCACAGCTTGGTGGGGCACATTCCAAGCAAATCTAACCAGCACCAAAACGTCTGTCCCACAAGACCACAAAGATAATGGCATTTGGGGGACACAATACATTCAAACCGGCACATTCCACCCCCTGGACCCCAAAATGACATTATCTTTCCAAATACAAAATACATTCATTTCATCACAATATCACAAAAACTTAAACCATTTCAGTAACAAAAGTTAAGTACAAAATCCCATCAAAATCAAATATAGGCGTGGTCAGTCCTAAGGCATACTTTTCCTTTAGCTTGGATCTTTGGACTTAGAACAAGTTATATGCTTCCAATATACAAAGGAGGGACATTCATAGGATAAACATTTCCATTGCCATAAGGAGAAAGAGTAAGGAAAACAGGGTTAACAGGACCAAAACAGTTCCTAAAACCTGCAGGACAAACTCCATTAGATTTCAAAGTCTGAGAGTCATTTACAGAACAACGTTGCATCCTTGGGGCTTGAGAGAGCAGGAGTCTAACCCTACCTAAGGGCCTTTGTGGCAGCCCTTTCCTCTCCAAACACTTAGGTGAGTGCTCCAACATACCCATACATTGGGGAGACCACCTTCTCGGCCCCACCCTCCTCAAACATCGGGGTAGTTCCCGGATTCCCTTTCATCTCCGGTGCACACGCTCAACCCCTTCAGAACAGTGTGGTGGCAGCCAGGCTCTCCCCAATTCCCTGGGAATGTGCTCCACCCTCTTTGGGACCTCGGGTGGCAAAACTCTTCCAGAGCATTGAGGTGGAATGCCCACCCTCGACCTCCAGGACAAACTCACCCTTTCCATGCGTGTGGGCTGCTCCACTCTCCCAGCCCAAGGCCTCTTGACTCCAGACCTCAACGTCCATGGCTCTGTCTTTGAAGAAATTTTTCCTGCCATTTGTTCCTTGTCTGTCTCCTCCAGTCCAGACTGGCAGCGGCTCTGTCTATAACGTTCTCGCAAAAATTCTGTTGGCTTCGCATGAAGCACACAGGGGTCAAAGCCATCAGACAATAGGAGTTTTCACAAATCCTTTCTGGATAATTCCATCTCCAATCTTGGCTTGTACTGAAATGGTGGCTGGGTTCCATGTTTGGTTACATCCTCACGTTGGGCTGTAGCTTCTGGGATTCCACCCCCTGGAAGCTCGTAATTTTCCAAGCCATCAGCTTCTGGTTTCTTTGAACCCAAGAGTTCAGTCCTAAGTTTATCTCTCTCCACTCGCATTTTACTATAAGCTGCAAGGAGAAGCCAGGGTATATCCTCCACATGTAGTCTGGAGATCTCCTCAGCTAAGTATTCCAGGTTATCGCTTTTAAATTCTTCCTTCCATCTGACACCAGGACTCAATTTTGCCAAATTCTCTGCCACTTTTAAACAAGGATCGCCTTTCTTCCAGTTCACAGCAACACATTGATCATCTCTGTTCAAGGCCTCATCAGAAGTATCTTTAGAGTCCATATTTCCACAAACAGTCTCATTAAAGCAGTTTTGGCCTTTCTATCAAGCTCCTCACAATTCTTCCAGAGTCTTCCCCTTATCCATTTAAAAAGCTGTTCCAACATGTTTGGTATTTGCAAACTCTGCAGCAAAAGCACCCCACTCTCGGTACCAAAATCTGTCTTAGTTTGCTAATGCTGCAGAATGCAAAACACCAGAGATGGACTGGCTTTTATAAAAAGGGGGTTTATTTGGCTATACAGTTACAGTCTTAAGGCCATAAAGTGTCCAAGGTAACACATCAGTAATCAAGTACCTTCACTGGAGGATGGCCAATGGCATATGGAAAACCTCTGTTAGCTGGGAAGGCATGTGGCTGGCGTCTGCTCCAAAGTTCTGGTTTCAAAATGGCTTTCTCGCAGGACATTCCTCTCTAGCAATCTTGCTCTTCTTCAAAACATCACTCACAGCTGCACTCTGTTCAGTCTCTTTGAGTCAGCATGTTTTATATGGCTCCACTGATCAAGGCCCACCCTGAATGGGTGGGGTCACACCTCCATAGGAGTATCCCACCGAAGTCACCACCCACAGCTTGGTGGGGCACATTCCAAGCAAATCTAACCAGCACCAAAACGTCTGTCCCACAAGACCACAAAGATAATGGCATTTGGGGGACACAGTACATTCAAACCGGCACACACACACAGACCCAGACACTTGGAGACGCTTGGAGATGCAGAGAGAAAGACATTTGGAAATGCTAAGCTAAGAGATGAAGCCTAGAGTTTGCCCTGGAGAAGCTAAGAGAGGACCCCCAGATGCTTAGAGAGAAATGCCCTGGGAGGACAAGCAAGGATGTACAGGAGCTGAGAGAGAGAAGCTAAGAGAGACAGAAGCTCAGAGACATTTTGGAGAAAGCCATTTTGAAATCAGAACTAGGAACAGAGGACCAGCAGATGCCAGCCACATACCTTCCCAGCTGACAGAGGTGTTCCATATGACATTAGCCATTCTTCAGTGAAATATCCTCTTATTGATGCCTTAATTTGGACACTTTTATGGCCTGTAAATTTGTAGCCTAATAAATCTTCTTTATAAATGCCAATCCATTTCTGGTATTTTGCTTAATGGCAGCTTTAGCAAACCAGAACAGGGCCAGAAAAATATTTTAAAAAATTGTGGACAGCAACAATCCAGGTGAGGAAGCTCAACACCTCCACAGGATATGAATCCCGGAGATGAATCTGTACCCGGCATCGTGGGATTGAAAACATCTTGACCAAAGGAGGGATGCGAAATGAAATGAAATAAAGCTTCAGTGGCTGAGAGATTTCAAATGGAGTCGAGAGGTCACTCTGGTGGATGTTCTTATGCACTATATAGATAACACTTTTTAGGTTTTATTGTATTGGAATAGCTAGGGGTAAATTCCTGAAACTACCAAACTCCAACCCAGTAGCCTTGACTCTTGAAGATGACTGTATAAAAATGTAGATTACAAGGGGGACAGTGTGATTGTGAAAACCTTGTGGATCACACTCCCTTTATCCAGTATTTGGATGGATGAGTAGGTAAATGGGGACAAAAACTAAATGAAAAACAGGGTGGGATGGGGGTATGATTTGGGTGTTCTTTTTTATTTTTATTTTTTATTCTTGTTCTGATTCTTTCTGGTATAAGGAAAATGTTCAAAAATAGATTGGGGTGATGAATTCACAGCTATATATATGATGGTACTGTGAACAGTTGACTGTACACCATGGATGATTGTAGGGTATGTGAGTATATCTCAATAAAACTGAATTAAAAAAAAATCACAGTCAAAAACTTCCCAGATTTGAAGACATGAATAAGCATATGCAAGAAGCTCAACAAACTCCAAGCAGGAAAACTCAAAAATATTCACACTGAGGCACATTATAACCAAATTGTTGGAAGACAAAGAGACAATCTTGAAAGCAGCAAGAAGCAACTCATCATGAACAAGAGATCCTCCATAAGATTAACAGCTTTTTTCTCAAAGTGCTGAATGAATGTGTGTGTGTGTGTGTATCAACCAAGAATTTTATATCCAGCAAAAGTATACTTCAGTTAGGAGAAACTTAAGACATTCCGGATTTAAAAAAAAAAAAAAAAAAGCTAAAGGAGTTCATTAGTAGTTCACATGCAAGAAATGCTAAAGAGAGTCCTTCTGGCTGAAGTAAAAGTACACTATGAAAGGACAGTAACTCAAAGCCATATAAAGAAATTAAAAAACACTGGTAAAGATAACTACACAGGTAAATATAACAGCCAGTATTATTGTACTTTTGTAACTCCTTTTTTTCCTGTACTATTTAAAAAGCAAATGTATAAAACAATAATTATATATCTGTGTTAATGGGCACACATATATAAAGATGTGATCTGTAATAACAATGTAAAGTGGAAGGGATAGAGATATATAGGAGGAAAGTGTATTCATCAAAACAAAGTTGGTATTATGCTAATTAGATTGTGTATTAGGGTTCTCTAGGGAAACAGAATGAACAAGAGGTATCTATAAATATAAGATTTGTAAAAGTGTCTCACACAACTGTGGGTATGCACAAGTCCAAATTCCTTAGGGCAGGCAGCAGACTGGCAACTCAAATGCAGAAGTTTGATGAATTCCTCAGGCAACGAACTGGCAACTCTGATGAATGTGTTCGATGAATTCCTCAGGCAACAAGCTGGCAACTCCAATGAACTCAAGAAACACTTTGCTTGTCTGCCAAAGAAGAAGGTCCTCTGTCTGTCTACTTTAAAAGTCTTCAACTGATTGGATTAAATCCAGCTGATTGCATTCTCTCATTTTCGAAGACTCGCCCTTCGTTTATGTAATCAGTCACAGCTGCAGCCAATTGACCGATGATTTAATAAACCAGCTTTCTGGTTTATTAACCAGCCACAACTGTCCTTGCTGTAATGGTTAGGCCAGTGCTTGCTTGACCAGACACCTGGGCACCATCACCTGGCCAAGTGGACACATGAATCTAACCATCACAGATTGCTATAAGTTGAAGATGTTAATTTTAACCCCCAAGGTAGACTCTAAAAAATATAAATAAAAACTATACAGAAATGGAAGAAGAAAATCAAAATGATATACTACCAAAAAATTACAAAAATAGGCTGAAATGGAGGAATTGAGAACCAAAAACCAAAACAAAACAAAAAACCAACAACAACAACAAAAAAGGAATGTAGGACACAAGAAAGCAAATAGCTAAATGGAAAATCTAAATCCTTCCATAACAGTAATAACTTTAAGTGTAAATGGGTTAAACACTCCCATTAAAAGGCTGAGATTGGTAGAATGGATAAGAAAAATCATGATCCATCTATATGATGTCTATAGGAGACTCATTTAGGTACAAAGACACAAAGAAGTTGAAAGTAAAAAGATGGAAAATATATTACACTCAAATAGTAACAAAAAGGGAGATTGGTGGTTATGTTATCATCAGACAAAATAGATTTTAAATTTAAAGGTTATGAAAAACAAGGTCTTTATATGTTAATAAAAGTTTCAATCCATCAAGATGATATAACAATAATAAACACATGCACCAGAGCCCCCAAATATATGAATCAAATAGTGACAGAATTGAATGGAGAAATAAACAGCTCTGCAATAATAGTTGGAGAATTCAACACCTAACTTTCAATAATGGATCAAACAGCCAGAGATCAATAAGGAAATAGAGGCATTGAACAACACTCTAAACAAATTAGACCTTACAGACTCACACAAAACACTCCACCCAGCAATAGCAGAATACACATTCTTCTCAAATGCACATGGAGCATACTCCAGTTTAGACTATATGTTAAGCACAAAACAAGACTTAATAAATAATTGTAAAAGATTGAAATACATAAAAAGTGTCTTTTCTGACCACAATGGAATGCAATAGAATGGAATGAAGAAAAACTGGAAAGCACAGATGTGTGGAAATTAACACACTTTTAAACAACTAATTGGATAAAGAAGAAATCACAAGTAAAATTGGAAAGTACCTTCAGATGAACAAAAATGAAAGCACAACATATAAAAACTTATGTGAAAACAGCATTCAGAAGAAAATTTATACCTGGAAATGCCTACATTAAAAGAGATTTCAAATCAATAACCTAACTGTACACCTCAGGGAACTAGAAAATGAAGAGCAAACAAAGTCAGAGCTATCAGAATGAAGGCTATAATAAAGATTAGAGTGGAAATTCATGAAATAGATTATAGAAGAACAATAGAGAAAATCAACAAAACAAAAGTTCGTTTTCTGAAACAAACAACAAATTGACAAATTTTTAGTTAGACTATGAAAAACACAGATTCAAATTTATAACATTAGAAATGCAAGTGTTGACACTACTGACTTTAGAGAAAAGGAAAAAAATTATAAGACAATACTATGAAAAACTGTATGCCAACAAATTGGATAACTAAGGTGATAATGGACAAATTCCAAGAAACATATAAACTACCAAAAAAAATGACTCAAGAAGAAATAGAAAATCTGAGTAGACCTATAACAAGTAAGGAGAATGAATAATCAAACACCTCTCAATAAAGATGGCAGAATGAAAAGCTTCAGCAGCTTTGGAAACCAACAAGGACTGGCTGAAATAACTTTCTCAAATCTCCAGAAAATATTTAAAGGATTGCAGTAACAGGGCAAGTGCCAGTCAAGGAAAACACAAATTATAAATGATAGAATTTTGTGGTGTGCTGGCTTGCCCCAATCTCCATACTCTCACCAGCTTGGCAGGAGCTGGCCCACACTCCTAGTTTGGGTCTCTTGTCCCAGTTCCAGAGGAAGCTGTGTACCTTGCATGCACTTACTGGGAGTAGGTATGTCTGGTGGTGTCCTGAGGGACTCACCATCCTAAATTAGATGTTGAAGATGTCTCACAGATGTCTCATATAGAATGCTGTGGGAGAGCAGTCAAGTCATGGCTGAGTGGGGCAAGGGTCTTCTGACTGTAGGACATAGAGTGCAGTGTCAGGGACCATGAGGAAACCATTCTCTAGGGAAGAGGGGATATTCATATTGTTTAAATGGGGGAATTCCTAGGGCCATGTACATGTGGCCAAGACAAGATAATGCACAGAAGGATTAGGGATGCCCTTACACTTTGAACTTGAGCTTTTCCTAAACTTGTTATATGGATAAGCTCTGAACGAGAGCACTTGCACAGGTCAGTCTGTAAATACTTGGAAAAGTGTTTTCCCTTTTTTCTATGTTTTATTTTTGTATTTCCTGGCATTCAAGGAAAGTTCAAGCCATAGCACCATCTGGATGCAGGCTTACAGAACAAATGCCTCAGAGTCTAAATTCCAGCAATAACTTTAAAATATCCAAATGTCCAGGTTGCAAAAAAATATTAGAAAACATGCAAAGAAACAGGAAGCAATGGCCCAGGCAGAGGAGAAGATTAAAGAATTAGGAACCGTCAGTGAAAAGAACTACATCTGGGGCATACCAGAGATAGACTTTTAAAACATGACCCTAAATATGCTCAAAGAGCTAAAGGGAAACATGGACAAAGAACTAAATGAAATCAAGAAAACAATAGATAGGAGTGATATCATTAACATGGCAATGTAAACAGCTGCTGAAAACTTCTCTCCAGAGATTCAACGAGAAAAAGGACAATTCTGAATTGTTTGAAACTCTGGCGGAGGATATAGACTGGAGAAAGACCCTGCAAATGCCAAATTGAAGAAAGAAAAATATCAGGTAGGAATTTTCCATCCCTTACCATCCAGTCCTCTCCCCTCCCCCTCACTTGGTCTCTATGTGGGAAAGGCACAGAAACAGCAGACCGGAACCCTCCCACCAGGGACAAAAATTTTTAAATCTCTCACTGCAGTGAAAAATACATTCACTGTTTGAAGATCCTGTGAACAGGGGGAGGATATTTCAAGGCCCAACTCAGTGAGGGACAAAGAGACTGAGAAAACATGGACAGACTATTTCCAGCCCTGGGTCTGAAAGCCCTTCCCCCACACTTGAGGCAAGCAGCAGTGGGCAGCTGTTTCCTTGCCTCGGAGACAGCTGGAGTGCTGGGTCGGCTGGGGTAGTACTTTGCCACCGATGGAGTCCCACATCAAGCCACATTTTGGCCTGCAAACTTGAGGGCATAGGAATCCTGCAGTTTCAGCCTCTCTGGGTCATGCAAAGCCTGTTCCTGGAGGCAAAGCAGCCTCTGAGGACAATTACATTACTGAACAGCACTGTCTGCTGGACAGTCCAGAAAGTGCAAGGGAAGTAAAATACTTTTTAAAAGATGCTTCAGACCCTTTCTTAGGAGCACAGAAGCTGGTCTACATGCCCTGTGTGGAAACCCAGCCCTAGTTTGACTGAGAAGTAAGGAAGACCGAACTGTTAAAGCAGGGCCCCCAAACAAACCCGAGTCTTGCTAGCTGGTGAAAAATAGAGCACCACTGGAAGCCAGCAAATTTGTATTACCACACACAGTGAACTTGCTGGGGTGCCCAGTGCCTACCTCCCAACCCTGTGGCGGGCCATGGTGGGTGCCTGATTTGGGGGGGAAGACTGGGGGACACAGCCAATCTGACAACTGACCAGGGAGATAAACAAAGAAAAGATAGAGATCAAAGTCAACCAGCCAGAAAACCTTAGACAAAAAAGAGGAAACCTCTAGGATAAACCAGTCAAGAAAATCAGGTGCCTAGACAGCAAAAAATCATGAGCCACATCAGGAAACATGAAGATATGGCCCAAAGGAGGAAACCAATACTTCAACTAAGATTTAGGAGTTGAAACAATTAATTATAGATGTTCAAGCAAATAAATAAAATCAGTGAGTTGAGAGAGAATGTGACAAAAGAGATGAAGGATACAAAGAAGACACTGGATGATCATAAGGAAGAATTTGTAAGCTTGAAAAAACAAAAGGTGGGACTTATGGGAAGGAAAGGCGTGATAGAAGAGATGAAAAACACAATGGAGACATACAGCAGCAGACTTGGAGAGGCAGAAGAAAGAATCAGTGACTGGAGGACAGGACATCTGAAATCATGCACACAAAGGAACAGATAGATAAAATAATGGAAAAATATGAGCAGGTGTCCTAGTTTGCTAATGCTGCAGAATGCAAAACACCAGAGATGGATTGGCTTTTATAAAAAGGGAGTTTATTTGGCTATAAAGTTACAGTCTTAAGGCCATAAAGTGTCCAAGGTAACACATCAGTAATCAGGTACCTTCACTGGAGGATGGCAAATGGTGTCTGGAAAACCTCTGTTAGCTGGGAAGGCACGTGGCTGGTGTCTGCTCCAAAGTTCTGGTTTCAAAATGGCTTTCTCCCAGGACATTCCTCTCTAGCAAGCTTGCTCCTCTTCAAAACGTCACTCACAGCTGCACTCCGTTCAGTCTCTTTGAGTCAGCATGTTTTATATGGCTCCACTGATCAAGGCCCACCCTGAATGGGTGGGGTCACACCTCCATGGGAGTATCCCACCAAAGTCACCACCCACAGCTGGGTGGGGCACATTCCAAGCAAATCTAACCAGCACCAAAACGTCTGTCCCACAAGACCACAAAGATAATGGCATTTGGGGGACACAATACATTCAAACCAGCACACAGGGTCTCAGGGAACTGAATGAAAACATGAAGCACACGAATATACATGTTATAGGTGTCCCAGAAGGAGAAGAGAAGGGAAAAGTAGCAGAGAGAATAATAGAGGAAATAATCAATCAAAATTTCCCAACTCTTATGAAAGACATAAAATTACAGGTCCCAGAAGCACAGTGTACCCCAAATAGAATTGATCCAAATAAACCAATTCCAAGACACTTACTAATCAGATTTTCAAATTTCGAAGACAAAGAGAGAATTCTGAAAGCAGCAAGAGAAAAGCAATCCATCATATACAAGGGGAGCTCAATAAGACTAAGTGCAGATCTCTCAGCAGAAACTATGGAGACAAGAAGGCAGTGGTATGATATATTCAACATACTGAAAGAGAAAAACTGCCAACCAAGAATCCTATATCTGGCAAAATGGTCCTTCAAAAATGAGGGTGGTGGTTTCCTAGACCTTACACCCAAAGCACGAGCAACCAAAGAACAAATAGACAAATGGGATCTCCTCAAAATCAAACAGTTTTGTACATCAGAGGACTTTGTTAGAAAAGTAAAAAGGCAGCCTACATAATGGAAGACAATATTCAGAAACCACGTAACAGATAAGGGTTTACTATCCTGAATATATAAAGCAATCCTACAACTCAACAACAGAAACACAAATAACCCAATTAAAAAATGGGGAAAAGACATGGACAGACACTTTTCTGAAAGGGAAATACAAATGGCTTGAAAACTTATGAAAAAATGCTCAGCTTCACTGGCTATTAAGGAAATGCAAATCAAAACCACAATGAGATATCATCTCACACCTACCAGAATAGCCGTTATCCAAAAAACAGAAAATTACAAGTGCTGGAGAGGATGTGGAGAGAGGCACACTTATTCATTGCTGGTGGAAATGTAGAACGGTGCAACCACTCTGGAATACAGTGTGGAGGTTCCTCAGGAATCTAAGTATAGACCTGCCATATGACCCAGCTATTCCATTGCTAGGTATATACTCAAAGGAACTGAAAGTTAAGACACAAATGGACATTTGTAAACCGATGTTTATTGCAGCACGATTCATGATTGCCAAGAAATGGAAGCAGCCCAAATGTCCATCAATGGACGAGTGGATAAACAAACTGTGGTATATACACATGATAGAATATTATGCAGCTGTAAGACAGAACAAAGACATGGAACATATAATAATATGGATGAACCTTGAGGACATTACGTTGAGTGAAGTTAGCCAGACACAAAAGGACAAATACTATATGGTCTCACTAATATGAACTAACATTAATGAGCAAACTCTGAGAGTTAAAGCTGATAACACAGGCTACCAGGAGATAGAAAGAGGGTAGAGATCAGGCATTTAATGCTGAAGGACTACAGAAATGTTCAGCAGGCTTGATTGTATAGATCTAGAAATAGATAGCATAATACTGTGTAATGGTAGCACAATATTGTAAGTACATGGAACAAAGATGTCTGTGAATAAAGCTGAAAGAGGTGGGATAGGGGAATGTATGACACCAGAGGTAAAGATAGATGATGGAGACTGGGACTGTATAACTTGGCAAAAACTGGAGTGGCCAATGGCTGTTGTTAAATGTACAAATATAAAAATATTCTCACATGTGGGAGAACAAATGAATGTCAAACATGCAGAGTGTTGAAAAAGGGATGGTATTTTGGAAAAAGACATAATCAAAGCAAACTGGAGTCTATGGTCAACAGTAACATTCCAATATGCTTCCATTAAATGTAACAAAGGCAACATATCAAAGTTATATGTGTATGAGAGGGGGATATAGGGGAGGCATGTGGGATTCTTGGTGATGGTGTTGTTTTCTGTCCTTACTATTATAATTGCCTTGTATGACATTTTTATTTTTATTTTTATTATCTTTTTTATTATTCACCAAAAAAAAAAAAAAACTTTTTCATAATCAGTATGTTCAAGTGCTGACTATGGTGATAAATGTACAACTATGTGATGATGGCATGAACAACTGTACACTGTGGATGGTTGTGTGTTATGTGAATATACCTCTATAAGATTATAGGGAAAAATATAAATAGAGGTAAAAGTGCTGGAGAAAACATGGAGAGAGGGATGTACCTATTTACTGTTGATGAGGCAGAATGGTGTAGCCTTTCTGGAGGTCATTGTGGTGGTTCCACAAGAAGCTAAGTGTGTGGAGCCATAAGGTCCTACAACCTCATTATGGGGTCTGTATTTGGAAGATCTGAGAGCAGAGACATGAATGGACATTTGCATATTGGTGTTTATGGAGGCAGTATTCATGATTTGCAATGGGTGGAGGTGGCCTAAGGGTACATTAACTGAGGAACAGAATGGTGAACTATGGTGTATGCATACACGTTGCTGACAGGGCGGCGCAGGAATGAGGCACAGACACAAAGTTAAGAATTAAGGGAGCAGAGGGCCCACTGCATCTCATGCTAAGTGGACAATAATGCACCTTTGCTCCAGTTATTTATTTCAGAAGATAAGAGAGTATATGCTAAATGTCCTCAGGCACGGGAGAGCCCACCAGGTACCTATGTTTACATCCTGTTGCATATCAGAAGGAACAATCTAGGTTTAGGACAATGGTAAACGTTGTCGTCATAGTCACAAGACACATATCTTTACAAGGTGTGCCTGCACGGCGTTCCATGCAGGCCTGAGACTTAGCGTTCCAAGCCACCACCCCAGATATGGCTCAGGCAACATGGAAGACTCGGTTTCCCACACATACAATGGAATATTGAGCAGCTATGAGATGGAGTGAAGCTGTGAGACACACAACGAGGTGATTGGATCCTGTACCAACACATGAAGTATGCCAGAAACAAAGGCAAACATGATAATATCTCACCAATATGGACTAACTACAATGTGTAAACTCAGAATTGAATCTTATAGCACAGCCTAACAGGGAAATAATTATTGTAATGGTCCCTAGATTGTAAGCTCTTACAGCAGTCAAATCTATTCCTGAATTGTAATGGATATCTCCAAACTCTGAGAAGTTGATCCCTTAGTGTTTAACCTGATTTGTCTCTGGATCATTGGGTATCTTTGTTACTCCTGAAACTCAGAGCTAGAGCTTGGCGGATATGAATATCAGTATTAACGCATACAGCAACTGTTTAAAAAAAAAAAAAAAGCTGAAATAGAGCCCAGACTTCAATTAGAGATATGAATAAAGCAGATCTGATTAAGACTAGGGCCAAAGGATAAAGTTTGAAACTGACTGTCTGTTAAAACTTCAACTTCCATGTGAGACCAAGGGAAGAGATGTTTATTTGGAGTAGGATCTATATTTTCTAAACAATATAACTTCTAAAGTCAGTTTGTTCAAACACTATGATTACATGGAACTTTGAATACGAAGTGAGCTATGGTAGGTCTGTATAAATTAGAATGAAATAGCAATACATCATAAAGTAATTTGGGTGGAGAATAAAAATATATATTCGGGGCCCCCCTGAAGAGCTGGGGGATGATGCAGAGGTGTTGGACTTCCTCACCTGGATTGTTGCTGATGTTCTCACAAACACTGGGGACTGATGGCTTGATGTGCTGAGTCCTCTTTCTTGGGGCTGGCCCCTATGAAGCTGGTTGCTGCAAGAAGAGGCTAAACCTGCTTGTAATTGTGCTAAGAGTCTCCCCCTGAGTGCCTCTTTGTTGCTCAGATGTGGCCCTCTCTCTCTAACTAAGTCACCTTGGCAGGTGCTCTCGCTGCCCTCCCCGCTATGTGGGACCTGACTCCCAGGGGTGTAAATCTTCCTGGCAACACAGGATATGACTCCCAGGGATGAATCTGGACCTGGCATCATGGGATTGAGAACATTGACCAAAAGGGGGATGCAAAATGAAATGAAATAAAGCTTCGGTGGCTGAGAGATTTCAATGGTCACTCTGGTGGACATTCTTAAGCACTATATAGATAACACTTTTTAGGTTTTAATACATTGGAATACCTAGAAGTAAATACCTGAAACTACCAAACTTCAGCCCAGTAGCCTTGACTCTTGAAGACGATTGTAAAACAATGTAGCTTACAAGTGATGACAGTACAATTATGAAAACCTTGTGGCTCGCACTCCCTTTATCCAGTGTATAAATGGATGAGTAGAAAAATAGGAAAAAAACCTAAATGAAAACTAGGGTGGGATAGGGGGGTGATTTGGGTGTTCTTTTTTATTTTTATTTTTTATTCTTATTCTGATTCTTTCTGGTGCAAGAAAAATGTTCAAAAATAGATTGGGGTGATGAATGCACAGCTACATCATGGTACTGTGAACAGTTGATTGTACACCATGGATGACTGTATGGTATGTGAATATATCTCAATAAAACAATTTTTAAAAAAATACAGAAAAATTGAGGGAAAGTTTAAAATATTTACAGATAAACAGACAGAGAGTTCGTAAACAGGAGACTTCCTCTACAAGAAGCACTAAAGGGAGTGCTGTAGACAGATAGGAAAAGACAGGAGAGAGAGATTTGGAAAAGAGTGTAGAAATGAAGATATCAGGAGATAGAAAGAGGGTAGAGATCAGGTATTTGATGCTGAAGAAGTATATGTTCAAGAGGATTGATTGTATAGATCCAGAGATGGATAGCACAATACTGTGTGATGGTACACAATATTGTAAGTACACTGAAAAAAAGATGACTGTGAACACAGTTGAAAGAAGGTGGTCAGGGGTATTATGACACCAGAAGGAAAGATAGACTATTGTTCTAGTTTGCTATTGCTGCCAGAGTACAAAACACCAGAAATGGATTTGCTTTTATAAAGGGGGAGGGGGGGTGTGTTTGGTTATAAAGTTACAGTTTTAAGGCCATAAAGCATCCATCAACAGAGGGTACCTTCACTGAAGAAAAGCCATTGGTGTCCGGAAAACCTCTGTTAGCTGGGAAGGCATGTGGCTGGCGTCTGCTCCCTCCAGGTTGTGTTTCAAAATGGTGTTCTCCAAAATGTCTGCATCAGCTTCCAACAGCCATCTACAAAATGTCTGTCTCAGCTCCAGCCAGCTGTGAGTCCTTCTGTCTGAGCTTATATAGTGCTCCAGTAAACTAAACGAGGCCCATGCTGAATGGGTGGGGCCACGCTTCCATTGAAATTATCCGATCAGAATTATCACCTACAGTTGGGTGGGTCACATCTCCATGGACACTGAACCAATAGGTTCCAACCCAATCGACACTAATATGTCTGCCCCCACAAGAATATGGCTTTTTAAAGAATATGGCTTTTTAAAGAATATGGCTTTTTCTGGGGGACATAAGTATACAAACCAGCACAACTGTAAAGACTGGGACTGTATAACCTAGTGAAACCTAGACTGGTCAGTGAGTGTGATTAAATATACAAATATAAGATTGTTTTTTGCATGAGGGAGCAGAAAGAAGGAATGAAGGTGTAAGGTATGCAACTAAGTGAATGGACCATGAGGACAATAGGTTGAGTGAATAAACCAGAAATGAAAAGACAAACATTATAATGCCTCACTAATATGGACTAATAATAATGTGCAAACTCTGAGAATTGAATTTGGGAGCATGGGTTATCAAAGGAAGGCTTATGTAAAGGTTCCTAGATTGTAAGCTCTTACAGCAGTCACATCTATTCATGAGTTGTAACAGTTATTTCTAAAGTTTGAGATTCTGAGCTGTTTGTGATGTGGTTGGTCCCTGGAGCTTTGGGTATATGTGTGGTGCATGGGACTCAGAACCAGAGTTTGGCAGCTGTGAGTGTCAGCATTGCCCCATGAATCAACTGTTAAAGAGGCTGAAAAGTAGATCAGACTTTGATTGGAGATATGAATGAAATGGACTTGGTTGAAATTGGGGTAGATCAGACTAAAGGGTAGAGAATGATATTAACTGTGTTTTAAAACTTTGGCTTCTGTGTTTTAAAACTTTGGGACCAAAGGAAGAGATGTTTATTTGTTGTAAATCTATATTTTCTGTAGCACATTATATAATTTCACTTGTATTGTCAGTTTACTCAAATACCGTAATTACATGGAATCTTGACTACAGAGTGAGATCATGTTGGTTTGTATAGGTTAGCATGAAGCCCCGATATAACCCATAGTAATTTAGACAGAGAATAAAAAGTATTTGCAAAACCCCCTTGAGGGACTGGGGGAAAATGCGGAAATATTAAACCTCCCCAGCTGGGAATTCCTGATATTATTGCAAGCACTGGGGACTACCAGCTTAGTAGGCTGAGACCTCGATCTTGGGGCTTGCCTTTATGAAGCTTGTTACTGCAAAGGAGAGGTTAAGCCTACTCATAATTGTTTAAGAGTCACCACCAGAGGACTCTTTTGTTGCTCAGATGTGGCCTCTCTCTCTAAGCCAACTCAGCAGGTAAACTCATTGCCCTCCCACCTACATGGGACATGACTCCCAGAGATGCAAATCTCCGTGGCAAGGTGGGTTGTGACTCCCAGGGATGAGCCTTGACCCTGCATCATGTGATTGAGAAAGACTTCTGGACCAAAAGGGGGAAGAGATATGAAACAAAATAGTTTCAGTGGCTGAGAGATTTCAAATGGAGTCAAGAGGTCATTCTGGAAGTAACTCTTATGCGTTATATAGATATCCCTCTTTAGTGTTTAGTTTATCAGAACAGATAGAAGGAAATATCTGAAACTGTTGAAATGCAATCCAGAATCCTTGATTCTTGAGGGTGAGTGTATAGCTATATGGCTTATATGGTGTGACCATGTGATTGTGAAAACCTATGGCTCATACCCCCTTTACCCAGTGTATGGGCAAATGTGTAGAAAAATGGGGACAAAAAGTAAGAGGAGGGTTATGGGACATTTTGAGTGTTCTTTTTGCTTTTAATTGTATTCTTATTTTTTGGAGTAATAAAAATGTTCAAAAATTGATTCTGGTGGTGAATGCACAACTATATGATGATACTATGAACAGTTGTTTTACACTTTGGATGACTGTATAGTATGTGAATATATTTCAATAAGAAAATGGTTTTTTAAAAAAGAAAACAATAGATGAACACAAAGGGAATATCAGTAGAGAGAAGGAAATGATGAAAAGGAATGAAACAGCTGAAGAACACAGCAATAGAAATTTAAAATTCCCTGGAGAAGTTCAACAGCAGATTGGAGCTGGCAAAAGAAAGATCCAGTGAACTTGAAGATAAAACAAGTGAAATCATTCAGTTTGAGGAGCAGAAAAAAGAAAGAACAAAGGAAAGTGAATAGAGCCTGTGGAACCTGTGGGATTCCATCAAGCATACTAATATATGCATTGTAGGAGCCTGTTCTAGTTTGCTAATGCTGCCGGAATGCAAAACACCAGAGATGGACTGGCTTTTATAAAAGGGGGCTTATCTGGTTATACAGCTACAGTCTTAAGGCCATAAAATTTCCAAGGTAACACATCAGCAATTGGGTACCTTCACTGGAGGATGGCCAATGGTGTCCAGAAAACCTCTGTTAGCTGGGAAGGCACGTGGCTGGTGTCTGCTCCAAAGTTCTGGTTTCAAAATGGCTTTCTCCCTGGACGTTCCTCTCTAGGCTGCAGTTCCTCAAAAATGTCACTCTTAGTTGCACTTGGGGTATTTGTCCTCTCTTAGCTTCTCTGGAGCAAGAGTCTACTTTCAACGGTCATCTTCAAACTGTCTCTCATCTGCAGCTCCTGTGCTTTCTTCAAAGTGTCCCTCTTGGCTGTTGCTCCTCTTCAGAATGTCACTCACAGCTGCACTGAGTTCCTTCTGTTTGTCAGCTCATTTAAATGGCTCCAGCGATTGAATTTAGACCCACCCTGAATGGGTGGGGTTACACCTCCATGGAAATTATCCAATCAGAATCATAACCCACAGTTGGGTGGGGCACATCTCCATAGAAACACTCAAAGAATTCCAAGCTAATCAGCACTAAAATGTCTACCCCAGAAGATTGCATCAAAGAATATGGCTTTTTCTGGGGAACATAATACATTCAAACTGGCACAGAGCCCCAGAAGGAGAATAAAGAAGGGAGCAAGTAGAGTATTCGAAGAAATATGTTTGAAAGCTTCCCAAATCTAATGAAAGACATGAATATACACATCCAAGATGCTCAATGAAATCCGAACAGGATAAACCCAAATAGCTCCACACCACGACATATTATAATCAAACTGATTAGTACCAAAGATACTCTTCTCTTGAAAATTGCAAGACAGAATTAATATGCCATGTAAAAGGGAGTCTCAATAAGACTCATTAAGTATTGATTTCTCATCAGAAACCTTGGAAACAGAAAGGCAGTAGGATGACATATTTAAAGGGCTGAAAGCAAAAAATTGCCAACCAAGAATTCCATAACCAGCAAAACAATTTTTCAAAATGAGGGTGAGATTAAGGCATTCCCAGATAAACAAGAGCTGAGGGAATCCATCACCACTAGATTAGCCCTACAAGCAATGCTAAAGAGAGTTCTGCAGGTTGAAAGGAAAGGATAATAGTCAACAGATTAATAAAGATTCTAGTAAAGTAATAACATGGTAATATAAATGCTAGTGCTATTGTATTTTTGGTTTGCAACTCCACTTTTACTTCCTACTTGTTCTAAAAGGCAAATGCATAAAATGTAATGATATATCAGAGGTTTGGGCGCATAAGGGATACACTTAATTTGTGAGGAGAACTACATCAAGGTGGGGGGACAGAAGGGTGTAGGAACATAGTTTGTGTATACTATTGAAGTTAAGTTGGTATCAAAGCAAATGAGATTATTATAGATTTTGGATGTTAGATTTAAACCCCATGGTAACCACAAAGAAAATATCAGAAAATCATGCAAGCTCATAGAGACACAGATTAGAGTACAGTTGCCAGTGGCCAAGGTCCAGGGAAATGGGGAATTAAATCATAATGTATGTATGGTTTCTGCTCGGAGGGATGGGAAAATTTTCACAATGGAAGGTGATGAGGGTACCATGACTTTGTCACTATTAATAATCTTACTAACTAGAAGTGGTTGAGATGGGAAGGTTTATGTTGTATATATGTTCTCACAATTAAAAAAAAGAAAAAAAGAGAGAAAGAGCAACTGTAATGGTTAGTTTCATGTGTCAACTTGGCCAGGTGATGGTACCCAGGTGTGTGGTCAAACAAGCACTGGCCTAATCATTACTGCAAGGACATTTGTGGCTGGTTAATAAACCAGAAGGCTGGTTTATTAAATCATCAGTCAGTTGGCTGCAGCTGTGACTGATTATGTCAACGAAGGGCACATCTTCCACAATGAGAGAATGCAATCAGATGGATTTAATCCAATCAGTTGAAGACTTTTAAGTAAGATAGAGGACCTTCACTTCTTCGGCTAGCCAGCAAAGTGTTTCCTGAGTAGTTCTTCGGAATTGCCAGTTTATTGCCTGAGGAGTTCATCAGACACCCTCATTAGAGTTGCCAATTTGCTGCCTGCTCTACAGAATTTGGACTTGGGCATCCCCACAGTTAAGTGAGATGCTTTTATAAAATCTTTTATTTAGATATCTCTTGTTGATTCTGTTTCCCTAGAGAACCCTAACTAATACCGGAAGTAGTTCTTGAGAAACAGAATCTTAAAATGGGCTTTTACAATTGGTTTTCTTCTATGATTAGATTCAAAGGCTCTAATGACTCCATTTCCAACAATCTTGATAGCACCGACAGCCCATGGTGTGAGGTGGCAGTGGAGATACACAAAATATCCCCATTTTATTCTCCTAATCATACTCTTGTATGAAGCAAGGCTCCGGATGACAGTGTTTTTGACACCTTAACAGAGTTTTGCAGAGTTACGAGGTATAATAATGTTGGCTGGTTGCTCTCAGATACACTGGGTAAAGTTATGAGAAAGGGATGAGCTAAAGGCTTCAAATTTGAAGCTTAAGTGCCGTATGACAGATATGAAGGTTTCTATGTGTGCCCTGAAAGAAAATATTATTTCCTGTGGCCGCAGACTTGAGATTTCTGAAAACCAGACCCAGAGTCTTGTTGTGCAAGTAGCAGATTTACAACATAAACTAAAATCTCAGCCTTGGATGGAGCTCTCTACTGGTATGCCACATGGTATGTCCCCTAGCTCTACTTGGTTAGGGAAGCAGAAGCTAGATTAAGATGAAAAAACAATTTGAAAAAAATACATATATATACATATTTTGTGTGTGTGTGTGTGTGTGTGTGTGTGTGTGTATTAAATCTACCCAGCAATGTAATGAATCTGTTTTAAAGCAGTGAGTTCTCTGAAGCTGGAGGAATGAAGAGGTTGGATCACTATCTGCTGGGAATTCATTAGGTAGTTTGCGGTCGCAGTTGATTCGTCTGGGGGGGGGGCGGCCGGTTGCTGAACCCTCGGCTCTCGGCGTTGCTCGGAGGGTACCGGCGGCGGGGGCTCTTTCCCGGAGGCGAGGGCGAGGCGGGGGACTGGGCCCGGTCCCCGGCGGAGGCGTGCAAGGTGTGGAGGGCGGCGAGAAGGAACAGGCGGGACACGTTTCTTTTAGGGTGAAGAAGCCAAGAGAGTTTATTAGGGGTGAGCACAGGTTATATAGGCTGGCATAGAGGGCGGGGGTTGTTACAAGTCAATGCTGAGGGGATAAAGGCTAGGATTGGTTCTGAGAGGGTGCGGAGGTTAGGATTGGTTCTAAGAGAGCACGGAGGTTGTTTGAAAAGGGGCGGGAGTTGCTCTGGCAACGGTGTCTGGCAACAATGTATGCACACTGGTGGTGATGGGAGTTGCACTGGCAACGGGGAGTGTCCGGGCAAGATAAGGGGGTGGGGAAAAGGCGGTTCCCTCTGGCAAGCCTCCCCTAACGGTGGTATTTTGGGTGAGGAAATGGGGCCTGCTTCCGGCCTCACTTTCCCAGGCCTGGGGGGCTGTGGAGGGCGCTGTCGCCCGTGCCCACCACCCTCCCCAGGGGCGGATCTGGTCCCCTGGCCCAGGCCCGCCAAGTTGAAGCACGTAATCAGTGTCCCGCATTTCCCCCTTCTTTTCTAATTGAAGGAAGAAGCTTACCGGAGAGGTCCGCTAAGGGATGAGGGAAGGGGGAGGCCGGGGAGGGGAAAAGGGATTGACGGTGGCTCAGCGAGGCTGGAGCTCGGCGTTGGTGTGGCGCCCGGGCGCTCGACAGGGGCCTTGCTGCTTGCGGGATGGACGAGGGTGGCGACGCTGCGGAGGGTTAGCTTCTTCAGTGGAGGCAAGTTGTTGATACTGGACTTGCACAAATGATGAGAGGACAGCATTGGTATTGGCCTGGCTTTTAGCAAGTTGGCGAAGTCTGCGGATAACCCAGGGTCCTAGGGTGAGAGCTAGAATAATTATTAGTAGGGGGCCTATGAGGGGGAGGAGGTAAGGGAGGGGGGAGGTAAAGATGTGGGACCAATAGTTGGCAGCTTCACGGTCCCTTTTGCGTTGTTCTAGTCCCTCTCGTACTTTCTTTAGGCTGTCTTCGGCGAGACCTGTGGAATTGGCATAGACACAGCATTCTTCTCCTAGAGCGGCGCAAAGGCCTCCTTCTTTGAGGAGAAGAAGGTCGAGACCTTGGCGGTTTTGGAGCACTACCTCAGAGAGGGAGTTAACAGAATTTTTAAGATGGGAAATAGCGTTTTGTAGGTGACGAATGTCCTCGTCAACAGCCGCCCGGAGGTGAGTTAGGGCGGAACCTTGACTGGCTAACGCAGCGATTCCGGTGCCAGCGCCTGCAAGACCTAGGAGGGAGGCAATTGTGAGGGCGGTGATGGGCTTTCGCTTTTGCAGAGGGGCAGGAGCTGCAGTTCTTTCCAGGCGGAGGAAGAAGTCTTCCTCGCTGTGGTATAGGACCCTAGGGATAAGGACAATTAGGAGGCAAGTTTCATTAGTTGTATTGAGGGTTTGCACGTTAAGGCAGGGGGTAAGTCCTGTAGAGGAGCAGAGCCATTGGGAGGAGTTGTGGGGAATAAGAAACTTGGCAGAGCTGCTGGGAGATGAATAGTTGGCACAAGCTGTGAGGTTGGGAGAGTTACTTGAGCGAGGGCGGATGCACTTTCCTGTAAAGGAGACCGAATGAAAGGTTAGGGGGATGGCAGAGGTATTCCAATTGCATTCCAAGGGGCTGTTTTCTGTATTTTTTGAAAAGGAAAGGTTGGAGGCAACTGGCTCATACAGGGGGGAGGAAGTGGAGAGGCAAAGCCAACAAGAGGAGGTAAGATTGGGGTTGGAGGAATTCACTGAGGCGAAGGCCGCTTGGATAAGGCCGAGGAGGGGAGAGGAGTAACGAGAGGGGGGTAGGAAAGGTTGGGGTGGTGGGGTTGGCGATGCGTTGTTTGCAGCTGAGGTGCGGCTGGTTGGAGCTGAGGTGCGGCTGGAGGGCTGTGGAAAAAGGGGGTTCACTCGGACTGGGGTCCAGGCCCAGGTGTACTGTTGTCATCTGGTGCACTAGGTTGCGGAGACGACGGCATTCTCGTCTCATTAGACGCGTGGTTGCTGGTGGCGGGCCGGATTGCCCTTCCTGGGATCCAGATTGGTTGTGCTGCATCATCTGGGAAAACACAAGCAAACCCGCGCCCCTGGGCGAGGAGTGGGGAGGGACCCTTCCAGGCATTATTCTCTGGGTCCTTCCAGTAAACCATCGGGGCCTGGGTGGGCCTATACGAGGGCCCCCAATGTTTATGTAGGGGCGAAAGCCCATCCTGATTGAATGTGAGTAGATTAAGGTGAATAAGGGCTGCTATGATAAGGTCCCCTGGAGTTGCCTGGGGGAGCATTGCCCTTTCTTTTTCAATTTGTGTTTTTAAGCGGCGATGGACTGCTTTTACAATGGCTTGCCCCTGAGGATTATAGGGGATGCCGAAATGATGGGTAATGTTATATAACTGAAGAAAGGCTGCAAAGGAGGCACTGCGATAGGCAGGCCCATTGTCTGTTTTTAGGTCCCAGGGGACTCCCATGAAGAGAATTGCTTGTCTTAGGGCCTTGATACAGTGTTTGGCCATTTCCCCGGCGAGGGGGACTGCATAACACATGGCCGAGAAGGTGTCAATTATTACATGCACATATTTGAGGCGTCCAAAGGACGGAACGTGAGTTACATCCATTTGCCATCTAGAATTGGGTTTTAGGCCTCGTGGGTTGACTCCCTGAGGTTGCAGGGGGCCAAGCGGCGCGAAGGGCGCACAAGTTGCGCAATTGCGGACAAGATGTTTACAGGTGTCTAGGGGGAGGCCACATAGATGATGTAACGACGTAGCCGAAAAGTGAAACCTGGAATGCAATAACTTGGCCTGGTTAACAGCATCCCCCGGAGGGGCTGCTGTGTGGGTTAGCATAGCTTGGGTATTCTGAGGTGAGACCGCTTGGTCTACTATACTATTGCCATTAGCCAGGGGCCCCGGAAGGCCTGAGTGACTACGAATGTGGCTAATGAACCAAGGATCCTGTCGATGCTCCAGGATGCTTCTGAGGTCAGAAAGTGCTTTATCAATGGCCGAGTCTCCCGGGAAAAAGGTGGAAAACGCGAAGACTCGGCAGACCTGATACGTGTAGAGGCTGTCTGTGAAAATGTTTACTGGGTGGTTACAGTGGGTGTTTAGCGCGTATGACACTGCCAGAATTTCCCCCACTTGGACTGAATGAAGGTTGACATAACTGAATAGGTGGGGTTCTGGGTGGTCCTGGGAATAAGAGAGGAAGGCGAAACGGGTTTTGGAGGCGTCAGTGAAGACGGTAGTGGCACCCGGGATGGGTGCAGAGGAGGGGAAAGGATGGAAGGGGCTGCGGAAGGGAAGCTTGGCGAGCCCCTGTAACAGTCGATGGCTAGGATAGTGGCAGCTGAATTCCCCCTGAAATCCTTCTAAGAGGATTTGCATGTCCGGGTTATCACGTATAAGCAGGCGGGTTTGGCCTGCGTCCAGGGGCCAAACAATTTTTTCCAGCGGCTCTCCAAATACATGAACAGCCAGAGTGACTAGATCTGAAGCTAGGCTGATCCAGAGCCGCACTGCGGGGCAAATTTTCCTAAGCCGGCTTTTAGCAGGGTGCACCCAAAGTAGAGGGCCTTCCTGCCACAGGCAGCCCATAGGTGTGCCGGGCGTAAAAAGGATGAGTGCTATAAGATTGCCCTCTCTAGTGCTGAACCTGTTGAGACAGCAGGCGGCAAGCGCCTTGTTAATAGCGGCAATGGCTTCCTTTGCCTCCTGGCTGAGCTTAATGCGCCGGGACATTGCTAGCGGCAGGGCTTCAGGGACACTCAGCAGCATAAAGAGTGGTTGGAGCTGCGCGGTGGTGATTGGCAACGCAGAGCGGAGCCAATTGATCTGGCCACAGAGCTGTTGGAGCTCAGTGATAGTGACCCGATCCGGTATGTCCAGCTGGGGAGCGGACGGGGCAATGGTTTTATCAATACTAAACCCTAAGAAGGCTAATGGAGGCACAATTTGAACTTTTTCGGGCTGAACCGTAAGGCCGAGGTCAGCTAAATTAGTGGTGAGGTCTTTAAGGATTAGAGGAAGCGCCTCGGCGTCCTCAGAGGCCACCAAGATGTCATCCATGTAATGGATGAGCATGGCCCACTTTCGCAGGGGGGCCAGTGCGTGATTAACATACATTTGGCAGATGGCCAGACTGTTACGCATCCCTTGAGGGAGGACTTTCCATTGGTACCTGCTAGCCGCGCCCGCGTGATTGGGGACGGGAACTGTAAAGGCAAAGCGCGGGCGGTCTCGCTTATGTAGTGGGATGGAAAAGAAACAGTCTTGATGTCAATGGTGGCTACGTGATAGTGGGCTGGGATGGCCACCGGATGGGGGAGACCAGACTGCGGGGAACCCATGGGAAGAATATGCTTATTGATCTCCCGCAGATCATGGAGGAGCCTAAATTTCCCTGTGGCTTTTTTATGAATAACAAATACTGGCAAATTATAGGGACTAGCAGAAGGTTCTATGTGGCCTGCGTCTAATTGTTCTTGAACAAGGGCTTGGAGTGCAACTAATTTGTGTGTGGGAAGGGGCCACTGCTCTACCCATATAGGTTCCTCAGTATCCCACTGCAGAGGAACGGGCGCTGGAGGTGTTAAACGAGCAGTGGCGCACATTATTGGGGGGGGCTGCGTGGTAAGCACTGCCCCAGAGGCGGCGAGGATATCACAGCCCCATAAAATTTGGTCTATGGTGTGGAGGAACAACGGGCGGAAGATGCCCGAGTGGCCTTATTTATCCTCCCACTTAATGGGTCCCATGGCCTGAAGAGAAGTGGAGGTACCGGTGGCTCCTACTACCGAGGGACCATCGAGAACCATGCACATGGTAGCATACTGAACGGGCATGCAAGAGACTTCTGCCCCTGAATCGAGCGTGCCCGTGTACCATTGCCCCCCTATTCTTAATTTACGAGTAGGCTTTTCCGGAGTGATAGGGACTGTCCAGAGAAGCGTTTTATTGCCAGTGAGGTGATGAGTTTTATTAGAACCGGCCGGCACGCTGCCTCTTAGGGGCGGGGCTGAGGCTTGCCCCGCTTGGAGTTTAAAGCTTGCTCAGCGCCTTGGCGCTGATTGACACCGGGGCAGCGGCAGAGGGTTTTGGGGTTATTTTTGCAATCGCGCGCCCAGTGATAGCCACGCTGGCAGCGTGGGCAAGGAGTGGGAGGGGGGCGCCCATTGCGCGGCATGAAAGGCGGGCGGTTGACCTCCGCATTGGGGCACTCCCGGGCAAAATGGCCGCTCTGCCCGCACTTAAAGCAACCGGTGGTGGCGGCTAAGGCGGCAGTGACAGCACCAGAGACAGCCTGGGCTAGGGACGCGACAGCTGGGTCAAAGGCGCTGCAGGCAAGTACCCAATCGTGCAGGCTCTTCTCCCGTAAGGGAAGAATAGCCTGCTTGCAAGGGGGACTGGCTCCCTCTAGAATGAGTTCTCGAGCGAGAGCCAATTGGGCCTGGGGATCACTAACCTTCCGAGCGCAGGTTTCTTCAACCCTAGAGACAAAGGTGGCAAAAGGCTCATTTGGCTCCTGGAGGAGCTTGGTGAATTTGGTAGGCCGACAGGCGGAACAGCTGGCAAAAGCTTGCAAGGCGATTCCCCGAAGGATAGGCCAAAAGGTGGCAGGTGCATTAATATAAGCAGATGCATTTATAAACGCTCCCGTGCCCAAGTAAGCTTCGGGGTGATGATAGACTCCAGTGGCTGCGTCTTGCTCGCTTTGCCTAGCTGCTTCTGCCTGGAAGTGGGCACGCCAATCAACGAACTGGCCGGGGTTAAGGATGGTAGGGGCAAGTGAGGCCCAGTCCTGGGGGAGGCAAAAGTCCATGGCGATATCCTGCAGTAATTGGGAAGCATATGGGCTACCTAACCCGTCTTCCTTAACGGCCCTGCGAAGCTGCTTGATAATATCTGAATCAATGGGATACCAGTCGTACGGTTTCTGCGGTGTGGGGGTAAAGTTAAGGGGAAAGCAGCGAAAAGCGCGAGAGAAAGGAGGACGCGCTTGCAGAGGGCCTGGCACGGGAGTGGGGGCAGGGGCAGCGTTGCCCCAAGGGTTGCCTTGAGGTGTAGAAGGCAGCCAGGGGTTGTTAGTCGGCAGGGTGGGAGGAGCGGCGGCAGCTGCCGGCAGCGGCTCTGAGGGGGAGCTCGCCGAAGGGGGAGGCGGAAGTGGGAGGCCCCAAGCGTCGCAAGATGGCGGCGCGGTAGGCGTGGCTAAGACACAAGATGGCGGACTAGCTCCGCCCTGTGAAAGGGCGGGGCCTAAGGCATAAGATGGCGGACTAACTCCGCCCTGTGAAAGGGCGGGGCCTAAGGCATAAGATGGCAGACTAGCTCCGCCCTGTGAAAGGGCGGGGTAAAGCGCATGCGGTTTCCGCCCGGCTTAGGGCTGACGTCATCACTAGAGCACTTCCTCCCCTCAGTAGAAGAAGGAGGAAGTTCGCCATTTTGGAGCAGTCTGGGGGGGGCGGTTGCAAAGAGGCACACGGCGCCAAACAAAGAAACAAAGACACAAAGGACTACAGCAAAGTAATGGAGGGGAAGAGGGAGAGTGTCAGGAGGAATGGGGGAGATAGGAAGAGAAGACGAAAGGTAGTCGGGGGCAATAGCCAGGGTAATACGGGAAAGGAGGAGCGGCCCGGGCGCGGAGCGGCGAGGGAGAGGCGGCTCCGGACGTGGAGCGGCGAGGGAGAGGCGGCTCTGCGGGGCGGCGAGGGAGAGGCGGCCCTTACCTTGCAGGCGAGGAGAAGGGGAGTTGGAGAGGCGTCCGGGCGAGCGGGTGGTTTACTGGACCGCTGCGTGGAGAGGACCTGCCCCACGTTGGGCGCCAGTTGCGGTCGCAGTTGATTCGTCTGGGGGGGGGGGGCGGCCGGTTGCTGAACCCTCGGCTCTCGGCGTTGCTCAGAGGGTACCGGCGGCGGGGGCTCTTTCCCGGAGGCGAGGGCGAGGCGGGGGACTGGGCCCGGTCCCCGGCGGAGGCGTGCAAGGTGTGGAGGGCGGCGAGAAGGAACAGGCAGGACACGGTTCTTTGAGGATGAAGAAGCCAAGAGAGTTTATTAGGGGTGAGCACAGGTTATATAGGCTGGCATAGAGGGCGGGGGTTGTTACAAGTCAATGCTGAGGGGATAAAGGCTAGGATTGGTTCTGAGAGGGTGCGGAGGTTAGGATTGGTTCTAAGAGAGCACGGAGGTTGTTTGAAAAGGGGCGGGAGTTGCTCTGGCAACGGTGTCTGGCAACAATGTATGCGCACTGGTGGTGATGGGAGTTGCACTGGCAACGGGGAGTGTCCGGGCAAGATAAGGGGGTGGGGAAAAGGCGGTTCCCTCCGGCAAGCCTCCCCTAACGGTGGTATTTTGGGTGAGGAAATGGGGCCTGCTTCCGGCCTCACTTTCCCAGGCCTGGGGGGCTGTGGAGGGCGCTGTCGCCCGTGCCCACCACCCTCCCCAGGGGCGGATCTGGTCCCCTGGCCCAGGCCCGCCAAGTTGAAGCACGTAATCAGTGTCCCGCAGTAGTTGTTTCACATGATCACATGATATTTAAGGTTCCTTCTAACTCTTAAGTTTCTTTAGTCAAACCTGCAGCATATCACTTACAATGGATATTTATATTTCCATGAAAACTCACAATTTAATCAAAAACATGAAAATTACTCTGCCTCTAAAACAAGTTAGAATTTAACAGTGTTAATGGAACAGTACCTCTGTTATCAGTGTTTTTGAGGGGAATACTTTCCCCCTACTTCTCATTAGGGGAAAGGGGACTTCATGGGAGAGAGAAGTATGGGAAGAAGTTCTCTGGACCCTCATTCATTTCTTCCCAACAGAGAGGTGTCTTATGTGATTAACGATATTGGGAAAAGAAACTGAGCATGTGTGGATTCTCTAACCTTGGGAACTTCCCAGTCTCATTATGCAAAGATGGGCCCCCAATCAGGGGGAAGTATTAGGAGACTAATTGGAGAACAAGTCAACCTTGCTCTCTATTTCAGCTTCATCACTAATAAAACTGATATTTCAATCTCCCTCTGACTCCTCTATCTTATCTTTCAATTTGTTCCAAAGTGAAGTGGGGAAGACGGGAGTTACCTGTTGGTGCCCTTAAATCTCACAAGCCTCACAATGCAGCCATAAATTGTAATTGGCTATGGCCATGCTACTTACATTCTGAAATAGCATCCTATTAGTTTTTCAAGTCAGTGAACAATTATATCCTTCTAAAATACAAAAACAATAAAACATTATAATTACATAAAAAGGCCCTCTTTCTTTACTGGCATCAAAAAATTAGGGAATTCTAATTACTCAGTTGTCTATCTCTAGGAAACATTGGCATTTTCCTAGGTTCTACTTTATTGAGAATATTTTTAGTCATAATCTGCAGAAGTTGGTCCTGGGCAATTTGAAGTTAAATCTTCTTTATCTTCATAGGCTGTTCCACACCAAATACAATACAGATGTTCTTCCCTTAAATAACTGGTCAATATATGCAATTTTTCCAGTATACTTAAATCGTCACTCTCATATTCATCTTCATCCTGTTCTTTTTCTTCTGACTCTTCCTCTTCTTCATCCTCTTGTTCAGGCCTCAACCAGTACCATGCCTCTCTGGGAACCTGAACATTCTTCTGGGTGTCCAATTGTTGACAGGCTCACTGGCTTCTCTTAAGATCTCCTTCTAACTTCATTTCGTCTCGCTTAGTCTTAAGTCTCATTTGAAATTGTTCTGTAGCTTTATCTTCGAATCTTTCTTCTGTAGCTTTCTAATTTTTCCTCTGCTTTCCGTTTTAATAAGGCTTCATGACCAATGCCACCTTTCCCAGTTTTGACAATGAGAGGAATCGGTTCAACAATGCCATCTCCAATTTTGCCTGACCACTTTTATAACCCATCTTCTGGAGCAAAGCAAACCCTTTGTTTTCACAGCCTAGTGCATTCTTCAACCCAATGTCACGTCTTTCTTGTTCTTCTATTAAACTCTTCTGCCTATTTTTCAAATTAGCCTCCAGTTGCTTTCTTCTTTTCAATAGGCTTCTCGGATTTGCCTCAGCATTGGCAATCCTGGTCTGATGTCTTCTTGGACATTAATGAAGGAATCAGACATGTAGTCCTCTTCTTCTGCCATCTTCAACTTCAAATGGCAATCATCTGGCAGCTCCACTCCCAGTCAGCTCACAAGAGCCTTTCAGGACTTTCTTAATATAGGATCATGTCATCTGCAAATAGGGGAAGTTTTACTTCTTCCTTTCCAATTTGGATGCCTTTTATTTCTTTTTCTTGCCTAATTGTTCTGGCTAGAACTTCTAGCATCATGTTGAATAGGAGTGATAACAGTGGGCATTCTTGTCTTGTTACTGATCTTGGAGGGAAAGCTTTCAGTCTTTCACCATTGAGTACAATCTTAGCTGTGGGTTTTTCATAAATGCCTTTTATCATATTGAGGAAGTTTCCTTCTATACCTATCTTTTGAAGTGTTTTTATTAAGAAAGGATACTAGATTTGTTGGATGCTTTTTCTTCATCAATTGATATGATCATGTAGTTTTTTTTCCTTTCAATTTGTTAATGTGGTGTATTACATTAATTGATTTTCCTGTGTTCAACCACCCATCATACCTGGAATAAAAGCCACTTGATTGTGATGTAAAATTCTTTTAACGTGATGTTGAATTTGATTTGCAAGTATTTTGTTGAGGATTTTTGCATCCATAGTCATTAGAGAGATTGGTCTGTAATTTTCTTTTCTTGTAGTATCTTTATCTGACTTTGATGTAAGGGTGATGTTAGTTTCATAGAATGAGTTATGTGGTGTTCCCTCCTCTTCAGTTTTTTGGAAAAGTTTGAACAGGATTTTTACTAATTCTTCTTGAAATGATGGTAGATTTCACCCTTGAAGCCATCTGGACCTGGGCTATTCTTTGTTGGGAGGTTTTTGATAACTAATTCAATCTCTTTACTTGCGATTTGTTTGTTGAAGTTTCTATTTCTTCTTGAAATAGTGTATGTTGTTTGTTTGTTTCTATAAAATTGTTCATTTATGTAAGTTGTCTAATTTCTTGGCCTCCAGATGTTCATAGTGTCTTCTCTTGAGCTTCTTTATTTCTGTGGGGTCTGTAATAATGTCCCCATACTCATTCTGATTTTATTTATATACATTTTCTCTCTTTTTCTTTGTCAGTCTAGCTAAGGGTTGTCAATTTTATTGATCTCAAAGAACCAACTTTTGGTTTTGTTGATTCTCTCTATAGTTTTATCATTCTCTGTTTCATTTACTTATGCTCTGATCTTTGTTATTTCTTTCCTTCTGCTTGCTTTGGGATTAGTTAGCTTTCTTTTTCTAATTCCTCCAGGTGTGCAGTTAGGTCTTTGATTTTAGCTCTTCTTTTTAAGTTAAGTGTTTAGGGCTATAAAATTCCCTCTCAGCACTGCCTTCAGTGCATCCCATAAGTTTTGATTATTTGTGGTCTCCTTTGTCTTGAGATATTTACTAATTTCTCTTTCAATTTCTTCTTTAGCCCACTGATTGTTTAAGACTGTGTTGTTTAACCTCCATATATTTATTAATTTTCCCTTTCCCCACCTGTTATTGATGTCAAGCTTCACTCAGTTATGATCAGAGAAAGTGCTTTGTATAATCTCAGCCTTTTTCAATTATTGAGACATGTTTTGTGACCCAACATGTGGTCTATCCTGGAGAATGATCTATAAGCACTTGAAAAGAATGTATATCCTGCTGTTTGGGGCTTCAGTGTTCTGTATGTGTCTGTTAGATCTAGTTCATTTATCGTTTTGTTCAAGTTCTCTGTTTCCTTATTGATCCCCTTATAGATGTTGTATCTGTTGATGAAAGTGATGTATTGAAGTCTCCAACTACTATTGTAGAGGTGTCTATTTTCCCCTTCAGTTTTGCCAGTGTTTGCCTCGTGTATTTTTGGGCACCATGGTTAGATGCATAAACATTTATGGTGTTATTTCTTCTTGGTGGATCACCCCTTTTATTAATATATAATGTCCTTCCTTATCTCTTATAACATTTTTGCATTTAAAGTCTATTTTTGCTGATACTAATACAGCTACCCCAGATCTTTTCTGTTTACTGTTTGCGTGGAATATCTTTTTCCATCCTTTTACTTTCAACCTATTTGTATCTTTTGGTCTAAGTCTCTTTTATTTTTTAATTCATTTTTATTGAGATTGTTCACATACCATATAATAATCCAAAGATCCAAAGTGAACAATCATTTGCCCATTGTACCGTCATATAGCTGTGCATCCATCACCATAACTTTTCGATTTTTAGAACATTTTCATTACTCCAGAAAAGAAATAAAGACAAAAAAGAAAATTCAAATCCTCTCATACCCCTAACTACCCTCCTCTATTATTGACTCATAGTATTGGTATAGCACATTTGTTACTGTTGATGAAAGAATGTTAAAATACTACTAACTGTAGTACATAGTTTGCAATAGGTATATTTTTCCCCATATACTCCTATTATTAACTTCTAGTTATAGTGTCATACATTTGTTCTAGTTCATGAAAGAGATTTCTAATATTTGTATAGTTAATCATGGACATTGTCCACCACAAGATTCACTGTTTTATACATTCCCATATTTTAATCTCCAACTTTCCTTCTGGTGACATACATGACTCTGAGATTCCCCTTTCCACCACATTCACACACCATTCAGCACTGTTAGTTATTCTCACAATAACGTGCTACCGTCACCTCTGTCCATTTCCAAACACTTTAGTTCAACCTAGTTAAACATTCTGTTCATAGTAAGCAACCACTCCCCATTCTTAAGCCTCGTTCTATATCCTGGTAACTTATATTTCATGTCTGTGAGTTTACATATTATAATTAGTTCATATCAGTGAGACCAAACAATATTTGTCCTTATGTGTCTGACTTATTTCACTCAATATAGTGCCCTCAAGGTTTCTTCATCAACCCATTTTTTAAGACAGTTTTGTTCACCCACTATACATTCCATCTTAAATAAACACTTGATGGTTCCTTGTATAATCACATATTTATCCATTCATCACCATCACCACTATCTATATAAGAACATCTCCCTTTTATCCACAAAGAAGGAGGAAGAGTCAAAGAAGGTAGAGAGACAAAAGAAAAAGAAAGAAAAAAATGACAGCTAAAAAGCAACAAAAGGAAAGATAGAATTAAACTAAAGTACAATAAAAGAGTCAGACAACATCACCAATGCCCAGAGTCTCATACCTCTCCCTTATGTTCCCCTCTTATAGGCATTTAGCTTTGGTATATTGCCTTTGTTACATTAAAGGAAGCATAATGCAATGTTTCTGTTAACTATAGTCTCTAGTTTGCATTGATTGTATTTTTCCCCAATACTGCCCCATTTTTAACACCTTGAAAACTTGACATTCATTTGTTCTCTCTCACATAAAAACATATTTGTACATTTTATCAAAATTGCTGAGCATCATAGGTTTCACTGAGTTATACAGTCCCAGTCTTTATCTTTCCTCTTTCCTTCTGGTGTCCCACATGCTCCTAACCTTCCTCTTTCAACCACACTCACAGTCATCTTTGCTCAGTGTACTTACATTGTTGTGCTACCATCACCCCAAAATTGTGTTCCAAACCTCTCACTCCTATCTTTTCCTATCTGTCTATAGTGCTCCCTTTAGTATTTCCTGTATTGCAGGTATCTTGTTCACAAACTCTGTCATTGTCTGTTTGTCAGAGAATATTTTAAACTCTCCCTCATATTTGAAGGACGAGTTTTGCCAGATATGTGATTCTCGGTTGGCAGTTTTTCTCTTTCAGTATCTTAAATATATCACACCACTTCCTTCTTGCCTCCATGGTTTCTACTAAAATCCACACATCGTTTTGTCAAGCTTCTTTTGTATGTGATGGATCACTTTTCTCTTGCTGCTTTCAGGATTCTCTCTTTGTCTTTGACATTTGATAATATGATTACTAAGTGTCTTGATGTAGGTCTATTCAGATCTCTTCTGTTTGGGGGTATGCTGCACTTCTTGGATCTCTAATTTTATGTCTTTCATAAGAGATGGGAAATTTTCATTGATTATTTCCTCTCTTATTGCTTCTGCCTCTTTTCCCTTCTCTTCTCCTTCTGAGACACCCATGACATGTACATTCATTTGCTTCCTGTTGTCATTCAGTTCCCTGAGCTGTTGCTCATATTTTTCCATTCTTTTCCCTATCTGTTCTTTTGTGTGTAGGATTTCAGGTGTCTTGTTCTCAGTTCCTGAGTGTTTTCTTCTGCTTCTTGAAATCTGCTGTTGTATGTCTTCACTGTGTTTTTCATCTCTTGTGTTGTGCCTTTCATTTGTATAGGTTCTACAAGTTGTTTTTCAAACTTTCAATTTCTACCAAATGGCCAGTTTTCTTTATACACTTCATCTCTTTTGCCATATCTTCCCTGAACTTGTTGACTTGATTTTTTAATTCATTTAGTATATTTCTTTGAAAATATTTTATTGATTGTTTCATTAAAGTGAAACAATATCTCAACTGTATCTTAATTGAGGTGTAAGTTTGGGCCATAGCTTCTTTTTCCCTAGTGTAATTTGTAGTTTTCTGTTTTCTAGGCATCTGGTTTCCTTGGTTACCCCAATCAGATTTTCCCAGGCCAGAATGGGTTCAGGTATCAGAATGGGGTTATATTCAGTTTCAGGTTTCCTTGTGGGTGTATCTTAGAAGATTGACAGACTTTCCTATGAGGCCTCTAAGTGTTGTGCTTTTCCTAATCTGCCCAGCAGGTGGCACCCATCAGCCTGTTGCTCCCAACTGGTGTAAGGAGTTGTGGCCCCTTTAGTTCTCAGCTTAGGTTGTTTCTGTTTTTTCCCAGGCCCTGGGGTCTGAGTTCTGAAGAGAAGGCACTAGAGCACTAGAGCTGGGCCCCACATTGTTCCTCTTAGGGAAGATACACCCCCTAGGGAGTTATCTTCTGCATTTGAATTTCTCCCTTTGTCTCTCTGATTCTGTTAACTCCACCCCTGTCTGGGTCAGACCACTTTTAACTGAAAATGGCTGAGGCTCTCTCCACTGAACCACTCAGGTTGAGAGAGAGCAAAAGGGAAAGAAAGCCCCCATTCAGAACCACTCCATGGCCCTCCAGTTTTCCCATTGGTCAGTGAGAGCACCTGGTCTTCTGGGCTCCCTTTCCCAGGGCACAGGCATTTTCTGGGTCTTTAAGGTCAGTCATCTCTAAAAGCCTCTGTATTTTTCCTTCTTTTTTATAATTAACTTTTTTTTCCATCAGCCCCACCTCCTCTCCACTGGGAGCAACTTCAGGGTACTTTGCTGCTTGTTAGAGGTTTGTCTATGTTTGTAGCTTGTATTCAGCAGTTTACATTTGTTAATTAAAACCCCAGATGGAGCTGGGCTGAGCTATATTTGCTTGTTGCAGAAATACTGTTTTTTCCTACAATAAGGTCTTGCAGCTCAGTCTGCCATGGAGGAAGGGGGCTCCCAGCATGTTTCTGCAGTTTTTACTTACAGATTTTATGCTGCGATCTCAGCCATTCCATAAGTTGAGTCTCTTGTAGACACCATATAGATGGATTATATTTGTTTTGTCCATTCTGCCAATCTGTATCTTTTGATTGGGGAATTTAATACATTAATATTCAGTGCTATTGCAAAGGTAGTACATAATTTCAACCATTCTATCTTTTGGCTTTTATGTGTCATATCTTATTTTTGTCTCTCTTTTTATCCTTTTAGCTACCCTTACTGATAATCTTCATTCCTGTTTTTCCTTTTCAGCCTGCAGAGCTCCCTTTAGTATTTCTTGTATTGCAGGACTGCTGTTAACAAACTCTGTCAGCTTCTCTTTATCTGTGAATATTTTAAATTCTCCCTCATTTTTGAGGGACAGTTTTGCTGGTTAAAGAATTCCTGGTTGGCAGTTTTCTCTTTCAGTATCTCAAATGTATCATACTACTGCCTTCTCACCTCCATGATTTGTGATGAGAAATCAGAACTGAATCTTTTTGGGCATCCCTTGTATGTGATGGATCATTTTTCTGTTACTGTTTTCAGAATTCTCTTTATCTTTGTCAGTTGACATTCTGATTAGTATATGTCTTAGAGTGGGTCTTTTTTAAAAATACATTTTTATTGTGAAATTTAGCATATATACATAACAGTGATAACTTTCAAAGTATGATTTAACAAGTAGTTAGAAAATTTCAAAGAATTTTACAGGTTACAGTTCCACAATTTCAGTTATTTTCTTATTGGGAAATATAACATATAGACAAAAAGGTGATAACTTTCAAAGTACATTTTAACAAGTAGTTATATAGGTAATTTCAAAGAATGTTATGGGTTACAGTTCCACTATTTCAGTTTTTTCATTATTTTGAAATATAAGATATATACAGTATGCTGGCTTGGATGTATTATATTCCCCAAAATGCCATGTTCTTCAATGCAATCTTGTGGGGGCAGATTGACTAATCTTTTTGATTAGGGAGTGACCTCTTGATTGGATATTTCCATGGACATGTGACCCACCCAACTATGGGTAACACCTTTGATTAGATTATTTCCATGGAGTTGTGGCCCCGCCCATTCAGCATGGGTCTTAATTAAATTACCTGTACTGGTTTGAATGTATTATGTCCCCCAGAAAAAGCCATATTCTTTGATGCAATCTTGTGGGGCAGACATATTAGTGAGGATTAAGTTGGAATATTTGTATAAGGTTGTTTGCATGGAAATGTGCCCCACCCAACTGTAGATGATAACTTTGATGAGATATTTCCATGGACGCATGGCCCCACCCATTCAGGGTGGGCCTTGATCAGTAGAGCCATATAAATGAGCTAATGGGCAGAAGGAACTCAGTGCAGCTGTGAGTGACATTTTGAAGAGGAGCTACAGCCAAGAGGGACACTTTGAAGAGTGCACAGGAACTGAGAGAGGAGCTGCAGATGATGGGACAGTTTGAAGACAGCTGTTGAAAGCAGACTTTTGCTCCAGAGAAGTTGTGAGAGGAAAATTGCCCCAAGAGCAACTAAGAGTGACATTTTTGAGGAACTGCAGCCTAGAGAGGAATGTCCTGGGAGAAAGCCATTTTGAAACCAGAACTTTGGAGCAGATGCCAGCCACATGCCTTCCCAGCTAACGGAGGTTTTCTGGATGCCATTGGCCATCCTCCAGTGAAGGTACCCAATTGCTGATGTGTTACCTTGGACACTTTATGGCCTCAAGACTGTAACTGTGTAACCAAATAAACCCCCTTTTATAAAAGCCAATCCATTTCTGGTGTTTTGCATTCTGGCAGCATTAGCAAATTAGAACATTACTAGAGCCCTACAAATGCTCAAACAGAAGGAGCTCAGTGCTGCAGCTTAGAGAGACATTTTGAAGACAGCCATTGAAAGCTGATGCTGACGTTTTTGGAGACTGCCATTTTGAAATGCAATCTGGGAGCAAGCAGACATCAGCCATGTGCCTTCCAAGTTAACAGAGGTTTTGTGGATGCCAATGGCCTTTCTCCAGTGAAGGTATACTTGTGTTTATGCCTTGGTTTGGACCCTTTTATGGTGTAGAACTGTAACTTATAACCAAATAATCCCCCTTTGTAAAAGCCAATCCATTTCTGGTATTTTGCATAATAGCAGCATTAGCAAACCAGAACATACAGAAAGGTGATAACTTTCAAAGTACAATTTAACGAGTAGCTATAGAGAAAATTTCAAAGAATGTTATGGGTTACAGTTCCACCATGTCAGTTGTTTCCTTATAGGTATTCTAATACCCTAGCATCTAAAAAATGTTTATATAAAGATTCAGTATTGGTAATCCTTTGTTAAATCCTATCTTGTCTGTTGCTACCCCTTTTCTCATTTAATCACTTTCTCGATCTTCAGGTGTGTTTAGGCAGTGACCACCCTAACTTGTTCATATTGAAAAGAGGTGTCAACATTATGGGGAAGGGGGCTGCATTTGGTTGTTGTTCTTAAAGAGGCTATTGCCTCTGGGTTTGGGAACACTCTGGTGGATTTAAGTTTCTGAGACACAAACTTAGTGAGTGAAACTTTCATATAATCTCAGATAGGGACCTAGGTATTTTTTTTATTAAATTCAGTTTTATTGAAATATATTCACACACCATACAATCATCCATGATATACAATCCACTGAGGGACCTAGGTATTTGGGGACTACTGTTGGTTAGGGCTTGGCATACTGTATCCATTTAGGTTATACTGCTGGAGATTACATAAGAGTAACCTCCAGGATAGCCTCTTGACTCTATTTGAAATCTCTTAGCCACTATAACCTTATTTTGTTATCTTTCTTTTCGCCCTTTTGGTTAAGAAGGCATTTTCAGCTCCTTGATGCCAGGGCCAGGCTCATTCCTGGGAGTCATGTACCATGCCACCAGGGAGATTCACTCCCCTGGGAGTCATGTCCCACATAGTAGGGAAGGTTAATTAATTTATTTGCCAAGTTGGGCTTAGAGAGAGGAAGGCCACATCTGAGCAACTAAAAAGGTTCTCTGGAGTTGCCCCTCAGGCATAATTATAGGAAGGCTGAGCCTTGGGTGGGTCTTTTTTATATATTCTGTTTGGAGTATGTTGCATTTCTTTGACATGTATATTTATATCTTTCTTAAGGGAAGTTTTCAGCTATTATTTCCTTGAGTATTCTTTCTGCCCCTCTTATCTCCTTCTGGGCTACCCATGATGCGTATGTTTGTACACTTTGTACTTTCACTTAATTCCTGATATCCTGCTCATATTTTTCCATTTTTTCTTTCTGTTCTTTTGTCTGTTCAGTTTCAGGTGTCCTGTCTTCTAGGTCTCTGATCCTTTCTTCAGCCTGTTGAAATCTGCTGTTGTATGCCTCTAGCATATTTTTTTTAAGTGAGAATAATTTCTCTTTATTGAGGTAAAATTCACTGTTTTAACTATTTTAAAGTATATAATTCAGTGACTTCCAGCATATTCTCAATGCTGTACAACCATCACTATTCAATTACAGAACACTTTCATAAGTCCCAAAAGGAACCCCTTACCCATCAAGCAGTCACGCCCCATTACCTCTTTCCCCAGCCCAACAGCTACTAATCTGCTTTAAGTGATATGGATTTGCCTATTCTGGACAGGTCACATAAATGGAATCCTACAATGTGTGGACTTCTGTAGCTAGTTTCTTTCACATAACATGATTTTCCAAGATACCAAGTAGCAGCATGCATTAGTAAATCATTCCTATTCATGGCAGAATAATATCCCTTTGTAAGGACATGCCATATCTTGTTTATCCATTCATTAGATAATGGACATCCTGGTTGTTTGCACTTTCTGGCTATTGTGATAACTGCTACTATAAATATTTATGTACAACTTTGTTTTCAATTCTCCTGGGCATATATTTCAGATTGGACTTACTTTACTCATGGTGTATAATAATCCTTTAATATGCTGTTGGATTGCATTTCTTGGCATTTTGTTAAGGATTTTTGAATGTATGCTTATTAGGTACACTGGTTGGTATTGTCCTTTTTGGTGCTGTTGTTGGTATTAGGGTAATATGGGCCTTACAGAACAAGTTAGGAAGCATACCCTTTAGTTTTTGGAGTTTGAGGAAGACTGATTGTTTTTAATGATAGATTCACCAGCAAAGCCATCTGGTTCTAGATATTTTTGTTGTTGGAAGGATTTGATTATCTGTTATAGACCTATTCAAATTTTCTAATTCTTCTTGAGTCAGTGTTAGCACTTTGTTTCCAGAATTTTATCCATTTCATCTAGGTTATCTAATGTGATGGCATACACTTGTTCACAGTATTTTCTTATATCTCTTTTTTTTTCCTGTCAATGTCAGTAGTAATGTTCCTACTTTATTGCTGATTTTAGAAATTTGGGTGTTCTTTTGTTCTTGGTCAGTCTAGCTAAAAGTTTGCCAGTTTTGTTGATCTTTTCAAAGAACCAATTTTTGGTTTCATTGATTCTGCTTTTCGTATTTCACTTATCTCCACTCTAAACTTTATTTCCTTCCTTCTGCTGGCTTTGGGTTTGCTCTTCTTTTTCTAGTTCATCGAAGTGGAAAGTTAGGTTACTGATTTGAGATTGTTCTTTAATGCAGGCATAGCTACAAATTTCCCTGATCATTAATGGCCTTTGCTTCATTCATTCCATTAGTTTTGGTATGTTTTGCTTTCATTTCCATTAACCTGCAAGCATTTACTAACTTCTTTGATGCACTGCTTAAGAGCACTTTTTTTTTTTAACTTCCACATATTTGTCAATTTTCCTTCTATTAATTTCTAATTTCATTTCATTGTGGTCATGGACAACACTTTGTACAATTTCAGCCTTTTAAAACTTATTGACACATTTTGTGGCCTAACATGGTCTAAATAGAATGTCCCATGTGCACTTGAGAAGCATGTGTATTCTGCTGTAGCTGGATGGAGTGTTCTGTTAGGTCTAGCTGCTTTATATGTTATTCAAATCTTCTACTTCTTGGTTTATCTTTTGTCCAGTTCTATTCAACAGAAAGTTGGGGGGTTGAAGTCTCTAAATACAATTGTTAATTTTTCACTTCACCTTTCATTTTTGCTTCATCTACATTGAAAGTCTGCTGATAGGTATGTTTATAATTGTTGTATCTTCTTGATGACTGACCCTTTATCAATACATAATGTCCTTCTTTACCTCTAAGAGCTATTTTTGTCTTAAGGTCTACCATGTGTGATATTAGTATGGCCACTCCAGTTCTCTTTCTGTGAGTGTTTGTATGGAATATCTCTTTTCATTCTTTTACTTTCATCACATTTGTGCCTTTGGTTGTAAAGTGAGTCTCTTGTACACAGCAATAGTTGACTCATGGTTTCCTTACTCTGTTCTGCCAATCTCAGCCTTTTAACTGATTTATATCTGATGTAATAACTGAAAAGGAAGGAGTTAGGTTGCCATTGCTATCTGTTCTCTAGGTCATAATTTTGTTGCTCAATTCCTCCACTGCTGCCTTCCCAGCTTATAAAAAACTGCTCCTATATAGATCTGTTCCCTACCCCCTGTTATTGTTACAAATTACATCTTTATGTGTTGTATATCTGCTGCCATTGATTTATTATTTTATGTAGCTATCATTTAAATAATACAGGAAAAAAGTACTGACCAGAAATATACTTTTATATTTACATATGTAGCTAACTTTACCAGTGTATTTTATTTCTTAGGACTCAAGTTACTCTCTAGTGTCCTTTCACTTCAGGCTGAAGGACTCCTTTTAGCATTTTTTGGTGGGCAGGTTTACCAGCCTCTAGCATATTTTTAATCTCACCTATTGTGACTTTCATTCCATAAGTTCTGTGAATTTTCTTTGCTTGCTTTCAAATTCTTCTTCATGGTCACCCAGTGTCTTCTTAATATCCTTTATCTCTTTAGCCATATTTTCCTTCCTCTCCTTCAATTGGTTTAGGAGATTTATTTGAACATCTTTGATTTGTTGTTCCAAATTCTGTATCTCCTCTGACATTTTAATTTGTCCCTTTGACTGGGCCATATCTTCTTGTTTCTTAGTATGCCTTATGATATTTTCCTGGTATTTAGGCATCTGATTATCTTGATGAGATTCTGAAGATTGGTTTCCCTCTCTTGTCTAGGATTTTGTTGTTGATTGGGTTCATGTTAAAGCTCTTCTTTGGCACTTGGTTTGTTAGTATTTCCCAGCCAAAACAGGGCCAAGGACTCATACAGGGTCACAGACTGGTTCCAAAGGGCCCTGAGGATAGGGTAAAGAAGTCAGCTTCCCAAGACTGCACTTTCCGAGCCTGCCCAGCAGATGGCACTCCTTGGTAAATAATTCCTTGCAGCCCTACAAAGACAGGGTGCTTTTAGTTCTCTATCCACTCAGCTTCTGACATGGGCTGAAACAATGGTGCAGTGGGTGCTTATCCATTAAGGGCCAAGGCTGTGGGACCCAGCAGTCCAAATCCACCAGAGAACAGCCAGATCAGAACTGTACCATGTCCCCTTTTGTTCCCCGGGAGGATGGCTTCCCCAGCCCACCCAGTTGGCGGCAGCCTGCCAGACAGGGATCCAATTGACTAGAAGCTGCTTGCCTTGAGGTTAGGGGGTGGGTGCCAAGCTCCACGGCTGAGTGAGTCACTTTCTACAGTTCTTCATTCTCTTTGTCCTGCTCTTCCCTGCGGGCTGCATGTTACTCCCCTGGTCTCTGAATCCCAAGAACCACTGCTTTGGACTGTTTGTGCCAAAAGTGGAGGAGTGTTTTTGGTAGAGGAATGAGCCCTGCCACTGCCTATTTAACCATCTTCCCAGAAGTCCGTCTCTGTATTTTCTTGTAAAAGTTTTATAATATTAGTTTTTCTACATAGGTTGTTGTCTCATTTTAAATTAATTTTTGTATATGGTGAAAGGTAGAGGTTCAAATTCATTCTTTTGTATATGGATTTCTAGTTTTACAAACACCATTTGTTGAAGAGACTATTCTTTCCCCTTCACATGTACTTAGCACCTTTGTTGAAAATCAACTTACCATAGATGTGTGAATTTATTTCTGGAGTCTCGATTCTATTCCATTGGTCTAAATGTCTATCCTTATGCTGTACCACACCTATTTTGATTACTATTGCTTTATAGTAGGTTTTGAAATCAGGAAGTGTGGTTCCTCTAACTTTGTTCTTCTTTTTCAAGATGGTTTTGGCTATTTGGAACCCCTTACAATTCCATATGAATTTGATGATCAGCTTTTCCCTATCTTCAAAAAAAGGCTGCTAGAATTTTGATTGGAATGCATTGAATTTGTATATCTCTTTAGGTAGCATTGCTATGTTAACAATATTAAGTCTTCCATTCTGTGAGCACAGAATATCTTCCCATTTATTTAGGTCTTTAATTTCCTTTAGCAACATTTTGTAGTTTTCAGTATATATCTTTCACCTCCTTAGCCTTCTTTTATTTAGCATTTTCTTGAAGGTACATATATTGAATTATATAATATTCAATAGAAAAGTGCACACCAATCATAACTGGTACAGTTTGAAGAATTTATCACAAACTGAACATACCTTGTTTTCCAGCACCCAGATCAAGAAATAGAACATTACCTGTAGCCTTCTTTGTGCCTTCCACTAGTCACTATCTGCCCCCTCCCCAAGGGAAATCCTACCAGTTTATATCAATCAAATTCTAAATCCTAACAGTTTATATCAATTTTGTCTGTTTTGAACTTACATATGTGGAAACATACAGTATACTCTTTTGTGTCTGTCTTCTTTCACTCAACATTATGTTTGTGAGATTGATCTGCATCATTGCCTGTAGTTACAGTTCATTCATTTTCATTCCTTTGTATAAATATGCCACAATTTAATTATCTATTCTAGCATACATGGACATTTGTATTGATTTCAAGTTTTCAGTTATTATAAATACTGCTGATATGAACATTCTTGTACATGGATTCTGGTGAGCATATGTATGCATTTCTGTTGGTTACATGCCTAGGAGTAGAATTCTGTGTCATAGGCTATGGGTATGTTTCACTTTAGTAGACACTGCCAAATAGTATTTGAGAATTGCATTTGTTCCACATCCTTGCCAACATTTGTTTTGTTTTTCTTTTTTTGTAACATTTAGTATTATGTCTTAAATTGAGCCAAGTTAGTGAGTTACCCATGTACTGGTATTTCGTTTTGGTTTTAATTTGTATTACCTTAGTTTCTACTGAGGTGAAACTCCTTTCGTATGTATTGACCATTCACATTTCATTTTATATGAGATACCTGTTCAAGTGTTGCTCATTTTGCTCCTATAAATTGTATGTCTTTTATTTATTGATTTATAGGAGTTCTTTATATCCTCTAAATATGAGTCCTTTGCAGGTTAAATGTGTTACAAAATATTTCCTTCTACTCTGTGGTTTCTCTTTTTCACTTTCTTAATGAAAGGTGTATAAAAATTATATATAAGTACATATATTTATCATATATTGATTTTATATCCAGCAATCTTACTCTTATAATTTATCTGTAATTATTTTGCATTTTCTTTGTACCCAATAATATATAGAATAGTAACAGTTATGTTTCTTCCTTTTCAATACTTATATCTTTCGTTTTTTCCCTTGTGGTATAGTACCAACAGAGCCTATAGTACAATGCATAATAGATGTGATGATGGTGGGCATCTTGATGTCAGTGGACAAACTTTCAACTTTTCACCATTAAGTGTGCTGTTTGTTGTAACTTTTTGGTAGGTTCTCTTCATTAGATTAAGGAAGTTCCTTTTCATTTCTGGTTTTCTAAGCTTTTAAAAAAATTATTAATGTATGTTGATATTTATCAAATTCTTTTCCTGCACCTAGTGAAATGATCATATAATTTTCCCCTTCAATCTGTTACTATAGTGAATTACATTGATTTTTATATTTTTTGAGAGAATTCCAATGGAAAATATTAAAAACACAACTAACTGGGGTTTCTGGGTTGAGTAATGTTCTATTTCTTGACCTGGGTGCTGGGTACACAGTGTGATTGGTTTGTGGAAATTCTCCGAACTGTACATTTATGTAATTTTCAGTATATATGTTATATTTCAATAAAAGTTAAAAAGAAAGGCAACTAATTCCTATTTGAGTATGAAACTCATTCTTCTTAAGTATACCTAAATGCCCCACTTTTCACTCACATCCACCTCCTAAGAGAGGTAGAGATCTGGGTTATTAAAATGGAAGGAAGGCCAAATCTATTAAATGGTGCCCAGCTAACACATTTTATATTCTCAGAGTTAAAAGCCAGTGTGGATCAACTTTGTTTCTCAGTGATTCACTCAAGTCAAAGGAGCTCATGTTTAGTGCTATGCTGAGAAATTCTTCAAGAATTATCTTTTAGGTCATCTTCTCCAGACAATTGTTGTTATCTGGTTTTTGCTATCTTTGCTTTAGCTTTGAGATTCTCCAACATGGTATTTTTTTAATGTGTTGAGATATTCTAAAGTATTTCCATTTCTCCTCTTACAATACCTGTAGATGTTACCTTTTATATGCCTGCAGGAATTGGTGCGGAGTCTTACATTCTGTCTTCAAAATAGGTCTCCATTCTTTCACAGATTTATTTTCAATTTTATTTATTTATTTTTGCTTAGAATTGTGTTGTCAATTCATTTTTAATTTAGGAAGAACTGACATCTTTACTATCTTCCCTCTTTTCATTCAGGACCATGGTAAGCCTCTCCATTATTTCAAGTCTAATTTTATCCCTCTTGGATATCAACGTTCGGTAGTTTTCTCCATATAGGTTGTACATATTTCTTATTAGAATTATTTCTAGTTCTTTTCATGGTTTTTCTGTTGTTATTGTTGCTATTGTGAATGGACCCCCCCCCCCCTTTTTTTTTCATTCAAAAATGAACCTGTGGAGCGATAGGATCTCTACCAACCCCTTTCAGCTGTGAGACTCTATGGTTCCTTGGTTCTATGAGAACATTCTACTCGAGCCTACATTACCCGAACCTGAAGGAAGATGGCAACCCGGAGTCACCAAGCAATGGGCCGCTCTAGCTCGCCTTTGTTCTCCTCTCGGTGACGACTGCGCAGCCGTAGAAGCCTCAGGCCCGTCCCCGCCTCCCCGGTCGCGGGCCCAGCTCGGTAGCGCCGGCGCACTGGCGCGCTCCGTTTACACGCTCTGGGGCCTGTAGACGTCGCGAGTTCCGGCTATCGGTGTCGCCGCCACAGCTCCTGGAGGTTGGTTGCGACGAGTAACGGCGCCAGGACGAGCCCTGTGCTTTCTTCTCCGATATGTACCCGAATTGGGGCCGGTATGGCGGGAGCAGCCACTATCCGCCGCCGCCGGTCCCGCCGCCGCCACCGGTGGCGCTTCCTGAGGCCTCGCCGGGGCCCGGGTACTCGAGCTCGACAACTCCCGCGGCCCCCTCCTCTTCGGGCTTCATGAGCTTCCGCGAGCAGCACCTGGCACAGCTCCAGCAATTGCAGCAGATGCATCAGAAGCAAATGCAGTGTGTGCTCCAGCCCCACCACCTTCCCCCGCCCCCCCTGCCACCCCCGCCGGTGATGCCGGGGGGCGGCTACGGGGACTGGCAGCCGCCGCCGATGCCCCCGCCGCCTGGGCCGGCCCTCAGCTATCAGAAGCAGCAGCAGTACAAACACCAGATGCTTCACCACCAACGAGATGGGCCTCCTGGTTTGGTTCCCATGGAGCTGGATTCTCCCCCTGAATCTCCCGCTGTGCCGCCGGGATCCTACATGCCCCCGTCTCAATCTTACATGCCGCCACCTCAGCCGCCACCCTCGTACTATCCCCCGTCCTCGTCCCAGCCCTATCTGCCTCCCGCTCAGCCTTCCCCTTCGCAGTCCCCACCTTCCCAATCATACCTGGCGCCCACCCCATCTTACTCTTCCTCCTCTTCCTCGCAATCCTATTTGAGCCATTCCCAGTCCTACTTGCCTCCTTCTCAGGCATCGCCTTCCCGCCCCTCCCAGGGCCATTCTAAGTCCCAACTACTAGCTCCACCACCACCGTCAGCCCCTTCTGGGATTAAGACCACTGCCCAGCAAGAGTCTTTGGAGAGTGGGGCCAAGAACAAGAGTTCTGAACAGCAGCAAGCCGCCCCGGAGCCAGATCCGTCTACAATGACTCCACAGGTAAGAAAGCGTCTGTCAGAACCGCATCTTTCTCCTTGAGGGCCGTAGGTGAGCAGGCCTCAGGGCTTTAACCAATGCTTAGCCGTTCCAGTACACAGTGACTAGCTAATTTACACCCCAAAGGATTCCACCATAGCCTTACAGCCAACTTTTAAATTAGATAAATGTGGATTACTAAAAGAATCTTGTTTAAAAATGTTGCTAGACACCACAGAATAGTGGGATGGTTCAAGTTACTTCTCAGATATATTCCGGGTTTCCTTCCACCGGCCTCCTAGATTTGTTGCAAAGGACCTTGTTTTAAAATTGTATTTTAAATTCAAATTTCTGTGTGAGAGGCAACATATAGAAGAAGCTTCTCAAAGGATTGACACTTGAAATATATGTAAACCTTACGACCCAGCTAGCTTAAAAAAAAAAAAAAAGTATTTGGGGACCACTGATAGTTCTCAGCTTTCCGAATTAGGAGGCCTCAGCAAATGAAGGATAAATGTCATATTAGAGGCATCTTAATTATGCTTATAGATGCATACTGAAGTTTTATAGTTTATTCTCAAAATGCACTTACTCTGTCAATACATAGATTTGTCTCTAGACGTTTGATCCTTTTCCGGGGCCTGTTGGTCCATTTAAGGAACTGATCCATATGTCTTTTCCTCACATCACTTATAGTTTATATAAGTTTAAGGTAGTTTTAAGACATGACCAATTTGCTGCGTTCATCGTTGTTACCATGAACACCAAAGTAACATCCTTGGAATTAGGCCAAGGTAAAAAAAAAGAAAAGTTTGTTATGTCCCTTCATTAGAATATTAGTAGCGAGAGAGCCATTCCTCTCTCTGTTTAAAGTGATGCGTCCCACAGAATGATCAAAGATTGACAGGGTAAATAGAGGTAATAAATGAATTCCTCTATTGAGAAGGAAGGTAGAACTAAAGGGGAATAAATGATTTGTTACGATTTCTTAAAATAGACACTTTTAGCAATTACTAACCCAGATACACTAACCATTTTTGGTTATTGAAGAGAATCTTCTAATATACAAGCCCATATATGCGTATAAAAGATTTTCAGAAGGTAGGGATGTAGTATTCTAATTTTACAGTGCTTTGGCATTAGAAATCAAGAATGAGGCAAATTGTTTTAAGGAATGATACTTGGCACACCATCAGAAAACACTTGAGATGCCAGGATAAAGCAGTAAATATGTGATTCTGTTGGTTTATGCCAAATTAGTTCCATCCCTCCAGGTTATTTCCTCCACATTCCTCTGTTACATAGACAGAATTTCTGGCCCCTTTCCCACTCCACTCTGAAATTTCTAGTGTTTTGTTGTCACATGCTCTCAGAGTTAGTTCGAGCCAAAATATGACATTTATATCCTCATCTCTACTGTGCTGTTTTTCTGACCTTTTAGAGTGACAAATGAATTGGATTTTTTGGATTACATGTTTTGGCTTTTTATGGGGACACTATCAAATGGTCCTTAATATAAATACTGACCACAAATGCTACTTTTACTTTTCTACCTTTGTATCCTTGTCTATAGTAAATTTCTTTCAGTACCTTGAATATTTAGTGCCTCCAGTTCTTTGGTGAGAGCTAGAAAGACAGTGGTAGAAGATGAGACTTGAGAGGTATGCATGGGCTAGGTCTAGAAGGCCACGTTAAGCCTGCTTAGTCTTTTCTCCCTCTGTCTAGGATTCATCCCGACCTCATCTACCCTCCCTGTCTCCTTAGAGGAAGTCTCTTCAAGGCACATCTCAAATAGGGTCTCCATGAAGCTGTGACTGAGCGTGACCATTTGGTTTTGTTCTGTTGTTCTGATTCTAAGTCCCTTGCAGACAGGGACTGTCTTGCTCATCTTTTTTATCCCCTGTAGCACCTAGGACAGTGCCATGAAGATTTGTTGACAAGATACAAGAGTTGTCGTGTTCTAGACTTAGAAAACTTTCATTTGTTAGTTGATAAATATTTTTTTCCATGCCAATGCCAATCTCTTGACAATTAACCCTTCTATATATTTATTATTCTTTGATTCATATTTTATGTTTGGAATATATCATTTAAAAATATTTATGATGAAAGATTTTAAACATACATAACATTAAAGTAAGAAAATTATGATTCTCACCCCTCCCCCATATACCCATCATTCAAATTCAGCATCTGTCAGGAGTTTGCCACTTTTACTTCACTTAGGTTTTTTGTATTGCTGCTACTGAAATATTTTAAAGCAAATCTTAGATGTCATGTTATTTCATCCCTACATTCTTTTTTTTAATTCAAGTTTATTGAGATATGTTCACATACCATGCAGTCATACAAAGCGTACATTCAGTTCACAGTACCATTATATAGTTGTGCATTCATCACCAAAATTAATTTTTGAACATTTTCATTACCACACACACAAAAATAATAAGAATAAAAATTAAAGTGAAAAAGAGCAATTAAGTAAAAATCACTGGGTGCCTTTTTTTTTTGCCCCCATTTTTCTACTCATCCATCCATACACTGGACAAAGGGGAGTGTGGTCCATATGGCTTTCCCAATCACATTGTAACCTCTCATAAGCTATATTTTTATACAATCATCTTCAAGATTCAAGGGTTCTGAGTTGTAGTTTGATAGTTTCAGGTATTTACTGCTAGCTATTCCATATTGTGCTAAAAATGGTTGTCCGTATTGTGCGTAAGAGTTCACACGAGAGTGACCTCTCGGCTCCTTTTGGAATCTCTCTGCCACTGAAGCTTATTTCATTTCCTTTCCCATCCCCCTTTTGGTCAAGAAGATGTTCTCCATACCACGATGCCACATCTCTACATTCTTAATTAGGCGTCTCTCTTCAATAAACGAATTATAACACCTAAAAAAATTAATAGTGTCTTGGTATCCTCTAGTACCTGATTCATATTCATGTTTCCCCAGTTGTCTCATCACACTATCAGAATTCACAATAATTCCTTCATCTTATCCAATAACCAGTCCATGTTAAAATCCCTCAAGTAACTCAGTAATGTTTTTTACACTTGGCTTGTTCAAATTAGGATCCAAAAGGGGTACACAGGAGTCTAGATCAAGGTTTCTCAGCCTTAGCATTATAGACATTTTGAGCAGGATAATACTTTGTTGTGGAGCAATGTCCATTATAAGATGTTTAGCAGTATCTCTGGCTTCTACTTGCTGGATGCCAATAGCCCCCAGTTGTGACAAACAGAAATGTTTCTAGGCAGTGTTTCCAGACATTGCCAAATGTACTCTGAAGGGCAAAATCACCCTTGATTGAGAACCCCTGATCTAGATTCAGTCCTCTATCCTCTACCCGCCTCCCGTGCCATTAAACTTGATGGAAAATCTGTCAGTTATCCTGTAGAATGTCCCCATTCTGGATTTATCTGTTTGCTTTCTCGTGATGGTGTTTGGCTTGTTCCTCTCTCTTCCATGTTTTTTGGCAAACTAGAAGTTAACCCTGAAGGCTTTGTAAATTTAGGTTCAGCTTTCTTTTGGCAAATGTGTGCCATAGGTGGTGCTCTATACTTCATATGCATCCCAACAGAAGGCCCACTTTGCCTGGATGTGCAACTGTTAGCAGTGCCCAGGTTGATCAGTAGGTTCAGGTGGTAACAGTCTGGTCCCTTCACTATAACGCTTCCCATCAGTGTTGCATCTAATGGGTCATGCATTGATGGTCTCTACCTGAATAAATTGTTTCAGTAGTGGTTCCAACATGGTGATATTTCCACCATTTCTTCCGCATTTATTTCCTTCATGAAGTAGGGCTGTTGGGTTGGAAATACTGTTAGTGTAAGAAAGACAAGATAAATTCCTTATTGTTTCCATCTAATATCTAGATTTCAGAGTAAAGCATTGATGATTTAATGAAATGCATCTTTTTTGAAGTACTGACTTGTGTGTGTCTAAAAGATTCACTAGGTAAAGTGCATTATAGCCTTTTTTCATGAATTGTGATTTTATTTATCCTTTTATTAAAGCAACTTATTTAGGTAAAGCTGTTGACCTTGAGTAGAGTTTTTAGGGTTGTCACTTATTTAACATTCAAGTATTTATTGATTAGCAACTGTATGTCAAGTACTGTGCTTGGTACTGGAGATGAAATGCTGAATAAGATGGACGTGGTACCTGTCCTCATTGACTTGTTGTTCCAGTGGTAAAGAAAGACATTTGATAATTAAGAGAAGTGCAAGATGCTATAGGAGTGTATCTAATATATATATTATAAACGTCACTAAACTGTTCCATAAGGACAAAGCCTTTTTTAGCCCACCACTGAATTTACAGGATGTAGCACATGGTAGGTGAAGAACAAATATTTATTAAATGATTGGCTGTAGCTAGGAGCTCTAACCTAATTGAAGAGGCCCCATTTTGTAAGTGATATTTAAGGGAAACCTGGAGGATGGATAGGAACTAATTAGAGTTCAAAGAATTAAGCTCAGTGAGGCTTACTGAAAGCTCAGGGTGAGAATGGTAGACATGGACCAGATCAGGTCCTTTTCCTGATTATTAAGAATTTTATCCTAGGGGAGGTGAGAAGCCAAATGATTTTAAATAGGTGAGTGTGACAGACTGGCATTTTTGAAAGTTCACTCTGATTTCAGTGTGGAGACTGGAATAGAAGGGAGCAAGAGTGATTTAGAGAGAATAGTTATTGAAGTAATCCAGCAACAAATAATAATGGATTGATCTTGGATGGTGAGAGTTGAGACAGAAAGAAGTGGACAGACTGGAAAAATAGGTGCTCCAAGGATGATTCCTGGATTTCTGGGATGAGCTGCTAAGTGGCTAGTAGTTCCAGGACTAAAATAGGAAACCCTTGAGGAAGAGGAAAAACAATTTTGGGAATGAAGAGGAAATGATGAGTTAACTTTTAGACATACTAAGTTTGAGGTCCTTAAGACATAAGATTCCAAATGGAGATATCCAGTTGGATGTTAGATATAGGTCTGGGGTCTAGGAGAGAGATTTGAGAGACATGATAGATTTGTGTGTCATCAGCATAAAAATGGTATTTGAAGGCACAGAAATAAATGAGATCTCCTAAGAGGAGTGTGTGTAGACTAAAAACAGCTTAAAGGGCATTGAGCCTCATCCTTTGGAATGGCAGTATCTAAGGGAACCAATTGAGGAAAGACCAAATAAGTAGATGGAAAATCAGAACAGTGTAGTGCCACAGAAGTGAAGGGAAGACTTTGTCTAGAAGGAAGGAGGGGTCAGATGTGTGAAATACTGCTAAGAGGTCAAGCACGGTGAAGATTGCAAGTCGTCTTTTGCGTTTACTGACGTGTAGATTATTGTTGATCTTGGCAGGAGCAGTTTCATAGTGACTGAAGCTATATTGCATTGATTTGAGGAGTGATGGCAGGTGAGGAAATGGGAATGTTGAGTATAGACATCTCTTTCAAGAAGTTTGACTGAAAGAGAGAGAGAATAAGGGCAGGAGGTGGAGGAAGAGGTGAAATAAAAGAGCTTTTTTTTTTAAGATGAGGACTAGGATTATCTGGTGACCCTAATTCCAGGAGTAGCATGTAGACATCAAAAATATTTGAAATAAATGTAGGTGAAATGAATTCTTAAATGAAAATTCGGTTAATTATTTTACCAGTCCCTCCCCCCCTTGCTTTAGGATCTAAGACATACAACATTTAGTATTACAGCCATTTATAATAGTTTAACCTGAAGGGAACCTTCCAAATTAATCTTTAAAATAGAACACATACACACACTTTGTACTCCCCTCCTTTATATTCCTTGCTTGGAAAATCATTTAGTACCTAATTCATTACTCTACAGGTAGCAAGTGGTTGGTAATAAATTAGCATCTTTTTTGGTGGATAAATTAGCTGAATAAATTAGCGTCTTAGTTGGTGAAGATATTTGTAACAAGTAGTTCTTTTTTTTTTTTTCCTTGTTCTTGGCTTGCTTTTTTTTTTAGTACAGTTTTATTGAGATACAGTCACATACCCTACAGTCGTCCACAGCGTACAATCAGCTGTTCACAGTACCATCATATAGTTGTGCATTCATCACCAGAATGAACTTTTGAATGTTTTTCTTACTCCCCCAAAAACAGAATAAAATAAAATAAAAATAAAAGTGAAAGTAAAAAATAACACCCAAGACATTCTATCCCCCGTCATCCCACCTTATTTTTCATTTAGTTTTTGTCTCCATTTTTCTACTCATCTGTCCATACACTGGAAAAAGAGAGTGTGAGCCACGAGGTTTTCACAATCACACAGTCACACCCTGTAAGCTACATAGTTACGCAATTGTCTTCAAGAATCAAGGATACTGGGCTGCAGTTCAACAGTTTCAGGTATTTCCTTTTAGCTATTCCAATACACTAAAAACTCAAAAGGGGTATCTATATAACGCAAAAGAATGCACTCCAGAGTGACCTCTTGACTCCATTTGAAATCTCTGAGCCAATGAAACTTTCATTTCACTTCCTCCTTTTGGTCAAGAAGATTTTCTCAATCCAGGCTCATCCCAGGAGTCATGTCCCACGTTACTAGGGAGATTTATACCCCTGGAATTCAAGTTCCATGTAGTGGGGAGGGCTGTGAGTTCACCTGCCATGTGGGCTTAGAGAGAGAGAGGCCACATCTGAGCAGCAAAGAGGTTCTCTGGGGGAGACTCTTAAGCACAATTATAAGTAGGCTCAATCTCTCCTTTGCAGCAATAAGCTTCACAAGGGCATGCCCCAAGATCGAGGTTTCATACTACCAAACTGTCAGTCCTCAGCGTTTTCGAGGGCGCTAGTTAACAACCCAGGTCGAGAAGTCCAACATTCTCATTCTTCCCCAGTTCCCTACGGGTTCCTGCAAATATATCCTCATTCTCTGCTCAAATTACTTTGGGATGTATTGGAATTTCACACTAACATGTACAAACCTACCAGATCTCATTTCCTATTCAAAGTTTCATTTAATTATTTGTAGTAATAACTCCCTCCATTCAGTCTCTTTTAAATCTGTTTTTAAGTCATCTATGCTATGATTTTCTCCTACTAATGAACCAACAATCCATATGAGATGGAGTTGTCTGATAAGATAGGGCCATCAGAGGAATTGGCTTCTAGTCACAGCTTCATAAGGAAGTCCAGGCAGATTTTTTCCTTGCGAACATGGAGAGCTCTTCTCTTGGGGTCACTGAAGACATTTCTGGGTCTTGTCATTATTCACTTGTAAAGCTTCAAACATATATTGAAGCCTAGTCCTAGAGTTGAATTAGATCTGGTTTCTGCTTATTGGGATCATATTAAATAGAAATTGGCATATGAGGTTTACTGCTGTCAATTAATCAACAAGTACTTGAGCCATTAACAAGGTTCTTAACTCTGGGCCATGTCTAAACCAAAGATAGGAAGCATGAAACTAAGGTGGGTACAAATTGATAAAGAATCTAGAAGTGCACAATCTTTATATCTGTAGCCTCTACTTTGAAAGATAGTTGGCATTTTGTAACCTTTAATTATGCTATCAGAGCAACTAAGAAAGAAATCTATTAATTTCTGTTTGAACGGGACTGAGTTTAATTTTTTGAACTCAAGGATAAGCCTGTTTTCAGTATTTTCATAAATAATGGAAGAAAGATGAAAGTAGATACTATATTGTTGTTGACTATCATAGTCAATGTGCACTGTTCTTATTTTGATCGCTAAAAGTGATTATACCTAGGAGCTAATGATACATGTTTTACAATTAAAAACAAAACAAAAAGCCAGTCAAGTGCCAAAAGTTAGTGAGGTAAAACTAATTCTTCCCAATAGATTGGAACAAATTTCAGGGTCAAAGAAATGAGTGGTCTAGAAGGGAAGTCTTCAGGTGATCAACTATTTTGATGTTCTGCTGTGTGCTCCATCACTAGGCTTAAGCACCAGATACATGAAACATGTCTCCCCCAAGAAAATTTCTATGAGAGAAAAAACAGTTAACAAAATAGTATGTTTAATAAGAAATAAGTATATAGTATGTATATTTTATTTATCTGTTTGCAAAATTTGGAAGGTTAAATAATAAAATATTAACATTATAGGAAATCCTGGTTATCCAAAGATAATTAGATTAGTAGATGGCCAAATAAAATCCATTTATTACAGGGATGAAAAGTTCATTATAAAAAGTAAAAAAAATTGATTGGGGCACAGTCTTGAAATGCAAAGCTCAAAATTATGAAAATGTTTTAAGTATTCAGTGGAATTGTTATGAATGAAATTATAGCTGAATCCTAGAGTGAACAAATAATAAAGTATAGGTTGTTTCTGTGCTATAGTTATATTTGTGACAAAATTGAATGACAACATTACATATTATCTTTATATATATGTGTGTGTGTGTGTGTGTGTGTGTGTGTGTGTGTGTGTGTGTATGTATTTTTTTTTTCTTGGGATTTATAAATTTTCAATCTTTGATATTTAGATCATTCCCTTTTCAGTTGCTATTGTAAAAGTTTCCTTTGGTTGTTAACTGGCATGACTTCTGCCAGATCCTAATCTGTCATTAATGAGTTCAGAAGGTCTGCAGCATCATTTTTATCAATTTCATAAAATCTTGCATCCTTTTAATAATCTCACCTTTGTAATGAAGGTATATGTTAGTGTTAATCATAGAGATATATAGGGAAGTTCATTACTGAATGTTTTACTGTTATGACAACTTGTATTTTCCTTATGCAACCTTGTCACCATGGGGAATTATATAATGAATGTGGAATAACGAGGACCCTGTAGTTATTTCTGCATGGTGAGATTTTTTTTAAGTTGATTTTAGTTAATTAATATTTGCTTATTTGTATTTTCTAATTTTTTTCTCCTTTGAACTTATTACTCTTATAAGAGTTATGAAAGTGTTATAAGAATTTTTAAATGGAACAAAACCAAGCCTCCAGAAAATTAAATTAAAGTATAATTTGGATGACAAGGCTGAGACTTCTAACCTAATTAGAAAGTATTTTAAAACACAGCATGTTCTCATGTATATGTGTATACCTGACTATGGATAGACTGATGGTAAAACAGGTATTTGAAAGAAGGAGGAGCAGTGAAGAAGAGAGGAGGTAGGCCTATTTGGTTATAGTCACTAATTATAGGACTCTTTAGGATAAATATGAACGACTAAGCACACGTTAAAAACAAGGAACTGTTGAAAAAGTTTACTTTGATCATTTATCAAAAAGTCTTCCCACCTCCAAGTGCATGTATTTTAAGAGAGTAGAGAAGTATGTTAAATTCATATATATGGTTTAATTTAAATTTATAAATTGAGGAAGGAAATGAAAATTTTCTCTAGCCCATTATTGATTAAGATACTGTTTTAATTAGTTATCTTTCTTAGTTCAGCTTTGCATTTTCTTACATATAGGCACATGAACACAGACACAAATTGTAGCTCCCTGTGTCAGCTCCAAGTTGCAGAGATACAAGTACTGCCAATTAAAATTCTTAAAAATGGTTTCTGTTGTAGGAACAGCAGCAATATTGGTACCGACAGCACCTGCTTAGTTTGCAGCAAAGGACAAAAGTGCATTTACCGGGACACAAAAAGGGTCCTGTCATAGCAAAGGATACACCAGAGCCAGTAAAAGAAGAAGTTATGGTACCCGCTACCAGTCAAGTTCCAGAACTCCCTCTGTCTGAGGACCCCCCATTACCTCCCCCTAAAGAAGAGGTGCCACCTCCTCTCCCACCTGAGGAACCCCAGGTAACATATACTTAAGTATTTGGTATTCACTAAATTTTGACATTTTTTTTCTGGTTTACTTATGCACATCTTTGTACACAAATGGTATATAGTTTCATGTGGTTTTTTGTTTGTTCACCAACCCCCCCTTTTTAATGGTGTATTACTCAGAAAAACAGAACCAACAAGAGATTATTTATATGTATAATATTTATATGTATAATATTTACATGTATGTATATGTAAGAGGTTTGTTATAGAATTGGCTCACATGACCATGGTGATTGGCAAGTCCACATCTCTTAAGGCAGGACACAATTTGGGAACCCAATGGTGAGGCTGAAGTTCCCAGGAGAAGCTTGTTGGCTTTAAATTAGCATGTGTGGTTACTGATATCATAATTGGAGAGTACGGTATTAGAGGATGAGTTTCATTCCAGTAAGAGATGCTTGAGGAAACCAGTAAAAGAATGGATGATGAACAGTTGATAAATTTTATTGTAGATCCAAGACTAAAACACAGGTGAAGATGAGGGTAAAAGAGTAACATATAGATGCAATACATGTATTTTTTGCTATTTTAAATGGAATATTTTTACTGAAGTTTAATGCACATAGAGAAAAGTACAAAAATTACAGTTACATAGTTTGATGAATTTTCACAAAGAAATCACCCCTGTGAACTGCTTGCATGGTCAAAAAATAGAGCATTACCAGCTAAAACTAAAGTTCCACATCCCAGGAAATCTCGTTAGTTCTGGGAGAGCCCTCCTGTGAAGGCTGCATGTAGCCCTTCCGTTCTGTACTATGTTCCTAAGTAACCAAGACCCTGAAAAATATTGATGAGATTTGCATGCATCTGAATGAATATAAATGGGTATAAACAAAATGTATTGTTTGGTGACTGGATTATTCCATTCAACATTATGATTAGGAATTAATCCATGTTGCATGACTATTCCTCCAATTTATTCAAATCACTATCTTTTTTTAAGGGTTCCCTCTTTGTGTTGTACAGTCCTATGCATTTTTAAATTTTTTTCTGGTAATATACATGATCTAAGATTTCCCCCTTTTAATTACATTCAAGTATATAATTCAGTGCTGTTAATTATGTTCCCAGTGTTTGTTACCATCACCACCATCTATTACTAAAACTTTTCATCACTTCAAATAGAAACTCTGTACAATTTAAGCATTAACTCCCCATTCCCCATTTCCTACCCCCCACCATGGCCCCTGGTAACCTGTATTGTATTTTCTGATATGAATTTGCTTATTCTAATTATTTCAGATCAATGAGGTCATATAATATTTACCCTTTTGTGTCTTATTTCATTCAACATGATGTCTTAAGGGTTCATCCATGTTGTTGCATGTATCAGAACTTCATTCCTTTCTACAGCTGAATAAATTCCATTGTATGTATATACCACACTTTGTATATCCATGGGTCAGTTCCTGGACACTTGGATTGCTTTCATCTTTTGGCAGTTGTTAATAATGCCACTATGAACATCAGCGTGTAAATATGAATAAATCACAATCTATAATTTTTAATGTTGGATGCTTAGATTGTTTGCAGTTTGAGGCTATTGTGAATTATGATACTATGAAAATTCTTGTATATGTCTTTGCACATAAGTATACATTTTTGTTGAGTATATGCCCGGGAGTAAAGTTGCTGAGTCACAGGAAATGCATAAGTATGGCTTTAGTTGATACCAACCAAACCATTTCCAAAGTGATCACCCACTAGCAGTGAATGATCCAGCTGCTCCAATCCATGCCAACACTTGGCATCCTATTTAATTTTAGTCATTCAGTTGGGTGTTTTGAAGCATCTTGTTGTGGTCTCCCACACAAAGAGGAGTTTTTTTGTGGTGGTTGTGGTTGAATGCATGTGTTTTTTTTTTAATTCAATTTTATTGAGATATAGTCATACACCATACAATCCATCAAACTATACAATCAGTGGCTCACAGTATGATCACCACAATCAATTTTAGAACATTTTCATTACTCTAGGGAAAAAAAGAGAGAGAAAACCCAAAACATTCCATAACCCTTATCCCCCCATCATAGATCCCTACCATTGGTGTGGTACATTGGTTACTGCTTATGAAAGAATATTAATATATTACTGTTTTAACAATAGTCCATAGTTTGTGATAGGTTTGTTTTTTCCCATATACCACTCTGTTATTAACTCCTTATAATAGTTTTGTACATTCATTCTAGTTCATGGAAGAAATTTTTTATATTTGTATTGTTAATCTCAGTCATCATTTTGTTTGTTTTTAAATTCAGTTTTACTGAGATATATTCACATACCATACAGTCATCCATGATGTGCAATCAGGTGTTCACAGCACCATCATAGAGTTGTGCATTCATCACCCCAATCTATTTTTGAACATTTTCTTACACCAGAAAGAATAAAAATTAAAAAAAAAAAAGTAAAAAAGAATACCCAAATCATCCCCCCATCCCACCCTATTTTTTCTTTAGTTTTTGTCCCCATTTTCCTACTCATCCATCCATATAAAGGGAGTGTGATCCACAAGGTTTTCACAATCATGCTGTCACCCCTTGTAAGCTATATAGCTATATAATCATCTTCAAGAGTCAAGGCTACTGGGTTGGAGTTTGATAGTTTCAGGTATTTACTTCTAGCTGTTCCCATACATTAAAACCTAAAAAGGGATATCTTTAGTGTGTAAGAATGCCCACCAGAGTGACCTCTTGACTCCATTTGAAATCTCTCTGCCACTGGAACTTTATTTCGTTTCATTTTGCATCCCCCTTTTGGCCAAGAAGATGTTCTCAATCCCATGATACCGGGTCTGGATTCATCCCCAGGAGTCATATCCTGCATTGCCAGGGAGATTTACACCCCTGGGAGTCAGGTTCCATGTAATGGGAGGGCAGTGAGTTCGCCTGCAGAGTTGGCATAGCTAGAGAGAGAGGGCCACATCTGAGCAACAGAGAGGCACTCAGGGGGAGACTCTTAGGCATAATTATAAACAGGTGTAGCTCTCCTTTGCAGTACGAGCTTCATAAGGGCAAGCCCCGAGATAGAGGGCTGGGGCATACCAAACTGTCAATCCTCAGTGTTTGTGAGAACGTCAGCAACAACTCAGGTGAGGAAGTCTTAACACTTTTGCATTTTCCCCCAGCTCCTCAGGGGGCTTTTCATACATATTTTTATTCTCTGCGCAAGTTACTTTGGGATGTTAAACCCATGTTTTAACCTCTGTCTTGTCTTCTGGTGGCATATATGATTCTAAACATCCCCTATCAGCCACAAACCCATACCATTCAGCACTGTTAATTATACTCGTAATAATGTGCTACCGTCACCTCTATCCATTTCCACTCATTTAAATTCAACCTAGTTAAAAATTCTGCACATCTTAAGCAACTGCTCCCCATTCTCTAGCCTCATTCTATCTCCTGGTAATGTATATTCTAGATTATATGTCTGGGAGTGTAAATAGTATAATTAGTTCATATTAGTGAGATAATACAATATTTGTCCTTTTGTGTCTGACTTACTTCACTCAAGATAATGTCCTCAGGTTTCGTCCATGTTGTCGCATATTCAGGATCATTTGTTTTTTTGTATATTTTCTTTTGTTTTAAACTTTTGGTTATAGTAATGTAAATACAACTCAAATTTTCCCATTTTAACAACTTTCAAGTGTACAATTCAGTGGTAGTAATTACATCATGCATCTTTAAGTACATATAAAATTCCATTTGTGGACTAATCAGTTGTATGCCTTATCAGGTTTAGAAAGGGATTTTTTTTCCTGGTTTAATTAAGAGTGAAAAATTAGACACTCCTCTGAATTGAGTGGCCCTAAGCCACTAAAGGCATGCCAAGATGGTTTTATATAGACAGCACAAGGCAGTAGTTCAGATTTAGAGTGAAGTTGCCCAGGCTGGAGTCCAGGCACTGCCACTTGGTGGTGGTTACTTTGGGCACTAGTTAACCATCCTGTATTTAAATGGATGCATCTTCAAAATGGGCGTATTTAAACAGTGGCTATCTAATAGAGCTGTTGAAGCATTAAGTGTTATGATTTTTGTCACTAAGCATAATGAGAAGCACATAGACAGTTCTCACATTGGTCCAAAGATCATTGTTCTCTCAAATGCCTTATGTGTAAGCTTTATTGAAACATAATGATTAAATTGGTGAAAAGTGACTAAGGTCAAAAAGAATGGGATTACATGAAAGCTTTTCATAGAGTGAAAGGATGATAATTGTAAGTCCACTTTCTGCTGAGGAAATGGTTTCCTATTTAGAAAAGGTAAGATTATTGCAATGAAGACTATGGAATTTAGAAATTCTTTTGTGTCAGTATCCATGTAACAGTAGAGATAAAGCTGGGTGTTTTATCTAAAGATAGAAGGGCTTGTCTCAGTCAGCCAAAGTTGTAGGGATCCTGGACTTTGTAGTACATTTATGAAATATTCAGTTTTTTGATTAATTTGGTTATCATTTTGTGATTCATACAAAAATGTAGCTTTTTTTTAATATTTAGTCTGAGGACCCAGAAGAAGATGCCAGGTTAAAACAGTTGCAGGCTGCAGCAGCACATTGGCAGCAGCACCAGCAACATCGAGTTGGCTTCCAGTATCAGGGAATAATGCAGAAGCACACTCAGTTACAGCAGATCCTACAACAGTACCAGCAGATTATACAGCAGCCACCACATATACAGGTGAGTACTTCCTCAGGTGACAAACAGGAAGTTGTCCTGAGAAGTTAAAAGTATTAATTCCTGAAAGAGGTCTGAGTGTGAAGTACTAAAGATAGTGAGTGTTGCCAATTAGATATTTCCCAAGGGGTGCCCAAGTAGTTAACTGTCACATTACCTGGAGGCTTGGGAAATGGGGTATAATGTAAAGACCCTTGAGGAGGGGTGGTTTATTGGAGTCTCCTGATCATGGCAACTGAAGCCCAACATTAGAATGCTATTGCTGAGGGACTTAAGAACCAGGGATTTTTACCATATGCAGGCATACCTTGGAGATATTGTGGGTTTGGTTCCAGGCCACCACAGTAAAGCAGATATCACAGTAAAGCAAATCACGTGAATTTTTTGGTTTCCCAGTGCATATGAAAGTTATGTTTACACTATACTGTAGTTTATTAACCGTGCAGTAGCATTATGTCTAAGAAAGCAATGCACATACATTAATTAAAAAATACTTTATGGCCAAAAAATAATAACTATCGTCTGAGCCTTCAGTGAATCATACTCTTTTTGCTGGTGGAGGGTCGTGCTTTGATGTTGATAGCTGCTGACTGATCAGGGTGGTGTGGTTGCTGAAGGTTGGCTTGGCTGTGGCAATTTCTTAAAATAAGACAGCAATGAAGTTTGCTGCTAATGACTCTTCCTTTCATGAAAGATTTCTCTATAGCATGCAAGGCTGTGTGATAGCATTTCATCCACAGTAGAACTCCTTTCAAAATTGGGGTCTATCCTCTCAAACCCTCCCACTGCTTTATCAACTAAGTTGATAACAATATTCTAAATCCTTTGTTATCATTTCAACAAAGTTCACAGCATCTTCACCAGGAGTAGATTCTATCTCAAGAAACCATTTTCTTTGCTCATCATAAGAAGCAACTCCCCACCCGTTCAAGTTTTATCATGAGATTACAGCAGTTCGGTCTCTGCTTCTAATTCTAGTTCTCTTCCTATTTCCACCACATTTGCTGTTACTTCCTCCACTTATGTCTTGAATCCCTCAATGTCATCCATGAGGACTGGAATCAGCTTCTTCCAAACTCCTGTTAATGCTGATATTTTGACCTTCTCCTATGAATCATGAATGTTCTTAATGGTATCTAGAATGGTGAATCCTTTCAGATGGTTTTCAATTTACTTTACCCATATGCATCATAGGAATCACTATCTATGGCACTATAGCTATAGCCTTATGAAATGTGTTTCTTAAATACTAAGACTTGAAAGTTGAAGTGACTCCTTGATCCGTGGGCTGCAGAATGATGTGCTAGCAGGCATGAAAACAAGATTCTTATTGTACATCTCCATCAGAACTCTTGGGTGACCAGGTGAATTGTCAGTGAGCAGTACTGTTTTGAAAGGAGTCTTTTTTTTTTCTGAGCAGTAGATCTCCACAGTGGGCTTAAAATATTCAGTAAATTATGTTTTAAACAGATGTGCAGTCATCTAGGCTTTATTATTCCATTTATAGAGCACAGGCAGAGTAGATTTAGTTTAGTTCTTAAGAGCCCTAGGATTTTCTGAATGATAAATGAATATTGGCTTCAACTTCAGGTTACCAGCTGCACTAGCCCCTAACAAGAGAGAGAGCCTATCTTTTGAAGCTTTGAAGCTCGGCATTGACTTCTTCAGTCCAGCTATGAAATTCCTAGATGGAGTCCTCTTCCAATATAAGCCTGTTATGTCTACACTGAAAATCTGTTGTTTAGTGTAGCTGCCTTCATCAGTCATCTTGCTAGATCTTCTGTATAACTTGCTGCAGCTTCTACATTAGCGCTTGTTGCTTCACCTTGTACTTTTATGTAATGGAAATGTCTTTTTTCCTTAAACATCATGAACCAACCTCTGCTTAGCTTCAAACTTTTTTTCTACAGCTCCCTCACCTCTCTTGCCTTCATAGAATTGAAGGAGTTAAGACTTTGTTCTGGATTAGGCTTTGGCCGAAGGGAACGTTGTGGCTGGTTTGTCCTATCCAGACTACTACAACTTTCTCCACATTAACAATAAGGCTGCTTCACTTTCATATCATTCTTGCATTCACTGGAGTAGCCTTTCTAATTTCCTTCAAGAACTTTTCCTTTGGGTCAAAATGGCTCTGCTGTTGCAGCATCAGGCTGGTGGCTGGATGGTGTTTGAAAATGGTATCACAGTGCTGCAGGGTTCAATAAACTGGAGTTAATACGAGATGATACAACAGCAAGAATAAAGATGTAAAAGAAGCCATAAGAAGACATTCTGAGAACCTTTATAATGACAGGGTGTTTTGCATTAAGAGAGCACTGGACCTAACCATGAGACAGCAGCTCTTGCCTAAAGAGCAGTGGACAAAATATGAGGAGGATAAATTCTATCTTAAACCATCTCTGAAAGAAGCTATTTGGGAAAGAAAAGAGAGAGAGGAACGGGCAAAGAAATAATCACGTAATTGAAATGTGGATGCAGCTGGTCCCCAAAGTATTTTTATGAAGTTGGTAAAACCTAAAATGTACAATTTAAGAACTATTTGGGCTACAAATATATTACTTTAAACAAATATCAATTGTAATCATTGGAGTTTTTGAATTCTAAATTATAAAAATCTTAACTACTGATTTCACTTATCTGTTATAACTCTTTACAAACTTCTAAGCTATATTTAGTTAGTGTTTAATTGCTTCCTGGGGCTGAGAGAGAACACTTTAATCAATTCTCACCAGTTGGATAACCCCAATTTACTAAAGGAAATAATGTTACACCAAGTAGAATAGTCACCTTTATATTGCCTTTATAGGTTAGCAAGGTGCTTGAAGCCAGACCATAAGGGCCTGACTTGCAGGTATGAAATGGAGCAAGAAACAAGTGCCAGTACTTGATTTCACCTGAAGTAAATAGAGCAGTCCAGCAGACTGGCTTTCATATTTCATGAGTCTTCAGTAGAATGAAATGAAAGAGAAAGGATTCACTCCCCAGTGTGCTAAGATTAGGAAGCAGCCCCATTTCATGACTCTTCAACCACAGGCTTTCAAAGTATTTTATTTTGTATCCTACTGATAAAAAATCATGCTTATAGCCCCAATATGGAGATTTATAAATCATGTATGTATTCCTATGCTATATATATATTAGAAAGCAAAAAGTAGACATTAGAAAAATAAAGATTTAAAGACAAATTATACTTTCTCCCCTTATCTAAGTGACTTGTCCACTCTCAGAACTATTGTTATTTAAAAAAAAAAAAAAGTTGTTATAAAATATATTGTGAGGACTGAACATGAGTAATAGTTAAAAGTTTTAAGGTTTTAGGTTGACTACCTTGAATATAAACTAGAACTATTAGATAATGTCCTTCCCACTCCTAAATTCTGAAGCACTTTCTTTGTTGGTAGTGAAAGGGATGGAAGCACGAAAAGCAGGGAAGGGATTGTGTGAAACCCACAGTGCTCCACGGCAAGTCTTTGCTATGTGGGGCAGAAATAATCTGATTGGAATTCCACCTTGAGGAACAAAACAGACTAAGAAAAACAAATTTTAGATTATATTTTAAATTCATAAAAAATCAAAAGTGTGTATGTGTATTTAGCAGGTGTGTATATATGTGTGTGTGTGTATAAATCCCCCCCCAAAAGATGAGATATGATGTTCCACATTCATTATGTTTGAGTTGCAACATAATCATAAAGGGGGTCTTTTAAAATTTTTCTGAAAATATTAGAAAACCTCATTAAATCCCTTGAAAAAAAAGAAGAACTTTTCACAATTTGGCTAACTCTTTGGTGCAAGAGGCCTAGCTTTCAGTGTGCCTTCCTCACTAAGCTTAATCATTTCTAGCTTTTGACTTCAGGTGTTTCATTTAAACACTAGAGACCATTGTCAGGTTATTAATCGGCTTAATTTCGATGACTGTGTGTCTCAGAATGGGGAGGCCTGAGGAGAGGGGGAGAGACAGGAAAATGGCTGGTCGGTGGAGCAGTAAGAACATACACAACTCTTACTGATTAAATTTGCCATCTTATGCGGGCGCTGTTTGTGGCACCCCAAACAATTACAGTAGTAATATCAATGATCACAGATCACCCTATAAGATATTATAATAATAATAATGAAAAAGCTTGAAATATTACAAGAATTATCAAAATGTTGACCTAGAGATACAAAGTGAGCATGTGCTATTGGAAAAATGACACCAATAAACTTGTTTGATATAGGATTGCCACAGACCTTCAGTTTGTAAAAAAGCAAAGCGTGCTAAGGCAAGGGGTGCCTGTAGTTACAAGTTAACCTATGGTTTGCTTACAAGCTACAAAGTAACAGACAAGCAAATAATTACCAAAAAAGACTCAGAACACAACAACAAAACCTAAACATATATACCGTAAAAGATAAAGTGACTTAGATACTTGTTTGTTTTGTTTCTTTGAGGTATTATCTTGTGTTTATATATTTATAATAGATCATTTTTCAAGTTGTTAAAATGATGCATAATAACATTAAAAACTTGAAAATTACTCATTGCTGAGATAGATATTTGCTTTAGTGTTTGGTTTGTCCAACTCTGTGATAACATATAAATAAGTTAAAGGAAAAAGGAAAAATGATCATTATTGGAAGGATTTAATAAACTTATCCTCAGCCTTGCCAAAGTCTTTAGTGTTTTAATTTTCTAAGGCTTCAGATGCCCTCAAGTCATTAACATTTTAGCTTGTGATTAATTCTCTTAAATGATTATCTTGAAATAATTTTTTCCCTTTATTTGTAGACCATGTCTATAGATGTGCAGCTGCGGCACTATGAGATGCAGCAGCAGCAGTTTCAACATCTCTACCAAGAATGGGAGCGAGAGTTTCAGCTGTGGGAAGAACAGCTCCATTCCTATCCTCATAAAGATCAGCTTCAGGAATATGAGAAGCAGTGGAAAACATGGCAGGGACATATGAAAGCCTCTCAGACCTATCTCCAGGAGAAAGTCAGTTCATTTCAAAACATGAAGAATCAGTATATGGGGAACATGTCAATGCCACCTCCTTTTCTTCCATATTCTCAGATGCCTCCACCTCCTCCAACAATGCCCCCTCCAGTATTGCCTCCATCATTGCCACCACCAGTGATGCCGCCTGCCCTGCCTGCTACAGTGCCACCACCTGGCATGCCCCCACCTGTGATGCCACCTTCTCTACCAACCTCTGTGCCCCCACCAGGGATGCCTCCATCTCTCCCTTCAACAGGGCCACCACCAGTTCTTCCCCCACCTTCCCTCTCTTCTACAGGGCCACCACCAGTTCTTCCCCCTCCATCTCTCTCTTCAACAGCACCTCCGCCTGTCATGCCCCTCCCACCGTTGTCTTCTGCCACACCCCCTCCAGGAATACCTCCCCCTGGGGTTCCACAAGGGATACCTCCTCAGTTAACAGCCCCAGTGCCACCAGCTTCCAGTTCTCAGAGCTCACAAGTTCCAGAGAAACCTAGACCAGCATTGCTTCCCACTCCTGTGTCTTTTGGTTCAGCCCCACCCTCAACTTACCATCCTCCATTGCAGTCAGCTATTGGCCCATCAGAACAAGTGAATTCTAAAGGTCCTCTGAGCAAGTCTTCTCTGCCATATAGTTCATTTTCATCTGAGCAAGGACTTGGGGAATCTTCAGCTGCTCCATCTCAGTCAGTCACTGCAGTCAAGGACATGCCAGTGAGGGCAGGTGGACTACTTCCAGATCCTCCTAGAAGCAGTTACTTGGAAGGTCCAAGAGGCCCAAGGTATGTCTCTCTTTTTTTTTTTTTTTGGTTTAATTGTTGACTTAGGCTATTTAAGGCTTCAAAAAGCTTCATTTATACTATTTTAATATTCTTATGTGTACTTTTATTTTTTATATATTCCTGATTCAAAATTAACAATGTTAGTGTTGTTAGCTTATTGCAAATGATATAATGAAATCTAGAAATGCCCCCATTTTTTTGGATGTCACTGCTTTTGTCCTATATATAGAGATTATAGTCCAGAATAAATTTTAGTGTTTTAGAGTAATCTTTATTTCTCAATGACTTTTCAGCTTTAAAGGCAATATTTATTGAATTTATTATATCTTTTTTGCTCTTTGTTTATTTGACAATTGAATTGGTAACTACTGTTTGTTAGAAAATATGCTAGCTGTTGGGGATAAAGGTGAACAAGCCAATATTCTAGTGATAGAAAGCAATGAAATTTAGTAAATAGGACTTTTATTTTATCCATTTATTCAGCAAATATTTATTAAGTTCTTGCTCTGTGTTAGGCCCTGGAGTTAACAGCAGTGAATATAATAGAAAAGACCAAATCCCTGTCCCTGTGTGCATTTATATTTTCCTCAATTAGGAAAATATCTTTCTTTTGTCTGAATCATATTTTTATTCGGTAAAGAAAAAAAGTTGCTAGTACGCTTTCTAAGTTTTTTCTCTTCATGCCTTTTTAAAAGTGTTAAGTTCATTTTTCTAAGGCTATAAAAATATTTTTCTACCCAATTTAACCTAAATACTAATTTTCCTATAGAAAAATATCTTCAATCAGATTTTTTTTCAATTGGAAATTATAATAGAAATACATACTCCTTGTACAAAATTCAGACATTACAAGAAAGTATAGAAATAGCTAAAGTCACCCAATTGTGATCATCGGGGATTTTTTGTTGTTTTTTTTTCCTTGTATGTTATAAAAATGGGATCATGTTGAGTGTATCTTGTAAGTTGCTTTTTTCCACTTAGGTATGTATTGGTTAACTTTCCATGTTAGTATCAATGGATCTACATCATTTTAAATTTAAACCTAATTTTAAAATTAGAAATGTGTCTTTTATCTTTCCTCCAAGTTAATAATTCTGAAAACAATGTAACACATAAACTCCATCCAGAGTCAAAGCCAAGAGAAGATAGAGGCAACTAACATGAATTCCTCTGTACCAGAAGCCTTTGCTGGAGACTTGGCATACATTATCACATGCAGTCTTCTCAACAGTTTATGAAGTAGGCAGGTTCTCCTGCATTTACCCTTTACAAACTGAGGCTGAGAGGATTAGATAACTTGCTCAGTGCAGTGTAGCTGGAGAGTAAACCCAAGTCCATACCCAGGTGGAATTGAGTCCATTGTCACCAGAGTAAAGCTACTGTGTAAGCACTGTATTTAATGCTATGATTCAGTATTAATAGTCAGTGATTACAAACAGATTTGAAGTCTTGGTTTATTTGGCATGTATATTTTCTTGATTTGAGTTCCTACTTATCTCCTGGATTGGACATTGCCTTTTAAATGAGTTGTACAGAGGAGTATATTCTTAACACCTCATGAAACTCAAATTTCATATTAATATTTTCTCTCTTTTGCTTACCAAATCTTGGCTAAATATAGGATCTTTTCAAGCTTTTTCTTATATTGAAGGTATAGTTAATAATCTTAATGTTCGAAAGGATCTTAGCATTATCTAGTGCAGTATTTTTCTCTACAGTAACTCACATTTGGGTTGCATTTTGGTTTGTCTTGAATCTGTTACCTTATTTGTTCCTCTCAGCAATCTCATGAAGTAAATACACAAGCAGTTGTTGGACTCTGCTTGAACATTTGCACTGCAGTAAGGAACACTGCCATATAAGGCATCAACTGTTTTCTAGAAAATTTATTTCTTACCCTGAACCTAAATGTGTTGCTTTAATTTCTACCTGTTGATTCTAGTTCTGCCTCTATGGAGCAAAACAGAATGAGTTATCCTTCTTCTGTACTGTGTCTCATGTTTATTTAAAGATTGCCCTCATGTATCCCCCATCCATCCTGCCTATCCACTCTGCTCTGCCATCATACAAACTCAAATTCTTGTTTTTACACTACCATTTGTTCTAGCCTCCTCCTACTGTTCTGTTCACTGTCCTTTGATGGCTTTAGGTTTGTCAGTCTCCTTCAAAACAAACACTTCAGATGCACGGGACTGTTACCGACTTTGTTATAAATAATGTACTTACACAGCTTAACAGATCACCATTTTTGCTTGTATTTTTTTTGGCATGGTCATGGTGTTGACTCATGTTGAGCTTAATATCAGCTTGGCTTCCTAGATCTTTTTCACATAAACTGTTATTCAACTACTTCTCTCTTATCCTGAATTTGCAAGGTTTTTTTCCTTTTCTTTTTCTAATCTTAAGACTTTACATTTATCTTTACATTTCATCTAGTTAAGTTTGGGCTATCATTCTAGTCTCCTGAAACCTTGATGAATGTTGATTTGTTTGTTTTGGGTATGAGATAACCTTCCCCATCTTTTTCACCTGCAAATTTGATAAGGATGGCTTTTGTGTCCTTGAATTGGATCCTGCTCAAAGTATCCACTTTGTTTTAAAAACTTGTCAAAGCTAACTTTGTCATTGCCATTTCTATCCACCTTCCATGTCTTTTGCTCACTTGGCCTTTTATAGAGTACAGTTTGTGACTGTTGCCCAGGCATAGTTCTTTTGTACCTGTGTACCTAGGTGAAAAAAAATGTATCAAAATGGGAAGCTGGTTAGAGAGTGAAAGAGACAAGGGTAAGAATAATCTATGCTTTTAAGAAAAGTTGTGAACTACCTTTTTTGGTTGAATTCAGATTTTGCTCTGAACAGATTAATTGATATAAGGCACTCAGCTTTTAAAAAAAAAAAAAAAGTTGTATAGACCAAAAAAAAAAAAAAAATTGGAAGACAGATGACTGATTTACCAATAACATGCTATTAAAGTACTGTAAATTGCTTTTGAGTTTTTGCAAAATCCTAGTTCAGGCTGCTATCAAAAAATTGTTAAAAGTTTACACTAAATTAGGTGACAAAATTGCATCACATGTGAATAGCATACAGCATTGTTCAGCATCGAGGGCAGCTCTTTTGAAAGTGTTTGTGTATTTGTCATTAGATTCACCAGATCTTCCAGAGTACTACCACCACTCCGGTAAATAGTCTTATCAGTGGACTTTGGTTTCCCAGACCCTTTTATTGTTCGATAATAAAATGTGTTTATTAAAGGATAGTCTGCAGAGAAATGCAGAATCGTAAGTGAACAGCTAAGTGAATTTTCACAAGGTAGACACACCCAATACTTAGATTAAGAAATAGAAGTTATTAGTGATTGAGAAGTTCCCCTTGTGTACCTGCCCAGTCATTTTCCCCCACTCCAAAGATAACCATTATTCTGATTGTTTATACCATAGATTAGTTTCGCCTGTTGAATTTTATATAAATGGTATCATGCTGTATGTACTCTTTTGAATCTGGCATCTTTCATTCAACTGTATTATTGTGAGATTAATTCATGCTGTATGTGGCAGTAAATAGTTTCTTCATTCTCATTCCTGTGTAGTATTCCGTAACATGAATATACCACAGTTTGTTTATTCATTCTAATATTGATAGTCATTTAAGTTTTTTGGCTAATGTAAAAAATACTGCTGTATCTTTTGGTGCTTTATATGTCCCTTTAGATATGTGTGTCTGTGTGTGTGTGTGTGTGTGTGTGAATGTGAATATTTAATTTTGTTGGATAGAGACCAAGGATTGGAACTGCTTGATAATAGGTATGATTATGTTCTCCTTTGGTAGGTACAGTATTTTCAAACAGTTTTCCAAAGTGGTTGTTTGAATTTAGACTTTCAACAGCAGTGTTTCAGTGTTCCGGTTTTTTCACAACATTGTTTTGCTGGTTTGGGTGTATTATGTCCCCCAAAATGACATGTTCTTTAATGTAATCTTGTGGGGGCAGAGGTATTATTGTTGATTAGGTTGGAATCCTTTGATTGAGTCTTTCCCTGGAGATGTGACTCAGTCACCTGTGGGCGAGAGCTTTGCTTGGATAATTTCCATAGAGATGTTACCCCACCCATTGAGGGTGGGTCTTAATTGAATCACTAGAGTCCTATAAAAGTGTCCACAGACAGAAGGAGGTGCTGTAGCCAGGAGAGACACTTTGAAAGAACACAAGGAGCTGAGGGTGGAGCTGGAACACAACCTGGGATCAGCAGATGCCAGCCACGTGCCTTCCCAGCTAACAGAGGTTTTACGAATGTCATTGGCCTTCCTTCAGTGAAGGTATGGTTTGCTACTGCTGCCGTTTTGCAAAGCACCACAAACGGATTTGGCTTTTATAAAGGGAGTTTATTTGGTTACAAATTTACAGTCTGAAGGCCATGAAGATGTCCAAATTAAGGCATCAACACAGGTATACCTTTACTGAAGGAAGGCCAGTGGTGTCTGGAAAACCTCTGTTAGCTGGGAAGGCACATGGCTGGCATCTGCTGATCCCGGGTTGTGTTCCAGCTCCTGTCTCAGCTCCTATGCGTTCTTCAAAAGGTTGCTCTTGGGGTGTTTTGTCCTCTCTTAACTTCAGCAGCACTTATAGTGCTCCAGTGATTTAATTACGGCCCACGCTGAATGTGGGGCCATACCTCCATGGAAATAATCTAATCAGAGTTACCACCCACGGTTGGGTGGGTCACATCTCCATGGAGACAACCTAATCCAAAGGTTCCAACCTAATCAAGACTAAATACATCTACCTCCACAAGATTGCATCAAAGAACATGGCTTTTTGGGGGACATAATACATCCAAATCAGTACCCTATACTTGTATTGATGCCTTCATTTGGACAGTTTCATGGCCTTCATACTGTAACTTTTTAACCAAATAAACTCCCTTTATAAAAGCCAATCCATTTCTGGTATTTTGCATAAAGGCAGCATTAGCAAACCGGAACACTTGTCAACACTTGATATTGTTAAACTTTAAAATTTTTACCATCTTGGTGAATGTTTAGTGGCAATTCAGTATGATTTTTAATGTGCATTTCCCTGATAACTAATGAGGGAAATTAGTCCATTTGATTATTGGTCATTGGATTTCCTCTTTTATGAAATGCCTATTCAGGTCTTTCCCCTATTTTTCTATTGGATTCTTTTTTTTTCTTACTGATTTGTAGGAGTTTTAAAATATATTCTAGGTATCAATTCTTTGTCCATTATATGTGTTGCAAATTTCTCTCTTTGTTGTTCAGTGTTTTAATTTCTTAAACCTCAGTACACCAGAAAAGTAGTCTTCACCATTTACCACCTGGGTCTAAGAAGTCCTTTTTATTATTTTTAAATTTTAAAGTAATTTTATGAATAATTTACTGAATTAGTAATAAAGGGATAGTGAAAAACAAGTGATCAGAAATTTTGGTAAGAATTTCAAAAGAGAAAAGCCCTTGGTATCGAGTAAATCTTGGCACCCAAACATCGTAAAAGGTGAAGTAATTCTGTCAACATATCGTTTTAGCAAAGCAGGATGGTCCAGGTTCTTGTCACAAAGTATTATGTGATGATGTCCTTCCTATTGAATAACTAAGTGGAAGAGGATACCACATTTCCTTTCTGTCCTTTGGGATATATTGTTACCTTGTTGAATCTTGAGTTTGAGAAAATTCATCTAGGATATTATCATGGGAAACTCATAGTCTGAGATTTCATTTATTTGATCAGTTTGACATCATTATTAAGGCTCTTTTTTGTGTCCTGTTTAAAAATCCTTGCTTACCCCAAGGCCATGAATATATTATTCTATTTTATCTTCTGTCTTTTATTGTTTTACCTGTTATTTTTAAATGAGCAATCCATATAGAATTGATTTTTTGAATGAATGGTGTGAGGTAGTGGGTCAAGGTTCATTATTTTCCATATTGCCATCTAGTTGGCTCCAACATCCTTTATTGGAAAGGTCATCCTTTCCCTAATGCTGTGCAATGTCATCTTCATCTTAAATCAAGTATCTACATTTGTGAATTTATTTCTGGATTCTGTTATTCCTTTGACCTAGTTGTCTATCCTTGCAGTAGTATCAAACTGTCTTTAACAGTCATAGCTTTTTAAGTCTTGGTATCCATTTGTGTAAGTCCTTAGATTCTCTTCTTCCATAATAGCTTTCTTTAGGGGGCTAGATGGTAAATATTTTTAGGCTTTGTAATTATATGTGATCTCTCTCAAGTATTTTCCTTCCTTCCCTTTCTTCCCCCTTTTCTTCCCCTCTTCCTTATTTCCTCCTTTCTTTCCTCCTTCCCTTCTTCTTTCCTTCCCTCCTTCCCTCCCTACCTCCCTTCTCTTCTCCTTCAAAAGTGTGGAAAACCACTCCTAACCAGATCTGACCCAGTTAGCCCTGTATACTGACCTGCATTCTAGATTGTCTTGACTATTTCCAGGTCCTTTGCATTTCCTGTGTAATGTTTAGAATCAGCTTGTCCATTTTCACAAAGCTGCTGGAGTTTTGGTGAACTTTGCAAAGAATCTCTTGATTGTTTTGAGAAAGAATTGACATCTTATATCAGGGCCTCTGATTCATCAGAAATACTTTTTGGATGATTTTAGGATTGTAATTATGTCCTTCCTTCCTTCTGTAGCTGTCTTAGGAGGATTAGTAATGCTAATTACTAATGCTATAGTATTATTTTTTGCTTCCATTTGTCATGGATGTTTCTGTTTATAGTGATTACTTCTCTTTGGAAATTTGATTTTTAGGAGCTTGGTTTATACATATTAGAATATGGGCATTATTTCATATGAAAAACAAAAAGGCAGGAATTTGATTCCAGAATTTAGTTCCTTGTAATTCATGTGGTCTGCTGATTTTAGCATGTTTATGTAGATGTTTATGTTTATGTAAGGATATTTGTATTTCTTTACACCTCTTCAGTTTTTATACCTATTTTGGAAATTTTATATCATATTTTTACTAGTTCTAAGTGTTTTATACATAGATTTTGTTTTTTAGGAGCTTATGAAACACTTAACTTTACAAGGGAAACTTTTCTAAATATACACCAAATACTTGTTTATTTCTCTTTTAATCTAATCACTGTGCATGCATGCATCTTTTTAAATTATATTGAGTGAGTGCAAAATATGTTTTTACTTTATTTCAAATACTTGTCTTTATTTGTTCAAAAGGTCACAGTATTTCATTGTGTTTTTGTAAAGATTACTTATTTTTGTACATTCAGTATGATTATATCTTAATATATTTATTCCAGGGACCTACAATCTTTTTGCTTTTATACATGAAAAAGGTTTTGATAGTCTGGCATTTCGTAACGCACTTGAACCTTGAAAATTTTAAATGCGTTAACAGTAAATAATTTCCATATTGTATATAGTGTTAAAAGTTTATCCCATTTGGTTGGTATATATTCTGACCCTTAAAGAATAAAGAAAATGATGGCCCTTGATGGTTGATCAGCAGTTTAATCTGAAAGCAAAGCGTCCTACCCTTTCAGGGAAACTGCATATTATATGTGTGTAGGTATGGGGCTAAGCATTAAATTTCGTTACTATACTGAGTCTTGGCTATGTTCTCTTCCTCATTCTTACCTGTTTACCTTTAAGTGTCTCCTGCTTTCTCTGTCCTTTCTTCTGGCCTTAATGCATGACCTCTTTTTCTGAAATCCCTTTCCTCCTATTTTTTGCTTGGCTAATTCATATTTTTCCTGCCCTAGGGATGATGCTTCAGTAATGATGTATTAGGCTCCTTTATAGAGTCAAACATTGGGGATATCATAGCAAGACATGTCCCATATTTATCAAAATCGGTTTCAATTGTTTGTTTATTTGTCTCACACTTCCTGTGGACTGGGAACTCGAGGTTAGATATCACTCTATTTCTAGCACTAACTCAGTACCTGATGAATTTGTAGGTGTTCAATAAATGTTCCTTATGCCAAAATATCAGTCATGGACAAAATTCTCAAGGCATTCACAATTTAGTTAGGAAGGCAGCTTGTTCACAGTCAGAATTTGATTATAATTCTAGGTAAGTTTTCTTACTATGTACGTTGCGGAGGATAGTCTTCTCTTACCATTAATGTGAACTAATAATTGCTGAATTGAATGCAAAGCAGATGATTTTACACAACTTAAACAATTTAAGATATTATTATTTCAGGTATTTTGAATTACTAAATGTAACTTCAGAAAAGGGAACCAAATCATCACAAGCCCTGCTGTGTAGCCTCCATCTTTAGCATTGTGATATATCCTTTGAGAAGTCCCTGGTCAGCAACTTTTCCCTTGCCTATAACGGTGCCAAGCCGTCATTGCTTTACATAGGCCGTCTATCCTAGTGCTGCTTTCTTTGGCTCAGCAAACATTTTTATTTGACTTTTATATCTTTAACTTAGCACCTGTTTCACAGAGAAAACCAAGGTTATCAGGCCCAGTAAAACCTCTCATTTCCAGCCTTTACCTTTATTTATTAACCTTTTATGCACCCACCTTCTTCTTTCTTGTAAGTTTACGAAGAAAAAAATGTTCTCCTGACTAGGGCTTGTCCTCTTTCTGTCTTTTAAAGAAACACCTTTTACATTTTTATCAAATTGATTTACATAAACATTGTTTAAAAAAAAAAATCAAGAGCAGCAGCCATCCACTTCTGCAAGCCCCCCTAGATTTGTTTCCCAGTGGCATCTTCTTTTAATTCTTTAGCTATTTCTTTGGGTAGTTAGCTTCATATCTCTAAATAATTCGCTTATGCTGTTCTTTTTTGATTCACACATTGTAGATGTTATATAATTATTGTTCTGATAAACATTTAGTTCTTATACTCCACTCTACTTCCCTGCCCCATCTGTCCCATATACTTATTATGCTTGTCATTATTTTCAGATAAATGAGTAAGTAATGTTTGCATTTTTTTGTAAATGTTCATTGTAGAACTTAGTAGTATGCTATGATTACTTTTTTTCCTATAATTTCCAGTTCTTTCTTCTTGTACTATCTTCTTTAAAATGATCTGTGTGCCTCCTACCCCGAAGTACCATCTCCTTTTCTCCTGGAGGATCTCTTTTCCAAAGTCATGCATCCTCTTTGGGATGCCTGGGCTGCTTGGCTGGTTGCTTGCTCTCGAGATCTGCCACATGGCTCTTACTACAGCATTTCCCTTGTTACTCTCCCAGATTGGATTCACTGTTTATTGGATCTCATGGCTTCCTGTTTGTGGTTTATATGCCTTCTTTTCCCAAGGGAACACTCAGGTAGCATGCTGAGAAAGTGTGGGTGGGAAGAAAATTGAGTCCTTACATATCTGAAAATGTCTTTATTCTAATCTCATACTTGATTAATAGTTTAGATACAGAATTTCAATTGAATGTAATTTTTCCTCAGTTTTAGGGTCATTGTTCTATTTTCTTTTGTCGTCTGTTTCCCCATGGCTAGAAACTTTTTGAATCTTTTTGTCCCTGGTATACTGAAATTTCACAAAGATGTACCGTATTTTTTTCCTTTTGTTTTTTAGATGTGTTAATTATACTTAACTACTTAGTGTGTTGGATCCTTTCTGTCTGGAGATTAGAATCTCTTAACTCTTGGAAACTTCTTTGTGCTATTTCTTTATTAATTTCTTCTCCTGTTTCCTATTTTCTTATTTCTGGAACTCCTCATTAGTGAGATTTTGAATATGCTAGATTATCTCTTCATTTCATTGTACTTTCTGAGATACTTTAACTTCTAATCCTTTTGCATTTTTTATTTTGAGAACTTAAAAAGTTGTTTTCTACAGTCCTTCTGGTTCTTTCCTTTTTTGTATATAGCATATTGTTCTTGATTTATAGGTAAAATATCTCTAAGGATCCCTCTGAAGATACCAAGCTGAGATTTCTTTAAGTCCTCTTCCATTTTTTGCTTTACCTCTATTTTCTTCTTTTCCATATTCAACATGTTTCTTTGGTTTATCCCTTTCATTTTGGAGGCTTTCCTCAAATACCTAGTAATCCTTGGTTGTCCATTTATATTTAAGAGTGGGAGACACTGAGAAGCTGATTGGGAGCTCTCTGTGTTGGAGGGTGGCTAGGAAAACTGGCTGCTAATTCTAGGGTATCCTCAAATATTAGAATTTAGAGACTTTCAGTATAGGGGGAGGCTGTTTGTTGGTTCTGAATATAGATTTTAATTTACATCTTTTCAGCCCAAGTCTTTACTCCTGGCCTTTCTCAGCATCCTTGGTGTCTGAGAGTCTTGAACCTCTCTGGGGTTCTGTGAGCAACCAGCCCCATTTTGATTATATACCCTTTTGCAACCAGCACTCCAACTTCAACTTCTTCCTGTTCCATAAGTTACCACTCACATTTGTTTGTCATCTTCCAGAATTAAAAAAAAAAAAATTCTTATCTGCTGATGGGTTCCTCTCTTTCTGTTTATTGTGGATTTATCTATTCTTTACTTCCTTGTGATGACTTTATAATGTGTCAGTTTGGCTAGACTGAACTACCTTTCCCAGAATTCCTTTTCTTGTATGTTTCTTGATGAGGGTTGGCCACAAAGGAGATTTTTGTACCTAAATGGTACAGTTATCCCTGAACAATCAAAAACACTCTGATCCTTTTCCCAGAAGAGGATATAAAGTCCCTTTTTTGTCTTTGGGGAAAACAGTCAGTCTTCTAGCTGTGTCACATACCTTAAATACTGAAATATAAAGTTAACTGTTAATACATCTTAAAGGATAAAACAAATTAATCAAAAAATATTTGGTTACTGTACATGTTTATATTCAAACACATATATATCAAATTAAGGAAGAAATATTCATAACTTATAGTCCTTGTTTTTGTAATAGGTCACCTGGTTGTAGCTGGTATCCTGTAATTTAAACACTGTGCTGTAAAGTTAACTATTATTAATGCATCTTATGTTAGATGATTAGGGGATAAGAGAGGGAAGAAAACGAAGGTTTTATATATATGTAAAATTAAACGTTCACAAAAAAAAAAGGAAGAAATTAATAATTACAGTCTTCATTTCTGCAACTGGTCAGTGATCATAGTTAGTATTTGTTCTAGTTTGCTAATGCTGCTGGAATGCAAAACACCAGAGATGGATTGGCTTTTATAAAAGGGGGTTTATTTGGTTACACAGTTACAGTCTCAAGGCCATAAAGTGTCCAAGGTAACACATCAGCAATCGGGTACCTTCACTGGAGGATGGCCAATGGTGTCCGGAAAACCTCTGTTAGCTGGGGAGGGATGTGGCTGGCATCTGCTCCAAAGTTCTGGTTTCAAAATGGCTTTCTCCCTGGACGTTCCTCTCTAGGCTGCAGTTCCTCAAAAATGTCACTCTTAGTTGCACTTGGGGTATTTGTCCTCTCCTAGCTTCTCTGGAGCAGGAGTCTGCTTTCAACAGCCATCTTCAAACTGTCTCTCATCTGCAGCTCCTGTGCTTTCTTCAAAGTGTCCCTCTTGGCTGTAGCTTCTCTTGAAAACGTTACTCACAGCTGCACTGAGTTCCCTCTGCCCATCAGGTCATTTATATGGCTCCGCTAATCAAGGCCCACCCTGAATGGGTCGGGCCACGCCTCCATGGAAATAGCTCATCAGAGTTATCACCTACAGTTGGGTGGGGCACTTTTCCATGCAGCACCAAAATGTCTGCCCCACAAGATTGCATCAAAGAGTATGGCTTTTTCTGGGGGACATAATACCTTCAAACCAGCACAGTATTTATACATACTTTCTTCCGTTATTCATTTCATATTCCTTTTGCCCTCAGCAAGCCCCTTAGTTGGTCTTAGTTCTTTGAAGAGTCTGTGCTATTAGCAGTCCTTCCTGAATTGGATTATTGTAATTTTCCATTTACTTTAATCACCGAACATAGAAGTATTAAGAGGTGTTGTAAAGGATATCCCACATTCTAGGCATGTTTCTTCTTACCCCCATTTTATAGTAGCAGTACAGTTTCCTCTTGGTAGTGGGGATCAGTCACCCCAGCCAGTACAGTAACTCCCTTTGTTTCAGAAACTTGAGGAGCCCAAAGTGACCACGTTTCCATTTCTTTTTTTTTTAATTCATTTTTATTGAGATATATTCACATACCATGCAGTCATACAAAGCGTACATTCAGTTGTTCATAGTATCATTATATAGTTGTGCATTCATCACCAAAGTTAATATTTGAACATTTTTGTTACCACACACACAAAAATAATAAGAATGAAAATTAAAGTGAAAAAGAACAATTAAAGTAAAAAAGAACACTAGGTGCCCCCTCCCCCCATTTTTCTACTCATTCATCCATACACTGGACAAAGGGGAGTGTGGTCCATATGGCTTTCCCAATCAGATTGTCACCCCTTATAAGCTACATTTTTATACAATCGTCTTCAAGATTCATGGGTTCTGGGTTGTAGTTTGATAGTTTCAGGTATTTACTGCTAGCTATTCCAATTTGTCAGAACCTGAAAAGGGTTGTCTGTATTGTGTGTAAGAGTGCCTGCCTGAGTGACCTCTCGGCTCCTTTTGGAATCTCTCAGCCCCTGAAACTTATTTCGTTTCCTTTCACATCCCCCTTTTGGTCAAGAAGATGTTCTCCATCCCACAATGCCAGGTCTAGATTCCTCTCCGGGAGTCATAGTCCATGTTGCCAGGGAGATTCACTCCCCTGGGTGTCTGATCCCACGTAGGGGGGAGGGCAGTGATTTCACCTGCCAAGTTGTCTTAGCTAGAGAGAGAGGGCCACATCTGAGCAACAGAGAGGCATTCAGGAGGAGGCTCTTAGGCACAATTATAGGGAGGCCTAGCCTCTCCTTAAGCAGCAACAGTCTCTCCAAGGGCAAGTCCTGTGGTAGAAGGCTCAGCCCATCAAACCGCGAGTCCCCTATGTCTGTGAGCACATCAGCAACCATCGAGGTGGGGAAGCCAAACACCCCTGAATTCTCCACCAGCTCTTCAAGGGGGCTTTGCATATTTTTTTCATTGTTTTTTTTTTTTTAATCGAACTCTTTTTTAAAAAAATTAACTGTATCAAAAAAAACACAAAAAAAACATACAGTAAAAAAACATTTCAGACAAACCATAACATAACAAGGGAGTAAGAAAAAGACAACTCCATTTCAACTTCCAGTTCAGTAGAATCATTGTGGTATCCCCTGGTAGAAGCATTCCTCCCTTCAAAACTTGTAAATCAGAAAAACCTATAGTAACAGGGCTGGGAAGCAAAACTTGTTGAAATTGAACTTATTACTTTTAATTGATTTTGCAAACAAATGAAACATAAATTCTTCTGTTTCTCATCTTCTTGAAAGACATTATGGTCCACTCAGTCACGTAAGCTAGAAACCTTGGAATCATCCTAAATTCTTTTCCATTTTCATCTTAATCCCACCTGTTACCTAATCCTATCAATTCTCCCTTCTTTCACACTAATCACTTTTATCCCTTTCTCTATATCCTTATATTAGTCACTGTCTTAGACTAGGCATAATCTTGACTCACTCAAACTGTAAAAATAATCCTTAAACTTTTTTCCCTGACTGCCTCATTACTTAACTCTCAGTATGTGGCTTTTCCACTCCCTCTTTCTCAGCTCTCCCAGATGCTATCCCCTCTTTTCTTCAGCCATGCTAAATTATTTGCTCTTGTAAACATGCCATGCTGGGATGTGTTTTTCTCCCTTTCCTTGTACTGCTTCCTCACCCTCAGGTCCTTGCCACCTATTTCTTTCATCACCAACACCCTCTGTCAGCCTGATCTCAGAGATTTGTCTTTCAAGACTTAATTTAAGCATCTGTTATTGTATAAAGCCTTTTTTAGACAGCACCTTCTTTTCCCAGTAGAATGAGCATTCTCTCCTCTGTTGCCTTTTTGTATGCAGGTAGTCTTTACTCGGTATACTTATTGTACTTACTTACACTTAGATTTTCTTTCTACTATGTTGTAAACTCTTTGAATGCACAGATGACATTTTATTTGTATATCCCTTGGATGTAGAATGATGCCTGACAAATATGGTATATGCACTAAATATTTACTGGATGAGTTAATATTTGGGTCCATAGCAAAAACAGCTCTGTCCAGACTATTTAAAAATGTCAAAGCATACTCTTAAGATATGGCTGCTGTTTTTTATACTATTGTCAGTTAAACTTTTGTCAGGTGTTAATGCTGGTTCCAAGAATACTTACAACCACCCTGTATTTTTGTTAACTGTTTCGTATTTAGTTTTTAGTTATATTTTAAAATTCTAAAAGTATTCTCAGAGTGAGCTATGGAACTTAACTTTTTTTTTTCCATTTAAAATGTGTGGACTTTTCTGTCTACCAAGGCAGTCAGAATTTATAATTGCCTTTTAACAATTCAGTGTTACCAGTGACTTGCTGCAGATGATGTGTCAAAGTGAATTAGATACCACTGACATGATTTCCAAAGCCTGCCCTGAGGCCTTCTGTAAACTGCCACCTTAGCATACTGGTTCTAAGATAAAGGTGACTCGGAATTTGTTAATTACTGAGTCATTGTTGTAAACAAATTCTAAGGCAAGAATGCCTTAAATATTCTTACATGGAGATTTTTTTTTTTCCTGCTTTACTGTTTTGAGTAATATCTTTTGTTTTACTTGTAGATTTGATGGTCCTCGAAGATTTGAGGATTTAGGGTCAAGGTGTGAAGGACCGAGACCCAAAGGGCCTCGTTTTGAAGGAAATCGCCCCGATGGGCCAAGACCGAGATATGAAGGTCACCCAACAGAGGGCACTAAAAGCAAATGGGGAATGATTCCCCGGGGGCCAGCATCTCAGTTTTATATTACCCCCAATACATCCCTAAGTCCTCGACAGAGTGGACCACAGTGGAAAGGCCCCAAACCAACTTTTGGACAGCAGCATCAGCAGCAACCTAAGTCACAAGCAGAACCTCTTTCAGGAAACAAAGAACCATTAGCAGACACCAGTAGTAACCAGCAGAAGAATTTTAAAATGCAATCAGCTCCGTTTTCCATTACTACAGATATAAAGGATGCCAAGGCGGCTCAGTCAAATGAGAATCTAAGCGACTCTCAACAAGAGCCACCTAAAAGTGAAGTCTCTGAAGGGCCCATAGAGCCTTCTAATTGGGACCAGAATTCTCAAAGTATAGAGACTCAAATGGACAAAGCCCAAGGTGTTACTCAGCCTGTACTCCTTGCAAATAAGCCTGTACCTACTCAATCTACTTTTCCCTCAAAAACAGGGGGGATGGAGGGAGGAGCAGCAGTAACAACATCATCATCGTTAACTGCAGATAATGATTTTAAATCTATGGGTATTGGTCTGCCCCATTTAGAAAACAACCAAGATAAAGGGCTGCCTCGGCCAGATAACAGAGATAATAGGTTAGAAGGCAGTCGAGGCAGCAGTTCATCTTACAGAGGTCCTGGGCAAAGCAGAATGGAAGACACACGGGATAAAGGACTGGTAAACAGAGGTCGAGGCCAAGCAATCAGCCGTGGCCCAGGGTTGGTCAAACAAGAAGACATTCGTGATAAGATGATGGGTAGACGAGAAGAGAGTCGAGAGAAGATGAGCAGAGGAGAAGGCAGCCGGGAGAGAGGGTTGGTGAGGCCAGGAAGCAGTCGGGAAAAAGTGCCAGGTGGTCTGCAAGGCAGCCAGGACAGGGGTAGAGCTGGCAGCCGAGAAAGGGGACCACCTCGGAGGACCAGCAGTCAGGAGAGAGGACCTCCTCGAAGGACTGGGAGTAGGGAGAGGGTACCACCCCGAAGAGCTGGGAGCAGGGAGAGGGGACCACCTCGAGGACCTGGCAGTCGGGAAAGGGGATTGGGAAGACCAGATTTTGGTCGTGATAGAGGTCCGTTCAGACCAGAACCAGGAGATAGTGGGGAAAAAATGTATCCATATCACCGAGATGAGCCTAGTAGAGCTCCGTGGAACCATGGAGAAGAGAGAGGGCGTGAAGAGTTCCCATTAGATGGTAGAAATGTGCCAATGGACCGAGAAAGACTTGATGATTGGAATAGAGAGAGATACTGGAGAGAATGTGAACGGGACTATCAGGATGATACACTAGATCCATATAACAGAGAAGACAGGTTTTTAGCACCACCATCTCGGTCTCATGATGGCGATAGGCGCGGCCCTTGGTGGGATGATTGGGAGAGAGATCAGGATATGGATGAGGACTACAATAGGGAAATGGACAGGGACTTGGATAGGGATGTGGATCGGATTGGAAGACCCATGGATATGTATGATAGAAATTTGGATAACGAGTGGGACAGAGATTATGGGAGACCACTGGATGAACAAGAATCACAGTTTCGTGAACGGGATATTCCACCTCTTCCATCTTTACCACCTCTCCCACCTCTTCCACCCATGGATAGATATCGGGATGATAGATGGAGAGAAGAAAGAAATCGAGACCATGGGTATGATCGAGATTTCCGTGATAGGGGTGAATTGAGGATTCGAGAGTATCCAGAAAGAGGAGACACATGGCGGGAAAAGCGAGATTATGTTCCTGATAGAATGGACTGGGAAAGAGAACGGTTGTCAGACAGATGGTACTCGTCTGATGCGGATAGACATTCTCCCATGATGGAGCACATGCCCTCCTCACATCATTCCTCTGAAATGATGGGGTCAGATGCAAACTTAGACTCTGACCAAGGCCTTGGAGGGGTTATGGTTCTAAGTCAGAGGCAGCACGAAATCATTTTGAAAGCTGCACAAGAACTGAAAATGCTTCGGTAAGTTGACTACTTAAGATCATTCCTTTAGTGAAAACCACGTTCAGACTGCTTTTTTAAAAAGTGATGTGATATATTTGAATGGGATCATTTTGCTTCAAGTTCCTATCACAAACTTCTAACTTATATTTCTGGTCATTCAGCTTTGTTTTAGGGGTGGGCTGGGCATTTAGGAACTGTGTTAATTAAAAATTTATCACCTGAAATACAAAAATGGATATCCAGTCTTGGCTTTTTGTAGATGTGTTGCTGACATGCCAGGTCTGTACATGTTTGAAGTGTCAAACTTCAGCTTTTTAGTGCTCTGTATTTCACAGGGCTCATACGTGACCTCCATTTTCCCCAGTAGGCAGCCTGTTATTTGGTATTAGATCCAATAGCCTTCATATCCACTAATCTTTAATACAGTTTTGGAAAGTGCTGTCAAGGATTCATGTTTTTCTCAGTGGAAGCTAAGAATGTTTGTCCTGGAAGTGTCCTCAGATTCGTCTAACCATTAATACTTTCTTTTTGGGATTTTTTTTTTTAATCTTTCATTATAACTAGAAGCAGATATGTCTACTTGAGAATGTTACTTGTTTATGCATAATCAAATGTTCTCTTTGTAAGATGGGGAATAAAATTTACATTTCTTGACTAACAATCAAGTACACATATATAGGTATCTACATAGTACTTCCCATGTAGTAGCAATAATAACACAAGCTAACATCTATTGTGTGCTTACTGTGTGCCAGGACCTGTACTAACTCATTTAATACTTCACTTAAACTGCATCCTAGGATAGAAAGTCAGTTACAGATTTTAAGCTTTTTAGCAATTTCTTAAGAATTAACAATGTTTTGAGAAAATAAATTAATGATTAGGTTTTGATAGAGTTCCATGTATTTTTTCCTTCATTTTTCATTTCTGATCTGTAAGTGTGTAGATTATATCAGTTGAAATTATAACTGAAGCTTTAGGACTAGAAAAGTATGATGAAGAAAAATAGCTGTAGGTAAAGATAAGCAATCGGGTGCCTGAGATAGCAAAACAAGTTTCTGAGGTCTATAGAAGATATGCTCTAAGAGGTGTATTTTTCCCAGATTACTCATGAGGAGGATGTGAAAAGCATGCCACAGAACATCCAGCTACTACACTATTCACTTTTAAACCACAGGCACCTTTAATTGTCTCAATCCTCCTGTCTCAAATCCTTTGATCTCAAAGGCCTACAAAGATAGGTAGTGTTTTCCCCACTTCACAACTGAGAACAGTAAGGCTCAGAGAGTTTACATTTACTTGTTGAGTAAGTGGCAAACCTAGAATTTGAACCCAGTTCTTTTCAACTCTGAAATCTATGTTGTTTTTGGAGAATACAAAGCTGATTGGTGTTGCTAAGCCACCAGCCTTTCTTTCCTTTTCTTTTTAAATTCTCCTTTTCATCCAATATTGCTTTGTGTAGAAATGCTGGATAAAAGGTCCTTCTTTTTCATCAACTTTTTTTATACTCTTTCTAGGCAATGTAAACATAAACAAACAATATGAGAAGTAATGGATAAGAGTGGTCACAGTTGAATATAAGTAGGCTATGTTATGTTGGGGTAAAGTCATAAAGAATATTATAAGGAATATGATTTACATAAGGCAGAAAAAAATCTTGTATTACATACTTGACCCTTATTTTTTGTCCATTTGCGTTACTATGCTTTACAAAATGTAGGGAGGAAATTTTAAAAGTCTGCAGAAGTTGAAGCAGTAGTTAACCTTTGTTTAAAGTGGGCATTGTAAGGAAAAGTAAAAGGAATTTGGCCAGAGATTTCAAAACAAAACAACCCTGAGGAGTTGCATAATTACTCGTTAGGGATATGAAGTATTGTTTTTAATGACTGATTATTTTTCTTACCCTCTACAGCAGGGCTCATAAGGGCCAAACAGGTAACAAAAAGAAAGGAAAGTGGGCCAGGAATAACTCAGTAGTGTACTGGGGATTGTGGCAAACTATTTCATCTAAAGTGGGCAGCCACTATTCCATTCCAGCTGATTGTTGGCATGGGGAAAAGTAGGCCCAGTGTTGACAAACTTCTTTAAAAATTTGAATATGTATGTGAAATATTTTGCTTTGTAAATAATAGCAATGAATTTAAATTTTAAAAACTTTTCTAGGACTTCAGAAGTAGGTTCTTATGATATGTTAATATGCCTTAAAAATACCATTTAGTATTTTCACCAAAATTTAGAAAGGAATTAAAAATGAAACTATTTAAATAAAACACACACACACACACACACACACACACACACACACACACACACAACTCTCTAGGCCGTATTTGGCCTATGGGCCACCATTTTGCAACCTCTGGTCTAAAGAGTAAATTGAACAATAACCAAAAAAGAAATAGTAAAATAGCTTTTGGTTCAATCAAAGAAAAACATGACCAAGTAGATGAGATGCTAGAATAGACTATTGAGGCAGGTTGTAGAATCTGTCCTTAGAGATCTTAAATACTTTATAGTTATCTATAGATTATAACTGCTCAGTAAGCTACATAAAGGCAAGAGAGGGTTATACCAGAAGTGCTCGGTAGGCACTGAAGGTCATCTTTTAGGACAGGGCTTTTAGGTCTTTTCTTTTATACAGTGTTAATTGCAGTCATTTAGGAATGGAATAGACATGACTTTTGTACAATTGCAGTTTTGTTTTATTTGTTTACAGAGAGCAGAAAGAACAGCTTCAAAAGATGAAAGACTTTGGGTCTGAGGCACAGATGCCTGACCATCCACCACCCCAGGAGTCAGTGAGATTGCAGAATACATCTTCAAGACCTGGGATGTATCCGGTATGGGAAAAAAAGTGCTCAGAAAATGAAATCGTTTCAACTTTGTATGTTTTTGTGTTGAAGACTTGTGTGATTAGGTTCTCCCTTTATTATTGTTTTGTTTTCATTTGTTGTTTTACCTTTAAACCAGTGGTGGACTTAATTGTTATGCACATATATTACAGTACAACGACAGAGTTAAATCACCCTTAAACCTTTTCATCAAATTAGCTTTTTCATTTCTCACTGTTCTCTTCCATCCTGGTTTAACACATGACACTGATATAGTTGTTGAAGTCAATGACCACCATGATATTTTTGACTCCCAAAATCATATCTCCTGACCTACACATGCATCTGCCTAGAGGGTTTGTCTCTGCGGATGTGTCTCCTATCAAACTCAGCATAATCAAAGTGGAGCTTATTATCATCCCCCAATAAACTTATTCTTTCTCTTCACCATCACGTAGTCACCCAAACTCAGAATCTGAATGTCAACCTCTTTCCTGTACCTGAACCCTATGTATCAGTCATTCTATTGATTGATATTATTACCTTTTTAATATTGTGCAGATATTCTCTTTTCCTTCCCCACAATCTCAGTTCTAGCCTTCATCAGTTCTTGCCTAGATTATTTCAGAACAGTCCTAATTTATCTGTCCATCTCATTTCCCTCTGATCCATTCTCTGTATAAGCTTTTTTGATATGTAATTTACATACAGTAACATACATCCATTTAATGCTTACAGTTTGGTTTTGACAAACGTTTACCAAAAGATAAATTCCCATCACTCCCCAAAGTTCTTTCGTGCCAGTTTGTAGACAGCATTGATGTGATTTCTGGCCAAAGAGGGATATTTTAAAACATAAATCTCACCATGTTGTTCCCTGACATAAAACCTTTCAAGGCTTTCCTATTGCTTTCAGGATAAAATCTAGACTCTTTTGCATGACCTTTTATGTTCTTCCTGAGGTGGTCTGACCCCTGCTTACTGTTACTTGCTGTTCAATCCCTTTAACACTGCACTCTCCCTCCATGTGGAGCTATTTCAAATTTTGTGCATGTGCCAGGCTTTTCTACTTCTCCATGCCTTTGCACACTTGTGTGTTGTTCTCTAAGTCTAGAGTCTCTTTTCCTTACCACCCCCTCCTCAGACTGTTCATCTTGTTCATCTTTTAGAACTCAGTTCTGCTGTCTTTTTTATTTCTCTCTCACTTGTGTGAGACGACTGCCTTCATCTGTGCTCCTGTAACATCTTATGTTGGCTTCTGTCATACCTCTTATCCTATTGTATTTTGATTTTCTGTCCTCTTGTCTGTCTTAACATCTAAACTGAGCCCTTAAAGATAGGAACCTTGTCTTCTGTCTTTGTTTCTCCTAGCAAATGGTAGGCGCTCTAAATTATGGATCCACATTTCTGCTTTATTCACATAACAAATCATAAACATGTTTCCATATTACTACAGCTTCCATGATGTACTATTTTTGATGTACAATATTTTATTAAACACTTCCATTTCTGTTGGACTTCTGTTTCCAGTCTTTCATTCTTCCTGTTGATACAACCGTAACGAATCAAGTTCTTATTTTGAATAACTTCTTAAGAGTAATTTTAAATTCCCAAAGTGAGATCCATCAAAGAATAAGGACATTTTTTAATCATTTTGTAATATAGCCAAATGGTTCTCTAATAGTTGTATGACATCTCTACTACAGCCTTGCAAGCTTTAACTATTTAATTTTTTCTTTTGCTAAATTTGGTTGTTTTAACACAGTGTTTTAATATGCATTTTTTGGTAACTTGGGAATGTGAATATTTTCCTGTATTTTTTAATTATATTTCTTCTGTAAATTCTGGTTTTGTCCTTTACTCATTTATCTGTTAGACTCTTCAGGTTTTTCTTATTGATTTATATTATCCTTGATGTAATACAGATATTAATCCTTTCTCATATAAATACTGCAGGGTTTTTTAATAAACATGTCTTTTGCTCTCACTATATAGTATGAATACAACACTTTTTGTTTTATTTATAGACATAGTCCCAAGAGTTCTTAGGATAGTAAAAACTGCCTGGTTGGCTCTGCCCCAAACAAAATAATTCTATCCCATATAGGCATATTCTTAACAATGTTTAAAGTGCCATATCCTCATAAAGTTTACCTTTAGGTAATAGCCATTTGTCTTTAACTCAAGCCTATAGTGACCTCCAGTTAAATAATGTTCTTTACGTATTTGTCAAATTCATTTTGTTGCTCAAAGTTTATGTTTGAAGATCGGCCTATTCATAGGTAAATATGTGAGTAATTTATATTATTCACTGTCCAAGAACTACAATAGCTGTCAGTGAAACAAAAACAAACCAGAAACAGTGAACTTGGAGAAAGGAGACATGAGTATTTGAAACAGGTTTACAAGGATTAAAATAAAATTTATCTGACAGTGGGGTTTCAGTTTTGAATCTGTCTGCCAAGAGGTTCTACCATCTCCTTAATATACATTTCCCTTGGCATTTGGTGATTGCTTTGGGAAAACAAATGTAAATGTGGCAGAATACAGTGGCACTCCTTTCTGGAGAGATTACAAATTGTCTCATTTGATTTCTTTGTTTTATTTCCCACTGCTGATGTTGTGTGTTGGTATCAGCCTTGCCGCACACTGCTGTTGTCAGCCTGACAACTGAAAGGCATAGAAGTGAGGAGGGTATCTAGAGTTTATTTTCTCATACTGAAATTCACTTTTTGTAGAGGAGATAGGTCTCTAGAGTGGGAAGACGGTATATAAGAGAGTTTCATAACTAAGAAGTGAGCATCAGTATTACTTGTGGAGGGTTTTGTTTTGTTTTGTTTTTTTGCTTTGTTTTTGTTTTAAACTAATGCTGGGATCCCAGCCACAAAAGTTCAGTAGGTTTGGGGTTGGCCTGGACATTTGTGTCTTAAGTGGGTACCCTCTTAATTTTTAATGGTATGCTTTGCTGATAACTGCATTTGTAGCTAGAGAAATACACTGAATTCAGTAACAAAGGAAAGTAAAAGCAGCTAGCATAATCAATTTCAGTAAATTTGGGGAAGGAGAAGAAAGAGGTTGGCAGGTATATTGGGGAAGGAGGTGATAGTGTTGAAGGCAGTTTTTAAAATAAAAAGTTTTATTGAGATGTAAGTTTCATACCATATAATTCACCCATTTTATGTATACTGTTCAATGATTTTTAGTAAATTTACTGTGTTGTGCAACTGGCACCATAATTCAGTTTTAAAATATTTTTTATCATCCTGGCAAGATCCCTTGTGGCAGTTTACTGTTAATCCCTATTCTCATCCCAGCTCCTTGCAACCACTAATCTACTTTCTGGGCCTTTCTGGCATTTCATATAAGTGGAATTCCACAACATGTGTGGTCTTTTGTGTCTAGGTTCTTTACTTAATGTACTGTTTTTGAGATGCATCCGTGTTGTATTACAAATCAGTACTTTTTGTTGCCAGATAACATTCCATTGTAACAGCCACGTTCTGTTTATCCGTACACCAGCTGATGAGCATTGGGGTTGTTTTCTCTTCTTGGCTATTAGGAATAATGCTGCTATGAATATTTTGCATGTAAGTCTTTCAGTAGACATGTTTTTATTTCTCTTGCATAGATACCTAGGAGTGCAATTTCTGGGGTGTGTGGTAAATTTATGTTTGACCATTTGAGAAACTGGTAAACTATTTCCAAAGTGGCTGCACCATTTTTCATTCCCACTAACCATCTAGGAGGGATCCTGTTTCTCTACATCCTTGCCATCATTTGTTATTTTCTGTCCTATTAATTATAGCCATGCTTGATGGTGTGAAATGTAAGCTCATTGTGGTTATAATTTGCATTTCCCTGATGACTAATGTACATCTTTTTGTGTGCTTACTGTCCATATATTTTATTTGGTGATAGATCTATTCCAAACTTTTGCCCATTTTTAAAATTGTGTTGTCTTCTTATTGAATTGTTAGAGGTTTTTTAATATTCTGGATACAAGTACTTTATCAGATATGTGATTTGCAAAAATTTTTCCTTCTCCATCGCTTGTCTTTTCATTGTTTTACTGGTGGTGTTTTGAAGCAGAAAAAATTTGGAGTTTTGAATGAGTTCAAGTTATCAAATTTTATGGATCAAAAACCAGATTTTAATTTCCAGATCTGTGAAAAGATGGTGGTCTTTTCCACTAAGTCCTTTATTTTGTTCTCCAGCCTCCAGGGTCCTATAGACCACCCCCTCCTATGGGTAAACCACCAGGTTCAATCGTAAGACCCTCTGCTCCACCAGCAAGATCATCTGTTCCTGTGACTAGGCCACCTGTTCCAATACCGCCGCCACCACCTCCTCCTCCTCCACCTCCACCGCCTCCTCCAGTGATAAAGCCACAAACTTCTGCTGTGGAACAGGAACGCTGGGATGAAGATTCTTTCTATGGGCTCTGGGATACAAATGATGATCAAGGACTGAATTCAGAATTCAAGTCAGAAACTACAACAATTCCATCTGTTCCATTGTTACCGCCCCCACCTGTTCACCCGTCCATTCCCCCTCCTGGCCCACTGCCTATGGGTATGCCACCAATGTCCAAACCACCACCAGTGCAGCAGACTGTTGATTATGGTCATGGCCGAGGTGAGTAATGGTGCTGAACTCATATTTGGGATTCTAAAGGGACCGTTAGCTTTAGCTTTAGCTTCCTTAAGCTTCACTCTTGACAGCATTTATCCTTGGTTTTGTTTATCAGATCTATCCACTAATAAAGTTGAGCAGATTCCCTATGGAGAAAGAATAACACTGCGCCCAGATCCACTCCCTGATAGATCAACGTTTGAGACAGGTAAAGAGTCCCAGAGAGATCAGTACTTTTCAACCTTCTAGGGTCTAATTATATCACATGATTTTTCACTTTTTTGAGATTATTTGGGCCTGCATTTGATGGACTTAAAAGATTCTTAACTTGAATTTCATGGCAGCTATTTATACTAGTTCTAAAGTTAGATTTGTACTTTTCTGCTTTTATTTCAGAGAAAGGGATAGACTTCTTATTTCTTACTAATTGTTTTTGTAGAGCATTCAGGCCAACGTGATCGTTATGATAGAGAAAGAGACCGTGATCAGTATTTTGATCGTCAAAGTAATGCCATGGCAGATCATCGAGATTTTAAAAGGGATCGGGAGACACATAGGGACCGAGACCGAGATCGTGGTGTTATTGACTATGACCGGGACCGATTTGACAGAGAACGCCGACCGCGAGATGATAGGTATGCTATGAAAATTATCTTTGCCAGGTGTGCAAATTATCATATACTGAAGGTCAGCAAAAGTCAGTGTAGTTAATGGAAATTTAGTATTTAGTATGTGATGTATTCTTTTCATCCATGTGTGTATATAATTTGGATTTGGAAGAGCAGTTTTGGACCAATTTTATCCATGTGTGTATTTAATTTGGAGATGGAAGAGTAGTTTTGGACCAATTTTAAGGAAAGTATGTACTTGAGTTTTCCCCGCTTGAATTCTAGAGAATTAAATGGGAGTTGGAGATAGCCAGAAGGGGAAGGAAACAATATCGTCAATAAAGGTAACTTGATTAGTAAGAGAGGAATTTATTTTTGCAATTCCTGGACTTTTTAGATGTGTGTATGCAAGGATCTGAATGGAAAAGCAAAATCAAAATAGAAATTATTGACTATGTAGAGTAACTACTCATAGCGAAAACTGGGCAGATGATATTGTTGCATTATAAAGCAGAGACCTCCAAATACTTTTTTTTGTACTTCCTGTCAAACCTTCTAGGACTCAATCATACCGAGACAAAAAAGACCATTCCTCATCCAGAAGAGGGGGGTTTGATAGGCCATCCTATGACCGGAAGTCTGACCGGCCAGCCTATGAAGGACCATCCATGTTTGGAGGTAGAGCAGTGCATTATTGACTATAAGGGTGTTGAGAATGTAAACACTGGCAGATGCTTTCCATTGTAACTTCAAATTTTTAGACTAAAATCCATGCACAGAATTCTCAGAGATGGCAGCGTTATTGAAAAATGTCAATTTGATTAATAAAACATAAACTGTGTTTTTTATATTATAAAAGAAATTTTGGAAAATAAAAACAAAATCACTATCCCCTCACTTACCATACTATATTATAATTTTATGTATTTCCTCTCATTCTCTATTCATATACATATTTATGAAGTTGTAATAAAAGTATTTGCAACAATTTCTGTATTATGCTTGTTCCAATTGACGTAGTGCCATACACAATTTTCCATGTGTAAACCTATTATATTAATGCTCTTTTGGTGTTCTATTGCGTGGACAGACTATAAAAGCCTCTTTGTTGGACATTTAGGTCGCTTTTAATTTTTCATTGCTATAAATTATACTTAAACTAGAAACTTCATACTTGTTTACAGGAACAAGTTTTCCAAAGCTAGTAACTCTTGTTCTTAAAACTGTAAAGCAAAGTTAGAGAGCTGACTCTCCGTCACACTTAGGACTGTCCTGCAAAGTATATGTTATTCTTCTATTTGCTGTTGCTTAATGACTACATTTAATGCAAACAAGAATGAATTCAGTATTTGCAGAATCTTCTGTTGGCCTGAAATCATACCTAAGTCTTTTCATTTTCTTGATTTCAATAGATTTACATTAACTTAAACTTTTTCTAATCAAGGTTAAAAGCAGCCTCCAAATTATTAGACTTGGTCTGAATTAAATTATGTTAGGATGAGTGGGGAGTGTTAAAATTTTAAAATAATTACTATATAAATAGTAATTCAGTTTAACCGTTGGAATCCTAGGAGAACGAAGAACGTACCCGGAGGAGCGAATGCCTCTGTCTGCTCCTTCATTAAGCCACCAGCCACCTCCAGCTCCACGGGTTGAGAAGAAGCCCGAATCCAAGAATGTGGATGATATTCTGAAACCACCAGGCCGAGAGAGCAGACCTGAGAGAGTAAGTCCTGTGCAGTTAACTAGATTTCTTGCAAACTGGAAGCTGACAAGAGATCATTTTAATGTCCTGAAAATGATGTCCCTACTTTTCTGTGACGTAGTGCTAACTTCAGATTCAAGGCAGCTTACTATCTCCAGATCATCATACAATTGATGTCTCATAAGTTGCCCACTTTGTCGAATATTTTAAGAAGTTAGAGCTTAATTGCCTGGGAGAAAAAGATGCTGAAAACTTTAAGAAATGATTTCATTATAGCTCAATTAATTTCATTTTGAAGAGGGTAGAAGTGGTTTTGGTATTATGATAGGTGGTACAATAAGAGAATTAGGAGATTTGATATTTTAAACTTATTTTCTTAGTGCCCTCCAAATGTATATATTCTTAAATTTGTCTTACATTACAAAATAATTAAACTTAGTTTTTGAATAAACTGGCACCTGGTGGTTTTAGTCAGATGTTTTAATAACATACATGTGAATTGATAGGGCATTGTTAACGATAAGATCTCATTGCAAAAAAAAATCCTCTCTGAGTGATGTATTTTTTTTCATTTTGTTTCAGATTGTTGTTATAATGAGAGGATTGCCTGGAAGTGGAAAGACGCATGTTGCAAAACTTATTCGAGTGAGTATGGGAAAGCCAAATAATCATTTGGTTTTTTTAGCCACTTGTCTTCTTGGCAGCATGATATCAATATAGGTATCTCCCATATGATCCTTTGTAGTCGGCCTGTGTGGTAGATGCTGTCCTCTACAAATTTTTGATCGAGTGACACAAATATTTTTGCTTTGGATTGATTTGAAACCACCAGAAGATTGTATGTTATTAAGCCACAAGAGGGAAGTTTGGTATGACCATTCCTTAATTTATCCCATAAATTTTCTTTAACCTTCTTGACTATATGATTCTTAGGATAAGGAGGTAGAATTTGGAGGACCTGCACCCAGAGTTCTAAGTCTGGATGATTACTTCATCACTGAAGTGGAAAAAGAAGAAAAAGATCCAGATTCTGGAAAGAAAGTGAAAAAGAAGGTATCGTATGATCCTCTCAGTTTACATCCTCATTTGTTAATGGCATTTAAAGGAAAACATGTTCTGAGAGAGATGTCTCTTCTGAACACAAATGTTAGTTCTTGGTATGAAAGAAGACTACAGAGTCATCTCGATCCAGATTATAACCATTCTTTGTTTTTGCTAAGTCCAGATTTCTTTTGGGGGGTTTTAGGTAATGGAATATGAATACGAAGCTGAGATGGAGGAGACCTACCGCACCAGCATGTTCAAAACATTCAAAAAGACTCTAGATGATGGCTTTTTCCCCTTCATCATCCTGGATGCCATCAATGACAGAGTTAGACATTTTGACCAGTTTTGGAGTGCAGCAAAAACCAAGGGTTTTGAGGTATAGACTTAAAAGAACTTTAAAACACTTTGAGTTGTCCTGTAAGTATTGTATTTGTTTGCCTAATCTGCATTCATTCTTTCTTAGGTGTATTTGGCTGAAATGAGTGCAGATAACCAGACTTGTGGCAAAAGAAATATTCATGGAAGAAAGCTTAAAGAAATAAACAAGGTGATTTTCAGAAACATAGAATGATGGAGTATCCTGAACTTCATTTTCTCTGTGTAGCACCATTGTTGTCTAGAAACTCTTGTTTATCCCATTTTCTTTCAGAATGTCTTTTTTACATGTTTAATAAATGTTTATTTTCCTTGGTATTTGAGTGAAAGAGATGGTGTAGCTATTCCTGGAACTGGCCTGTTAGCTAAATTCACAGTATTAGCTAAATTTGTCTTTGATGCTCACTTGGTCTTATATTTAAGTAATTTCCAGAGATAACTTGACCTCTTGTATCTCTCAATAGATGGCTGATCACTGGGAAACTGCACCTCGTCACATGATGCGCCTGGACATTCGTTCTTTGCTGCAAGATGCTGCTATTGAGGAAGTGAGTGTCCTTTGGCTTGAATGTAGTACAAAAGTGGCTTTTTTTCCCCACTTTTTTGAAATAGTTTAAGCCTATAGAAAAGTTGTATGAATAATACAAGGAACCCCTGTACCCCTTTTATCAAGATTGACCAGTTGTTAATATTTTGTCACATTTGCCTTTTCTCTTTATAGTTAAATGTGCATTGTGATGATGTTTACTATTAGCATTATTATTATGGAACCATTTGAGAGTTAAGTTGCAGATCTCATAATCCTTCGCCTCTAGATACTTCATGTATCTCCTAAGAACAAGGATGTTCTCTTAAAAAACTAGAAGTCAGTTATCAAATTCAGGAAATTTAACATTGATGCTATAATTAAATACTATATTAACTAATATAAATTTCCTGAATTAAATGTCCTAAATTCTCTCATATGCATCCATACTCAAATTTCACCAATCATCCCCATAATATGCTTTATAGCAATTTTTTTAAATCTAGAATCCAATCCTTAAATCTGAAACAGTTTCTCAGCCTCTTTTCATTGTCATGAAAGACAAAGAATATTTGAAAAGTATAGACCATTGGTTTCGTAGAATGCCCCTCAATTTAGGTTCGACAGATTATTTCTACATGATTAGATTTAGGGTAAACATTAACAGGAATGCTATGCAAGTGATATTGTGTGCTCATCGCATCACATCAGGAGCCATATGGTGCCAGTTTATCTCATTATTGGTGATTTAAGCATTGATGACTTTGTTAAAGTGGGGTCTACCAGATTTTTCTACTGTTACCTTTTTCCCTTCGTAATAAGCAATTTGAGATTGTGTGAATATCCTATTCCCCAACAGATTTTCACCCACTGATAATTCTTGCCCGATTCAGTTATTAACATAGAAACTTATATTTATCATGAAAAGGGAGAGATTTTGTATTCTTCTATTACCTTTGTCCTCCTCACATTGCTGTCGTTTTTTGTCATTGTTTTTCACCTCCCTGCCACTCTACCCATTTCCTTCTGGCTTTTGCCCCTACCATTCCCCAGAAACTCTCTCACCAATGATTTGTATGACAGTGGACAATTCTAACTTTACCTACTGCTTAATTTTGCAGCCACACTTGACACAGTTGACCCATCTTCTTGAAAACATACTTTTTTCTTGGCTGCTGTGAGTCCACATTCCTCTTACCTCTCTGGTCTCTTCATTTGCTGGCTGCTCCTGCTACTCAATCCTGAAAAGTTGGAGTTCTCTAGAAATCTATCTATCCTAGGCCTTATTTTCATTCTGCACTTTCTACATTGTTATTCTTTCTAGCAACTTTAATTGCCACTTTTATGCTCTTAATATTAAATTGTAATGACTGGAGTAAATTATGTCGGTATCTTAACAGTAATTATATCCAAGTGGAGGAATTATGATTGATTTTTACAATTCTTCTTTCACCATTATTTTCCAACTTCTCTCCAAAAAACACATATTACCTTAGTACACCTCCAACTCAATATATCCAAAACATAATTCATCCAGACTTGTTCTTCTAGTATTCTCAGTTTTAATAACTGCAACTGCCAATCCGTTGGTTGCTGAAACCAGTAATTTGGAAGTTGTTCTTGACTTGTCACTCTCCCTTATTCCAGTGTGCAACCCTACTCCTATACCATGTAGTCAGTCTACTAGTTTTACCAGTTTTACCTTACCAGTACTTTCCTAATCCATCTATTCTTTATTCCCATGGTTGCCATTCTGAGTCCAAGCTACTATCATCTTACTTCTCACTATATGCTCTGTCTTACATTTTGAAATTTGAATTATATAAACATTTTATCTGATTGAAAGAATACTTTTTAAAGGTTTTAAAAAGAAATCCCATATGGGTTTTATTAATTTTCTTAGGGTATGGTAGGAACATGTTGGAAGCAAAGTAGTTATTTTAGGTTGTTTTTCTTAATCCTTTGCTTGGTTTTGTTTGAAATGTTGTGTTTTGTTATTGTTTGTTTGTTTTAATTTTTTGATAAAGTTAAAAAAAAAAGAAATCCTAGTAATCCATAGGCATTCAAAACAGGTGAACATCTACTTAGAGCAGAGTATTATACTGAAATTCATAGGGAGTTATAACGATACATATCCCAAGAAAATTAAAGGTAGGAATATTGTTCTCTCTTTTACAAGCTCTGTTCTGAAATTTAGGGTTTTAAAAATCACTTATCTTGCTATGGAAAACTGCTATCTGCTATCTTGCTATGGAAAACTGTGCTCACTGCTCATCGCAGTGAGGGAGTCAACATTTTCCTAAGTTAACTCAATCTTTTTTTTTATTTAAATTATTGGGGTGATGTAGGTAGAGATGGAAGATTTTGATGCAAATATTGAAGAACAGAAAGAAGAAAAGAAAGATACAGAGGAAGAGGAAAGCGAACTGGTAGGAGACAGACCAACCACTTTGAACAAAGTGTCTCTTTATTAAAATTCTTAAGAAGGGTATTGTTTTAAATTCAAATCTGTGGTCAGTTTATTACTGTTTTGATATGCACCTTAATGATAAAAGTTTCCATACTTGTCTTCAAGGAGACTTGTGGATGCTTATTTTTCCCCAGACCGAATAACCCTCTACTGTGTTGTTGAAAGAAAACTGAGTGCTGAGAAACTTAACCTTGTACACACTCATCTTTTTGTGGGTGGTTTTAGGAGAGTTTACTTATCAAGGAAATTGATTACATATGAAAGGACATTCTTACATTCCAGCAGGTATGTGGTGCAGCCTACCCAACATATGTATAAATGTCTCTTCTTTGATACAAGATCCCAAAATTGAGTTTCTGTCAACTAATGCAGAAGAACTGTTATTGAATGAGGAAGCAGAGGGTTGCCACTTACTGCTGGATTTGTTCTTCTGCATTTTATTTACCCTATTAAGTGATAGAGGAAATTATTTGACTTGTGTAGGCAGTGGATTTTACTCAGGCTGATTAGAGGCTTTCATAGTGTGAGTTCAGAATTCCTGTGTACCTACTGTAAATGCTTTTTATTACACCTCTGTAGAGATGTTTGCCTTACCCTTTCATTCAAGAATATGCGACCTATAGAGTTATGTTGACTTTTCATTGTTTGCTAATGAGGTACAGAGACCTGCAAGTGTTGCTTCTTTAATCAAAGTATTATTCAGTTTATTTAATACCTCAGCCCTTGCTGAAGCTGCTTCTCATAGTCTTCTGAAAATGTACAAAGTAAGAACTCTTAATTCCTACCCCCTAAAGTATACAGTGATCCCCTCAAAGCTATGTGTGAAATAGAGGGCTCTTAATAAAATTTGTGTTTATGTAGAGATGGTGTCAACCTCTACATGCCTAGATTTCAAATGTGGATTAAAAAATAAGCTATAAAGTTAATGACATTTGAGTCTCAGTATGTTTTGTTTTGTTTTTTTTTAATAAAGTTTATTTTTCTTAATTAAGTTGTATTTTGACATATATGATCTTAAATGTAGGCAGGAAATTCACTTAAAAGTCCATGCTGTTCTGGAATATGGCTGATGACCTCTAACTGCTTGCAGTGTGTGTACTAGAAAGTGATCATGTGAGAAGTCTATAAACTTTTAGCTTTCTGAAGCTCCGTCTTCCTTTTGTGGAGATTTCACTTCAGGATATGGTTCATGACATCTGACTGACTTAGATGCTTGGAACTTTCAATTGCATGTACTATTATTTTTAAAAGTGAAACACACTTTAATACTATATTTTTACATCAGAGACATGGCAAGGAAGCCTTAAAACTTTACCCTGCTGGACTATCTCTTCTATTTCCAAATGGCTTACTATTTCAAGTAAGCAGTTGGAGGATTTTAAGTTTTAAGGAAGAACAGGGTGGTTCCAGCAGGGGGAAATTAATATACTCATTTTGCTTCTCTTTATGTTATAAAACTTCTCTTAACCCATTCAAAGATGCAGAATCCAGATCTTCTACTATTGGGGTCTATTCCAAGAGTAAAAGATTCTTGGAGAATTTTAACCAAAGGGTTAAAAGCAAGTCTCATGTCATTCAGACTATTTTAAGGGAATTCTCGGTCAACTGCATTTTCTACTCTGTACTGATTAATACAGTTGGATGAAATCCAGACTTTTCTGTGTTATAAGAATCCTTTTTGGTGGGTCATTGGTTTCATATTTGCCTTCTTTAGAGTTTCAGTGAACCTTGTAGATATGACTCAGCTTATAAGTATATTATTCTAGTGATGCTTAATGTTTTCAGATGAATTTTGAGATGTAATTTGTACATATTTGATCAATATTTTAGCACCATCACTTCAGCATAGCTTTGTCTTGGTTTCTTCTAAAAATGTATTTGAAAAAGATAGTATTTTAGGTTGTAAGTTATACCAGCTAGTAAGTTGAAATTGAATTCTTTGTTCTGGCTTGAAGACTGGAAATGTATAAAACCTGTAGGTTTCCTGGAAGAATGATGATGCTCTAGTAACTCTTACACAGAAGCTATTGTCATGAAGTCTTCAAAATACTTTCCAACTCACCTGTGTCAGTCTGATCTATGAACTTGAACATCCCCAACAGTAGAAAAGTCTTAAAAGAAGATTCTGACTGACAACTTTGGTGAATCAGTACAATATAATAAGTCCTAATATTCAAGTTACTATATGTTAGGGACTAATAGAAAACAAAGTTTAGATGAAGGAAAAGGGGAGTCATCATAAAACACAAGGAAAACACATGCATTTGTTAGGTGAATAAACTGAAGGGATTACTACATAATTAAATAGGTACATTGGGAAATTTGAAAATCTTATGAGAGTTTGTTTGGAAATAAACACCCTGTCATTTTATTACATATGAGATATAAATGTTGTAAATAGGAAACATAATTTTAAAACACGTGAGAAACAATGACCTATTTTCCACCTGATAAAAGAGAAATGCTCTGAAGTTGATTCAGTAATATTAGCCTTTCTCATATGTAACTGATAAATGGATTGAGTCTTTTTGAAATGAGGTTGAACTTTGTAGTTGATTTCAGTGATACCAGGTTTTCTCCTTTCTTTTGAGTATTTAAAATTACAGTGGAATATAAAGTAACTGTTTTGTTTTGAAGAACAGTTTTTGGATTTCATGGCTACTATCATTTGAGAATAGCTGTTGTGTTTAGAAAATAATCTAGCTAGTATTATAAATCCTGTACTACTCAATGATATTTCTGAGTATGGTAACTACCTGTACATTCTTATATTTGCTGTAAAGCTGTTGTTCAGACTACATTTGTGAGTGCTGAACTGTAGCTGCTTCAAAGCACCTTCATGGGATACCATTCTGAAGTGACTACTCTGAAATCTGGGCAGTCAAGTTTGGCGAATTTGGTAATTCAGTTTCTTCAAAAATAATGAGACTGTGCTTTCCCTAAGGATATATTTATAACTAGTGAGTGGAAACTGAATCCATTCCCAGTTTTAATGCTTTTCCAGTTCAAAAGTGATATGCATGTATGTGTCTCTTTCTAACCCTTCGAGCTTCTCTCTGTGTACAATTTAGGGTTACATTCCGAAAAGCAAATGGGAGATGGACACATCTGAGGCAAAGCTAGGTGGGTATTTCCTTTTTCCTCTTTTTATATTCTGGTGGTAATGGTCATAGATCTTTCTGCTGTAAGAAGAGCAAATTTCCCAAAATCTCTGCTTAAATCAAGATTTTTGGCCTACCTTACATTCTCCAGTCTATTTTGCTAGCTTTTGGCTTAACTCTAGTTATATCTTGTGACAGAGAGTAAAGAGGGTTTTTTTAAACTGCCTTTAATGCCATAAGTTTTTAAAGTAAGATTTTTGAAGTAAATGGAAATATGTGATAAATTGAGTAACAAAATACTGTCACCTCTACAGTCCATTCTTTTATATAAATCAGAAATATTGGTGCCAATGAGGTTTCTGCTTTTTTAACCAATATTTAATTGTAGTCCATGCTGAACCTGATTATGAATACTTTAAATAATAATAAGAAATATTAAAAGCCAGAAATTAATTAAAAGGCAATTATTTTCCTTGTGGAATAAATTAGAGTTTCTGGGTAGGCAGGATGTAGCTATAAAAATCCTAGTAATTACTGAGGAATCTGCTATATAAGATTCTATTTAAATTTTCCTTCAAGTTGTTTTTAGTGTAGTGCCAGATTATAAGGTGAACTGTTTAAAATGACTGTCTAAATCAAAAATTGGAGTTGCTTAATGTGAAGTTGTCTGTCAAAGCAGAAAATCATTTGTATTCAGTGGATTTTCCTCCAGTATTTCGTGGTGATAATACAAAACGTCTTTTCAATGAATTTTTGACCTCACTTAAAGAGAACTAGTTAACATGATAAGGCCTTTTTGAGATCGGGCTTACTGATAAATGAAATATGACAGTCAATCTCTGTGTTTCTCTTCCTGGTATGCTATTACTCCAAAACAGAAGTAACCGTCTAAATATCTTAAATTCATAGAACAAATTTGAGTCATTTAGTGGCTTCACTGCTGGGCCATTGTCTGTGTTTTTGACATGGGAGTGCTGCATTTTGCATACATTTGCAGAGGTTATGCTTTTCATATTGTCCAACTGATTGTTTTAGCAGTTTATGTTGACCAGGTCCTATGTTTAAAGATAGTTCCATAAACTGTAATATTACTATATTACTAGGATACGTATTTTGTTGTAAAGTTTAAAATTTTATTCCAGTTTATGTCATATAAAAATTATATGTGATTACTGACATATTCTTCCTTCTGTGGGACATCTTAGTAATATCCAACTGTCTTCTTCCCTACCTGTAAAGCACTTATAAGTGTTTAAATGCAATTAAATATGTAGGAGAATAATCAACCACAAATTACTATTTAAATGATTTTTTAGACCTGCTTATTTTGACGTGAGATTTTTGTCTGTATTAAGTTCTGTACTTTTAGATTAACCTATGAAACTGTAAGATCATTTCTTTTCTGGTTCTCTAAATAGTGATTATCTTTTGGGGCAAAGGGAGATCATAAATAAAGGTAGACAAAGTGATTATAAAAGTGATAGATATTTTAGCTAAGCATATAATCTTCAGAGGCTTTCTGTAATATATGATCTAGGATAATGCTATTTTAAACTTGAGCTAGTCCATTTTCTACTTTTCTTTTATGGTTTAAAGATAAGGGAAAATGGAATTAGTTATTATTCAAGAAAATGTGATATTACACTTGTTCATTTCTGGAATAAATTCTGACCTATCTACCATTTGCTTCTCAGAAAATACCATTTTATACAAATTCAGTCAATTTTAAAGACAGAAAGTTAAGACAGTAAATTCCAAGAATGGATTTGTTAAATAAACCACTTCAGTTAAAGGCACTGAAGATCTGGTAATGAATCTAGAAAATAAATGTTAAGATGTTTTCAGTTGGGTCTTGTTTGTTTTTAATGAGTGATGATGATATTTTGTGTAATGTTCATCTTGCACTTCTGTATTGTCTTGAGAACTTCTCTTATGAAGAAAGACAAATTGAATGTGGGCATTTCTGAAAGTATTTACTTATTTGGCATTGATCTATGGAGCCAAATGAAAGAAAATTCTCTGAAACATGAGAATTTTGCATTGAGAATTAGCCTATTTTGACTTCTTTCCAGATAACAATTTATTTTTCTGAATACTTGACTGACATTTTAAAGTTATTCTTGGTAACATCATTATGCTGGGTGGAAATATAATAAGTTTTAGCGTTAGCACACATTGAGCCAGAAGAAGAAATTAAACTAAAAATTTTTGATTCACAAATGAGTCTACCAGTGAGAAAATACTCACTTAACTATAGTCTTTTGCGCAGCTGGTTGAATCTCATTGCAGACTTCTTGATCTGTGCTCATTAGGTATAACATATAGTTCAGCCTGCATTTTGAGTGTTAATCTGGAAGTGGTGTAATTTTAGAACAGTTCACAACAGGCCTGCGTTTCGCCTGTCCTTGGTGTCATAGAGTCATGGAGTTGTTGAAGGCCGTCTATGGCCCACCTTCAGTCACATGTGGCTGCCTCCTGCCCATCTGGGACACAGGCGTCCTAAAAGAGTAGATTCTGCTTGTCACAAGAGATGTCGGGATTCAGCATCAAAGCTACTTAAGTTCCAGTGATATGATTTTAGTTTCTCAAATGGTGAGGAGTGAAATATTTGAGACTATCATCCTAATTTTGGTTTCTATATATCAAGTAACTTGTGCTTTTCTCATCTCAGTGCCATTTGCCTGTGCTTATGAGTTATTATGTACTGGCCTTCCACATGTCACACAGATTCATCTCCTCCCAGTCGAAGTGTAATTATTATTTGTATAGGTAAACAGCCCTTGAACAGATTTTCAGAAATACCATTTATGTTTAGAAAATACTTAGATGCATCTGAAGAATTTTTCTGTTGTGTTATAATGATATATACAGTTTTGAAGATGTGAAATTCTCTGACCTGCCAAGTTGGATATTTCAAACTACATCTTCCTCTTAAAACTACATCTTTTGAAATTGAAACCTCTGAAAATCATTAGTATGAGTCTGTTGATCACCAGTCTTCCTTCTGTAATTAATACCCCAGAATCCACTTCCCTCACCTTGAGCCCTACATCTGTGCATTTGGGTTTCTAGAATGCCAAGTGGAAGAGGTGTGAGCCTTTCTTCATCCCTAACAAGGAAACTTCAAAATATGTTGTGCACAATAAAATTTCACATTAAACATTTCAAACAAGGGTGCTCAGACTAGAAATACATGCTTTTCTGAACTTCCATGTTACAAATATGGAACTCTTGATCTGTAACTCCTGTCATATACCCAGTATATGAGGAAAAGTTCTTGTAGTTTCATCCTGCCCTTTCTGTTTTGCTGCCTGGTCATGATCTATTCTTGGAATTGAGCTATGAAATTATTCCTTTGAAGTATGCTAATGTCAAAGCTGATCTTATTAAGTTTGAAAATCCTTTGAAATTTATTAATAATAAGTGTGTTATTATTACCTACTCATCTGGTCACAGTATTGAACTGAGAACAGTTTTATTGTTTGTGGGACTTTGTCAGTTTTCTGATAACATATCCTGTGTCCCTGTGCATTCAAGGGGTTACTTCTTTAAGATCCTGTGTGATATGGCCTGTCATGTACATGTGGATAGAGCTGTTTGGTACAGCATGTGATTTGTAGAGGAGATTAAAAGACCACTGTTTCTTTTGAACCCATCCATTTTTAAATCCTGCCAGAGTGAGATGATAAAATTTTCTTGAGTTTTATAAAATTATGGTAGTTTGCCTTACTGATTTTTCAATCATATTGCTTCTACAGGGGAGGGGTTTGGGAAATAAAAGCTTTGCGAACTATGCAAAATTTTCCTGGTTTTGGAATCCCATATGGTATGGATACAGTTAGGATATGTGGACATATATGAAATTATTCTATTTGAAGTATAATCCTCCCTCCTACCACTGTTTCCATTGCACTTATCTTTTTATATGAAGTTCTCTCCAACTTGGGGCCTAAAAGATTGCTCTTATATGTACTCTGTATAATGTATGGAGTTCAATGAAGTGTGGTTATTGTATTTCTGAAGTTTTTAGGCTTTCCTTTATCTGCTTAATAATAATATGTTTCTATAACTTCCGACAATTCAAAACTTTAGTGCTTCTATATATATATATATAATTTATAATATTCCACATAGAGTATTCAAAATGAATATTAACAACCAATAAAAAAAAAGCAACACATTTTCATCGCGTGTACTTCTTGAAGACTCTTAAACACATTCATTTCATTTAATTGGTTATACTGTTCATTTAATTGTCTATACTTTTGGGCCCTTGGAAAGCCTAGCCCTTTCAAAGTGATGGTTCAGAAAGAAAATTCAGATCTGGTCACTTCAGCTGACTAACCCTTTGCTTCAGAATGATCAACAGCACTTCATAGTACAGTCAAAGAAAGTGGTGATCTTGTGCAGTCAACTTATTCATATACATTAATTCATGGTGAATCCTTTCATAGCTTCCAAAATTCTAGAATTCTGGTTCAATAGAAACTTTCTTAAACATTAACTTGCTCATTGTATTCTTAATACTACCTGCTTTTCATTTGACACAGTATCAAATGTGATTGCAGGTCAAATGGGTGCCGTTAATACTGTGTTAAAAAGAAAAGAAAAAAAAGTGGAAGAAATTGTCCTTAGAGAAGCCCAACTTTGCATTTTCCTTCAGAACATGTGAGCTGAAGTGTTATGATCTGGTGGTAGATGGGGGGACAAAGAGGCCAGGAGAAAAGTGCATTTTCTTGCTTTTGCCCTTGTTTGTTACTTAAACCAACATCATAATGGCTTCCAGTATGAACATTAAATAAACAATGGACGTTCCACCGAACTCAATATTATCTCATCCAAGAAGATAATTTGGATCTGCAATGATGCTGCTTTCAAAAAATGTGGATGTGTCCTCTGAAGGTGTTCCAGTCTTCTTTTCCCTTGTTTGTGTGTTTGGTACAAACTCACACTCTTCCTTAATGCTCCGGCTCTGTGTTTGTCCCTCAGACAAGTTGGACGGCTTGAGGACTGGTACAAAAAGGAAACGTGACTGGGAGGCGATTGCCAGCAGAATGGAGGATTATCTTCAGCTCCCTGATGATTATGATACTCGTGCTTCTGAGCCTGGGAAGAAGAGGGTAAGAGACTTTGTCAATAGCTGCCAACAAATGAAGGGCCCATTTAGACATCTGGTTTTAGAAAATTGTAGACAGATAATCATAAGAGTGCTATTTTTAGAGTGATTTGGTTTATACTATATCATACTCCAGATACTGTATCTCATGCTATACTACACTATACTATATCTTTAGTATATGCTATATATCCTGACACTAAAAGAGGAGTCAGACCTTAAAAATACTTCAAAAAATGGAGAACAAAACCTCACATGTTTTGTGACAACAACTAGCATGTTGACAGTCTTACAGAGTTGGGAGTGGCCACTTGTGCCCTTTTGTCATGGCACAAAAGAACCAGATTCAGAGTAGGTTGTTGAGGAAAATCTGCAGGACTTCTTAATAGATTAAATGTGGATGGAATCAAGGGTGACTCCTCAGGGTTCTGGCCATGAGCACCCCATGTATGTGGTACCATTTACTAAGAGGAAAAACTGGGGAGTCAGAGGTTTTAGAGTGAAAAATTAGAAGTTCAGTTAGACCAACTTAGTCAGAAATCTAAGTAAAGATGTCAGATTGACTTGGATTTACTAGTATGAACTCATGGGAGAGATTAGGCTGACATAATAAATTTGGAAGTGCTTAGCATGCCAATAGTATGTAAAATGATACCAAATGTCTTACCCAAGGAGAAAGTACAAAAAAAAAAAAAAAAAAAAAAAAATCAGTATAGGACTCAGGACTCCAAAGTATAGAAGTTCAGATATAGGCAAGTGTTTCAAAAAGAAAAGAGCAGTCAATTGTTAAATGATGCAGAGAAGACAAGTAAGTTGAGAACAGAGAAACGATCATTGGATTTGGCAATATGGACATGGAGTAGAATAAAAAATGAATAGGAAATGAAGTCAAGACAGCAAATGTAGACAACTGTTTAGAGTAGTTTTGCTATAAAAGGGAGCAGAGAAATGAACCCAGAATGTTGGATAGGTTTTCCACACAGATGTAGTGTTCAGTTAAAGTGCATTTAAAGTGATATATGTTATTTATCCTTTAAAATAAAGCAAAAGGGATCATATTTTATATATATATACTTTTCTGCAGAAGCTTTTTTGTCAGTCTGTCTTGATCTGTTAAGTGTGTACAAAATCAATCAATTCTTTTTAAGTGGCTGCCCACTGTGCCATTGATTTATCGTCAGTTATTTAACCAGTCCCTTGTTGATGGATGCTTACGTTATTTCCATTTTATTGCAAATATAAGTACAGTAGTGAACATTGTGTTGCTATGTGTTAGCATTTTTTGGCAAGTATATCCCAGTGTGGATTTTTAGCGCTAAAGCTGCAGGGTCATAGAATATATGATTTATCATTCTAAGATATTATGTAATTATTTTCCAAAAAGATTACATCTATTTATACACCCACATGTAAATAAATACCTGTTTTACACACTTCCACCAGCAGTGGTATTATCAAACTTTTTAATTTTTTGCCCATTTGATAGGTGGAAAAAAAAAATGGTATCTCATTTTGCATTTCCTTAATTAAGAATGAGATTGAGTATCATTTGTTTATTTTTCTTTTTCTATGAATTTCTTCAGTGTTTAAAAATTACAAGAATATTTTTTAAAATCTTATTGTTGTAACATATATACAATATAACATTTCTCATTTTAACCACTTTCAAATATGCAGTCCAGTGGTGTTAATTATATTCACAAAGTCTTGCTACCATCACCACCATCCATTATCAAAACTTGTCCACCACCCCAAACAGAAACTATACCTGTAAGCAGTAACTTCCCATTCTCCCTCCCCCCACCTCTGCCCCTGGTAACTTGTAATCTACTTTCTGTCTCTATTAATTTGCATATTCTAGTTATTCCATATAAGTGAGATCATATAATATTTTTCCTTTTGTGTCTGACTTAACTTCACTCAACATGATGTCCTCAAGGTTCATCCATGTTGTAGCATGTATCAGAACTTCGTTTTTATGTCCAATAATATTCCATTCTGTGTATATACCACATTTTGTGTATCCATTCACGTTGATGGACTTGAGTTATTCCTACCTTTTAGCTATTGTGAATAATGCTGCTATGAACATTGGTGTACAAGAGTCTGTTCCAGTCCATGCTTTCAGCTCTTTTGGGTATATACCTAGAAGTGGGATTGTCATGTCATTTGGTAATTCTATACTTAACTTTCTGAGGAACCACCAAACTTTTCCACAGTGGTTGTACTATTTTGCATTCCTACCAGCAGTGCACAAGGGTTCCTATTTTTCCACATCCTTGCCACCACTTATTTTCTGGGTGTCTTTTTGTTTTTGTTTTGCCATCATAGTGGGTGTGAAGTGGTATCTTGTTTTGATTTGCATTTTCCTGATGGCTAATGCTGTTGAGCATCTTTTCATGTGCTCATTGGCCATTTGTGTATCTTCTTTGCAGAAATGTCTATTCAAGTCCTTTGCCCATTTTTTAATTGAGTTCTCTTTTTGTGGTTGACTTGTAGGATTTCTTTATGTATTCTGCATATTAAACCCTTATCAGATGTATGGTTTCCAAATATTTTCTCCCATTCCATAGGTTATGTTTTCACTTAAAAGAATATTTTATTGTAAGAGAATAAAGATGCTGGTAAAACTTCATTACAGTGGATACCGTTACAAAGATTTCTGGGTTTCAAAGCCCTTCAAATACAGCAGAGATGGGAAAGGAAGATCCAATTAGTGGCCCTCCTTATATAGCTCCACCCAAGGACTACTTATAGTGATATCTCTTATTTCAGTTTTACGGTTGGAGTTTTTAAGTAGCAGTAGCTCCTTCTTAGGAATAATAATTCAGTGTAGATTTGGTATCAATGAATAATCTAGAATGAGAAGTATTTTTCTCTGGTTTCTGATCCCGTGCAATTTACTTTGTAAATTTGGTTGGACAAAAACAGCTGAGCTGTAGGTTTCCTAATTCTTTAAAGTGGCTCCTCTTTAACTCTCCTTCCCTGCCTTAACTCAAACCACTCAACCAAATTAACATCAGCATATGGAGAACCTACAGGTCACAAGGAATGCAGAGTTCATTCCTGATTTCTTTCTTGGGGTCTAAAAACTGAAGTAATTCAGTTTTTAGAAATACTTCTATGACAACAAGGTGGTTCTGTAGACTTGATCATATTAGAATTGTACCTAAATGGTTAGGCTCTAAAATATAATTTATTTTCTTAAGGTTTCATTTGCTTAGTTGGGTATAAAATGGTAGCATGTTATAAATTGCAATGAAAGTAAGTACCTCTAGGAAGATGAGGAGGGACACTGAAATTCAAGAAGCCATTTCTAGCTAATGGTCATTTATTCTGCTCCTTATATTTTTTAGTATTTTGGTAATCATTCGTTCATTCTGCGTTAAATATCTGTGTATCAGCATTATCAGCAGGATAAGGCCATTCAAGGAGTGACCTCTGCTGGAGAAGTCCAATATGTAAACAAATAATTTTAATACAACATCAGTGCATATTAGAGATGTGAACAAAATGCAGTGGTTTCTAAAATATTTTAATTCCAACTTTAAAGTCTTGGACAATATTGTGAAAGCATACTGCTTCATTAAAAAATAACTATACACTTTTTCTTGTAATCCCATATTCTTTATTTTATGTCAATTTTAAAGACTTAGAATTTAAACGTAAGATTTAAAAGTTAGCTCTTAATTTACTCAGGACAAGATTGATCATTGTATTTAACTGTGTGCTAAGGTGGTCACAATTTAAATTTACTGTGGACTGGTTACCTTTTCTTTGTTCAGTGGCCACAATCTGTCCATCGTTCTCTCCCTTAACCAGTCATCTTTCTCTAAGATGTGAACCCTTCATCCCAAGGGAACTGAGAGAGTATATCTGCATCTATCAGAATGAATGCATCAACATTAATGGGCAGAAGCCCACATTATTTATTAAATTTTTTACTAAAGTCCATAAAGGAAATCAAACCAAAGATCCTCTGTACACTAAAAATCTGCTTTAAGAATAGTGCATCTCTGAGAGCAATAACACATTTCCAGGTCCAGTGTAAAGAGTGTGGCGTTTCCATGCTCTGATTCCCTTCCCTTGTTACAGGTAATAAATTACAAGCCATACGTAAAGTACAATTGTTGCCGACGTTGGTGTTATGCACTGCAAACAACTGTTTCATAATGTCTTTTTGAAGTGTTTGAACTTACAGAATATCGTCTATGTATATATTTTTACATGTGTTGTATAATATGTAAGAATCTATATTTTTTTTAATGAGAGTACTAATAGGAAAAATCTCTGATCCATATATTTATAGTTATAATCTTGCCGTAAATGATGATGTCAGTTTGGTCTCTTTATCTCATGAGCAAAAAGTAATCACACCAGCCCCTATTTTATATCTCTCATATTTAATTTTAAGAAATATTTATTGTGTGGAGATAAATAAAGCTCAATCCTTGACTTAGGGTGTTTATAGTCTGTTAGGGAAGACAGATCCTTAAATGGGTAACTATAAAAGAGTGTGGAAATTCAAAAGTGGACATGTCAAAAATCCAAAAGTAATTCCAGCAAAAGAATGGTTATTTGATTAGCAAAGGAAAAGAGGGAAAATAACAGGGAAGGATGACTAGACTCATACCACGTGGGTGAAGTTAGGGAAAAGCCATTTCAGGAAGAGGAACTAGGATATGCAAAGTTAGAGAGACGTAGAATGGCCCAGTATGCTCTGAGAACTAGAAATAATTTTGTATTGCTTGTATAAATTGCTGTAGGCACTGACTAGAGATGCCGTAGGATGGTGGGCAGGGGCCAGTCAGGAGGAATCTTGTTTGCTTGGGCTTGATACTGGAGGTAGGGGAAGGATATAAAGCAGGTCAGTCATGACCATCAGTAATTTAGGAAGATTATTCTAGCAGACTGGATTGGAAGGGGTGAGAATGAAGGCAGAAGACTAGGTGGAGGTGCTTTTCTTCAGGTAGGAAATGAGGTCAGTGGACTAAAAGAGAGTGCAGAGGGGATGAAGAGGATAGGACTAAGCTGAGAGCTGAACTTTTCAGGAGGTGGAAGTTTAGAACTTAGTGATTGACAAGAAAGTTTTCTTTCTGTGTGACTTAAAATATATGGTTTCTTCCAGTTCTCCTGAGTAAATTTTTAATTGTTTAAACTCCTGGTTTCAAATTAGTTATCCAAAAGAGAGGTACTCTTTGCCTATTTATTTTTCCTAAAGCCCAGCCTAATGCAGTTTTCTTTTTAGGTGAGATGGGCAGACCTGGAAGAAAAGAAGGACGCAGATAGGAAAAGGGCTATAGGTTTTGTTGTTGGACAAACTGACTGGGAGAAGATCACAGATGAAAGTGGTCACCTGGCTGAAAAAGCCCTCAATCGAACCAAATATATATGAAACTTAGTTTTTGAATGGAGTCATTATTCCTCTAAGGTAAGGGTACACAGTCATATAAGTAGCCTACTGTGTGATTGCTTTGAAGGGTTTGAGATTTAAAAGACAGCATGCTTTGCTAAAAATGCTTTTCTGCCTGTAGTATTTTCTGGCTCTAAAAGAATAAGTATGTGCTAGTTACTAACATTTATAATACAGGATATAAGAAAAGGAAGCAATTTTCTGCAACTTGGCCCACTTATAAAAATATAAGACGAGAAAAGTTTGTATCCTGTAGATTTGGGAAAGAGTAGAGTGATGTGATACTAGGGTCTACTGAACTCACTGCCTGTTCTTTCCCAGAATGACAGCCTTTTCTTTTCTTTCCAGGTGGTTCGCTTTGAGGTGATCTGAAGCCAAGGCCTCATGGAGCTTCGTTGTATGTCACCTTGCTTCCATGTTTCAGTTCTTGTTTTGTTTCTACTGCTTTAGTTTTTTAAAGTTCTCCAGTATCCCCAAGAGGTATTAGAATCTTGCTGTACCCAAGCAAGACTTTAATTTTTCTTTTTAACTATTTTGGGGAGGGAGGGAGTGATAGCTTAACTGCTGAAGCCAAGTGGGGTCCGCTGGAGGATTATGGCAGAGAATATTTCCTCCATTGTACAATGTCACAGACTATCTCTATCATCATTGCTTTGTGGCTGTTTTTGTTTTTTACTGTATGTAACTGGTAGCTGATTGTACTAGGATTAAAAACAATAAACTTTCACTATAAAGCCAATGAGATTCATGGGCTATACAGCATGGGCCCCTCTCCTTTTGTTTTCCTGATTTTATTTTTATTGGTTTTTTAATATAATGTGTCCTGAGTACATGCTAGCTGAACATGAAACCTGCTTCCCATTGAATATCATATAGCTCAATGATTCCATAGCATTTATTATAAACACAAGGTTCATTAATATGCAAACACTCACCTTTATTTTATAGCTGATTTCTTTCTCTACCTTTGCATCTTGAAGATGGGTATGACCAGACCTGAAGCATAACATGATGTTTTATTTGGGTCGTTTTCTATTTTTGAGGGTCGGGGGGCGTCTTCTCTTCTTTCCTTCCTCTTTTCACTTTCTCCCTTTATGTTATGTTATGTTTTGTTTTTTCCCTGATCTGTTTTTGAATCCTAGTAGACAGAACTGATGTACTCTGTGGAACTCAGAAGACTGTTGCCTTACTGCTGAACTTGCACTGTTGATTTTTAAAACAAGATTTCAGGGAAGGAGTGTGGAGATAGAAGCCTTCTGGCAATGCTGCCTTGAAGCCTATTATGTTTTCAGGTTATTGCCAGATTGCTCATTATTGGAAAGCATGGCCTTCTACGCAGAATTTCCTCTCATGTATAAGACTAGATGGAACCCAGAAACATACAGAGCTAAAATGCAAACATCATTCTAATTTAAAAACAGAAAAGGAACTCTTTTCCCTTTTTCATACTGCCAAGAATTCATCTTCCAGCATGAAAGAAGGAGAAGAGCTTCCTTCCTCAAACAGTGTTTCCATTTTAGAATCCATCTCAGCAAGTTGTAAGTTCAGAAAAGGCTTGAATATTCTGAAATGTTCTCTTTCGGGCTACAGACAAGAATCTTTTAGTTAATGATCTACATTAAATACTTTGTGAATAGTGCTAATCTTTACTTGCATTTGAATAGTATCACTTTGGGTTCAAGAACTTGAACCTATAGTACTTAAGACTCTAATTTAGTGGGAAATGCTGACAACTTTCTATCTGTACTTTTATCTTCCCTGAAATTCTGATTGTTTGAATATTAAAAGGCTTTAAGTTCATTAACTTGTCAATATTGAATGTATAACTTGCTACATTAAATAACTTCCACTGTTTGTAGTATTTTTAAGTTATTTCATTTGCTTATTGGTCTACAATACATTTCCTTTTATGGATCTTTCTCAGCTGTCTTCATTATGTTGAGTGAAGGTGCATTGTAAGATAGCCAAAAGAATTATTGTTTGTGCAAAGACCCATTTACTACTTAGCAAAGTCGATTCTCATCAAAAACAAAGCTTCCAGGATGTATTCGCTAGTCCATAAGAAAATGGAGGCATATATGTTCTTCTAGAGGATATTTTACTTCAGTTGTCCTTAATCTTTTCACGTTCTGATTGACAATATTCCGAATAACAATGAAACAAAAATTGGGAATCACCCACAAATCACCTTGAATGCATCATGTGTTTGCCTTGCAGCCATGACTTTGTGTTGCTGCTCCAAGAGGGGATAGGGAAGAGTGAACAGAGTCGGAAATGGCCTGCCAGTTTTCAGAACATTGAGATATTAACATGACCTTCTAGGGTGGGCATCAAGTGCTGCCTGCCTTAGGAAACTGGTAGAACAAATAACGTCAATGAAAGGAGTTTAATGAAAAATATATATTTGAAAGTCTGGGATTAGGCACCAAAAAGAAAGTAATAGGGACAGTCAGTTGATATATGACTTTGCTAGGCCAATATAACTGTTAAGAAATTCTTGAACTTGCATTTTCACTAGAAGCAGGATAGAATAGGAAGTCCACAGATATTGTGGAGAAGTTTTGTCTGCATAGGAAATGCCTTGCCATCTCAAATATTTTGTTTGTTAAGAGGCATATCCTTAAAATGTAGAGGACTAAGTTTGGATTCCATTTATTTGTTAGCATTATATTTTTTATTTTATTAACATTGTTTTTCTTATCCTCTTAGAAAGTTGGTAGGTAGGTATTTAAAATTTTTCATTTTAATCCTATTAGGTTTATTTTAAATCTTTTGTGATGTCTTGTATCGTGATACGAAACAGTCTGATACTGGGGAAAGTTCCTGATACCTCTAATATTTCAGATCTTTTAGAGTAAATTTAAAATTTTCACTTCAGTGATTCACCTCTACTTGTGAAGTCCCAGTGCAAGTAACTTGGTAGACGAGACATAGGAATTTTTCTCTTTGGGTTGAGTTGGCATATTCGAAATATTTTAATGACTGATTACAGAGATCAGAAGCCATTAATAATACCATAATGGTCCATTTGTTGACACTTATGTGATTCACATGATTTTTTAGAAGTTTGAATTTGTGATTCAGATTATCAGTGATTAATCCAGATGTTTACTGACAAAGACAAAATTTTCAGTTTTATGTTTGAAAAAATTGGGCAAAGCAAATTAGGTTCCATTTCATATGAAGAACAAGTATTAAATTCTGAATTGGATTGATTAAAAATTTCAGCATAGATTTTCTTCAGAGGATCTCAGCTTTCATGTTAAGTATTTTATCCTGCTAACTGTGCAAGTTTCAGGTATTTGGGGAATAGGTGTCTAGAGTCTAGCTTACTGCTAGGTTTGTAAAAGCAACAGATTCTCATCTAAAAAGAGACCATACAGCTGCTTTAGGCAGATTTTATAGTGTTAATTCTGAACTACCAAAACTAAGATGGGTTTTAATAAGCTGTAGAAGGAGATTCCTCATTTTTAGTTTCAACAGACCCAAGTACAAGTTCAGGTTTCTCTTTTAGAAGCTGTGTGATTTTTAAGCAAGTCACTTAATCTATCTGAGCTTCAGTTTCCTCATCTATAAAATGAAAATAACAAGCACACCTATTAAAGGTTACTGTGAGGATTAAATTGAGGTAATAATATTAATTGCTTGGCACAGTACCAAGCACATAGAAAAAACTCAGTAATTGGCAGCTGTCATCATCATCATTTGACTTAATCTCACATACTCTTGAAATTGAAAACTTTTAGCTGGGTTGAAGGAAATTATTGTTTATGGTCAGCTACTTAGACTGAGCTATGCCATTTGAAACAGTACAGTGTTTGGGAGCTGTAAGAGTAATTTTCAGGTAACCAAGGACACTGGTCTTCAAAACCACTTTGGGGGCTTAAGAGTCTTAGGTGCAGAGTTTCATTATTAAGTACCCAGTAGGGGAGGAGGAGTAACAACAAGCATTTGCCAGAGCACACGTGTGAACAAAGGTGAGGGCACTGAAGCATTGATTTGTCTTAATTTTCATATATTCAAAAAGAAGTAATTTTATGAATAGGTAATAAATAATATATTCATAACATCATAAAATTCAGAAGGTTCAAGATTGTATATATTAAAAATCTCGCATCTATCCCAATCCCCAGCCTCCACAACCCCATCTGTTTTTGTGTTCTTTCAGAAAAAGTCTATGGATAAGCATTAAGTATACACATTTTTCCTATTGTGTGTTTTTTGATTGGGTTTTGTTTTGATTTTTTGTTGTTGTTGTTGTTTTTTTAACCCAAATGATAGAATGCTATGTACACTACCTTGTTGTGGGGTTTTGTTTTTTTGTGTTTTTTTGTGTTTTTTGATGTTTGTTTTTTGTTTTTTGTTTGTTTGTTTTGCCTTAATGGTATGTCTTAGGGGTTATTCAGATCATTTCTAGAACATTCCCATTCTCTTTTTTCTCTTCAGTTTTCTGAGGGTACACTCCTATTGTAAGGGGGTTTACCAAATAATTTTAGAAATTGCTACAGCCATTTTTCTGTTTTTTTCATGGCATGCGATATATTGTTTCTTTGTGTTTTGTGTGTGGGTGTGTATTTAGTTCTGTGCAATTTTACCACATGTGTAGGTCAACTCCTACCTTTCTCCTGCCCCCACTTTACCACCCATTCCTAACCCTTGTCAACTACAAATCTGTTCTCCATTTCTATAATTTTGTCATTTCAAGAATGTTATATAAATGAAATCATACAGCATGTAACCTTTTGGGGTTGACTTTTTGACTTTTTCACTTAGTATATTTCTCTTAAGATTAATCCAAGTTGTATGTATCTACAATTTGTTCCTTTTTATCACTGAGTAGTATTCCTTCTCATTCTCTTTTATGGCTGCAGAATTTTATCTCTGTACCATAGTTAATTTACCAGGTCTCTGTGGATGGGTATTTCATGCTATCTTTTGGTATTATAAATGGTGAATTGCATATATGCTCAGTACTCTGTACTTGCTGTACTTGCCTAATCTCTTAACAGTGAAGGAACAGTACAGATAATATCCTTAACATAGACATCCTCAGAGGGTGACAGGTGCTTATGAGCCAGTATAGCACAGTGGTGAACTATTGTCAAGAGAGAGCTTGACAGTAATGAGATGACAAAGGCAGATCTTGTTTCCTGGAAAATCCTGTATGATAGGATTCAGACAAAGCAAAGAACCATAGTGTGTCTTAAAGGACCAGAGAGGCCAAAGACCCTTATGGTTCCCTGATCCATATAGATGACTGAGATTTAAGAGCTTAGACCACTGTCCTCAGTACCTGGATATTTATGCACCTGCACCTCAGTGACTAATCTGTTCTCGTTCTCAGGCTCCTTTGCTTTCACATCTGACCATAGTCAAGGAGCATTTCAGCTAAGGCTGAGCTTTTGCAGTTATGGACAGTCCTCTACCTGCCAGCAGGTCTTTGCATTTGTGATCCTAAGGAGAGCCTGTGGTTTACTGTGGAAAGGAAGGCTTGGCTTTGAGTCTTCTACTTAAGAAGCTTGAACTTTCTACCAAATATTCATACTCTTGTTTTTGATTATATTGATCTAGTTGCCAAATCCCTCTCATACTATGTTTGAAGAATTGAAATAATCTCTTCTACCTTAACTTGAAATCCCTTGAAATCTCACTCTCAATTCTATCATTTCTGACAGTGAGTTCCTGTTTTTTGACTAGGTATGTCTAATGTTTATTTCTTTTACAACATCTAGGTCAATGCATGACTCAGATATCTGCAGAGCAACTAAATGGAAGGGTTGTTTTCTGTGGGTACAGCAGGGGTCACAAACTCATGCAGTCGGATAGGTAACACATGAATGAGACAGAGGATAAAGATGATGGTAAACTGGAGAAAAAAGCAGGGTCAACTCAAAGAGGGGGGTGCCTGCTCAGCCACAACAGATACAGCAGATTGTGGGCATGTGGGATTGGGTCTTATGCTGTTGGGTTTTTTGAGAAAAGAGAAATCTGGATTTTTATGTGAGATCTTCCAATATTTCAGCACCAGTACATTTTGTTGTTGTTCATACTTTGTCTCACACAGCCTGCCTGCCACATCTGACTAGAGGACTGCCAGTTTGAAACTCTTGGTATTTAGAGAGATATTCAGAGAATAGGTCGGCCAAACCCTCTTTTATTACAGATGAAGAATCTAACCCTGAAAGAAGAAAAGTGACTTACTCAAAGTCTCACAGTTAGTCGATGACAAAACAAGTCTAGAACTTGGGTTTCCTGGTAAATCATTTGAGATTTCTTTTTAATCACAGAAGCTTAAAAATTAACAAGAGTATTGCATTAAATTATTGTACAAGAACAGTGGGAGTTTCTCTACAGAGTAGAGAAAAATCATTTATGTATTGATGTTCAGATAGTTTATAGAAGTAATTTTGGTTTCTGCGATTTGTCATTTCTTATATAGTGTAACTAGCCTCTTTGCTTTAGTTTCTGTGACAAGCATCTTACCTAAACTTCTCTTGGTAGTTCCCCATTACCCACCTTATTAAGGACAAACTCATCAATGTGGCATTGAGTTCCCTCAACAACAAGATCCCTTCTACTTCTCCAGCTTCCTCTTCCATGATTCTTACACTCTTAAAGACATCTTTGGGTTAGTGTCTTATCCAAAAATATTAAATAAATCAGGTGTTGCCAATTTAAATGCCTTCAATGGATTAAAAAGACATTGTAAAAGAATTGGCCAATTCTTTCATAATGATATGTATTCTTTCAACTGAAACATACTTTGTTGTAAATTAGACATGTAGGAATAGTCTTCACTCTCGTGGACAAATAATCCCCTCATTTTTCTTGAAACATTTTCCACTTTTGGTAGAGATATGAATACAAGTATTAATTTTCATCCTTGTTTTACTGTGAGAAAAACAACAGCAGAAACCAAATTGTATATGGCCACTGACCCCCAGCCTCAGAGTTGGGAAGGCAGTAGGGCTGGTGGGGACTGGGGATGATGGAGAATACTTGCCCTATCTGAATCAGAGAAAGTTCTGGAAAGGTAAACCCAGTGTTGCCAGATGAAGACAAATTGGAAATCTGGATTTTTTGTGAAATAGTTTTTTCAAAATACTATGAAGCCAACACGTAACATGTCTGGAGGCTATATATTAATATAGGCTGTCATTCTGGGACTTCTGACATATACCCTGAAGACACTAACGATTATGAAAGACAATTATTGCAAAGGAGATAGTTGTAGGAGAGGGAGCAGCAAGTTATGTTTGAAATTCTTATTTTAAAATAAAAATATTTTTACAAGCATCTTTTTTTACTGATATTTTGGCATAACCAAGTCTGTTTTCGTTGAGCCAGATGACAATACATACATAATATACTGATAGTGAATTTTCAATGGGTTATTTTTTTTGTCTATTGCTTGCTTTCAAATGGAAGTATGAATATTGCCACCCTCTCCTTCAGTGAATTCTTCCAGGGCTTCATTTCTCAAGATAAAGGTGTGTGTGCACAATTGAATAGTGGGCACAGACCTATCCCAGAGAAAGAAGCCAGTGTGAATTCCCTTTGGTTAAATGGAGCAGATGAGTGACCTGGATGCAAATTTGATCAGAAATATTCTGCTCTTAACTTGCCATTGCTATCTACTATTTCTGCCTGGGGAACTACAATGTATGTCATTAAAGCTTCTTTGTTGGCACCTATCAAGTGTCAAGGTGGGTATACATTTGCTGTTTTATTTTTTTCTTAAATTATGTTGTTGGGCATTATCTTTTTCAAATTTATTTCAGCTATAAAACATGAACTCATTTCCAGTATTAAAAAATTAAAATACTACAGATAAACTAAAACTCTCCTTGAGCAACAGATACGTTAAATCCTGGAGGTGTAATTACTGTTATTTTGGAGTGTGGCTTTCCAGACATGTATATATGTATATATACATGAATGTAGTTTTATATTTTTGTATGAATGATATTATATATTGTTCTGCAGACCTACTACGTCTTGGATATATATATATACATATATACATGTATATATATATTCTATGATATGTATAACACAAATTATTTTCCCTTATTTGTGATAGTTTTTCACTGTCCCTCCAACTTTTTAGTGAACATCCTTGTAGATACCCCTTTGGATACATTTTCAAATTTTCCCAAGGAAAATACAGAAGAATAGTATTATTTGGCAATAGGGAAACAATTTTTCCTTTTCTGTTCTTCTAATAATTATCTATATGTGTGTTTCAGAGTCCTAACTTGATGTCTGAGGTATCAAAAGAAATTCTTTTCTTGGTCTTATAAAATTCTAGTTTTATGTGCTATCCTTACTTAAATTCTGCCTTTTAAATCTAGATTTGGAATTAATATGAATAAGAAAAATGGGTTTTAAAGTAGCAGCCATAATCAAAACTAATAAGCTTTTGGGAAAAGGTGCTTTGTTTCAGTGGGGGGGGAATTAAATTGTCAATTGAGAAGATATGTCTCCCTTAATCAAGAACTTATTTCCAAGTCTTTCTCAGCTCCATTTGGAATTGGGACAACTGGATCTACAGGTACTATGAAATTATTTTCTTACATCACATCATTGTTTAGTGAGTTTGGGAATACCCACTCTTGAGAGAATCTAGTTCACTTATTTATGTATTAAAACTTTTATTAAAATAACATGCTTTGAGGATTTTTATTTCTTGAGTCCTCTACTTTCAGTAGCTGTGAACCTGCATGTATTAATAAACCCTCTTCTTGATCTGAAATGTTTATTGTCAGGAAAAGCCATTGTCAATGGAGGCCCTAACTCATGAATTGCTCAAGTTTTGGTTAAATAATTGCTTAGATTGTAGAAGCAGTAACATATGATTACTCCTTTCTCTGTGTATGCATTGTTTGGAAAAATGTTGGAATGTGAACAGTGCTCCATTGTGAAGAGTTTTGTGACAAAGCAGTGATTATCAAACTTTGCGTATTTAAAAACTCCCAAAGCTCATAGCAATTAAATCAGAATCCAAGGTTGGGACCCAGGTATCAGTATTTTTAAAAGCTAATTAGAGTATTCCAAGGTGCAGCCAAGTTTCAGCACCAGTGGGCTAAAGGAACTTAAAAATTTGTTTCATCTCTAGCTGAAGAGAGCTTCATTAAACACAATTTCCAAAAGCCCTATTAGTTAATTTTGCAGGTGTGGAAGATGAGGTTGTTGGAAGGACACTTGTTAACTAATAAAAAATTCCTTAAATTTGCAAAATAAAATCCACCTAGCCTAAAAGAGTTAATGTGGTTTCCAGAAGTTCTTAACAGCCAAGAAACAACTTAGGCACAGAGGGTATCTGGCTTATTGGGAGCAAATAAAGCCAACATTTAAAATGCTTTTTTAATCTAAAGCATATGTGTATCTCTGGGTCTGAAAACAAGCCTAGACCTTTCAGTTGTACAGAAGATTCCTCACAATAGATAGAACTGAGTTGCAGTACAATATTGTTTAGACTTGAAAGTTGAGAGGAGGTTGTAGGTGGGAAAGAGAAGGTCAGTGGGCAGTCAGGAAAAATTGTTTTTCTATGGCTTCTCCTTTCTGATTTTGAAGACAATAGAACTAGGCCACCTTATTATCTGTGTGGAAAGAACAAAACCTGAACAAAATGAAAATTTCTGTTTCATCAAGAAACTAGAATGTGATTTATTAAATTAATCTGCTTTGATATTTAGGATAATTAGGTATTTGTGGCATGTGTCCTTACAGAAGCACTCTAATCTGTGGTGGTATGGACTCTATTTGCCTCTTCTGTAAGGGTCATCCCTCCTTTAAGTAGAACTTTTTCTCAAAGATTCTGAGTCCACATTAGATTTTTTTAAAAAAAACTTCTTATTTGGAAATAACTACAGTTTCAAAAAAACTTGCAAAAATTGCAGGGAGATCCCACGTACCCTTGACCCAGCCTCCCCCAAGGGTAACATCTTACTTACATAAATAGAGTACATTATCAAAACCAGGAAATTGACATTGGTACACTCCTCAGCGCTTATTAAGATTTCACTATTTTAAAAGCACTCATTTTGTGTGCGTGTGTGTGTGTGTGTGTGTGTGTGTGTGTGTGTGTAGGCCTATGCAATTTTATTCCATGTGTAACCACCACCACAAAAAAATTCAGAACTCCACATGGGACTTTGAAGAACAGTTAAGGGAATATGGAATGACTGACTCACTTTGCTTGTAGTCCCCTCACCAACGGAAGTTCAGGGCTTTGTATTATTGGGGACCTCTCTGCTTTGAGGGAGTAAATAGCATAGCTTTCACAACGTAAAGTGGCTTTATTTTTAGTCTTTTTGTTCATAGGATGATCATACATATTTCTCTCAAATATGTTTTCAGTATGTAAAGCATGTTCACTTGCATGATTTCTAGGAAGTGAAGTAAATATATATTCCAAAGCATGAAAATCTGTTACTGGCCATTCTTGGTCGTATCCATCAGTTTCAGCAACAATGGATTGAATGCTTTAAAGTTCTTTTTCTGCCAAATCTCAGAATATTTGTTGCTTAACTTCTGTCTCAACTACCAGTAAGAACCCCACAAACATTTGTGGTAAATTGTTCTGGTACTCCAGCTTTAGAGTCCTCAGGCATTTGAGACCTGCTCAGTCAATGCATCTTTATAGTTTGTAAAACAGTGAGACTATAGACCTCCCAGGAGAATGCCCTGGTGAATTTGAAGTGAATAGGCATGGTTATACGATAAATAAGAAACATTCACTTAATGTTATATTCTAAGCATTGCCAAAATGTTTAACTCTTCTTCACTCAGATTTTTTAGGTTATTACTGTCGCCAGAGCTTAAGGATGCATACTCATGTCTACCATTCACATGGCATGAGGATTTAAATTATTTTTCACCTAGGGTGTCAAAGCTAAGGTCTTTAGGAAAATAAGTCCATTGTTATTGAACTGTCTGCTCCTAGGATTTGCTGATAAGTTTAGTAAAATGGTTTGTATTTGTGTTTTGTTCTAATACCTATACCCAACTATCTTCTTTAGAAACTCTTACCTTGGGTACCATTTTTGGCTAGAGCTTAATAGGAGAGAAGAGTTTCTAGAATTCGTTGTGGTTTTTCCAGAGTCAGTAAGCTCAGCCCTAATCAAGTAATGGGATGTGTGATGAGAAAAGTGTCTAAACGCCAAGATGTAATCTTGCACAAAAGCAGCTTTGGGCTATATATAAAAAATACATCCTGCCAACCATAATTTTGTTAAAGCTTTATATAGTGAGAATTCAGCAAAGCATCCATTTGATAAACCCATTGTCTTAGCATGGTTTGAAAAAGTCAGTATAATTAGAAACCAACTAGCCAGAAAACATTTAAAATCATAAATATTCTGAAAATGATGACCACTAGATAAAATGTATGAATGAGCAGAGAAAGAACATAATGAACGTTAGCCATTAATGACTGAAATGAAGAGAACCAGAAAGGAGGCTGGATTATTTTCAATAAAAAAGTAAACTAATCTTTATGCAAAAGTAATCCTGTACATAGATTTTTTAATGTTAGAGGAGAGAAAAACCAAGGTTGTGTCAGTATGTACTCCTTCACCCCCAGCCCAGTCAAAAAAAAAAAGCAATAAACCAGCCTCTTTTAACAAGTGAATTGAACCAACTTCGAAGGTGTTTTGAGTAACTGTACAGAAATTTGTCAAGAAAGTATTCAAGCCAAAAATGGTCTTTTCAATGTTTGTTACAGCCCCAGAAAGCAGTGGTTAAAGATGGCAAGTTGAATAGTTTTAAAAATACCACATTAGATACTAAGCATATAATCTAAGAGAGTGTCAAAAAATGCAATGCATGTCTTTCATTTCTTTTTTCTTCCCTAACTGCTCTGTCAGTAATTTCCACTGGATAACAGTGATGGCAGTGGGTATCCTTGTCTTATTCCTAGGTTCCTGGTCTTCACCATTATGATGTTAGCTGTGGGTTTTCCATATATGCCCTTTATCGTGTTAAGGAAGTTTCCTTCTACTCCTAGTTTTCTACATGCTTTTATCAATATGGGGGGCTGGATTTTGTCACATGCCTTTTTTTGGCGTCAACTGAGATGATCATATGGTTTTTCCTTTAGTTCTATTAATGTTTATTATGTTGATTGATTTTCTTGTGTTGAACCAGCCTTGCATACTTGAGATAAATCCCACTTGATCATGGTGTAATTCTTTTAATGTGGTTTTCAATTCAGTTTGCTAGTATTTTGTGAAGGATTTTTGCATCTATATTCATAAGGGATATTGGTTTGAAATCTCCTTTTCTTGTGGTGTCTCTTTATCTGACTTTGGTATGAGGGTGATATTGGCCTCATAGAATGAGTTAGGAATTGTTCCCTCCCCTTCAATGTTTTGGAAGAGTTTGAGCAGGATTGATGTTAACTCTTCTTTGGAACCTTTGGTAAAGTTCACCAGTGAAGCTACCTGGTCCTGGGCTTTTGTTTGTAGGGAGGTTTTTGTTTACTAATTCAATCTCTTTACTAGTTACTGGTCTGTTAAGATTTTCTGTTTCTTCTTGAGTCTGTGTAGGTAGTTTGTGTTTCTCTGAGCTTGTCCATTTCATCTGAGTTATCTAATTTGTGGGCATACAATTGTTCTAGTTTCCCCTTCCTTTCTATTTTTTATGGGGTTGATAGTAATGTCCCCCATTTCATTTCTGTTTTAGTTGTGTCCTCTTTTCTTTTTTCTTTGTCAGTCTAGCTAAAGGTTTGACAATTTTATTGATTTTTTTCAAGGAACCAACTTTTGGTTTTGTTGTTTTTCTCTAGTTTCTTAATTCTCTATTTCACTTACCTCCACACTGATCTTTATTAGCTCCTTCCTTCTGCTCACTTTGGGTTTAGTTTGCTCTTCTCATTCCAGTTCCTCCCGTTGTAAGGTTAGGTCTCTGATTTGAGATATTTTCCCCCCTTCTTTTTTAATGTAATACATTTAGAGCTGTAAATTTCCTTCTCAGCACTGCCTTTGCTGCATCCTACAAATTTTGGTATGTTGTGTTTTCATTTTCATTTGCTTCAAGATATTTCCTAATTTTCCTTGTAATTTATTTGAACCATTGATAAAGAGTGTTATTTAATTTCCATATATTCATGAATTTTCCATTACTTCATTTCTTATTGATTTCTAGCTTCATTCCATTGTGGTCAAAAAGGATACACATGGTTCAATATTTTAAAATTTATTGAGACTTGTTTTTGTGACTGAACATAAGCTCTATTCTAGGGAATGATCCATGTGCACTAGATTGGAAAGAAGGAAGTAAAACTTTCTCTATTTGCAGATGATAAAATCTACAACAAAGCTGCTAGAGCTAATAAATGAATTCAGCAAAGTGGTGAAGGTACAAGATCAATGTACAAAAATCAGTAGTGTTTCTTCCTGAACTGTAATGGCTATCTCCAGATTCTGAGATGCTGATCCCTTTGTGTATAACCTGATATATCCCTGGAACTTTGGGTAACTGTGTGACACCTGAAACTCAGAGCTAGAACTTGGCAGATATGAATGTCAGTATTAGCACATATAGCAACTGTTGAAAAAGCTGAAAAAGAGTCCAGACTTCAATTAGAGATATGAATGAAGCAGATGTGGTTAGGACTGGGGCAAATCAGTCCAAAGGGTAAAGGACAATACTGACTGTGTTTTAAAACTTCAAATTCCATGTGAGACCAAGGAAGAGATGTTTATTTGGTGCAGGATCTATATTTCCTAAATAATTTAACTCGTACAGTTTGTTCAAATACCATAATTATATGGAACTTTTAATAGAAAGTGAGACCTGGTGGGTTTGCATAGGTTAATGTGAAATAGCGACATATCCCAAAGTAATTTGGGCAGAGAATTAAAATATATATGCAGGCCCCCCCCTGAGGAGCTGGGGGAAAATGCGGAGGTGTTGGGCTCCCTCACCTGGATTGTTGCTGATGTTCTCACATTGAGGACTGGTGGTTTGGTGTGCGGAGCCCTCTAATCAGGACTTGCCCTTATGAAGCTTACTTCAAAGGAGAGGCTAAACCTGCTTATAACTGCCTAAGAGTCTCTGCCTGAGTACCTCTTTGTTGCTCAGATTTGGCCCTCTCTCTCTAGCTAAGCCAACTCGGCAGGTGAACTCACTTCACTCCCCCCTATGTGGGATATGACTCCCAGAGGTGTAAATCTCCCTGGCAACATGGGATATGACTCCAGGGATGAATCTGGACCCAACGTCGTGGGATTGAGAACATCTTGACCAAAAGAGGGATGCGAAATGAAACACAAAGTTTCATTGGCTGAGAAATTCCAAATGGAGTCAAGAGATCACTCTGGTAGGCATTCTTACGCACAATATAGACAACCCTTTTTAGGTTTTAATGCATTGGAATAGCTAGAAGTAAATATCTGAAACTATCAAATTGCAATCCAGTAGCCTTGACTCTTGAAGACAATTGTATAACAATGTAGCTTACAAGGGGTGACAGTGTGATCGTGAAAGCCTTGTGGCTCACACTCCCTTTATCCAGTGTATGGATGGATGAGTAGAAGAATGGGGACAAAAAACTAAATGAAAAATAGAGTGCGAGGGAGGGGATGATTTGGGTGTTCTTTTTACTTTTATTTTTTATTATTATTAATTTTTCTGGTACCAGAAAAATGTTCAAAAAACAGATTGGGGTGTTGAATGCACAACTGTATGATGGTACTGTGAACAAATGATTATACACCTTGGATGATTGTATGGTATGTGAACATATCTCAATAAAATTGAATAAAAAAATCAGTATTTCTTTACACTAGTAATGAGCAATCTGAAGAGGAAATCAAGAAAAAAAATCCATTCACAATAGCAACTAGAAGATTCAAATAGGAATAAATTTAACCAAGGATATAAAAGACTTGAACATGGCAAATAGCTAAACATTGGTGAGAGAAATCAAAGAAGACCTAAATAAATGGAAGGACATTGCATGTTCATGAATTAGAAGACTAAATATTGTTAAGAAGTCAGTTCTTAAAGCGATTTACAGACTCAATGCAATACCAATCAAAATTTCCACACCTTCTTTGGAAAAGCCAATCATCAAATTTATATAGAAGGGTTAGAAGCCCTAAAATAGCCAGACCACCTTGAAAAAGAAGAACAAAGTTGGAAAAATCACACTTACCAATTTTAAAACTTATTTCAAAGCTACAGTAATCAAAACAGCATGATACTGACACAAGGACAGACATATAGACTTGAATTGAGAGTTCAGAAATAAACCTTAATATCTTTGGCCAATTGATTTTTGACAAGGGTGCCAAGCCTACTTAATGGAGAAAGAATAGTCTCTTCAACAAATGGTGCTGGGAAAACTGGATATCCATATGCAAAAGAATGAAGGTGAACCTCTACCTCAGACCATATACAAAAACTAACTCAAAATGGATCAAAGACATAAGTATAAGAACTAAAACTATAAAAATCCTAGAAGAAAACATAGGGAAGCATCTTCAGGACTTTGTGTTAGGCGGTGCTTTCTTAGACTTAAACCAAAAAGCACAAGCAACAAAACGAAAATAAATGAGACTTCTTTAAAAACTTTTGTCCATTGAAGGACTTTACAATGAAAGTAAAATGACAGCCTACTCAATGGGAGAAAATATTTGGAAACCACATACTTGATTAGGGTTTAATATCTAGAAAATATAAAGAAATCCTACAATTCAAAAACAAAAAGACAAATAGCCCTATTTTTAAATGGGCAAAGCACTTTGAATAGACTTTTCTCCAAAGAAAATATACAAATAGACAGCAGCACATGAAAAGGTGCTCACCACCATTAGCCATTAAGGAAATGGAAATCAGAATCATAGTGCAATACTACTTCATACACTAGAATGGCTATTTAAAAAACAGTAACAATTTTTGGCAAGGATGCATAAATATGGGAACCCTCGTGTATTGTTAGTGGGAATGTAAAATGGTACAGCCACTGTGAAAAACAGCTTGGCGGTTCCTCAGAAAGTTAAGTATAGAATTACCATATGACCCAGCAATCAAACTTCTAGGTATATACCCCCAAAAATTGAAAGCATGGACTCAAACAGACATTTGTACACCAATATTCATAGCAGCATTATTCACAATAGCTGGAAGGTGGAAACAACCCAAGTGTCCAGCAGCAAATGAATGGATAATCAAAATGTGGTATATACAAACCATGGAATATTATTCAGTCAGAAAAATATGACAATGTGAATAAAACGAAGACATCATGTTGAGTGAAATAAGCTAGGCTCAAAAGGACAAGTACGTATGATCTCACATAAATGAAATAATTGAAATATGTAAAGTCACAGTCAGAAATAGAATACAGTTTACCAGGGGGCTGGATAGGGATGGGGAATGGGAGATCATGCTTAATTGGTCCTGAGTTCTGTTTGGGGTGGTGGAAAAGTTTTGGTAAGGGATGGTGGGGTGATGTGATAGCACCACATAGTGAACATAATTAACAGCACTGAACAATATTTGAGAGTGGTTTTAGGTTGTAAATGTTACCAGAATAAAAATTAAAAAAAAAAAAAAAACTGTATCAACAGTGAACCTAATGTAAAATATGGGCTCTAGTTAATACTATAATTACTAATATTGTTCATCGATTGTAACAAAGGTACCACAGTAGTGCAAAGTGGTAATAATAGGAAAACCTGGGGGGGGGAGTAGTACGGGAATTCTGTACTTTCTGCATGATTTTTCTGTAAAACCTAAAGCTTCTCTACTTAAAAAAAAAACGCAACGTATGGTGTTGGACCTGAAAACGACAAAGTAAGTCAGTGTCTTAGTAAACAATTAGCAAATACATGGGTTATGCCATTTGCTGAGTATACACATCAAATGAGATTGTTACAAAGAGTTAGAGGTAATGCATATAAAGTTTATATCACAGGCTTGGCACTTAATTAAGTGCTCAATAAATTTTAATTGGATTTTTTTACCTGTCAGAAAGCATATTGACATATCAGTTTGGACCTAAGTTTTATGCTGTCATTAGTGCATCAGTGCATAGTTATAGTAAATTAAAAATGTTTTGTATCAGTAATGTCACATCATGCCATTCTCAAGCTAAGAAATAATTCTTTTTTTAATTTATTAAATTAATAAATGAATTTAACAGTAAATTCATGACTTGATTAACAGTTTATGACTGCTGAGTAATAGCTAACGTTGAGCACATGTGCACTAGGAATGTGCTGAGCATTTTACATGTATTTTTTTATCCGAAACCTTAAGAACAGTACAATGAGGTAGGTATTATTATCGTACCTATTTTACAGATGGGAAAGCCAGGCCAAGAAAATAACTTTCAAAGAACTGTAGCTGGTAGGTGTTGAGCCCAGGTGAAACCGCAAGCTCCCCAAGCCCATGCACCTAACCACGTTACTCTCCTTGGGGAAGGCACTGATTGAAAGGGAAATGAGAGGGGTAGCAGATAAGATGGTTGGGGATAAAGTGGGCGTAAATGAGAGAAGAGAACATCCTTTCCCAAGGAGGAATTTCTAGACCAGAAGCAGCTATCAGAGAGCTAGGAATCTGAACCACGGTAATCAGTAAATGAGGGAGTAAAAGATATTTCTAATTTAAAATTAAGAACTGACATTTGTTGGTGGGGCGAGTCTGAAAAATTTTGAAATGGTAAAACAAGATGGTGAGAAATAAAATAACCCCAAAAAGCTCTTGGTAAAAGGACAGGAGTAGATGGGATATGTTGGGGGTGTACATGTCTCTAATATTTTCATTGTCTATACCTACCCTCAACATTTCATCAGACATCCCTTTCTTCCTCTGGAGGCTAGCACCTAGTTTTCCAATATGAGTGAGCATTAGACTCCTGGTCACTTAGTTACACTATTTAGATTAATATATTCTGAAAGAGGTTCTTTGTCTGTTGGAATTGTTACCCTCAAAATACATGAATTGTCTTTTTCCACATCTGAGCACATAAATCTTTGTTAAGTGTGGGTACCATGATCTGCCTAACAGATACAGCATGCATTATTAATACTCTTAAGTGGGTCATCAGAGGTTATTCTTTACAGATGAGTGTATATATGTATGGTAAATCTGATCAATAATATTTTTATACTTTCATGAGAAATATTATATTTACCATAGTGTCACAAGCATCAAGCCCTGAAACAATTGTTAAGAATTTTAGGGCACTTTTCAAATTCAAAGCATTTGAATTTTTTTCATAAAAGTTTGAATATTTAATGTTTATTCAAAACATAATTTAATCAACCTGATAAGATAACTTATTTTAGTTAAAATGTTCTTTACGTCTTTCCTGCTCATTACTCTATGTCCTTGTCTTTTCTAGTTTTCTCAGTCCTGAGAAAGTGATCTTGGATTTTTAAAAAATCTGTTTTAAGGTATAAGTCTGTTGTTCTGAATGCATATGTCATCAAAACTCTGGATCTGCTTTACAAAGGAAAGGGTCAAAACTACAAAGAAAAGTGCTAGAAGCAAAGATTATGAAAATGTAGAATATGTAGGACTTCATCCAGAAAACTGGTCACCAAGATTTTAGCTAATTTTACAAGGGATTGTATTTTTTTTTTTTTAATATCCAAACACCCAAATATAAAACAAGGTTATGAAATTGCCACTTTAAATTGTTTTTTATGAAGATTCTATATTTTGTCATTGAAAAAAAGCAGTTTTTAAAAGAGGACCTCCATATGGTGATGAAGCTAGGATGTAGAAGTTCATTAATAAAGACTGATAGCAAGGAAATGGTTTTTTTGTGTTTGGGGGGTTTTTGTGTTTTTGTTTTGTTTTGTTTTTTGTTTTTTTTATGTCCTGGGAGATTCCTTGGCCTCTCACTGCCATGAATCCATTTTGGAGCTGTGTACACTATATGAACCATATTTGAAATAAAGGTTCTTAATGAGCCTTTTCCTGCACATAATACCAGTTAACTGCCTACTTTTAATCATTAATTGGGCATTAACTCCTTAGGAGTGCTATCATCATAAACCATAGTCCAGGGCCAACCATCCACCACTGAAGGATTAGACAATCTATGCAGTATTTGACTGGACTGTGAACAAGTCTATTTTAGAAGAAAATAACATCCACATACACCTTAATGGGAAGAATGACCAGATCTTGGCAATGTTAGGACTGCTGAAAGAACATCATAACCACCTCAGCTTATACTCAGAATATGTTCCCACCAGAGAAAGAGATATACTTGGTAGAAACAGGAAAATAAAATAAAACAGAATTGTTCTGTTAGCAGAGTATATATATTTATACTTCTTCTGTGTTTAGCTCAGTGGTTAGGGAATGCTTCTGGAAAGACTGGCAGTATACAAAATGTTTTCAATTTGATCTTATACATGTCCTCTGATTGGTCCTTAGACAAGGTTCACTGCCCTGAGGTGCCTTGGCTCAGTCTTTAAAGCAAATATTAATGAATTCAGGTTTGGGAGAGAAAGCAGGGCTGCTCCATTTTGAACAATCGTGAATTTGGAGTTGTTTCCCATAAATTTCTTACTTAGCTATGTAATGTCACTCTTAATAGTGGGTTCTTCTGCTGTCCCCATATGGAGAGAACTGATTGTCCTTGCTCAGGATATTCAGCGATAGCCTACTTTTAAACTTTGATTTCACAGATTCCTTCATTTTTGTAAAGGGTGCATTGTGAGAGAAAATAGGGGATAGACTTCTGAATGCAATTGGATATATTGAAAGAAGCTTTAAAATAATGTTAAAATAACCTGAAAAGGTTGGTTTGGGCTGACTGTGTTTGTATTGTCTTGTTTCTCTTCTCAACTGTTTGAAGTAAGAGAAAATTTAAAGGAAACATCTTTCATATCTCTTAATGTTGATACTTCTAGCAGTAGTTCAGGGATTTTATTTCATCTGCTCCAGCTAGTGCCAACTGAAAAGTCACAGAAGTGGGGTAGCTAAAGATGAAAACTTTACTCAAGTAGATAGGGAAGAAGTAAGCTAATGAAGCACCTTGATCACGACTACAGAGCTCAAGCTATATATGATGACTCCCCACCCCCCCACCCCACCCCCACACACACACACCTTTTGCAGTGCCTACAGGCTTGATTTTGACTGACTTAGAAACATGGAGTTACTCGGCTTTACAGATGTCTTGTCTGTATACTCAGATGAGTCACAGTTTGTGGTAGGCCAGTGTGCTGGTTTCGATGTATTATGTCCCCCAAAATGCCAGTATCTTTAATGCAATCTTGTGTGGGCAGACAAATTAGTGTTGATTAAATGTTTGAATCCTTTGGGTGTTTCCATGGAGATGTGATTCAATCAACTGTGGACAAGACCTTTGGTTGGATAATTTCCATGGAGGTATTGCCTCACCTATTCAGGGTGGGTCTGCATTAAATTACTGGAGCACTATATAAGCTCAAACAGAAGGCACAAGCTTACTACAGCCAAGAGGGACACTTTGAAGAACACACAGGAACTGAGAGAGGAGCTTCAGCTTACAGAGGCATTTTGGAGATGGCCTTTGAAAGCAGACTTTTGCTCTGGAGAACCTAAGAGAGGACAAACATCCCAAGAGCAATTAAGAGTGACATTTTTGAGGAGCAAAAGCCTAGGGAGGAACGTCCTGAGAGAAAGCCGTTTTGAAACCAGAACTCTGGAGTAGACGCCAGCCATGTGTCTTCCCAGCTAACAGAGGTTTTCCAGACACCATTGGCCATTCTCCAGTGAAGGTACTCAATTGTTGATGTGTTACCTTGGACACTTTATGGCCTTAAGACTGTAAGTGTGTAACCAAATAAACCCCCTTTATAAAAGCCGATCCATTTCTGGTGTTTTGCATTCTGGCAGCATTAGCAAACTAGAACAAATTTTGGTACCAGGAGTGGGGTGTTGCTGAGTTTGCAAATACCAAACATTTTGGAACAGCTTTTTAAAGGGATAAGGGGAAGATTCTGGAAGGATTGTGAGGAGCTTGATAGAAAAGGCCTAAACTGCTTTGAAGAGGCTGTTTGTGGAAATATGGATTCTAAAGATAATTCTGATGAGGTCTTGAGCAGAAATGATGAATGTGTTGTTGCAAACTGGATGGAAGGCAATCCTTGTTTTAAAGTGGCAGAGAATTTGGCAAAATTGAGTCCTGGTGTTGGATGGAAGGCAGAATTTGAAAGCAACAACCTGGAATATTTAGCTGATGAGATCTCCAAGCAAAATATAGAAGTAGCCTGGCTTTTACTTGCGCTTATAGTAAAATGTGAGAGGACAGAGATAAACTGAGAAATGAACTCTTGGTTTCAAAGAAACCAGAAATTGATGGCCTGAAAAACTCTAGACTTCAAGGGGTTAAACCCCAGAAGCTACAGCCCAACATGAGGATGTAACCAAACATGGAACCCAGCCACCATTTCAGTACAAGCCAAGATTGGAGAAGGAGTTAAGTAGAAAGGATTTGTGGAAAGTCCTGTTGTCTGATGGCTTTGACCCGTGTGCTTCATGCGAAGCCAACGGAATTTTTGCGAGATCTTTATAGATGGAGCCGCTGCCAGTCTGGACTGGAGGGGACAGACAAGGAACAAGTTGAAGGAAAAATTTCTTCAAAGAGCCATGGAGGTTGAAGTCTGGAGTCAAGATGTCTCAGGCTGGGAGATTGGAGTGGTCCACATGCATGGAAAGAGTGAGTTTGCCCCAGAAGTCGAGGGTGGACCTTCTGCCTCGATGCTCTGGAACAGTTTTGCCACCCCAGGCCTCAAAGAGGGTGGAGCACATTCCCAGGGAACTGGGAAGAGCCTGGCCGCCACCCCACTATTTGGAGACGGGAGAGCCTTTGCCCCGGAGAGGAGGAGTCTGGGAGGCATCCCAATGTTTGCGGAGGGTGGAGCCGAGAAGGTGGTCTCCCCAATGTGTGGATATGTTGGAGTACTCACCCCAGCATTTGGAGAGAAAATGGCTGCCGCAAAGGCCCTTAGGAAGGGTTAGACTCCCTCTCTCTCAAGCCCCAAGGATACAAAGTCATTCTGTTAATGACTCTCAGACTTTGAAATCTAATGGCGTTTGTCCTGCAGGTTTTAGGAATTGTTCTGGTCCTTAAACCTGTCTTTTCCTTTCAGTTTTTCCTTATGGCAATGGGAATGTTACCCTATGACTGTCCCTTCTTTGTGTATTGGAAGTACATAACTTGTTCTTAGTTTCACATGTCCACAGCTAGAGGAATGGGAATTTTGCATTAGGACAGACCACACCTGTAACTGATTTTGATGGGGATCTTGTATTTACCTATTGATACTGAAATGATTTAAGTTTTTGTGATATTGTTATGGGATGAATGTATTTTGTATATGGAAAGACCATGTCATTTTGGGGTCCAGGGGGTGGAATGTGCTGGTTTGATGTATTGTGTCCCCCAAAACTCCCAGTATCTTTGATGCAATCTTGTGTGGGCAGACATATTAGTGTTGATTAGATTGTGGAATCCTTTGGGTGTTTCCATGGAGATGTGATCAATCAGCTGTGGACAAGACCTTTGGTTGGATAATTTCCATGGATGGTGTTGCCTCACCCATTCAGGGTGGGTCTGAATTAAATTACTGGAGCACTATATAAGCTCAAACAGAAGGCACAAGCTTGCTACAGCCAAGAGGGACACTTTGAAGAAACACACAGGAACTGAGAGAGGAGCTTCAGCTTACAGAGGCATTTGGAGATGGCCTTTGAAAGCAGACTTTTGCTCTGGAGAACCTAAGAGAGGACAAACATCCCAACAGCTACTAAGAGTGACATTTTTGAGGTGCAAAAGCCTGGGGAGGAATGTCCTGAGAGAAAGCCATTTTGAAACCAGAACTCTGGAGCAGACGCAAGCCATGTGCCTTCCCAGCTAACAGAGGTTTTCCAGACACCATCGGCCATCCTGCAGTGCAGGTACTCAATTGTTGATGCATTACCTTGGACACTTTTTGGCCTTAAGACTGTAACTGTGTAACCAAATACACCCCCTTTATAAAAGCCGATCCATTTCTGGTGTTTTGCATTCCAGCAGCCTTAGCAAACTAGGACAGCCAGTAAGACTAAATGTTGATTTCACGAATTCCTTCATCTGGAAGATTGACCATGGACTGTAATTTCCTTATGGAATGGGAATGTTTCCATGTCTGTGCATTCTATGTGTGTGATGCTGCATTTGTCCCAAGTATGCCATTCATCTGTGAGGTCCTGCAAGTCTCCTTTCTGAGTCTCAGTTGCCTCCTTCCTGATTTGAGCAATATGGACCAGTTGATCTCCTAAGTCCCTTTCTAGCCCTCACAGACTGCAGTTCAGTTTTTTCTGCAAATATGAGGTTGGGGCATCATTTGCATTGGTCAGCAAGAGACTACTTGTTCTTCCAGCTGACAAGCTCTTCCAGCAGATGAATGTGAATGTACAGCAGCATTCAAGTTCTGTGGGAAGTTCTGCATTAGATTGCTGAAAAGATCAGGGGAAATCATGGGCAATGAAGCACTTCTAAGTATCAGGCAGCACCACATCACCCCTGGATGCTTAGGGTTTGAGATCATGAGGTCCAGCATGCAGTCTGGTGTGACAAAGTCTTGAGTTCCTCTGCACTACTGACCATCCCTCCCAACCCAATCCTTGCAGCTTTTGGAGAGTTACCTCAGAGTTTTAAAACTTCAGAGTTCCAAAACTTCTGTTTGGCCATTTTTTAAATGAAGATAATGTCTACTTTCCAGTGTTGGTGGAAAGTTTAAAGGTAATATATAATATATATGAATGTGTCTAGCAAATAGGTAGAGCTTGATACGTAGGCAATTAAAATCAAAACAGCAATTTGTGAAAATCCAACATTAGATAACCTAATCTGAAAACCAACGGGGAAAAACTAATTTGTGTAGTGCATAACATTTCAGAGAGCACTTTAGGACATACTATGTTTTGATCCTTACAGCCTCGTTTTACAGATGCAGAGATGCCAGGGAGTTTTCCAAGGTCACCACACCTGGAAACAGTGGCACTGAGACTCAAGTCTTCTGATTCCAAGCTGTTATATTCTTTTAACAGTGTATCACCAACATACCAATTAATCAGTACACTTAATTGATATTTTTATAGTTAAGGTTAAACTGTTGATTCTGGAAAAGGTAATAAATGATCAGAAATGGTAATAGTGCCTATTTTGGGGGTTTCTTATGCCCTTTTCGTATGACTACAGGTATACAGACTGCCATTTAAGACAAGCCCAGGTAATCCTGGCCAGTCACTCCTCACTCTGCCCTCTTGTGGGATCTTAACTCCGAAACAGCTCCCGGGGATAGCTGGAAGATTTGAATATCTCTGGAATATCACTGTCCAGTTTCGAAATAATTTTATAAATGGGTTTCTTCCAGGAAGGATCTGAGTCTTTCCCTGCGGAGACAGCCCTGAAGAACTCCTGTAATGTCAAGCTGGCGATTTCCAAGAAGCAACCTGGGACCTGCATTCCCAAAGAGACCCACAAGAAAGAAAAGACATGAGACTGAAGCACTGCCGCCGCACAGACCTCACTGCTCCAGGCTACTTGTTCTTTGGGCAGTGGGCTGATAAGAGCATCCCTGCTCTACGGGTCCCTGATTTTTGCAGCCTTAGGAATCTCCTGCTCCCTCATCAAATACAAACCTTAAGATAACAGTTCCAATGAAACAGCCCTGAGAAAAAGCACATCAGAGACGCTTCTTTGTAGAAGGAGCTGATTCCAGTCATAGGATGACTTTTTAATAAGTAAGTGGGAAACTCTGATTTGATTGAAATTAAATCTGTGGTTCACAGTAGGTTTTTTGTATTCTTTTCCTTAGTGCCTAATGTGGAAAGAGGTGCCCAAGCTTATGCTTATGACTGTCATACCTCCTCCCACTACCTTTTGGGGCTGGACCCAAGGGGCTTGGAATTATCCTTGCTTCCAAAGCAACCAGGAGTGGGGCTCAAGAATCTGGTCCAGGTCACCCACCCAGACTGGCACCATAAATGTTGGGGTCCCCCACAGGTCCTCCAGATCAAGCCTGGCTCATGCCAAATGACTATTTCCCCTGGGGAAAGACGTGGCAGTGCTACCCTTTCACTCTGACTCTGATCCTGAGAGCCTCAAGAGAGGAGACATGGTCCATTTTCCCCACAGGTAACCTTAGGTTGCCAAACATCTTATGATTGGGCATCTGACCACTTGATGCTAGCAGTTCTGACTTTTCTTGGAGGTATCAATAGACTGATCCTTGTGATCACAGTCAAATGAGAAAGGCAAGAAGAGGGAAGTATATATAAATGGCTCTTGCAGAATAAGATGCCAGCATAACAAAGTTGTCAGTCGCACATGAGAAAAAGTGTGTCTCTAGATTAGGAGTTCACACAATGAAGCTTAGGCCACTTGCTTGCCCTTCCCTGAAGCTTTACCTCTAAGGTGCCACCAGTGTGCCTTCATAGAGATCCCCAAAGGACTGAGAAGCTTGAGTATTGTTTATTTGATATTTGCAGAAAGGATTGGAGGTGACTTTCCATAAAAGGTCGGCAAATAATAAAAATGTTCAAATGAGAATAAAGATAAGAACCAAATGATTAAAATAACAATATGGCTGTATAGAAAACCTAAGCCAAGGCTATGCGCTGCAACTGAGCACAGAATTTAGTTGTAAGCCTCCTGGCACTAAGGCAGAAAGGCAAACAAATTGTGCAACTTGATAATGACGGAGTCCAAAATGGCATAACACCTGGCAGACCTCTGCTTAAATTTCAGAATGAAGACTGGCTGTATATTCAGTTTCCTGTATCCACCTGTTGCCCAAGAGAAGATGTTGAGGCTGTAATATTTGTGGGTGATTGGCCCCAGGCTGCTCTGGCTTCTCAGTGACTTGAGAGATATAAAAGGGAATCTTTTTAAAACCTCCAATCACAAAGGAAGGCATTGACCAGAGTTCATGGTATCCAAGTACGTGGTCTTACCTCAAAGTCATTTCCCTTGTTATAGTGCATATTGAGAGCTCGGAAAAGCTCCGAATCGCGGAGAACCACCAGCATTTTGGGATTCGTGACACCTTCTGAAATCGCTAGCCGGGCATATTTCTCCATTTGGATGTAATAAAATTCACGAAAGTTGCTGAACCACTTGATCATCTGGGAGGTAATGCCGCGGTTGAACTGTACAAACAATGGGGTCCATCAAGTCAGACTTTTGCCATGAGGTGCTCAAAGCAGAACTGCCAGCTTCCAGCTCCACTCAGGGGTTAGTAAGAATGGTTTCAACCAACATTAAAGAAGGCTGCTTTTGACAAAGAAGCCATGGCTGTTTTTTAAGACTTCAGTTATACATAGAAAAATCTGAATTAGCTACAATGCCCATTAGAAAATAAATGTTTTTCAATATACTAGGTTTATGAAGGTTTTTTCACCCATGAAAAACTTCATGGTGTTATCGTGTGACTTCCAGAGGGTCCACAGTCAAGGCCAGTGTGGTGCCAGCTTCTGCTGCACCCAGGTGGACTGCATGGCAGTACCAGAGACTTCTGCCAGAGTAGAGGGCCAAAGGAAGGGGTAAGGGTGTAGGTCAGAGAGCAATTGATTGGCAACTTGGCATTGCAGAATGAATCAAAAACAATTTGCTGCAGAGATCAAGCAAGCAACTGAGTATGAGGGGAAAGTCCTGAAAACTGTAAAGGAATGATACAGATGCGAAGTATTAACAGCTCCTCACCCAATGCCCCCGGCAAAGGAGGCCCACAGAAGCTTTTTGTGGGAACAGGTGAAGTCTGGTTCCAACCATCAGAGCTTGATTTTCCTTATTGTCACACTTGATCCATATATACCTTAACTCAGTTTTGAAACATGGGAATTTGAAAGTAAATTTGACAGTGTCAGACTTTTATATTATCCCCAGCAAAGACAGTACTGTAGGTCAAAGGTGCTATTTACTAGTGTTTCTCTCTCCCCACACCCTTCTCAGAGTTTCCAGGTAGAGCTACAGATCAAAAGCTTAAAAGTTCAGGTACCCAAACTTCCTAGCCCACAGTTAGTCGTAGTTCTTCAGGCAGAGTCTCAGCCCAGACCTGGAAATTGCCTGGATTCCATCCATAGCACAAAGGAGGACTGAAGTACACAGATTATAATCTAAGACTTGCCTCACCCTGAGCAAAACCCACTGCAACTTGGGAGTTTTGCAGAAGCTGAAATTCATTTGAGTGACTTTACCTGAACATCAGGGAAACAGGCCTTCAGGAGGTTGGAGCTTGGGTATCGTGTGAAAAAAAACATTAGCTTGGCTTTCTTCAAGTGACCTGGATTTAGGCCCTCCTGAATTTATCCCAGTGTCAAGGACAATTAACAAGTTAAAACATCAGTTTATCAAAAATTCCATCAAATTATCCAAATAGCAAGTTGTCCTGTTCTTTGTGGGAGTTTTTTTCCCCCCTGGCTGAACAATAAATTTGCTGATTTTTCTGTCTCTAGCAAGCCTAGTCAGGCTTTCTGGATGCTGGGTACCATAAACCATATGTGCACAGTAAACTTACAGAATTTAAAGAACATTTTGATGTGTAAAAGACATGGCATATATGATATCAAATACAGTTTGGTGTACTTTGTGTGTGTAGGCTTTCAGAATAGGATGATGGAAAGAGATGGCAGCTCTATCCTAGATAAACCATTTTGAGATCCCAAGTAGAGATTTACTTCTCTCTGCCTCAGTTTCCTCATCTGTAAAATGAGAGGAGTCGACTAAATGGTCCCCAACCTGGTACTCATTCTTATAATTGCCTTTACAGTGTTTAAACCAGCAACATCTAACCAGACTTTGAGTACTGGGTCACATTTTGCTTCTGTTCAGAAAGCTTGAACTGCTGGACTGCACCTGCTCTCCATTTGCCTGGAAGAACTTTTCCTCTTCCTTCACGGAGCTTAGATGCTCCCTCTGTGAAACCTGTCCTTGCCAAATTAGGCCTTCTTTACCCTGGGCCACCAAAGCTCTTTGTACAAACTTCTGTTGTGGCAATGACCTTATTGGAATTTTTACTGCATGTTTGTCTCCCCACTAAGACTGTGAGCCCCTTGAGGGCAAGGACCTTATCTTTCCACCTTTGTACTCCAAATGCCTGGCCCAGTGCTAGGAACATAGTAGGTGCTCAATAAATGTTTGTTGGATGAAGGAGCAAGTGAATAATTAAACAGTCAACCTTAATCCCTACACAAATATGGAAATTATATTTCAAACCATACCTCACTCTGGAGACAGATTGTTTCCCCTTTAACAAGCACAGGTATAGTGGTGTGATTGCATGGCACCAGGTTGGGAGGGAAATAAAAATTCTTACAGGAGAACACTTAGCATTCCCCAGGACAATCCTTGGGACCAGTGACAAATATTATACAGAGTGACCTGGATCTCAAGTCTGAGAGCTGTAACTTTAAGACAATCAAGACTCCTCAGTAGGATAAAGCAGCTTAGCCAGAGGAAACCAAACCGTCTTCAGTTATAGCTGACCCAGGCACTTAGTTTGCTACCCAGAAGACCTCAGCCTACCTCCTGTCCCCTTGGCCCTACTTCTAATCCCCTTTACAAATTCATAAGTGCTGTGGAAATAATCCCTGATATGAGATGAAAGACCCAGTTTCAGATACTAAATTTGCCACCTATCTGCTGTTTGACCTTGGGGAAAACCACTTAACTTCTCTGGCCTCATTTCTAAATGTAATGGTGCAAGGCTTGTGCTTGGCAACCAGATCCCAGGTTTGAATCCTGGCTCTGCGCTTGTCTGTCCCTATCTCTCTGATACCTGATCCTACAGTGGGTGCTTGATTGGGAGGTAATATAGGCCCATGACCCCTTATCTGAAACCCTGGGCCAAACGGGGTTGAGATTTCAGAATTTGTTATTTTCCAAAGGTCATCTGGGGCATGTGCCATATATTAGCTGATCCCTGAAGCAGAGCCTGTGGCAGCATCTGTGAGTTGATACATTAATATTCCCACATCAAGGTGTATGACTATTACACTAAGTGGGAGAAAGTCCATAGATAGATCGGTACAGGTCATATTTTGCCACCAAAAAAGTTCACATCCATCTTAGGGGGATAAAAATCATAGAGAATTTCCGAGCTGTTTGGATTTCAGAATTGTGGCTCAGTGGTAGGGGCTGTGTACATATGACCTTCTTACTGTAGTGCCTGCCACAGAGGAAGTGCTCAATGAATGTACTTTATCTTGTCATACCTGCCCTTCCTATTTCACAGGGATGCCATGTGAATGTGAAAGTTCTTTAAAGCAGGTTGCTCCTAGGTGGCTTTCATGAGACACAGGAATAAATCTCATTGCTGGAACGTAGGCAGAGGGAAGTAGTTGGATGGCCAGGATTCTTCATGGGGGCCCCAAATCATTCCAGAGATAGCCAAGTATCTCACCCATGCACCCACCCATGGAAAACTCTCTTAGGAATGGGTCCCGAAACCTTGATGCTCTCTGAGCCCAGTCCTCATTTGACAAGGCAGGAATAGGCACATGGTAGGTGCCCAACAGATACTGGCATGTCCCCCTCCCCAGGAGAGTACAGCCAGGAAACAGCTTGGCAGCCTTTCTTGAACAGAGCTGTTGCTCGACAAGAAAATCAATCTATGCTGGTATCTCCATACCTGCAAAAAGATTCCCTGCCGCCTGGAGAGGCAGTGGGTGGGTGAGGTGTTCTCAGTGATGGGTTTATGGTTGCTCACTGCCTTCCAGGAAAGCCTCGCCAGGGCTTTGGGGGCCTGGGTCCAACACACGTAACCAGCAGGGGGCGCTCGGAGCATTTAGGACTCCAGAGCCCGCCCTGGCTTGCTGGTGAGCTGCTCCCACCCCCTCTCCATTCCATCCTACAGCTTGCCAGGCAGAGGACCCAGGCAGAGGACACCTGCACATGCGACTTCACAGACACATCGACCTCTGGATACCTAGTTCAGGGCTGCCCATGAAAAGCAGCTTCACAAGCACAGCTCATGAAAAAATCATCCAAAATGTGTTCTAAGGAACTTTAGTCTTGCAAGATACTTGTTCGAAGAAGGGTTCTTGGCCATATGAGTTTAGGGTTGCATACATTACCCTCTTAGAGCCTCACAGTGGGCTTCAACATGTTAAAAGTTCTGAGAAGTCCTGCAGTGAAGAAGTTAACCCAATATTTACCCAAGCTACTTTTTCTTCTAATTCAATAATTACTAATATCTGGAAAACACTGCTTAAAAGAGTGGGGTCTGCCTAAGGGTTGCAAAGATGATGAAATAAGATTCAGGCCCCTGCAGATTAGTCTGGGGCCCTCAGCCTTCCCCAAGTGCCCAGCCCCCAAGCTCCAGCCCTCTCCTTAGAAGTGCTCCTAAAGCTGAAGGCTTCTTGCCCTTCTAGCTGCCTCTGCAGATCTAGTCCGTGACGAAAATTTCCCCTTTCTTTTCTGCTCAGATGTTCCCTGCATGTCTCCTAGACAGTGTAGTCTTTTTGACTGTAGAGCCATGGGACTGGGGGAGCCATGCCTCGGATGAGGTCATTCCTTTGACCCTCTCTGCCTAGGGGTATAAAAAGCTGATAACTAAATTATCGGGTTCTTCCTTCTATAGGGTACTTGTCATATTTGGGGAGCCCAGTTGGATTTAAAAACCAACCACCCAACAACCAAACACCTTCAGACCCAAAGGAATGAGTCAGTAATGGTGGAATCTGATGTGTCACAGAAGAAAGTAAATGAACCTTCTCAGCATCCTTAAGTGGTCACCAGTTTTGTGGGGGGGTGGGGGGGTGGGGGGGGGGTAATGAGCTGTGAGCTGCAGGGAAGGAAGGCCCAGAAGACTATTTGGAAGCAAAGCCATTCCGTATGCCATGTAGTTATTTACTACCCCCTCCTCCTCCTCATCTTCTAGATTTCCTGTTTCTCTGGACAGTGACAATGGGAACCTCAATTACCAGTAAAGGATATGTGGACTGAAGAAAAAGGAAGTGCATCAGTGACAAGCTGCAGGCCTCCCTGTTCCATCTTCACCAAGGGAAGAAGAGGCAGACCTTCCAGATGGGCTGTGGTGAAGGGCCGGGGGTCCTGCTGCTGTCTCAGAATTGATGGGTGCAGTTTTACAGCTCCCCAAGGTCGCAGGGCAGCCTCTGAGGAAGGGCAGCTTTGGGAAGACGAGTCTCGGGGAGGACTGCTGTTCCAATGGCCACTGTGTCCACGACTCAGTCGCTGGCTAAGAATCTGAGTTTCTTGCCTGTGGGAAGGCACTGTCGAGGGATAGTTTGTGGGGAGGGCCTGATAAGGTTTGGGGATCACTCTTGGAGAGACAGAGTACTTAGGAGGATCTAGGGGCTTGGCCAGGGGTGAGTTCCCCAATGGAACCCCAGCCTGTGGCTGAACCCTCCTTGGCAAGGCAGCCAGAGGAAGTGGCTCTTTGCAGGCATCTCCTTCCAGAGATGAGGGCTCACTTCTACCCTCTGGTGCTAGCCCCTGGAAGCCTCTGCCCAGCTGGGTCAGGTGGCCTGGTGGATCCACTAGAACCTTTTGTAATACTAAGTCCACAGCCTGGGACACTGCCCTGGTCAATTCTTTCCTCAGGAACTCCAGCAAAGCCTGCACTCCAGAAGGAAGGAGACTGGGTTCCTCAAACTGGTATTTGACCTCAGGCACGCTGTGTTTTTCCACCCTGGAGTGGTCCCTGCTGGAACCCTGCTGGTGGTCCTTGTCCAGAGCCCAGGGACTAACCCCACAGCCATTCTTCTGCTTTACTATCAAAGGGTCCTTCCCCTTCTCCAGATCTTTGGGGCCCTGAGCTGTGTCCCCAGGCCCAGCAGCCTGCACAATATGCTCTTGCAGGTGTCTTAGCTGTTGCTTTAGCAGGTGAAGCTGTTCTCTCACTTGAGGGCCCCCCGGTCCCTTCCTGTTGCCCCAGTACCCTGTAGGGCCTGCCTTCAGCAGGCCTTGCTGCCTGGGAAGGCTCTGCTTCCTCCTCCGCTCCCGGACTTTCTCTGGGCAGCATGGGCTGTCCCTGCCTCGGACATTGCCGGGGGAAAGGCACATGCCCTGGACAATGGTCTCCACTCTGGCCCTCTTTGCCTGGATGTGCTCGTCCCCAAACCAGTCAGGTTCAGCAAGAATGGAGTTGGAGACCTGGCTCCAGGGAAAGGGAGTGTCTCTGCCCAGTTCCTGGCTGGATGGGCTTCTCCCACCTTCCATACAGGGTACTGTTGGGCAGGAGCAGGTCCGGGATTGGGGAGAAAGCAAGACTGAGTTTGGGTCCATCCCCTGGCTCCACAGGCACTTGCTCCAAGGCTGTGTGACTGATTTAGTCAGGGCTCTGTGAGGAAGCCAAGGGCTTCAGGAATCCCTCCTTCTAATCTTCTCAGCTGGAGGTACACCCAGAATGAGCTGGGGGCTGCTCTCTTGGGATTCAGATTCAGACTCTGGGATACCAGGGCTCAAAAACCTCCTGGGAAGATTCCTGAAATTAGAAATAGGCAGAAAACAGTACATATGATTTTGAGAAGCCAAACTTTCCAAACTCGAATGTGCAACTGAATCACCTAGGGATCTTGCTAAAACGCAAGTTCCAATTCAACAGATGTAGGGCAGGGCCAAGATTCTGCATTTCTAACCAGCTCCCAGGTGACGCTGCTGCTGCTAATTAGGAACACACTTTGAGAAGCAAGGCTAGAGATTCCCAAGAGTGATCTCAGGGAGAAACGTCTTCTACCTGGTTATGATAATAATAACAATAAGAAGAGTGGCAACAACAATAGTAATGATAGTAGTGGCTAACTGAGCATTTGCTAGACATTGTACCAAGAAGTTTATCTCCATTACCTACTTTTATTCTCACAGCTCCATGAGAACGTTGTCATTCCTATTTTACAGATAAGGACACAGGCAAATCTCAGCTCCTCTGCAACCAGGGAGTTCTAGGCAGGCCACCAGAGTCTGCAGACACGACCACAGCTTCCACCTGGAGCTGCCGGGTGACTTGCAGAGACTTGCAAAGCAAGTTCCCTGTGTTCCACTCGGGGAAGTGCCATCACCGAGCAGATGCCACTGATAGAAAAAAAGGCTGGGTCCTCGGGGCAGAATAATTAGAAAGTACTTGCTTTGAATAATTAACATTTTTCTAAATTAGGAAAATAAAAATAGGTGACTTGTCAAATTGATATAAATGAAAGTATTAGTTATCTCCAAGTTTGTACCAACAGGTTGGATAGTTTTCCTCCTTTGGGAGAAAGAAACATTTTTTAACTTCCTGTGATAATTTGACAATGAATATATATAATTTTTGTAATATGAAAAAGTTATTTTTAACAGATTTTATCATCTAAGAAGTTTGAATCATAAAGTATACATTAGCTGCTTTGTAAATAATAATCATTAAACTGGCAGAACTGATATTCTAACCAAGAGGAGCTTTACAAAAATGATGCAAGACTATATATATATATATATATTTGAAGTAGGCTCCAAAAAGAAAAGAGGGTTGGTTATGGTTATTCTGATTACTAGTGAACATTTCCTCCTTAAACCCAACATTTTCAAACTCAAGCTCGACAGCTGCCCCCTCCACTCTGTTTCACCTCTTATACTTGTTGTTCAAGCTGCAAGTAGAGGTGTCTCTGACTCCTGCCCTACTCCTCATCCTCAATATTGACTTGGTCATCAAATTTATGGCAAGAGTGGCTCTGAAGAACATCGCACCACTCCTTTCTCATTACCACTGTCCTGATTCAGGGTCTCATAATTGTACATGTGGACAGCTCCAATGCCCTGTGACTGGTTCCCCATCCTCTAGCCTGGAGGAAAACTAGGGGTGTGTGAGGCCCTGGGAGCCAAGTGAAGAAAGTGTTTCTAGGAAGAGAGAAGAGGTCAAGTTATATAGGATTGTGAGTTGAATATTCAATTTAGTAATGTCAAGTCACTAGGGACTTCAATCAGAGCAGTTTGGGTAGAGTGGAGAGAGAAAAAGTCAGATTGGAGTGGATTTAAGGGAGAGGGCAAGAAGAGGAATGGATGACATTGAATATGGCAACTCTTCCAAAGAGTTTTATAAAGAGGAAAGAAATGGGACAGTGGCTGGAAGGGATGGTAGGGTCAAGAGAGGGTTTTGCAAGATAGGAGAAGTAATAGCATTTTGTATCGATGATTCCATAGAAAGAGTAGATATGTTAGTGGAGACAAGAGGGGAAGAATTTCTGGGCCATGGCCTTGGGTAGGAAGGATCTAGTGCACAGGAGATAGGAGAATACACAGTTCATCCATGCCCACAGGATGCAAGGAAACACATGTATCCAGGTGCTGATGGGTGGGGAGATACCAGGCGGAAGTTGGTGGAAGTTCTCTTTTGATTGTTTCCATTTTCTTAGTGGCAGTGTCATTGGCATTAATATTCTAAAATATGGGTGTGGTTATGCCCCTCAATAAAATCAAACTCTTTGCTAGCTTCCTGTTGGCTGTAACATTCAGATGCCTCAGTCCTTTTTGAGGGTAGTCTTAATCTAACTGTTCTGGAACCACTATACTCAACACTTGCCCTGTGTTTAGCCACTCTGGACTCTATTCCCCGAGCCTGCTAAACTCCTTCAAGGTTCTGTGTCTTTGTACTTACTCATCCCGCTGCCTGGCAGGCCTTTTTCCCTCTTTTCCACCTGCACACTCCTACTCTTCTTTCAAAATTCAACTGAAATGTCACTTCTTCTCTGAAGCAGCTAACATGTCTTCCCCATTAAACTGTGAGCTCCCTCTTCTTTGTGTCCCCCAGTAGTGCCTAACTGACAATTACCAAATAGATGTTCGTTGGCTCAGTTGAATGAATTATTCTCTAAATACTTCATTTATACTGATTTTTGTCTCCCCAACAGAGATTCTTTATTTTAGATCCTTCTGGCACTGAGCACAGAGCCACGTACATGGAACAAACTCAATACATTCAGGAATGTGGGCGGGTGGGGGATGGACAGATAGATTGATCGATAGATCAGGAGAACACAGAGCCACCAAGTTTGCCAAATCTGCCTGTCTGTGTTAAATAAGTGATAAAGTAAGGTATCATCTATATGGTGTTATATTATGCAGTCATTTTAAAAAACCATGTGTAATAAGAGTCTATAAAACATTGTTTTATAATTGAGGGTGGGAAAGAGAAAAGTAGATATTAAAAATGCAAAGAAAAAATGAAATAGAACACATTAATGTTAGCAATAGTTGCTTTTGGGTGATATGACATTGGGTGATTTTTTTCTCTATTTTTTCTTTTTACTCTTCTGTATTTTTCATTCACTTTTGTAATTAAAAAAACAAAGACAGCCCTTGCCTTGCATAATTAAAAGCTTGCATTTTCTTTCTTTGACTCTTTCCCAGATGTATATTCCTGGGGACCAGATATTAGAAACCCCCTCTGAGAAGCAAATTTAGCCACAAACACAGGCTTGTGAGATAACTGCAAAATAAATTATATAGGATTTTATAGCTAGAAAGTGTAAAATAAGGATGAGGTTGAATTTCAAGTAAATAATAAGACATGAGAGAAGATGTGTGTTGTCTCCACTCAGCTGAAGAGGTGTCAAAGCTCATGGCAAGATCTGAAAAAAGTCAGCTGGTGTGTCTGTGGAATTATCAACTGTGCAAATCTCCTCCTAATCAGGGGACTTTCTCCCTGGAAATCTGTGCCTTCCCCATGGGGTCTCCCAGAGCTCTGCCAAAATGGGTAAAGGGGAAGGGCTACCCGGGAGGCTGGCTGAAATGCTCCCTGCAGCCCACAGGCTATGCCTCCACTTTCTGTGTGTGTCCACATGGAGGGAGGTCAAGCACCGCTGACACACTCCAGCAGGGATGTGGGCAACAGTCAATAAAACAGGATGGGCTAGGGGGACTCTGGATAACAGGCCCTGTGTAAATAAAGTCCAAGTGATGCTAACTCATTCCTATCACTGCCATTTGAAGCTTAATCCAGATTTATATAAGGAAGGCTTATTGTTATTTCCTTGATAAAGTGCCTGCCTAGTTAGAAAAACTTAGGGTTTCTCTTTGCAGTATTTTGTTCATTCGTTTCCTAGACTCACTTGGAATCTAATTGGACCAGCCTTGAGCCTACGAGGTAACTCCCCACCGTATGGTTGGAGAAATACAGAGGAAAATGCTTTATTTTGAACCAGCCTCTCCTATGCAGATGTCATGGGGTCTGAGACGTCACTGCTGACAACTCATAATAATGATCACTTACTCACATTTATATGCCAATACATTTTTGTCTGACCCACAATATTCCTGAACAGCCTCCCGTCCAAATACCTCCCAGGCCCAGCTGATTTCTTCTGAGTGGCATGTCTCAAAGTCATATAACATTTTTACACTTTACTAAGTTGTTCTCATATACCACTTCATCACTGTTTCGTTCCCTAAGATGTGGCGACATCCCTACTACACAGATTGATGGCGGCAATGGGGAGGGGAGTTCAAGTCAGGCAGTTCTGTCCATGGTAGACACAGACACAAACGAGTTAAAAGCCCCGAAGTTTGATCTACCGGGTATATCCCTGGGCTGGAATCACTAGCTCTCATGTGATCTTAAGCATGTCACTTCACCTCTCTCCCCCTCAGTTTCTTCACCTGTGAAATGGGGTTGATAACAGTGCCCACCTCCTAGAGCTGTGGTGAGGGCCCAATGTGATAGCACATCCAAGTGCCCTGGTACTAGGCCCTTCTTACGTTGTAGTTTCCTTTCATCCTAAGGTGGGGTTGGGAGGTCCCACAACCGTAGAACTTTTCAGGGCCTTAGGAATCATCTGGTATAGTGGGTGGTTTCCAGAATTTTAGATTTCAGCCATTACTGTATTACGATGAAAAGAAAAAAATGTGGACCAGCTGGGGTTGTCAACATTTTATTTTGGAAAAAAGGGCACACACACATAAGCACTCTATCTCCTTCATTTTTATTTCATGAAATAATCTTAACCATCCCTGTAAAAAAAGCGGGTAAGCAGGGGTGGTAAGGAATACATTTAGATTAATGAAAAACTCTTTACATAGTCCTCTCTCATTTTCTGAAAACTTTCTAGACCAGTGTTAGGAAACCACTGATCTTCTCGCCACGTCCTCGCTTTATGGATGAGGAAACAGAAACACAGAGAGGTGAAGTGCCCTGCCCAGGATCACACAGGAGAAACAGCCCTGGCTGTCAGAGACCCTTCCAATGGCTCAGTACAGGATCCTGGGCTGGGAGTGAAGAGGTCTGGCCTCTCCTCCCAGCCATTTGCCCTCAGGCCACACTCAGCTTCTTTGTGCCTTTTTCCCTGGAGATGATAATCACCTGCCTGTAGGACTGGTGTGAGGACCCAGTCACTTTTGAAAGGAGAGCCTCAAAAGTGCTCCAGAGTTGCTCATCAGGGTATTATGGAGTGAAACAGCTTGATGTCTGCAATTTACTTGACAGTGTTTCAGCCCACAAAAATAGATGAAAAAATATGGCAACGTATCACCAATTGTTAAATCTAGGTGATGGGTATATGTAGGTGGGTGTTCCTTATGCTAGTTTCTCTGCCTTTCTGTATGCTGGAAAAGTTTCATAAGAAATGTTCCATAATTTTTAGAAGTACTCTGGCAATGGAAATGGCAGGGATGGGGTTACTCACAGAGAAGAAGTCTGCAGAAAGGTCCACTTCCGGGCTCTGCGGCCAGGTAGGACCCGCGGCCCCGAGGACGTGCTGCAGCCCGCTCTTCACCAGCCTTGGGCAGACAGAGCCACGGTCAGGAAGTGATTTTGGTTTCCCAGCTTCCTCCCCAGGCAGGCCTCCAGCCGTGACTGGACTGGGTGAGGGGAGCCAGGGGCCCTCTGCCTGTCTCCGTGTAAGGCACCATCTGACAGCCCAGCCCAGCACTGCTGCAACTGCCCCCCTGGGGACAGTGAGGCTACTCAGAGCAGCCAACCGGCGTGGGGGCTTATGAATATGCAGATCGGGCCAGGGCTGGTTGTCTACCCTCCTGCCACTCCCGCCTCCACCCCAATGCAGGTGCCCAGAAAGACAGCTCAGAGAGGGCCCTCCTGAAATGCCATCTCTTTTCTCCTTGCTGAAGGAACCAGAGAGCCCTTTGAGAAATCTGTGGATTGAATTATCTAGCTTCTCCCATCACTCTGGCCTCCAGTTTGGGAGCTCCTCACCTCTGCTTCCAAATTCTCCAGCAAAACAGTTCCAAAGTGAACATCCTTCTCCCGCTCTTGAAGCATCCTGAGGATATGGAACCCACTTAGCACCAACATATGACAGCTCAGCTCTAAAGGAAGGCTGTGTGGCCTTTCCATCCAACTAGATCCAAACCACTGGTGGGGAGGCTGGTTGCTGGGCAAAAAGCCCCCATCCCTGGCAAAGCTGGGGAGGACTCACTGGCCAAATTTATCCACCCGAGAATATCACTTGAATTTGCCATGTTCTCTTCCATCAGCTTACAAAGGAGGGAAGTAGAATGAATGCTGTGAAATAAGGCAATGAAAATCAATGAACTTCAGCTCAACTCATCAACTTAACTCAACTTGCTCAACTCATCAACGCAGATGAATGCTTAAAACATAATGCTAAGTGAAAGACATCACAGAATTATACAGGTGTCAAGTTTTCATTTTCATTAAGTTCAAAAATAGCCTGCCCCAAGAAACCTGTCTAGATTTTCATTCTGTATTATCTATCCATTATTTTAAATTACAACTGAATGGATAGACAGATGGAATCAAGGTGTCATGGTAATGCAAAGTGAATATAGGGCATAATCCTTATTTTAAGGAGCCCAGAAATGGAAGGATAGGCTTTTGCCCATCCACCACCTGGTTGGTAATATTCATAAATATACAAGCAAGGATGGGAGTGCATGGTTCAGACCACATATACAAATATTGGGGAACTGGAGGACAGGAAGAAGAAAGCTAAATTATTAAAGGCGAGCTGCCCACTCTGGTGTTTTGCATTAACTGAGCCACTTTTCCTTTCTAAAAATAGAAAAAAATTTCTTATATAATTTGAAAGTAAATGCGTCTGTGCTGGTTTGTATATATCATGTCCCCCAGTAAAAGCCATATTCTTTAATGCAATCTTGTGGGGGCAGACATATTAATGTTGATTAGGTTGGAATTCTTTGAGTGTTTCCATGGAGATGTGACTCAATCAACTGTGAGTGAAACGTCTGATTGCATAATTTCCATGGAGGTGTTACCCCAGCCATTCAGGGTGGGTGTTAATTGGATCACTGGATTCCTATAAAGGAATTCACAGACAGAGGGACCTGAGAGCAACTAAAAGTGACATTTTGGAGCAGCTGCAGCCTAGAAAGGAACGTCCTGGGAGAAAACCCTTTTGAAACCGGAACTCCAGAGCAGACGCCAGCCATGTGCCTTCCGAGCTAACAGAGGTTTTCCGGATGCCATTGGCTATCCTCCAGTGAAAGTACCTGATTATTGATGCCTTACTTTAGACACTTTATGGCCTTAAGACTGTAAGTGTGTAACCAAATAAATCCCCTTTATAAAAGCCAATCCATTTCTGGTATTTTGCATAGCAGCAGCATTAGCAAACTGGAAAAGCATCCTTTAATCAATTTTTAAAATAGGCAAAAATTTGCATATAGTTTAGTTCACATGGGTGTTGAAGCTATAATGAAAGCAAGCGGATGGTTAGTTTGTAACTCAGGATAGTGGTGGTTAACTCTGGGAGAATGATCGAGAAGGACCACCTCGGGCTTTTTCGTTCCTTAGTGTGGGTAGTGGGTATGAATATTCCTCTTATTGTCTTCTTTAAACTTTACTCTAAATGCAGAGCTTATTGGGTTGTACCTTAGACTCCATGGACGCTCATATGTGATTCTCAAGGAAATGAATTTCAACCTTTATCCTCTGAAAAGGACTTTGCATGCTACTGTGCATGTATGTATGTCCGTGTGTGTGCGTGTGTGTGTGTGTGTGTGTGTGTGTGTGTGAGAAAGGAAAATCTAAGATTAACTTGGGTGACCACTGAAACTCCAGATGTGCCTTGCTACATTATCCAGACTTGAGCTTCTAAACCTTAGCTAAAAATCTTTAAAATCAATTATTAAAACCTGAAAGAATTAAGTAGCTCTCTAAGAAACTTTAACAGCAACACTGGCAAGAGATTGCCATTGCCATACCTCCTGATTACTGTTTTTCGACTCCTTAGCTGCATCTAGCAGTGTTGTAAGCATGGCAATATTTAGTCATTTCACAAATATTTATTGAATGATTTCCAGAGCACCAGACACTGTATTCTGTGCTGGGAATTCAGGAAAATAGTCGTCCCCTTCCCTCCTGCACCTCGGTCAGGTGGAAGAGATGGACGGGTAAACAGAATATTACAGTACAACGCATTATAGAGGTACAGACACAATGCTTCAGAAACTCAGAAAAAGTTATCTGTTAACTCTACCAGAGGGAATTAGGGATGGATTCAGAGAGACTTCAAGGATGAGCAGGAGTCCCGGGCAAATAGAAGTAGGGAACAGCCCACACAAAAGCATGAGGAGTGAAACAGCACATTGGGGGGTCTGGCCAGTAAGAAGTGGAGTCGGGGTGGGGTGGGGGGTGGAGCAAAACATAACCAGAAGGTGGATTATCAAGTGCCTGGTCAAATTGAGGAGTTTGGAGTTTATCCCACAGGCAGGGAGAAGCCATGGGAGTGACAGGATTAGATTTGCAGTTCAGAAGGATCTTGGACACAGGTGTGGAAGATAGACTGGAGAGGTGAGAGTGAGGCCCAGGACTATTGAGAAAGCTTTAAAAATAATCCAGGTGAAGGGTGCTGAGCATTTGATCACAGGCAGCAGCAGGGCAAGGATGTTTTCTCTATTTGCTTCTGCCCATCTCTCCAGAATTCTATTGGCAGTGCTTTCAGGGCTCAGTTGAGTTAAAGGCTCTTTAAAGTTACTGAGGACTAAGCTAAAGTAACCAGCATGAGCAGGCCCTGGGTCATTCATGCATACATTGATTGATTCTTAATTCAGCCTGAGGCTTGTGGAACACCTTTTCTATTAGGAAGGTGAGACCTACCGGCCTGAGGACTTAAGGGGAGGGGCACTATGTGTTTTATTTATTTATTTTTCCTATACAGGGCACTATGTGTTTTATTTATTTATTTTTCCTATACAGGGTAATTAAAAAAGAATTGGACACTTTCAAAAATATGTTACTCACAAAACTATTGTATATGAAGATGCAATATGCATATGGGGGTATGTCAAGAAACTAGGTTTTGTAACTTCCAGCCTTGAGGAAATGAAGGAGTGCACTTTGGCTGCTATTTGTCTTCGTGGTGATAGGCTCCAAAGGGTCTAGAGTAGACCATATGATTCATGTGTGCCATGGGACACAAGGATATGTGCTTTTATTTGGAAGGCAGTGGGGAGAATGTTATGCCCAAAGCTAGGAGGCCCAAATGCAGCCCACAAACATTTGCGGTGCACCCAACCTAATGCCAATCTCTATTCTAGTGCTGGGGATATGACAGTGAACAAGACAGACCTGGTCCCCAATCTCATGGAGTTTATATTCTAGGATGGGATGACAAACGAAGGACCCCCGGAATACACAGGCTACATGGGGAAAATTAGTTTGGCTAGAGGGAATTTGCGTAGTGACTGGCGTAGATCTGGAGATATAGTTGCAGAGGTAAGGCTAGTTGGGGAATGTTAGGTTCAGAGCCCTTCAAGAATCCACACAAAGCAGCATCATGGTTTAAGTAGAGAGTTTAAGGTTTATTAGAGGAAGAAAGCAGAAGAAAGCAGGTGGGCGCCATCAGAAAAGAAAGGAAAAATGGCTCTGGCCCTCTATCTGAGAGCAGCATTTTTTTTTTTTTAATTAAATTCAGTTTTATTGAAATACATTCACACACCATACAATCATCCATGATATACAATCCACTGTCCAAAGTATGATAACATAGTTATGCGTTCATCACCACAGTCTATCTCTGAACATTTTCCTTACATCAGAAAGAACCAGAACAAGAATAAAAAATAAAAGTGAAAAAAGAACACCCAAATCATCCCCCCATCCCACCCCATTTGTCCTTTAGTTGTTTTTTTTTTTTATCATCATTTTATTGAGATATATTCACATACCACGCAGTCATACAAAACAAATTGTACTTTCGATTGTTTACAGTACCATTACATAGTTGTACATTCATCACCTAAATCAATCCCTGACACCTTCATTAGCACACACACAAAAATAACAAGAATAATAATTACAGTGAAAAAGAGCAATTGAAGTAAAAAAGAACACTAGGTACCTTTGTCTGTTTGTTTGCTTCCCCTACTTTTCTACACATCCATCCATAAACTAGACAAAGTGGAGTTTGGTCCTTATGGCATTCCCAATCCCACTGTCACCCCTCATAAGCTACATTTTTATACAACTGTCTTCGAGATTCATGGGTTCTGGGTTGTAGTTTAATAGTTTCAGGTATCCACCACCAGCTACCCCAATTCTTTAGAACCTAAAAAAGGTTGTCTAAAGTGTGCGTAAGAGTGCCCACCAGAGTGATCTCTCGGCTCGTTTTGGAATCTCTCTGCCACTGAAGCTTATTTCATTTCCTTTCACATCCCCCTTTTGGTCAAGAAGATGTTCTCCATCCCACGATGCCGGGTCTACATTCCTCCCCGGGAGTCATATTCCACGTTGCCAGGGAGATTCACTTCCCTGGGTGTCTGATCCCACGTAGGGGGGAGGGCAGTGATTTCACCTTTCAAGTTGGCTTAGCCAGAGAGAGAGGGCCACATCTGAGCAACAAAGAGGCATTCAGGAGGAGACTCTTAGGCACAAATACAGGGAGGCCTAGCCTCTCCTTTGCAGCAACCGTCTTCCCAAGGGTAAAACTTATGGTAGAGGGCTCAACCCATCAAACCACCAGTCCCCTATGTCTGTGGTCATGTTAGCAACCATGGAGGTGGGGTAGGCGAATACCCCTGCATTCTCCACAGGCTCCTCAAGGGGGCACTACATCTTTTTTTTTTTTTTTCCTTGTTTGTCTTTTTTCTTTTTTCTTTTTTTTTTTTTTTAACTTTCCCTTCTTTTTTCAAATCAACTGTATGAAAAAAAAAGTTAAAAAGAAAACAAACATACAATAAAAGAACATTTCAAAGAGACCATAGCAAGGGAGTATGAAAAAGACAACTAACCTAAGATAACTGCTTAACTTCCAATATGTTCCTACTTTACCCCAAGAAAGTTACATAATATAGCAACATTTCAGTGAACTTGTTCCTACTACATCCATCAGAAATTAACAGACCATAGTCATTTCTGGGCATCCCCAGAACGTTAAATAGCTTATCTGTTCTTCTTGGATTATTGTTCCCCCTTCCTTAATTGCTCTCTACTGCTAGTTCCCCTACATTCTACATTATAAACCATTTGTTTTACATTTTTTCAAAGTTCACATTAGTGGTAGCATATAATATTTCTCTTTTTGTGCCTGGCTTATTTCGCTCAGCATTATGTCTTCAAGGTTCATCCATGTTGTCATATGTTTCACGAGATCGTTCCTTCTTACTGCCGCGTAGTATTCCATCGTGTGTATATACCACATTTTATTTATCCACTCATCTGTTGAAGGACATTTGGGTTGTTTCCATCTCTTGGCAATTGTGAATCATGCTGCTATGAACATTGGCGTGCAGATATCTGTTCGTGTCACTGCTTTCCGATCTTCCGGGTATATACCGAGAAGTGCAATCGCTGGATCGAATGGTAGCTCTATATCTAGTTTTCTAAGGAACTGCCAGACTGACTTCCAGAGTGGCTGAACCATTATACAGTCCCACCAACAATGAATAAGAGTTCCAATTTCTCCACATCCCCTCCAGCATTTGTAGTTTCCTGTTTGTTTAATGGCAGCCATTCTAACCGGTGTTAGATGGTATCTCATTGTGGTCTTAATTTGCATCTCTCTAATAGCTAGTGAAGCTGAACATTTTTTCATGTGTTTCTTGGCCATTTGTATTTCCTCTTCAGAGAACTGTCTTTTCATATCTTTTGCCCATTTTATAATTGGGCTGTCTGTACTATTGTCATTGAGTTGTAGGATTTCTTTGTATATGCAAGATATCAGTCTTTTGTCAGATACATGGTTTCCAAAAATTTTTTCCCATTGAGTTGGCTGCCTCTTTACCTTTTTGAGAAATTCCTTTGAGGTGCAGAAACTTCTAAGCTTGAGGAGTTCCCATTTATCTATTTTCTCTTTTGTTGCTTGTGCTTTGGGTGTAAAGTCTAGGAAGTGGCCTCCTAATACAAGGTCTTGAAGATGTTTTCCTACATTATCTTCTAGGAGTTTTATGGTACTTTCTTTTATATTGAGATCTTTGGTCCATTTTGAGTTAATTTTTGTGTAGGGGGTGAGGTAGGGGTCCTCTTTCATTCTTTTGGATATGGATATCCAACTCTCCCAGCCCCATTTGTTGAAAAGACCATTATGGCTCAGTTCGGTGACTTTGGGGGCCTTATCAAAGATCAGTCGGCCATAGATCTGAGGGTCTATCTCTGAATTCTCAATTCGATTCCATTGATCTATATGTCTATCTTTGTGCCAGTACCATGCTGTTTTGGCAACTGTGGCTTTATAATAAGCTTCAAAGTCAGGGAGTGTAAGTCCTCCCACTTCGTTTTTCTTTTTTAAAGTGTCTTTAGCAATTCGAGGCATCTTCCCTTTCCAAATAAATTTGATAACTAGCTTTTCCAAGTCTGCAAAGTAGGTTGTTGGAATTTTGATTGGGATTGCATTGAATCTGTAGATGAGTTTGGGTAGAATTGACATCTTAATGACATTTAGCCTTCCTATCCATGAACATGGAATATTTTTCCATCTTTTAAGGTCCCCTTCTATTTCTTTTAGTAGAGTTATGTAGTTTTCTTTGTATAGGTCTTTTACATCTTTGGTTAAGTTTATTCCTAGGTACTTGATTTTTTTAGTTGCTATTGAAAATGGTATCTTTTTCTTGAGTGTCTCTTCAGTTTGTTCATTTCTAGCATATAGAAACATTACTGACTTATGTGCATTAATCTTATATCCCGCTACTTTGCTAAATTTGTTTATTAGCTCTAGTAGGTGTATCGTTGATTTCTCAGGGTTTTCTAGATATAAGATCATATCATCTGCAAACAATGACAGTTTTACTTCTTCTTTTCCAATTTGGATGCCTTTTATTTCTTTGTCTTGCCGGATTGCCCTGGCTAGCACTTCCAGCACAATGTTGAATAACAGTGGTGACAGCGGGCATCCTTGTCTTGTTCCTGATCTTAGAGGGAAGGCTTTCAGTCTCTCACCATTGAGTACTATGCTGGCTGTGGGTTTTTCATATATGCTCTTTATCATGTTGAGGAAGTTTCCTTCAATTCCTACCTTTTGAAGTGTTTTTATCAAAAAGGGATGTTGGATTTTGTCAAATGCTTTTTCAGCATCTATTGAGATGATCAATTGATTTTTCCCTTTCGAGTTTTTAATGTGTTGTAATACATTGATTGTTTTTCTTATGTTGAACCATCCTTGCATGCCTGGAATGAACCCCACTTGGTCATGGTGTATGATTTTTTTAATGTGTCTTTGGATTCGATTTGCAAGTATTTTGTTGAGGATTTTTGCATCTATATTCATTAGGGAGATTGGCCGGTAGTTTTCCTTTTTTGTAGCATCTTTGCCTGGTTTTGGTATTAGATTGATGTTAGCTTCATAAAATGAGTTAGGTAGTGTTCCATTTTCTTCTATGTTTTGAAAGAGTTTGAGTAAGATTGGTGTCAGTTCTTTATGGAAAGTTTGGTAGAATTCCCCTGTGAAGCCATCTGGCCCTGGGCATTTATTTGTGGGAAGATTTTTGATGACTGATTGGATCTCTTTGCTTGTGATGGGTTGGTTGAGGTCTTCTATTTCTTCTCTGGTCAGTCTAGGTTGTTCATATGTTTACAGGAAATTGTCCATTTCTTCTACATTATCCAGTTTGTTGCCATACAGTTGTTCATAATATCCTCTTATAATTTTTTTAATTTCTTCAGGATCTGCAGTTATGTCACCTTTTTCATTCATTATTTTGTTTATATGGGTCTTCTGTCTTTTTGATTTTGTCAGTCTAGCTAGGGGCTTGTCAATCTTGTTGATCTTCTCAAAGAACCAACTTTTGGTGATATTTATCCTTTCTATTGTTTTTTTGTTCTCTATGTCATTTATTTCTGCTTTAATCCTTGTTATTTCTTTTCTTGTACTTGGTTTAGGATTGGTTTGCTGTTCATTTTCTAGCTTCTTCAGTTGATCCATTAGTTCTTTGATTTTGGCTCTTTCTTCCTTTTTAATATATGCGTTTAGTGCTATAAATTTCCCCCTTAGCACTGCTTTTGCTGCATCCCATAGGTTTTGGTATGTTGTGTTCTCATTTTCATTCGTCTCTATATATTTAGCAATTTCTCTTGCTATTTCTTCTTTAACCCACTGATTGTTTAGGAGTGTGTTGTTTAACCTCCAGGTATTTGTGAATTTTCTAAGTCTCTGATGGTTGTTGACTTCTAATTGTATTCCATTGTGGTCAGAGAATGTGCTTTGAATAATTTCAATCTTTTTAAATTTATTGAGGCTTGTTTTATGTCCCAGCATATGATCTATTCTGGAGAAAGTTCCGTGAGCACTAGAAAAGTAAGTGTATCCTGGTGATTTGGGATGTAATGTCCTGTAGATGTCTGTTAAATCTAATTCATTTATCAGATTGTTTAGGTTTTCAGTTTCCTTATTGGTCTTCTGTCTGGTTGATCTATCTATAGGAGAGAGTGATGTGTTGAAGTCTCCCACAATTATTGTGGAAACATCAATTGCTTCCTTTAGTTTTGCCAATGTTTCTCTCATGTATTTTGTGGCACCTTGATTGGGTGCATAGACATTTACGATTGTTATTTCTTCTTGCTGAATTGCCCCTTTTATTAGTATGTAGTGGCCTTCTTTGTCTCTCAAAACATCCCTGCATTTGAAGTCTATTTTATCTGAGATTAATATTGCTACACCCGCTTTCTTTTGGCTGTAGCTTGCATGAAATATTTTTTTCCATCCTTTCACTTTCAGTTTCTTTGTGTCCCTGTGTCTAAGATGAGTCTCTTGTATGCAACATATTGATGGTTCATTTTTTTTGATCCATTCTGCAAATCTATATCTTTTAATTGGGGAGTTTAATCCATTTACATTCAACGTTAAAACCGTGAAGGCATTTCTTGAATCGGCCATCTTATCCTTTGGATTATGTTTGCCATATTTTTCCCTCTCTCTATTAATATCCTTTATTGTACCCATACCGAATCTCTTTAGTACTGAACCTTTCTCCAAGTCTCTCTGTCCTGTCTTTGTTTCTCTGTCTGTAGGGCTCCCTTTAGTATCTCCAGTAGGGCAGGTCTCTTGTTAGCAAATTCTCTCAGCATTTTTTTGTCTGTGAAAAATTTAAGCTCTCCCTCAAATTTGAAGGAGAGCTTTGCTGGATAAAGTATTCTTGGCTGGAAATTCCTCTCACTCAGAATTTTAAATATATCGTGCCACTGCCTTCTCGCCTCCATGGTGGCTGCTGAGTAGTCACTACTTAGTCTTATGCTGTTTCCTTTGTATGTGGTGAATTGCTTTTCTCTTGCTGCTTTCAGAACTTGCTCCTTCTCTTCTATGTTTGACAGTGTGATCAGTATATGTCTCGGAGTGGGTTTTTTTTTGGATTTATTCTATTTGGAGTTCGCTGAGCATTTATGATTTGTGTATTTATGTTGTTTAGAAGATTTGGGAAGTTTTCCCCAACAATTTCTTTGAATACTCTTCCTAGACCTTTACCCTTTTCTTCCCCTTCTGGGACACCAATGAGTCTTATATTCGGACGTTTCATATTATCTATCATATCCCTGAGGTCCATTTCGAGTTTTTCAATTTTTTTCCCCATTCTTTCTTTTATGCTTTCATTTTCCATTCTGTCATCTTCCAGGTCACTGATTCGTTGTTCAACTTCCTCTAGTCTTGTACTATGAGTGTCCAGAATCTTTTTAATTTGGTCAACAGTTTCTTTTAATTTCCATAAGATCATCCATTTTTTTATTTAGTCTTGCAATGTCTTCTTTATGCTCTTCTAGGGTCTTCTTGATTTCCTTCATATCCCGTACTATGGTCTCATTGTTCATCTTTAGTTCTTTGAGTAGCTGCTCTAGGTGTGTCTCTTCTGGTCTTTTGATTTGGGTGCTTGGGCTTGGGTTATCCATATCGTCTGGTTTTTTCATATGCTTTATAATTTTCTGTTGTTTTTGGCCTTGTGGCATTTGCTGAACTTGATAGGGTTCTTTTAGGGTTTGTAGACCAGTTGAAGTCCTTATCTCTAATTTATCAGATCTACAGCTTCGTGGAGTACACTTTCTCTAACTAACCAGCAGGTGGCGTCCACGAGCCACCTGTTCTCCACAAGCCAGATCTCCCCTGCTTAGCCTTTTTAGTGAGTGGGGGAGTGAGTCTTGTGGGGCCCAATTGGTGTACCAAGCTTGCGTGTGTAGTTGGTGTTGCCTGCCCTGTATGTGGGGCGTGTTTCTGGGCAGTCGGGGAGGGGGGGTGGCCCTAACAATCAAATCTCCCTGATCATCCTAGAGTTTTAAAGCTACTGCAATAGTCTAATCCTTCAGTTCAGTCCTGCCACAGTTTGTCTCTGCCACTGACCCACAAGTCTTTGGTATTGGCGTATGGCTCCTGAGACTTGCAAGTGGGCCCCCTCTTCCAGGCTGTGCACCCCGGGTCCTCTGTTGAGGGATGACTGTGCTATGTCACAGGTGAGTGCCGTCCCCCCAGGGCAGTTCTGGGCTGCTGGGCTGTGTAGGGAGGCTCCCAGTCTGCTGAAATGATGGCTGAATGGGGCTCTGTTAATTCACACTGCTCCCCCTTCCCAGCTCTGGGACATTCAGCTGAGGTTGCAGGGAAGGCTAATGTCCACGCCCAGTTTTGTGGTGTGTGCCTGTTATTTGAAGCACTTCCGTCACACTGGGTTGTCTGGGGCAGCTCTGGGCTATGGGGCTGGCGATGGGCAGGAGTGTTTCCTGTCCACCAGGATGGTGGCTGTGAGCGGACACCCCCCTTATCTTGGGAAGTTGTGTTGTTTAGTGAATTTTCTCAGCCACTGGATTATTGCCTTTTGTCTCAGAGCTCTCTTAGTTCTGCTCTTGACTTGACGTGCCCAAATTTCAATTCTTTGAAGCTTTCTGTATTGAGCTTCTTAGAGTAATTGTTTTAGAAAAAGCAAAAAGGATTTAAAAAAAAAAAAAAAAAAAAAAGGCCCTCCTCAGAGATCTAATGGGTTATTGAAATGCTAATAGACAAAGCAACCAGGGCCATTAAGGAAAGGTGCACAGGGCAGAGAGATCAGCCTTGCTTCGGGATTTGCATATGCGCCTCAAGGCCTGATCTCCGCCCTTCCCCTTTCTGTGTTCACCAGAACTCCAAAAATCCTCTGCTTTTATTTTGGAGTTTTTCGTGTTGTTTTTTTTTCTATGCCTGTCTCCTCTCTGCTGGGCTGGCTGCTCTCAGAGTCTCTGGTGTCTGGTCTCAGTCTATCTATGGTTGGAGTTTGAATCAGTAGAATGAGTTTCCGATAAGAGCAGCCACTGCAATTCTCCCTTCTCCTTCCTGGAGCTGACAGCCCCTCCTCCCCCGGGACTGAGCCTGGCAGGGAGGGGCGCGGGTCCCCTGGCCGCAAAAACTTACAGATTTCGCTGATCTCAGCAGTTCCACGTTTTCATGAGTGTTGTATGAAGTATGCCCAAAGACAGATTGCTCTGTGGTGTCCAGTCCACGCAGTTCCTGGCTTTTTACCTACTTTCCTGGAGGAGTAACTAAAACATACAGCTCACCAGTCTGCCATCTTGCCCCGCCTCCTGTCCTTTAGTTTTTATCCCCATTCCTCCACTCATTCATACACTAGATAAAGGGGGTGTGATCCACAAGGTCTTCACAATCACACTGTCACCCCTTGTAATCTACATTATTATATAATTGTCTTCAGGAGTCCAGACTGCTGGGTTGGAGTTTGGTAGTTTCAGGTATTTACTTCTAGCTATTCCAATACATTAAAGCCTAAGAGGTGTTATCTATATAGTGCGTAAGAATGTCCACCAGAGTGACCTCTCGACTCCATTTGGAATCTCTCAGCCACTGAAACTATTTTGTCTCATTTTGCATCCCTCTTTCGGTCAAGAAGATACTCTCAGTCCCACAATGCCGGGTCCACATTCATCCCCGGGAGTCATACTCTGCGTTGCCAGGGAGATTTACACCCCTGGGGGTCGGGTCCCACGTAGCGGGGAGGGCAGCGAGTTCACCTGTCGAGATGGCTCAGTTAGAGAGAGAGAGGGACACATCTGAGCAACAAAGAGGCACTCAGGGGGAGACTCTCAGGCACCATTACATACAACTTTATACTTTCCTTTGTGGTAATGAGCTTCATAAGGGCAAGTCCCATGCTTGAGGGCTCAGCACATCAAACCGCCAGTCCCAATGTCTGTGACAACATACGCTAGGGGATCAGCATCTTGAAGTTTAGAGATAGGCCTTACAATTCAGGGATAGAGTTAACTGCTGTAAGAGCTTACAATCTAGGGACTATTACAATTATTGTGTCCATGTTAGGCTATGTTCTAAGATTCAATTCTGAGTTTACACATTGTAGTTAGTCCATATTAGTGAGGCATCATCCCTCTCACCATGTTTTCTCCAACACTTTTACTCCTATATATATATATTTTCCTACAATTTTATAGAGTTATATTCACATACCATACATTTATCCACAGTGTACAATCAGTTGTTCATGGTATCATCATAAAGTTGTACATTTATCACCACAATCAGCATTTGAACATACTGATTACTACAAGAAAATTTTTTTTTTTTTTTTTTTTTTTTTAGCAATAGGAAAAAATGATAAAAAGAAAAATAACATGTCATACAATACAATATACTATTAAGGACAGCAAATAACACCACTACCAAGAATCCCATATTACTCCCCTATATCCCCTTCTCATATACATTTAGCATTGGTGTATCGCCTTTGTTACATTTAATGGAGGTATATTACAATGTTACTGTTGACCATAGACTCCAGTTTGCTTTGATTATGTTTTTTCCTGAATACCATCCCTTTTTCAAATTTCTACATGGTTGACATTCATTTGCTTTCCCACATGCAAAAACATTTTTATATTTGTATATTTAGTAACAGTCATTAGCCACTCCAGTTTTTGCCACGTTATACAGTCCCAGTCTTTATCATCTATCTTTACCTCTGGTGTCATACATTCTCCTATCCCACCTCTTTCAGCTTTACTCACAGACATCTTTGTTCAGTGTACTTACAATACTGTGCTACCATCACACAGTATTATGCTATCTATTTCTGGATCTATGCAATCAATCCTAAACATTCTGTAGTCCTTCAGCATCAAATGGCTGATCTCTGCCCTCTTTCTATCTCCTGGTCGCCTGTGTTGTCAGCTTTTAACTCCCAAAGTTTGTTCATTAATGTCTGTTCATATTAGTGAGACCATACAGAATCTGTCCTTTTGTTTCTGGCTAACTTCACTCAACATAATGTCCTCAAGGGTCATCCACATTATTACATGATCCATGTCTTTGTTCTGTCTTACAGCTTGAGAGCAGCATTTTTTAAAGGAAGAACCCATGTGGGGAGGGAAGGGTGTTGGGGGAGAAGGGTGTCTGCTGAGTTCGTCCTGTGTCTCGACTGGGCAAGTGCCTATCAATTTCTAGGCTGACAGGTTGCTAGGATTTTGGCACATTATTCTTCTTAGAAAAGCAGCTGTGTTGTCTATCTAGGGAGAGCAGGCCTTCGTCAGTTGTTCGTCTTATAGACTTATTTGACTTTGTTTTTACCCGCCTTTTGGGGTTGGGGCACCACTGTGGCTGAAACAGCCTTGAACAGCCTTCATTCTTTAGTTTATGGGGCACCTATTTTCATGAGATAAGCAGCAGGGCCCCTGAATCAGACATTCCTTCTATATGTTAGACTCTTTTTTCTGGGGTCTGACAGGGAAGCTCTTCGGCTTGTTAACAGAGCAATGAGAATCCTTTAGATAGATGTTCCTTGGGGGTTGTGTTTCTTTGTTTCGGGGTCAGGGAGGCAAAGAAGCGACATGCCTTTTAAGAGCTAAGGAACACAAGGCCACAAGTGTAAGAGCGGGGAGGAATATCTGAAAGGTGCAAGTTCAAAACCAGCGCTCGCCTTTCGCCTCTTTCCCCTGGTGCACAATGGCGCCGGGCCCTAGGGTCCCAGGTGAGGAGGGCGCAGCAGGCAGCGTCCAGCTCTGCGGAAAGGTCGGACAGGGCCTGACCCCGAGGACGATCCGGGCGCCGGGCAGTTGCGGACACCTTTGGGGTAGCGGTCCAGGCCGGCGGGCAGCGGAGCGCAACGGGTTCCGAGAGCACACCACTGCCGCCTGCACACCGGCGCCCGACTCCTGGACTGGGACCGGGGCTGCGTGCCGCCCATTCGCCCCCTGCCAGTGGTTTGCTCCAAACACCCCTCGCCGCGCGGCGGGTGCCGCGGCCCGCCCCACTTCCGGTTTCTGCAGGGCCCTATATCCGTCGTCCGCCCGCGCTCGGTTTTGCTATGTTCGTGATGTTGTCCCGGTCCGCTTGTGTGTCCCGGGCTTTCAGCCGTTCCCTCTCCGCTTTCCAGAAGGTACGGTCCGGCCGGACCAGAGTCCCGGCGGTGAGGAGCCCGCCGCTGGGCGGGCGGCCGACCCAGGGGCAGGGGCGCGCTCGCCGGCCAGGCCGGGCACCAAGGGCACTGGGACGCGGAGGCCGCGGGCTGGATGGCCCAGGGCCGCCGCCGCCCTCGGGGCTGCCTGACGGGTCAGAGCCCAGGGGCCCCTCACTTTCCGAGGCAGCCCGCGCCAGCAGTCTCCTGCAGCACCCCACCCGGAACTGCGCGCGCCCTGACACGAGACTCATTAGAGTTCGGGATGGGGCGCCCCGGTGCCCCCCCCCCCCGGCGTGATCGGGGATTTGTGTCCTTTCCTGTTGAAATCAGGGGATGTCAGCCCCGTTGGGAAGTTGAGATAGCTTGGCAGGCCCAGTGTACAGACTGGGATCGTGAGCCCTGGATGTTGCATTTACCATTTGGAGTCACGAGATTCTCCTGTCACCAGCACTGAGACAGCTTTCGAGTTTGTCTTTAAAAGAAAAAGCTGTTTCTTCCCTCCTTTCATCTTGGGTGACCTCGATAATGTCTTCTTTCTCAACAGGGGAACTGCCCTCTAGGGAGACGTTCCCTGCCTGGTAAGTTCTGCCCTTGCCCTGGCTGTCACCTAAATGCTCTCCTCTTGGGCAGAGGAGTATGTGAGGAAAGTCAGGGTACCTGTGTTTCTCTCATAATGTTCAAAAGCAGTTCAGTTCATATAAGAGTGAAAGACCATCAGACTTAAGTAGTTAACCCTCTTACATACTGTTTAATAATTACAGCTATCATTCATTCGTTGCATAAGTGTTGAGTGTCTGTTGTGTATCAGCACTGTGCTCGGCACTAACTAGGGATATAGTGATTAACAGTTCTTGCCCTGATGGAGCTTACAGACTAGTGAGAAAGAACTGTAAACGGCTAAACAAATAAACAGTTACAAATTTTAGTAAGTGCTGAGAAGAAAACAAATGAGGGTGGGCAGAGAAAGCCTCTCTGAGTGGGTGACATTAAGGCTGTGACCTGGAAGGTGTGACAAAGCCAGGCTAGTAAAGAGCAGCAGAAAGAAAGGGAACAGTAAGTACCAAGTCCCTGAGGAAGGAAAAGAAGTTGGCAGCATTTAGGAACTGGAAAAAAAGGTGGTTTGGCTGGAGCATTTTGGTTAAGAGAGAAAGTGGCATCAGAGGGTGGTGTAGAGACTTTTGGAGGGAGTACAGATTTTATCCCAATACTTTTTTTTTTTTTTTAATCTTCATTTTATTCAGATATATTCACATACCACGCAGTCATACAAAACAAATCGTACTTTCGATTGTTCACAGTACCATTACATAGTTGTACATTCATCACCAAAATCAATCCCTGACACCTTCATTAGCACACACACAAAAATAACAAGAATAATAATTAGAGTGAAAAAGAGCAATTGAAGTAAAAAAGAACACTGGGTACCTTTGTTTGTTTGTTTCCTTCCCCTATTTTTCTACTCATCCATCCATAAACTAGACAAAGTGGAGTGTGGTCCTTATGGCTTTCCCAATCCCATTGTCACCCCTCATAAGCTACATTTTTATACAACTGTCTTCGAGATTCATGGGTTCTGGGTTGTAGTTTGATAGTTACAGGTATCCACCACCAGCTACCCCAATTCTTTAGAACCTAAAAAGGGTTGTCTAAAGTGTGCATAAGAGTGCCCACCAGAGTGACCTCTTGGCTCCTTTTGGAATCTCTCTGCTACTGAAGCTTATTTCATTTCCTTTCACATCCCCCTTTTGGTCAAGATGTTCTCCGTCCCACGATGCCAGGTCTGCATTCCTCCCCGGGAGTCATATTCCACGTTGCCAGGGAGATTCACTCCCCTGGGTGTCTGATCCCACGTAGGGGGGAGGGCAGTGATTTCACCTTTCAAGTTGGTTTAGCCAGAGAGAGAGTATCCCAATACTTTTTTGGGGAAATCATTAATGATGTATTTGATACGGCTTATTTTAAATATTTGTTGAATGAGTGAACCTTTATTGTGGGCTTTCTGTGTGCCAAGCATTGTTCTAAGTGTTTTCTCTGCATTTTTCAGTTAATCACAAATCAGTAAGAGAGAGAGATTATCACTCTTTTACAAATGCATAACCCGAGGCTCAGAGAGCTTAAGTACCTTGGCCAAGGTCACTGGGTCAACTATTAGTCAAGTCAGATCTGCCTGACTCCAAAGCCTGAATCCTTTAACCATCAGGTTATATACAGTACTTACGTGGTCCACAGATAATTTGAGTGCTTACTACATGCCAGGCACTGTGCTAGGTGACAGGGATGCTGATGGTCTCTGTCCTCATGGTTCTTATGGGTTAGCAGGGAATGGCAGAGTAAATATACATTTATGCACAAATAAGGATATAATTACATTGTGATAACTACAACAGAAGAGAAGCGCAGTGTATGTTGATGGGGTGGATGATGTAACTCAGGGAGGGTGGGGAGTGCGAGGGGAATATCAGTAAAGTCTTTCCCAAAGAAAGTGACATTTAAGCCAAGACTTGAAGATGTATAGGTGCCAGTCAAGAAAATGGTATTACAGACAAAGGGAGTTGCTTGTGCTAAGGTTTTCAGGCAGGAAGGAACTTAACAGGTCATAAAAATGGAAAGGAAGCTTTTCTGGCTGGAAAGATAGGGCTGTGTAAAGATTTTGGAATTTATCCTGAGAGTCGGGAGAGCATAAGACACATAGCACAGTGTTGGCACAGTGAACTCTCAATAATAAACATTCTTTTCAACTGGGAATCCTGAAAAATGCCAGTAAACATTTTCTCCCTTTTAATAGACACAGGACAACCAGAAGAACCTTGTAGCTAGGTTTGCATCCTGGCTCAGAGCTTCACCTTGGACTGGTCACTTAACCTCCAGAAGCCCTATTTAAATATGAAGTGGGAATAATTGCAGATGGTTGTTTCACTTGAAAGAGTTGTGAGACTCAGAAATCAAAATGAGGCCACTGTTGGAAAGCTTTTTATAAACTTCTTGAAAGCCCTTAAAAATGCAACTTGCTGTTGAAAGAACTCTAAATTGGATTCAAGGTTCCAAAAATCAGTATGGCCACTGGCTGTTCTAGCTCAAAGATGTGCTATGCTTGGAATTTGTACTGCAGACCCATTGGCTGCTGGGCATAGGTAACTTACTTGACTCTGAAATCCAGGAATGTTTATGAAGCGGTGGGCATAAGAGAAAGAGAGCTCTCTTATGGTTCAGAAAGAGTTGTTAAGATATGGAGGGCTGGTGGCTAAAGTAAACTTTACTTATTTATTCATTCATTCATTCATTCATTCAGGGGAGGCAGCAGTAGTAATTGGTCATTGGTTGGGGAAATGGAGTTACCTGTGAATAGGATAGTTGGTAGGACAGAAAGAGGTTCCCACCTTGTCATGGGTGGCCAGGATGGAAGACTTCAGGAAAGGCATGGGAAGGCAATAAGCTGAAAGGTGGAGAAATGATTTGTTTGGTCCTAGGACAAGCTGGAGACCCTAAACCTAAAGTAGTTCAGTCTTTGCTACTTCCAGCCCAGTCCCTTCAGTAACCAGGGAAACAGAAACCCAGACCAAACATCCCCCCTCTGCTTCTCATATAGGTTATGTGTAGGCATAGGATAAACCATCACATTTCTTTCTCAAGCTTCAGTTGAAGTATTTGAAAACTTGGGGAGAGAGACATTTTATTATGGAAACAGTAGGAATAATGCAACATTTATGAATATTTACAGTAAACAAGATATAAAACTGCTTGAAGCTATTCCCTTAGATTTCTCTCCCTTTCCTCCCTAAACATCTACCCACTCTTATCCCCCACATACCCATTGCCCTTTGCCATTAAGGCTACTTTGGAAGAAAAATTTGAGAAGCAGGGCTTTGTGTGATAAAGATTATCTTGTTGCCTACCCTTGACTCTGCTCTTTCAGGGTTAGGGGATGAGCAGACCTCTTTTCCATTCCCAGCAGGTGCTCTTTATAAGATAAGGGTTGTTGGTTAAGAGTTGTTTTGTTTCTTGCAGGGGTCTCCTTATGTCAGGGACCAGGTTACCCTGACAGCAGGAAGATTGTGTAAGTATCACTGGGGAGCACAGATATATGGCCATGGGGTATTTATTAAGACACCAGTTCTAAATATGACCATCTCATTTCGTCACTGGGCTCCAGGCCTAGAAATTGAGATAGTTATGTTGAGTGTGCAGACCTAACCTTGATACTCATTTTTTATGTATAAAGTATCTTGAACATCACCTCCGTGTCAGGAGCTGGACCAGGAGTGCACCTGTTCTCCTCAGATGTTTATGTTATAATGAAAGTTAAATTGGAACCCTCTTTTTATAAAAATGGATATAGAAGGGTACCCCTATGCATCTAAAAGACGGGAGGTTACATTTACAGTGGAAATGAGAGCATCCTCTTAGTAGCGTAAGTATTCTTTTTAGAAGCACTAAAGGCATTAGTCGGTTGAGCCCTGAGGCTTTGACTAGCTCAGAGGGAATGCTATTATTGCATAATGCAGTCTGGAGAAAGGCCACAGGCGTGTGTTTTGGATTAACTTTGCATTCCAAGTATTTTCAGGGTGGTGGTAATTGGATGCTCTCTAGCAACCTGTTTAAAAAACAGCTATCAAGCTACTTTCTTTACAGCAAGAATCTTCAAAGTAAAGTGTCAGTAGATTAGCTGCTTCTTCACTGTGTATCACAACAATGGGGTTTTCTTTTCAACTGAAAAAATGATGTACTCAGCCCTAGAAGTATGAATCGCTTTTTTTTTTTTTGGAGAGCATTGGCAATCAGAAGTCTTTGAACTGTGTGTACCTTTTGATCTAGCTATTCTATTTCTAGGAATCTATACTGAAGAACTGGTATATATGTACAAATTTCAATCAATATGGCCAAACAACAGGGAATTGGTTAAATTATGTCATGTTAACATGTTCACACTATGATAAAGCAGAAAAGTTAGCAGACAAAATGATCCCTTTTCTATTGCATAGTATAATCCCAAGATTAATGCTCTTTTTGCTGTTTCTAAATATTCTACAGTGAACATCTGATACTTTTGTAATTTAAAAAATTTAGAGAGATTTTGAGTTGTAAATATGTTACCACAATAAAAAGTTGTAAAAAATTTTAGAGATTTAAAATGTGCTACTCATCTGCAATCTAGATGAAAATTGGGAAACTACAAATCTCTGTGCAATAAGCACAATAAATAACTATTTGAAAGTAAATTATTAAAATAACTAAATTGTAGAGGGGGGTATCATGCTAATCTAATATCTGTTTTGTTTTATTATGTATTATCTTTTTCTGTGAAGAAGGTACCCACTTCAATTTTTAAATCTTTTATTGTAAAGCCATTTTTAGTTTTAATTTTTTTCTCCGTTAAATAGGTAGTAGGTTTACATGGTTCAGAAATCAAAAGGTTAAAAGGTATCCATGAGAAGACTTTTTTACCCTTGTCCTAAAGCACTACCAGATTCCTCTTTCTAGAGAGAGCCAGGTCTCCTGGCTCTTGGGTCTTTGCAGCCATCTTTGCCTTTGCGCTTTACCCATTAGTTCTGTTCCATGGACATGTACTCTGACATGGTTACAAACTTTATGCAGAATGTTCTGTGTTCTGTATTTTTTCACAACGTTCATTTTCCCCCTTGATTTCCCCAAATCCTTTTGGTAGGTCTACAAAGGACCAGCTTGCTTATTTGTTTCTTCAAAGAACAAAATACAGCTCTATTTTGTGAGAGCTGGCATTTCATTGCAGCACAGTGTCCTAGACACACTAGTTATTTTGACATTATAAAAGTAAAAATTCAGAAGGTGCTTAAATCTGTTTTGCTTTTCTATTATAAAAATAATAAATGCTAATAGAATATTCAGACAATTCTAAAGTGTGGAAAGTGTAAGTTCCATTAGTCCGAATCATCCCTGCCCTACAAAATGTGTTTGTATGTGTAGATTCCCATATATATCTCCATCTCCCACTTCCTAGAGGTAACCACTATTAATTGTTTTGTGCATACAGGATGATACCATTCTCTAGTTTACGTTATTTAAAGTAAATGCTGTATTAAAAAATGCTTTGGCCTTTTGAGGTTCCTCTTGAATGAGTCCAGAATGGACTGATGTGCAGCCTCCTAGCAAGAGAACAGATTCCCACTTTATTTTAAATTTTTTTCTTTCTTGTTGCATAACATCTTGTTTTACTCTACTTCCAAGTTAGCTGTCTTATCTTGCTGCTTTATCTGATCTAAATCTGTAATCCTGAGGACAGAGACTCCATTTTACATGGCACAATGCCATGTATCCCGAGGCTGCTCAATATATCTTACTTGGATGTAATTAGTTAAGAAAGAAACCTAATTAGGAAGCTAGGTCCTTTTGGTAGGTCTTTAAAGGACCAGGTTGCTTACTTGTTTCTTCAAAGAACATAATACAGCTCTCTATTTTGTGAGAGCTGGCATTTCTTTACAGCACTGTGTCCTGTACACACTGGTTGCTCACCAAGGCACCCAAGTCATCCAGGCTCTACTCTAGACTTACTGAGTCAGAACTCTCAGGTTTGGGGCCTTTGCAAAAGTTGATACTGATGGGTACCCCTGGTCAGGAATCACTGATCTAAAGGGAAGGTGACCCATTGTGCCTTAATTACAATAAAATGTGAGCGGTTGCCTGCTTAAAGGGGTTAACTACTCTGGGTTTTTTTTTTTTTTTTTTGTAGCATTAACAACAGCAGTATCTTCAGTATTCGCTTCTTCAGAACTACAGCTGTATGTAGTAAGTACCTGCCTTTTTGGGAATGTGGAGAACAACAATCACCAACAATCAACTGAATTTAATTAAGAAAAATTAAAAAGAAAATGACTGCTTGTGATTTTCTTTTTTGCTCTTTTCTAGGGGATGATGTGATCACCGTCAAAACCCCAGCATTTGCAGAATCTGTCACAGAGGGAGATGTCAGGTGGGAGAAAGGTAAAGTTTAATGCTCTCTCACTCCTTGACTTTAAATACTTTCTAAAAGTCCCCTCTCCTCCCAAGATAATCACTGGAACTTATGGCTTCACCCTGTTTTCTATGTATGTGAAAGAGGTCTTACAGCACATTTGCTAAAGACGTTTTGTGGCTGCTGGAGGCTCCTCCATAACAGGTAGCTTTTGACTGTCTTTTCAGCTGTTGGAGACTCTGTTGCAGAAGATGAAGTGGTTTGTGAAATTGAAACTGACAAGGTAGGCTGTAGGCTTTGCCTGTAATAGTGCCAATTTTTCATGTTGTCCCCTTGGTTTCTTAACCTAATGAAAGAAACAGGAAACTTAACTGTTATTTACAGATAATTTTTTAACTGGTTCTAATCTTAGCCTGTAAAGATGTCAGAATAGCTCATTTTTTAAAAAAAGCTTTAAACTTTAATTCTTAGTGTGTTCACATGTATGTACTTTTGTCTTTTTAAACTCTAAAGCAACTTATTTTGTATGAGCTGTTCCCAGTTGTTTTTCACATGTCACTTGGCAACTCATTAACTGAATCTGGCTTTAACGTTTTTGAGAAATGGCAAGTCTTCCCGGTAGTATTATTTGTCATTGCCCTTACTCTGAAAGCATGGCCTTCACAGTTTCTTTATGCAGCAGGGCCTTGTAATCTGTGTCACAATTCTATGACTCATATTTGAGATTCTGTACAGTTAATTTTCTAATGCTGACTAAAAATTTAAACTTTTTCAATCTGTCTTCCTTTTCCAGACATCTGTGCAGGTTCCATCACCAGCAAATGGTGTGATTGAAGCTCTTTTGGTACCTGATGGGGGAAAAGTAGAAGGAGGCACTCCTCTTTTCACACTCAGGAAAACTGGCGGTAAAGTTCTCCTGGTTGTTAAGATCTCCAGTGTTCCCCCTTGGAATTAGGGCTGAGCATATGTGCTAATTCCTTAAGTCACAAAGATTTATTGGCATTCCAGCTACCTTTTAGTTCAGAGAGTAAGAGAGGCAATATTTATATAGTGTGAACTTTAAATGTCAAGTTCTAGATGAAAAGGATATTAAAAATAAACCTTATCATACTGTGTTATTTCCATATGTGTTTCTCAGGCTGGTTTTTTTTAAGGATATAATAGAAATGAAGATGATTCTAAAGACAATGGTTTTTTCCCCAACCCTTGCATCTGAATCATATGGGAGTTTTTAAAATAATACAAATGCCTAGGTCCATGTCCCAGAGAGTCTGGTATCTTAAGTCTAGGTTATTAGATCCTGGCTATCTGCAGTGTTTTGTTTGTTTGTTTTTAGTGTTCCCCAAGTGTTTCTGATACTCAGCCAGTATTGAGAACCACTGCTCTGAAGTGCGAAGAAGCCATATTTTATGGTGACTATTACGGAGAATTCACCCTAGTATCTTTTCAAATCTATTACCTCATAACATCTCTATGGAGAGTTAGTATTTCTAATGGGAGGAAAATATGAAACAAAAAAAGGAAAAGAATTTATACTGGGCCTCACAGTAAATATTAGAGATTAGAAGAGAAATCACTTTTCTGACTCTTAGTTAAATGCTAAAACTGCTAAAGTTTCTTTCTTTCTCATTGTTAAAATAGTCAAGCAGAGAGATGGTAGATTGCATTACTGAGGTTAATCAGGGCAAGACCAGAAGCCCAGAATGGGAAGAATGTATAGTAGAAGGCTAGGAGATAAGGATGATTCTTCCAGTTGAAGAATTCTATCTTCTGATCATTCGTCCCTTACAGCTAAAGCAGAAGGAAGTTCTTCTAATTTAAATGCAAAACTGGATTTGATGTCCAGATGGGTAAGAATCTAATTAAACATCAAATTTAAAGTTGTGATTGTATACTTGATCCATCTCATTGATTTTGAGAGTATTCCTAGATGGAGTGCTTTGAAGTCTTAAACCTAAATTAGCCCCTAATTATTTAAACTTTTGTGTATTGATAGTTAAGAGTGTTCTTCCCTATGTGATGTTAAAATAAGAGATGATACTCTCACTATAACCATAATTAGAAATATGTTGCTTTTATATATGTATTTCAACATTTTAAATTGTCTTTTTTTTTTTTCTTTGTATATTTACTTTTCCTTGGGCTTAGTAGGTGCTTTGAAAGTTCTTGCCGAATTTGATGATAGTAGATACTTGTGAAATCAGGGAGGCAGCTGAATTGAGCTGGTTGTCTGATGTGGATCTAGGGTCTTGGGTGGAGTAGAATAGTGCTTTAGATCAATTTTATCAGTTGTGTGTATCTCATAGTGCTTTGCCTGGAGCAAATACCCAGTAGACATTTGTTAATTATTGAAGATAGAGTTTTTGCTGCTAAATTCTGCTTAGCATCTGTGATTTAGTTGCTTTCCATTCCAGACATGCCCATGGCATCTATTTTTCTTGTTTTCCAGCTGCTCCTGGTAAGGCCAAGCCAGATGAAGCTCCTGCTGCCACAGCCCCGAAGGAAGAGCCTATGGCTTCGGCAGTTCCTCCTCCTCCTTCAGCACCCATACCCACTCAGATGCCACCAGTGCCCTCGCCCTCACAACCTCTTGTTAGCAAACCGGGTAAGCCTTTAACTCCCATGTGTCTTTTTGTAGGAGAACTTCTCTTCTAATGTCATGTTCCCTCAAAGGGTAAAATCTGAGTCCAACTATGGCTTTGAACAGGCCTTGTTGGCTGCTTTGTAGAAAGAACACTAGACTTTGTATAAGAAGACCTGAGTTTGCCTCCTGGCCTTCTGTGTGACTTTAGGCTAGATACATAACCTCTCAGCAGCTTATTCATCTGGGAATGATAGTACAATATGAAAGTACTAGCATGTACTCAGTAAATGTATCTTTCCTTCTCTGATGCAGCTGTATCCTCTGTCTTCTTTTTCAGTGTCTGCTGTAAAACCCATTGCTGCTCCTCCAGTGACTGAGCCAGGAGTTGGCAAAGGTCTGCGTTTAGAACATCGGGTAAGCCTCTGAGAACCACTGCCAAGAGAGAGACAGAGGCGGTGCTGAGACTAGTTAAGTGTGGGTGTGGTGGTACCTACCTTTGAATGGCCAGGTCCCTGCAGCTCATTCCCTTGACCTTGAAAGCCTTCTGACCAATGTAGATTTAAATTCCCAGATTTTTAAAGTTGCTTCACTGGTGTCAAGATAAACTTTGGTCTTGGCAGAATTCTAAAACTCACAGGTCAGGGTTTTAGGAGCTCTGGATTACTGTATTATTGAGAAACTGGCTCATATTCTGTATGTCCAGAGGAGGAGATGATACATATAATTAAATTCATTCTATTGATGAATGTATTTTCCTACTAGAGAGCCCAACTTAGAGAAATATGAAAACTTGGACTCTCTAATATTATGTAGAAAGATGTGGAGACATATCTAATCTACAAAATAATATCTTTTCGGCTTCAGCAGGAGCTGTGTACTATAATTAGAATATCTCTTACTCCAACAGTGTACTAAATGTTGACTTTTTAGAGTTAATTCTATTTGACTGTGTACCTCCTGCCCTGCCTCAGGTAGAAAAGGAGTAAAATGAGAAATATTACTGCTCAGCATATTATCACTGGAATGTTTGTTTTTTGTGTGTTTATATAATGACCCTAAAGTAAAATACTTCCATGTTAAATTATTTTGGTTGATAGAGCAAGTATTTCCTGTTTGGAAAATGAGGAAACTGAATTTCAGGAAGTAACTTGTTCGTAGTCATATAACCATCAAATGGTAGTCAGGACAGAACCTAAGATCTTCTGAACCCTTGCCAGTGGTTTTTCTACTGTATTATGTTACCACTCAAATGCCTGGGGTGAGTAAAATATTTGCAGTGGCTGGTAGCTTTGTAGTGCCACCAATCTCCGTCTCCATCCCAGTGACACACATGTCAGAGAAGTGGTTTACTGAGCTCTATTCCTGTGCTTCCGGGATACTTAGCCAAGGTCTTTGCCATAGAAGTGGCTGTCAGGGGCAGACATAAAACCTCAAGGAAGTATGGTCAAGAGTGTGGGTTCTCCTGACTGAGAATACTTCCTAAAAGTACTATAGCTTCAAAAGTTTGTTGCTCGTGAGTTTCTGTTGCACGTTTCTCTCCACAAGTAGCTATTCTCATGCAAGTCTTTATCCCCAGAAATTGTTCTTTCTGTAGTGATTCTTGACTGGCTAGACCTAAACCACATTCTTCCTTTTCATAAATTAAGCTTGGTTTTTAAATAAAACCATTTCCTGGGCCTCTATTTTTGGTTAAACTTCACCGGAGTGAATAGTTTTTGCTTGTTTTCTTGTTCTTGCTCAGAGGAGCAAGGCCACCACAGGACAATGGAAGCCTAGGGCTCTCACTGTACTCAGATATTGTGTTCCTATAGTCCATCCACTCCTGGCAAGCTGAGTGCGCCCTCTGACTAAATGGGGAATGCTTGACCCTAAGAGACCAGGTTGTCAATACTTTTCCCACTTTCACTTTCAGGAGAAAATGAACAGGATGCGGCAACGCATTGCCCAGCGTCTGAAGGAGGCCCAGAACACATGTGCAATGCTGACTACTTTCAATGAGATTGATATGAGGTGAGTCCTTATTCCCTATTCTCTTTTCCCTTGGAGAATACTTGAACTTGCTTAAGTCCCTACCTGGCACTGATTCCAAAACTGACTTGATAGGGAAGAGGTGCTTGCACTACCTTTTGTTGGCTTACACTAAATGACCATTGGTTTTATCTTTCAACTGACTTTCTGAATACCATGCCTGCCCTTGTTGTGACTTAAAAAAACTTAACCTTTTAGACTTTCGTATCTTGGCTCTTTTGATAAATGAGGCTTACTTTAATTTTTGATGACTAGTATGAGGGAGCAACCAGGCCAACAAGGCTTGACCCCGGGGCCTACCTTTGGGGATGGAGAGTCACTTGACAGTGTGCCCAGAGTGAGGGCACCATGCCCAGTGGCTTTCTCACAGTCACAGCTCCTTATGCTTGTCCCTAAGCAACTCAGAATTGGGTAGGTATAAAGCCATAGGCTTGCCATAACTCACGTTTCCCAGCTTTGATAGTGAAATGGAAAGTAAGATGTATTTTTAAATTAAAACTTCAAAATATAAACCAAAAGAACCAATTCAGTATACCCTTTTCTGTAGTGAGGTCATTGTTGACCCACCTGTTTTCTTCTTCAAGATTTTGATGTCTGCAAGTATTAACACTGCAAGAGAATGTAATTAAATTTATCAGTGTTTGAATGCTTACTGTATATAAGATACAGAGAATTCAAGGGGAGTACAAAGATGAGTACTCTTACTCTCTCAAAGCTTGCTGTCTGGTTTGAACAAACATTACATAAAATCTAGAAAAGTAAGTATCTGAAGAGTAAAAAGAGTATGAAGCGAGGGAAAGGGTGAGATCGTTTGTTTTTAGGGTGGGGACAGAGGTAAGATAGGTAGGATCAGGAAAGCTTTCTGGAGGACAGAGATTTTAAATAGGCCTTAAAGAATGACTCGCATTTTGACAGGTAGGGTTATGGGGAAAGGTCATTCCAGGTGATATTAACACTGGACCATGACATGGGCAGAAAAGTTTAAGACACATTTGAAAAATAGTCAAAGATCATTTCTGTGAGGAATCTGTATAGGAAAGAATGTTAACAAATGTTGGATCCACATTTCAGAATGTTTGAAAACCAGGATAAGGAGTTCACATTTAATCTAGGAGGTAAATGAAGTCCACTGGTCACCTTTGTGCTTCTTTTCAGCCTGAGTATTTAGTGTGCCAATCTATTTTTCATTAGGGAAATTTGTTTTCCTGTGGAAGGGGGTCGGAAAAATAGAAGGGAGTGGTTGACAGTGTTCTGTGGCCTGTTTCACTAGATGTCATCCATCCTATTTTGAAGCTTCATAAAGAGACTTGATGTCATTCAAGCCAAAGATCAAGGATTTCTCATTCTTAGGATGTAGGGAAGGATCTTGACTAATGGATGAGAAAGGCCGAAGCTTATGTTTCAGTGCATTAGGGCCAAATTGTATACAAATTGAATTGGACTTTGAAATTCTACCCAATTCCTTAAGACAAAACATGTAAATATTTGTGGCCTTGAAAGATGCATTTGGCCCAACAGCTTTTATTGGAAGGTAAATATGGTAGCTGGATCTCCTTTCAGCAGCTAATAGAGGTGTTACTTAACAATGGCCTAGGGTCTTGCTGCAGCCAGTAATCTAGTTTAGATCGAATGCCCTTTGGGTCTTGGGCTGATCAGCTAACCCATATGGGCCTGCCTGAGACCTCCTCTTCTCCCCTGTTGTCTCAGCCTCTGCCTCCAAGGACAGAGCTCTGAAATAGAAACTACTAATGACCAGACAATAGCATTTGGGCAGGTTTGAGAGCAGAGATGTTTATCACTTCTCTTTCCCTCTTCTGCTGCTCTTGTGTCTTGGGAACTGGTAATGTCTTTAGGGTGGTAATCCTAGCATTAAATAAGGTTAGACTCAGGAAAACAAACATTTTAAACCCTATCATTTCCCCTAGGAAAACTTCCTTTTTACAAAAATAAAAGGTCTGAAGGGGAGAGTTAAAGTTGTACCATATCTTATCTTTTGTGGTAATGTTGAATTAGGCCATTTTAGGGAGAACTGAGCATTTGGACCTGAGATAATGGTAAATTCGATTTCCATCATGGAATTCTATTCCGATAAATACAGAGGCATCTGTAGCAAAATGATGGGAAAGCCATTTCCCCCTAACTCTTTCATATGTATATAGAACAGCCAGTTCCAAAGGACAAAAGGCTCTTCATGTAAAGGCTTCTCAGAATGCCCTGCTGCTTGTACTTAAAAAGCTTAATCTGAAGGGGACAGGCCTAGATCCACACATGGCCACTTTTCTAACTACCAGGGAAAGCACCTCCATTAAACTAATCTTAAGGGGAAGAGCTGTCTTCATCATCTTTGTTCTCTTGGTGCTTAGCACTGAACCTTGCATGCAGTGGTTGTTCAGTACCTGTTTGAATGAGCAAGTGGATGGAACTCTTAACTCTAGGGAGACGAAGAATGAATCTGCTGACTTTTACAGGAGCCAAAAAGAGCACTGAGTTATACCCTTCCATGTATAGTTATGACTGCTTTTGTTCACCTGGGGCCTATATACCCATGTTATTTTTTTTTTTTTGTCTCCACTCCACTAACCAGAAGGTAGGAAGAATATCACAGGTAAGTCATAATCAGGTTTGGGGTTTTTTTTTTGAAAATATTTCTAATAAGGATAAAAAGAATATTGCTTATTTTGTGGACTTCACTTATACTTAAAAAAACTTTTTTTTTCAGGGTAGATGGCTCATGATTTTAGCTTAGCTAGAAATCATTTTCTCATCCAGGGCAAGAATGTTGGTGTGTTGTGTGATCTGTTGGGCCTTATATTATCTGCCACTGGAAATCTGTGACTTCCGGAACAGGAATGAGCCCTGAAAAGGGCCACCTTAAAGACAGATTGGACCTGATTCCTTTATATACATTTTTTTTAACAGTGAAAATTTTCTTTTATTGAACTTCATAAATATAATCAGACTGATAAAAAATTGAAAATTAAATGAAAATTACTATACAAAAGGGAAAAAAGTTATGGGTTAACAGCTTTTACGTACATTAATGTATTTGTTTTACATTTTTTATTGTGAAATATATATACAGAAAAGTGATAACTTTCAAAGTACAATTTAACAAGGAGTTAGAGAGCAGTTTCAAAGAATGTTATAGGTTACAGTTCCACAATTTATTTCATTATGAACTATAAAATATATACAAAAAGGTGATAACTTTCAAAGTACGATTTAATAGGTAGTTATAGAGCAAATTTCGAAGCATTTATGGGTTACAGTTCCATGATGTCAGTTATTTATTTCCTTCTAGCTATTCTAGTATCCTAGAAACTAAAATAAAATTTATATGAAGATTCAATATTTGTAATCCTTTGTTAAATCCTATCTTGTCTGTTGCTACTGTGCTGTCTCATTTGATCACTTTCTCCATCTTCAGGGGTATTTGGGCAGTGACCACCCTAACTTGTTCATAATGAAAAGGGGTATCGACATTATGGGGATGGGGGAATGCATCTGGTTGATGTTTTTGGAAAGGCTGTTGCCTCTGGGTTTTGGGACTTATAGGAACACTCCGGAGGATTTAAGTTTCTGAAAAGTAAACTTAGTGAGTGAAACTTTTATGTAGTCCCGAGGTACTCTTTAGTATTTTAGGGACTACTGTTGATAAGGCTCAGCATACTGTGAGCATTTGGAATATCTAGCTGGAGCTTGCAAAAGAGTAACCTCTAGAAGAGCCTCTCAACTCTATTTGAAATCTCTTAGTCACTGAACCCTGAAGACATAATATTACCTTTCTTTTGCCCCTTTTGATCAAAAAGGCCTTCTCAATCCCTCGATGCCAGGGCCAGGCTCAATTCATGTCCCATGTAGGGGAGAAGGTAATGAATTTATTTGCAGAGTTGTGTTTAGAGAGAGAAAGGCCATATCTGAGCAACAAAAGAAGTTCTCTGGAGGTGACTCCTTGGCATAATTGTAGGTGGGCTTAGCCTCCCCTTTACAGCTGTAAGTTTCCCTAGAGCAAGCCTCAAGATTGAGGGCTTGACTTAAGTAGGGGGTTCCTAATTTCACATAAGATATATTCTATACAAGATAAATAGTCAATTTCTTACATTATCTTTGCTTAGTTTTTACAATCATCACTCTCAATTTTAAACAATTATCATAAGTCAAAACACCCCAAAGCTCTTATCTGCCCCTAATTATTTATCTCTAGTATTTGTGTGGTACTGGTAAGGTATTCCTATTAAATATAGTCTGTAATATGCAATAGGTAGTTTTTCCCACATATCATTCTGTTAACTCTTTGTACCAGTGTCATACCTTAGAAGTAGATCTTGCAAGCACTTATTTATATTTGTAATGCTAATGTGTGGGATACATACCTTTAAGCAACCCCTTTCAAACATACTCACCTTCAGTGCCTCACTGATACTTATAATCCCATTAATGAACTATCATCACCTCTCTCCATTCCCATACCTTTAGATTCACCCTCATTAACATAGGTGAACATACTAGTTATCATTCCCCCTTCACTAGTTTCTGTCTATCTCTAGGTCCCCTACATTCTAAAGACACTGATTTTACATTGTTCAGGGAGTTCACGTTAGTGATAACATACAATATCTCTCGTGTCTGACTTTATTTCACTCAGCATTATGTCTTCAGGGTTCATCCGTCTTGTCATAGGTTTCAGGACTTCATTCCTTCTTACTGCTGTATAGTATTCCATCGTGTATATATGGAATATACATATGTATATACAACATTTTGTGTATCCACTTGTCTGTTGATGGACACTTGGGTTATTTCCATCTCTTGGCAATAGTAAACAATGCCGCTTATGAACATCAGTTTGCAAATGTCGGTTCATGTCACTGCTTTCAGATCTTCTGGGTGTATAGCAAGAAGTGAAATTGACAGATCATAGGGTAACTCGATATCTAGTTTTCTGAGGAACTGCCAAACCGTCTTCCACAACAGCTGTACCATTATACATTCCCATTAACAATGAATAAGAGTTCCAATTTCCCCACTTCCTCTCCAGCATTTGTAATTTCCTGTTTTTTAATGGCAGCCATTCTTATTGGTGAGAGATGATGATATCATTGTGGTTTTGATTTGCATTTCCCTAATAGCTAGTGAAGATGAAAATCTTTTCATGTGTTTTTTAGCTATTTGTATTTCCTCTTTGGAAAAATGTCCTTTCATATCTTTTGCCTGTTTTATAATTGGGTTGTTTGTTCTTTTGTTGTTGAGTTGTAGGATTTCTTTATATGTTGGATATCAGTCTCTTATCAGATACATGGTTTCTGAATATTTTCTCCCGTTGAGTTGGCTGCCTCTTCACCTTTTTGACAAAGTCCTTTGAGGCACAGAAGCTTTTGATTTTGAGGAGTTCCCATTTATCTATTTTTCCTTAAATTGTGCTTTGGGCGTAAGAGCCAAGAAGCTACCTCTTTATTATTAGGTCTTGAAGATGTTTCCCTATATTTTCTTCTAGGAGTTTTATGGTATTGTCTCTTGTATTGAGGTATTTGATCCACTTTGAATTCATTTTTTATAGGGTGTGAGGTAGGGGTCCTCTTCATTCTTTTGGATATGGATATCCAGTTCTCCCAGCCCCATTTGTTAAAGAGACTGTTCTGTCCCAGTTCAGTGATTTGGAGGCCTTATCAAAAGTCAGTCAACCATAGATCTGTGGGGTCTATTTCTGAACCTCAATTCGATTCCATTGATCAGTATGTCTGTCTTTGTGCCAGTACTATGCTGTTTTGACCACTGTTGCTTTAAAGTAGTCTTTAAAGTCAGGAAGCGTAAGTCCTCCCACTTTGTTCTTTTTTAGAATGTTTTTGGCAATTTGGTACCTCTTTCCCTTCCAAATAAATTTGATGACTAGGTTTTCCAAGTCTCCAAAGTATGTTGGAATTTTGATTGGAATTGTGTTGTAGATCAGTTTGGATAGAATTGACATCTCAATGACGTTTGGCCTTCTTATCCATGAACATGAAATATCTTCCACCTATTTAGGTTCTCTTTGATTTCTTTTAGTAAAGTTTTGTAATTTTCTGGGTAGAGGTCCTTTATGTCCTTGGTTAAGTTTATGCCTAGGTACTTGATTTTTTTAGTAGCTATTGTGAATGGAATTTTTTCTGGATTGCCTCTTCAGTTAGGTCATTACTAGTATATAGGAACATTACTGACTTTTCGTGCATTAATCTTATATCCCCCCACTTTGCTGAATTTATTTAGCTCAAATAGCTTTGTCTTTGATTTCTGAGGATTTTCAAAATATAAGATCATATTATCTGCAAATAATGACAGGTTTACTTCTTCCTTTCCAATTTGGATGCCTTTTATTTCTATGTCTTGGTGAATTGCTCTGGCTATAACTTCTAGCACAGTATTGAATAATAGTGGTGACAGTAGACATCCTTGTCTCATTCCCAATCTTAGAGGGAAGGCTTTCAGTCTCTCACCATTGAGTACCTTTATATACATTTTTTGGTAAAAGAACAAGGTTATTTTTTTTTTTTTTACCTCTACTAGACTATTTCAAGATTTGAACTTAGGTAGATGGCCCCAGAGTGTGGGAAAAGCTTGCCCAATTGTGTAATATAGTTAGAAACCAGTATGAAAGTCAAAATAAAGACTTTGTTTGTGGTCAATTTGTTTTGTAATGTGTTTTTGCAGTAATATCCAGGAGATGAGGGCTCGGCACAAAGATGCTTTTCTGAAGAAACATAACCTCAAACTAGGCTTCATGTCAGCATTTGTGAAGGCTTCAGCCTTTGCCTTGCAGGAGCAGCCTGTTGTAAATGCAGGTGAGTTTACTGTGGCCAGAATCGCAGAGGTCCTGGGAGGTAGGCATATGAACACAGTCTTGCTCCCACATGGACATAGATGTGGGGGTCAACAGACCAAAGCATTTTATTTCCTTCCTGTGAAAACATAGTTTTTTTCCCCAGGGATCTCTTGATTCACCTTCATTTTTGGTCTCCTGAAAATAGCATCATGATTGCTTTCTCCCCACAAGCTGGACTGAACAGTTTCTTTTCCCAGTGCACAGCTTGGCAGCTGTTCTGACAGCAGGTAGTTCTAGGGCAGCTCGGCACTCCATACTGTCTCATGTCAGGGCAGAAGCTCATGTGTTGCTGACAGCCCTCTTCCATGGGCCCTCTTATCTTGGGGCCTGACTTGGCTCAGGCTCCAGAGTGACTTTTGATCTTGGAGGATCCATGGACCTCACTGGGAGGCCTTGGGCTTGGCCCCTTTTTTATGTACTTGGTGCTCATTTTTCTTCTTTTTTATTCACCTGCGTCATTGAAGTGTTGACCTAACGATATTCTCTTTTTCCTATTGAGATGCTTATCTGTTCCCTGGAAGGTTGGAGAGGGTCAACAGTTTTACAACTCCCAGCAATGACAGCGTCCCTAAAGATCTAGGAATTAAATCCCTAGTCCCTTTCATTGAGTGGTGTGCTTTAAATAGGTAGAACGGGCTGTCTTTGTTTTGCCCAAATGTGTCCTTCTTTTCAGTTCTTCTATTATTCTCATAACTTCCTAACTAGCTTTCTCTCCATCCTGTCTGTTGGCCCCCTTTCTTCCTCAGGCCCATACATGTAGGCATTTCTTAAAGTTCTTTTGGCCTTTTTTTCACTTTACATGCTTTTCCTGGGTATCTTATCTAAAAAATACAGCTTAGACTTTCTTTCTATGGAAAAGGTTCCCAAGTCTGTTAGCCTTTATTTTCTCATGAGCCCTAGACCTAAATTTTCAGCTGCTAGTTTGCTATCTTAAACTAGCACATTTAAAGCCAGTCCATCTGGCTTCCTCCTGAATTTCCTAGAAAGAGGCTACCCTCTTCCCCTTGTATACTGTGGGAAGCAGAATGGGCAATATTCCCTTCCCCCTTTTCTTTGCTAATTTGTCTTCTCTGGGGCACCTCTTAAACCTGGCCATTCTCTGCTAAGGGAGGGCATGAGTGGAGCCAGTTAACAGGAACTTAGTGCATGCTTGTCATATGCTAGCCAATGGATTGATCCTCCTGAAAGCTGCTAGGAAAATGGATGCTCCCATGTGCAGGCTCAGTCAAGAGACTTGGGAGATATCATGACTGGTTGTGGTAGGAGTAAGAGGAGTGCCAGCTGCCATTTGTAATGCCATTTGTAATCCAATGTTTTCATATTGGTTGGTCACCTCACACTGTACCAGGTGCTACAGATTCTTTTTTTACTCTATTAATGCAAATACTACCTCATTAGCTTAGCCCTGGGGAGTTGTATGTAACATGTGTTTTTTTCCCCTAGTGATTGACGATGCAACCAAAGAGGTGGTGTATAGAGATTATATTGACATCAGTGTTGCAGTGGCCACCCCAAGGGTATGTTGGAGCAGGAGGTGGGAGCTCTGGTCCTGGACTTTCACCTTGTCTGTGTCAGAAAAGGCAGACCCCTGGGAGAGATTTCTGTTTAGAAGGGAGCTAGTGAAAGGGTAACCTAATTTTAGCCATAGATATGATGTCTGATCTTAAACTCAGGCCTAAATGCTTCAGACTTTCTGTATTTACATTGAGTGGTAGAGGTATTCTGGGGAGGGGAGAGCATTGGCTCGACATTTGGGAGTTATAAAGGGGTTGTTGATTCGCAGTTGAAACTAGCTTCTTGCTCTCTTCAGGGTCTGGTGGTTCCTGTCATCAGGAATGTGGAAACTATGAATTATGCAGATATTGAGCGAAGCATCAGTGAACTGGGAGAAAAGGTAAAGTAGAAGCATGAGTATGAGTTGCTGGGCAATTCAAGAAGAGAGACTGGGGAAGGCTGGGTTCACCAGTAAGCTGTGCTCAAGAAGCTGAAGTCTCGCTTTATTCTCTAAGAAGTACATGCCCCTTGGAAAGGCAGTATCCCATTAGAGCAGGAGTACATGCCTTTGTTTTTTGGAACATTCATCTCAGCTGAACAGTTTCTGTGTTGAAGTCCTATCCTGGTCTTGGATATGAGCCTTTTGGAGATCTTTCTTTGGGTGAAGAAAGCTGGATTGACTTAATATTTCAATTATGAAATCTCTGTTTTTTAGGCCCGAAAGAATGAACTTGCCATTGAAGATATGGATGGTGGCACTTTCACCATTAGCAATGGAGGAGTTTTTGGCTCACTCCTTGGAACACCGATTATCAACCCCCCTCAGTCTGCCATCTTGGGCATGCACGGCATCTTTGATAGACCAGTGGCTGTGGGAGGCAAGGTAGGAACCAACACCTCTAAGGTTCTAGTGGCTAGGTGCTGTTGAGAGGGAAATCTAGCCTAACTACATGCCAATTATAAAAGAGTCACTATAATTTCAGGCATGAGTTCTGTTTCTTAGTTTCTAATTAAGAGCTAAGACACTGGCTCTCAAATTAGGTCCTGTGGATCAGCATCATTTGGGAACTTACTAGACACGCAAATTTTTGGACCCTATCCTAGACCTACTGAATCAGAAACTGCAGATGGTTCTGATGCATGTTAAAATTTGAGAACCATTGAGCTAAGAAGGCTTGTTCCTTTCTCTGGGACCAGTCAACAAGCATTCATTGAGTGCAGTTGGTTAACACTCTCTTGGTACATAGGATACATCTGGTGGGATACAGTTGGAGACGTGATTCTTGCTCCTGAGAAACAGGGCAATAATGCAGAGCAATAGATGAACTGCCTAAGTTGTATGATAAGGCTTAGAAGTTCTCTGGGAGTTCAGAGAATCAAGTCAAAGGGGTTTTAGCTAGCCATGGAAGATGTGTTGGTAGGAAAAATTTTTCTGGACTCCTGTGTTTAGAACCTTTTGGGTCACTATTTTGTGAATCTGAAAACTATAGTTCTCCTGAAAAAGCTCACTTTTAGCTGCACTTTCTCTGACCTTCTGTAGGCAAACCTCTTAACCTCTCCTCTCTGTAGGTGGAGGTGCGGCCCATGATGTATGTGGCACTGACCTACGATCACCGGCTAATTGATGGTAGAGAGGCAGTGACTTTCCTTCGCAAAATCAAGGCAGCAGTAGAGGATCCCAGAGTCCTCCTTCTGGACCTTTAGGAAGAAACCACACGTCCTACTACTCAACCATGCAGGAACTGAAAACGAGTCTTCTCCCTGTTTCCTCATGGGTCCTGGGCCAGCCTGATGGCGGGCAGGAACATGCTGTTGTCCTCAAGCAAGGAAGCCAGGGCACTATGTAACCAGCAGCTGCAGGTCTTTTCTTGGTGTTCTGCCAGGCTCTCTCCCTCTCTGTACCCTTCTCTTATACTCGAATACCTTATTTCCTCAGACTTGAGAGAGAGAGAAAGTCTTAATGGATGCTCATTACTATTCCTACCTTTCTTCCATCAACCCTCCACAGAGATGATTTTGCTTCTCCCCAGTGCCAGTATACAGTAGGGAAACCACCGGGGACCATGTGGTTCTTAAGTTTCTATCTTTTGTCCACTCTCCAGACACATCTAAATGGATGCTGTGCCTCCCATGCTCAGAACAGCCTCTATCCTGGCTGTGCACATTCTTTACAGGATTCCACCTGTGTGGAGGTATTGAACACAGGGGTGGAGGTGCTGCTTTGCTTCTTAAATGGCACCTTCATTCCCTGCTTCATTGACTTGGAGATGCCTCTTCTACCTCTTCCAGGAAGCACAGGCCAGGGGATCTGGAGGAGTGTGGATGGGGGAGGAGAGGGCAGATTCTTTCTGAGGTGGTAAATTGTAAACATAGATTGGGGCAGAACCCAGACCTGCGTGTACACTGTCTGTCCTAGCCTCACATCAGGAAGACCCATTTTCCAAACCCTTTCCAGGCTACTAGAAACCATTCTTGTACATTGTTCTCATTTAGAGCACAGTGGTAGGGGGACAGAGCATGGTCACAACAAGAGCTGGGCCTGATAGAGACTGGGGGTGGGAAAAGGGGACAGGTTTCCTGTGGACTGGCTCAGCTTGATTTGAGCTTTTAAATTGAAGTTGGTATAAGCATGTGGACTTAAGAAGCAGTTCTGTTCCTGCCTGCATATGGCCTATGAGAAGCAGGGCCTTAGCGACTCTTCTTCTGCAGGACACAGATCTGGGGGAGGAAGGACTGTGGTGGAAACCAGCCCCAAGATGCTGGTACACAGTGCTGAAGTGGCTGATATCATCTCTAAGGTACTGCCCATTGGGTCTGGGCACAATCATTGGAATTCCTTGGAACACAGTTAAATGCACGGATCTTGTCAGGAAAAACTATTGGATTTCATTGCCTTGTATCCAACTGCATCCAGGCCTGTGGCTGCTGACACTTGAAGCCAAGGGGCCGTTTATTTAATGCAGAGTGCCCACTTATATCTTGAGCTAAGAAGCAGGGCCTGGGGATGGGGGGAGGAGGGAAGAAGATGGGAGCCAATACTGAGTGCCTGCAGCATCTACTACTCTGTCTTCACTATTCAGAACTTGTAACTAAAATATTTAAAGAAACTGATTTTAAATGAAAATTAAAGGGCAAATATTCTCAAATAGGGTTCCAGTTTCTGGGCTTCTTTTGGTAACTGGTTGTGCAGGTCTCCAGCCCTGCTGCACTGATGATTGTCGTTGGCATTAAAAGCCACTCAGTGTCTCATTGGTTAGCCTATGATGCCCCATACTTTTACAGTAAGGTAATGCTGTTCACATTTGGCAGGATGGATCCCTGATTGCCCAGCCAGGAAAGCACGGTAGTCTCTTGGTACCCTAGTTTCCTTCCAGTGAGCCCATTGAACTTGTCAGACCCTACTCTTGAGGAGATATTGGGGTTCTCAGCTTTGTGAAGCCTCTTCATAACACCAGTAGACATTTGCAGTTTTGTGGGGTTTGCATTATTTCCTTTCTGGGATGGATTGGGGAGAGGTAGGACATCTCCTTTGAGTATTTCAAAGACTTGATTGTCACATGTGTACCAAGATGCTCGAGGTCAGTATGAACAAATAAGAGTAGATCACCTTATAGGAGTAGTGGACTGTGAGGATGAGCGGATAGAGTTGGTAGATTGACTTTGGTTGACAGGTGGATTGGTTTAAACATAGCCTTGTCTTCCCATGTGCTGATCTTGCTTGCATTGAGGATATCCCTATATGAAAGTCTGTCCCAGGAAGAAAGTGGGTCTCAGAGGGTGGAAATAGTCAGTAGGTAGAAAAAGGTTTGGGTTTAGTGAAAGGAGGAAGTTTAGAATTATAAGGTTCAGGGCACCGTACTAGAAGCTTTTATTTCTCCAGTAAACCTACAAAGTAGGTATTAATAGCCCTGTTTTTTTTTTTTTTAATTCAGTTTTATTGAGATATATTCACATACCATACAATCACCCATGGTGTACAATCAGCTCTTCACAGTACCATCATATAGTTGTGTATTCCTCATCCCAATCTATTTTTGAACATTTTCCTTATACCAGAAAGACTCAGAATAATAAAAAAGAACACCCAAATCATCCCCCCCATCCCACCCTATTTTTCATTTAGTTTTTGTCCCCCTTTATGTACTCATCCATCCATACACTGGGTAAAGGGAGGTAATAGCCCTGTTTTAATGAAAGGAGGTTGGCTGTAAGCCCCATAATGTCTGGGACAACAGTATTCTAAGCCCAGGGCCCAGCAAGTGCCAGATGTGCAGTGTTTTTTAGGTGGATGGATGAGGCCCAGAGGTTCTGGAAGTGACTCGCTTCGTGAAGCAGTGGTTGGAGTGGGCTGGTCTGGCTTAGAGGAGAGTGGCAGAAGGAACACACACTTGTGAACTGGCTCCACCAGGCTCTGACCTAGTCCTATCATTTAACCTCTTGAGTTTTAGTTTTCTCAGGAGCTACTGTCAGCTCATGAGGTCACTGTGAGTATTAAAGTAGTATTCCCCACCGAGTACCATGACCCTTTCCCAAGATTTCTCTTCCTCCTATTATTTCCCACAGAGCCTAGTATCTCCCACACCACCACTTCCTCTCAGGCTTGAGGCTGTGTTGCAGGGGGCACAGGCTGGCATGCCTTTTGCCACCAGCCCTGCTCTCTACTTCCTAGAAGGCTCAAGCTTGCTCTTGCCTATCATGGAGAATGCCTATCTGCGATGGCCTTCCAAGCTTCTGTCAGAGTTACTTTCTTTGTATTAATGAGCAAGGGCACCATAAGCTATAGCAACTTTTATTTGGGAGGAGAGGAAGTGGGGGTGGGGAAGCCCCAGGGAAAGCCAGGACCAAAGACCAGAGTGAATGAGACACAGTGTGCTCTCCCATGTCCCCTCTGCCCCGAGTTGGCCTGAGGAGTTCTGAAACCTTCTTGTGAGACCAGTGTCTTCCGAGAGTAGAGTTGAGCCTGCACAGCCAGGCTGGAGAACAGGCCAGAGGTGCCACCTAGTGGTGTCGGGGGCACTGGAGGCTGGAGCTGGGGCAGAGGTCGGGTGGAAGTTTCTGGCTTAGGTGCCATGCCCCAGTGACCAGGTGAATCTCGAGAGGTGGGGGTGGGTTCTTGTTTTTGGGGGTAACTGCTCCCAGCTCTTCATATAACCAGAAACATTTTGTGGTTGGCTAAAAGCTTGGGCCATCGTTCCATGTGTTTTGTGGTTTCTCATTCCAAAGGAGGATGAAGTGAGAGTGAACAATGAGTTGATTGGTTTCAAGACCAGAATCTAAAGTGGTAAACAGGACAGATGCCCTAGAGGGAACTCATAATGGGCACAGCTTGCCCTGGCTGTCTTAGTCTGGAGGCTGGATTGTGGTGGTCTCTCTGTCCCATGGGTAGGCTCCCCTTTCTCTCCACACTGGTGGGCCAGCTGGGGAAGGGAATTCTTTATTCTGGTTTCAAATTTGCTTTAAGTAGCAGAGCCTTGTATTTCTCTCTTCCCCTTTCCTCATCCATTTTTATTTTTCTCTTCTCCCTTTTGCTCTCTAGCCTGAAATCACAAGATGGTTGAGGGACATGGACAGGAGTGGTATTGGATCATCCTGTCCCTCACCTCATTCCTGCCCCACACTACTCCTTCCCTGCTTCCCCAGGCTCCCCACCCCCTGTAGGAAGAGCCTCTGGCAGAAGAGGCCACTTGTTGCAAAGATGACCAGCCAGGACACCCCTGGTTTGAGTCGATTGAGCCAGTGATCTGGGCCGAGTCAGCAGAGGTCTCCGAACTGGAGCACATCGTGGCAGATGAATGAGTTGCAGAACCTTATGGTCATATCAGCCAGCAGTTCAGAGCTGATGGAATACAAGGCATCTTTTAGCGTGTCCAGCACCTAGCACAGGGCATGGCACAGAGTTTGTGTTCAACAGAAATCTGTTGACTGATGGGTGGAGGGGTCCAAGCTATTTAGTGGGGTGAGATCTCACTGCCCCTCTCCGTCAGCAGTGACTAAAAATGGCCTCTGCAGAAGCTGGCTGGGGACTCTTGAGACTTTTCTTGGGAGGTGGCCCTGAAGAAGCAGCCTGGAGATAATTACTTCTGAGGCCCGAGGGAGGCAGCCAAGTGAGAAAGGCCCTACAATTGTGTGCCTGAGGCCCACTGATTAGAGAGGCCAGATCTGGGTGACGGGTGAAGAGAAGAGAGGAAATGGAGACCCAGCCAGCTGCTTCCAGCCTCTCTTCACCCCTCTTACCCTACCAGTTTGCTCCACTGGATGGTACTGAAAAAGGGGTGGGACTTGAGTTTGCTGACACCACCTCCTCCAGCACCCAGGCGCCGGCTGGGATCAAACTGCAGCAGCTGCGGAAAAAGGTCCAGTCAGCACTCTGGGCAGGCTTCCCCACGGCCACTGTTCCTGAGGCATGGGCAGACCTCCAGGTACTCCAATCACCCATGGCTTTGGGGGGCTCATCTCCTGCTAGCCCACAGAATTTCCAGTTTTACCCTGGGTGATGATGGTGGTGGCTGGCCACCAACATGTAGAAACGTGTCCCTATCACCCTCCTCCCCACAGGCCAGGAAGCTGCCTCCTCTAGCCGGACGGCCCCTCACCTCAGTTAGTAGGGAGGCTGCTGGGCGACTGAGCCACTTGGGCAGGTGCAGCTGGGTGTGGGCCTGGATTCCTGAGGGGTGCTTCTGGGATAGTGCCTGGGAAGACACGAGGAGGGGCCTCTGAGAAGGCAACCCCAGGAAAGTCTACACTCCAGTGGCTGCCATGATTTAATTTTTCCCATGTCACATCCAGTGGGGATGATGATGATGATGTTAGGTTGCCTTCTGCTTAGGATCTACTGTATGTGCGACAAACATTAGCCTTAGTTTCCACAACAACTCAATGTAAGTATTAGTGTCCTTATTTTAAAGAACTGAAGCAGGCTCAGAGAGGATCATGGTGCTGAGTTCATGGTTTGAACTCGGGTCCCTCTGACTCCAAGCTTGCTAGAAGCAGCAATCCTGGGGGGCAGTTAGGGCAGACACTATTGGGAACAGCATTGGAACATGTCTCCTTACAGAAATCTCCCACGAGCTACTCATTTGACCACAGGCCGTGGCATGCTACCATCAGGGCCAAGGCAGGGCTGAGGCAAGAGAAAAAAGCAGGACTTCTCCACAGCCCAGGTAAAGATGAACTGCACTGCCAGGATGTAGGCCAGGAACCCGGGGCCAGAGAGGAGGTAGGAGAACCCCCAGAGGAGAGAAACCCTTTGTGGGGATATTGGCACCCAGGGCTGTCAGAAGCCCTGGGCTATGGAACAGTAGCAGTTACCCCAGGAGGGAGCCAGAATGGACTGAGCAGATCTGGATGTCAGGTGGCTCTGCATCCATTCCAGCCATTTCTGGCTTAAATACAGGTTGGCCTCTCCCCTGCTTCCTAACCTAACTGGCCCTGAGCTGAACTCATCTAGGGGAGGACAGAGGGTAGAGGCTGCTAACCTGAGTTAAGGGTGTTTGCAGGTGAAACCCTGAGCTCCTGGCTGACCCAGGTTGGACAGCACAGCAGCTGGCCTGGTGAATGAGCCCCTCGCTCCCATCCTCCAGCCAAGGTCTGCGGGTTATAGCCCAGAAGGGAACAGGTTGGGAGGAATGAGCAGTGGGGAGAGGAGACTGGAGGGATGATCCAGAAGCCCTTCAGGGAAGAAGGGCTGTATTACATTCCACCCTCCAAGCCTAGGCGCCAGCCCTGTCTTGCAAAAACCTTCCGTGACCAACCCAACTGGACTCATTCACATATTTTTGACAGTCTCATTAACCAGTAGCCAGTAGTCGGGTGAGGGTGCTAAGTTTTTCCATGGCTGAGGTGAGGGTAACTTCCTGTATCATGGGGGCTGGGGAGGGCAGCTGTGGCCAGGTCTTGGAGAACCAGGCAGCCCCAGCCCAGACACCGGCTGACTGGAATAAGCCCCGCCCACCTGCACTCAATGGCTCCCACCCGGCCCCTATACACCCTGTCCAGCTACTCACCGTTCCTGTCAGCAATTCAAACAGAAGAGACCCAAAGCTCCACCAATCACAGGCTTCAGTCAGCTCAGAAATCCCACCCACTTCTGTGTGAACAAAAACATGTCCCATCCTCAGCCTCACATCTATTCTATACGTCCTATCCAGGCTCATCCCCTCCAGCATCCTCAGCCCCCAGGCCCAGTCCACAAGATCTAAGGGCCCCTTCCTCCTTGCCTGGGGCACTGTATAGGTTGTCCACAGCCTCCCTGCAGAACTGGGGCTCCACTTCTGACCACTGGCCAAAATATGTGAGCCGGATGTGACCTTCTCATCCAGTGGGGGATGGGAGGAGGAATAAACAGAGACAAGAATTGAGGTTAGCCATTGTTGAGCAGCTGACATGGGAGGGGGGGTTCCAGGGCTCCCCCCAACTCAGTCCTGAAGCAGGAGCCAATGGCTGAGCTGAGCAGAGCCTCCCATGGGCATACATGGCCCCCCCCGGGGCCCAGAGACCAATGGGTATTTACAGAGGCTGCTGCCCTAGACTCATGGTGGGGGCGAGAAAGGGGCTTGTTCTCCAAACTCAACCTTGGCCAACAAGTCTCTGGCATAGTCCTATGGGAAACAGCTAGAGGGAGGTAGCGGGGTAAAGCAGATAAACTTCTGTGTCCCCTTGGCTTTGGGGAACTCTTGTTCTGTCTTGAGACTCTGAGGTCTCCCATGTGAGAGGTGTGGCAGAATGAGGTGGCCTGCCCCTCTCCCCAGCCCAGAGCACCTACCTGTCTGGTCCAGGAGCAGGTTTCGGGGATTGAGGTCCCGGCAGAGCACCCCCTGCTCATGCAGTGCCTCCAGTGCCACCAGCATCTCGGCCGCCCACCGCTTCACCTGCTCTTCTCTGACACGCCAGGCAACAGACCTCCAACCAGTCCCATCTGCCAAGGGGTGGCTCTGACCTCTGCCTCGGCCACAGGCCCCCAGCACCCGGCCAGCCCCCTCGTGAACCCAAAGGAGCCCCCGAGGGGGCCCCGTGTCCAAGCTCTGACCAGGTCCCCGCCTGGCTTGGAGGTGCAGGTGGCCACTTGGGGCCTTTGGAAAGTCTAAGGAGGAGGGAGCGTTAGTTCTGGCTGTGGGTTCATCTTCAGCCTCTCTCTGGGGTTTGACAGGTAGAACCTCCCTGGCCGGAGGAAGGCTCTGAGAAGTCCTTGGAGGCTCCAGGGGGATTCTGTCCTGCTGGTGGGTGTGACCCAGGGGGAGCAGTGGTGGCTTCAGGAGGCTGAGGTGGGAGTTGAGCTGAACCTTCCTCTTTCCCTGGGTGGAGCCAGACCTGAGCCCAGACGGCTGGGTGCGTGCCTGGGAGAGCAGGTGGGACCAGAGCGTGCCTCCTGGTCACGCAGAAAGAGCAGTGAGCATGGCGACGGGAGAAGAGTGTGGACACCAGACTCCCAGTCCCACTCCCACCTCCCTCAGCCTTGGGGATGGCTGCCTTGCAGGTGTCCTGGCAGCTCAGCGTCCTCACTTCTGCTCCCATTCCTCGGTCTGGAATGCCCTGTCCCCTCCTCACCTCACAGCATTTCCTAACACTCCCTAAGTGCCAGCCCTGGGCTAGGAGTTGGGGGCAGAGGTGACCATGGCTGGGAGACAGTGGCAGAACCTGTGAGGTCTGTACAGAATGGGATGCCACCTCCTTCCCGTAGCATTTTCCAACAACCCCAGCCTTGGTGCTCTCTCCTTCCCAAAGACATGATGTCTACCCCTTCTGTTTTGTCATGTCTTTCATTCCTTCCTTCTTTCCTTCATTCAACTATAATTTACTGAGCACTTTCTATCTACAAGTCCCTGTGTTAGGTGCCAGTGACAAAAGCAGCCACCATTGATTGAGCACCCATGATATGCAAGGCCCACCTCTCTCCCTGGCCTGCCCTGCCACCCCTCCACACGGCCAGGCTTGTCTCCACAGCTAAGTGAGCAGCTTACTACCAGGGCCTGGTCTGGCTCCACAGTCTCAGAGAAGGTTTGTCCAGGGAGTACGGGAAAAGCCCAGCCAGGGCTGTGGGGGAAGATGGATCCACAGCCATCACTTTTAGCCCCTGGGGCCGCGGCAAGGTCAGGGGGTCCAGAGCAGGAGGCAGGGAAGGGAGGCTGAGAGAGCAGTCAGGGTCAGAGCGAAGAACCACCGGGCTAGGGTAGGATGTTCTCAGCATCCAAATGGGTCGAGTCTGTAGGGAGGGCTCCCTGGAATGCCCTAGTTCCCAGCCCAGCACTCAGTGGAGAAGAAGGGGGTTGAGCAAGGGGGTTGAGCAAGGGTCTTGCCAGGCCCCATGGAAGCCTTGCCTCGGGCCTCTTCCTCAGCCCAGGCCTGAACCTCATCCCACCTTGTCTCTGAGCCCCTCCCTGCCCACCCCACCACCACCCCAGGAGCCAAGCAATCCTATCTCTAGTTTCAGGGTACGGGGCCTACCCTTTGCACCCCTACACTTGGTGGGGTCTTAAAAGACTATCCTCATGGGGGCAGGGAGACAAGGTTCCCAATACCTAGAACAAAGAGTACCTGGCCAAAATAGGTGCTTAACCCCTACTTAGATATAAATTAGTATTAAGGTCCTATGTGAGGGTGGTGGGTTCTCCAGTGCTCTGTGTATTATAAATATTTTTTAGTGAGACTAGTATAATGGCATTTAAATAAATAAAGGAAGGTCTGGCATGGTCTTGCAATGACCATATGTCATGACCCAAGGATATGGACCTTACTGAAAACAAGTCATCACCATAACAGGTGAGAACTACATGACCCAGTTCCTGTCCCTACAGTTTCAGTCACCACCATCCTGTGTTGCTACCTCGAGGGGTAGGCGCAGACCAGAAAAACAGAAAGAATGAAGACTGGAGGAAATCGTGATAAAAAGAGGCACACAGGCATCAGTGCTCTCACACACACCTAGGGTGTGGACATCATCCCCAGGATGCCCTCCCCCGCCCCCCAGGCACCACCCTGAGGCCCACCACAGCCCAACCCCTAAACCGCTCTCCAGAAAGGCTGCCCTCCTCACCTTGCACAGGCTCCAGGTGCAGGAAAATGGAGTCCTCACTCATGAAGTACCGTAGCAGCTTCACCATGTAGGGGACGCCGTGTGGGATGATGGTCAGTCGCTCCCGGCTTGCCGTGTGACACCTGGGCAGGCTCTGGGGAGGGGGCAGGGCAGGCAGATAAGCTGGGGACAGGCCAGAGGCAGCAGGTGCTACCAGGAAACGTCCTATCCCTGGCTTCAGGGGCAACTGGATGAGGGTTGGGAGCCAACCTGAAGAGCAACTGTACCCCCGCACCTGCTCCCCAGTCCTAGCTTGGGTCCTCACTCCCACTTCCCCACCAGAATCCAGGTCCCTCTGCCCTCCAGGATGAAGCAGTATGTGTGTGTGTCTGGGAGGCATAACCTTCTAATGCAGGCTCTGGAACGAGTTTCCAAGAGCTTTGACAAAGTCCCAAGTGGAATGTGGAATAGCAGGGGGCTGGGTGGCACCTGCCTTCACCACGAAGATCCCTCCAGTTGCTGGGTCCTGGACCAGCTGCACCTGCCAAGATTCAGGAGGCACCAGTCAAGGGACTCCATGTTTCTGGGACTCCATGGCCCCAGCCCTAGCCCCCAAGTTCCTCTACCAAGGCTGACTCACTCCAGGGGCAGGGTATGGTGTGTAGGCTTTAGAGTTGCAAAGGACATGCCCACCCACCCCACCCCCACCCCTAGACTGACATCCATCCAGTCTTGCTAATCCACCCTTGCTAGACCTACAGGTCTGCACTCAGGTGCCTCCTCCCAGAGGAAGTTTTCTTCATCCCTCAGGTCAGGCTGGGTTCCCTAATCTGTCTCCAGTGCTCTCTGGATTCGCCCTTAGGGAAGCCCTAACACGCTGTGACTGATTTCCTCCTGAGAGTGTGGCTCCAGGTCACCCCTGGGCTGAGCCATGCCCCAGGAGCATGCAGGCATGCCCCTTAGGTCTTTTTCCCTGACCACCGCATCCCTTTCTATTAAAGTTTTTATCTCTAAAGGCTGTCTTTGGAAAGCAGCCTTCCCTTCCCGTGCTGGCTTTGATCAGAGAGCCGGGCGTCTGCTAGTCACTGGGTCAGGGCCTGGTTTGGAGTTGGGCCTTTGACTCATCTCTGTGGTGGGCAGGGCTGGGCCACAGCCACAGGAAAGGGGCACGCTGGTTGTACGGGGGCAGGAAGGCAGAGAATTCAGCCCAGATGAGGGGCATATGGAAGCAGGACCAGCCCCCTGGGCAGACACTCCCTAGGGAGGGCTGAGCCCAGCCTGTGGCGGGGTTAGGAGTCGGGCCTTAAGCCAGTGTCACTGAGCAGTGGTGAAGGCTGCTGCCTAGGATGAGAGAAGGGCAAAGGGCACTGGCGGTGGATTTTGAGGGTTTCTCATCTACCAAACAGGAATTATAAACGCCCACCTTCCCTACCCTCACTGCTTTGTTGAGGTCATGAATGGGAAGCTGCTTTGTGAATTTTTTAAAGGCCACGAGAATGCCAGTGAGCACATTTGCCAAGTCACATCGCCTCTCTGAACCTTGCTTTTCTTTACTGTAAAGTAGGGTCATCCCAGTGCCTTTGAGGGTCCTTTCTTTTTTTTTTTTTTTTTTTTTTTTTTTTTTTTTTTATTGCTTAGATACTTTATAATTCTGGTACCTGAAATAAAGATAATTAGAAAACTGTGAAAACTTTAAAAAGTTGCAAATTTTCATTAAAATTATTTACATTTATATTCTAATGTTAGATTTATAGGTACAATTCTTTAAAATTAGATTAATAGAATATTTTGATATGAAAATAGAAATAAATATTAAATAGGCACAATGTATTCATGAATGAGAATTCAGTTATATATGCTCCCAATTTAGATATTTATGAATAGCCAAGGGATCTTATGGTCCTTTTACATTTTTTATCCTTTATTCTTGCTAGTGTTATAACTTGGAGGCTTATTTTAATAGCAACTAGTCACTCTAGTAATCATGTCAACATAACCAAAGAATTCTTCTGTAACTTGCACAAGACTACAGTGTTAAATACACCCATCTTTGTTTTTCTATCTCATTAAAAAGTATTTTTACAAATTTCTTCCTTGAGTTACTAATACATAGAAAATATTATATATATACATTAAAGTTTTGACTGGAATGAAAAGGATAATTCCTTGGTTAACTTTCTTCATTACTGTTCCATTGAAAGAAGTATTTTATTTGTATTTTAAAAATAGATTAGAATCAACAGATTAGAACTCATGGCCCGTATCTCTTTGACACCAGAAAAGATCATTTTATAAGTATCTTGGCATCTGTACTTTGCTTTGTAGAGTTCTAAGTTATTTCTCTTTCCCACACTTACAAACGTTTTAATACGGTATTTTTTAAAGGTAACTCTTTTAGTAAGTTTTATTCTTGCTCAATATTTTGAGTCAATCATATGAGGTATCAGTTAATCAAAAATGAAGATGGATCACTGCAAACTCATGGTTACTAATATGGCCAGGGAGTACACTGCCCAGAGCTTTTAGTTTTTTATGTATTTTGTTGTTTCACATGGTTGGGAATTAAAAAACAGTATTTATACACCAACTGTATGAGACAAACGTGCATCCTGCACATCTCTGCTTGGCCTTTTAGAAGCCTGCCCACATGCCAGTTGATATTATTCAGGGGAGAACGCCCAGTGTCCACCTGCTGTGGCTTCACACTTGGGGAACGTGGGCACTGCTGGGAGGAAACCTGGAGTTTCGAAGCCACCTTCAGACACACACGGGCTCCTTCCCTTGAGGGTCCTTTCAAAGCAGACAACTCAATGTCCCCAGTAATCGGCAGTTGATGATACTGCTGTTATAGGGGAAACTCCTCACCGGCTAAAGAGCAGTTACTCTGTGGTCAGCACTTTACATGGATCATTTAATTCCCACAGTCCTACCAGGGGAGTGTTATTAGGAACCCATTTTATTGATAAAGAAATCATGGATCAGAGAGGTTATTCATCTGCAGACCCACTACTAAAAAGTGGTAGAGCTCTGGAGGACAATAGAGACTGGAGGACTCCACAAATGCTGATTCAAAGAAAAAGAAAGATAATCTCCAAGATCAGGTAGGAGATTTTCCTCCCAGACCCCCCAGTCCAGAGCCCTCCCCCCACTTGGTCCCACACAGCTTGGGAGTCACACCGAGGAAGCATGGCCCAGGTCCCTCGTGCCATGGAGGCAGACCACAGAGCCACTCAGCAGTGAGTTAGAACCCCATGCACATCCAGGCACAGGTACCCAAGTCCACAGGGACCCAGGGTGGAACCCAAGCCGCTGAGATGTACTGCATACAAAAGGGCCCTGGGGGGTGGGGTGGGGGTGGGAGAGACTGCAGCAGAACTGTTGGAAAGATGTGCATACACTCAATCCAGTCTGTTTGGTGGACCTCCTAAATATAAAACAAACCTTTCTAGATTGACCCCTGTGCTGGTTTGAATCTATTATGCACCCCATAAAAGGCCACGTTCTTTTAGCCCAGTCTTGTGGGGGCAGACATATTGTGGGTGAGACCTTTTGATTAGGTTGTTTCCATGAAGATGTGACCTCCCCAACTGTGGGTGGGACCCTTTGATTAGATTATTTCCATGGTGATGTGACCCTGCCCATTCCTGGTGGGTCTTGATTGGTTTACTGGAGGCCTTAAGAGAGCTCAGGGAGAGAGAGAGAGAGAGAGAGCACAGAACCAACACAGACCCAGATGCTTGGAGATGCATACTGAAAGATGTTTAGAGAGAAGCTAAGCTAAGAGATGAAATCCAGAATTTGCCCCAGAGAAGCTAAGAGAGGACCCCTCAGATGCTTAGAAAGAAATTCCCTGGGAGAAACAAGCAAGGATGCACAGGAGCTGAGAGAAAGAAGCTAAGACAGAAGCCCAGAGACATTCTGGAGAAAGCAATGGAAACCAGAAGCTAACCCCAGGAGAGGACAAGCAGACTCTGGCCATGTGCCTTCCCATGTGACAGAGGAACCCCAGATGCAATCGGCCTTTCTTCAGTGAAGGTATCTTCTTGATGCCTTAGTTTGGACACTTTTATGGCCTTAGAGCTGTAAATTTGTAACCTAATAAACCCCCTTTATAAAAGTCAATCCATTTCTGGTATTTTGCATCCCAGCAGCCTTAGCAAACCAGAACAACCACCTTCTGGAGTGACCCCATCTGGGTCCCCAGGGCAGGACACCATAATGAGGAAGAAACCAGAGGCAAAAAAGCCTTACAGAAAAAGGGAGTGGGGTGGGGGTGGGGCTGAGCTGATGTAAGACAGGACAGGTCCCAAAACTGAAAACTGTAATGAAAAGGGGGCACTGAGTGAGGGAGAGAATTTAAACAAATCATAGGAGTTGGGGAGAAAATTCTGCACAAAAACAAACAGAACAGATGAAGATTTCTGGAGAAGGAATGGAGGAATGGAAGCTTTCTCCTGGAGGTGAAACAGTTGCACAAAAAGTATAATCTTTAAAATTGTACTGCATATCCAGGGCAAGAAACAGATGAGAAAAGCTGAACAGTTAAACACAGGCTTCTTTAAAGGTCCAGAATAAGTTGGACCAAACATCACAGAAGAGCCCTAACACAAAGTCAATCAACAATAAAATCCTAGACAAGAGGGAGAAACCTTCAGCGTTAACCATCAAAATAATGAGATGCCCAGACATCAGTCAAAAATTACAAACCATACCAATAAACAGGAACATATGGCTCAGGCAAGGAAAATTAAACTTCAGAGAAGATACAATTTGGAACACTAATCAAAGAAGTTCAAGCAAATCTAAAAATTCAAGGAGATGAAGGAAAATATAGATATACAGCTAAAGGATATTAAGAAAACCATGTGTGAGCATAAAGAAGAATTTGGAAGTTTAAAAAGAAACATAAAAGAAGTTATGGGAATGAAAAAGCACAATAATGGAGATTAAAAATACACTAGAGACATACAACAGCAGATCTGAGTAGGCAGAAGAAAGAATCAGTGACTAGAGAAGACAGGACAGTTGAAATCATACAGTCAGAAGAACAGATAGAGAAAAGAATGAAAAAAATTGAGCAGTGTCAGGGATTTGAGTGACAACAGGAAGTGCACAAACATATGCATCATGGGTGTCCCAGAAAAAGAGAAGGGAATAGGGGCAGAAAGAATATTTGAGGAAATAATGGCCAAAAACTTCCCAACTCTTATGAAAGACATGAATGTATATGTCCAAGAAGCGCAACATACTCCAAGCAGAAAACCCTAATAGACACTCTGAGACATATGCTAATCAGAATGTCAAATGCCAAAGAGAAAGAATTCTGAAAGCAGCAAGAGAAAAGCAATTCATCACATACGAGGGACCCTCAATAAGACTAAGTACCAATTTCTCATCAGAAACCATGGAGGTGAGAAGGCAAGTAGTGTGATATATTCAACGTACTGAAATAAAAAAACTGCCAGCCCCAAATTCTTTATCCAGAATTCAGAAACTGAGAGAATTCATCAACAAAAGATCTGCCTTACCAGAAGTACTAAAAGTGTTCTGCAGGTTGAAAGAAGACAGGAGAGAGTGGCTTGGAGTCATGTGATGAAATGAAAATCTTTAGTAAAGGTAACTAAAAGGGTAAATGCAAAACCCAATAGTACTGTATCCTTAATACACAACTCTACTGTAATTCCTGTGAGTCAGAATTCAATTGAACAATAAAAAAGCATAGTTCCTGATAATGGACATGCAAAATATGAAGAGGTAATGTAGAACAAAAACACATAAAGAGGGGAAACAGAGGGATAGGGGAGCAGAGAACATGTATTGAAGTTGAGATGGTATCTTCCAAACTAGTAGCTTATAGATGTAGGTTATGTAATATAAACAGCAGGGTAACAAAAAGGAAAGTATTTTTTTAAATATACAGAAATAAAAATGAGAAAGGGATCGGCCAACACATCACAAAAGATCAACCATACATAAAAGGACATTGCAATAAAGGAAAAGAGACCAAAAACAGATATGACATATAAAAACTAAAGGACAAAATGGCCTTAGTAAGTATTGCCTTTATAGTAATTACACTGAATGTTAATGGATTAAACTCCCCAATCAAAAGACACAGATTGGCATAATGGATTTAAAAGCACAATCCAACTATATGCTGCTTACTAAAGACACACTTTAGACCCAAAGACACATAGATTGAAAGTGAAAGGATGGAAAAAGATATTCCATGCAAATAGTAACCAAAACAGAGCTGAGGTAGCTATACTAATATTGGATAAAATAGGCTTTAAGTCAAAAGCAGTTACAAGAGAAAAGAAGGATACTACGTATTAATAAAAGGGTCAACACACCAAAAAGAAAAAACAATCATAAATATTTATGCACCTAACAATGTTGTCCAAAAATGCTTGAGGCAAACACTGGCAAAACTCAAGGGGGAAATAGACAACTCTACAGTAGTAGTTGGAGACGTCAATATATCACTCATGAGTAGAACATCTAGACAGAAGATCAGTAAGGAAACAGAGAACTTGAATACAATGATAAAGGAACTAAACCTAACAGACATATACAGAACAGCAGGATATACATATTCTCAAGTGCATGTAGATCATTCTCCAGGATAGATCACATCTTGGGTCACACAACAAGTCTCAATAAATTTTAAAAAAGCATCTTCTCTAACCACAATGGAATGAAGCTGGTTATCAGTAACATGGAGAACTGGAAAAACCCACAAATATATTGTTCTTGTTTGCTAGAGCTGGGTGTTTATTAGGTTACAAATTTACAGTTCTAAGGTCATAAATGTGTCCATACAAAGGCATCAACAAGAGGATACCTTCACTGAAGAAAGGTCAATAATGTTTGGAAACATCTGTCAGCTGGGAAGGCTGGCATCTGCTGGTCCTTTGCTCCTGGGTTGTGTTTCAAAATGCCTTTCTCCAAAATGACTCTTGGCTTCTGTCTGCACATCTCTCTCATAGCTCCTATGCATCTTTGGTTCTTTCTCCCAGGGCATTTCTCTCTAAGCATCTGGGGGTCCTCTCTTAGCTTCTCCGGGGCAAACTCTGGGCTTCATTGCTTAGTTTAGCATCTCCAAATGTCTTTCTGTTTGCATCTCCAAGTGTCTCCAAGCATCAGCATCTGTGTTGGCTCTTGAGTTCTCTTAAGTACACCAGTGAACTAATGAAGACCCACCCTGAATGGGTGGGGTCCACACCTCCATGGAAATAATTTAATCTAAGGTCTTACCCACAGGTGGAAACACTCAATTAAAAGGTTCCACGCAACAAGTCTGGATTAAAAGACCACGGCTCTTCTGGGGTCTATAACAGTTTCAAACTGGCACATATAAGGAAGTTAAATAACACACTCAAGCAATTAGTGGGTGTTTTAGTTTGCTAATGCTGGAGAATGCAAAACACCAGAGATGGATAGGCTTTTATAAAACGGGGGTTTATTTCACTAAACAATTACAGTCTTAAGGCCACAAAGCATCCAAGGTAACACCTCAGCAATCAGGTACCTTCACCGGAGGACGGCCAGTGGTGTCCGGAAAACCTCTGTTAGCTAGGAAGGCAGCTGGCGTCTGCTCCAAAGCTCCGGCCTCAAAACGGCTTTCTCCCAGGACGTTCCTTTCTAGCAAGCTTGCTTCTCTTCAAAACATTACTCCCAGCTGCACTCTCTTTTTTCCCCCCGAGTCAGCTCATTTATATAGCTCCACCGATAAGGGCCCACCCTGAATGGGCGGGGCCACACCTCCATGAGAACATCTCATCAGAATCATTGCCCACAGCTGGGTGGGGCACATTCCAAGCAAATCCAACCATCACCAAAACTTCTGCCCCACACAAGACTACAAAGATAATGGCATTTGGGGGACACAATACACTCAAACCGGCACAGTGGGTCATGGAAGAAATTAAAATGGAAATCAGTAAGTATCTTGAGATGAATGAAAATGAGAACATAACATATCAAAACTTATGGGATGCAATGAAGGCAGTGCTGAGAGGGAAATTTATAGCCCTAAATACTTACATTATAAAAAGAAGAACGTTAAAATCAAAGACATAACTGCACACCTGGAGAAACTAGAAAAAGAACAGCAAACTGAACCCAAACCAAGCAGAAGGAAAGAAAGAATAAAGATTAGAACAGAAATAAATGAAATAGTTAAAAAAAACAGAGTTAAAAGTGGTTGTGATGGTTAGATTCATGTGTCAACTCAGCCAGGTGATGGTGCCCAGTTGTCTGGTTAAGCAAGCACTGGCCTAACCATTACTGCAAGGACATTTTTGGCTGGTTAATAAACAAGAACGCTGGTTTATTAAATCATCAGTCAATTGATTGCATTTGTCGCTGATTGGGATTGCAACTGTGGCTGATTGCATCTATGAGCAACTAAGAGAGTAACTTCTGCAACAAGAGAATCCAGTCAGTTGGATGATCTAATCCAATCAGTTGAACACTTTCAAGAGAGAAGAGAGAACTTTCATTTCTTCTTCAGCCAACCAGCCTCTCCTGAGGAGTTCATCGAAGACCTTCATCAGAGTTAGTTGCCAACTCACAGCCTGCCCTATAGAATTTGGACTTGTGCATCCCCACAGTTGCATGAGACACTTTTATAAAATCTTATATTTACAGATATCTCTTGTTGGTCCTGTTTCCCTAGAGAACACTAATACATTGGTCCTTTGAGAAGATCAATAAAATCGACAAACTCTTAGCTACACTGACAAAAAAAAGAGAGAGAAGATGCAAATAAAATCAGAAATGAGGAGAACATTACTATTGACCCAGAAATAAAAAATACAAGATACACTATGAACAACTACATGCCAACAAATTAGACAACCTAGTTGAAATGGACAAATTCCTGGAAACACAGACAACCAACACTGATTCTCTAAAAGTAATAGAAGATCTCAACAGACGAATTACATGTAAAGAGATTGAAAAAGTCATCAAAAACCTCCCAAAAAAGAAAATTCCAGAACAAGATGGCTCCACAGGTATATTCTACAAACATTCCAAGAAGAATTAATTCTTCCAAAGAATTGAACAGAAGGGAATATAACCTAATTCATTCTATGAGTCCAACATCATCCTAATGCCAAAGCCAGATAAAGATACAACAAAGGAAAATGACAGACCAATTTCTCTTAGGAATATAGATGTAAAAATTCTCAAGAAAATATTTGCAAATCAAATCCAACAGCACATTAAAAGAATTATACAACACGATCAAGTGGGATTTATCCCAGGTATGCAAGGGTGGTTCAACATAAGAAAATCAATTAATGTAATACACCACATTAACAAAATGAAGGGAAAAAATACATCATCATTTCAATTGATGCAGAAATTCATGTGACAAAATCCAGCATCCTTTCTTGATAAAAACACTCATAAAATGGGAATAGAAGGCTGCCTCAACACTATAAAGGACATATATGAAAACTTCACAGCTAACATCTACAGAATGGTGAAAGATTGAAAGCTTTCTAAGATCTGGAACGAGATAAAGATACCCACTGTCACCACTATTATTCTCCATTGTGTTAGAAGTTCTAGCCAGAGCAGTTAGGCAAGGAAAAGAAATAAAAGGCATCCAAATTGGAAAAGAAAAAGTAAAACTTTCACTATTTGCAGATAACATGATCCTATATGTAGAAATTCCTGAAAAATCTACAACAAAGCCACTAGCTAATAAACGAATTCAGCAAAGTGGTGAGGTACAAGATCAACACGTAAAAATAAGTAGTATAACAGTCTTTTCAACAAATGGGGCTGGGAGAGTTGGATATCCATATCCAAAAGAATGAAAGAGGACCCCTACCTCACACCCTACACAAAAATTAACTCAAAGTGGATCAGAGATCTCAATATAAAAGACAGTACCATAAAACTCCTAGATGATAATGTAGGGCGACATCTTCAAGACCTTGTATTAGGTGGCCACTTCCTAGACTATACCCAAAGCACAAGCAATAAAAGAAAAAATAGATAAAAGGGAACACCTCAAGCTTAGAAGCTTCTGTACCTCAAAGGAATTTGTCAAAAAGGTAAAGAGGCAGCCAACTCAATGGGAAAAACTTTTTGGAAACCATGTATCTAACAAAAGACTGATATCTTGCATATATAAAGAAATCCTACAACTCAATGACAATAGTACAGACAGCCCAGTTATAGAATAGGCAAAAGATATGAAAAGACAGTTCTCTGAAGAGGAAATACAAATTGTCAAGAAACACATGAAAAAATGTTCAGCTTCACTAGCTATTAGAGAGATGCAAATTAACACCACAATGGGATACCATCTCACACCAATTAGAATAGCTGCCATTACACAAACTACAAATGCTGGAGAGGATGTGGAGAAATTGGAACTCTTATTCATTGTTGGTGGGACTGTATAATGAATGGTTCAGCCACTCTGGAAGTCAGTCTGGCACTTCCTTAGAAAACTAGATGTAGAGTTACCCTTCGATCCAACGATTGCACTTCTTGGTATATACCCAGAAGATCTGAAAGCAGTGACACGAACAGATATCTGCACACCAGTGTTCATAGCAGCAATATTCACAATTGCCAAGAGATGGAAACAAACCAAATGTCCTTCAACAGATGAGTGGATAAATAAAATGTGGTATATACACAGGATGGAATACAATGTGGCTGTAAGAAGGAATGATGTCATGAAACATATGACAACATGGATGAACCTTGAAGACATAATGCTGAGTGAAATAAGCCAGGCACAAAAAGAGAAACATTATATGCTACCACTAATGTGAACATTGAAAAATGTAAAACAAATGGTTTATAATGAAGAATGTAGGGGAACTAGCGATAGCGAGCAATTAAGGAAGGGGGAATGATAACCCAATAAGAACAGATAAGCTATCGTGGGAATGCCCAGGAATGACTATGGTCTGTTAATTTCTGATGGATATGGTAGGAACAAGTTCATAGAAATGTTGCTGTATTAGGTTATTTTCTTGGGGTAGAGTAGGAACATGTTGAAAGTAAAGTAGTTATCTTAGGTTAGTTGTCTTTTTCTTATTCCCTTGTTATGGTTTGTTTGAAATGTTTTTTTTTATTGTATGTATAAAAAAAATTTTTTTTTGATATAGTTGATTTTTTTAAAAAAGAGTTAATTAAAAAAAAAATGAAAAAAAATATGCAGAGCCCCCTTGAGGAGCTGGTGGAGAATGCAGAGGTATTGGGCTTCCCCACCTCGATGGTTGCTGATGTGCTCACAGACATAGGGGACTGGTGGTCTACCACAGGACTTGCTCTTGGCAAGACTGTTGCTGCAAAGGAGAGGCTAGCCCCCCTATAATTGTGCCTAAGAGCCTCCTCCCGAATGCCTCTTTGTTGCTCAGATGTGGCCCTCTCTCTCTAGCTAAGCCAACTTGGCAGGTGAAATCACTGCCCTCCCCTCTATGTGGGATCTGACACCCAGGGGAGTGAATCTCCCTGGCAACATGGACTATGACTCCTGGAGAGGAATCTAGACCTGGCATCGTGGGATGGAGAACATCTTCTTGACCAAAAGGGGGATGTGAAAGGAAATGAAATAAGCTTCAGTGGCAGAGAGATTCCAAAAGGAGCCAAGAGGTCACTCTGGTGGGCACTCTTACACACAATATAGACAACACTTTTTAGGTTCCAATGAATTGGAATAGCTAACAGTAAATACCTGAAGCTATCAAACTACAACTCAGAACCCATGAATCTTGAAGATGATTGTATAATAATGTAGCTTATGAGTGTTGACAATGTCATTGGGAAAGCCATATGGACCACACTCCCCTTTGTCTAGTTTATGGATGGATGAGTAGAAAAATGGGGGAAGAAAAAAATAAAAAGGCATGCAGTGTTCTTTTTACTTTAATTTTTATTCTTATTATTTTTGTGTGTGTGGTAATGAAAATGTTCAAAAATTAATTTTGGTGATGAATGCACAACTATATAATGGTACTGTAAACAACTGAATGTATGCTTTGTTTTGTATGACTGCATGGTATGTGAATATATCTCAATAAAAATGAATTTTAAAAAAATCAGTAGTGTTTCTAACACTGGTAATGAGCAATCTGAGGAGAAAATCAAGAAAAATATTCCATTTACAATAGCAACTAAAAGAGTTAAATATCTAGGAATAAAAATGTAAATGACTTATACACAGAAAACTACACAACCTTCCTGAAAACAAAGATCTAAACAAATGGAAGGACATACCATGCTCATGGATTGCAAGACTTAATATTGTTAAGACGTGAATTCAGCCCAAACTGATTTATAGGATCAATGCAATCCCAATCAAAATTCCATCAGCTGACTTTGCAAAAATGTAAAATCCAATTACCAAATTTATTTGGAAGGTAAGGGGCCCCAAATAGCCAAGCGATCATGAAAAAGAAGAAGTTAGCAGCTTCATACTTCCTAACTTTAAAGCTTATTATAAAGCTACAGTGATCAAAACAACGTTGCAGTGGCACAAGGATAGAGACATAAACCAATGGAACTGAATTGAGAGTTCAGAAATAGACCCTCACATCTATGGCCAATTGATTTCTGATGAGGGTGCCAAGTCCAATTAATTGGGAAAGAATAGTCTTTTCAACAAATGGTGCCGGGAGAACTGGATATCCATATGCAAAAGCATGAAGGAGGACCCCTATCTCACACTATATACAAAAATTAACTCAGAATGGATCAAAGACCTAAATATAAGAAGCAGAACTAAAAACTCCTAGAAGAAAATGTCAGGAAGCATCTTCAGGATCTTGTGTTAGTTAATGGTTTTTTTAGACTTTACACCCAAAGCAGAGCAACAAAAGAAAAAATAAATAGGACCTCATCAAAATCAAAACTTTTGTGCATCAAAGGGCTTTATCAAAAAAGTGAAAAGAAAACTTACTCAATGGGAGAAAATATTTGGAAACAACATATTCAATAAGGGTTTAATATCCAGAATATATAAAGAAATCCTACAACTCAACAATAAAAAGACAAGCAACCCAATTAAAAATGGGCAAAATACTTGAATAGACATTTCTCCAAAAAAGGATATACAAATGGCTAAAAATCACATGAAAAGATGCTCACATCATTAGTTATTAGGAAATTGCAAATGAAAACCACAATGAGATGCCATTTCATACCCACTAGAAAGACTACTATTAGAAAAACAAAATTTTAAGTATTGGAGAGGATAGAAACACATTCTTTGTGGGTGGGATTGTAAAATGGTGCAGCTGCTGTGGAAGACAGTGTGCCAGTTAGAATGTATTATGTCCCCCAAAATGACATTATCTTTGATGCACTCTCATGTGGGCAGATGTCTTAGAGTGTTGATTAGATTGTGTTTCCATGGAGATGCACCTCACCCAACTATAGGTGATAACTCTGATTAGATAATTTCCATGGAGGTGTGGCCCCACCCATTCAGGGTAGGCCTTGATTAGTTTACTAGAGCACTATATAAGCTCAGACAGAAGGAACAAGCTTGCTATAGCCAAGAGGGACACTTTGAAGAACGCACTGGAGCTGAGACAGACATTTTGAAGACAGCCATTGGAAGCTGATGCAGATGTTTTGGAGAATGCCATTTTGGAACACAACCTGGGAGTAAGCAGACACTGGCCACATGCCTTCCCAGCAAACAGAGGTTTTCCAGATGCCATTGGCCATCCTCCAGTGAAGGTTCTTGATTGTTGATGCATTACCTTGGACACTTTATGGCCTTAAGACTGTAACTGTGTAACCAAATAAACCCCCTTTTATAAAAGCCAATCCATTTCTAATGTTTTGCATTCCAGCAGCATTAACAAACTGGAACAGACAGTTTGGAAGTTCCTCAGAAAACTAAGTATAGAATTACCATACGATCTGGCAAACCCACTACTAGGTGTATACCCAGAAGAATTGAAAGCAGGGAGTTGAAGAGATATTTGCACATCAATGTTCACAGCAGCATTATTCACAATTGCCAAAAGATGGAAGCAGCCCAAGTGTCCATCAACTGATAAAGGGATAAACAAAATGTAGTATATACATATGATGGAATATTATTTAGCATTAAAAGTGAATGAAATTCTGGTTCATGCAACAACATGGATGAAACTTGGAGACACAGAAGGACAAATATTGTATGATTTCACTGATATGAACTAATTAGAATAAGAAAACTCATAGGATTAGTTAAAATCTAGAATATAGGTTACTGGGGGATAGTTTTGGGGTAGAGAATGAGGAGCTGGTGCTGAATTTGTAAAGAATTTCTATTTAGGTTTACTGTAAAGGTTTGGATATGGATGGTGGTGATGGTGGCACATTATTGTGAGTGTAATTAACAACACTGAATTATATATGTTGTTCCAGTCTGCTAATGCTGCCATCATGCAAAATACCAGAAATGGATTGGCTTTTATAAAGAGGGTTTATTTGGTTACAAAGTTATAGTCTTAAGGCCATAAAGTGTCCAAGGTAAGGGGGTACCTTCACTGGAGGATGGCCAATGGCATCCGGAAAATCTCTGTTAGCTGTGAAGACATGTGGCTGGCATCTCCTCCAGAGTTCTGGTTTCAAAATGGCTTTCTCTCAGGACCCTCCCTAGGCTTCAGCTCCTCAAAAATGTCACTCTTAGTTGCTCTTGGGGTGTTTGTACTTTCTTAGCTTCTCTGGAGCAAAAATCTGCTTTCAAAGGCCATCTCCAAAACATTTCTGCAAGCTGAAGCTCCTCTGTCAGCTCCTGTACATTCTTCAAAGTGTCCCTCTTGGCTGTAGCAAGCTTGCTCCTTCTGTCTGAGCTTATACAGTGCTCCAGTAAACTAATCAAGGCCCACATGGAATGGGCGGGGCCACACCTCCATGGAAATTATTCAATGAAAGATCTCACTCACAGTTGAGTGAGCACATCTCCATGGAAAATTCCAATCAAAAGTCTCCAACCCAATCAACACCAATATGTTTCCTGCCCACACAAGACTGTCTCAAAGATAATGGTGTTTTGGGGGACATAATACATCCAAACCCAGCACGTTCCACCCCTGGACCCCAAAATGACATGATCTTTCCAAATACAAAATAGATTCATCCCATCACAATATCACAAAAACTTAAATCATTTCAGTGACAATAGTTAGGTACAAGATCACATTAAATAAGTTACAGGCATGGTTTGTCCTAAGGCATAATTCCCCTCTAGCTGTGGACCTGTGAAACTTAGAACAAGTTATGTACTTCCAATATACAAAGGAGGGACAGTCATTGGGTAAACATTCCCATTGCCATAAGGAGAAACTGAAAGGAAAACAGGGTTAATAGCACCAAAACAGTTCCTAAAACCCGCAGGGCAAGCTACACTAGGTTTTAAAGTCTGAAAGTCATTAACAGATCAACGTTGTCTCCTTGGGGCTTGAGAGAGTGGCAGTCAAACCCTTTCCAAAGGCTTTTGTGGCAGCCCTTTCCTCTCCCAACGCTTGGGTGAGTGCTCCAACATATCCACACATTGGGGAAACCACCTTCTTCTCGGCCCCACCCTCCTCAAACACTGAGGCAGCACCTGGGCTCTCTTCCCTCTTTGGGGCACACACTCAATCCCTTCAGAGAAGTGGGGTCATGGCCAGGCTCTCACCAATCCCTGGGGAATGTGCTCCACCCTCTCTGAGGCCTGGGACAGCAGCACTCTTCCTGAGCATCAAGGCGGAATGCCTGCCCTCTGCCTCTGGGGCAAACTCACCCTTTCCCCAAGCATGGGTTGCTCTGCTCTCCTTGCCCAAGATTTCTTGACTCCAGACCTCAACTTCCATGGTTCTTTCTTTGAAGAAATTTTTCCTTCAATTTGTTCCTTTCCGTCCCCTCCAGTCCAGACTGGCAGTGGTTCCATTTATACAGATCTTGAAAAAAAATTGCTGGCTTGGCATGAAGCATAAAGGGGTCAAAACTATCAGACAATAGGACTTTCTACAAATCCTTTCTGGATAACTCCATCTCCAATTCTGGTTTGTACTGAAATGGCTGGCTGGTTCCAGGTTTTGTTAAATCCTCACATGGGGCTGTAGCCCAGAGTTTTCTGGAAGCCCAGGGTTTTCCAGACCATCAATTTCTGGTTTCTTTAAACTCAAGAGCTCAGTTCTCAGCTTAAGTCTTTCCTCTCACATTTTACTATAAGCTGAAAGGAGAAGCCAGGCTGCATTTTCCATATTTAGTTTTGAAATCTTTTCAGCTAGGTATCCCAGATCGTTGCTTTCAAACTCTGCCTTCCATTCGATACTAGGACTCAATTTTGCCAAATTCTCTGCCACTTTAAATCAAGGATCACCTTTCTTCCAGTTTGCAATGACACATTCATCATTTCAAAGGCCTCATTGGAGGCATCTTTAGAGTCCATATTTCTACCAACAGTCTCTTCATATCAATCTGGGCTTGATTTGATTGGCTACAAATTTACAGTTCTATGGCCATAAAAGTGCTCAAACTAAGGTGTCAACAAGAGGATACCTTTACTGAAGAAAGGCAGATGGCGTCCGGAAAACCTCTGTTAGTTGGGAAGACATGAGACTGGTATCTGCTGATCTTTTGATCCTGGGTTCTGGTTTCAAAATGGCTTTCTCCAAAATGTCTGTGGGCTTGTCTCTCTTGGCTTCTCCAGAGCAAACTCTGGGCTAGCATCTCCAAACATCTCTAAGCATCTCTAAGTGTCAGCATTAGCATCAGCTCTTAGCTTCTCTCCAAAATGTCCCTCTCAGCTGCTCTGAGCTCCTTCTGTCTGTGAGCTCTCTTATAGGACTCCAGTGATTTAATTAAATTGAATATAATTTATATTATATACAATTATAATATCATATAATTAATTGAATGGGCAGGGACCACATCTCCATGGAGATAATTTAATCAAACGTTTCCACCCTAATCAATGGACCAATAAATCTGCCCCCACAAGACTGCATTAAAGAACACGGCTTTTTCTGGAGGCATAATATATCCAAACCAGCACATATGTGAATGTGGTTAAAACGTGAAATTTTTCCTAGAATAAAAATTAAAAGGACTTTACAACGCAGTGAACCCTATTGGAAATGATGGACTATAGTTAATAGCACAATTATTAAAATGTTCTTTCATGAATTATAAGAAATGTACCACACTAATGCAAGGTGGTAATAATAGGGTGGTATATGGGGAAAAAAGATCCTAATGTAAACTATGGACTATAGTTAATAGTAAGATTATAATATTCTTTCATCAATTGTAACAAAGTTACCACACTAATGCAAAATGTTATGGGGGTGGGTAATATTGGAATGCTGTATTTTTTTTACATCATTTTTCTGAAACATACAACTTCTCTAATTAAAAAAAAAAAAAAAAAAGCCCAAACAAAAAAGACAAAAAGTGGTAGAGCCAGGGTTTGAACCCAAGCAGGCTGACTCCAGAGCCCTGCAGAGTTAACTACAACCAGGCACAACCAGGTGCCCTTAGGGTTCCTTGGCCCAGGCCTCAGTTTCCCCATCAGTAAAATGAAGGGGTTGACTGGACGAGTGCCTGGAGTGAGAGCAGCAGAGCGAGGTGGACCTTCCGACCACAAGGGGTCTCTCCTCCAATGGCCACAAGACATTGCCCAGCTTGGTCCCTGGCCTCAGACCAAACTTGTGCAATGCTTAAAAGAGAAAAAAAAACTCTGGGGACATTTAGGAGGGAGGACAGAGTTTCCCACAAGTACTGACACCCCTCATAATTCCCCACCGTCCCTTGCCAAGTGGGATTCCCCACCCCCTGTCCAGAGCAAGGCCTTTACGCCCATGGAAAAACAAACAAACAAACAAACAAAAAAAACAAAACAGCAGTGACGATAGGAGAAGCCAGGCATAAAACTTGATCATAGATTGATAACAACTGCGTTTTTAAAAAATTACTAAAATCTACTTATCTACCTACAAAGAAGTAAGCCAAAACATTGACAGTGATTATCTCTGAGTTGGGGTGGGGGGGAGTTCTGCTTTAAACTCCTTTTCTTTCACTATATCTCAAAAGAGTGCACGGGGGCTGTTCCGGTTTACTAATGCTGCAGTTATGCAAAATACCAGAAATGGTTTTCAGTTTCATTATCTGTGAAACAATTATTAAAATGCAGTGCTGTCCAACAGAACTTTCTGCAAAGGCAGAAATGTTCTGTATCTGCATTGTCCAAAATGAAAGCCACGTGTGACTCTCGAGCACTTAAGATGTGGCTCATGCGAACAAGCATACTTACTTTAATTTTAAATAGCCTCATTTGGCTAGTAGCTATTGTACTGGACAGCACAGTATAATGCGTTTTTTTTTGGAGGGATGGTGAGGATTGTTACAATGTCAGGTGAGTGTTACTATTGGGAAGATGGAAGGCAGTTCTCCATGCCCCCGCTCATCTTTTGAAAAGGGAAATCCTTTTAAAAAGAAACTCAACTGAGTATTGGGGCACAGAGAAAAAGCTTTGGTGAAACACATTAAACTCTTTCTTTAAAGAAGCCCAAAGTATCAAAATGCCAGGAGGACTCTCTCATAGGGCAAACAAGTTCAGGCTTAACCAGGATCTCAAACCCAAGGGCCCGCAGGGGCCGGACATGTGAGCAAAGAGGGCTAGGCAGGGCCAGTAGCAAACCACAGGGCTCTGCTATCTCCTCCATGCTACCACATGGGAAGGTGAGCCGGGCATTGCCAGATCTCATGATTTTTTTTCTGGGCTTTTATATAAATTCTGCCAATTTTTAAATGTTGGTAACTAATAGAAAAAAAAAAAAAAAATCAACAATTCTGTACTGAGCCAAATAAAATAAGTTTGTGGATCAATTTCAGCCTGGGGGGTGGAGTGTCAGTTACAACCTCTGATTTAAACCTCCCTCTGATGTGATTTGGATGGTATTCTTTTTTTTCCACCCCCCATCCCCAACAAAGCTCAGCAAATACCCGGTTACACCTCCCGGGGCTGCACAGTCCTGAGAGCGGACCCTTGGGTGTGCTGGTCAGTGCCGGCTGAGACCCTGACCCAGCCCCCACGCTGTTCCCTGCCCTCTCTCCCACCCTTGCCAGCATCTCTTCAGCCCCAAGACCCCTTCCCAGCCCAGCGAGCCCTCACGGCTGGACACCTCTGGAGGCAGCTCAGGGCTCTTTTTAAGCAAGTCTCCCTGGGCCTTGGGGCTGCTGCTGGCCGCCACTGCCCCTCCTGCCTGGATCTGCCTGAGCAAAGCTGTGGAAGGATTTGGGGGGAGAGTGGGGGCTGGACAGTCATCCGGGCCTGGCTCAGGAACTTGCGTCCAGTGGCCTGAACCCCTTTCCTAATTTGGGGAAAGTGGTATTCCTGGCTTAGGAATGACACAGAGAAAGAAAGTAGGGCTTTAGGAAGGAGGTTTCAGTGCTCCAGAAAGGGTGAAAAAGAAAAAAAGGGGAATCTCAAAATATGGTTGGGCTTGGCCTTAATTTGTGCTTCCCATACACACAGGCCTCAGAACGCTGGATTCCCGCTCACCAAATGTGTGTCCCGGGGTTAAACAAATTTGAGGAATTGTGTCATGTACCTCCCTCTTGGAGACTGAGTGTACATTTGTATCCTAAAAGCCCCAAGAACTCCTAGAATTAAAAAACAAAGTAACAACTCTAACTCACTCTTTCCCAAACTTATTTGACCTGGAACCCCTCTCTCCATAGCAACCTGTGGTTCAGGGATCCCTCTCTGGGGAATGCAGGTATTGGACAAGTGCGGGCTGCAGCCAAGCCACGCAGACCAGTGCAGCGGGAGAGGAGACCAGGGCTACAGACTAAAGCTTGCACTGAAGGTCTGGGACCTGTTCCAGGACCCTGCGAGAAGCATCTAGAGCAGGCCTGGGGGGAGAAGCGGCCCCCCACCCACCTCCCCACTAACTCATGTCACCAGCATTTAGAGCCACCAAACATTTATTAAATGTCTTGGTACATACCTTTTCCCCAAATTATTTCATTTCAGTTCCCTCTCTTTACAGGTAAGGAACCAAAGCTTGAGAGATGCAGGAACTTGCCCACAGCCACCCTGTGCTCTGCCCTCCAGTCCACACCATCTTCCCGGGTGTGGGGAGGCACAAGCGGTTCTCCTTTCCTCTGTGGGTTCCCAGACCCATCAAAGTCACAGGGCCAGAATTTAAAATTACAGCTGCCTGGGCTCAGCCCTAGAAATTCTGACTCAACAGGTCTTGGGTGGGGCCCGGGCATCTGTATTTTTAGGAAGCTCCCCAGGCGATTCTGAAAAGCAGCCAGGAAGGAGCCGCTTTAGCCACTACTCAAGTACCCCCGGGTTGGGGGCACGGGGGATCTAGTCCCATTTGAACCAACTGTTTTGTCATTCTGATTTCCCCAATATTAATAATGAGTGTCCCAAGTAAGGGCTGGGGTGTCATCTCCTATCTTCCTGTCTGCTCCAAACTGAGGGAAAGGGTCCAAGATGGGCTCATGATGGATGGGGGTGGGGACGCCAGCAGACAAAGGGCAAAGTTGCCAAGGCCCGGAACAATGGGCAGGGCATTTGGGCCTTCTGCAGGTCAGGTTTATGACGATGACAATGTTCCAGCCACAGCAAGTTCTCAGCTGGGCTGGGGAGGAGGGGTGGGGCAGGGTGGAGAGAAACTCTTGGCTGCAGCCCCGGGGTGCAGAGTGAGTGTGGGGTGAGGGCCTGTAGGAAGCGGGAATTGGGAGTGAACGCTGGCAGGGTGCCCTGGGCACGGCTTCCCTGTGGTTTCTGTCTTGTATCTCCAAGGGAGCGAGCTTTCTGTGTGTCTGGAGGGCTGTGGCAAGGCAACTGTCTAACCCAGGGCCTGATCTGTGTGTTTGCTGGGAGGGCGAGGGGTGTCCGGGGGTGGGGTGGGGGTGGGAACCACTGGACACAGCTGCTCTCCTCCCTTGGACCCTCTGACCCCCTTCCAACCTAACCCTCTGGTGGGGGTGGGGGAGCATCACGTTCTGTCCCCACCGCCACCCCCAATGGCACACATGGTCTCCCTCCCTCACCCCAGCATACACTCACCTTCTCGATGACCCCGACCACCCTGCAGCCCCTCAGCTGCTCCAGGGCAGAGCTCAGAGTGCGAATGGGCCGGAGCCTCAGGCTGCTGAAACCCTGAGGAGGGCGAGACAGGCCACACGCAGCCTCAGGACCCAGCGCCCCTCAGCCATGGCCTTCTCACCAAGCCGCGGGAGGGGGCCTCTGCCTGCTCGGAAAGCAACAGGGCCACACTGGGCAGGCCGGGTACAGGCATACCCCCCCATTCACAGGGACAGACGCTGGCAGGACAGAGAGGATGGCCTCAACCATCAGGAGAACCTACACTGGTCCAGGGTGGTCAGGCCTCAGCCCCCACCTAGCCCTCCCAGCTCTCCTCCAAGGCCCAAAGAGCTCTGGGAGCTTCAGAAGACCCCTCTCCAAAGCATTGACCAGGAAGCAGATGCTCCCGGGGTGGGGAAATAACCCGAAACATGCAGGGCTCAGGGAACATCAACAGGGCATGCGGGGGGAAAGCAGCCTACATGACACAACCACACATAGAGGCATATTTGGCATGTCCGTGCACACCTGTCGGCATGAAGAGGTGTGTGTGCATTTTCCATCCCCACTGAGCACCCGCAGAGTAGGAAGAACCATGTGGGGAGAGTATTTGTGCATCTGTGCATACATATATCCGGGCATGTGTGCATGTGTTTAGTCGTGTCTGCTCCCAATACTCACTGCAGGCCATTCACCACAAAAGCAGAACAAAAAGTGTACACCGAGGGTGTACACGCATGCATGTGTATGGAACTGTGTGTGTGGCTGTGTAGACGGGTAAGTGTATGCGTGTCAAACACTCTGCGATGAAGTGAGTCCAGCCTGGAGGATGATTTGGTGAGTATTTGGTAAACGAGTGAACCATGGAGGGTATGCGAGAGAAGGAGGACTGGAAGGAGAGGACAGAGGAGCCACTAGGGTACGCAGCAGTTTGACTCTGGCCCAGGCACCCCCCCCTGCAGCCCAGGATGGGAGGTACGGCATGCAGGGCGTCTCCCCTCAGAGCCCCCCTCCTCTCAGGCCTGGTGGGGGGGTCTCCTCACCGTGCCAGAGCTGGCCCCACTGCCCAGCGTCCTCTGCAGGTGGCAGTTGAAGATCTCCTCTGCCCGCCGCAGGTACTTGGTGATTTTCAGCTTTACAGCCTCACATCGCTCCTTGTTGGGGTCGACTGGGGGTGGAGGGGTGAGGGTCACCAAGGCCTGCCCCTGCCCCCCACCTCACCCTTGGAGGATGAGAGTTCTAACTCCCATAGCCTGCCCGCTGGCATCCACAGCCCAGAGTCTGACCCCAGATCTGTTCTTGGGTCCCTCTGGGGGGGTGGGGACGGGGGGCAGGAGAGAGGAAGGAAGAACGACGGCCAGGAGGTTGGGAATCACAGGACCATTCAGCTGACAGCACTTGGTTGCTGGCACCCACAACCTTGCCGTCCACCATCACACCCTGGGAAGGGACAGGGTGGGGATTTCCACATTCATCTCTCAGACCAGGGGACAGAAGCTCCCAGAGAGCACTGCTTCTCCAATCTCTGATACAGAGTGTGAAAAAGGCCAGGGGTAGAGGAGTCAGGATCAGAGGGCAAAGGAGTTCCAGGCTTTGAGGGGTCTCTTCAGCAGGAGGGTGGGTGGGTAGCAGGGCCCTGCCAGTTCCCACCCTAGCCTGGCCACCAATCCCCTTCAGGCTCTCAAAGCTGCCTCAGTACCAGCTTTTCTCTCAGGGACCCGGAAAGTTTGCTTTGCCCTGAACAGGCAGCCCCTCCTCTCACCTCTCACTTCCAGGTCTATAACCCCGTTACTAGGCCCCTCCTTGGGACCACACTCCTGCCAGAAGAGCCTTCACTTCTGGACAGTGCCTTTGCCTGCTTGGTCTAGCCTCAGTTTCTCTCTTTCCTCCTGTCACTTCCCCCTCATTGCTACTCCCATGGGGGGGGTGTGTGGCTGTAATTGCCCAATCATCAATTAGAATGCAAACCCCCTGGGGGCAGGAGCCCAGCCCAGCTGGAGGGACAGTCAAGTATCTGGTCAAGAGCACAGACTCTGGAGCCAAAATTGTTCAAACCCCAGCTTTGCTGGCTGACACCTGTGGAGCCTTGAGCAAGTGATTTAATTCTCCTATGCCTCAGTTTCCTGACTTGGAAAATGGGACTAAAAATAATTCCTATTTACTTGGAATTACATGCAACAGGCTCAAATGAGCTCATACAGGTAAAGCCCTCAGAACAGGGCCTGGCCCAGGGTGACTGTAGTAAGTGCTAGTGATTATTATTGGCCTTCAGGGGGGCCCTGCAGGCCCTGTTGAGTGTCTGGCTCACCCAGTGTGGATGGACAGACGGCAGGACGAGACCTGTCCCGGCCCCCTCCCACCAGGTCCCCCGTCCCTGTCCACAGCCGCACCATGTACTCCGCGGAGCAGCACGTCCACGCCGTTCTGGTAGTGGTTGAAGGCCGCCTCGTAGTCCTCGCTGACGTCGTGCTCCAGTGCCAGCCGGATCTGCGTAGCAGCGTCCACCAAGTAGTCGTGCTTGGTCGTGTCGGGCGTCTCCGGGGCCACCCGGTTTAGAATCTGCTCCAGGTAGACGTGCGCCTGGGCCCGTGGTCGTGAGCAGGGCTCAGGCTCCAGGCCGGGGCTGGGCGGGCACTCGCAGGCCACCAGGCTCATGGCTGCCCCGCGGCTGGGACCTGGAACAGGCAGGCGCCTTAACGGGGACCCGGCGGGGGCAACGCCCCTACCTGCATCCGGGTTTCCTCCACCGGATGAAAGCGCTGGGCGGATTAGAGCTAATGTGGGTAAGGTCCCTTCACTGGGGTAGATGCTTCCTACCTGTGTACATAAGAGAATAGTAAGGCTTGGGACACTCTGCCTCCACGGCCCCTTCCAGAGAGCAAAGCCGGTGTCCAGTGCACAGTCACATAAGGAGGCCCTGCTGTTGGAGGCTGAGGGAGGGGCCCGGAGCTCAAAGGCCATTCCTTGTTGTTCCCCCCTCCCTGGGTGAGCTCCCCTCCCTGCTCCTCATTTACCCTTTAGGGATCAGCTCAATGGCACCTCCCCACCGACAGAATGGACCGCCCCTGCTTTATTTTGTTCTCCTTTGTCCTGAGGTCATTGTGGTCAGTGCGTGAGGAACCCCCATTCCCACCCCCAGAGCCCGGCAGAATGCTGGGCATGAGCTGGGCCTTAAAGCCTTTTGGCAAATGAAATCACTGAGTGGCAGACCCGGTGCCACCCAGCGAGTCTCCACCAGCAGGATGGAGTTAGATCAGGGAGGGCAGGGCAGGCCCAGCCCCAGGGACCCCCCGCTCTGTGCCCTCGCCTTCCTCTCTGAGGAGGGCGGGAAACCATCTGGCCTCAGAGGTCCTGACAACAGCTCCTCCCTGAGCAGTGTGTGCCCCAGTGGTCAAAGATCAGTGGCTGCGGACAGGAAGCCCCTGCACCTTAGCTCTCTCAGGCTCCCCTGGGAAGGGGCAGGGACAGAACTCCCGACCCCAGGTCAGTTCTGTCTCCAGTGGAGAAAGGGAGAACAGGATGGAAGGTGGGGGAGGGGAAGCCGCATCTCCAGGGCACTGGGAGCTCCACCCCGACGAGGATGCGGAGCGAGAGAGGCCGCGCCCTCCCCACTGGGCCCGGCCAAGGGGGACGTGCAGCTCTGAGGCCTGAGTTCTGGGGTCGCCTTCCCGAGTCAGGGGCCACCTCACCCGGCCTGGCGGAGCCACATGGCCGCGCCTAGACACAGAAGGCGGTGCGTGCAGCCCTGGAGACCCAGGCGTGCCAGGTGCAAGTTCCCGCGGGAGCCCGATCAAGGAGAGCCGGGCTGGGGGTACTGAGGGGAGCGCATCCTCGTCAGGGGGAGACGATGGAGCAGGAGCCTGGCAAACACCGTACCTGCTCGAGGCTGGAGCTCCGTCTGCGCGCCGGAGAGACCTACCCCCGCCGCCACCGCCCCTTCGCCCCGCCGGCGACAGAGGACCAGCGGCTGCTTTCCGCCCTCTATCCAGGTGCAGGGTTCTAGCGGGTGCAACCTCGGCCATTGGCTGCAGATGAGCTCATTCTTCATCCGTTATAATAAACCACCAATCACCATCCTGCTCGGCTCCTGCCGGCCCTCACAGCCACAGCTTCCGCGCTGGGGGGCGGGCGCTGGGGGGCGGAGGGGGACGGAGGGGGACGGTGGGGGATGGAGGGGGGATGGAGGGGGGCAGGGGGATCAGCGGAGGGAGGAGGTAGAGGGGCTCATAGTCGATCAGGGATGGAGGATGGGCCAGCGGAGGAGAGGAGGAGGAAAAGGTGCTTCAAAATTCTAGGCCGGCTAAAGAGCACCGATGCCACTTCCAGGACTTTACTCATTCATTCACGTCATTCATTTATTCAACTACTTAATAATTAGGCATTGACAGTCTACTATGAAAGAGGAGCCAGATGCTGAGATAACAGCAGTGAACTAAGTCTCTGCTCACATCCTCGGGATTTAGTCTAGTGAGGCATACAGAGATTAAAATGGTTGATAATTTGTTTCAATTATGACACCAGTTGCATGTCAGACAGAGGAAGAAGCAGCACAGGGGGTCATGAGACCTACAACAAGAAGAAGGACCTAGTCTCAGGGGTTTGAAAACTTTCCTGTGGAAGTGATAGCTGAACCGAGCTACAAATTCAAGACCACGGACCTCACATGAACCCTTAACACTGACCAGGATCCTGCCAGCCATCCCTAGTTGGCTTGCTCTCCCTTCTCTAGATACATCCTGTTTCATACCTTTCTCCACTCTTGATTCCCACCACCTCCTCCCCCATTCACATGCTCAGCCAGAGACCTGCTTTCTCTTTCGTTTGAAAACATCGAGGCCCAGACTTGTACCCCATGGGCCATCTCCCCCACCGGCCGGCATCCGCACCCACACTCTGTCTCCATAGATGAAGTGTGCCCCACCAAAGGCCAACCTTCCAGCTGGGCATCAAACCCCTCCCTCCTCCTACTCAAGGACACCGCTCCAGCAGTTCTCCCCCCTCTCTCCTACATCATTAATTTTTTGCTCTTGCTGGATCATTCTCATTGGATACAAACATATGCTGTTTCTTCCATCTTAAAAACTAAACAAAACAAACCAAGAAATGCTCTTGGCCTCACTTTTCCCTCCACTTACCTACTTCTCCCTGTCCCCAAGATTTACAGCAAAGCTCCTTGAAAGAGACGTCCACACTTGCCGTCTCCTGTTTCTCTTCTCCCACTCTCTCTAGATCACGCTCTGATGAGGCTTTCTTTCTCAACATCCCTCTGAAACTGCTCTTTAACACGTTACCAACGACCTCCATGTTGCTAACCCCAATGGTCGTTTCTCGGTCCTCACCTTGCTTGACCTATCAGAAGTTACTGACACAGATGAACACAGCCTCGTCCTGGATACACTTTCTCCTCTAGTTTCTGAGACCCCACACTCTCTCAGTTGCCTCTTGCCTCACTGACCATCCCTACTCAGTCTCCTTTGGTGGCTCGTCCCTCTTTACTGACTTCTGAATGTTGGAGAATCCCAGGGCTCAGTCTTTGACATCCTCTTCCTTCCCTCTTGCCTTACTTTTCATGATGAGAGATCATACCTAGTCTCATGATTTTAAATATGATTCTTTTACTCTTAATTGATTGAAGAGGCAACTTGGATTCCAACTCTATCTCCTTATGCTCCCTCACGGGACATCCAAGGCCACCTTATCTTCAGATCCCAGAGGGACCCTGTGTTCTTCTCTTCTTAATCTCAGCAGTTGACTCCCCCTGCCTTATAACTCCAGTTCTTGTCTTTATCTCTCTGTTCTCCAAGGTTCAGTCTTTGGGCCCTGGTTCTTCTCTCACCATATGTTAAAGAAAGGCATTTTTTCCTCTTTAATCATTTTGTAAAGAGATTAAAAAATAAATTCTTATAATCAATTATTTCATGCAATTCAAAACTACTTTAAAGTGGAAACTAAGACATGTCTTCTGACCCACTCCCTGGAAGGAACCCCCCTGTGCCAGTTTTGATGTATTATGTACCCCAAAACATCATTATCTTTGATGCAATCTTGTGTGGGCCAACAAATTAGTGTTGATTAGATTTTGGAATCCTTGGGTGTTTCCATGGAGATGTGATTTAATCAACTGTGGACAAGACCTTTGGTTGGATAATTTCCATGGAGGTGTTGCCCCACCCATTCAGGGTGGGTCTGAATTAAATTACTGGAGCACTATATAAGCTCAGACAGAAGAAGCAAACTGGCTACAGCCAAGAGGGACACTTTGAGGAACACACCGGAACTGAGAGAGGAGCAACTTCAGCTTACAGAGACATTTTGGAGACGGCCTTTGAAAGCAGACTTTGCTCCAGAGAAGCTGAGAGAGGACAAACGCCCCAAGAGCAACCAAGAGTGACATTTTTGAGGAGCTGAAGCCTAGAGAGGGATGTCCTGGGAGAAAGACATTTTGATACCAGAACTTGGAGCAGATGCTGGCCACTTTCCTTCCCAGCTAACAGAGGTTTTCCAGACACCATTGGCCATTCTCCAGTGAAGGTACCCAATTGTTGATATGTTACCTTGGACACTTTATGGCCTTAAGACAGTAACTATGTAACCAAATAAACCCCCTTTTATAAAAGCCAAAAAAAAAAAAAAAAAAAAATATGATTCTTCTGTACAGAGATAAATTCTGTATTTATATCTCTTAGCCCTTATCTTTCTCCCAGACTTAAGTATTTAAATGCCTACTTGACAGTTTAATAAGACATCTCAAACTCAACAAGGGTAAAACTGAACTCTTAAAAGACCATCCACAGGATGAGAGAAAATATTTGCAAATCATATATCTGATAAGGGTCTAGTCTCCAGAATATATAAAGAATGCTGACAATTCAACAACAACAAAAATAACCTATTATTAAAAAATGAGCAATGTATTTGAATTGCTATTTCTCCAAGGAAGATATGCAATGGCCAGTAAGCACACAAAAAGATGCTCAATATCATTAGCCATTAGGAAAATACAAATCAAAACCACAGTGAGATACCACTTCATACCCAGTAAGATGACTATAAAAAAAAGATTGGGTCTGGAGAAACTGGAACCCTTGTACATTGCTGGTGGGAATATAAAACAGTTCCTCAAAATATGCAGTTATCATATGACCTAGAGATTCCACTCCTAGGTATGTAACCCAGAGAACTGAACACATGTGTTCACATGAAACTTGTAGAGAAATGTTCATAGTGCCATTCATAATAGCCAAAAGGTGGAAAGAACCCAAATTTCTATCAACTGATGAATGGATAAACACATCGTGGTTGTATTAGCTAGTGTTCTCTAGTGAAACAGAACCAACAAGAGATATCTGTAAATATAAGATTTTATAAAAGGGTGTCTCACACAACTGTGGGGATGCATGAGTCAAATTCCATAGGGCAGGCAGCAAACTGGCAACTCCAACGAAAGTGTGTGATGAACTCCTCAGGAGATGCTGGCTAGCCGAAGAAGTGGAGGTCCTCTCTCTCCCTTAAAAGTCTTCAACTGATTGGATTAAATACAGCTGACTGAATTCTCTCATTGCAGAAGACATGCCCTTTGTTGATATAATCAGTTACAGGTGCAGTCGATTGACTGATGATTTAATAACCCAGCCTTCTAGTTTATTAACCAGCCACAAATGTCCTTGCAGTAATGGTTGGTCCAGTGCTTGCTTGACCAGACACCTGGACACCATCACCTGGCCAAGTTGACACATAAACCTAACCATCACAGTGGTATATCCACTCAATGGTCATAAAAAGTAATGAACAAGTGATAAATGCTTCAAAATGAATGATCTTGAAAGCATTATGCTAAGTGAAAGAAGCCAGACTCAAAAGGTCACATATTGCACAATTCCATTTACATGAAATGTCCAGAATAGTCAAATCTATAGAAACAGAAAGTAGATGTCGGGAACTGCGGGGAGAGGGAAATGGGAAGTGACTACTAATGGTTGTGGGACTCCTTTTTGGGATAATAAAAATGTTTTGGAATTAGATAGTGGTGATGGTTGCACAACCTATAAATATGATAAAAACTATTGAATTGTACATTTTAAAAGATGAATTTTATGGTATGTGAATTACATTTCAACAGAAGATTTTATCATAATGAAAAAGAAAAACTAAACTCCTGTTCATCCCTCTAAAAACTTCTCCTCCTGAATCTTCTTCCAACTCTATCTTTCCTGTTGCTGAAGTAAAAAATTTTGGACTCATCCTTGACTCCTCTCATTTTCTTATATCCCTTATCCAATCCACTAGAATTTCTTAGTGGTTCTTCCTTCAAAATATATCCACAATCCAAGCACTTCTTATCACTCACTGTTACAACTCTTGTAGGAATATCTTCATCTTGTGCCTGCCTTACCACAGGAGATTCTTCCTGTCTCCCTGTTTCTATCCTTGCCACTCTAAGGGCGATTCTCAACACTGCATTGGGGGATCCTTTTAAAGCCCAAGTCAGATCCTGCGGCGTCGTAAGCTTCCCCTGCTTAAAACCCTGCAATGTCTCCCATCTCACTCCAATGAAAAGGATCACCCCTTCCATTCTTTCTCTGGCTCCTCTCTGACCAACTTCTCTTACTTGACTGCAGCCCCTGGGGCTTCCTCACTGCTCCTAGAACACACCAGACAGCTCCCTCCCAGGGCCTTTGTGACTGAAATAGTCTACATCTGGCTATCCATCTGGTAATCAGGGCTCTGCTTTCAGTCATTTCCCTAATGTCACTTTCTAGTGAGACCTACTCTGATTGGCTCCCTCCAGCAACACCTCCATCCTCACTCACCCCACTCTGCTTCTTTCCCATCAGTCTTAACACCTCCTAGCATACAATATAGTTTATTTATTTATTTCGATATGTTTATTTTCCTCTCTCCCCACAGTGTAAGATCCATATGGGCAAGGATGCTAGTCTGTTTTGTTCACTGCAATATGCAAAGTGCCTAGCATAGCACCTGGCACATATATTTTTGCTTAGTGAATGAATGAATGAATGAATGAATTCTGAAGAATGAGAAGGAAGGAATTAACAAAGCAAAGAGATCAGAGAGAGCAATGGAGGAGAATGTTTTGGGGTAGAGAGATGACATGGATAGCTGCATGACATGGATAACTTACAACTAAGGTAATAAGAAATTGAGGGAAAAAAAAGGATTAAAGATTGTAAAGGAAGAGACCAAACTGCCATTATTTGGGATGATGTGATTACCCATGTGGGAAAAACCAAAAGAAACAATTGGTGAGTGTATTAGTTAGGGCTCTCTAGGGAAACAGAATCAACAAGAGATATCTAAATAAAAGATTTTATAAAAGTGTCTCACCCAACTGTGGGGATGCACGACTCCAAATTCCATAGGGCAGGCAGCAAACTGGCAACTCCAGTGAAGTGTTTGATGAACTCCTCAGGCAACAAACTGGCAATTCCGATGAACTCCTCAGGAAACACTTCACTGGCTAGCTGAAGAAGAAGTGAAGTCCTCTGTCTCACTTAAAAGTCTTCAACGGATTGGATTAAATCCAGCTGATTGAATTCTTTTCATTGTGGAAGACACGCCCTTCGTTGAGGTAATCAGTCACAGCTGCAGCCAATTGACTGATGATTTAATAAACCAGCCTTCTGGTTTAGTAACCAGCCACAAATGTCCTTGGAATAGCTAGGCCAGTGCTTGAGAGATTAGACACCTGGGCACCATCACCTGGCTGAGTTGACTCATGAACCTAACTGTGCCCATTTGAATATATTGTATCCCCCAAACGCCATTATCTTTGATGTAATCTTGTGTGGGCAGACGTTATCAGTGTTGATTAGATTGTAATTCTTTGAGTGTTTCTTTGGAATGCACCCCATCCAGCTGTGGGTGATGACTCTGATTGGATAATTTCCATGGAGGTGTTGCTCTGCCCATTCGGGGTGGGTCTAAGTTGATCAGTGGAGCCATATAAATGAGCTGACATAACAGAAGGAACTCAGTGCAGCTGTGAGTGATGTTTTGAAGAGAAGCTACAGCCAAGAGGGACACTTTGAAGAAAGCACAGGAGCTGCAGATGAGAGACAGTTTGAAGACGGCTGTTGAAAGCAGACTCTTGCTCCAGAGAAGCCAAGAGAGGAACATTGAGAGAGGACAGAGATCCTAAGTGCAACTAAGAGTGACATTTTTGAGGAACTGCAGCCTAGAGAGGAACGTCCTGGGAGAAAGCCATTTTGAAACTAGAACATCACAGTGAGCTAGCCAAGTGGCTAGACACAAGGTCAATATTTACAAACCAACAGCTTTCCAACATATCAGCAATAACAATTTGAAATGTAATGATTTTTAAATCCCATCTACCCCAGAAACACAAACTATGAAATATTTGGGAATAAACTAATTAGGAATAATATATAAGACCTTCATAGGGAAAACAATAAAATTGTATTAAAGGACATAAAAAGACCCAACTAAATGGAGAGGTGTGTCATGTTCAAGAAATGGGAGTGTTCAAGAATGTGTCATGTCCAAAGATGTCAATTCTCCCCAAATTAATTTAAAACTTCAATGCAATCCCAATCAAAAAACCAAAAGGACTCGTCACAGTACCTGACAGGATACCTGTAAAAGTCATATATCCATTCATTCATTCAGCAAAAACTTACAGAAGACCTCTTATGGGTCTGGCCTTTCACTGGGCACTGGGGATACAGTGGTGAACAAAACAAAATTCCTTCTGTCAAGCTTTCATTCTAATGGAGAAAACGGAAAATAAATACTTAGACACATAGATGCACAATATCTCATGGATATATATACACACACATATATATATAAACAATAGCACCTTGAGAAAGAACAAGTGGTGAGGGTGAGAGCCTTCCCTGTCATATCTAGAGTCCTGTTATAAAGCTAGAGTATCTAAAACAGATGGCGCTGGTTGCAGGAAAGGGCAAATAGATAATAGGAACAGAACAGAGTCCAAAAAAAAACCAAAGCCATGTACTTAGAAGGGTCCAACATAAGATAAAGGAGGCATTTTAAATTAGTGGTGCAAGGATGGACTCTTCATGAGAGGTGCTGGGACAATTACTCATACCGTATACAAAAATAAATCCAAGTTTAAAATCATAAATTAAAGAAGAAGAAAAGAAACTCCAATTTTTAGAAGAAAATGTCAAAGAATAACACTATCTTCAGGTAGAAAGTGCACTTTAAACATCCTTCTGGAGGGTGGGAATATAAATTGGAGGGTAATTATGATCTATCAATTCCACTTCTAGGTGTTTAGTCTAGAAAAACACTTGCCTAGATTTATAAGGAAATATATAGTTATTCATTGCAGCATTGCTTGAAATATAAAAAAATTGGAAAAATTCCAAATGCTATAAATATGGAAATGACTTGAGATATGGTATATCTGTATGTTGAATTATTATTATTATACAGCATTTTAAAAGAATGAACCAGAATTAAATCTGTATGGATCAACATGCACAGATCTGAAAAGCATATTGTTGAGTAAAACAGCCAATTCCCAAATGCTACCTATAATATGATGTCATTTATAGTTTTAAAAATGCACACACAAAACAATGCTATATATGCTCTGTGAGTATAGATTTCGTAGTAATATCGCCATCTATTCAGCATTTACTCTGAGCATGACACTACCCTTCGCATTTTAATATGGAACATCTTATTTACTTCTTAAAACTACACTATTAGTTACTGTTCCAGTTTGCTAATGCTGCCATTATGCAAAATACCAGAAATGGATTGGCTTATATAAAGGGGGGTTATTTGGTAACAAATTTACAATCTGAAGGCCATGAAAATGTCCAAATTAAGGCATCAACATGAGTATACCTTCACTGAAGGAAGGCCAATGGCATCCAGAAAACCTCTATTAGCTGGGAAGGCATGTGGCTGGCATCTGCTGATCCTGGGTTGTGTTCCACTCCTCTCTCAGCTCCTGTGCATTCTTCAAAATGTTGTTCTTGGGGTGTTTTGTCCTCTCTTAGCTTCTCTGGAGCAAACACTGGGCTAGCATCTCCAAAGTGTCAGCAGAAGTCTGCTTTCAGTGGCCATCTCCAAAATGTTTCTGTCAGCTGGTCTCCAGAATGTCTCTCTAAGTTGCTCTTAGTTCCTTCTGTCTGTGCACTCTTTTATAGGACTCCAGTGATTCAATCAAGACCCAACCTAAATGGGTGAGACAACACCTCCACAGAAACAATCCAATCAAAGGTCTTGCCCACAATTGATTGAGTCACATCTCCATGGAAACACTCAATCAACAGGTTCCAACCTAATGAACACTGATACATCTGCCTCCACAAGATTACATTAAAGAATATGGCTTTTTCTGGGGGGGAAATAATACATACAAATCAGCACAGTTACTGTTATTAACTTTACAGATGATAAAACAGAGACTCAGAGAAGATAAGTAATTTATTTAAGTTTATACTTCCAGGAAGTGAAAGTACTAGGAATCAAACCCTAGCAGTTTGGCTCCAGAACCCAAGCTCTTGGACCAGCATGCTGACCACATTAAGCTCCTAACAGTGGATTTCTCCAGGGAGTAGAGGAAGGGACCTAGCCAGTGGGGAGGAGACAGGCAGTGATCAAATAGAAGTTTACAAGGCCTACATGTTCTACATTTTTAAAGAATAAGGTATCTCAATATGTTACTTGGATGTTAAAATTAAAGTTTTAAAATCATAAAAGAACTGCTGAAATCATATAATTATTTTTTTTTTTTTTGTAATATAGCGATTCATGCTACAAAGAAGTAGACAGTGCTTCATAAGCCTCTTGTAGTGGACCAGACCCAATCTGGTGGGGAGGGTGTCTGGAAGGCTTTCCTGAAGAAGTGTCCTTGGGCTGAGTTAAGGATGGTGCGTGTGTGTACGTGTTAGTTAACGAGGTTGAGGGGTCGGATGAGGGGAGGGAGGAAGGGATTTCCCAGCAGAGGAAACAACAGGAGCAAATGTTCTGAGGCAGCACAACAAATTCTAGGAACTGAGAAAAGACAAGTGTACTGGAGCTTCCAGTAAGAGGAGGTATGGCATGAAGTGAGGCTGGAGATGTAGGCAGGAGTCACACCTCATGGGGTTTTCTACGCCGAGCGAAGGACGGTGACTTTTATTCTAAGAGTAAAGAATGCTGCTGAGTAAGATGAATGCTGATCGGTGCCGTGGAAGACACTGGAGTGCCTTTAGCAAGGGCAGGTTATGGTAGTGGGTGGAAATGCCAAGAAAGAGTCCAAAAGTGTAGACAACTCTTTCAAAAGGTGTGGATCTGCAGCAGGCCAGGATAGGGAGACACCTGGAGGGAGAATGTGCAGTCGAGGGATGGGTTTGATTTTTGCTGTTGTTTTTATGATGGGAGAGACTTCTGCACACAAAGACATATCCACAAGGATTTTCATCACAGCATTGATGAAAAAAAAACCTAAATATCAAAGAATACATCAATTAATCATATTATGGGATATTCAAATGATGCAATGCAATCCAGTACTTAAAAATCATATTGTAGAAGAATATCTAATGCCGTGGGAAAATGTCTACAATATATTACGTTTAAAAAGCAAGATACAAAGTAATAAGTATATTATGTCTCATTTGGTATCCAAAATCAAGAATGTGTGACAGAGTGTCTTCTTCCCCTCTTCTTTCTTCCCTATCTTCATCTTCAGTGGGGTTGAGGGTGGGCTTTTGACAAAATACAACACAATAAAAATTATGCCTAGGAAAGTGATCCACTTTATCAAAAAGAGAAGTGTATTTGTGTTGTGCCCCTTCCGTGCAGGGACACATGAGGCTCCCCCTCGGTTACTCTCCCATCAGAGAGGGACACCAAGCAGAAGGGGCTTTTGGTCCCAGCCTCGGCCAACTTTGTACCAAAGCTGAAAAAAAAAATCCACATTGCACTTTGGAAGAATTTGTGATAGATTATGAAATAGATTTGGGGGGGGGGTGGTGTCAAAGAAGACTGAACCACTCAATATCTAAAATAAAAGGCTGAATACATTGCAAGGCACAATCTCTCTGAGCAAAACAGAGCTGATCCCACATCAGGCATTGGGGAGCAAGGAGGGCAGGGATGGGGGAACTGCAGAGGGTTTAGATACAGTTGATCCGTGATTGTAGAAGTATGGTCATTGAGGTGAGGCTGCTGCCGACTGTCTTCAGCACCACGTGGCTGTTACTGATTGAGTAACTTTCAGAAGAATGGTCACTGAAGCAAGTGGCCCGTGGTGCATCACACTGATCTAAAACTGGGTCTAAGGGTCACTTGTCATAGCCCCAGATCACACAGAGAAATCTAAGCATATAAGATGAAGGTCTCAGCCAAGCAGCCTATGTGTGGCCTTTTCTGCTAGAGCTAATCTCCACCAGCCAGGCTAGCTTCTAAAGAAGGAACCGGATCCTGGAGTCCCTGGATTTGAACTTGGGACTTGGCAAGAAGAGAGTCCCAGCCCCTCCTCAGCCTCCCCCACCTCTGGTGAGAAGTTGTATTTTCCACTTGGTCCTAGAGGACAGCTCCGGGCTGTGTCCTCCAGGACCCCACAGGCCTGGCCGTGAAGCACCCCTGGGATCACAAGGCCTCAGTTCAGATCCAGCTTCTGCCTCTCCCCCCCAGCAGCTGCACCCAGCTGTCAGTCCCATGGCCCTCGCAGGACGCTGGGGCTGAAATTCCTTGGGCAGATTTCTCACCCTCTCTGTCAAGTGAGAAGGCTTCACAGGCTGCAGGAGAGGACTAGGGCAGAGAGAGCTTTGAAAGGGATAAAGAGCTAACGGAGGGAAGGATATCACCATAACAGTCTGAACCTCAGACCCGCCGGGGGCATCGGGCGGTCACATGTCTGTAAACAACCAGCTCCGTCTGGGCTGTGTGAGCGCAGAGCATCCTGTTACCGCGCCGCCCGCCTGGTAACTCATGGGTGGCCTGGGCCTAGTGCTGGGTGGGTGAGGGGAGGGCGCTTAGAGGACAGAGAAGAAGAAGGGGCAACTTGGCACATGGGGTGGGCCGCGTCTCGGACTCCGAGCCCGACTGAGGATAGGGGCTGGGAGCCCCCTTGCCGAGGGGCTGATTCTCCAGAGGGGCTCAATGAGAGGTCACCCAGATAACACCCTCTCAGTGAGAGGAGCAGGCCATGGAAGGAAGCCGACAACCTCCCCCCACAGGCTGGCCTGCCTGGTGGTTTCCATGGTAACAAAGTCAGCTCAGGAACACGCCATCTTTTGGCCTGGAGCCCCCTGATCCCCGAGGTGGGCAGGGTCCCGGCCCTCCTCTGCCTCAGTCACCGCCAGTGTCAGGGGGAGTGGGGGCACTCCAGGCTTCCCTCAGGAAACGGAAGAGTCAGCTTTCTCTAGGGAAACAGCTGCTGGGCTCTGGTGCCGACAGCCAGCCATCTCTCCACACCAAGGCTCCATCCCGTCACCGCCCTGCCTGGAGTCTGGATTTCCCACCAGCGTCTGTGGAGGGGCCTGTTCTGTAGAACCACCCCGACCCACCTCACAGAGAGCCTGGCCGGCTTTTAGGGCTTGGAGTAGACCCCGTTCCCTTTCCCTCTCCCTGTCTTCTCTCCTCTGCTCTTCACCCTGAGGGGATGAGGAGACTGGGCTCTGGAGTTAGATCTGGATTCAATTCCACTTCCCTCATTCATAAGTAAATTAGAAACTGTGGCTCCCTTAACTGACATGGCTTTGAACAAATCTGGGCCTCAGTGTCATCGTTTGTAAAATGAAGAGGATGAAATAGATGGTTTGGAAATTTTCTTTCAGTCCTGAATTCCATAATCGTGTCACTCTCCTTTTACAAAGGTCAGTCCTCTCTCTCCTTCACAGAGCATCCCTAGCACAGCACCCAGGGCCCAGCCCACCTTCAAGCCTGGTCCATCACACTTGCGCTTCACACACCCTAAGCATCAGCCAAGCAGAGCCATCTGAAAATCCCTGTACAGCTATGGGTGTCCCCACCTCTGGGTCTTTGTTAATGAGTTGCCTCCTCATGGAAGGTCTTCCCAGCCATGTCCTGTGACCAAATCTTACCTGTTGCTCAAGTCACAGCTCAAATGCCACCAGCTGAGCACAGATGTCTCTGCTTTTCTCCAGGTGTAGGTCATTTCTCCTTTCTCGGATTTCTCTAAGAGCACTGCATCTACCTCCTTCTTGCCTTCTTTTACCTGTGTGTATTTGATTCCTTGATTAAATGTGAACTTCTTAAGGTCAGAGACCATGTCTTATTCATCTCTGTGTAGCCCCAATTAATCCAGACTCTGCCTAATGTCCCCTGAGTGAGCCTCTCTCAACAAACATTAGGGCTTTCACCATGCGGGAAGTGTAGCAGCATTTCTCAAAAGCCTTGTCTTCCCTTCCCAGATTGTTTTGTATCATCAGAGACTCTGCAACCAAATCCCTTCTCTAGCTCCAGCCCTGAGGCCTTTTGCTTCTTTCCCTCTCCCTGCTTGCCTTCTCTTTCTTAGTCCTTTAGTTAGATCAATTTAGCCTCTCCAGTTAAGACCTCTCTCCTGAATCTCTGTTTTTTGCGGAATAGAATTTTCTTTAGCAAGTGTGGAAAGTGGGAAGACAGCGCATTCTAATATATTTTTCCCCATCGCACATGTCTCCTACAAAGTGCCTGGTTTTAGCTAACCCCAAAAATGCTCATAAATGAATGAACGATCAGGGTAACCAGCCCATATGCATCACTGAGACCAAGCAATCTACTTCTCTCTATCCCCAGCACTGTTCCTAGATCAAGCCACCCCAAATTGCTTGCCTGAATTTGCCACAGTCTCCTAAGTGATACGTATTTATACCATCATACTTTTGCGCCTCTAGAGGCCATTCACCCTGCAGGCAGAATGATCTTTCAATTATGTGCAAAAGGTTGTTTCACTCTCCTGCTTGAAACCCTCCAATGGTTTTCTTTCATATTATAACAAAAGCCAAACTCCTTTCCTGAGTTGCAAAGCTCTTCATGGCCTGCCCTCCCCAACCCCACCTCTAACATCACACCTCATATCCTTTCTTCGCTTGCCCATCATGCTCCAGCCGCACTGGGATTCCTTCTGGGCCTTGCATCAGCTGTGTCCTCTGTTTGGAGGGCTCTTACCTCTGCTCTCACCCCTATGACTGACTCCCTGTCCTCCAAACTTCACCATCAATGTCACCTCCACAGAGAGGCCTTCCATGATCTCCTAGTTTAGAGTACCTTCCCCCAAATACTATCTCATCCCCTTGCCTTATTTTCTGTTCTGTTTGCCTATTGCTGAGTAACAAACTGCCCCCAAACAGCTGATTATTATACCTGTATAATTCTGTGGGTTATGAAATCAAGCCAGGCACAGTGGATGAGGTGACTTTAATGCTAAAACAGCTAGGGGCTGGCTGAGCATCTCTCTCTCCCTTTCCACCTCTCTCTAGGGCTGGCTTGGGCTTCCTTCCAGCATGGCTGCCTCAGGGTCGTTGCCTTCTTACATGGCAGCTCAGGGTTCCCAGAGACCAAGGTAGAAGCTGCCAATTCTCTTGAAGGCTAGGCTTGGAGCCATCATAGGGTACCTTCTGCTATACAATATTGATCAAAGCAGATTTGGCTCAAAGGGAGAGAAAATAGACCTCACCTTCTGAGGGGAGGAGAATCAAAGAATTCAAAGCCATCTTCATATATCAAAACCACTGTTGGACATGTCCTTATTAATTTATTTGTTATTATGTAACATATGTAACTGGCTTATTGAACAATCAGTGGGACACAGATAGGAACTGGTACTTCTCTCCATCATTGCTTTTAGATGAACTATGCTGATTCTCCTTTCTGGTCGCTTCACTGCAGCTTGGGCAGATTTCCTCATGCTCCTGTCACTTTCATTTATTGAAGGTCTAGTCTCATCTATGTTGGTCCACCCAGTTTAGGATTAACCCCTTTCCCTCCCCATCGCATGGCCTGGATTTGGGCCAAGGTTGTGGGCAGGGGCATGTTCTGCCTTTGTACCCCTCCTCCCTTCCCTCTCCCCAGTCCCTTCCTCTTCTTTTACATGGGGTGGGGAAGGAGAGATTGGGTGAAAGTCCCTCTCTGCTGTGACCACATCTGCTTTGTGGTGAAAGCACCTTGCGTGATGGACATGATGGAGATCCAGAAGCCAACTCTCCTGTGGGCACCCTGCAGGACCAACTGCAGCACCATTCTCTGATGTGAGAGATCCTCTCCTGCTCTGTATCTGACACCCCAACTCAGCTTCTTACCCAACCCTACACCCCACAACCCATGGGATCTCCTGCAGGCCTCCCTCTTGGGAGAGCATGGGCCTCACAGCTTGCGGCCATTTCCTTCTACCATGTCCATGTGACCCATGGGAAACTCCTGATAGATGTCTGCAAGCTATCCCAGCTCTCTGTGCTGCTTTCACTCTACAATTCCCCACCTCCCTCCTCCAGCTCCCCATGCAGATAGCTCCTGGGCTAATCTGAATGACAAATCCAGCAACAGGGAGAGGAAGGGAAGGGATCCATCTACCTAGGACTCCAGCAAACACATCTCCCTCTCTCCCTCCCCCCTTCCTGGTTCTGCTTATGGAGACTGAGGAAGGGGTGCTGGGGTGATGTTGGATGTAGCAGAATTGCTTTTGCCACCTCTTAATAAATCCTGTAGACAGATGTGTCTGGCCCCCAATGGTTTCTTCTGCTTTTTTTTTTTTTTTAGGATGTAGGGTACTCAAGACCCCTTTTTCCTTAGTTCTAGGTCCAATCACCAATTCGAGCATCAGGAAAGACCCACCCAACATCCTGTACAGCACAATTCTGGTCTGACCCGCCACTCAAGTGTGATATCCATGAGAGCAGGGGCTTTGTGTGTTGTCTTCTCCATGGAACCCTAGTGCCGAGGACAGTGTCTGGGTGATGCTCCACAAATACATGATGAATGCATGAAAAGGGTGTTTTAGGGCCTAACTTATCCGAATGGGCTGTCCATATGGTCAAATGGGCCAGTCAGCTCTTTTCCTACCCATCCAGCTGCGAGGCCCTGGCCATGGGTGGGGATTTTTGCTTCTAGCTTCTGGAAGCTCCCCTGGTCTCTGACTAGCTCTCTGCAGGGGTCACTGACCTGGGTGGGGAGGCTGAACTCCATCTGGGTGACCCAGTGGAGCCGAGAGCCTGGGAGATGCTGCAGTGGCTGGGCCAGGGTAGGCTGCTCTTTTCAGCTCTCAGTCGATGAAAGACGATGGCTCCCAGCTCAGAGCAGCTGCAGCCAGAATGGAGGAGCAGGAGAGAAAGTGTGCTTCTTCTGTGAAGCGCGTGTCCCCTGGGGCTGACCCCTGTGATCCACCCTCTGTGCTGACCAGCCAGAAGCACATTCTGACCAGGGCGTCCCCCAGGGGACTCCAGGCCTCGGTGAAGAGGTCACCAAGGCAGCTGCCTCTGCAAGGCCACCCCACCCATTGGATGTCCACAGCTTCCCTCCACTGCCCAAGGCTGGCCTCTGTCCCCCGAGGTCCCGGGGGGGCTTGTCCTGAGCATCCTCAAATGAGGCAGTGGGGCAGAGGAGAGGATTGGGACTCCCCACCCCACAACACATGCTGTATAAAAAGACACACCCCAAGGGGGTCAGAGGTAGTTGCGAGTATGCTAGTAAATAGTTTGGACCAAAAAAAAAAGACTAGAATATTTTTGTTGTTGTTCCATCCCAAGGCCTTAAGGAGGAAAAAAGAAGAAGATGAGAGGTAAAAGGGGTGAAGAAACGGAGCAGCCCCAGCAGACTGGAGGTACTGCAGTTCAGTCATAGGGACCAGGTCTGGAATTCTCCCCTGAGGGTCAGAGGAGTCTGGGGGCCGCCACTCAATCAGGGTGCAGAAGGCTGGGTGTGGGGCAGCCTGGGGAGGAGGGAAACGGGACTGTGCTCTTGAATTTGATGGTTTTCATGGGTGGCTGGGGCCAGGCTCCAACCTCAGCTTGGAGGCTATGACTTCCTCTTGAGAGCTCCTCATTAGGGGAGGGGTGGACCCCAGGATGTGCCTAAAGTAGCTGGGATGGTGTGGGAGCAGGCCTTGGGGTAGCCCATATAGGACCATCCAAGGCCACTGAGCCTCGAGCCCTTGGCCCCAGCAGGACCTGAGCCTGTCAAGGCCAGAGGGGCTGTCCAGCCAAACCTGTCCCGTTAGAGAAGAAAACCTGAGGCAGAGGGAAGGTCAATGTCACTCGGTGAATGAAGGGAGAGGCTCAGGCCTCTGACTCAAGTTCAGGGCTCTTTTGACTCTATCAGGTCTTGGGAAGCTACTTCTCCTGTCCGGGCCTCAGTTTCCTCAGTTGTCAAAAGGAGGGAGGAAGGAGGAAGCTGACGTGTTGCCGCACGTGGTGGCGTGCTTCCTCACAACCCCCATTTTTTCAGAGAAGGAAACTGAGGCTCAGAAAAGTCATTGTGCTCTTTCCATTCCCCCCATGAAGCTTTTATCTGTCCTGCCTCCATTTTCTGTTGTTGCCCGCTGCCCCAGCAGACACATGCCCCTGGATAAGCTGTTTCCGGACTAGAATACTTTATTCAAGAGAATCTGGCTGGCAGTCAGATGGCCCCGCAGGGGCAGCTTGTGCAGGGCACTGGGGCCTTGGGGAACCTGCCCCCCTTGCTGTACACCATCGGGCTGGATACTCAGGGCATCTCCCTGGTGGCTTTGTCCCCATTGGCTGGGCTGCCCCTTGTCCGGCCCAGGGCCCACGCGCTGCCAATGTCCCCATGAGGGGCAGGATGGTGGTGCTGGGCTGGAAAGAACAATGTCCCATCACAAGCAGGTGGCAAGATGCGAGGAGAGACCCTGTGGGGACAAGGAGTGCAGAGGTCCCCAGGCAACCGCTGTTCTCCCAGAGCTGAACATTCTGATCTCCAGGGTGTTGGGCTGCTGCCAGGAAGAGGAGGAAGTGGCCAGACCACCTCCAGCCGCTGCCTGCTTTCCTCCCCCCTCGCCTTGGCCAGGAGCCCCCAAAGCAAGGGCTGCTTGTTCGTGCAGAGCCAAGAGCCCAAGAACAGACGTTTGGGTCCCCTCCTTCCCCCTCCAGCTCCCTGGAGACTCCCAGAGCCTCTGGAGCCTGGCTTTCTTCTCACAAGCCCACGTGTCTTGTTTCTTCCCAAGCTGAAGAACTCACAGGTCTGTGGCCGCCTTCCTTCCTTCTCTCACGGTCTGTTTAAGGCACTAAATTCCTGAGGATCCTGTCCCTCCCTGCCCCTCATCTAGGAGGGGTTGAGTCATTCAGCAGGGATGCGATCGCTAATAAATAGAGGGCAGGTGCCAGCAGGGAGGTAACTGAGAGTGACGGCAATAAATACACGAGCCAGGTGGGGTCTCTCCTCCGAGGGGCTGGCTACCTCCGGGGAACAGCATTGCCACACCTGCCAGAGATCAAACACAGACGGGGGTATCAGCACACTGCAGAGGGTGGGGTCCCCTCATGTGGGACAGGGATGGACCCAGGGAGTGTGGGGAGGATGCAGCAAACCTGGCTATCTGCTTGCACCGAGGCCAATCAGAAGCTAGGAGCTAGCCTTCACCAAGCACTTACCCAGGACCCAGCCCTGCGCTAAGGGCTGTCTCGTTTCCCTTTAACAGCATGCCACGAGGAAACTGAGCTCAGAGAGGTTAAGAAACTTTCCCAAGGCCACACAGCTAGTCAGTGGCAGAGCCAGAATTAGAACCCAGTCTGGCTCTTTGACATAATGCCTCTGGCTACTCCAAGACAGCAGTCTTCAAACGGGGTCCATGTGCCCCTGGATGTATGCAAAGATTGGTGAAGGGGGACATGGCTATTGATGATTTTATTTTTATTTTTTTAAATGCAATAGCTGTTTTTTTTCTTTACTTTATTAAAAACTTGAAAAAAAACCCAATTCAAACAACACAAAACAAAGGATTAAGAAAAACAGATAACCTAAAATAACTGTATTGCTTCCAACATGTCCCTACCATACACTAAGAAAATTAACAAACCCTAACAAAACAAAGGAATAAGAAAAACAAATAACCTTATTGATGGTTTTAAAGAAATCAATTTGCAGTCTCCGTAGGTATGTGGTCTTAAAATTATTCGTGTGAGAAAGTGCCTGCCTCAGGTCTTCTCTCCACCAGCCCTTCCACAGTTTCCCTCCTCCCTTTAGAAGGAAAGGAATGCCTCTCGCCAGTTCCAAGTCCTGCTACCATGCTTTGCCCCAAGGTGAAAATACTTGGGGACACTAAACAAAAGAACAATTTGAGACATTGGCTAGTTGTCAAGAAAGGAAATATGGCAAATGATGGGTAACCAGCCCATTGGCAAGTCAGGCAATTTCCACGTCTTTGCTTTCAGCAAAATGGCAGAACAACTTACCCCATTTTTCAGCTAATGTATCATTAAAAATAATTTCTGTTAGCAGATCACCATGAGATTTTTGGCAAAATAATCTGGAAAATTTTAAGTAGATGAGTGATATTGATAAAACAAAACTCCTCCCAGCCTCATTTACTTTATGTGAACAATTTTTCTCAAACTTTTCATCTACTATTAATGCTCAATCCTAAGTAACATTTCATAATGGAGACATTAGCTGATTGAAAAGAGGTAGCTGCATCCACCTCACTGAGGTGCATTCCCAGTAAGATTTACTTTTTCTATTTTTAACATTTATTAAAATATGATGTATTTGTGCTGTTTTGATCAATTGGAGCTACTAATAATTGGAGCCATTTTAACTTGGAGCTTTATGTTCACAGGAAATATAAAATAATTCAAATTTATATACCATTTTTGTGGCAGCGATAATGAAAGACCTTTGAGCATTAAAAAATATATTACATCAGGCTGAAATTCTGTCGGGAAAGTGAAATGGAAATACAAGCTCAAGAAGGGAAAGAAGCAATATAAATATGCAACTAGTAAAAAAAGGTTATTAATGTGATTTTTTTAATTATTGTTGCTGTTAATTTTTTTGTTTTTTATTTTATTATTTTTTAAAAATTATTTTTTTTTAATTTTTTAAAAAATGGATGATAGCGAGTACTAAATTCGTATGGCATATAGATTCCATAGGGTACATGTGAAGAGTTATGTAATAGCTTTATATTAAAATATTAATATTTATAATATGCCAGAAATTACATCCTTTGCAACTATTTACAATTATGATGAAAGAGGTCAATGTCAACTTTAAAATGAGGAAGGGAGCACAGGGTTTTGCGAAATCCTTTTAGGAGATTCCCGGATAAACCGTTTGAAGACTGCTGTCCTGGGACACGGAGCCGATGGAGGCTGCCCGGCCTGGCTTGACTTCTGCTCTGACTTCTTTATTAGCTCCTTCCTCCCATCGATGCTTGGGTCAGGGTGCTGGGGTGGGAGAGTGGGGTGTGGGGTGTGTCTCAGTTCTCGGAGGGGCAGGGCTGTGAGGTGTTCGGGGCTTGCATCAGCTCCACTCCCAGAGCTTGAAATGATTTCTTGATGCCTTGGAGCTGGGAGGAGGCTTGCGCCCCGAAGGTGAACCAGCGTTGTGAGTGAATTACTGTGCAATTGAAATATTTTATTTTTAGTATTTGCCACCACAGATTTGGGATTTCCCTTCTCTAGTGCTTCTCTCCCAGCCACGCTCAGGCCTGGGAATCCAGCCTGCTGCTCCCAGGTGTGTAGCATTGAGCAGGTAGCATTGAGAAGGGGAGAGGAAGTAGGGACCCCTCAAGTATCCCCTGGGCACAGAAATCCTGGCCTGGGAGCCGTAGGGGAGTGCACCTCCCCCAAGGCCACTAGGAAGTAGCCCTAGAGAACCTTCGGCTGCTTGAGTTGTCATCACCAGAACATCAGCCCCACGACAGCAGGAATTCTGTTTTGTTCACTGATGTGCCTGGTCCACAGGAGGTGCTCGGTAAATGTGTGTGGAGTGACTGAATGTTTGGAGGACCTTCCGCCTCATTCTACACAGAGAAAAACTAGGCTCAACAAGGGAAATCACTTGCTCAAGGCCGCAAAGAGACTTAGGGCTAAGCCAGGACAAAAGCCACGGTCCCCTGATGCTTCCTAATGCCCTAAGACCTCTAGGATGCGCAGCTCCCTGTTCTGGCCCGTATGGCTGCCCTGCGCCCTCCCCGGCCACTGGCCCCTGCTGGCAGGTCATGGGATCCCTCTGGCCCGGCCTTCTTGCCATTCCTGGGCCCCCCCACTCCTGAGCACTCACGGGTCTTTGGGTCTCTGCTTCTCTTGCTTCTTCTTCTCCCTGCCCTTGGGCCGCCTCCTGCAATAAGCCAAAAGTGTCAGGGACCCCATGCTAGGCCTGGGGCTGGCAGGCCAGAGAACAGCCCCGAGCCCCAGCCAGGCCACTTACCTTTCTGGCTTTATCTTCTCCCACAGAGGCCTGGGAAGACAGAGAGAGAAGGGGGCAGAGGAGAGGCAGGAAAGCGGTAAGTGGGGGGCTCCCAGCCACCCCTTCCCCTGTCCTCAGAAACCTGAGTCCTGGCCCTGCATTTGGCACTGGGGACACTAGAGGGTAGCATGGAGCTAGAGAGGGAGAGATGGCCTCCAGCTCCCACTCTAGGCACTGGTGACCCCACCAAGGGAGGGGCCGAATTCCAACCCCTTCACACTCCTCAGCCTCTTGGCATCAAATCTGGGGACTTCTGAATCTACTCTCTGCTGCTCCACTAGGCCTTTTTCTGTTCAGTTCCTGTCCTTGCTCCTCCTGCCTTGACTTCCAGGCGGCATTCTGGGAATTTCCTCAAGGACGGTAAATGATGGGCAAGGCCAGGGACGAGGGGCTGGTGGCTGCCAGCACAGTCCCTGCCCCAGCCCCTTCCCTGGGGGGTGTGCAGTGCTGCAGGCAACAGCAGCGAGATGGGTACGGGGTGGGGGTGAGGGCAGGTGAGCACAAGCCTCCCACCCCCCACTCCCCAGTCGCCCGGCACAGCCTGGCTCTACCTCCCAGGGCTGTGGCTGTTGGCCCAGAAGAGAGAAGAAAGGTGTCCCTGCTGCCAAGCCTGTTGAAAAGGGGCAGGGCCTCAGTCTTCCCTGAGAAGAGTGGGTGGAGGCGTGGGGTAGCATAGTTAAGAGTCAGCTTTGGGATCAGAGAATGCTGTCCTAGGGCAGCTGCCCCCCTAGCGAACAAGGGCAGGGTCCCAGGGCTGCTCGGGGCTATCTTTGTCATGCCTCTGCCGTCTTGGGAAAGTCAGAGACACTCTTGGAGCCTTGGTCTCCTTTTCTGCCTGCCCCAAGGGTGGCTGTGAGGGCAAAGGTAACACAGGAGGCAAAAGGTCACCACCTAGCGCTGAGCCTGAGAGGGTTCATTGCTAGCTCTTGTTATATGGTACACTGGGGAGGGCCTAGAGCCTGGACTCATGTCCAAAAGGGGCAGCCAGATCCTGGACCCTGGGCAAGGTCAAGCCCAGGGCAGTGATGGGGCTCTTAGAGAAGGTGGTAATGGCCAGGAGAAGTAGCATGAAGAAGGGCAGGCTTAGGGGTCAGACAGGCTGGGGTTCAAATCCCTCCTCCTATACTCATGAGCTGTGGAAAATCACATATCCCCACCAAGCCTGTTTCCTTATCTTTAACGTTTGGGGGAGGGGTGGGCAGCAATAGTACCTACCTCCCAGGGAGGGTATGAGAGCTGGGACCTTGCCCGCCTTGCCCACCACTGTATCCCGAGCATCTAGGACAGTGCCTGGAGTCCAGTAGGCACTCAACAAATATTTGTTGAATAAATGAGAAAGCCCATTAAAATGCCTTGTGAGGGGCTAGCTAGCCCTCCCCTGACTGCCTGCCCAGGAGGGGTCCCCGGTGGTCAGGAGCAACATCTCAGCTCCTTTCTCTCTTCTCTGAACCTGACTGGCAGTGCCAGGTCTGCTGCTCTCGGTAACTAATGCTCAAAGTGCCCCGGGCACAGACAGCAAGGCCAGGGCTGGTCAGAGCCTCCGTGGGGCAGGGACATGGGCTGCAACTCTAAAGAAACCACAGTGCCTCCTTCTGCCCCTCTCTCCCATCTTTCTGCTCCTCAGCCCAGGTTGCCCCCTCCTGTGGGCATGCAGCCTGGTCCAGGACCAAGTTCAGACTTGCAGGGCCTTTGCCTCCTGGTGCCTCTCCCAGGGGCCTGAAGCAGCCGCCTCGCACCTTGGGGGAGCTGGAAGGACATGCCCCCAGCCCCTGTAAGTCTGGGAGGGTCCCAGGCTTTCTCCTCCCCTGTGGCATCTTGGCGGCTGTACTCTAGCTGCTGGGACCACCTCCTCAAGGAAGCCCAGCTGGGTTGGGGGCACAAAATGAAAGGCAGCTGCCGCCGGATGCCTTGGAGTGGGTCCCTGGTTTCCCTGGTCTCCCTTAGCCAGGAAGGAAGTGTGACCTGGAGCAGGGATGGGCACGAGAGCCTCCACCTAGGGCACCCTGGGATCCACCATCATGGAGGCCGCCAGGTGACTGGGGCCCGTCCCCGAGCCTGCTGTGTGGACCTACCTGCACTCACAGCGTATGTGCTGGGAGAAGCCCAGCTCCACGAAGGAGGGCTGCTCCCCAAGGCGGATCTTCAGGATCTGCGGGAAGAGGAAGGTTGGATGCCTGGATTGGGGGTTTGCAACAGCCCCTCTCCTTGCTTCCTCCTTGGGAGCGCTGTAGGGGTCGGGGTGGGGCAGAGAACCAGACCCCATTTTCGTCTGCCTTCGGCCCACATGAAAGAAATCCTCTAAACCTCAACTTCCTCCTCTGTAAAATGGGCATAACTCCTGCCTTAAAGGATGAAATGCGGAAACCCCTGTGAAGCACCTGGCACTGTTCACTGCACCATTGCACTGTGTGGCGCAAAGCTCACTGAGAGGGCACCAAACGCTCCCTCCCACTGTAAACAAGGACTTCTTTAATATGAGCAGATTTCTTTTCCAGTCTTAGCTAGAGCATTTTCAAATATCTGGATCTTGGGGTAGGACTAAGCCAGAGCCTGAAAAAAATGGGTGGGGTGGAGGTGAGGGGCCTCGGGCAGGAGTATCCCTCTCCTGGGCAGGCTCGGAGCAGGGCTGGTGGGCTGCAGGGCAAGCCAGGGTGGGAGCAGGAAGCTGTCCCTACCTGCATGGTGACATTGACAATCTCTGTGGGCACACACTGCAGACCCTCGTCACCACAGCAGCCGGTGCAGCGCAGCAGGGGGACACAGGATGGGCTGAACAAGAACTCCGTCTCACTGGGGTACTCGGACGTGATATCCACCAGCCTCTCCAGCGGCCGGCAGTAGCTGCGGCCCCATACCTCCTGGAAGGGCACCACTGCGAGAAGGCACAGAGGTGTCAGGCCAGGAGGGGCCTGCTCCAAGAAGCCCCAGATGCAGCTCCTGAGCCCCTGCAGGGCCCTTAAGGGCCAGCCCACACTCCCTCCTCCAGGAAGCCCCCATGCCAGTCTGAGGTCCCCCTCCTCCAGGAAGCCCCCATGCCAGTCTGAGGCCCCCATCACTGAACTCCTGAGGAGACCCCTCTGGGACACGGTCGCTGAGCCCTTCGCACACCTGCTGGACGGAAATTCCAGCAGTGCAGAATTTCCCAGAGTTCCCAGCTCTCTGCTCCATTCTCAACTCAGGCACCCACATTCTGCATTGGCGCCCTTGGAGCTTCGGCAGGTGTGGAGCTTTCCGGATCTTTCTTTCTCAGGTCCTACTTGGTGCTTCCTTAGTCTTTGGGAACTTGGAGAAACCAGGCCAGTCCCCGAGAGAAGGTTGACCTTCCCCCAGCAAAGCCCTTCCATGGCTCCCCCATGGCCCATCCCACCGAGGGCCAACTCCTCTGCCTGGCAGCCAAGATCTCCCCAACGATGACCCTGTCCCCACCCCCATCAGGCTGACCAGCCCTTGTGCTGGGCCAGGGTAGCACCATCTCCATTCCCACCTTGAGGATTTTGCTCACCTTATCTCAGTCATTGGTGGCTCTGATCTATACAACCAGGGACTGAGGCTGGATAAACATGGACTAAGTAATTGCTGATTGATTAGGTGATAGCTCACTGAGGACCCCATGATGTCCTGGTGCTCATGGAGGGGATCTTCTAGAGGCTGATCTAGAATCTCTCAAAAGGCACTGCCCCTTCAGAGGCATAAAAGTCCAGCCAGAGCCAGGAAAACTGGCTTCTAGTTTTGGCCCTACACTGGTCATGTGACCTTAGAGAGGTCACTTAATCTTTCTGGGCATACTGCTTTCTTCAGCTGGGGAAAAAGAAGGCTGGAAAGAGATGGTGGCCAAGGTCCCTTTGGCTCCCATGGACGGCCTGTGATTCCGTGCGTGTGACCCAGGCCAGCCTCAATACCGTAGGCAGAGAAATGTCTCTGGCTCTGGGTCATCCTGGCCCACACCTGACAGACAGCTAGGTCACCTGGGGCCTTGCAGCCTCAGCCACGGAGCAACAGACGGCCTTCCTAGCAGCCCTTCACTTACTTCCGTGACCTTCCTAGGAGGCAGAACGGGCAAAGTCCATTCTCCTTAGCCTACAAGGATGTGAGCTCAGGGTAACCTCAGAGGAAAAATAAACTCCAGCCTTAGCAGAGGCCCTCAGGAAAGGCTAAAACCTGGTGGAAAATACCTGAGAGGAGGTGTGTCCACGTGGAGCTGGCCAAGGCAACCACAGAGGTGATAAACCACCCTTAGCTGGGTGCCTGCCTCTCCATTTTGTCAGCTCGGCTGGGCCAGGGGCTGGGAGGGGGCCCAGAGGTCTCCCCGACTCCACCTTTCCAGGCCACTGCTACACACCCTTGGATCTAAGGGGAAACATGGCCTCCCTCCCCAAAGGCAGCTCTGCAGCCCAGGGGAGGGCTTTGCAATGTGGGCTCAAAGAAGCACCTCTCTCATCAACTCCATGAGCTGCATGTTTAGTCCAAAACTTCATGAGCCATGAGCATTTAATTGCCTCCTTGGAAAATGCGGTAACAGCAAAGGTCTAACCAGCTGCCAAAGCGCCATAGAAGACTCAGGCCGCTGCCCTGGGACCAGCCATCAGGGAGGGGACGGCAGCAGGGAAGGGGCACCCAGCCCCCTACCATCCTGCCACAGACTCCCACCCAGCCGGGCTGTTGGGGCCATGGCCAGGCTCAGCAGAGCCAGCTGAGCCTTGGCAACAGAAGGGATTTCCTTTTCTCACCCCCACACCACTGCGTCAACAGGACCCAGGCTCCAGAACCCTGAAATCCTGAAATCCGCCTCTTCCCGGGCCACATGGCCAGGCAGTGTATGTGTGTGTGGGGGGGGAGGGCTGAAGGGCGATGGGCTGGGGCCTGCTTCACCTGGCAGCCACTGGGAAAGAGGGCGACTCGTCCCTGGAGGCCCCTGCCTGGGGGTGTGGGAGAAAGAGGGGGCTGGGCAAGGGGCCTGGCTGGGGGAGCTGCTCAGCCTCTCCTGAAAGCACTTCCTCTGGCCCCGGACCTGCTCCAACAGTGGGGACAGGCGAGAGCAGAGGGAGGCTGTGCCCCGGGAGGCACCTGCCCAGGGCTGGCCGTTCCCCAAGGGCCACTCCCAGGGCCAGAGGGGGCCCTCAGCCCTCTCCCATCTGGCCCCAGTCGCCTGCCACCCGGGAGGGAGGATCCCCAAGAAGCGAAACGTTTAATCCTGAGAGCAAGCTGCTGGGGAAGGCTGCCAGGGAGAAGCTGCCTGGCCACTGGCCACCTGCCCAAGACCAGCAGGTGTCCTCCCCAGGTCACTGGTAGGGTACACAGCAAGCCTGCCACAAGGGACACCCTGCTTATGCCAGCTCAGCCACTGGGCCACTAGTTGCCTGGTGCCACGCACCCCTGCTCTGCCGCAGACACTGGGGAGCATCTGAGACTTCAGGCAACACCTCCACCCCCCACCTCAGGCCTCTCTGAGCCTCAGGTGCTTCATCTATAAAACGTGGGAGAATACTAATGCCTTCCGAGTCACCAACCTTGTGGTCAGGAGTAAGTGCCCAAAATTATTACCGTGAATAGTAAACATCAACATTCACGCCTGGAGAACTTTCCTCAACACAGACCAGGCCAGTCTCTTTCTCTGGAGTTAGCAGAGGGGATGGCATTTTCAGATTTTGATAGATCGGGTCCAAAGCTCATTGTCTTTCCCTTGACCACAATACGGGCTCCCCAATTGATCGGGATAAGGAGTGAGCTGGCCTAATGAATCTATACTTGCAAGTCTCCGTATCCCGTCCCTGGAAGATAGACACCTGTGTTTCCTCCGTGGAGTCACAGAACCTATCATCTTTACAAAAAGCAGGAACCTTAGATAGCATGTAGTCTAATGCTCCCATTATATAGATGAGGAAACTGAGGCTCAGGCTTTTTCTTGGTAGCTGTTGTCTGAATTACACTAAAAGCATCAGAAAGGACATGGAGTGTTGTTGGTGGAGGGTCCCTTTCCAGATCCCAGAGAGCATGCTATCATGCCAGTTCCAAAGGGCACCCTGGGGTGGGTGTGGGTCAGTGAAGTCAAGGGTGGCTACTGCCCCCACACACCAGGGTGGCCAAGGGGCCTGGGACTCAGGTGGTGGAGCACGGCCGGGCCCAGGAGACGCTGGTTGTCAGGCAGGCAGGTGGTGGGCAGGCAGGCGGCCGGCAGAGGGTGTTCCCAGCTCCCAGACGTCTACCACGCGTGTGCGTGTGCACGTCCCTACAGGCCCCCACTCCCACGGCACCATGGGAAGCCTCAGCAGTGATGCGTGGCCACTTTGCACGTCTCAGAGAGGCAGGGAGGGAGGAGCAGGGCAGGGGGACTGGCATGGGCCTCCTGCCTTCTGCATGTATGTCTCTTTGGCAAACATCTCTTTGCCCTTTGAAGATTCCCTCTTGATGTAACTGGGTGGGAAATGGAGAGGCCAGGGAGGGCACGACTCCTGTTCTGTTTGTTTGTAATCAATGGAGAGGCCTGACCAGATCCCTGCAGCTCAGCCAGGACCGGGCTCCTGGGAAGGTCTTCTCATCCCTCCTTTGGACTGCCTGCCCTTGCATCCAGCTCCCAGACCCCCTGTCTGGCCCCTGGCACTCCCTGCCCACCCTACCCTCCAAGGCCCCATCTGTCCACCTTATATCATGCTGGAGAAGGGGCTCTGAGCCAGCTAGTGGGACCCCAGCCCTGTGCTCTGTGTGCTGGATGACCCTGACCCAGGAGATCACCTAGTCCAGGCTTCTTGGTCACAATGGGGGATCTTTCAGGCCCTGCTAACTTCATCAGCTAGGATGTCTAGCTTGTAGACTGTCCCCAACTTATCAGCATGCATCCACCCCTTATGTCAATCCCTTCCCATCCTCTGCACCCCAGCCCAACTAGCTTACCTTCTACCTCTGATGAGCTGTTCCGAGCAGACGAGACCCGGTGCTGTAGACAGAAAGGTACAGAGATGAGAGAGACCCCCTTGCGACTCTGAGCTCTGCCCCTGGACCCCCTTCCCACCCGCTCCACACACTCTCTCTCTCTCTCTGCCCTGTCTCAGATCTGCCTCTTTCTAGATGCAACTTACCCTGGATGAGTCCCACACCTCTCTGGCTTCAGTTTCCTCATTTGGAAAAGAGCAGGAGATTGGAGGCTTTTGGATGCCCTTTACCTTCTGGGTCCCAAAGATCTTGCAATCCTGTTGGGTCTCCCTTCCATCCAGCCCCCAGCCCAGCCCTGCTGGCCATATACAGCCTGCCTTGGCTGGGTGCCAGAGCCCAGGGGGAGACCATCAGCTGGTGGGAGCCAAAGGGCTGAAGCGGGTGTTGTCATGGGTTGATATTGCCCGTAACGTTACCCTTCTGGCCGGCCCTACCAGGTAGGCAGTGGCAGAGCTCCTGGGCACCTGGGGGGGCTGCCCAGCCCACCCAGCTCCTGGGCTGGGGCCGGGGACTCCCAGGGCAGCAGGACAGCACAGTGGAAAGGGAGCTTATTGGCTTTGTCAGGATTTTACTGCCCAAGCTGGCTCCCAGCCAGACTCACCCGGCTCCTGGGAAAAGGGCCCTGCTCACTTCCCCATGCCCCGTACTCAAGACCTCCGACCACCCACCCAGGAGAGAGAGCACAGCCAGACCTCTTGTCTCCTCCTAGCCCACCCGGGAGTCCTCGGCTCAGCCCTGAGCCCTGGAGAGAGCGGGGCCCAGGTTCCCCACTACCCACCTCTTCATCTGCTCCCCCTCCGCCTGCGAACCCCCATGCCAGGCCAGGTCAGAGGTCCTGGGGGTGCCTGGCTGGTCATGGGGACTCGACCCTGACCACAAGGCCAGGGACTAGCCTGGGATTAGTAGACAGATGCTTTTAGCAAAGCCACCAGTGCTCTGGGAGCCAGACAGGAAACCTCCCTCCCTTCCCTGTGGCCTCCCCCCAGCCCAGCCTGAGGTCTCCTCCCAGAGGACGCAGGTCCAGCCCGGCTCCTGGACTGTGTTTAGACATCCTTGGGGCTGCTGTTCCCAAGAGTGGGTCTGATTTCAGAGCCCCCAGTGTAGAGAGCTGGCGGTGGGAAGCTCAGGGGAATCAGGCTTGGGGTGGGAGGCAGTTCTCACCTGGGGGTGCACAGCAGACAGCACCAGCCCAACGAGGAGCTGCAGGAAGCAAGTGATCAGCTTCATGGCAGGCATCTTCTCAGACGTCCCGATCCAGCCGGCTCCAAGAGAAAACCACCATGCTCAACCCCTGGGGGAGCAGCAGGCACAGGCGGAGGGGACTGAGAAGAGCTGAATGGGAGACTGGAGGCCCCCCTCACTGCTGCCTCAGGGCCTCGGCCGGTGGCCTGAGCATCCTCCGGGAGCCCTGGGGAGTCAGGAGCCCGCAGGTGAAGCTGTGGCTGGGGAACCCAATGGGGAGCCGCGCGGAGGGACGGGGCGGTGTGGGGCAGCCGGGCCCCGGAGGAGGCTCCGCCGGGCGTGCAGGGCAGTCTCAGGTCCGCTCGTGGCTGGGCAGAGGTCTGAGGATGCAGTTTCCTGCTCACACAGCAGCTCCCTTCTGGGACTGAAGCTTGTTCGCGGCTGGGTTTCAGGGCTGGGAATCGGGGCGGGGCGGGCGCGGAGCCCCGCCCACTCGGAGTAGGCGACAGGCCGCCACCCGGATCCCAGGGAGTCCCAGGGCGCGGCCGAGCCCCGGGGCGGAGCCGGGCGACTGCAGCTCGAACCCCGCCTCCGGCGACCCCGGAGTGCTTGGAAGGGGCGCTTCAGACCGAGATCCTAAGACTTCCCCATCGCCCCGGAGCCTAGCCCGCAGCCGCCCCCCTGGGGGCCACTTGGAGCCTGGCGCCGGGGGCCAGGGGAGAGGGGCCTCGGCCCCGCTCGGGCTCTTCTGGACCAGCCACCTTGGAGGGGATCCAGGTGAGGAGCCCAGTGGCTGGGAACAAGGCTAAATTCATGAGACTTTAGCCGCCCTGCGAGAAACAGCCTTCCCCTCCACCCCTAGGGAGGCAGCAACTTGCACTGGCCTTTCTTCAGAGTGGCATTACCTCATCCCCTCAATCTTTGGGATTGAAAGGATCTGTAACCCCATTTTATAGATGAAGGCACCGAGGTTCCGAGTGCCTTGCCTGAATGTGTTGTACATACATATGCACTCTCGAGAAGTGTATATGTGCATGTGTCTGTGTGTGTCCAAGGAACCGGCAGAGATGAAAGCTGAGCCACACGTCTCCAGATTGGTCTCTCTTCCCAATAGGCTGCCCTCCTGGCGGCCGGGCACTTAGACAGCAGGGCAGCCCAGCTGTGGACGGCCTGCCGGAAACACCTTGGGGCACCCGGCTGGGGGTCTGGCTCTAGTTTCCTCCTTGGGCAGCCGTCCACCCAGGCCCTCCCTGCCAGGCCCACACGTGTGCTGGTGAGAGGCCTGGTGTGATATTAGAGGAAATTCTGAAACGTGGCAGGGGCCTGCAGACATGAGTCTGTGTGTGTATGTGCAAGTGTGTGCATTTATATGTGACTGTGAAGATCCCTATGGTCTGTGTGTTCGAGTCTCTGTGTGGTCTGAGTGACAGCGTGTGTCCCCTGTATGTCCACATGTTGCTCTGTGTGTGCATCTGTTCTCTTGCCAGCTCTGTAAGCTTGTGTGATTGTGTGTGTGCATGTGTGTGTCCCTGCTGCATCTCAGGGTATGTTGGGCAGTGTGTCTGAATGTGTATTTCAGTGGGAATGTGAGTTTGTATACCTGTCTGTGACTCTGCATTTGTGTGTTTTCTCTGGACAGGCTTCTGTGTGTGATTGTGCATCTCTGTGTGCATTTATGTGTGCCCTTCAGGATCCTCAAACCCCCCCATCTCCCACTGCCTTACCACCCTCCATGCCCAGCTCCCTGGCTCCAGGAACCTGGCAGCGTTTGGGATCACGCATTGGCCTGGGCCTGGAGGCAGCTGGTGACTGCAGAGGAGAGGGGATACCTGGGAGGTGGCCCCTCCAGCTCACATTCCAGCCAGGAGCAGGGAGGCCAGGGCAGCCCAGCTCTGACCCCCATGACCTCTGCGTCCGCTGCCTGCCCACCCACGTGGGGGCTGCCAGAGACGCTGCCTCGCTCCCTGGCCGGCCCCAAGCCTGAGCCGGAGGTCCAGGAGCTAAGGCCAGTCACCGGCTAGCTAGGCGGGCCTGCAAAGAACATTCTGACAGGCTCCAACATGCTGGGGCGCTTGGGGCAAACGGATTCCTTCCAAGAGCCCAGAGTTGTGGTGGAGAGTACATGAGGGTAAGTAGGTGCGTGTTTGTGAATCTCTGGATCATACATCCTTGTCATAACATGTTTGTTGTATATACACATGTTTATGTGTGTCCTTAGTTTTTATTTGGATTTGTATATGTGGGCATGGGGGTGTATTGTGCATGACTGAGTGTGTATTGAAGTATTTGTATTGTATATTCTTCTCTATACCTGAATATTTTGAATGTATGTAGCTGGGCATATTTGCCTATAACTGTAAACTGTATATATGGGGGTATGTATGGTATGTGTGTTTGTGTTTGTATTCTTTCTTTCTTTCTCCCTCCCTTCCTTCCTCCCTCCCTTTCTCTTTCTCTTTCTTTCTTTTAATGCATATTGCTTGTACTCTCTTATGCCCCAGGTTCTGGATGTGGTGTGGAGGATCCCAGGAAGTTTACCTTCATGTGTGTGTGTGTGTGTGTGTGTGTGTTTGTGTTGGGGTGGGGGTGCAGGTGGCTGGGAATGCCACAGCTCGCTTTCTGCAATCTGGAGTGAGCTCATTGCCTTGGGGAATGTCTGTGGCTCCTCCAGGCTGTGCCTTAGTCTTTTGTCAGTCAACTGGAGACCATCTCCTTCTGAACCCTGCTTCCTGGGCAGTGAGATGAATTAGCTAGGGTAGGCTGGGTGGCAGAAACAAATGAGACTCCAAAATTTTGACAAATTACCCTGATAGAAGTTTATTCTTGCTCACATAAAGTCCAGGGCAGATGTGCTGGTGGCCCTGCTCCCCTGCATTGTGGCTCCATTACTGGCTAGCTTCTCTGAGCCCTGGTTTCCTCATCTGTCAAATGGAAGTAATGATAGTACTTATCTCCTAGCGTTGTGAGAGGACTGATAAAGCATTTGGCGTACAAGAAATGGTAACCGTTGGGCATGATTTCTAATTCAGCGTTTCATTCCTATTACGAGAAATAAAAACACTCTAGTTAGAGAGAGTCCTTGCCACCGTGAACACGAGATGATAGAAGAACAAGAATTGAATCCTTCTGCCAATTGCAAAGGAGCAAGAATCAAAGGGATTTGTTCTATCTCTCTCTCACACACACAGAGTCATTCTCACCATCACCATCCAGGTGAACAGTCCTCAATTGCCATTGAGGCCTTCTAAGTAGATCTAGATGCTAAGGGGATGACAGGATCAGTGCCCACTATTCAACGCTTAACTGTTTATCACTGATATTATCTGCTGTTGTTTCAGAGAGCTAACATTTACTGAGCCTCTATTATGAGATGAGCAATTTGCCTGGTGCTTTAAACGCTTCAACTTACTGAATTCTCACAATGACCCCATAAGGTAGGTTTTAATTATTCCCATTTCGAAGATGAGAAAAGTAAGGACCAGAGCTGGGGGATCAAGCCTAGGTGTTTCTCCAAGGCCCTTTCCGTGGACCGTGAGCCCTAGCTCCCAATCCAACTGCAAGTAAATTGAAGCCAGGGCCAGTGGCTGGAGCCTTTTCTGGGTCTTCATCTGTCTAGACAAACTGAATGGTCAGTGTGTGGGAGGAAGAACCCAGATCCCAGGTCTGAAGCCGACCCTCTGGTGGGGAGTTGGGCAATATAGATCAACAAGCCACCAGGCACGGACCCCGAGCAGCCTTCAGGTCAGCCCCTGGCTGTGAGGCCACCCACAAACACATGGCTCCCACACCTTGGATTAGTCATGGTCTTTGTCCCAAAGCACCTGCTCCAGCCCTTCCCAATTCCCTGGTTTTTGGCTTCCTGACTCATTTTCCCCTTTCACCCTGGCCTTTCATTGTCCTGACCTTCTGAACTATTTCCCAACCCTGACCTCTGGAGAGGCATCTCCTTCTGCCCCTGCCCCTGAGCCCAGACCTGGGTATGGCCTAAGGTGGGGGAGAAGTACAGTGGCCGAGGGCTAAAATCTCCCCCATCCTGGCTGGAAGGCAGAGCAACAGAGGACAGTTTGGGGCTTTTTACCTTATAGTCTGGCATGCTTTGTAGCCAGTGGCTACCCAAAGCCACCAGCAAGAAGCAGCTTTGGGTGGCCTTCTCTGCCTTCCATCTCCTGGGCTGAGATTTCCTGTGGACCCACTCCAGCCTCAACCCCGAGCTCTGGCTCCCTCTCTCCAGGCAGGATCCGGTGGTCTCCCCGGCCACCCACAGTGGGCAAGATGTCCTTCACCCAGGTTCCCACAGTACCTCAATCCATCGCCCCCCCCCATTGTAGCACCTGCTTCTCGGTGTCATAATTGCCGAGTTGCTTGTCTGTCTTCCCACAAAGACTGTAAGATCTAAGAGGGCAGAGACTGTATCCCCCTCTGCTTGCTCAGTGCCTGGCACATGGCAGGTGCTTACTTGATATTGGTTGAGTTGGGCTAACCCTCAGAGCACTTGCCCCTCTTCCCATTGAGAAATCATCCCAAGTCTGCCCATTTTTCTCAAATGTCCCTCAGTCTTCAGAGATCACCCTCTTAGCCCCCATTCTGAATACCTTTCAACTTGGGTGGGCCTCGCTGGTGGGGGTGAGTGTGGGAGAACAACCTCCCATTACTGTGTAATCACACCCTGGTCTGGTCGCCGCAGCTCAACCAGCACCCAAGGGACAAGGCTCGTGCTTCAGGCCAGAGACCAGAGCCTAGTGGGAGGCCTGGGGTGGGGCCGAGCTGGCAAGTGACTAGGGGAAGAGCCTAGGGGTGACCAAGTGGTTCCCAGAGGTGGACAACAAGATGGCGTCTGCATGAGAGCTAGGAATAAGTGGAGCCAGGCAAGGTGTCGCAGCATTGTCCCAACACTTTGGGATGATATATCATCCCCAAAGGGTTAGAAACCTGTACTTTGGGAGCTTGGCAGCTAGGGCTGGGTTTTTCATGTTTTCTGTAATTATTTCCTTTTTGTTCTCCCTTAGTATTTAGTGAAGTCCTTTGTGAAAATGCCAGCTGGTTTCAGCTGTGCTAGGAGGAATGACAAAGGGGAACTCTGTGCATGCTTGACCCTTTGCTTTAACGGAGGGGCCTCTCTTAGTGGCGGCGGCGAAGTTAAGGGACCACCACCAAAGGAAAGCCGGCCTTCCTGAGGAGCATTCCTTCCAGGCTCTTCCACACCCCAGCCTTGACAGCCAAGGCTTTATTGAAACCAGGGGGCTGGAGAGCCGGCCAGTCACAGCTGCATTTGGTTGGATCCCAGTGGTGTCCGGAGTCTCGTGAAATCCAGAGGCCTGGCTCCTGCTGGGCTCTGGCTACCCAACAGGGGGACAATCCCACCCCAGCTGGGCCTGCTTGGCAAGCTGCTGTCGAGAGATGACACCTGCGAGCCAGAGCCTGTAGCCGCCTCTCCTTCCTGCCCTCACAACTCAGGACGCTCTCCACACCTCGGTCCCCGGCCGCCTGCTGCCCACCAGGAGTGGACATTCAGCTGGTCCCTTCCCACTGCCCGGGACCCCCCACCCCCTTACTTCCTGTGACTGCGGTGACTGCACACACCCCCTCCTGACCCCTCCTCACTGCGTCTCTCAGCTGCTGTGGTGAGAGGGGCCGGGGGAGAGCTCCCTCCTCAGGAACAATCACCCCATTCTCTGCTGTGTAAGCGATACACGAGGAGAGGAAGCCATTTGTAACTAATCCGCGGTGATGTGGAACGGGGCCCTCTGAGAACCCGGGAGCCTGCCGATCGTCGCTCGGGGCTGTCTGCCTCTGTGCGACAGCTGGGTGGCTCTGCCCCTCATCTCCGGACGGCGGCCCCCACCCCCCACCCCACGCTCTGCTGGGGAAGCAGACTCTCCCCATCACCTTCAAGGGAGTCCTATTGTTCCCACGTTTCAGATAAGGGAGGGAAGGAACCTTCAGGTCCCACAGCCAGCAAGTAGAAGACGGGGAGGGATGGACGGGACCGGCAGAGGCTGCACCAGGAGCCAGCGACGGGCAGGGACGAACAGCCTGCCCTTCACTAGCCGTGTGACCCTGGGCAAGTCTGTTCACCTTTCTAAGCCTATCTCAGAGGCTGGTTGTGTGGTGTACATGAGACAGTAGGAGTGGATCACAGAGCACAGTCCCTGGCACGTTGTAAGTACCTGTTAGCTTCACCTTCTAGGACTGTTTCCCAGTAGGGGGCGGGAGACTGGGACCCCCACTGCGGCTCTCCCGGCAGACCCCACTGTGCATCTCCAGGCAGGGAAGCTCCCTCCCTCCCTTCCCCCTTGGGAAGGCACCCAAGTCCAGCTGGAAGATCTGTGGTGGGCCCTAGGGCCAGGGCCTGAGGGCTCTTGGGGAAGAGGCTTTAGTGCCCCAGCCACATCTCCAGGAGGCAGTGTGACAAAAGTCTTTGGCAGCCCCCCTATGCCAACCACCACCAAAAGGGAAAAAGAGAGAACACCTGCCTTCTGGGAGGGACTGGAGGACTTTCCTGAGCAATTGCAGGAGGGGGTTGAGGAAGCAGCAGCCAAAAGACCCCTGCCCACCCTTCGCCCCCAGGACACTATGCCCAGAGACTGCAGAGTGTGGGGAGGCAACTGGTCTGGCCCCAAAGGCTGTCACTCGGTGCCCTGGAGCTGGCAGTGGGGCGAAGAGCCTGGAGTATCTGCTTGGCGGGAGACACAGCGCTCACCTTGATCCCGAGAGAAACTGGGAGGTGGCAATGGACTTTGGTTCTTGTCAGGAATGACTTCATCTCTGCTATGGATTGGGAGGTCAGTGGAGACAGCATAGACTAAACATCTCATCACTGGAATGGTGTGGGTCTGAGTGAGGATCTCTGCAAGGGCCTGTATCTGTTCCATTTTAATGTCATCCCTCGGAGTGTCAGCCCCTGAACAACTCGTCATCCGTGTTTCGGAGAAGGGGGCTGGCGGCAGGCTCTGAGTTGGCCCCTGATGCAAAGAGTGCAGTTGGAGGGGTGGGAGAGGAGAAGGGGAAGGAACCTGTCTTCTGTGGGTCCTTCATTCATTCTGGCCCACTCAGTGCCAGGCCCTGGGTTTGTTGCTGAGGACACCAAGATGACAACGATGGCCCTTGTGCCAGTTTGAATGTATTATATCCCCCAAACGCCATTATCTTTGATGTAATCTTGTGTGGGCAGACCTATCAGTGTTAATTAGATTGCAATTCTTTGAGTGTTTCCATGGAGATGCGCCCCACCCAACTGTGGGTGATGACTCCGATTGGATAATTCCCATGGAGGTGTTGGCCCGCCCTTTCAGGGTGGGTCTGAATTAAATTTCTGGAGCACTATATATGCTCAGACAGAAGGAGCAAGCTGCTACAGCCAAGAGGGACACTTTGAAGAACACATTGGAACTCAGAGAGGAGTTTCAGTTTACAGAGACATTTTGGAGACGGCCTTTAAAAGCAGAATTTTGCTCCGGAGAAGCTAAGAGGGGACAAACCCCAAGAGCAACTAAGAGTGACATTTTTGAGGAGCCTAGAGAGGAACGTCCTGGGAGAAAGCCATTTTGAAAGCAGAACTTGGAACAGATGCTGGCCACATGCCTTCCCAGCTAACAGAGGTTTTTCTGGACGCTATTGGCCATCCTCCAGTGAAGGTACCTGACTGTTGATGCATTACTTTGGACACTTTATGGCCTTAAGACTGTAACTGTGTAACCAAATAAACCCCCTTTTATAAAAGCCAATCCATTTCTGGTGTTTTGCATTCCGGCAGCATTAGCAAACTAGAACAGCCCCCAAGGAGCTTCCAGTCCAGCAGGAAAGGCTTAATTAACGTTGTCTCAAACAATACCAGGTCTGTGCAAAACCAAACCCCCAAGAGTCCCTCTGACGCAGACTCATGGTGGTGCACAGGTGAGCAGCTCGGAGCCTTCCAGGTGGCCTGTCCTCTCAGTGGCCCTGGAGACTTCTAGGAAGGTCCACGGAGGGGGCAGGAAAGGGGTCAAGAAAGACTTCACACGGGGAAGGCAGTGCTTGTGCATCAATAAAACATATAAAAAGCATTTTAGGCAAGGGGAGCAGCTTGACGGGGTATGAGTGATTTGAGGAACATCAAGGAAGCTCGTGGGGCTGGCCCGTGGGCACTGTGGGTTGGGGGCAGAGCCTGGAGACGAGGCTGGGAGGGAAGATGGCGGTTGGATGGTGAAGAGCTTTGAAAGCCATGTTGAGAGTTTCTTGTTTATTCCAAGGGCTCTGGGGAGCCATCTCAGGTTCTTGAGCAGGGGAGTGATATGGCCATATGTGAATTTTATAGAAACAACTGTGGGCAGGTAGAGGATTTGGCTTGGAGGTGGGAAGACCACATCTATAGTTACGGCAGAGATGAGAGTGACCTGAACTGGGACAGTGGCTGTGGGTGGAGATGGTAGGGGACCCAATGCCACCCAGTTAAAAGAGTTCATTTCCCAGACTCCTCTGGGACTGGCTGTGGCCAGGTGACTAAGTTCTGGCCAGTTCCTGCCCTTACCCCTTAGGACCACTTAGAGTTTTGGGTGCAAGTGAGCACATTGGATTTGACCTCTTAAAGGGAGGACTATGTCTTACTTCTTTCCTATACACCAGAGTTTTGCCTGGAACTCAAGTGTGATGGTAGGAGCACTTACAGTCATTTTGAACCATGAGGATGTTTTGGAAAGAAATTGAATCCCCGAAAACTTTGTGGAGTCACTCTACCAGCCCTGGCCTGCTTACATCCAGAATTATTTTGCTTGAGGGGGAAATAAAGTTCTATCTTGTTTAAACCACCACTATTTTTGGCATTTTCTGTTAACACACACACTGTTCCACATTTTGCCTTGTGAAGGTGAGAAAATGAGTTCCACATTAGTTTCATAGAAAAAAGGCTGCATTCTTCCATGGCTTATCCTGAGGAGTGAGTCATATCACTGTTTCCTGGGAAGAACTGGGGCTCTCCCATCCCCTCCCTGTTTGAATCAGGAGTGGGGAGGCCTCTGTTAAGGTTGCAGATGTTACAGCTCACTTGAGCTGAAGCAGCCTCTCTGGCCACATCCCTCTCTCCCCAGCTCTCATCTTCCCCCCAGAGAGCACAGGAAGGAAACTGTGTTGGGGGCAAAAGATGCAGAGAGGTGCCAGATTGGTTCCTCTTATGGTTGGATTCCCAGGGGTGGAGGAGACAGAAAGTCTAGCACAGCCTTCAGCAGACAGACAGTGGACCTCCAGCGGGCCCCTCAGGCCCCAGACTCTTCTATAAGGCAAAGAACACTTGGCTGCCTTTGTAAAGATCTTCCTCTCTTCTGTCTCCCTCTCCCCTCATCTCAGAGAATTCTATAGCCCAGGAGGCCCTAAGGGGCAGGATTAGCTCCTGGGAGTAAGGGGTGGGGTGGGAGTGAGGTGGAATTGGTTGGAAGCTGATATCTGCAATTTTGATCTCTAACTTCCCAGCTCTAGCTTCAGGTGAGAAGAGCTTTGGGGAGTCCAGTCCTCCCAGATCGTAATCAAACGCTCCAGATGACATCATGTGTCTTGAGTCACTTCCGTGTCTGACTTCTACGAACCTGGAGTTCCTGGAACCCACATTCCCTAGCACTTGCTATGTGTCAGGCCTCACGGATACATTTGTGATCACCTTCATCCCCACAATAACAGCCCTGTGTGGCCGGCATCATCAGCTCCATTTTACCAATGAGAGTAGTGAGGCCCAGAGAGGTTAAGTAACTTGCCTCGGGTCACCCAGCCAGTAAGTGACAGAGCTGGAATTTGAACCCTAGTCATGCAACTGCAAAGACCGTGCTTTTTGTTCTAGACAGAGCTGGGGAGCCCCAGAAGCTGAGGACAGTTCGCAAGTCACCCCAGACATAGATCAGACTGTGAGGGAGGGGCCAGGGCCTCAGTACTCTCCCTTTCTAGCCCTCCTCCCCTTCCTGCCATCTCATGCTGCCACCCACAGCCACCCCACCTCTCCCTCCAGCCTCATTTTCACCCTGGTTGTCTGCACCAGAGATGTTTGAGTGACACTGGCTTTATGATTCAACAAATACTAATATTAATAATCCTTCATATAAGTTTGTTGATTTCAAACCCCATTCACATACCTGTGTGCTGAAAGCACCCCGTGAGGTAGTCAGATGAGGAGACAGGCTCAGAGAGGTTAAGGAATTTGTCTAGGGTCACACAGCCGGTAAGGATAGTGGTCAGGACCAGGAAGTCTCCTGGCAGGGAGCCTGTCCTCTAACCTCAGGTCTCAGCACTTGTAATTGGCACCTACCCTGGGCCAGGCCCTGTGCTGGGCAATGACATGGGGACCTCAAAACCCAGCAGTAATAGGGAGAAAAGGCTAGAAATCACCTCATAAGATACAGAGCAGGTAAAAGCTGTAAGGGTGGGGGCGGGAGTGGGTGGAGAACAAGTTCTCAGAGGAGGCAACTGGAGGCATTGCTTCTCCCAGAGATATGGCATCTCTCAGGGGGGCAAAACATCTCCAGTAACCACATGCCACATTCTTGATTTTTGTCTCCAAACACCACTTGTTTGGATGCATGTTTGTTTAAATTGACTCAATATTTTTACTTAACAAATATTTTTAAAGGAAACTTTACATCACTCCCTAAATAGAAAGGCAACTATAAAAATCGATTAAATTTTAGATGCTGCCAGTGAAGACTCTGAGTCTGAGGCCTGCTCTCTTTTGGTTCAAGAGGAAACTTTGCAAGTGTTAGTGAGGTGTTAGAAACATATTAGCTCCTAACTGAGGCTTTCTCCTTGACCCGATAGAAGAATGGAAAGATGATTGGAAAGAGGACAATTTTCTCATTCCATGATTCAGTGCTGTTAAACACAGTTTTTGATTCCTGCTAACATCATCCCAAAACCTGCCCCCAAATCATCTCCTATGCTGTCTATACTTTGAGAAACAGTGACACAGAAGAATGAGGATTTCAATACCCATGGTCGGGGTATTCAGTGGAAGGAAGGACAAAGGGAAATGAACACCAAAGGATCAGGAATGGGTGGCCTTCCAGAGTCTGGGATATCTGCCCTCCAGCATCAAGGGCTTGTGCAGGTCAGCAGCCCAGGGCCTGGGGACCCCAGTTCCTAGCTCAGGCCCCACCTCTGTGTGGATGGCTCGTCTCGTAACCTACCACCTGAGCTTCCTCTTAAATTTTGCAGCTCCTTTGTGGTCCAGGTCAAGCAATGCTGTTCCCAGGCCTCTGCCCAACCAGGCCTTCCCAGCTCAGGGTTGGCTTCTGGGCCAAGAGACACACATTTGTAATTGGCCTCAGCATTGTTTCCCTTTCAAAGTGAGCTCAAAGAGTGTGGCCTAGTAGTGTAAGCATATTAACTTTGTTTTAGTTGAACAAGTAACGCACATTCATTGTCAAAAATACAAATTAGCATAAAGAATAAAATAAAATCACCCCAATCTCATCACCCAGAGAAACCCCCTGTTCATATTTTGTTATATATCTGTGCCGTTTGTTTGTATTATATCCCCCAGAAAAAGCCATGTTCTTTGATGGGATCTTGCAGGGGCAGACGTGTTAGTATTGATTAGGTTGGAACCTGTTGATTGAGTGTCTCCATGGAGATGTGACTCAATCAGGTGTGGTCAAAACCTTTGATTGGATAATTTCCGTGGAGGTGTTTCCCCATCCATTCAAGATGGGTCTTAATTGAGTCACTGGAGTCATATAAAAGTGTGCACAGACAGAAGGAGTTGCTAGAGCTAAGAGAGGACAAAACACTCCAAGAGAAGCTGCAGATGAGAGACACATTTTGAAGATGGCTGTTGGAAGCTGACACTGACATTTTGGAGAATGCCATTTTGAAATGCAACCTGGGAGCAAGGAGATGCCAGCCACATTCCTTCTGAGTTAACAGAGGTTTTCCAGACACCACTGGGTATCCTTCAGTGAAGGTACCCTATTGTTGATGCCTTACCTTTGACACTTTATGGTCTTAAGATTGTAACTTTGTAACCAAATGAACCCCCTTTATAAAAGTCAATCCATCTCTGGCATTTTGCAGCATTAGCAAACTGGAACAAAATCCTTGTAGATATTCTTATACATGCTGTGCTGGTTTGGATGTATTACATCCCCCAAAATGCAATGTTCTTTGATGCAATCTTGTGGGGCAGACATATTTAGCCTTGATTAGGTTGGAAACTTTGGATTAGATTATTTCCATGGAGGTGTGGCCCCACCCATTCAGCATGGGTCTTAATTAAATCACTGGAGCCCTATAAGAGCTCAGACAGAAGGAGTTCAGTACTACAGCCAAGAGAGACATTTTGGAGACGGCCATTAAAAGCAGACTTTTGCTGACACTTTGCTCCAGAGAAGCTAGGAGAGGACAAAACACCCTAAGAGCAGCATTTTGAAGAATGCACAGGAGCTGAGAGAAGAAATGGAACAGAACCTGGGATCAGCAGATGCCAGTCACGTAACTTCCCAGCTAACAGAGGTTTTCCAGACAGTATTGGCCTTCCTTCAGTAATGATATACTTGTGTTGATGCCTTAATTTGGACATTTTCATGGACTTCAGACTGTAAATTTGTAACCAAATAAAACCCCTTTATAAAAGCCAATCCATTTCTGGTATTTTGCATAACAGCAGCATAAGCAAACCAGAACAGGTTTTGGTACCAGAGAAGTGGGGTGCTGCTGAGTTTGCAAATACCAAACATGTTAGAACGGCTTTTTAAATGGATAAAGGGAAGATTCTGGAAGAATTGTGAGGAGCTTGGTACAGAAGGCCTAGACTGCTTTGAAGAGACTGTTGGTGGAAATACGGACTCTAAAGATACTTCTGATGAGGCCTTGAGCAGAAATGATGAATGTCATTGCCAACCGGAAGACAGGCGATTCTTGTCGTAAAGCGGCAGAGAATTTGGCAAAATTGTGTCCCAGTGTCAGATGGAAGGAATAATTTGAAAGCAACAAGCTGGGATACTTAGCTGAGGAGATCTCTAGACTACGTGTGGCAAATGTAGCCTGGCCTCTACTTGCAGCTTATAGTAAAATGCAACAGGACAGAGATACACTGAGAAATGAACTCTTGGGTACAAAGAAACCAGAAATTGATGGTTTGGAAGATCCTGGGCTTCCAGAAAGTGAAACCCCAGTGGCTATAGCCCCACGTGAGGATTTAACCAAACATGGAACCCGACTGCCATTTCAGTACAAGCCAGGATTGGAGATGGTTTTATCCAGAAAGCATTTGTGGAAAGTCCTATTGTCTGATGGTTTTGACCCCTGTAAACTGCATGCCAAGCCTACAGAATTTTGTGAGATCTGTATAAATGGAGCCACTGCTGGTCTGGATTGGAGGGGATGGAGAAGGAACAAATTGAAGGAAAAATTTCTTCAAAGACAGAGGCATGGAGATTGAGATCTGGAGTCAGGAGGTCTCGGGCAGGGAGAAGGGAGTGGTCCACGCATGTGGAAAGGTTCAGTTTGCCCCGGAGGTTAAGGGCAGGCCTTCAGCCTCAGTGCTCAGGAAGAGTTTACCACTCCAGGCCCCAGAGAGGGTGGAGCACATTCCCCAGGGATTGGGGAGAGCCTGGCCACCACCCCACTGTTTGGAGAGGGGAGAGCCTTTGCCCCAGAGAGGCAGTCTGGGTGGCACCCTCATGTTTGAGGAGGGTGGGGCCGAGAAGGTGGTCTCCCCAATGTGTGGATGTGTTGGAGCACTCACCCCAGTGTTTGGAGAGAAAAGGGCTGCCATGAAGGCCCTTGGAAAGGGTTGGACTCCCGCTCGCTCAAGCCCCAAGGATAAAACATCATTCTATGAATGATTCTCAGACTTTGAAATCTCATGGAGTTTGTCCTGAAGGTTTTAGGAACTGTTTTGGTCCTGTGAACCATTTTCCTTTCAGTTTCTCCTTATAGCAATGGGAATGTTTATCCTATGACTGTCTCTCCTTTGTATATTGGAAGGGATAACTTGCTTTAAGTTTCACAGGTCCACAGCCAGAGGGGAATTTTGTCTTAGGACAGACCACACCTGTAACTGATTTTGATGGAATCTTGTACTTACCTATTGTTACTGAAATGATTTGTGTTTGTGATGCTGAGATGGATGAATGTATTTTGTATATGGAAAGATCATGCCATTTTGGGGTCCAGGGGTGGAATGTGCTGGTTTGGATGTATTATGTCCCCCAAAACACCATGTTCTTTGATGCAATCTTGTGGGGCAGACATATTTAGTCTAGATTAGGTTGGAACCTTTGGATTAGGTTGTTTCCCTGGAGATGTGACCCACCTAACTGTAGGTGATAACTCTGATTGGACTATTTCCATGGAGGTGTGGCCCCACCCATTCAGCATGGGTCTTAATTAAATCACTGGAGCCCTATAAGAGCTCAGACAGAAGGAGCTCGGGTACTACAGGCAAGAGAGACATTTTGGAGACGGCCATTGAAAGCAGACTTTTGCTGATACTTTGCTCCAGAGAAGCTAGGAGAGGACAAAACACCCCAAGAGCAACATTTTGAAGAATGCACAGGAGCTGAAAGAGGAGCTGGAACACAACCTGGGATCAGCAGATGCAAGCCATGTGGCTTCCCAGCTAACAGAGGTTTTGCGAACAACATTGGCCTTCCTTCAGAGAAGGTATACTTGTGTTGATGCCTTAATTTGGACATTTTCATGGCCTTCGGACTGTAAATTTGTAACCAAATAACCCCCCTTTATAAAAGCCAATCCATTTCTGGTATTTTGCATAATGGCAGCATAAACAAACCAGAACACATGCACATATTTTTTCCGTATAAAAATGGCACCACATTGTTTCATAACCTGCTTTCCTTCATTTAATGATATTTGAGGAATGTCTTCCATACCAGTAGTGAAACTTCTAGAGCCCTTGATGCTCAAAGTGTGGTCTGGGACCAGTAACATCGGCATCACTTGGAAGCTTGTTAGAAAGGCAGAATTTTAGATCCCACCTCAAGCCTCTTAAATCAGAATCTGCATTTTAACAAGATCCTTGAGTAATTCTTGGGCATATCAAAGTTTGAGAAGGACTGTGATTCAGCATCATTTTTTAATGCAATTTTATTGAGATATATTCACATAACATACAATCCTCCAATGTGTACAATCAGCTATTCACAGTATTGTCATATGGCTGTGCATTCATCACCCCAATCAATCTTTGGATGTTGTCATTACTCCAAAAAATAAAATTAAAATTAAAATTAAAGCATCCAAAACATCCCATTCCCCCCCCCCCCACTGCTCATTTACTTTTTTTAATACAGTTTTATTGAGATATATCCACACACCCTACAGTCATCCACAGTGTACAATCAACTATTCACAGTACCATTATACAGTTTGTGCGTTCATCACCAGAATCAATTTTTGGAACTTTTCTTACTCCAAAATAAAAATAAAAGCAAAAAAGATATCCCTGGCAACGTGGAATATGACTCCTGGGGAGGAATGTAGACCTGGCATCGTGGGACGGAGAACATCTTCTTGACCAAAAGGGGGATGTGAAAGGAAATGAAATAAGCTTCAGTGGCAGAGAGAATCCAAAAGGAGCCGAGAGGTCACTCTGGTGGGCACTCTTAAGCACACTTTAGACAACCCTTTTTAGGTTCTAAAGAATTGGGGTAGCTGGTGGTGGATACCTGAAACTATCAAACTACAACCCAGAACCCATGAATCTCGAAGACAGTTGTATAAAAATGTAGCTTATGAGGGGTGACAATGGGATTGGGAAAGCCATAAGGACCACACTCCACTTTGTCTAGTTTATGGATGGATGAGTAGAAAAATAGGGGAAGGAAACAAACAGAAAAAGGTACCCAGTGTTCTTTTTTACTTCAATTGCTCTTTTTCACTCTAATTATTATTCTTGTTATTTTTGTGTGTGTGCTAATGAAGGTGTCAGGGATTGATTTGGGTGATGAATGTACCACTATGTAATGGTACTGTAAACAATCGAAAGTACGATTTGTTTTGTTTGACTGCGTGGTATGTGAATATATCTCAATAAAATGAAGATTAAAAAAAAAAGAGAGAGAGAGAGAAAAAAAAATAAAAAATAAAAGCAAAAAAGAACGCCTAAATCTTTCCATCCCCTCCATCTTACCCTATTCTTCATCTAACTTTTGTCCCCATTTGTCCACTCATCTGTCCACACATGGATAAAGGGAGTGTGAGCCACAAGGTTTTCACAATCATTCAATCACACTGTACAAGCTAAATAGTTATACAATCATCTTCAAGAATCAAGGTTACTGGGTTACAGTTCGATAGCTTCAAGTATTTCCCTTTAGCCATTCCAACACACCAAAAGCTAAAAAGTGATATCAATATAGCACATAAGAATACCCTCCAGAGTGACCTCTCAACTCCATGTGAAATCTCTCAGCCACTGGAAACCTACTTTGCTTCATCTCTCTTCTGCCTTGTAGTCAAGAAGATTTTCTCAATCCCACAGTGCTGGGTCCAGGCTTATCCCCAGGAGTCATTTCCCACGTTGCCAGGTGGATTCACACCCCTGGGATTCATGTCCCACGTAGAGGGGAGGGTAGTGAGTTCACCTGCCAAGTGGGCTTAGTGAGAGAGAGGGGCCACATCTGAGCAACAGAGAGGCTCTCTGGGGGGGACTCCTAGGCACAATTGTAAGTGGGCTCAGCCTCTCCTTTTCAGCATCATTTTTAATGGTTACACTACTAGGAAACATTTACCACTGCGTGGCCAAACCACTTGTCTTTCCAGATCCACCTATGATTGGGCATTTAGGTTGTAGCTAAAAGTTTTTTCACATTACACTGCCACGATGAGCACCTTTACACATAATTGCTGCTCATGTTCCTTAAATCCTAGAAGCAGAATTTCTGGGTCAAAGGCTTTTGCTGCTTATTGTCAAATCGTCCCACAATGGGGTGTCCCAATTCACACTCCTCCCCACAACATCTGAGAGTGTCTATACTCCGGCACCCTGGAAGCCCGTGGTAAAATTATTCTTTTATATCTTTGCCAATCCGATTGTTGATGGTCGTGCCTCAGGGCTGGCGCTGTGTACGCTTCCTTGATTACCAGCCCATCGAGTTGAACATTTCTCTTTGTGTACTAGCGGTTTGCATTTCTCTTGCCTGTAGGTCTGCCAAGCTGGTAGAGATGTTTCCCGAGCCGAGCCCTGGCACAGATCCTGCACACAGTGGACGCTCACGTCATGGCCTGGCCGAGGGCACGAAGGGCTAGGGCCAAAGCTCAGACCCAGCCTGGCCCTCTTGCTGGCCCCAGAGCAAGTGCCCACATGAGCCCCGGTCCTCCAGCCTGGTGAGCCCGAGAGGGTGCCTGTAGGCTGGGCTGTGCCCCCCAGGACTCCGCAGGCTGGCCGATTGGCCGTCCAGGTGTGCGGGGAGAGCCAGTGGCGAGGACAATTCTGGGAAGCGGTCCTGCCCGGTCTCAGCGCTCCTGCCCCAGCGAGCATTGTGAGTGGCCACTGACTGCTGCTGCTGAAGCTGCTGACGGAGGAGGCAGGAAGCCGGGCTTCCTCAGCCCCCGGCAGCACGTGGCCGTGTTTGCTGGGGCTGCTGCCCAGCCTTCCTGCCAGGCTAGGCCTGGCCTGCCAGCAGCTGGGGGAAGCACTGGGTGGGGAGGAAACAAGCAGGACCACCCCCCTTGCCCCCCGCGAGGCTGCACCTGTGCTGGGCCTGCCCTGCCACCTGTAGCCCGACTGGGCATGAGGCCCGCTCTGGGGCCTCAGCAGCAAAGCAAGGGATGGGGCTGGGAGGCAGGGTGGGCCCAGGCCTGGGGCGGGCTGCCTCGGACTGAGACTCCTGCATTGACCCCTACTGAATGCCTTCCACACCATGTGGGTCATGCCACTCAATCCCCACAGCCACCGGGACTGTATGAATTATCATCTCCCCTTTGACAAAGAAGGAACTGGAAGCTCAGAGAATATGAGTAATAATGGCTGCACTTAGAGATTGCTTATTGGTGCCAGGAACTGTGCTGGGTACTTTGCAATTAATTTATTTAAGACTCACAAGAAGAGTGGGTACTGTTCTTGGCCCCCTTTATGGATGAGGAAACTGAGGCACAGAGAGTTGAAGGCACTTGCCCTTGGCCTCACAGCCTGTGAGGGCCGGACCTCGGCACTAAGCTCCCACCCTTAACTCCCCCCACCCCCGTCTGCCTCTCCCAGAGTCCCAGAACTAGCTGAGAGCAGCGGTGGGGCAGGGGCCACCCGCTGGCCTTATGAGACTGGCTCGGGGCTGGCGTCCCCCCTACCCCTGCTCCAACCACGGGGGCACCTGAGATGCCCCTCACATGGCTGTGCTCAGGGACTCGCCAGGCCTGTCTTGCCACTCTCTTTTGTGTCCCCTTCCCGCTGACCCAGCATCCTCAGGGACTGGCTCTGAGGTCGGGTCCTCCGGCCATGTCCCTCCAGCCCCTTGTGCCCTGCCCTGTGTTTCTCTGACTCCTCTTCCTGCTGGGCAAAAGGGACCAAGAGGGAATTTGTATGGAACACAGCAAGTATTCTGTCAGTGGATGTTTCTGGAAGTGCCTCTAACTGGGACATCCCGTGTCTCAGGGGAGAGGGGAGGGGGTGAAGGATAAGGCAGAGGGGAGCGGGGGGGAGCCTGCTGAGGGCCTGAGGGTCTGGGGGCCTGTGGAGCTGGTATCCGGAGGATGAGCAGTGCCTGCTCTGCAGACCTGGGGAGGGTGGAGCCGCCTGGGCTCTGCGCCCAGCCCAGTGGCTTTCACCTTTCCCAGTGGCTGCCCCGGGCCGGGGCCACAGCAGCTGTTGCTGCTGATGCAAGCTGTTGGCTGCAGGATGGGAGGGAGGGAAGGAAGCAGGGAGTTATTCTGAGAATGAGGGTCTCTGTGTAAGCCTGTTGACTCGGTTTCAAAATCTGCAGGGTGGGTGTCTGGTTCTCAACCAGATTCACTTCTGTCCCAAGTGGGGCTCACGGCCAGGCTTCCAGGCCTTTCTTGATCAGGGTGGAGTCCAACAGCCAGTTGTCATGGCAACCTGTATGTCTTTCGGATGGTACAGAAGGGTCTGGAGCCTGCCGCCCAGGATCTATAGGTTAGGCTTCCGAAAGGGGCCTGTCTTTGGCCCAGTCTCTTGCTTCCAGTCCTCGCCTCTTCCCGGCACTGTCTCCCGGGTTTGGCCTGAGTTGGTCCCCAGCCAAGCTGGCTGGCCTCCAGGTGGATTTGGGACAGACAGCTGGGATGTGATGTTTCCCGCTCTGATGAGATGGAGGCTGGAGATGGGGCCATGTTGCGGTTGGAACCTGGAGCACCAGGGCCTTGGCTCTGCTATTTCAGCAGGATGGTGGGGGCAGGGGGTGGGGGGAGGTTGGCCCTTAGAGCAGGACTCCTGGGGAGGGGATGTCAAAAGGACACACACACTACCACCCATCTTTATCCAGGCAAGGAAATAAATGGCTGTTGCAGCTGAGACCTGAGTGTGACCCTCTGGAAGGCCAGTCAGCTGGCCCTGCAAGTCCAGGGTCCACTCCTTCTAGAGTCCCCATGTCCTGGCTTTCGCTCATCCAGGAGAACATTTCCTTCCCTGGGGTCAGGTCAGCCTGCCCCAGGGTAGCATCAGGCCCTGTTCCAGGCCTCTTTCTGCATGTCCCAGGGGAAGGAGAGAGAGAATGGAGGTAGCGTCTTATTCCTGGGAACTTGGTCATGGGGCCTGGAATAAACACTGTGTTCGTGTCCTCAAGATAACATGGGGCAACAGGAATGAGGAATACGTGCTCACCCCTCCCCCACCTCAGCTGCCAGGTTCTGCTTCTGGCATTCTTCCTGTCCTTCTGGACAATTCCTATCCATTCTTTGAGGCCCATATCAAATGCAATCTTCTCTGTGGAGCTGTCTCTGGCTCCTGCTCCAGGAGGAATCATTCATTTCTCCCTCTATGCTCCCTAAGCACAGAGCCATAGCACCTAGCAGGCATCGAGTAAGTGAAGCCGAAGAGCCAGGCTGACTTTGACACTCCCCTGCTCAGCTCCCTTGAGGCTGATGAGGGCCCAGGGACCCCCTTCCACACACGCCCTCCTGCCCCTCTCTCTAGAGCCAGTGGCCTTGGAACAACTCCCACCGGATAGCCAATAAATTTGAACCAGTCGAGGGGGAAAAGAAATGCAACAAAATGAGGTTTCAGGGGCTAAGACATTTCAAATAGAGTCGAGAGGCTTTCCTGGAGGTTACTTTTATGCGCGCTTCAGCTAGATATTGCAAATGGCCACAGTAAGCCAAGCCCAAACCGACAGTGTTCCCGAGAATCCTAAAGAATATCCAGGTCCCATTCTGAGACTTTATAAAAGTTTCACTCACTGAAGTTTATCTTTCAGAAACTTAAAAACTCCAGATTGTTCCTATGCCAGAAAAGTCCCAAAACCCAGAGGCACCAGAATCTTAAAGAGCATCAAGCAGCTGCATCCCTCTTCCCCATAATGTCAACATCCCTTTTCAATAAGAACAAGTTCAGGTGCTCAACTGCCCGGATATCCCTGAAGATTGAGACAGTGATCAAATGAGAGGGAGGGGTAGCAACAGACAAGATAGGATTTAACAAAGGGTTATGACTACTGAATCATTATATATATTTTTTAGTCTCTAGGGTATTAGAGCAGCTAGAAGGAAATAACTGAAATTGTAAAACTGTAATCCACACTATACTTTGAAATTTGCTCTATAACCACTTGTTAAACTGTACTTTGAAAGTTATCTTTTCTATATATATATTTCACAATAAAAAATGTTTTAAAAAAAATTTGAACCAGTCGGCATCTGACAGCCTCCCATTGATGTCCCTCTGTGTGTGTGCACATGGAGGGTGTCATTGCATGTGGATAAATATTCATATACATGTTTTTGTAACGATACGAGCAAGTATGTGCTTAGGGGCCTATGTGTGTGATCATGAATGTGTGGGAATGAATGTATCTGTGCATGTGTGAGCACGTAGGGGCACGGGTGTGAAGTGCACGTATGACAAAGCATGTGTGTGCATATGAATTTGCCTGGGTATTTATGTGCATTGAAGGTGTATGCTTGCATATGCCAGCGAATCTGTATGTACATGTGGGTGCATGAGCACTGGCATGCTTCCTTCTGCCTAGCACAGGGGGACTGGGGAAGGCTGAGGCCTCCCGCCAGCCCCCCCCACCTCTGCAGGCAGTGAAGATCGGCTGCCCACTGCATCCTGACTTTCGACAGAGACAAATGAAGCGTTCCTGGGAGGTTGCTGGGCCGTGGTGATGAACAGCTGTGAGTGGCAGGGTCTGGCCCCATGGTGGCCTGGCCCCTGGCCTCCAGCCCTCAGCACCCCCTGCCCACCCACCAAGCTGGCAACCAGGACTAGGAGGGCTCGGATTGGGTCCAGCAAGACATAATGGCTCTGTCCTGGCCTCCAGACAGCAGGATCCGGCTCTGGTCCTGGGAGGAGCTGCGTATGTTGGGCCCTGGGGGTGGGGATGGTGATGGGGGCAGAGTGCCCAGGGGATGCCAGTTCTGTGGTGCGCTTTCCCCTGGGGAGTGAACTTGGAGGAACAAAGCAGCAGGTTACTGCTGAGCGATGGTCCATTTATGGGAATCCATTTTAGAAGGGACAAGGAGACAGGCTTAAAGTGAAGCAAGGAAAGCTTAGCCTAGACTTAAGGGAGGATCCCTTCATTGACAGAGGCCACAAGATCTGTGTCTGCAAAGAGCAGAACAGGATGCATATCCATCTCTAGGACTGGAGGAGATGTTGGAGGCAGAAGACTGGCCTGGATGACCTTTCGATGAGCCCTGTCCCCACTGCCTTGGCTCTGGCCCTGTGGCCTCTGCAGCTCTGAGCGGGCCCAGAGGGGAGTCTGGGGAGATGATTAGCCAGGAGCACGTCCATGCACTGCTCCCAAGATCTTTCCCTCCATTCCTCTCTCCTGGAAGCTTCTTATCCTCCATTTCCTGCTGCCCTCCTCTCACCTCCTAGCAGCTGCCCCGGCCATGCCCCCAAAGTGGCTTCCTCCCTCCCTCCCTCCCTGCTGCTCCAGAATTTGGGAAAGAGGCCACAAAATCTCCCAGTGGACCACCTCCAAAGGCCCAGCCCTGTTCTGCCTCGTCCCGAGAGTGCAGCCCTGGCTCTTTGGCCACTGCCTCCCATCCTCTGGGAGAGGTGCTTAGGGGCCCGAACAGGGAGGGAAGCCCCAGGAGAGCTGGGAGACAGCAGGCCTGGGCGGGCACAACCCCCCAACCAGGGTGGTCCCTGAAAGCTGGGAGTGCCACCCTGTGACTGGGCCACAGGATCCCAAGGCCCACAAGCTTGGTGCCAGGGTCCACCTTCTCTTGCAGCACTTTAGGGCCCTCACCTTGCCTTTACCAGTGGCTTCCTGTTGGTCCCCAGGGAGTGGCCCATGGGAGAGGACATGCAGAGAGGTTGGGGTGGGGGTTGGGGGAAGTGTCCCTGTACCCTGTGCTTTCCTTCTCCTGGAGCTCCTGTGCTTGCTCTGGGAGGTCTGACCCAGGCAAGCCCAGGGATGAGAGGAGGGGGTCATTAATCACCGTTATTTATTATTTCTTATGTAATACATTGTTATGAAATATGCGACCTTGTACCAGGCACTACTGGGAATATAGTGAAGATGGTCCCTACCAGTAAAAGCTTCCCATGGATGGCCAGGTAGGCCCAGGAACCTCAGGCAACCTGCAGACCAGCCTGCAAAACAGGGGCACTTGCCGGGCTGCGCTCAGGCTGGAGGTGGGTTGGGCCTGCTATGGCTGGAAAAAAGAAAGGAAAAAGGACAACCCAGGGTGAGATGTGTCTGGGTCCCTCTGGGAGGTGGGAATGGAGCTGGGTTTGAGGCCTCCCCTGCATGACACCAGCTCTGGCTCCAGGGTGGCCTGGGTCACAGCTGGAGTTGTCACAATATTGACCCAGGAGGAGATAACATCCAAAGGGCTTGGAGTCCCAGTCAGACAGGAGGGGGATGTCTCCGGAAAAGATCCTGGGCCCCCAAGGGGATCAAACTAAATGGGGCTTTAATAGGTCTCTTCCAGCTCAGATTTCACGGGTAATTGGAAGCAGGTCCGCAGCTGAGCAGAGTGGGCGGCCCTAGTGGCCTGCCGGCCACCGCATGGAGGAGACAAGTGTCCTGGAGAATGTTGTCTCCAGGACACCCCTCTCTCCCCCCAACATCCCTGCAGGCCTCACTGGGGGGCTCTGGGCTCCTTTTACTCAGCTCCGGAAACGCAGCTGTTTTAACTCCTTCAGGGAAAGGAGGTGGACAAGAGGGGAGGAAAAATCCTGAGTTGGAAGTAACCTACAGGGGAAAAAAGCAATATCTCCTGAGCTAAGCATGTGCTCAGCCTTCCTTCCTTCGATCAAAAAATACACATTACCACCTAAAGCTGGCAAGAATCCTGTACAATAGTATTTATCTTTTTAAAAAGAAATATACAGAGGAGGGATATATTTGTTGAAATAAAATCCAAGCACTATCAAGGTATATTAAATGTAAAGGAGAAGCCCTTTCTTCCCCACACTTACTCTGTCCTTCCCACTGCCTTCTCCAGGAGTAATCTCTGTTCACAATTTATTGAACATCTTTCCAGATCTTCTTCTATGCATTCTGTTCTATCTTCTACCGTTTTCACTCAACAACGCACCCTTAATATCCTCCCAAGGTGGTGAGTAGGGTGTGGATATTCCTCACTCCCATTTTAAACACAAAAAATCTGGTTCAGAAAGGTTCAGCTGCCCACCCATGCCTTGTTCTCACCAGGTCACATTTCCGGCATCATCCCTGGGGAGGGTAGAAATGATGGAGCAGAGAGGCTGGAAACCACCCGAGGGAGGGCGGAGATGGGGGAGCAGGGGAATCCGCTGGAGAATAAGAGCAGTGCACTGTGCTGTGCTCTTGCAGAGGGGCCTGGGCTGAGCAGGGCTGTGCAGGGCTGGGCAGCTGGCAGCAGAGGGGTTTTCAAGCCAAACCTGGCAAGAGGGAAGGAGAGATTGCATTTCAGCCCTGAAGGTGCCTGGGGCGCACACATTCCTCCCTGGCTGATCCCTCCCCAGGCCTCAAGGGGCATTTCTTGCCTAACACCCCCAGTGGGTGCTGGACCTGTCCCTGCCTGCTAATGCTTCCTCTAGGGCCACCGTCCTGCAGCACCTGCGACCCCAGCTGTGTGGCGTCCTGCATGTGCACTGACAGAGGACAGTGCCCCTCGTCCTCACCCTGGCCCAGGACACTCAGAAGCCCAGGGAGAGGGCTAAGGGGATAGGCAGGTGGGAGGCAGGTCTAGCCCATGACTCAGTAGAAACGTCAAGAAGGCAGACTCCAAAGAGGTCCAGACTCCAGAGGCCTTCCAGGGAGGGAACCCTGGAAGCTGTGAGAACAGAGGATGGGCTGGGAGGAAAATATCTGGGGCTCCTTCTGGGCAGACACACGTACACTCGCCAGGCACATGTATCAACGTGTACACGTGTGTGCACACACACTAATGTGGAGAGAGAAAGTGCAGCAGAGGTGGCACGTGGCTGTGCATGAGACCGCATAAAGCAGGGACAGGGACCCGGCAGACATGGAGGTCCTCCTTTCCTTAGATCGCCTGGGAAAATGCTCCTGCATACCACCCAGACCTTGGAGGGGTACACAGAGATTCTCCCACAGAGCTCATAGGCTGGGGAAGATGACACTGATGCACTCAGTTCACCAGTATGTGTGACAAACCCACTCTCTGCCAGGCATGGCACCAAGCCTAAGAACAGAGTCCCTTGATACTTGTACCAGGCGCCCCTGGGAATCGACCAGTGAGAGCCAATCCCTCCACACGGGGCTGGCTGAAAGTCCCTTAGGGGTCTGCAGAGTGATCCTGGGGCCAAGCTGGAGCCAAAGATGTGATGGAGACCCTCCACCCCTACCTGGCCAGTGCCTAGCTTAAAAGGTGCCTGGGAAAGTTGATGTCTCCTCTCCGTTCACACCACCCCCCATGCCCCTCCCCACCGTCCCCCACTCCCCCAAAGTTCTGGCCCTGGCTAGGGCCCCAGAAAGGAAATCAGTAAGGAGGATTGAATATCAATTCACAAACTAATCCGATCAGTGCAAACAGCTAGAGCACACGCTGTTCCCGCGCGCGGCCCCCTCCCCTGCTCCGCCGGCCCGCCCCTGCCGGGCCGCGAGGCCAATGACAGCAGCCCTGGTCGCCACGGCGGCGGCGGGGCGGCGCGAGCGGCCGTCTGCCCGCCAGTCTCATTCCCGGGGCGGCGAGGAGGGGTTGACCCCTCGCAGCTCTCCTCGAAGGAGCGTGAAACTGGATCCCACCAACAGCCCGGTGGCGGCGGTCCAGGGTGACGCCCGGCTCCCTCTTGCTGCCGGCGGGCCGGTCTCCTGGGTGTCTGCGGGCTCCCCCAGCCCCGGGGTGGAGGGCCCGGGAACACAGGCCTGGGGGCTGCGCAGCCCCCTCCCCACCCCCAGCACTGACGCCGCCGCTCCCGCCCACCTGGCGCTGCCAACAGCCGAGCTCGAGCTCGGGGAGGCGAGTGCTCCCTGCCAGCCAGCAAATTAGGTGCCCGGACGTTGAGGTCTGGCTGGCATTTCCTGTGTTGGGTTTGGCTGCAGAGGCCAGGCCAGTGGGCTGCCCCTTGACCTCGGCCGAGTAAAACGGGCACGTCCTGGACTCTTGAGCCGGCTGACTTCTGTCCTGTGCCCTACAGGGAATCCTGTTCCGGAAAAAAAGAGCAGTCCTGCCCGGCCTGGGTTCATACCGAGCTGCCTCCCTCTGCCTTGTAGGGTTCTGATGGCCGTGGCCTGGCCAGCCCCCAACCTGGCCGTCTCAGTGCGTGTCCCGCAGGCTGAGGAACAGGGGCCCCGGAATCTGCAGATCTCTGAGCCTCCCAGGGCCTCCTGGATGTCGGGGGTGGGGGTGGGGCTCTGAGCTCCTCTGATCTCTTGTTCTCATCTGTCTGAAGAATCAGTTCCCCGACCTAAGGCTCATCTTTTGCCCAGGGCCCCAAGGAGCTGTGGGCAAGGGGGTGGGGGACTGTTCCTGGCCTTGAGCATCTGGGTTCCGGCTTGGGATTCCGTGGGAGCTCCCAGCCCCAACCCCAGGAAGGGCCAGCTTCACCTGCAGGCATCAGCATTTTTGGCTCCCTTCCCTCAGCCCATGTTTTCTTTGGCTTAGGGTCTCTGGGACATCAGATTGTCCAAACCAAGATGACTTCGTGATACTTATTTTCCCAAACAGCAGAGTCTGAAACACAATCAGGCTTTTTGTGTGCAGTGTGGTCCCTGGCTACCTCTTCCCTGGGGGACCTCATGCCTGACCCAGCCAGGACCCCTTGGGGCATGGAGCCCTTCTCATTCCCCGTAGCCAAGGGTCTCTAGCTTAGAGAGGGCAGAGCCAAATCCCATCCCCTTAAGCCATCACTGGCCCACAGCTCTCCTGTCTCCCTTCCCCAGCCTTGGGGTGCCAGCAGGAAGTGGGAACTGTCTAGAGCAAAAGCTCCAGAATTAGAGTTCTACCACACAACAGCTGTGTGCTTGAACAAGGTACCAGATGGCTGTGAGATTCAGGGGCTCATTAGTGAAATGGGGAGAGGAGAGAGACCTACTGCATGGGATTTGTACAAGATGTTGATGGCCTGGCCTATAGTAAACCCCAATTTAGTGGCTCCCATTTATATGGCTACTCCCCCCCGCCCCCCTCAGGGGGTGGGCTGAGTCATCACTGCAGGGTCTGCAAAAGGGTCCTGGGCCAAGCCATGGCCACAGCTAGGATGGAGAACTTTCACCCCCAGCACCGCTGGTGGCTTCCTTGCCCTCAGGCCAGCCCTTTGCTGCCACCTCCCTGGGTAGGCACCAGGCCCAGGCTGCTTCTCTCTGAGCCACTCTGCCTCGTGGCCATCAAGAACCTCAGCTGGGCAGGCCAGCCCACAAGGGCAGAGCAGCCTCAGGGTGGGGGGTGCTCCAAAGAAGGCAGGTGGGTCCCAAAGAAGGCAGGTGGGTCCCTGAGTCCCTGCTTGTTGCATCTCCACTTTTCTCCAGGGAAAGATAAGGCACAGCACAGGCATCCCTGGTCCTCAGCGCCAGCTGCACAGGTGCTCAGAAATGTGCTGCAAGTGCGGTAAAGGAGGGAAAAGGCTCGGGGTGTCCTGCTGCTCATGGGAAGAGCAATGGGAATAATTCTTCTGGAATGATACGTATCAAGAGACAGAGGAGCACTTATCATTTAGATCAGCAATCCCACTGCTGGGATTCTCCTTTGGGAAATGATCTGAAATGCCAGAAGTCAGGCAGGACTACCCATAAAAACATCTACAGAGATGTTCTTTTCAGTGTTGTTTATAATAGCAAGCAAACAAAAACCAAGGAAAGGAAAGAACGTCAGCGTCTAATGTTAGGGGATTACAGATTACATCCAATGTGTTTTACTCTATATCCATCCACATAAGGAATTAAAGGACAACCATTAAAAATTAGGTTTAGGAAAACAGTTTAATGATATGCCCATATCTGGGTAAAATAATCAGGATCTCTACTGACCGACAAAGTATACTCTTAATTACATTAAAAAATAGATTACAGAAAAATACATCAAAATGGTCGTTATGAATATTTTTGAGTGGAGAGATGAAGGGTGATCTTTCTTTTATTCTTTTTAGTTCCCAACCTTTCCCCCCTAGTAAATAAGCCTTTGGCTGTGTTTGTTGTTTGTTTTAAGGATGCTTGCTCCAGCATCTCCCAGATGTGTTTATGGGTGGGGGGGGCGGGCTGGGGGAGGCCGGGAGAGCTCCATCCCACTGCAGTCAGAAATGACTGGGGTGGCTCAGAGAGGGCTCCCGCCACAGCTTTCTCCCTCCTACTGGCTGGCCTCCACCTCTTCCCTCCCCACTCCCGGGCCTGCCCAGGAGCCTCTCCCCAGTCCCGGCTCAGCCACTGGCCTGAAGGGGCTGCCCCAGCCCTAGTGGGAATGAGGGCTCCCGGCTTTCTCAGACGGTCAGTACCCGCGACGCCTTCCCGCTGCTGCTCCGCCCCATCCCAGCTGCAAAAACAACAGGCCATACCCCAAGCCCTGTTATTGCAGCCGAGAGTGGAGCCTCGGTGTGCAGCGGAAGGAGTGGGGGTGGGGCCTGGCAGCCCTAAGCAGCCCTAGGGGTAGAGGGTGGGTTGGGAAAGTGGAGGTGCCCTCCTGTGCCCCCCTCCTGTGCCCCCTGGAGAAGCAGGGCTCCGAGGTGTGCAGGGAAGGGGCTTGGGGAGGCCTGTGGGGCTTGGGGACTGAGGGTCAACTCTAGCAGTGACCTCCCTGGGGACTGTGGGGGGCGGGGTGGGGGCAGGAGGAGGAAGTCGAACCACTTGGGAACCCGCTGAGCCAAGCCGTGGGCAGGAGGCGGCACCACCGTGGCTCCCAGCCGGGCCGGGGCCAAGGCTTTCCCACGGGATGCACCCGGCCACTGGACTCCGTGGAGCCGTCCACCCCAGGCCAGGCCTGGGAACCTGGGAGGTCTCACTGCAGGGACGGATTCTGAACCCAGCAGGGCGCTTTCCTCAGGTGTGTGCTGGGCATCCTAGCAGGCCAGGGCCCAGCTCCCAAAGGCTGTCACTCTCTCAGCATCAGCTCCTGTCTCATCTATGGGCTCCTTACCCATGTTGCAGGAATAGGGACCTAGAGCTTAGATCACCCAGATCCTGAAGGCCCTGGGTGCATGTTGTAGAATTAAGAGGCACCGTCGAAGTCTCTGGAGACACAGTAATCTGAAGTTCTGCCCCCACTAGCGTGTCACCTAGCCTCTCTACTCAGCTTCTTTTATGTTAAAATGAAGATGTTAACATTTACCAGGTAGAGTCTTGGGAAGTTTCATATTATGAAATACTATGTGTAAGGTCTCTAGCACAGTGTAGGTGCTTAATAAGTGGAAGACACTGTGATTCTTATTACTCAAGCCCCAAGAAGTGAAATAAGCTGAGAATGGAAAGAAATCTCTGATCTCAATCCTCAGCTCAGTTTTCCAGCCCCATAAAGTTCTGCACAATGTAGAGAGCACACTTTTGTTTCCCGTTTGGCCAGGAACCAGTTAATCAAACTACTCTGTGAAGTTAGACAATGACCGTCTGTTGTCAAGGATATCCCTAGCCACAGGCATCAAACCAGGGATAGACAGAAACTATTCCTGGGACAGAGGGCAGCCAGATGGGAGAAGAAGAGCCTCGGGCCCTTCTGGGAGTGCCAGGAGCCTCTGTGTGCAGGTTAGTCCTGGAGTGTCGTTTATGCATCCGGAGCTCAGGAAGCTGCTCCGGCTTGGAACACAAGCTTCCCGACGGAGCCGCACCATCGTGCAAGCTATGATGCTGTTCTGATAGTTACAATGACTGCTGGGTCTTTGAAAGACAGAAGTTATTGAAATAAAGGCTGGCATTATTTATCCCTGAATTATCTGGTCTTTGAAATTATAACCAGATCCTTATTAAGTGCATCAGAATCACCTGTTATGGAGATAAAAAAAAATTCTCTCAAATATGTAATGGGTATCCAGAGCTACTAGTTTAAAGGTGATTAGAAGTTCCATGTCTCTAAATCTTCGTACGTGATCACTACCATGTACCAAGTGTTCTGTGTGTGCCAGACGTGGTGCAGGGCACTGATGTGAGTTATCTCGCTGTCATCACATTTCCATTCATGATGCGAATCGTGCAGTGCGTGAGGGGCAGAAACCAGACCTGAACTGCAATCTGTATCGTCCAAACCCAAGCTTTCAAACCACTGTGGTGTTTTAAATCACTGCCACCATAGCTAAGAGGACAACTGGTCTTGGTTTCCACGTTTGTTTGTTTTTTTCTTTTTTTTTTTCAGGAATCACAGGCTGTATTTGTTTTCATCCAGCTGTGTGCTTGGTACGTTCTCACTTGGCACAACTTGACGTAGCAATTGTGAAGTAATTCATCTGTTGACCAGAAGCAGCCCACCTCAGAGAGCTGTAGTAAAGACTGAAAGAGGTAAGGAATATGAAAGTCTTTAACCAAAAGGTAAAATTCTCTGATGTATAAGAGATGATGCTGTTTATCATTATTGAGTTTTCCCTCATACAGGGGCTGTTTCCAATATGCAATGTGGTGCTTGGTATAAAGGTGCTTGATAAATATTTGTTACATGTTGATATATTGATCCATGAGGAGCAAATGTTAATACCCAATCCTAATAACCATAGGGTAGGGGGTCTCGCTACCCCAGTCATACCCTAGAGCCACTGTGTCTGTCATTAGTCGGACTTCCCCTCCAAATTCCTATCAATCAACCCCAGTCAAGTGGTAAGGAATCTGAAGAACAGAGCTGGATTCCACAATAATATGAATCCACATTTAGACCATAATTAGCTTCTTGTTTAGGAGAATCAATCAAATAATAAGTATTTATTGAATTTCTACCCTGGATGAACAATAGGGTTGGACTGTCCTTGGAGGACAAAAAAGAGAAGCTTAGTCAACTCAAAAAGTTAAGCCAAAGGAGAATTTATTCAGAAGTCCAAGGGGGCTCTACCTGCACACATGGCTAGGTTCTAACAGCCGAAACAAATCATCACGTTTGTTCTTTCTCCCTCACTCCATAACTTAGCTCTGCAGGCCTCTGCTTCTCCTGGAGCAATGGCCTGACTTCCTACCCCACCAGACAAGCCCCCTCCACGAAGCAGGAAAGCTGGCCACGGACAGTCCCAAGCTGACATCCTCACAGCAGATGATCTTGAGGAGAGAAATGTGCTCTCCTCTGGGGTCCATAGAGCAAACTGCAGGGAAGGATGGCACAGCCAATCAGCATGGAAGGGGACTGGCTGACCTGGCCTTGCTTTTGTGCCACCCCTGCAGCTAGGGGCCACTCGGGGCACCAGGAGGTACTGGAATTGACAGTTCCACCTGGATCACATGAGATGGGGAGGGGCAGTTCCCAACGGAAAGGGGTTGCGGGGCAGACAAAAACAACAGGTGTCCACTACAATAGCACTTGTTCTCAAGTTGCGTAGAGACATGACTTATCCACAAAAACAATCAGAGAAGGATAAAAACAGTAGTGTATTGAAATGCCCAAGCGTTGAGTCAAAGCCTTCAGGAAAAGGAAGTGATCCCATGGCCAAAAGGAGACTCTGTAGAAAGGGAGGAGAAAGACCCCTGTCTTCTGGATTCCTCCCTCTCCCTGGTTAAGACTTATCATCACAATCACCTTATTCTCCACATTAAAATCAGGACATGGTGATTTGATAATTATGCAGATAAGTAGCCAGAATGTTTGAAATTGGGACAATGTGGGAAAATCTGGAAGATGTCATCAACACACTCATACTCCTGGTCAAGAGAATGGGCCTGGCGAAAGATTTCTTATTTTTCTTCTTTTTCCTTACAGACCAGTTTTTCTTTTTTATTATAAATGGGATGTGTTTGTTATAGAAATTCTGGGAAAATATAAATAAAAATCACCCTTGTATTTTTTAGGATGGGGTGTGACTGCAAGAAACACCAAGGTAATGGTTGCTTAAACAAGACCGGAGTTTATTTCCCTCTCAAGTACATGAAGTCCAAGCTGGTCCGGGGGCTCAGCTTCACAGAGGCCACAGGGTGCCCAGGCTCCTTCCGTCCCGCTGTCTGTTCTGCCAGGCCTACGGGGTGGCCTGCATCATCATCGTTCAAACTGGTAGAGCAGAACGACAGTCAGTCAGAAGGAGGAAGTGATGAAGAGGCCGAGGATCATGCCAGTTATCTCCAGGGGAAGATTCTCAGAAGCTGCAACCCAACGCTTCCACACCACCCTAACTGTAAGAACGTAGTGACATGACCACATCTACTGGCTAAGGAGATGGAAAAATGTGGTCTTTGTTCTGGGTGGCTATTGGCCCAGCTAAAACTCTCTCATTGTGGAAGAAGGGGAAAAAGGCTGTCAGGACAATTAGTGGTCTTTGCCAAACCTGTAATCATACTACGAAGAGATAGCTGCTGTTAACATCTTATATATATGTTATATGTTATATTTTAAAAAGGAAGGTGGGTTCGACCAAATATATATTTTTTTGCATCCTGCTTTTTTAAAATTGCAGTCTCTTTTATTACTTATTTTAGCACTGAGTCACTTATAGCTAGAGTTATTAACAAATTGGCCACCCCCACCAAATGTAATGCTTTATAATTTTCTTTTTAAATAGATGTTTTTATCTTATAAATCCTGGTTTGCAAAGGTTTTCTTGTTTAACTATCTATTCTGAAATAATTATAGATACACAGGCGGTGGCAAAGAAATGTGCATGAAAGTCCTGTGTACTCTTCCCCCAGCCTCCACCAATTTGACATCTTACACAATTATTGTACCAAATGGAAATCAAGAAATTGACAATGGTATAATCCACAGAGCTTATTCAGATTTTCCCAGTTATATATGCACGCATGTTCGTGCGTGTCTAGGCAATTTCATTGCATGTGTAACCTTGAGAAACCACCACCACAATCAAGATACTCAACCGCACTATCACAAGACTCTCTTGTGTTGCGCCTTTATAACCACACCCTTCCCTTCCCTTCCCCCCATTCCTAACCCCTGACAACCACGAATCCACTCTTCATCTACATAATTATCTTGTTTCATGAAAGTTACATAAATGGAATTACGCAGCATGTACCTTTTGGAGATCAGCCTTTTTTCACCCAGCATAATTTCCTCTAAAGGTCCATTTAAATTGTTGAATATTTCAATAGTTCATTCCCTTGTGTTGCTGAGTAGAATTTCATGGTACGGGTGTATTACAGTTTAACAATTTACTTGCTGGAGGAAGTTTAGTTAGTTGCCAGTTTGGGACTATTATGAACAAAGATGCTATGAACATTCGTGTAAAAGTTTCTATGTGAAAATAAGTCTTAATTTCCCTGGGATAAATGATCAAGAGGGCAACTGCTGGGTTGTATGGTAAGTCCACTCAAGTTTTAAAAGGATCTGCCAAACTATTTCCCAGAGTGGCTATGTGTCACCTGCTTTTTAACCTTAATATGATATCAACAATTCTCCTCACTGTTAGGCATTCCCTGTGTCACTGAATATTCTTCTAAGACATATTCCATTGTATGGATGTACTATAATTTCTTACACCAATCTCCTATTTTTGAGTATTTGGTTTTATTTCTGATTTTTGTGTTATAAATACTACAGCAAAAAATATTGTGCATCAATCTTTGTGCCTATTTCTGATTATTTCTTAGGATAAATTTCTAGACATAGACATACTGGTTCCGAGGCTATGAATGAACATTTTTAAGTCTTTGCTACATTTTTCCAAATTGTTTTACTGAAAGGTTGTTTCAGTTTATGTTTCCACAATAATGTATGAAAATTGGGGCAAAGTTTCTAAAAATACTAATATTGCAAAATAAATTGCAGTTTAAGTGACTAGTGTCTTTAATTTTTAACTAGATCTTACCAATCAATAGAAAAAGACAAGGGACATAAAATGCCATTCAAAATGATATAAATAATAAGGAAAATTTATCATCTCATATAATAAGATGTCTAAAGGTAGGGTAAATTCTGGACCTGTTAATTTCACACAATTTCAATATATGGTACCATACCACATAGAATGACAGTGCAGGCTTTGAAGACTGTATGTTAGGTTTAAATCCCAGCTCTTTCACTTACTAGCTATGGGACACTGAGTAAGTTACTTACCTTATTCGTACCCCAGGTTCCTCTTATGGAAATGGTTATATTAATCTTATGTATCTCATAGGAAAGTTGTAAAGATGAAGAGTTGATATATGTAAAATACACAATTAGTACTGATATCATCAAGTGCCCAGGTTATTTTTGTTTTTCTGCTCTGCTATCCTCAGCATATTAACTTTATCCTCAGTCTTGTGACCTCATGGTCACAAGATAGCTGCAGTAACTCCAGACATCACATCCAAGACCAGAGATAGAAGAGACTAAATATTATTCTCAGTTTTGTTGTTAAGAATAGGTAAAAGTTTCTAGGAATCCCCAAACAGACCTCCACTCATATCTAACTGACTTAGACCAATCAGGATTTACCCATGAGCTAGAGTCATTTTCCCTGTGGGTAGAAATCAAACAAAATCAGAGTACTGTTAACAAGGAAGAAGGAAAAAAAATGGACATGGGGTAGACAACCAGAATGTTTGCCATGCCGCATATTAGAAAAATGGACAAACCATACACACGAGCAATGCATAAGAGAAGGAATGCAAATGGTTAGTAAATAGGTTGGACTTTAATCCAGATTACTGAAGTCCTTTATAAACAGAGTGAAAGTCAGATGGAGAGAAAAGCCACAAGGGGCAGCCAGAACCTGGAAGTCAAGGGAACCCAGTAGAAAAAGGAGAAGATGACTGTCATACATTTTGCAATGTGACAGAAAAGCCAAGGACCAAGGATCGCTAGCAGCCAGCCCCAGAATGCCAGTCTTCTGGGAGAAAGCATCAGCTTGCTGATTTTGGACTTCTAACTTCAAAACCGTGAGCCAATAAATTCCCATTATTTAAGTCAACCCATCGTATGGTGCTAGTTTAGCAGCTGGGAAACTAAAACAATTATTTATCCAGACTATATAAAGTACTCCTAAAATCTGAGAGAAAAAGATTTTTTTAAGTCATTAGAAAAGTTGGAAAAGACATGAACAGACAAGTCACAAATAATGGCCAATAAATGTGAAAAAAATGAACAATTTCATTAGCAATCAGTAAAATGTGAATTAAGACCAAAATGAGATATTCTGATTCACCTGAAATAAGATATTTGATAATACCAAGTTGTTGGTAAGGGTATGGATCAGCTAGAACCCTTAAACACTGCTGGAGGGAGTATACATTGAGTTAACCACTTTGGAAGACAAGCACTATTTATAAAGTTGAACATTCACATACCCTATGATCCAGCTGTTCCACTTCTAGATGTCTTGGATGCCAAAAGACATCCAAGAATATTTATAGCACAATTACTTGTATTCCTCCACCTCCTACAAAAACTGGAAGCAACCAGATATCTATTAAAGGAAAATGAAGACATGAATTGTGGTATAGTCACACAGTGGAATACTATGTAGCAGTGCAGATAACATAACAAGAAGGATGGGTGTTAGGAATGTAATATTAAGTGAAAAAAGCATGTTATAGAAAATTACAATACTATTTATACAAAGCTCAAAAATAAGTAAAACTAAACAATATGTTGTTTTATTGATTGTAAATATACAATAAATTATTTTTATAAAGCAAAGGCATATGAATCAAAATTTAGTTTAGTGGTTATTCCTGGGTGTGGGGAAAGGTAAGGAAATGGGGTAGAGAAAGAGCACACATAACAATGTGATGGTATGGGTAGTATTTTAGCTTTTAAGTTGAGAGATAGGTTACAGGTTGTTCCTTTTGTGACATTGTCATACTTCAGAACTTCCTTATATATTTTATGTATATACATATACATTATTATTTTTATGCAGAAAATAGTAAATAACTTATTTTTTGCCACATCTTTTAAAAATTATTTTTTTTGATAACATATATACAACACAAAATTTCCCATTTTAACCACTTTCATGTACAGTATACGATTCAGTGATATTAATTACATTCAACATATTGTGTTACCATCACCATCATCAATTACTAAAACTTTTTCATCACTCTAATCAGAAACTCTGTAATCATTAAGCAATAATCACCCATCCCCACTCCTCCAGCCCCAGGTAACCTGTAATTTCTACTTTCTGTCTATGAATTTGCTTATTCTAGGTATTTCATATAAATGAAATCACACAGTATTTCAAATGCCCATTTGTGTCTGACATTTCACTCAACATTATGTCTTCAAGGTTCATCCATGTCATGGTATGCATCAAAATGTCATTCCTTTTTACAGTTGTATAATATTCAATTATATGTAAATATCACATCTTTTTTTTCCCATTCTTCTGTTGATGGACAGTTGAATTGCTTCAACCTTCTGGCTGCTGTGAATAATACTGCTATGAACATGGTGTACAAACATCAGTTTGAGTACCTGTTTTCAGTTCTTTTGAGTATGTATCTAGAAGTGAAATTGCTGAGCCATGTTGTAGCTCTATGTTTAACCTTCTAAGGAACCGCCAAACTGTTTTCCATAGTGACCTGACCATTTTACATTCTCACCAGCAATGTACCAGGGTCCCTCCATGTCCTTGCCAACACTTGTTATTTTCTGTTTTTAAAAAATAATAGCCACACTAGTGGGTATGAAATTGAATCTTATTGTGGTTTGGATTTGCAGTTTTCTAATGGCTATTAATGGTGAGCATCCTTTCATGTGCATCTTAGCCATTTGTGTTATCTTCTTTGGAGAAATGTCTATTCATGTCCTTTGCCCATTTTTAACTGGGTTGTTTGTCTTTCTGCTATTTATTTGTAGGAGTTATTTATATATTATTCATTTTAAACCCTTATCAGATACATGATTTCAAAGTATTTTCTCCCCTTTTATAGGTTTTCTTTCATTTTCTTCATAACGTCCTTTGAGGCACAAAGCTTTTAATTTTGATGAAGTCCAACTTACCTATACTTTATTTTGTTGCTTGAGCTTTTGGTGTTATATCTAAGACTATATCATGTAATACAAGGTCCTGAAGATTTGCTCCTATGTTTTCTCCTAAAAGTTTTATGGTTTTAGCTCTCATATTTAGGTTTCTGGTCCATTTTGAGTTAATTTTTGTATATGGTGTGAGTCAGGTGTCCAATTTCACCCTTTTGCAAGTGGATATCCAGTTTTTGCAGCTGGATAAAATGATAGTCTTGTTGAAATGACTATTCTTTCCCTATTGAGTGAACTAGGCACTCTTATTGAAAATCAATTGGTAATAGATGTGTTTATTATTATTTTTTTAATGGCTTGAAATCTGGAAAAATAAAGAATGACAATATTCAAAATTTGCCAGAACATGGTAAGTGCTAGCAGGGATATACATTGATGCAGTTCAAAAAAAAAAAAAAATTAAAAACTTAACACACAATAAAATTGTTAATTTTTATGGGTTTTTGGTGTTATTGTGTTTTCAATTTTGTTTTTTATTATTTATTGGTAGTATGCAAAAATATGCTTGATTTTTCTGTGCTGAGCTTGTATCATACAACCTTGCTAAACTCACTTCTAGGTTCTATGTAGACAATAATGTTATCTGCAAATAGAGGCATTTTGTATCTTTCTTTCTAGTTTGTATGCCTTTTATTTCTTTTTTCTTGCCTTATTACATTGGCTAGGACTTTGAATATGATGCTGAATAATAGTGAGAGTAGGCACCCTTGCCTTGTTCCTGATCTTAGGGAGAAACCATTCAGTCTTTCACCATTAAATATGATGTTAGGTATAGGATTTTGTAGGTGTCTGTTTTGGATGGCTAAAGCTGCCAAAATGCAATATACTATAAGTGGACTGGCTTTTTTTTTTTTTTTTTTTTTACAGTTAGCCCATGGATTGGCTATTACAATGGGGATTTATTAACTTATAATTTACATTTCTTAAGCCTTGAAAATGTCCAACTCAAGGCATCAACAGGATGATACCTGGACTCAGAAGACAGGTTGCCAGCATCTGGGGCTCCTCTGTCACAAGGCAAGGCACATGGTGACATCTGCTGGTCCTTCTCTCCCAGGTTTCGTTGCTTTCAGCTTCTGGCTTCAGTGACTCACTCTCTCAGCTTCTCTGGTGCTCTTCTCTGGGAGCATCTCTTAAGTTCATCTCTTAGTTTCTGAATATGTTTTATCCTTATAAGGGGCTCCAGTAAGGGGATTAAGACCCACTTTGAATGAGGTGAGTCACAGCTCAATTGAAATAATTTAATTAAGGGGTCCCACTTACAATAGGTCTGTAACCATAGGAATGGATTAAAAGAACATGGCCTTTTGTGGGGTACTTGACAGCCTCAAACTACAATGCCTTTTATCAAGATGAGGATGTTTGCGTCTATTTCTAGTTCTCTGAGAGTTTTTATCCTGGATGGATGTCTAATTTTGTCAAATGCCTTAATTGATATGTTCACATGATTTTTATTTCTTTAGATTGTTAATATGGTGGATTACACTGATTGATATCCAAATATTGAACCAGTTTTGCATTCTCAGGTTTAAATTCCACATGCTAATATTATTAATTTTATGTATTGCTGGATAATTTGTGGATTTGCCAAAAATTTTTTGAGGATTTTTGCAACCACTTTTATGGGGGATATTATTCTGTAGTGTGTGTGTGTGTGTGTGTGTGTGTGTGTGTGTGTGTGTGTGTGTTTGCTTGTTTTTTCCTTGCATTACCTTTGGTTTAGGTATTGACATAATCTTTTTGCAGGGCAATTTGTCAATTGAAATAATCTTAAAAATTTGTGTGCCCAAATATTCCACTTCTAAGAATTTACCATAAGGAAACAATTGGAGATTCTCATACATAGACTGGCTTTGGATAGATCTGGATTTGGGTATTAATTCGTCCCCTTACTAAGTGCTTAAATTCTGTGCGTCTGTTTCCTAATCTGTAAAATGGGAATAAGAGGACTTTCCTCCCAGAGTGGTTGCCTTAAATGAGACAACTCATGTAAAGCTCTTAGTATAGTGCCAACACCTAATAACTTTGGAGTAAATGACAGCTCCCTTGGTATTGTTATACTGCCCGGCCTCTGTAGGAAGTCTGTCCAAATGGGAGGACATTATTAGCTCCGACTTTAAATCTCTTTTTATTGGGTTGTCTTCTCATCTTTGAGTTCTCGGTCCTATATTCTGTGTGCTAGGAATTGGGCTATACAAAGACAAAAAAGATTTGGTCCCTACCCTCAAGGAACTGAGTCACGCACAAACTAACCAGTACCATGCACTATAACCGCACTAAAATGGGGCGTTTCCCAGGACGCGCCCTCAGAGAGACCAGGTCGAGTGTGCGAAGGAGAGGGTGAAGTTTGCTGTTCCCATAGCAACGGGACTAGCCACCCTCTTCAGGCCTCACGAGCCACCTCTGTTAAGCGTCTGTGGAGATAGGAAAAACCACTTCCGGCTTTGCAGCCTTGGTGACCCGCAGACGCTCCGCGGTTACTGAACGACAGTACAGAGACAGGTCCCACGTCTCTGATTGGCTAAGCGAATGGGGGCTGTGGCCCGTCGTCCTCAGAGGTGGAGGTGTCACAGAGCGGAAGCGACCTCGCCCGACCCGGAAGTGCAAACCTCGCCGTCTTGCAGGTGTAGTTTCTGTTCGTGAGGCTGTCGCCTGCGAGGCGGCGGCTTTTGAGATGCCGGGCGCCGCCATGAAGGGATCGGAGTTGTCCGAGAGGATCGAGAGTTTCGTCGAGGCCCTGAAGCGGGGCGACGGGCGGCGTAACTCGGAGGATATGGCTCGGGAGACCCTGGGGCTGCTGCGCCGGATCATCACGGACCACCGCTGGAGCAACGCGGGTGAGGCAGGCTTAATCCCACCCCGCGTTCCCGGCCCTATTCAGTTCGCGATCCCAAGGCTGAGGATCACCGCGCGCTTGCTCGCTCACCCGCTCTCTCTTGGTCTGCAGGGGAGCTGATGGAGCTGATCCGCAGAGAGGGCCGGAGGATGACAGCCGCGCAGCCTTCAGAGACCACTGTGGGCAACATGGTGCGGAGAGTGCTCAGGATCATCCGGGAGGAATATGGCAGGTCAGGCCCACGTCCCGGGCTCCGGGCTGGACCCAGTGACGCTCTTTGCACGAGCTCCTCTCCCTACTTGGAGCCTTTATTGAAGCCGAGCAGCCCCTATTACCTTCCTGACCGCACCTGCCTCCCATTTCCCTCTTTGGGTCTTGTTGCCTCCATAGACTCCATGGACACAGCGACGAGAGCGATCAGCAGGAGTCACTGCACAAACTCTTGACCTCTGGAGGCCTGAGCGAGGATTTCAGCGTCCATTATGCCCAACTCCAGTCCATCATCATTGAAGCAATTAATGAACTGCTGGTGGAGCTGGGTAAGAATCCTTCTGACCCCTGGGTGGACAGGACAGGTCCCCAGCATATGAGGGAACAGAAGACCCCGTTTGTTATCCGTCAGGAGAGAGATATTCAGTCCTCTGGTTTACAGAGGATTGTCCTCCATTCTAATTAGGACGGGTTGGGATGGGAGGCAGGACTAAGGTAACCCTCTCTGGATTTCCAAATCTTTTATAGGCTACAAATCCACTGCTGGCAGAGATCCTATTAGGATAGGGCTCTATTTTCATTTAAAAAAGAGAGAGAGAGACTCCCTTCAACCACGGTTGGTAGACCCTCCTGCACTAAATGTCCTTCTGAATTGTTAAATGCACCCACACTACCTCCATCCTGCTTGAGTTTGTGACCCAGGAGACCTGCAGATATTGATTATGATCAGGGTTATCCAGGAGAGGAAGAAGCTGGGGTTCTACATATGTCCCAAGCTGCTGCTTCCAAATTCCTCCCCTAGTTTTCTTGTCTGGACTCTTTTAAACTCAGGTGGAGGTGTTGTGTCCACTTTTTTAAAACTGAGGTAAAATTCACATTACATTCCATTAACCATTTTAAAGTATACAATTCAGTGGTATTTTGTGTATTCACAATGTTATGCAACTACTGACTGTTTAGTTTCAGAACTTTTTCATTACCATGTAAAACTACCCATACCCATTAAGTAATCACTCCCTATTCTCCCATCCCCTAATAACCTCCAATCTACTTTCTGTCTCTGTGGATCTGCCTCTTCTGGATGTATCATGTAAAAGGAATCATACAATATGTAGCCTTCTGTATCTGGCTTCTTTCACTTATGTATTGTTTTTTCCAGGTTCATCGGAGTTAGAGCATATATTAATACTTTCCTTTTTATGAGTGAATACTATTCCATTGTATGTATGTATTCTTTCTTTTGGCAGAAGAGTTCTTTTAGGGGAATGCTCTGTTTATCCCACCCTTAGCATTTTAGGATTTCCAAGATTAGACCATTTCTTCTCTTAATTTATTGTCTTCAAAATCAGTTGTAAAGATTTGCACACTGATGTTCATAGCAGCAATATTCACAATTGCCAAAAGGTGGAAGCAACCCAAATGTACATCAACCAATTAATGGATACACAAAATGTTGTAGGTACATACAATGGAATATTATTTGGTTATAAAAAGTTCTGATGCATGTGACAACATGGATTAACCTTGAAGACATCATGTTGAGTGAAATGTTAGACACAAAAAGGACAAATATTGTATGATCTCACTTATATGAAAAAATCAGAATATGCAAATTCAGAGAGATAGAAACTAGAATACAGGTTACCAGAGGCTGGGTTGGGGGTAGGGAATTGAAAGTTAATGCTTAGTTGGTACAGAGTCTGTTTGGAGTAACGGAAATATTTTGGTAATAAATGGGGGTGATGGTGGCACAACATTGTGAATGTAATTGACACCACTGAATTGCTTATTTGAAAGTGGATAAAATGGAAAATTTTGTGTTGTATATTTGTTACCACAGTAACAGTTAATAAAAGACAAACTATAGAATTGTACCACACAGAGTGAACCCTAATGTAAACTATGAACTATAGTTAATAGAATAATTATAATAATATTGTTTCATCAATTGTAACAGTTACCACACTGATGCAAAAATGTTAATAATAGGGAAAGCTGTGCATGTGGGGGGGAGTATATATGGGAACTTTGTATTTTCTGCATGATTTTTCTGTAAACTTACAACTATTCTAATTTTAAAAATTGATTGTAAGGGGCTGGCAGCATCTGAATTGGAGTGGTAGGGCTTTGGGTGTGGGGGTGGTTGATGAGCAAGGGTGCTGCTGGGGAGAAGGTCAGGTGGAGAACGTGGGAGGTAGCAACCCCCAGAGGAGTGGTGCTTTTAAGAAATTGTGACCCTGTGGTACCAGGCTCTGCTGGGTGGGCAGTCTTCCCTTTCTGTACTCTGCCATGTCTGTCCATGACCTAGCACAGCAATTTCATATTTTCCTTGCAAAACTGGCTGTCCTTGCAGAAGGGACAACGGAGAACATTGCCGCGCAGGCTCTGGCACACATCCACTTCAATGAGGTGATCATGACCATCGGCTACTCCCGAACAGTAGACGCCTTCCTCAAAGAGGCTGCCCGAAAGCGGAAGTTCCACGTCATTGTGGCAGAGTGTGCTCCTTTCTGCCAGGTAGGGAAACTGCTGGAGTTGCTAAGAAAACTGAAAATTGAGATGGGAATAAAGAAGGTATGGGTGGGGTCTGTGCCAGCTTTGAATTGGTAAGCAAGACATTGGGACATTGAGACGATAAAGTGAAACATTAAGGGAATTTTCAAGTTGTTCATCCTGTGAACATTCTTAAACATTGGCTTAAGAAAGTTGGGTCCAAGAAAAGATAAATATTGGTCCTTTCAGGAATCAAAATAGGATAAATTGCCTTGGGGGTGACTGATGCTTGGTCGGACCTCACGCAATCACTAGGTAAATAATAGGTCTCAAAAAAGGAAATAATGTCAGGAGGCAGGATGTTGTAAAATAATGAGCCAGGCTATCTTGTCAGCTATGCCTGATTATACAAGCAAGCAGCATTTCCAGTTTTGTGACTGCTCTAGTGCTACTTTGGAATATTATACATTTATTAGCTTCCCCTGGGCTTCCCTGCAGTTTACCAGAGAAAAGCTAACATAGGCAGAAAAAGTTATCTGTTGGAAACTGTGTTTTGGATCTGCCCAGTATCACAGAATTCCCCAAATCTGTTACATCTCAGAGCTCTTTCACTCTCTCTTGCTCTTTCTCCCTGTATCAGCCTTTGCTTCCTGTTGCAGGGTCATGAAATGGCTGTCAATTTGTCCAAAGCAGGTATTGAGACAACTGTCATGACTGATGCTGCTATTTTTGCTGTTATGTCAAGAGTCAACAAGGTACGTGTATTTGAGTTACGTGGAATTCATGAAGATTATGTTTACAAAGTATTTTCTCCCCTCCCATAATATCCATTGTAGGTAGTTTCTAGCACCTTTTGATAGTACATACCTAAGCCTTTTTAATCTATTAATTGAATTTCTTTTCCCTTTATTTGTATCATTGTTCCTCACTTCAAGTAGCCTCTAAATTTGGTTGAAGCACTGAAAAGAAGGCAGTAGAATTAAAACTAAGTGTGCTAGGGATTGGCTAGAGGGCTTCTGCCCTATGCTCAGAGAACTTGGCAGTGGTGAATAGCAGATGAAAAAGTCTCCTGGCTTCTTAGGAGATGTAAGTACAGATTACCAGAAAAGACACGGCTAAGAGGGGTCAACTGCTACAAGCAGTTTTCTGTCTTGTACTATGCTCATTCTTTCCTTGGGAACTCACTTTTAAGCTAGAATCAGTGGTACTGAGTCTAGGATCCCTTTCCCTGCTGATCTGTGACTCCCTGGGATGCCAAGACTGAGACCTAAGAATTCAGCCTGCTGTGCCCAGTTGCCCCTTTAAGGCTGTACCCTCAGGATGGCTCACAGTTTCCTTCCTGTTCCAAAGGTAATCATTGGCACAAAGACTATTCTGGCCAACGGTGCCCTGAGAGCTGTGGCAGGAACTCACACTCTAGCACTGGCAGCAAAACACCATTCCACTCCGCTCATCGTCTGTGCTCCTATGTTCAAGCTGTCCCCACAGGTACGTCTGTCTGTCTGTATCATGTAGCCAACAGATACAGACAGAACAGGAAGCCAAAATGTAGGCTCAACCTCTGGGCCTTCTAGCTATTTGCTCCAGGGCCTGTCTTTATCTGCATTTACTCAGTGGATTAGATCCAGTGGAGGCTGGAAAGAGTCATAGAAGTCCTGCTCTAAGAAAAACAATTGATAGGTATAGCCTGCCGGCTTTAGAAGTCAAATTTGTAATGTCAGGGCAATATATAGTTGAAACCCTTTGGTTATGTTGCCATGATGCCCAGTTGTACTGACCATTTCTGAAAATGCCAAACAAATTGAAACTAGGAACACAGAATTGGTCTTATTCATGATAGTTCCAGGGCCTGTCTGCTGTAGTCTGAATACAAGCAGTTACTAAGTGATACACCATTTCATTAGAGATAGAAGCTGCTGCTTTGAGAACATCAACCTATTTATAGATCTCTCTCTGTCTCTCTCTCTCTCTCTTTTTAACTTTTTCTTTTCCAGTTTCCCAATGAAGAAGATTCATTTCACAAGTTTGTGGCTCCTGAAGAAGTCCTGCCTTTCACAGAAGGTAGAGAAGTTGTGTGTGTGTATTTTGTTTTGGTGGTGAATAGGACTGAATGCTCTCAGGTTATGCTTTTTATCATCTTTCTTGAGATAACTGTTTTCTTTAGCAGCTTAAGGTATTTGGGGATCTGATCTAGTCCCTGTTCATTTTTTTCCGAGACTATTATATTTTAACCGAGTTGTTGGAGGCAGCATTGGCTGGGTTTGGCTTTGCGTGTTGTTTGAGACACAAGCAAAAATCTAGTGGAAAAATGTACTTGTTTCAGTTGCTGTAGGGAGTCCCTTTGATGCATTGGCTGCCAAAGGAAGCAGGCTCTGAAATGTTCCTACTTATGAAACTTGGGTATCTTGTGTGCTGGGGGTCTTTTTTTTCTGACTTCTGAAGGTAGCAGCTTTGCTCATTGATGATAGTTAACCTAGCCTTCAACATCGTCTGGCAGCAAAGCATAGTACTTAGGGTTTCTCATTCCTTTTTGGAAGTGGAATAACTTCATCCATTTATTCAAACATTCATTCTTTAAAAAAAATATTTATTGAGCCTCCACTATGCATCCAGCACTATTCGAGGAACTGCGGAATAACGAGCAAAACAGACCAGGCCCTGCTTCCACAGAGTTTATTTTCTGTTGAGGGAAGGCAGGTGAGAAAATGTCAGATCATGGGATGTTTTAAGAAGAAAACAATAAACCAGGGTGCTGTATGGAAAGATAGGACTAAAGATCTGTCTTAGTTTGGAGAGTCAGGAAGTGTCTTTCTGAGATGACATTTCAGCTTCAGCTGAGTCCCAAATGATAAGAGCTCACACACAAAGATCAGGGGAAGACTTTTCCAGCTAGAGGGAAAAGATGGTGCAAAGTCCCTGAGATGGGTACATGCTTAGCCTGTTGGAAAAGATGGCCACATGGCTGGAGAGAAATGGGCTGGGGGAAAGTGGTACAAATTATAATCAGTCCAGTAGGGAGGGTCCAGATTTTGAAGGTTGCAAGTCAGAGGTTGAATTTCATTCTCAGGGCTATTGAATGGCACTGGGGAGCCTTAAACAGAGATGATCATGATCTGCAGTTACCTTTTTTCGTTTGCATTTTGTTGCAGCTTCCTTTCCTTGGGGTAGCTTGTGTGCCTGTGCTATTGAGCCCAGAATCTGTATGCTACTTAATTATTAAAGCAGGATGTTCAGATTTATCTTTAGCATGTGTCATTGCCTTTCAGGGGACATTCTGGAGAAGGTCAGCGTTCACTGCCCTGTGTTTGACTACGTCCCCCCTGAGCTCATTACCCTCTTTATTTCCAACATTGGTGGGAATGCACCTTCCTACATCTACCGCCTGATGAGTGAGCTCTACTGTCCTGATGATCATATCCTGTGACTACCACTTGTACTAAGCAGAAGGTGCTCAGGCAAGCAGAATGGAGAGGAGACCTCGGCATTCCTGCTGAAATGTGTCCCCTTTGTAATGGGGGAGTGAATTGGAGTCAACCTAAAAAAAACATGATACAGTTTCCTGTCTTTTTTTTGTCATCCCCTAACAAGGGCACACATCCAGGACTGTTCCTGGCTTTTCAGGTCTTTAACAGAGCAGCAGGGCTTGACCTATTGATTTTGGAGTCTCTTAGTGACCTGGTTGCATCTGTTTCAGGAATTTAAACTTTCTGGTTCAGTGATGTGTTAAACATAATACCAAATACCTTGTTAGGATAGAGATTTTTGCTCAGAAATGGCTACCACACCTTTTCCAAGGCTGTGCCAATAAAAGCTACTTGAAGGTTCCTGAGTTGGTTTATTTATTGTCCTGCTTTGATTGAACTACTTGAAAGAGCAGCAGCAGAGCCCTTTTTGTGTTTTCATAAAGGGCTGTAATACAGGCAACATGTCTAAAGCATGGAAGTGCAAATCAAAGTATTTACAGTTTTCCTCTATAAGTCACTGGAAATGGCCCCCAACTTATTAGTACCTTAATATGGTGGTACTAAACCTGTCTCATCACCAGATTACCTGGGAAGCTTTAAAAATGTACAGAATCTTGGGCTACAGCCCAGACCTACTGCATCTGATCTCTAGGGCGGTGCCTGGGAATCTTTATGTTTAAAGCTCTCTAGAAAAGGAACTTCTCGTGTACTAATATCTATAAGTTGGTACAACTTGTTTAGAGGCAAAATTTGAAACTTGTATTTGTACAAGTACATAAAGATATATACAAGAATGTTAAATGCAGCATCTTCATGTCACAACCTAAGTATCATTAGGAGAAAGGTTAAATAAAAATGACATATTGTAGAACATGTGAATATACTGCAATAGAGGTTTTTAAAAGGGTGGCTTGACAGTGTCTCCTGGGGAGTTCATTGAACATCTTCATTGGAGTTGCCAGCTCACTGCCTAACCTACAGATTTGGAATCATGCCTCCTGCCTTATGGAATTTGGACTCGTGCATCCCCACAGTTGTGCGAGACATTTTAATAAAATCTTATAATTACAAAAGAAAAAAGGCTGGCTTGAGGACAATGCCTGGATTGAATGCATTTTGGCTTAGTTCACCCACTTAATTTGAATTACCATTATTTAAAAATCCAGATATTGCACATGAAAGATAAAAAAAGAGAACGATTTCTTGTTTCTTTTGTAAATTCAGGAGATTTGGCAACTCTGGCCCACATCCCCAAATGACAATAGTTGGCTGTAGCTTCTGATTCCATTAGATGGAAAACCTCCAGTTTTCTGTAGTTCTTACTGGGCCCATTAAAAGAGCAACTCATTTATGTTATCTGTCTAACCCCTGTGGACATTCAATTTGTGACCCCTGTTTTAAAAGAAGAGATAGGTTTGTAAGGGAATTTATTTATATTTATTAAAAACAAGTTGACAAAAAAGCTGCAGAGCAAAATGCATAACATAACCCTATTTTCATTAAAACAAAACCAAATTATACATGCATAAAAAAAAGTCTGGAAGAATAATGCCAAACAGTGGCAAGCAGGTGGCCCTCTTAATAATTTTATTTAATAGGTTTATATAGTTTCTCTTTTTTATGTGTCTCACTTTTTAGTAATTAACAGTTTTTAAGTAAATATCTCTTCAGGTGATCCAGGTAATCTGCCATGTTTGGGAACTGCTGGTCCAAAGCAGAGGCCGAGGCCACTAGAATGGCAGAGGAACCTGTCAGGATGCCTGGCACAAAGGCTGGCCTCCCACCTCTTGCAGCAGTGTCTGTGGGGTGAGGGGAGAGGGCACTAGGAATTTGCATGTTTAACAAGCATCTCAAGGGATGCTGACAGGTGATTCAATAAACATGGGTCAGAGGTAGGTTATGAGGGAAAGGCCTGTAGTTTTTGATAACCTGTTTGAGCTAGACTCTTTGCCATTGAGGGAAGAAACAAGATTGAAGAAGGTCAAAAAACTGACCTAAAACCTTTCTGACTCAGAAGAGCCTGACTCACTCAAGCCTCAGTCTGCCAATTATGTCTTAAAAACATCTGAGACCCCACGCTTTCTCAGTGCAGTGGTTTAAAGCTACCAATTACTAGCAGTTGTCTCCTCCAAAGGCACCAATTCTTACAGCAATTCACTTGGGTACAATTGTGTGGTTTTGGGTAGGAGCAGCAGCGAGTCAAGGAACTTAAATCTGTTCCTGGCTCAAAAATGCTTTATGATACTTGTACTTTGTGCATCTTAGTTACTGTGTCTAAAATTAGCACCAACATCCTTCCCAGGCATAACAGAGGAATGAAGGTTATAAGGGTAGAGGCTCTATCTCTTTTGGTCAACTCTTAGAGTGCCTAGAACAGAAGAACTGCACAAATGCTTTCTTTACAGTCTTGAGGACTTCAAGCAAATCCCACCAAACTATTTATATGCCTCATTTTTCTATTTCCCTCTCTTCCTTTTTCCTACTTGAGTAAGGGTCAAGTTGGAAAGGAAGACCCTGATCTGAACAGAGAAATGGAGCTGTCCCTGGCTGTGAACTTACATCTCGCAGCCTCCGAGCCAGTCCCTGCCCTAACATTGCTGACAGAACCCCCCTGAACTCAGGAAAAAACTGTTGTAGCTTGGAGAGAATTAATAAAGGAGTTCATGGATGTGAAAGGCTTTCCTGAATATGCTAAACAAACCAAGTTAGATAACTTATGCAATACAGTTTGTAAAGACACTTTTTCCCACGGTTTCTATCTTCAAATTTGGGCGGAGGACAGGGAAGGCACAATTCTTGGAACTCAAATAAGGAGCAGAAATTCCGAATTTAGCCTCAGAAGAGAAGTCTTTGAAAAATACTCCACCAAGAAAAACTTAAGTGTAAAGTGATACCTCAAAGAAATAAATGTCAGTACCCATATGACCATAAGTTTCACAGATGTGCTTCAAAACTAGTCCCTTTAAAACCAGTCCCTTGCATCAGTCTTTGCATTACTGAAGGCTGCCAGTCACACACTTCCATCATTGAGCCACGTGACTCTGAAATACCACATATGGAGAACCCAGTGCATCAGAAATGCTTTGCCATAAAGATAATACCAGATGGTGATGTAATTATTTTAAAAGCCCCATGCAAACCACCTGTCCTTCCAAAAATTCCCTCTGCAGAAACACACCTAGTTGACACAAAGCAGCTATTCTGAAATGCAGGGTAAATGTTTTAAATCTGGCCTCCTTTGCTTTGAATTATTCTTTCATTCGCCAAACAGCTGTTCCAGGATACTGTGCAATGGCTAAGCAATTTATATTAAAAAGCTATAGTCTCAGCTTTCAATCTTCTTCACAACACTCACAAAATGGAAGGCAGCCTTTGCATCTAACTGCAAGATTGCTTGATGTTTATATTAAATACCTGGCTAAAGAGTCCTTTCCATAGTATCTTTTCAGGCATGTTACATTTAGAATTAATAGAAGAACCCACTAAGTAATGAAGAAACAAAAACCTGATAAGATCACTAAAACTCAAAATTTATATGTAAAAATCTGCAATTACCTAATATAAAAGAGAGGTCACGAAATGTTAAGTAATGATAAACCACAAAGAGCAGAAGCTAACTCCAAACCACTTGTTTAAAACCATTAGTGGACATTCTTTGCTTATAAAATAAACAAAACCAAGTTGTAAGAGTAAAGGCAAGGTTGGCCAAATCTAGCTCCTTTAGATTGCTGCTTGAGTCATGCTAGCTCACTGGTTCGCTGGGATCCAGTATGTAAGAGATTCCCACGGGCTTTGTTCAGGATGCCTGAACTTCATCAGCTGTTTCTGGATGAGACTGAGTGCTCTATAACAAATGGGCATGGGGTGAAAATATCCAAGGGTTTGAGAATCATAAACCAGAGGATAACTTTTTTTCTTTATATTCCTTACAACTTCTGATTCAATACATTTAGAAGGGACTCAGTAGTTACTGAACACATGAAAAAAAGAGAGGGAGAGAAGGAGGCTTTATTTGGTGCAGATTACCCAGAATTATGGTTTTCCAGACTTCCTTCTTTACCTCTCTTCTAGGCCTGCCTACCTTTTGCATTGCAGATGCTTATGAGCAACTTCAGCCAAGAAAGGATGAAAATAGGCAACATGGAGAGTGGCAAACATATCAGTTGGTTTTCCTTGTTACCCTGCTTTTGTAAAGGGTATTGATGGAATGGGGAGGCATTTCAGGTGAAACCCAGGTAGAGTGTCTGGTTCCTTGTACCAGAAGCTGCTCTTCATTTCATTCGGACACTCCATTACTGGCTCTCACTGGCAGCTTCAGAAAGCTTGGTTGTCAAGGCTCTCTGGGAACTGGTGGGCTTGGCTTAGCTTCCTCAACCTCATACAGATCTCTAGAATGGCCTTGGGTGCCCATCCTGCTCTGCCCCTGCTTTGTCTGCTTTGGTTTTTTTTGCTGTCAGTTATGCCCAGATCCCAGCTGTCCATTTGTGTCTGACCCATTGGCTTGCTCTGACCTCTGATTCCTATAACCTCTCTATTCTCAACTGCTTACGTGGTTCCAGATCCCCAGCTAGGTTCTGGACCTTGTCCTGACCCTCTCCCTTTCCTCCCTCCTTCCTTCTAAGCTACACTCTAAGCTTTGTCTTAAGCTTTTCTACTACTAGCTCCTATAACCATCTATACTCTTGATTGCAGCAGGATTCAAATCTCCTCTTACCTCAATAAGGAAGAGACAGCTGTAACTCAATGAGCTCTAAACCTAGAGGAAGTTACCATATTTAGTCATCAGTTTCCTTATGTCTCCTTGACTAAATCCTTAGCTAACTGAAGGTGGAGCCACATGCACCCTATATTTCTCAATACAATTTTGATGTATGTTACTGAAAGAGCAACTCTCAAGAATGGCTACATTTCACATCTCATCTCTCACGTTTTACTCTGGAGTTACCAAAGCCTCCACAAATCAGAATCTAAGTAAGTTGAGCCACTGAGAAAATTTTGCAAACTGATAAATTCCTAATAAATTGAAAAAAAAAAATATATTGGAAGGAGCTTGCAATTTGAAGTCACACAGACTGGGTCTGAATTCTGGCATTCTGCTGCTTATCAACTAGGCCCTCAGCAAGCTGACTAACATCTCTGAGCCTCAGAAGACTTCCTGTAAAAGAGGAACACTTGCTTTCCAAGAGGACCATTGTGAAGATTAGGACTAATGCAGACAAAGCACTTGGTATGTAGTAAGCCATCAAAAGAATGGTAACTATTATTCTTGTCAGTGGAGCCAGGAAACATGGATTCCACTCTCAGTTTTTACCATTTACTAGCTGTGTGATCCTAGACAAATCACTTAATATTTCTTTGTAAAGTGGGGGGAAAATACCACCTTGTCTCACAGGGCTGTTGAGAAATTCAAATAAGATAAGGTATGCAAAAATTATTTTGTAAACCTTAAAGCATCCTACAGGCATTAAGGATTACTGTCACATAATAGAAAATTAAATATATCTTTATTTTTATGGCACCTGACTTAAAAACAAAATAAAACAAAACCCCAACAGGGAATAAAAGTACTCTGTTAGGTATTTTTGGCTAATAGATCGCTTTTATGCTGATGCATGCTACTGAGTGAGTTTATAAATTATAAAATTGGATAATTATCTCTTATGTTGCTTGAGTCAGGCTACATAGGTTAAATAATTTATGGCAAACTTCTTCTAATCCTCTGCTACTCCCAAGAAAACAGTGGTTTGGGATGATAGCCAAACCTTCTGAAATCATACCCCATCATCCTACTAAGAGGTATTGTAACACTTTTTCATAATCCCACAACTTGGTCTACCATAAAAAGACTTGTAAACCCTCCTGGGACAAGTGGCCTCCGTGCAGCTCTGGAGAGTGGAGGCAGAGGTCCCGAGGCCCTGGCGTGGCTCTTGGCCTGGAGGCAGAGCCCCTGACAGCCTTGCAACCCCCCTGAGAGTTCCCTCTTTTCTAAGGTCATGTCGCCCAGTCAATGAAACGCCCGTTTATATGTATTTGGGAGAATAAAGACCATTTTTAGACAGTAGTGCCTATTCTTCAGGGTTCCAATTACGTAACTCTACAAGGATCCCCTTGAAAATGAGCAAAGCCTTCCTGAGCCTTCTCTGGGGCACATGCTAATGAATGCGATACTTCATTGCTCCTGTAAAATTCACTCCAGGGCTGCTGGCAAATGAACTTTTCTTCCATGAGCACAAATTTGTTTCCTGTATTAAAAAATGAGGAAAATCATTCCATTGATATAAAGGCCAATTTGAGCAGGCTGGTCAGGAAATACAAAAGTGGAAATTCTCATTGCAACATCCTCCTCACTGCACAGCATCCCAGTTGCAATCAACATTACCAGCTGATGGGGTTTTCTGCCTTTTTTTTTCCCCCTTCTATAGGACTTTGGACTACTGAGTTGTTTTAACCAGAAATCAAGTCATCTGAAAAGATGGAAAATACAGTTTGAGAGTGTCATAACAAGTGTTAGTAGAAAGATCAATCCTGGACTCAAATGAAATTATGAGGCCATTAGGTAGGCATACTATAGTTATACCAAGATACAATTTCAAAGGAGCAAAAGCACCCTTGCCCCTGAAAAAAAAAATAGAGAACACATCTGGGTAGGTTGAAAGAAAAAATGCTCCTTTTTTGATATGACAATTGCTTTCACATAAAGAGACACTTTATAAAGTAGCCCAAAAAAATCCTGTTTTAAAAAACAAGCTCATAGTACTTTCACCATCTTACTGGTCTGGGATATAAACAACATCAGTCTCTGAAAGAGTTCTTAAAGAGGTAAGAAAACAAAACAAATAAACAAAAAACCTGGAACAGGACTTAAAGTTTTCTATCCCTCTCCTTCATTATCAATAGTTTTTTTTCACTAAAATAATCTAACTAAGGGCTTGCTGTATGACCTCGGGGAATGTATTCATTGAGAGTACAGGGACAAATCTTTAAGTGTGAGATTTAGAATGTAAGGCAGCAGCAGCAGCAGTGGAGACACCTGAAGGGAAAGGAGTCGGCTAATGGAGCAACACTGCACAGCCTAGGGATGCAGACTTGCTCCCTGGGAGTTCAGCAACAGGTCAATTATGTAAAAGCAAATTTTGAAGTTGGAAATAATTGCCACCCTCCCCAACAAACAAACAAACAAACAAAACACACACACAAATCAGACAATTAATCATAGAATTTTATCTCCAAATAAGTTACAAAAATTAGATATTATATGGCACCCTCCTGTGTCCATGGATGCAAATGAATGAATGCATTGTCTTCAGGCCTGAACTCCCTCTGGCTACTCCTAGAGGGGTCATCTGTTTGAGAAAGACCAATAAGAAGGGCCCTGTCCTCTTGAAGTTGCTGGGTGCACCAGGCTGATTCAGTCAAGACCTCTGGTACCTGCTGCTCATGCTGCCTGCTTAGAGGCAAGCAGTTGTCATCCCTTTGGTTCCTTACCAATCACAAATTTTGTCCTCATTGTGGCTCACAAGGAGGCATGGATACCTGCAGGCTCTGCCTTGTATCACGTCCTTCTGCTTTTCCAAAGAGATGCCAGGCCTGGGCCATTTTGTGAAGTTTAGCAAGATTGGGTTTCATCTATAGGAAGAAAGGGAATAGTTGCAATTAGCAACATAAAAAGCCAAATGGAATATAGGTATTTCTTAAGTATGGCTATTCAATCTGTTTAAATTTCTAATTTCTGGTTTCAAAAGGACTACAGATTTCCTCAGGATAACTGGGGTTGAAAATTTTAAGTTTAGATTCCCATCTCTTTGGCAATGGAGGCAAAACTTTTTTTCATTTTTCCTTTGTCACGTGGAAACAATGAGGTTTTAGCAGAGTAAATAATCAATTGGATGAGTTAGAAAACATTAATTCCTGAAAACTCAATGCCAGAATAGACTTTATAGCTAACCTGAACATGAAAGGTGAGCAAAAGAAATGATTCTAGAAAGCAGCAATGTGGACATTCCTACTATGCTCTCCTGTTCTGTTTCATTTAAGACTATTACAAGAACAGAAAATGTTTTTAATTTGAACCATACTGTACCTTTATCACATTAACCGCATCATTGTTCCTGGGCTGCTGAGTAACCAGGGCCAAAGCATAATGTGGAGATCTCCTAAGCCTGATTCCCTGCCTGATGATCCCCAAACCATAACTCTAGAGATCCTTGGAGATGGCTAGCTATGGTGATAGGACACATTCTGGCCAAGTACCATTAAGCAACTGGAGATTTAGGCTACATTTTACCAACAGTGGGTTTGCAGTGTTTCCACCAACTTTCTGTAGCTCTAAGAAGAACTGCATCTTACCAAACCTAGAGCCAGTAGGCGACAGATGTTCAGCATACCTAAGTTTGTATATGTGTTAAGCTTAAAAAATACAAAGGCATCATGTATATAACTCAACAGTTCAGCCTAAGCTCCATTTTGAACGTGAGCTGGAAGAAGAAAAAATGGGTAAGGCTTTATATGAAACTTCCAATGCACATTTTGCAAAACTCTCATATTTTGGAAAGTATTAAGAGAGATTTCATTTGGATGACGGGAGCTGGAAAGGAAAGAGAAGATAAACTTTGTTCCCTCCTGCTCCTGTTAGTCACTAATGTACCTGTTTTTCCTGTTCCAAGTGGTCTATGTCAGCTAATGGCAGCATAGAAGGTCTCCCATGAGCGCACTGGAATGGCAGCTGGCACCAGGACAAAGCTTCAATAAGGCGGTAACACTCCTTTAGGCTCAGACCATCATTAAACTTAACGGCCCCTAAACGAAAGGAGAAACACAAGCCATATGGTATGTACAGTGGGAAGCCAATGCTGACTCTGGGTCAGACCCAAATATCTGGAAACAGTAACATGTTTCTTGGGTTCCTTAATGTGCCTTTAGCATTGCTTGAAATTGGCACTTACGGCTATGGGTGAAACCAAGGCTTCCTGACTGACCTGTCTCTCAGCTTTTCCTTATGGAGCGTTTGTCTTTCTTATCCCTATAGGAGGCATTCCTTAATTTGTTAGGATCTTGTTTTGAGGATGTTTCTCAAAGAGGCAAGAGCAATATTCTTGCCTCCTCCTTAAGGGTTTGTGAAAATGAAGTCATCTTTTGTCCACAGCCAATCCATCACCAAGATCTCTGGTTATTACCTACAATGTCCATTTGCTTTGCTTCTTTTTTCAATTTCCATAGCGACCTTCCTAATCTAAATTCTCATACTGTCAGAACCGGCCTCACTATGTGCACACAGTAATTCACTCAGTCAACAAACATTTATTATGTGTATACTTTATACTAGGACCTGTTGTACCAGCAATGAATAAGACAGATGCTCTCTGTCCTCATTTGGTGAGACAAACTAGACAAAGAACTACACAATAATTTAAATTATAAATACAGTATTGTTAGAAGGTCACATCAAAACGTTTAGATTTGATACAGAAGGTATTAGTAAACTGTGGTAGGTTCTTAAGTAGGGTAATATGGTAAAATATGGAAAATGGCATGGGAGGACTACTGTAGGGATCACAACAGTTACACATTCCCTGGCAACTATCATTTGACACAAGGGGGTCTCCAGTCCATTAACACAGACATACACACCCTCCACTTTCTCCCTCTCCATCAGCCTTCTCCTCTCTTCTTTTGTGGCTTAGGAACCAGGGTCCATCATTAGTCTGTCCCCTGCAAATATCCTAAACTCCTTTGCCCCTTATTCTATCTTTGCTTCTCGTATCTATTCCAAATTTTAACATCCCTGCCTTCAAAATGCATCTTTTATCTGTCCAATTCGATCGGTCTCCACAGCCACCTCTCTAGCTCTTGCTGCTGTTGAATCCTTAGTCTTTCCAGATCTATTCTTGTTCCCCTTCTCTCAGCACCCAGAGGGATCTTTTTGAAAATATGCCTACGATCATATCTTTTCTTTCTTCCCAATGTAACTTCTTGATACTCTTCACTGCTTTTTACATAACTAGTTTGTTCCTGCCTTTGGGTCACTGCACATGCTGTTTCCTCTTCCCGTAGTGAACTTTCCCCCTCCATCCTACGAATCCATGTCCCCTGGCTTATTGAAAATTTGACTCAAAACACATCTCTTGTCTGTATGATAGTCAAATACCTGTGTTGGTACTTTGCTTTGTAAAAGTAATTTTTTTAGTGCCATTTTTTACGTGTTTCTTGATCTAAACTGTCCCCTCCAAGAGGTGAGTAGTAAAATGTGCCTCGTACTTCTTTCATAATCTCTGTACCCCCACCACTGCTTGGCACACACACCGAGGCATTCGACAGCTAGCATGCTGAGGGTCTTACCGTGGCAGGCTTGGGATGCCAGCACCTTCTGGACAGTCAGTGGCAAAGTCCCTTGGATGCCTCCTATGGTCTGGAGTAGCTAATACATAAACATAATATTTATTCATAGAACAAGGAAATGCGACAATGGAGTCTTTTGTGTGTGGTGCCTCTATTGCACCCCTAAAATAAGAGAAAGTCTTACCTCTACTTGTTCTCGAATAAATTCCTACAAAGCAAAATGGAAAAGGGGCATTAATCTACAATTATCTTGTACTTATCCTTTGATAATTTACAAAATATCCGATTTTTTTCCTTTAAAATATGCCACCTAAGGGGGAAGAGATCGAGCAATACAGCATTTAGGCACAAATAATCTATTTGTTGTAAGGCACCTTGAATATAAAATACCAACACAACACCAGCAACTATTTTGGACCGGTAACTAGCGAGAGGAGCCTTGAGAATTCAACTGATTCTTAATACCAGGGAGGTATTTAAGAGGCCATCTGTGTTTATATTTATAACATTAGCCAGAACAAGTGTAATATTAGATACAAACTGAGAACAAATACACAAAAACCATCAACACAACTCTACACTCAGTGTAACACTTGCTTCAATATCACAGATACAAGTAAACAGTCACTTTAGTTCCCACATGCCTTTTCTTTTCCTTTTCTTTTCTGCTTTTTTTTTTGACAATTCCTTTCAGGTCAAAAAACTTCTTTTCCATGGCATTTTGTTGAGAACTTTCTCCTGCTTTGCATATCTCTGTCCCTGGGTATCCTTTTCAATAGTTCTATCCCTGTACATTTTAATATTTACAAACAACTTTAAAGAAATGTAAAGCAGATACTATTTCATGCTACCAATTTGTTTCAACATTTGGAGGTTAAAAAAAAAAAACTTTCAAGATATGGCACAGTTAATGATTTCTTTATAAGAAAACACAGAATTTCTTTACTCATAAAATGGCTATGTACAAATCAGTTTCCCAAGATTACAACATGGTAGATTCTCTTTTTAAGCCAGACTCAAGAAATTCTCTCGCCTCCATCATATACACTTAGGCTGCCAGGCTTAAAATGAACACAGCTCCCAAGAGCAGGTAGTAGATACTATAGAACTTATTTTTTAAAAAACTGCAGATTCTCCCAAACAACCTAAACAGAAAGGTGTCTCATAATACCCAACCCATCAACAAAGCTTAGCATGGATGGAGTTCAAACCTAATTCCTTTGCTATTCTCTCTTGTGTTTGTGTATCTGGGACTTTAAAACTTCAGTTTGTAAACCTGGTGAGGGGGAGAAGGGTCTCATTCTCTGTTCTCATCTCGCATTTCAATGGTTCCACTAATGCTGAATAATTTAAATAACGTCAAAAAGTTTCATTCACCTGGCTAGAGGCTAGAAGGATCTATTAATGATATTTCATCTGCTAGAATTCAAGTGGCTACCTCCTCCTCAAGACACCAAAACTTCCAGCTTCTTCCAGAATCAACAAAATCTCTCCTGATCAGCCTGACTGAAAATAATCAAGCTTTTCTGAAACCATAAGCTTCAATTTGAAGTAAACTCCTTATAGTAGTCTTTGAAGTTACTTCAGACAAAATTTTTATTATAATTTTCTGGTTAAATATTTAAGGATTGACTTACAATAAAAGATTTTAACAGATCCTATCTTTTGGATTTAAAACAATTTGGAGGAGGAGCCTTGGAGAAAATAAGCTCTTGTTGGGAGAAAAAAGATCCACTTAAAGCAAAGCAAAGCAAAGGCTGTGTGATCAAAGGGTAAAATCAAAGTAATCCAAAAGCTGGCTCTTTTAATGACCTCTTCCTCTCAATTTAACCTACAAACATGCTTAGGTCTCTTCCATCTTAAAACAAACAAAAGTCCTCCCTCAACCTTGTGTCCTGCCCCACACTGCCTGACCACTCCTAACCTTTAGCTATCATCCCATCTCTCTTCTTCTGTACACGGCAGAGTTCTGCAAAGAGTAGTCTAGTTAGCTCCACTTCCTCTCCTTTCACTCAATCCCTGACCCACTGCCATCTGTCTTCTGTCCCAAACCCTCATCCCCAGGAAATGATTCCACAAGATAACTAATGTCCTCATGATTGTCAAATCTGACAGACATTTTTCAGACTTGACTTTACAGCGACTTTTTTTTTTAATTCAGTTTTATTGAAATATGTTCACATACCATACAATCATCCATGGTATACAATCAACTGTTCACAGTATGATCATATAGTTATGCATTCATCACCACAATCTATTTCTGAACATTTTCCTTACATCAGAATCAGAATAAGAATAAAAAATAAAAGTAAAAAAAAGAACACCCAAACCTCCCCCCATCCCACCCTATTTGTCATTTAGTTTTTATCCCCATTTTTCTACTCATCCATCCATACACTAGATAAAGGGAGTGTGATCCACAAGGTTTTCACAATCACATTGTCACCCCTTGTAATCTACACTGTCATATAATTGTCTTCAGGAGTCCAGACTAAAGGGTTGGAGTTTGGTAGTTTCAGGTATTTACTTCTAGCTATTCCAATACATTAAAACCTCAAAAGGGATATCTATATAGTGCGTAAGAATGCCCACCAGAGTGACCTCTCGACTCCACTTGAAATCTCTCAGCCACTGAAACTATTTCGTCTCATTTTGCATCCCTCTTTTGGTCACGAAGATATTCTCAATCCCATGATGCCGGGTCCACATTCATCCCCGACAGTCATCTCCTGCGTTGCCAGGGAGATTTACACCCCTGGGAGTTGGGTCCCACGTAGTGGGGAGGGCAGTGAGTTCACCTGCCAAGGTGGCTCAGTTAGAGAGAGAGAAGGCCACATCTGAGAAACAAAGAGGTACTCAGGGGGAGACTCTTACGCACAATTATATGCAGGTTTAGCCTCTCCTTTTCAGTAACGAGCTTCATAAGGGCAAGTCCTATGATCGAGGGCTCAGCACATCAAACCGCCAGTCCCAATGTTTGTGACAACATCAACACCAGTCCAGGTGAGGATGTCCAACACATCCGCACCTTCCTCCAGCTCCTTGGGGCGGGGAGAGGGAGGTACAGCCACTTTTGACCATTCTGTTCCTCCTTGAAATTCCTCCTCTCTCTTTGACCAAATATTTTCAATTAGCCTTACAGTTTCCTCTTTTCTACTGGTGGTTCCACAGCCTCCACCCTTTTCTCTCTTCCTTTTTCACTTTTCTTATTCTTCCTGGACAACCTCACTCCTCCTAGACCCTTCTCCAGTATCTGAGTCTGTCTATCTATCTATCTATCTATCTATCTATCTATCTATCTATCTATCTATTTATCTATCTATCACATTTACTCTCAAATAGATAAGTACAACCCAGACTTCTTTCCAATGTGCTAGTTTGCCTATCCACTGACTTCCCCTCTTGATGGCAGGTTTAATGTGTGCACACCTGGACATAATAATCTAACTCCCCAGCCAAGTATACCCATCCTCTTCTATTTCCTTTTTCATCAAACTTCTAGTCATCTAAGCCAGAACCCTCAGAATCGCTACTTCTCTTTTCTCCTTTATTCCTTACATTCTATCACTCACCAAGTCCTCTAGATTGTCTCTCCCAAATTATATCCCAAATATGTCCTTCTTTTCCATTTCCACTGCTAGTGATTTAGGCAAGTTTCATCTCTCATTTGAAAGAATTCAATAGCCCTTAATAGCTCTCCCTGCCTCAAATCTTCCTCGTATCAATCTATCCTACAATTTAGCCACTAAAAATATCTTCTAATTTTTATTTTTAAAAAATACTAAAGTAATTCAGATTTCTGGAAAAATGGTAGACTGAGCTGATGTATATCTGCCTCTACTCCAAACAGAGGAAACTACAGATAAAGGAGTAGGAACCATCATGAAAAGGCAGGACACCATGAGAAAAAGAACAGAGAGAGACATGAAAAAGAAACATATAAAAATTATTGTAAATAAAAATATAGTCATTGAAACAAAAAAACTTAGTGGATAAATTAAACATCGGATTAGACAGAAAGTAAAAAGAGAATTTAATTTACTAGAAGATAAATGAAGACATTTCCAGGAATACATCACAGAGAGAAAGAAATGGGAAATATGAAACAGAGGTTAACAGACATGGAGAAAAGAAAGGCAAAGTCCAACAGACATCTGACAGGATTTTGGGGGGAGAAGAGAATGGGAGAGAAGCAATGTTTGAAGTGATAATGACTACATTTTTCAAATTGAAGAGGCATGATGAATCCCAAGAAGGAAATGGAAAAAAAAAAAAATCTACACATATCATAGTGAAATTTTAGAAGAACAAAGACAAAGAGAAAAATCTTAAAAGCAACCAGAAAGAAAATCAGATTACCTGCGAAGGAATGATAATTAGGCTGACAATGGACATCAATGACAAAAATAGACAGTCAAAGGTAATGGAATGTTTTTGGAATGCTGGGAGCTAATTGGCAATGTGGAATTCTATTTTTAACTAGACAATCATGCAAGTGTGAAGGCAAAAGAAAGACATTTTCAAAGACAATTTATCATTCATGGACTCAGTGAATGAACTTTAAGAAGATTTAATTCAATAAAAATAAAACTGAACACAGAAGGAATAAGCAGGACGCAAGACGCAATAGTAAACAGACTCCAGTATACATTTTGATTAATCTAAATAAGCATTGGCTATAAAATTATTGACTAACAGAAGATTAAAAACAAGGTAGAGTTAAAATACTAATGGGAGATAGAAGATGGGAAATAAAGGGTTCTAAAGTTTTTGAACAGTTTAGGAAGAGGATAGAGGAACAACTTCTATCATGCTAAGTATGCATGCTAAAATTCAAAGCTAAATCTCTAAAAGAATATAAATGAAATATATAATTTCTAAACCACTAGAGGAAAAAAGGAAAAATAAAGACAACTCTAATAGAAAATATTAAAGAAAGGCAGCCAAGACAAAATAAATTATGCTTGTTGTACAAAAAAGAAATACATGAAATAAAAAGTAATAGTCCTCTCCAGTACCTCCAATGCCACATTCCAGCTGTAGCTTGCTAGACTTTTACTAAATTATATACATATAGTAATCAGATTTGAAATGCAATGCTAAAGTGTGTATTACTCCCCTGCTTAAAATTCTTCACTGGCTGCCTATATGATGAAATGCAAACTCCCTTTATGATTTGGCCTTGACAACCTTTACAGACCCACGTCCCACCACAATCCCATGTATCTCAATTCAAGTCCTCTCTATTGGTAGTTCTCTAAAGAGGATCTGTTTCACGTCTCTGATATGCTATTCCTCTGTCTAGAATGCCCATCTCCGATCTTCTGTACCTGGCAAGCTCGTACAGTTCTTCAAGACTTTTCTTAACAACAACAACAACAACAACAAAAACAACAAAAACCCCAGCTTATTTGTGACAGTTTCCTTGACTTTCACCCACCCTGGGCAGAAATCATTCTATATACCCATAGCACTTCTGAACGTACCTCTACTAGCCAAATTTCAATGAACTACGATAATTTAAATACCCCTTTTCCTCACCTTGAGATAATTCATCTTTGAATCTCTAGCACCTGACACACAGCAGATACTTCATAAATGCTTTTTGAATGAAAGATGAAAATGGAGCATCTCTAGACAAAGTTTGAGGTTACTATCACTGAACAATTTCCTCAAAGTCTGTAGCTATATTTTACCTCCACAATATTCTTTGTCACAGTAGATCTTCCTCTTCGAAGTTCATTGGCTTCTCTTTCTACAAAACAGAGTGGTACTTTTCCCACAAGGACCAGAGAATCACTAGTATCTGGAAATATAAATTCAAGGCCCAGATCTTCCAGATTTTTGTGGTAACACCTAAAAAGATAACCTCAAATGTAATAGGATTACTTCATTCATATTTCAGTACCGACTCGAAATACTTGACAGTTTTCAAAAGCTGCCACAGGCTTAAGAGTCGTACTGTTTTTCTCACACTTATGGGTTTTTGTTTAGGATTTTATTACCAAATTTCCCTTTTTGAATTATAGTGATCTTCACTTATTTTCTCTCCCATTTATAGAATCAATTTGTTTCTAAGTTTTGTTCTTCGCTGAGGAACTGCTCACTTCTTGCTGTTGGCACCTAAAGGAGTCTGGCACCAAGAAAACGGCTGAGACTGTTTTGAATCAGCATTAAAGCAGGGAGGTAATTAACAGCCCTAGGAACTGAGAAGTCCTGATCAACGGGATGTAAATAAATGGATCTGCCTCTAATATAAATTATGTCCCAGGAAAAAAGATTTATGGCAATAGCATATTTCCAAACCTGAAATAAAATGAAAGAAGGCTCTGTCTTTAACATTTCCAATAATTTGTGCTGAGCCAAAAGTGGGAAAACATCTTATCTTGTGACTCATATGTGATTTGCCCCTTCCTTGCTTCCAAGTGTTTTACTTTCTTCCCGTTATGATTATGGTAATGAAAACTAAGAATCTGGAAGGCACCAAGACGAAGCAGAATGGAAGCAATTACTGCAGTAACTTTGCTTTCAGAAACAGTACAGCATAAACACTGACTTTTCCAAGAAATGTGTTCTAAGCCAACTGCTGGAAAAAATTATCAGGGAAACTCTATCCTGTACTCAACAGCTGTGATACAGTAGGAAGAAGAGCATTTGGAGTCAGAAGACTCGCAGTTTGAATGCCTGCTCCACCTCTTAATAGTTGCTGTGACCTTGGACAAGTCACGTGACCTCTCTTGGTCTCAGTTTCCTGGTCTAAAAAAACAGAACAACAGTTACGTTCATACGTCCCAGAATTACTGTGAGAAGTGACCCTGTTAACATCACAACCTCATGGTGGTACTAACCATAAGAGTCTCCTCTGTTCTTCTGTCACTGTCACCTCTAGGGGAGGGCTTATAGTGGAAGACAGTAATTTTTTCCGGCCAGAGCCTTGTGGCTGTTGTTTCTCATAGGAATCTATTGGAAGAAAGATTAATGGGGTAAGAGTAAGAAATGACACCTTCTAGATTCAGAGGGAACATGAAAAATTATATGGCACAGCCATGGTAATTATTCTAGGGCTTAGCAGTGTGTTTGATGTTCAGTTTTAGACTTTGAATTTCCATGTTTAATGTAAGACTAGTATCTATTCAGCCTGTTTACTCTTTTTAGCAGTACTCCGCAAAATAAGAACAATAAAACTAAAATCTTACATTAAATGAATAATGCAATATTCCTGCAGATACTTCCTAAACATGGTTTTAATAACAAGTGAATAATGTGCATTACTGGGAAATGTAATGGGTTTACTAGACAATCCTATGGCTCAAGAAGAAAACCCTTTTTTCAGAAGGGTTTCTCAGGCTCTGATGAGAATTAGTCAATACTATTCTCAAATGGGCTAGGACCTTTCGCAAATAAGCTTACTGGTTTTACCATAACTTCCCTAACTCTTAGGCCTCCATTTTATAAAGAAAAGTGAAGAGAGCAGTAATATCATTGCCATTCTAGTCCATGAACTATCTCCCTAGGTCCTCACCTAACTCTCTGACAAGGGAGTTTTTCATTACTTGACCATAGGGGTAAAAATTTTCCTGGTATTTTACCACTTGGAGAACACCCTGCCTCATGAAGAGAAAAATGGGTAGCAAAGGTAAAATGCACATATTGACTTCTGAAGGATACATAAAAATTAGTGAAATTGGTTGCCTCTGGAAGAGAGACTTCATTATAGTCTCTTTTATACCTTTCACACTTTAACTTGTTTGATAATACTACCAATTCAAACACAAATTAAATTTAAAATAAAAATAACATATTGGGACCTTCCAAGCTGCTGGTGGTCTCTGTATGATCAATCACTCTAGGATGAGCATATCCTTGTACTGAAAATCATAAAAAAGTAGCCCAATCATTAGACATCTCTCAGTTGATGACATACGGCAAATATGCCTTTGACCATGTAAATAAGACCCAAATGTTTGAACTAGTAAAGTGAACTACTACATTCTTTCAGTTATAACAGAGGCTAATCCAGAGAACTTCCATTTAGTTTTTTCAACATACAATGTACCTTTCCTCATAAAAGTCACAGTGAGAAAAAGTTTCAGGTATGGGGAGGAGGGGTCTCAAATTTTTTCTTACCAATAATAAGCTGTTCCAAACGGACACGCTCATGGGCAGCATGCTGATCTACCAATACTAGCAGGTTTCCACCTAGAAGATTACTAAGGATTACTGGCCTTCAAATTCTCAGATCAAGACTAAAATAATCATGTTGTACTAAAGGAGAAAAAAGGTTAATTTAAGCTATTTAACAACATGAACATAAGAGAAATTATATTGAGTAGTGACAATTGTACCTTTCATTTCCTAAAAAGTTGAAATGGGGAAAATTTTAATGAATTATCCTTGACGAAACAAAGACTCTTTAGTTAATCGCTATTTCATTTATAAAACAAGATTAAAGCCCTACATTCCAAAAGTTTAAATACTTATTTTGCTAATCCAAATTTGATATATTGGAGGATGAGTAAACAACACATTATTATAATCAGCTGAACTTGATTTACAGGCTACTCTGAGACCCATGAAGAATGTAATTCTATTATATTTTAGAACACAGGTCAGCAAACTTTCTATGTGAAGGAAGGGCTAGACAGTAAATATGACACTTTCTGTCACAACTAGTCAACCACCCATTTTGTGCCAAAGCAGCTACAGATAGCATGTGAATGAATGAATGTAGCTGTGTTCCAGTACAACTTTATGGACACTAAAATATGATTTATGTAATTTTAATGTGTCAAGAAATGTTTACCTTTTTTTTTCCCCCAGCTATTTAAAAATATGAAAACCAATCTTAGCTCCCTGGCCGTACAAAAACAGGCAGTGGCTGGGTTTGGCCCAGAGGCTGTAGTTTGCCCTCCTTCAGATTCCTCTTCTCAAACTTTGATGGCATACAAATCACCTGGGGATCTTATTAAAATGCAGATAGATTCTGATTCAATTGGAGATATAAGACACTGCAATTCTAACACACTTCCAGGAGATGCTGATGCTGAACGTCTATAGACCACATTTTTGAGTACAAAGGCTTCAGATTCTCAAGTGCAAGAGGGGGACAGAATGTCCTGACCACAAAAGCCAAAACTCCAGGAAGTCCCTCTCTCATGAAAGACCTGAGACTGATCTGCATTAGCACATCTGCAATTTTTTTTTTTTTCCAACTGTGTTGCCTTTCTCAGGAACATCTTGAAATATGGAACTATTTCCAGAGATCTTTTTTTTAGCTCATAACTTTATTACTTTTGGCCAAAGGGTTAAGGTTTACTATTATTGATTATGTTGAAATAAAAATTCTCTTGAATGTAATCAAAATAGATAATGCCTGCTTTTTCTATTTCTATTAAAATATTAAAAATTGTTTCTATGATGCTATCATATTCAAGGCAGGAGCCTAAGACTTTAAAAAAAAAAAAAAGGAAATACTTTTTTGTGATAGGATGGTCAAACACAGGGATAGCCCCCAAAACGCTGAATTTTAAACTCATTTGAGGACAGGGTATTTGCTGCTGATTGTGATGAATACTGAACATCCTGTATCAGGTAAAATAATGGAATAAATAAAAAACTGTGAGGGAGTAACCCCAGACTTTGAAACTAGAGCCAATGTGAATCACCAAGAATCAGGGACCCTATGAAATCAAGCCTGTGCCTGATTCTGGAGGAATGGTTTACCTTTTTTTTTTGTCTACAAAATATTCATGACATTTTCCATTCCTCTAATACCGCAGAATATCTGAGGATAATATTGTGACAGAAGCTGAATTTCTGATATTCCAACATACAGAATGGATGCTTCATAAGAGGAAGGTTTTTGCCTGTTATATCCTCAGCATTGTTAATAGCACCTGGCACATAAGTACTCAACAAATATTTACAGAATGAATGAATGGATAGATAAATGACAGAATTTTTATTCTTTAGGATGTTATAAGATAACAACTGTATTTTATCATAGGCAGAAACAGGCAACATAAATTCCAATCTATGGCATTAATTTCAATATAATTAAAAAAACACATTTGTCCATTAAAAAAATTTATATGCAAATATCTAAAAAAAAAAGCAAGTCAATTATAGGAAAAGGTTGCACTTGGTATTCATGAGCTACAATAAAAACACTTGGATTTAGATTTTAGAAAAATGTATTTATCTAACAATACCCTTTGATGGCATCTAATTAACCCAATGAGAATATAAAATCTCAAGATAAATTTAAACAGGTAACTTTTTCTTCTTTGAACATCTACATATTTTGTGGCTACACCCAATAGTAGAGATTTTGGTATTTAACAACAAAAGAATTACAGGTAATTAAAACTTCAGAAATATCTATGCATTTTCTAGACAGTAAAACTTAAAAGAATTTGACCTTCACTAATTTCTATTTCCATATTTATGATAATTCTGACAGAACTTAAGTTAATTTGCTTTTTTTAAATGCAATTTTATTGAGATATACTCATACACTATGCAATCCATCCAAAGTATACAATCAATGGCTCACAGTATTATCGTATAGTTGTGCATTCATCACCACAATCAATTTTCAAACATTTTCATTACACCAAAAAAAGAAAAAAATATGTAAAAAAATAAAAAAGAACACCCAAACCATCCCATAAGCTTTATCCCCCTGATTATTTATATATTTTTGTCATTATTTTATTACTCATCAGCCCAGACACTGGTTAAAGGGAATATCAGTCACCAGGTTTTTACTATCACATGGTGACAAGATAAAAGCTATACAGTTATACAATTATCATTAAGAATAAAATCTTCTGGATTACCAGTCAACAGATTCAGGTATTTCCTTCTAGCTATTTTAATACACCAGGAACTAAAAAGGAATATCTACATAATGCATAAGAATAACCTATAGATTGACCTCTCAGCTCTATTTGAGATCTCTCAGCCACTGAAGCTTCATTTTTGTTTCATCTCTTCCCATTTTAGTCAAGAGGGCATTCTCAATCCCATGATGCCAGGGCTAGGCTCATCCCTGGGAGTCCCGTCTCATGTAGTGGGTAATGTAGTGAGTTTATTTGCAGAGTTGGATGAGAGAAAGAGGCCACATCTGAGCAACAAAAGAGGTTCTTTGGGAGTGAGTCTTAGGCATAATTATTAGTAGGCTTAGCTTCTCGTTTGCAGGAATAAGTTTCCTAAGGGCAAGCCCTAAGATCAAGGATTTGACTTACTAATTTGGATTTCCTAATGTTTGTGGGAATATCAGGAATTCCCCAGGTGAGGAAGTTTTATATTTCCACATTTTACCCCAGTATATAAATATATATTGTAAACAATAAAAAAACGGAATATTTTAATGTAACAAAGAACATTAATTGCTTTCAAACTTTAGAAGCATTGGCTCTCAAAGGGACTTTGCAAATACTTGATTACTTTCTTCCCAAAGTACTCTGGGGTGCATCGGGGTGTCCTATTAACCTGTACAGAACAACAAGATCTCATCCCCCATTCTAGGTTCCGTGCAACCATGATGTCTAAATAGAATGACCATACAGGTTATATGAGAAAGCATGCTCCAGAGAATATAAATTCTGCCATCAAATAAACATCTCTTAAATAACAGTCAAACCTCAGGAACAGATGTGACTGTCATAATAGCTTACAATCTACAAACCTTTACAACAAGCCTCATTGAATATTCTGCACTCCTGCATCATTGATTGCCCAATCTTTGTCCACATTCTATTCCCTGGTACCTTTGCTTTCGAGGTCAATTCTCAGCATTTGCTCATTATAGTAATTTTATATTAGTGAGGACTTACAATATTTGTCCTTTTGTTTCTGGCTTATTTCACTCAACATAATGTCCTCAAGGCTCATTCACCTACTTGCATGCCTCAGTTAATTTGCTTTTGATCTATTATGACATTTACTAAATAAATACACATTGTAAACAAAAAAAAAAGGAATACCTTAATATAACAAAGAACATTAATTGCTTTCAACCTTCAGAAGCATTAGCCTGCAGGTCTACTTCCACCGATAGTGCTCTCAGTCCCTCAGGCCTTTTCAGGAACCTTATACTATTGATTATCTCTTGTAAATGTGCTCCAGATCCTCTCATTAAAAAAACAAACAAACAGACAAACAAACCCTCCTCTCAACACCTGCTCACCTTTGTCCAGATGCTCTCTTCCACAGTATGGTTGGATATCTGGGTCTCTCTCTGCAGTGCCTGTTAGCAGCCTGCCCCATCTCTTCTCTGAACCAGTGCTCATTTGCTAAAGACCCTGGCCTCCACTGCCACAAAATTCAGACAGAAATGTTCAGTCCTCATCTTACTTGACTTCTCAGCAGCCTTTGTCACTAAGTCTTGGCTTCGCAAAACATTATTCTTCTGTTTTCTCCTTATTTCCCTAGCTGCTTCTTCTCAATCTTCTGCTGGTTCACCCTTTCTACCCAGCCATTAAATGATGGGCTTATTCTTGATTCAGAATCTCTCCTCTCCTCACACTTCACTGTTTTCCTAGCTGATAAAGTTCACCCCCACCACTTCAATAACCAACTTCATGCTGACAACACAAATTTGTATCTCCATGTCAGACCCTTCCTCCAGTACAAACCTATAATTGCCAACTACATTCTTGTCATCTCTTCTTGAACATTTCAAAAAGATTTCCGAACTGAACTGATGATTTTCATCCTCCCTGCCTGTTCCTCCTCTAGCCTGGTCTTCTTCTGTGTATGAGAATGCAGTATGATCCACCCAGCTATGGAGGCTGAAATCTACTTGTCATCTTTGACATCCCTTCCTGGTACCAAATCAATACCTGCTGACCTTACCTCCCAAATATCTTCTCAATGCTTTCATGTCTCTCTAATCCACCCTGGTCTTGGCTAACTACAATATATTAGATATTGCAATATCCTCCTAACAGTCTTCCTGCAGTGATGGGGACTCCAGTCCCACTCACAATCCATTCTCCACACTGCAACCAGAGCAATCATTTCAACATGGACATGTGACGTAACATGGTCTATCCCCCAAAAAACAGCATCAAAAAATAAATAAAAACAAAAGAAAACAAAAGCTTCAATTGTTTCCAATTGGTCTTGGGAAAAAGACAAAACTTTTTAGGCATTTTAAGATTTGGTTCCTACTTTTCTAGCCTCATCTCACTCCTTGCTCTTACTCCATTTGTGCCTCCATATGTGCCTGTCCCTCCCACTAAAGGAACTTTGCATATATCAATCCCTCTACCTGGAATACGCCCTCCTTTCTGCCTAGTTAACTTACTCATACTTCAGATCTCACTTTACCAGGAAAGCTTTCCTTGACCTTCTTGACTAAATCAAATCTCTCAATACAGGTTCTTATAGCATCCTTTAGCTCTCCTCCATAACACTAATTAAAGTTAAAATTTTATATGTTTGTGTGTCTATCTGTCTCTCCTGCTCACCACTGTATCCCTAGGACCTATCACAGTCCCTGGCATCCAGTAGGCACTCAACATTTGTTGAATGAGTTGTCACTATCTACAACCTATTATTGTTTTATTAAACCAGCCCACAAAGATATTCTATGTAACTTTTGATAAATCTAGCAGAGCTCATTATATAAACTTCCTGTTATTATAAAGGGAATACATGAAAACATACTCATTTAAAAAGTCAAACAATATAAAACATAAACATAAAGGTGAAAATTCTCCTTTACCCATCCTTATTTTCATTCCCAGAGAGTTTAATGTACATATGCATAATAAAACTAAATGTACTTTAAAATGGTTGTTTTGTAATATTCTTAACTTAGATTGGTTTTCCCTGATCTTTCCATGTCACTGAAACTGTATTATATATTATAATACTGTATTATATATAAAAGGAGGCTATCAGAAAACCAGCTGATTATCAATCAAGCCCAAACTCCATTCTTACCTGCCTCGCCATTTTCTTCAGTTTTAGTGCTCATTAGACAGGCAATAAACTTGTTATCCACTTGCTGAAGAACCTGCCATACATTGAGATAAGTGGCACAACACTAAATAAAAATTAACAGAGGCTTATCTGCATAGAAAGAGAGAAAACTGTACAATATCATTTATCAATTAGAGTCTTTCGCTTTATAATATTCCTATCTAAGACTGAGGTGAAGTGCTAATGAACCTGAGGGAGTCATAAGAGAAGATAAAAGAATAGGCAAATAAAGTGAATAGAAGACATAAAAGGAAGGAGACAGCCAAGGAACACAGACTAAGAGAGAATGATATTAAAAGACATGTAAGAGGGATATGCTGACAAAACTTTAGAATACATCTGAAAATTTCCCCACAGAATAATAACTTTTATTAATAGGTCATATGACCAGAGACTGCTAATGATAGGGCTGAAACAAATCTAAAAAATTTATGCAAAAGCCAGGAAAGTCATTTTGGAGAGGCTAGTCCATGAAAGCACTGTTAAAGGCCGCCTGTGGCTTTAGATCCTGGTAGCTCCTCTGCGCAGGCACACAGGTCCCCCCAGTCTACACGACTGTCCCAGGGTTTATTTCTGAATCAACTGCTTGCTTGTTACCAGGTCATCAGCAGGTTTGGAGTTCACCTAGATCTGTCCAACCTCCTAATTTGTTTCAACACTGAAAACAAGGAGACCGAGATAGCCAGAGTGGTGTATAGAAGACAAAGTAGAAAAAGATAAGACAACAGGTTTCTTTTGTTAACGGGAACTCCTCAATCTGGGCTCTTTTGAGACAAGTCATCAGTAACCTCTCACAATAGAGGGTCTTTTTTAAAAGGGCATTGTTACATGTTTGAGGACAATGTCTCTAGAGCACTTTATTGATTTGCAAATTATTGTCAAATATAAAGTCATTGTAAATCCTCTGCAGAAATACCTTAACAATCTTTGAAATTCTGAACCTGAGCCCATAATTCATCCCTCCAAACCTGTTCACACTACTGAGAACATTTCATTCTTTGTAATTATTAGTTCCTAGCTTTCTCTTTTGATAAAAATTCCAGTAAGATTAAAAAACACATGTACCTTGACCAGAGTGGTCTGTATCACTGAATAAATCTAATTTCACACGAGTTAGTTTAGCTTATTCATTAAGCGTATTTTTTATGAGATTTCAAAGTCAATCTTTTACCTGCATTGAATGAATCATTTCTTTGGTGAAACGATAGGGATACAAGATGTTGTGAATTTTAACTGCTAAGCTCTCAGCCTGGCCACTGCTTACATCAACAGCAACCTAGAAAGACCCAGCACAAACATCATTTAAATTTTAATTTTTTTAAATCTGCAGAAATGTTTTACCAAAGATCTTAAGGTGCATTAAAAACATTCATTTTCATAGAACCTACTGGAAGTGGGCTGAATTCAGGGAACTTATAGAAATTCAAAAGGCTCTATGAATTATTAATCTTAAGTAACAATTTCTCTTTATAAACAAAATTACTGATAAAGACCAATATTGTTTTATAACATTATTCAGAACATATTGTTCAAGTCTTGAAAGACATTTTAACTGAAGAATCAGTAATCAAATGCTCATCTATTATCCACCCTCATTACAACACACAGTACATTCTGTGATTACATACACTGAAGAATGAACAGCCAGGTCCAATAATGAACAGTTTCTCCAGTAGAAGATTTTCTACCTAATGATTACAGTTTTTATCATTACCAACCTGCATACTTTGCTTCTAAGAGTGGTAAACACAATGACTGATCATACATGTTTAGTCTAAAATGCCTGACATCCCCAAATACTATGAATTTTGATTTCTCCTCTCTGCATCATATATATATGTAATTTCCAAATAAATATTTAGAAACATATTCGGCTTCCACTCATAATTACAAATTAGTATCATCATTCATGCCCCTACTAGTTTAAATGCAATTCAAATTTTAAAATAACAAGAGAAAAACTGCTGCACACCCACCTCTGGATAACGGGCAAATACTGGATTGTCCCATTCTGAGAACAAAGACTGAAGTGATTCAGTACCAACAGTGTCATCCACAGCATCTAGGCCAAAAGAGGACAGGTAAAGTTGGCCTCTAGAGCCTCAGAGAAAAGGGTGAGGTGCTGCTTCAAGAGCCAAGATCAGACTCACTGTTCCTATATTCTACAGATGTTCAGTGTTTGCTGTATCTCTAAATCTTGATCTGTTACTATTTAAACTCAAGTTGATGACTGTATCTTCTGGTATTATAGCTGTTTCTCTTAACTATTTACAAGAGATACTTCATAATACAAGTCCAGAAGAAACTGAGGCTGGAATTAGTAGGTAAAAATATCCCTTATCTGTTTTTTTTGAAATAAAGAAAATACAAATTAATAGATGTCTACAGCTTTTTTCTAAGACAAGAGTTTTGCTTATATAAAATTACCGCAATATGGAGTGCAACTCCAATCTTTAAAAATAAGAGACACTTTCCCAAACACGAGACACTGCAGACTGTGCATAATCACCCGGTATTGACCTCAAGTCTGGAAAAGTAATTTCTGATCTAAATGCATGTGTTGAATTACTTTGTTCTGCTGTTAAATAGGACCATGGGGAATTCCTGGTTCCAGTAAGGCACAGCTGACACTGATCAAGCTTATTAATGCAGCCTTGCTTTGTTTTTTGAGTTAGGCAGTACGGTATTTACAAGGTGTCCCCGTAATCTGTTATTGCCCCTACCTCTGTAATTCTGTCTCATCACAGTCCTCTCTTCCCGAGTTCTAGGAAGGAAAGGAAGAACAAGTTCGCTTCTAAAAGGATGACACCTGTACTGAGACCCTAAATGTAAAAAAAGGAAAACCTGGAAATTTGAACTCAAAATACAGGTAAACTATTAAAAACAAATCAAACAAAATTTCCTTTCTGCACAAACTTACTAAAAACATAAGGCAGACTACTAAGCACTAAATGGAGAGTCATAAATTCTTTAATCAGATTATTCTGCTAATTTGGGAATCTACATTAATGCTTAGTCCTATTATCCATCCACACCAGACAAAATGAGGACATAGATTGGTCACAGTGGCTCTCAAAGGGGGACAATTTTGCACTAGGGGAACATTTGGCAATGTCTTGAGACATTTTTGGTTTGTCACAACTTGGGGGACAGGTGCTACCAGCCTCTAGCAGATAGAGGCCAAGGATCCTGCTAAATATCCTATAATGCATAGAACAGACCCCACAACAAGGAATCATTCAGCCCAAAATGTCAACAGCGCGCAGATGAGAGACCCTGTGTTAGATGTATAGTGGTACCCACTTGTCATCCTCCACAACTTAGTGAAGCCTTTCCAAATCTCCAATATGTGTGTCTCTCTATCCTGGATGTTTGTCTCTATTATAATATTTATCTCACTATATTATAACTATGCTTCGATAGCTGCCTTCCCTAGTAAACTTCATGAACTCCTGAAAGCAAAGTTGGTTAATCTGTAATGTGGCAGCACCTAGCACGGTGTGAACATTAAAAAAAGAAGTCGAATGAATAAATGAATAGATGAATGAGTGAAAAGTTCTCAATTCAAACTCCAAAGTCTGGTAAAATCTAGCCCCAATCCACCCTTCTCTCTGAAGGATGATCGGATTTGAGTTTTGGAAACAATGCTCTATCTGACAGTATCTGAACAGGAGTAAAACATGATGAGACTATACTTCAAAAGATAAACTTGTTGGACAAAAACTGGAGAGAGGACATTAAATCAGAGTGAAAAAATTAAGGTGTGAGGTGAAATAAGGTTGTGTCACTGATAACAGAGAGGATTGGAGAGTACATTTTGAAGGAAAAATTGCCAGGGCATGGGGGCTTGGCATTATTCCTTAAAATTACCTTTACAGATCCTTGCTTCTGTACAGCAAAACTGACCTCTTAACAGTTAATTTTACATAACTTTTTATGTATGGTTCTACAATGTCCTAATGTATATACATTTCCTGAAAGGTAATATTCCATGTGAATGGAGGAGCCATCTTTTCATGGAACTTGTTTCTATACCAAAAGTACTTTCTTTTTCACTATGAAACTATAAGTTGACGTGACCCTCGAAACGTCACTTCAAGACTAGACAGCAGCCAGTGAAGGCAGAACGATAATCTAATAAGAACAGATAAGATATTGAGGGTAATCTTAATGATATGGGATGCTCAGGAATGCCTATGGTTCATTAATTTTCTTGTGGTATGGTAGGAGCATATTGGAAGCCATGAAGTTATTTTAGGATATTTGTCTTTGCTATTCCTTTGCTTTGTTTTGTTTGGAAATGTTTATTTTTTGATAAAGTTAATTTTTTTTTTTTAAAAAGACATTTAACAGTAGATATTTGATTGTGGCAGCCGATTTCCCTCTTTGTCTTAGCAACAACCATAGCACAGTTTAATGTCATCCACTTATTTTTTGACATTATACCTGAAGCTGTTGCATTTCAGGGAGGTGAGGGGCCAGTACCTTAAATTACCTCTGATAAGCATTCAGTACAAATCAGAACACAAAACTGCACAGATCAGAAAGCACATGTGTCTTCAAGAGAACCTGACAAACTCAGGAACACTATTAAAAAGGAAAAGAGGAGCTTGTGGGAAGATGGTGGAGTGGGAAGCTCCAGAAATCAGTCCCTCCACCAGAACAACTATTGAACAGCTAAGAATGGTCTGAATCAACTATTTCAAAACTCCAGAGCCCAGTAGAACACTGTACAGTCTCTAGGGAAGAGCGGGAGGAAGAGGCTGGTAAATTACGGTAAATACCAGTAAACTGCTCCCTCCCTGGGGTAGATACTGGCACCCCAGGCAGCAATAGGGTCCAGCCCCTGGCATAGCTTGCTGGTGCCAGAAAGGGGTATAAAAATCCACTTCTCCAAGATCTGGGGTGAGCATGGGCCGATCACTGGTCCCGGGTTTTGATTAGCTACTTTGGATCTCTGGGGGCCCAGCTCTAAGGGCAGCCACTGTTCCAACTGAGGTAGACGGTCTGAGGCAAGCCTTACGTGCTTTAAGTACAGCAGTGGAACACTTGGAATAGAAAGAAGGGGCTGTCTCCTGGGGCATTCAAACTCCTGTAAACAGGGGAACTCCTAAACCACTAGCAAGCACAAGCCCAGGGCAAGACACAGGCCCAGAAAAGACAGAGAGGACCCTGCATTTTGTATTAGCCTTGGGCAGACCTTCCTGATTGGATGACTGACACTCAAAAAAAATCTCTGTCACATCACCAGCTGGCTACAAACCCAAGAAACAGACATCTAAGGGAAAAAAATTCCAGAGTTTTAGTATTATAAAATGTACAGTGTGCATAAAAAGATACAACACAAAGAGACAGGAAATGATGGCCTATCCAAAAGAAGAGGATAAAAATCCAGAAAACATCCATGAAGACCAGACTGGGGACAAACTGGACAAAGACTTTTAAAAAAATGATCTTCAATATGTTCAGGGAGATGAAGGAAAGTATACAGAAAGAACTAAAGGATATCAGGAAAACAATGAATGAACGTTACGAGAATCTTAATAACGAGACAGAAATTTTAAAAAGCCACTGGAATTGAAGAGCATAATAACTGAAATGAAAAATTCCAGGAGGGTTTCAACAACAGACTGGAGCTGGCGGAAGAAAGAATCAGTGACTCTGAAGACAAGACAACTGAAATGAGTCAAGCTGAGGAACAGAAAGAAGAAAGAATTATACAAAGTGAACAAAGCCTAAAAGACCTCTGAGATACCATCAAATGTACCAACATACACATTATGGGAGTCTCAGAAAGAGAAGAAAGAGAAAGGGACAGAAGGAATATTCAAAGAAATAATGACTGAAAAAACTCCCCAAACTCAGCAAATAACATGAACATGCACTTTCCAGAAGCTCAGAGAACATCAAACAGGATAAACTTGAAGAAAACTATACCACGTGACATACTGATCAAACTGTCAAATGCAACAGACAAGCAGAGAATTCTGAAAGCTGCAAGATAAAAGCAACATATGTATAAAGGAGTCCCAATTAGATTAAGTGTTGACTTCTAATCACAAACCACAGAGTCAGGAAAGAAACAAATGCCAACCAAGAATTTTATATCCAGAGAGAATTTCTTTCAAAAATGAGGGAGAGATTAAGACATTCCAGATAAACAAAAGCTGAGGGACTTCATCACCACTAGGCCTCCTCTACAAGCAATGTTAAAGGGAGTTCTTCAGACTAAAAGGAAAGGACACTAGACAATGGTTTGAAGATGTAAAGAAATAAAGACCTCCAGTAAAGGTAACCATTTGGGTAATTACAAATGCCATACTATTGTATTGTATGTACTCCATTTCTTACTTCCTACAGGTGCTAAATGCAAACGCATAAAAAGTAATGACAGACTCGGGCAAGATGGCGGCATAGAGAGGAGTGGAAGCTAAGTAGTCCCCCTGGAACAACTACAAAAAACCAGAAACAACTAGTAGATAATCTAGAATAACTGCGGGGGGACAAACGAGACCATCCATTCATCATACACCAACCTGAATTGGGAGGAATGCCCGAGAACACAGCATAAAATCTGTAAGTAAAACCTGCGGAACCAGATCGGGAGACCCCCTCCCCCATAGCCCAAGCTGCGGAGCCGCGTGGTGCCACAGAGAAGCTCTCTCCCAGCAAGCGAATATGGCTCAGCTGAGCTCCAACTGGGGTTTTAAGTAGCGAGTGTGAACTGCTCATTACAGGTACGCAGCCCCAAAAAACAGACAGAGGCTTTGGGTGACGACTGACCTGGGAGAGCTGGAGGGTCGCCTTGACTGGGTCTGAAGGGGACTATCTGTTTTTTTTTCGGCTCAGTGGAGAAAGCCCCAGTCATTTTAAGTTTTCAGCGCTGTGACTCGGGGAAGGGCGGAGTCAGCACAAGCAGAGAGCAAGACCATTGAGATGCTAATGACCTCCACCTGGGGGGTCTGTCTTCTCTAGGAGGAAAGGGGTGGGGCCCTTCCCATTCAGAACCAGACCCCAGAGCCTGGGGGAACACGGCCATACCTCCTCACACCAGTCAAGAATTATAGGCTAACAGGCATCACCTGCTGGGCAGAAAAGCACAGTGACCCGAGGCATCAAAGGGTGGAGCAATTTTCTAAGACACAACCTCAGGGAAACCAGATACTGAATATTTCTTCCCTCTGGGACCTGAGCCTGTTCTGGTCTGGGAAAACCTGATTTGGATAACCAAGGAAACCATGCCTAGACAACAGAAAATTACAACCTACACTAAGAAAAACAAAGTTATGGCCCAGTCAAAGGAACAAACGTATCCTTCAACTGAGATACAGGAATTTAAACAACTAATGCTAAATCAATTCAAAAAGTTTAGAGAAGATATTGCAAAAGAGATAGAGGCTGTAAAGGAAGCACTGGACATGTATACAGCAGAAATCAAAAGTTCAAAAAACCTACTAGTAGAATCCATGGAAATGAAAGGCACAACACAAGAGATGAAAGACACAATGGAAACATACAACAGCAGATCTCAAGAGGCAGAAGAAAACACCCAGGAACTGGAGAACAAAACACCTGAAAGCCTACACGCAAAGGAGCAGATGGAGAAAAGAATGAAAAAATATGAGCAACGTCTTTGGGAACTCAAGGATGAAACAAAGTACAATAATGTATGTATCATTGGTGTCCCAGAAGGAGAAGAGAAGGGAAAGGGGGCAGAAGCAATAATAGAGGAAATAATCAATGAAAATTTCCCATCTCTTATGAAAGACATTAAATTACAGATCCAAGAAGCGCAGCGTACTCCCAACAGAAGAGATATGAATAGGCCTACGCCAAGACACTTAATAATCAGATTATCAAATGTCAAAGACAAAGAGAGAATCCTGAAAGCAGCAAGAGAAAAGCAATCCATTACATACAAAGGAAGCTTCATAAGACTATGTGCGGATCTCTCAGCAGAAACCATGGAGGCAAGAAGGAAGTGGTGTGATATATTTAAGATACTGAAAGAGAAAAACCACCAACCAAGAATCCTGTATCCAGCAAAGCTGTCCTTCAAATACGAGGGAGAGCTCAAAATATTTTCTGCCAAACAGACAGTGAGAGACTTTGTGAACAAGACACCTGCCCTACAGGAAATACTAAAGGGAGCACTACAGGGTGATAGAAGACAGGAGTGTGTGGTTTGGAACACAATTTTGGGAGATGGCAGCACAACAATGTAAGTACACTGAACAAAGGTAACTATGAATACGGTTGGGAGAGAAAGATGGGGAGCATGTGAGACACCACAAGAAAGGAGGAAAGATAAAGACTGGGACTGTGTAACTTGGTGAAATCTAGAGTATTCAACAATTGTGATAAAATGTACAAATATGTTCTTTTACGAGGGAGAACAAGCAAATGTCAACCTTGCAAGGTGTTAAAAATGGGGAGGCACTGGGGGAGGGATGCAATCAGCATAAACTAGAGACTGTAACTAATAGAATCATTGTATTATGCTTCCTTTAATGTAACAAAGGCGATATACCAAGGTGAATGCAGATAAGGGGGGAATAGGAGAGGCATGTTAGACACTTGACATTGGTGGTATTGTCTGATTCTTTATTCTACTTTGATTTAAGGTTATTTTTCCTTTTGCTGCTTCCTAGCTGTCATTTTTTTTTGTTTCCTCTTTCTTTTGCCTCTCTACCTTCTTTGACTCTCCCTCCTGCCTTGCGGAAGAAATGTAGATGCTCTTGCTTAGTATGAGCAGAATGTTCAATTAGGATGAACTTAAATGTTTGGAAATGAACAGGGGTGTTGGTAGCAAGATGTGAGAATAACTAACAGCACCAAATGGTGTGTGAATGAGGTGGAAAGGGGAAGCTCAGAGTCATATATGTCACCAGAAGGAAAGTTGGAGGTCAAAAGATGGAAATGTATAAAACTGAATCCTATGGTGGGCAATGTCCATGATCAACTGTACAAATACTAGAAATCACTTCATGAACCAGAACAAATGTATGACAATACAATTAGAAGTTAATAATAGAGGGGCATATAGGGAAGAACTATATACCTATTACAAACTATATACTACAGTTAGTAGTAGTTCAACATTTTTTCATAAACAGTAACAAACGTACTATATCAATACTAGGAGTCAACAATTGAGGGGGGTTGGTTAGGGATAGGGAAGGATTAGTGTTTCCTTTTCTTTTTTTCTTTTTTCATCTTTCACTTTATTTCTTGTCTGGAGTAATGAAAAGTTTCTAAAAATTGAACAAAAATTAAGCGTGGTGATGGATGCACAGCTGTATGAGGGTACCCAGGGGCAAGTGATTGTACACTTTGGATCTTTGGATAATTGTATGGTATCTGAACAATCTCAATAAAAATGAAAAAAAAAAAAAGGAAAAAAAAAAGTAATGATAAATCTATGGCTTTAGACATCAATTTATAAAGATATAATTTGTAACAAGTACAAAAAAGAGTGTTCCTATACATACAGGAACAGTGTATATGTATGAAACTTTAGTCAAGTTGGTTATCAAATCAAATATGATTGTTAAATATTTAGGGTGTTAAATTTTAACCCCATGGTAATCACAAGGAAAATATATGAAAAATATATCCAGACAGAAATGAGAAGGGATTCAGTATGGTACAATAAAAAAAAAAAATCAATAAATATGAAAGGAGGCACTAAGAGAAAAATTGAGGGGCAAAAAAGGAATAAGACTTACAAAGAATAAAGAGCAAAATGAAGAAGAAAGTTCAGCATTATCAGTAGTGATTTTAAATGTAAATGGATTAAACTCTCTAGTCAAAAAGCAGAGACTGGCAGAATGGATAAAAAAGCATGAACCAAATATATGCTATCTACAAGAGACTCACCTTAAACTCAAAGACATAAGTAGGCTGAAAGCAAAAGGATGGAAAAAAAGTATACCATGCAAGGACTAACCAAAAGAGAACTGAGATAACTATACTAATGTCATATAAAATAGACTTTAAATCAAAAACAGTTATGAGCGATAAAGATGGTCATTACAAACTGTCAAAAGGGTCAATTCAACAATTAAAAATATATATGCACCTAAGAGCAGAGTTCCCAATATATAAAGCAAATATGACAGATTTGAATGGAGACATTGATGGCTCTACATTAACAGCAGGAGACTTTAATACACCACTATCAATAATGGATAGAACAGCTAGTCAGAAGATCAATATGGAAATACAAGACTTGAATAATACTCTAAACCAACTAGACCTAACACACAGATACAGAACACTTCACCCAAAAACAACAGAATGCACATGGCTCATTCTCCAGGAAAGACCATATCTTAGGTCACAAAGCAAATCTCAATAAATTTAAAAATACTGAAATCATACAATGAATCTTTTCTGACCACATTGGAATGAAGCTAGAAATCAATAACAGCAGGAAAAATGGAAATTTACAAATATGTGGAACTTAAACAATGTACTCTTAAACAACCAAGGGGTTAAAGACGAAATTGTAAGGAAAATTAGGAAATATCTCGAGATGAATGAAAATGAAAATACAACATACCAAAACTTATGGGATGCAGCAAAGGCAGTGCTGAAAGGGAAACTTATAGTTCTAAATGCTTACATTAAAAAAGAATAATTTCAAATCAGAGACCTAACCTCGAAACTGGAAGAACTAGAAAATAAAAAGAGCAAACTAAACCCAAAGTGAGCAGAAGGAATGCAATAACAAAGATTAGAGCAGTGATAAATGAAATGGAGAATGAAAGAACAATAAACAGAATGAACAAAATAAAAGTTAGTTCTCTGAAAATATCAATAAAATCAATGGACATTTACCTAGGCTGAAAAAGAAAAAAAATGAGAGGACACAAATAACTAAAATGAAAAGGGGGACATTACTACTGACCCCACTGAAAAACACAACTGTATGCCAACAGATTAGATAACCTAGATGAAATGAACAAATTCCTAGAAACACACAAACTACCTACACTGACTCAAGAAGAAGAGAAGATCTCAACAAACTAGTAACTAGTAAAGAGATTGAATCAGTAATCAAAAACCCCCCAAGAAAGAAATGCCCAGAACCAGATGGCTTCACAGGGGGAATTTTGTCAAACATTCCAAGAAGAATTAACATCAATCCTGCTCAAACTTTTCCAAAAAATTGAAGAGGAGAAAATTCTCCCTTATTCATTCTATGAGGCCAACATCACCCTCATACCAAAACCAGATAAAAATACCACAAGAAAATTATAGACCACTATCTCTTATGAATATAGATGCAAAAAAATGTTCAGTAAAATATTAGCAAACTAATGTGAATCCAACACCACATTAAAATAATTATACACCATGATGAAGTGGGATTTATTCCCAGGTATGCAAGGGTGGTTCAACATAAGAAAATAAATTAATATAACATACTACATTAACAGAATGAAGGGGAAAAAACCATGTGATCATCTCAGATGATGCAGAAAAGGCATTTGACAAAATCCAGCACCCCTTCCTGAAAGAAAGAAAAATTCAGAAAACTAGGCATAGAAGGGAAGTTCCTCACCATGATAAAGGGTATATATGAAAAACCCGTAGATAACATCATCAGTGTTAAGACTAAAAGCTTTCCCTCTAAGAACGGGAACAAGACAAAGATGCCCATTGTCAGCACTGCTATTTGACACTGTACTGGAAGCTCTAGCCAGAGCTATTAGGCAAGAAAAAGAAAAGGCATCCAGATTGGAAAGGAAGCTGTGAAACTATCTCTATTTACAGATGACATGACCGTATATATAGAAAATCCTGAAAAATCCACAGCAAAGTTCCTAGAGTTAATAAAGGAATTCAGCAAAGGGGTAGGGTACAAGATCAACATTTCAGAATCAGTAGTGTTTCTGTACCCTACGAATGAATAATTGAAATAAGAAATTAAGAAAAAAATTCCATTCGCAATAGCAATTAAAAGAATGAAATGTCTAGGAATAAATCTAACCAAGGGTATAAAGGACTTGTACCCAGAAAACTACAAAACATTTCAGTCAAAGAGACCTAAATAAATGGAAGGACATTCCATTTTCATGGATTGGAAAACTGAATACTATTAAGGTGTCAATTCTACCCAAAGTGATTTATAGATTTAATGCAACACCAATCAAAATTTCAACAACTTTCTTTGCAGACATGGAAAAGTCAATCATCAAATTTATCTGCAAGACTAAGGGGCCCTGAATAGCCAAAGCCAGTTTGAAAAAGAACAAAGTTGGAGGACTCCTTCTTCCCAATCTTAAAACTTATTACAAAGCCACAGTATTCAAAATGGCATGGTACTGGCACAAAGACAGATACATAGGTCAATGGAATTGAATTGAAAACTCGGAAATCAACCCTTACATTTATAGCCTATTTATGATTTTTGACAAGGGGGCAAAGACCACCCAATTGGGAAAGAATAGTCTCTTCAGCAAATGGTGCTGGAAAAACTGAATCTCCATTTTCAAACGAATCAAAGAGGATCCCTACCCCACACCAACTCAAAATGACTGAAATATAAGAGCCAGAACTATCAAACTCCTAGAAGAAAATGTTAGGAAGCATCTTCAGAACTTTGTGTTAGGCAATAGTTTCTCAGACTTTACATTCAAAGCACAAACAACAAAAGAAAAACAGATAAATGGGACCTCATCAAAATTAAAAACTTTTGTGCCTCCAAGTATTTTATCATGCAAGTAATACAACAACCTATATAATGGGGGAAAATATTTGGAAACCACATATCCAATAAAGGTTTAATATCCAGAATACATAAATAAATCAATCCTTCAACTAAACAACAAAAACACAAACAACTCAATTTAAAAATGGGCAAAAGACTTGAAAGAACATTTCTCCAAAGAAGATATACAAATGGCCAAAAAGCATATGAAAAGATCCTCAACATCACTAGCCATTAGGGAAATGCAAGTCAAAACTACAATAAGATTCAACTTTACAATCACTAAAATGGCTACTATTTTTAAAATAGAAAATTACAAGTGTTGGAGAAGATGTGAAGAAATGGGAACAATCATTCTTTTCCAGTGAGAATGTAAAATGGTGCAGCGACTGTGGAAGACAGTTTGGCAGTTACTCAGAAAGTTTAAGTACAGAATTACCATACGACCCAACAATCCCACTACCCAAAAGAATTGAAAGCAGGGTCTTGAACAGGTATTTGCACACGGTTGCTCATAACAGCATCATTCACAGTTGCCAAAAGATGGAAGTAACCCAAGTGCCCATTAACCAATGAATGGATAAACAAAATGTGGTATGGCCATACAATGGAATACTATTCAAAAAAACAGTAAAAAGGAATGAAGTCAGATAAATGCAGCAATATGGATGAACCTTGAAGACATCATGTTGAGCAAAATAAGCCAGACACAAAAGGACACTGTGCCAGTTTGGATGTATTAGGTCCCCCCAAACTCCATGTTCTTTGATGCAATCTTGTGTGGGCACACATATTAGTGTTGATTAGATTGGAATTCTTTGAGTGTTTCCATGCAGATGTGACTCAATCAACTGTGAGCAAAACATTTGATAGGATAATTTCCAAGGAGATGTTGCCCCACCCATTCAGGGTGGGTCTTAATTGGATCACAGGAGTATTTTAAAAAGAGCCACACAGCCCAGATGCTGGAGCACGTAAGAGTGACATTTTGGAGAGCAACCGAGAGTGACATTTTGAAAAGGAGCTGCAGCTAAGAGAGGACAAAACACCCCAAGGGCAACATTTTGGAGAATGCCATTTTGAAACACAACCTGGGAGCAAGCGGATGCCAGCCACGTGCCTTCTGAGCTAACAGGTTTTCCGGACACCAGTGGCCATCCTTGGACACTATGGCCTTAAGACTGTAACTCTGTAACCAAATAAACCCCCTTTATAAAAGCCAATCCATTTCTGGTATTTTGGTTAATGGCAGCATTAGCAAACCAGAACAAACACTGATATGAACTAATTAGAATAAGCAAAATCAGAGAGTCAGAATGTAGAATATGGGTTACCAGGGGGATGAGATGGGTTAGGAAATGGGAACTTAAGGCTTAAAATGTACAGAGTTTCTATTTGGGACAATAGAAGCTTAAGTACTGGATCATAGTGATGGCAGCCCAACATTGTGAACATAATTAACAGCACTGAATTATAGATTTGAATGTGATTTAAAGGGGAAATGTTAGGTTGTATATATGGTACTAGAATAAAATATTTTTAAAAAAAATCATGGATCTGCATAATACAAACAGTGAATGCTAAGTTAAACTATGGACTACAGTTAGTAGTACAATTATAAAAATGTGCTTTCAACTGTAACAAATGTGCCACTCCATTGCAAGTTGTTAATAATAGGGAGGTATATGAGAATCCCGTATTTTATGTGTGAATGTTCTATAAACCCATAACTTCTCTAATAATAATAAAAAAAGACAAGCCAAATTAGAACTGTAACACAAGTTTTTTTTAAAAAAGGATTTTCTTCTCCTATTTAACAATTTGAAGTTACTACAGTGATTACTTTTTTCACTAAGAAAAAAGTTTAAAAACATTGAAAAGTAAAGGTCTTATTTAATCTTAAATAACTCAGAGCCTCCTACTAGAAATACTCACCCTAAGGAGAAATTACAAATTGGTTTGCAATTATATTCATACAACTTTTTCTTTTAGAGAATGTAAGTCTTCTAATATTGAGGCACATTCAATGGTTATTCTCATGGTAAAAAACCAAGATTATTGCCAGATGGCCAGATGGAAATCAATTTTACTATCTCCCAACATCTGGCTCTCAACACACTGCCAAAACAATATCACTTTTAATACTGACTGAGACTGAGAACTCTGAGTCCTAGTCCAGGGTCTAAGGCAGCCTTGTGGTATGATCTAAAAGCCAAGTTATTGTCTTCTTTAATAGCAGTTACTTACACCATAAGCAGATCAGTAGATTAGTAAATGTATTATAACAAAGTGCATTTGAAAGGACATACTTAACCTATATTCCAAAAAAATATATAGTAAAGTCCTTTCTGAACATAAAAAGTTCATAAATAGAGTACTATACTGAGACATAGACCTTACTGGGAAATCTTAGGATGATTGCAGGATCATTCTGGACCCTACCTGGGAGCCACAGAGGGCAACTTCTGGAAAAATACCACACCAATACTGCAGGTGCCTTTAAAGATAAATTCCTAAGAGAGTGCATTTGTGTGTGTGGGAGGGAGGGGAAAGAAGGGTAGGAAAGCAGCTGTGACCTTCTCAGCTATTGGTAGTACCATTTTTACTAAAATCTGTCTAGCACTCACTCTTACATTTATATATATATATACCTCCATATATACACATAAACATGCATTTCCTTTCTATATCAGTCTTTCATGGTATTTCTAGATTTAAATAATTTTGGACCTAGAGAACCTTCACATATCATAAAACATGAAGTTTTATAATTAATTTTCAAAGTTCTATCTGCTGAGATCATCTCTGAGCAATGATTATTTGGCTTCTTGACCATTATTCCCATTTTCAAAAGCATTTAATACCAGTAAGCACTATATACTTACCACTCTCATGTATAACACTCACAGCCACAGTTGTTAGGTCTTGAGTACAAGCAGTCCGAATATCCTCAGCAGGAGCAATGAACGTGCTAAGTCCAGTTATTTTGTTGATATAAACCATTCTTCCTAGGGCTACATCAAAATGCTGCTGCCAGTCCAAAGAATGTGAGCTAGACTCTTCATTTTCAGAACAAGCTCCTGTTTTAGATTCCTCAGTCTGTAAACAAGCTCCATTTTGGTCAGCTGTGGAATCTTCTATGTGATTCATTAATATTTGACTGGGGGCATCAGGACTTCCTAGTTGTTGTTCTGAAGATATGGTAAGAACATCTGAATCTTTACTGATAACTTTAGGAGAATTATCATAGGGTAATTCCAAAGTCATTTCTGGTATCATACAGTTTTCTGTTGTACTGTTGTTAGAATATGTTTCTCTATCTTTATTGATGGAATTAGCTTGTGTGACAGTGTTTGACATTAGGATGATGCCACTTTCTGTTCTTTTATGCTCATTTTTATATAACTTACAAGAATCTAGAGTTAACCCACTGCACAAGTCACCATCATTCCTACTGGAGTCTGATTGTCGAAGTTTGTTAAAATGATTCATAATCTCTATTGTTTGAGGCTCTCTTTCAGAACCCTTCATTCTGGATAATTTAGAGGCTAGTGATTCAGGTGACTTCTCAACATTTAAAGGTTTTCTGTTAGAGAGAAATAACTCCTTTAGAGTTATAGGACTTTCTTTCAAACAAGTTATCTCTTGTTCCAAACAGTCTTCTTCCTTGGAGAATGGAAACTTCTCTGAAGAAAGTATGTGACTTACTGGCTGACAATTACCATTTGAATCATTATGTTTCAAAGTAGTGGTTTTACAAATATCAGAGTTGTCTAAGTGGTTCTCGTCTTTCAGTGAAATGTCGGGCTCAATTTGAGGACTAAGATTGGTAGTGACTTCAAAATTATTATTTTCCTCCACTTCTGTATTCAGAGGATTTTTAACCTTCCCATATTGCCTCTTAAACTTCTCTAAAGATCCTACTTGTGAACTCAAGCTTAGTTTCTTATGGGCTTTGGGTTTGAAGGAACCAATCAATTTATCTGCTTTCTTACCATCATTTGAAACATGTATATACCAAGGAAAAGAGGTGGATGTATCAAGTAATAAGCAACCTGGATGTGATTTTTTACTACCTTCCTGAAAAACAGCAAAACTACTATAAGTTGCAATAGGTTTGTTCTCTAGCCCACAATTTATATTTGATCTGGAAAATTTTTTGTTGGGCAGTTGAACAGATTCTTCACTTACAGCACTGGTTAAATCTTTCATGTTTGGCATCTCAACTGAATGTTGTGTTCTATTTCCAAACGATTCTCTGGCACTCACAGGACCAGGTCGAACCCAATTTTTAAATGAATGTTCTGTTTCAGTTGATTTAGTTTGCTCATTTTGTACCACATGAGTTATAAAGCCAGTGGAACATAATTTAACTTGTCCATAACTAAAAATGTTTTTTTCCCCACAACTGCCAGGTTCTTTTTTTCTTTTCTCTTCTCTCTGAGCACCATGTGTCCTCAGTATTATTGTCTCAAAAGGCAGAGGTTGGCGTCCCATTTCAGTAGCATCTTTAAATATCTCTAGTTGATTCTGAATTCTATCACTTTTGAGGATATTGGCAGCCACACCATTAACAACAGTACTTACTTTCTGCATTTCTAGATCTTCCCCACTATCCTCAAAGTGATATGGTGCTTGAAAGGGGCTTACAAACATTTCTGAACTGGTTCCACATAGATTTTCTGAAGAATTAATTTCCAAGAGAGCTTTTTTATGTTTCTCATTTTTTTCTGATTCTGGAACTTCGACTGTCTCTTGTTCTAGGATCCTTGACTCTGAGCAAGAGCTATCTTTGTTTTGTAAAGATGACTCCATTGTTTTACTATGGCCTGGGCCATCTTGTTTATAGGTGGACAAAAATGAATCATTTGTCTTTTTTTTGATTGCTTTTGAACCGACAGAATTCTGTGTGTTTGTATTTTCTGTACTAGCTTTTCTTTTCACAGCTTTTGATTGCAGATTATACATTTCATAAGAGTCCAAAATATTATGACATGCTTCCTGGAAACTGACCTGGTCATACTTCTCATCAGAGGACACATGCTTCTGAAGAGTAGCACCAAATACATTAAAGTCATTTTCTTCACTAAATTCTTTAATGTCCTCACCTGATAATTCCACAAATAATTTTTCTTGCTTTAAAAACATTTTCACTCCTTCCTGAATGCAAACCAAGAGAGTATCCCAGTTCTGAAACTCTATTAGAGTCTTTGCTGGTTCCATGCATACATCGTACTCACAAAATTGGCACTGCACATTGATTACATATATCCCATGAAATTCTGGGTTAGACCGATGGCGAGGACTTGAGTTCATTGGCCTACTGGCAGAGCTATTCTTTTGCTTGCATATAATACTTTCTTTCCTTAATAAAAAATCAATGAGTTTATGTAACTTTGTCCTTAAAACTAGTCTTTTGTTCACAAATAAAAACTGCATATTTTTATTATAATGTGCTTCAGAGCTGATATATCCACTGAGCTCAAACTCCTTATATTTAAAATTTATTTCTCTTAACTTTTGGGATCGACCAAGTCCATAAATTTGACAAAATCGGGAACATATGTCTTTGGTTTTAGGGAGTTGAAGAACCATGGAACCAGAAATATCATTTCTCAAAGAGAAAGAAATGGAAGGGTTCATGAGTGAGAGAGCTTCTATCCTCTGTCTGACCTTCTCAAACTCCAGCCTAGGATCCATGCATTTCCTCCTCACAGGTAACTGGTAAAATAGGTTATATACGGTCACTGTTGTCCCAGCACTTGGTCTAATCAAGTCAGCTTCATAAGCCTTCAGAGCTTTTCCATTTTGAAACAGTTTTACAAAAGTTTTCATTGTCCTGTTTTTCTTGGATGAAATTTCCATAGCACTGGCCATGTCAGCTATACTTGCCAAGGCCTCTCCTCGGAAACCATAAAAGCTTGGGTTCTCCAAGTCCTGTACAGAGCTGCATTTACTAGTGAAATAACGATTTCCCACCTTGTCTACATCATCACTCCCCATCCCAAATCCATTGTCTATCACTTGAACTTGGAAGGTTTCCATATTCACCCTGACAGCCACACATTTTGCTTCAGCATCAATACTGTTGAGGGCAAGTTCCTCAACACATTGGCCTAAAGAGCTTATGGCCAAACCAGAACGCAATTTGGCTTGTACTTCATCTGACAAGCACTTGATCATGGCAAGCAGAAACTGGTGAGACTGCCAGGCAGTGGTTTCCTTTCCTGACGAGAAATAATTGCCTAAGGGAGGAAACACACACATACTATCAAAGCTTCACTTACACAGCACTACCCATTTTTTCCCGAGCATTATGAAGAAATATCATTTGATGTAAATGAAATTTATTAAACCAAATTGTAAAACAAAACAAAAATGTATAGCTCTGATCTCTAGGCAGACCACACAGTTCATGTTTGGTGCAATGGATTTAACATCCAGAGCAGCATTTATAATTTCATAATTTTCACTGCTCCTTTGTAAATCCCACATTCCCTAAAGGGAAATCATCATCACACTTGAAGTTGACCCATAAAGACAGTATTCAAAACTCTAACCACTTCACCAAAACAGATGCCTAAACTAAATTCAACTAAGAAACATTAGCTAGAAATTATTCATGAAAAATTTTCCAAGCTCATAACATTTATACATTACACAATAACCATGACTTTTAGAAAAAGCATATAATGAAGTGTTAGGCATTGTAATAAAGTGAAGCAACAGGAGGAAATTAAAAAAAAAAATCAAACTGTTATATTAAGGAGAGATGGGTATTAAGAAGTTATTGTTATTGGTTAAATGTAGTTTATGTAATTTCCAGGGGGGAAAGGCTGGGAATGATTTGATCTTTAAATCTCGTATATATATTACTTTGATAAGTTTTTAGAAGGTCATTTTATTAATACTCTTTTGGTCCTTACAGATGCTTCCACAGCCACAAAGTACCCGGCAACAGTAACGATGGTGAGTTGTCTGAATTTGATTTTAAGGTTTCCTCCAGGATTAAAAAAACAAAAAACAAAAACGAGTGCAATTAAAGGTCCTCCTTCCCCCTTCGTAGATGAGCGATCAGCATGAGCTGGACCTCTCGTAGCTGGCAGGGCTGGATTTTCAAATCTGGCAAAGTCAGGGCTGTAATTCCGGACCTGATGATTCCTAATGAACTTTGCAGACGGCAGCAAATGAGGGGTAACGCGTTTAACAAGTATCCCGATTAATGTAAACCTAACACAATGATTTCCCGATTACATCCCAGTCCTTTAGGGTCGAAGATCCTGAACAACCAGGACAACTCCCTCCTGGGTCTAAAGCTAAGAAAGCCTGGGGGAGGGCGCAGGCGGACCTGCTCCGGGGGACATGCTAAGGTTCCGGCTCCACCCCATCCCCCTCTCCACGCCCGGTCCCCGCTTCTTCCCCCAGCTAACGCACAACCGGAAACCCGGGCCTGCCCTAACGTGGGCGCTCGCGCAAAAGGCAGGCCGCAAGGGCTTCTCGGAGCCCTGGAGCATCTGGCCCGCAGCGGTCACCACGACCCTTCTGGGGCTAGAACTCCCGGAATCATCCTTCCGCCTCGTAGTTTCCCCCACGTCACCTCGAATCGCACTGCACCAACTCTAGGATACCAACCGCCTTATACACCAGACGCGCGCACGTCGGCTCTCCAGGCTCGTGCACGCGCAAGTGCAGGAGCATGCGCTTCTGTGGGGACTCCGAGATCCGTGCATCCGCGACACGCCAGTGCGCATGCGCGCCAGATGTTGCCAAGTTGCGAACTCCTCCGTTCTAGGATCTCGCCTTGTTCATACCTCCAAGTCTCAATTCTTATGCTCTTTTGGAGTGGTGGAAACGGCTGTTTCTAATAATTTTTACTTTTGTTTTTATGCTTTTCTTGTGTTTTCCCTTTTCTCCGTTTTTCTCTCCTCTGTATGGACTACCATTTAATTCAATATATATTTAACTTACTTGGCTTATTGCCTGTCTTCTCCCACTAAAATGTAAGTTATATGAAGGTAGAGATTTTGTCCATTTTGTTTATATTTCCATGGCAAAGAACAGTGTTGGCATAGGTAGGCAGTCATTGAATTAATGAATAAATCCTGATACTTCTATCTTAAAGAATTATAGCATTTCAGAGCTGGCAGACACTGAAGAACTATCTAGAATTATCTAGCTCAGTGCTCTTAATTTACAGATGAGGACCCCAAGATTCCCTTCATTGACTTTTTTGGTGTCTTCCCAATGCCACTGCAGCAGCTTTTCTGAGAATGGAACTCCAAGAACACTGTGAGAATTGGTGTTTTTGGAATTACTAATTAATCCTCACCTTTTGCTTTGTCTCATTTTCATTGAAACCTTACGTTTAAAACAATTGGGGCTTCTGACAAATCTGTCAAATCCAGTAAGTGTCTGAGATATAGATATAATCTGTTTAATGACTGAACAAACAAAATCAGACTTACTTCTAAGGCTGATAAGGCAAAATCCTGATTATTGCTTTATGTGAACCCCTTACCCAGAGGAAAGGAATGAATCAAGCAGAAGCTCCAGAAAGCTAAAAGTAATCAGTACAAAACTTAATTTGAGCAGCTAGCAAATTGAACTTGGGATATTCGTTCTTAATTAGGTATGGAATTTCCTGAAGAACACTTCATGGAAGTCATTTAAAGAAATCATTCAAAGTAACTGCTTTTTCTTTCCTTCAGATGTCTTTAAGTTTCTTCAAAATCCTCTTTACACAGATTTTTACTGAATAAATACCTCTTATTTTGCCTAAAAGAAAGGAGTTCACTGAAGATTCTAAAAACTTCCCTAAACAGAACACTGTTTTTATTGATTAGAATTATTGGTATAGTTGTAATACTTCATATACGTATTACACAGTAACATTCAAATATCTCATACTAAAATAACTTATTGATGAATTCTAATATTAAATACAGAACAGTTTTACCTCTATTAACAATAAAAAACAAAACTACTGAGTATCTTAGGAAATTTAAATTAAGGCTACTATTTCACAATTTGGAAATTCGAATAATCCAACTTTACAATGACTTTTTCATTGTTGAAGTTTGCTCTGTCGATGTGTGATTTGGGACTTCCTCTTGTTTCAAGCCATTCTTGCATATGACGCACCTTGGAGGTAGGACCCTGCAGTTGTCCTTGAACTGTGCCCCGGTCAGTGTTCTGGACCCAGCCTACCAATCCCAGCTTTTTACCCTCGGCCTAAGGGAAAGAGAGAAAAAGAGAGAGCTTCAGTGAGATTGAACAAAACAAAGATGACTACAACCTATTGCTAGAATCTAGGCATAGAATCAAGCCACTGAAACTAATTTGATACTGTCCAGAACAGTCAAAACAGAAAGATAGCCAGGAGGCTCTCATGGCTGATCTTAACTTGACATGTTGGCTACTAGATGCTATTCCTTCCTCTACCCTGTAAGACCCAGGCACTAAAATTTTTCACTATATACTCAACTTGGATAAGTACTAAAGGCTTAAGTCCAAAACAGATGTTTTCAAAATGATCCCCTAAGGCTCATTGTTTTTAGGATAATGAGCTGTATCTTGCTCATATTCCCTTCTCTTAATCAAGAATCTATTGGGTCTATTAAATAGAAAAAGCATGAAGTTATCTGATCCTTCCCTTTGTCTTTAACCAGGACCACACCTAAACAGATCCAGATGAATGTGTCCATCATAACTTTAAAAATCATTACAAAGTATTATACAATTTCTTGGGCACCTCATTCCATTGGTCTTACAGTAGAGTATCTAACCTAATGTCTTTATGTTGCATCTAAAGCCTACTATCTATCATCCTCCTAAAGAAGGAAAACAGCTTCTTCTGAACACCAAACTTTCACAAGACTATATAACTATTAGGTTTTCTCTCAACTTGGTTCTCTTCCTTCAAATACAACTCCTTTAAGGTTGAATAAGACTTACGAAGAGCATCTAATAATTTCAGTGTCTCTTTTCTTAGCTTTCTCAATGTTCTTTCTTTTAAGTCATTATGCTGTGGTGAGACAGAAAATTTAGGAAAAGTAGCAATGCTTTCCAGTTAATTTTATTTTTCTATAAATATACAGTTAGGATAATATAAAAGTTATTGATTGTTAAAATAGTCTATCTAAATAGAAGGGGTTGGATTACAAAAGAAAACGGAAATTAATATGATTGCACGTCCAAATGCCAGAGTAGTGATCTAGTAAATGTGGGAAACTGCTGAAGTTGGTCATGTTTGATTAGTGTGATGGTTAGGTTCATGTGTCAAATTGGCCAGGTGATGGTGCCCAGGTTTCTGGTCAAGCAAGCTCTGGCCTAACCATTACTGCAAGGACATTTGTGGCTGGCTAATAAACCAGAAGACTGGTTTATTAAATCATCTATCAATTCACTGCATCTGTGGTTGATAACATCAAGGAAGGGCATTTCTTTCGCAATGAGAGAATTCAATCAGCTGGGTTTAATCCAATCAGTTGAAGACTTTTAAGGGAGAAGAGAATGTTCACTTCTTCAGCCAGCAAGCCAATCCTGGGGAGTTCATCAAAGACCTTCATCAGAGTTGCCAGCTTGCTGCCTGCCCTACAGAATTTGGACTCGTGCATTCTGCCCTATGGAATTTGGACTTGCCCATCCCCACAGTTGTGTGAGACACTTTTATAAAATCTCATAATTACAGATATTCCCTTTTGGCTCTCTTTCTCTGGTGAACTGTAAATAATACAGCTTGGTACTGGAAGTGGTTCTTGAGAAACAGCATCTTAAAATGGGCTTTTATAATTGGTTTTCTACCCTGATTAGATTCAAAGGCACTAATGACTCCATTTCTAATAATCAAGATGGCACTGACATTCCATGGCGTGAGTTGGCAATGGAGATACACAAAATATCACCATTTGATTCTCCTAATCATACTCTCATATGAAGCAAGGCTCTGGGTGACAGTGTTTTTGACACCTTAACAGAGTTTTGTGGACTGAAGAGGTATAATGATGTTGGCTGGTTGTCCTAGATATGCTGGATACAGTTGTAAGAGAAAGGGACAAGCTAAAGGCTTCAAATTTGAAACTTAAGTGCTGTATGAGAGATGTAAAGGTTTCTATGTGTGCCCGGAAAGAAAATCTTATTTCCTATGGCTGCAGACTTGAGATTTCTGAAAACCAGACCCAGAGTCTCACTGTGCGAGTAGCAGATTTACAACATAATCTAAAATCACAAACTCCCAGTTTAAAATAAAATAAAGGCATTGATTGGCAAAGACTGGGATCCTGAAACCTGGGATGGGGACATATGGATTGATAATAATGGCAGTGAGGACATTGGAACCCTGGATTCTGCTGAGTCATTGCTAGATATACCTGTAATGGACTGCCCTGAGGAAACATCCCTCCCTCCGCCAACCTCCAGTCTGCCCTGAGGAGCCTGCCATCCAACCTCCATCTAAAGAGATTAACCCTTCAGTGCCTGCTAAACCTGTAATCACCTCTCCTGAGGAAGCAGCACTCACTCTTCTGTCTGGAGATGTTAATCCTGTTTTACCAGATGAAACTGCAATGGGATGGCCTGAGGTAAATGGCTTGAGGTATAATTCTAACTCTTTTCATGACCCACCCCCATCACCAGTCTTTTCTTCAAGACCTGTAACTAAAGTCCCAACAGGCCCCAAAGGATGACGTACAAACTGTGATCCATGAGGAAGTATGCTATATTCCAAAAGAACTGCATGAGTTTTCCAATTTATATAGACAGAAATCAGGAGAATATGTGTGGGAATGGATATTAAGGGTGTGAGATAATGGTGAAAGGAATATAAAGTTGGATCAGGCTGAATTTATTGATATGGGCCCACTAAGGGATTCTGCATTCAATGTTGTAGCTCGAGGGGCTAGAAAGGGCACTAACAGTTTGTCTGGCTGATTGGCTGAAACATGGATCAAAAGGTGGCCGACATTACCTGAGGTCGAAATGCCAGAACTGCCCTGGTGTAATGTAGAGGAGGTGATTAAGAGGCCTAGAGAGAATGGAACGTTAGCATGGACTTATCATGGAAGACCTGCTCACACACACCTGGAATATCCAGAGGATACCCTTTTACCAGCACTGTGAGGAATAAATTTGTAAAACTAGCTCCATCATCCCTGAAGAGATCTGTAGTCGCCTGTGCCGGTTTGTATATATTATGTCCCCCAGAAAAAGGCATATTCTTTAATGCAGTCTTATCGGGGCAGAAGTATTAGTGTTGATTAGCTTGGAACCTTCTGATTGTTTCCATGGAGATGTGACCCACCCAAGTATGAGTGACACCTTTGGTTAGAATGTGACCTCTGATTGAATGTCTCCATGGAGGTGTGGTCCTGCCCATTTAGGCTGGGCCTTGATTAGTTCACTGGAGTCTTATAAAGGGGCTCACAAACAGAAGAACCAGAGCTGCAGCTGTGAGTGACATTTTGGAGAATGCCGTTTCCAAACATAACCTGGGAGAAAGCAGACGCCAGCCATGTGCCTTAAATCTCCGGGAACACCTGGGAGGTTTGATTATTAAAGCTGCCCTGCCTCCCTAACCACCCAGACACAAGCCCTACATTCAGGGCGGACAGCACCAACAACACACCCAAACTTAGTGCACCAATTGAACCGCACAAGAATCAGATCCCCACAAACCGCAAAGACAAAGTTGGGGAGAACTGACTTGAGGGGAATAGGTGACTCGCAGATGCCAGCTGCAGCTAGTTAGAGAAAGTGCACGCCACCAAGCTGTAGATCTGACAAATTAGAGATCTGTACTTTTTATATCCAGAAAGAACCCTATCAAGTAAAGCAAATGCCAAGAGGCCAAAAACAACAGAAAATCTTAAAGCACATGATGAAACCAGATGATATGGAGAACCCAATCCCAAACACCCAAATCAAAAGATCAGAAAAGACACAGTACTTGGCGCAATTAATCAAGGAACTAAAGTCAAACAACGAGAGCATGGCACAGGACATGAAGGACATGAAGAAGAGCATGGCACAGGATATAAAGGACATAAAGACGACCCTAGAAGAGCATAAAGAAGAAATTGCAAGAGTAAATAAAAAAATAGAAGATCTTATGGAAATAAAAGAAACTGTTGGCCAAATTAAAAAGACTCTGGATACTCATAATACAAGATTAGAGGAAGTTCAAAGACGACTCAGCGTCCTTGAGAACCACAGAATGTAAAATGACAGAACAAAAGAAAGAATGGGGAAAAAAAACTGAAAAAATCAAAATGGATCTCAGGGATATGATAGATAAAATAAAACATCCAAATATAAGACTCATTGGTGTCCCAGAAGGGGAACAGAAGGGTAAAGGTCTAGAAAGAGTATTCAAAGAAATTGTTGGGGAAAACTTCCTAAATCTTCTACATAATATAAATACACAAAGCATAAATGCCCAGCGAACTCCAAATAGAATAAATCCAAATAAACCCACTCCGAGACATATTCTGATCAGACTGTCAAATACTGAAGAGAAGGAGCAAGTTATGAAAGCAGCATGAGAAAAGCAATTCACCACATACAAAGGAAACAACATAAGACTAAGTAGTGACTACTCAGCGGCCACCATGGAGGCGAGAAGGCAGTGGCATGACATATTTAAAATTCTGAGAAAGGAAAATTTCCAACCAAGAATACTTTATCCAGCAAAACTCTCCTTCAAATTTGAGGGAAAGCTTAAATTTTTCAGAGATAAACAAATGCTGAGAGATTTTGCTAATAAAAGACCTGACCTACTTCAGATACTAAAGGGAGCCCTACCAACAGAGAAACAAAGAAAGGAGAGAGAGCTATAGAGAAATTTAACAGACATACATAGAACATTACATCCCAAATCACCAGGACACACATTCTTCTACAGTGATCACAGATCTTTCTCCAGAATAGACCATACACTGGGACATAAAATAAGCCTCAATAAATTAAAAAAAAAATTGAATTTATTCAAAGCACATTCTCTGATCATAATGGAATACAAATAGAAGTCAATAACCATCAGAGACTCAGAAAATTCACAAACAACTGGAGGGTAAAAATGAGGGGAGATGAAAACATTCCCAGATAATCAAAAGCTGAGGGGCTTCATCACCAGTAGATCAGTCCTATAAGAAATGCTAAAGGGAACTGAGCAGGTGGAATGGAAGGGACACTAAACAATTGACTGAAACCACATGAAGAAATAAAGATTTCCAGTAAAGATCACATGGTAAATATAAATACCAATACTACTGTATTTTTGATTTGTAACTCCACTATTTACTTCCTACAGGATCTAAAATACATAAACTGTAATGATAAATCAGTGGTTTTGGACTCAATGTAAAATACGTAATTTTTGACAAGAACTACATAAAGGTGGGGGAATGGAGGAGTACAGGAACATAGTTTATGTGTCCTATTGAAGTTAAGTTGGTATCAAAGAAAAACAAGATTTTTATAGATTTAGGAGGTTAAATTTAAGCCCCACGGTAAACACAAAGAAAGTATCATAGTATATGACCACAGAGATGAAAAGTAGAGTATGGGTTACGAGAAGTGGGGGAAGGGGCAATGGGGAGTTAAGAAATGAGTGCAGGGTTTCTGTTTGGGGTGAAGGGAAATTTCTAGTAATGGATGGTGGGAAGGTGATAGCATTGCAACATTCTAAATGTGATTAATCCCACTAATGGAATGCTAGGGAGGGGTTGGAATGGGAAGATTTAGGCAGTATATATGTTTCCACAATTGAAAAAAAAAAAAAAAAAAAAGACAGTCTAAATAGATAATGACAACTAAATGCCAAGGATGATCCTGGATGGGATCTGAGGATGGAGAGGAGGCTCAAAGGGACACAGTTGGGACAAAAGAATGAAAAAAAAGGAAATATAGAATGTAAGCTTTGTATCAATGTTGAATTTCTTGAACTTCTTAGCTGCACTTAATGGGATTGCATAAAAGAATGTTCCTGTACATGGGAAATGTATATGTGAATTATATTGTTTGTTCAAGGATGTGTGCAGCTTGCTCTCATATGTTCAGAGATAGAGCAATAGATGGATGATAGGGAGGGAGGGAGGGAGGGAAAGAAAGAAATGGTGTGACAGGACATTAAAGTTGGTGGATCAGGGTACTGGGGGAGGGGGGTCGGGGTACTGGAGTTCTGTGTGTGGGGTTTGTATTGTTTTTGCAACTGTTCCTGTAAGTTTGAATTTATTTCAAAATAAAATTAAAAAATTAAAAAAAATAGATTGGGGTGATGAATGCATAACTATATGATGGTACTATGAACAGTTGATTTTACACCATGGATGACTGTATAGTATGTAAATATAGCTCAATAAAACTGAATTTAATTGAAAAAAAAAGCCAATCCATTTCTGGTGTTTTGCATTCCAGCAGCATTAGCAAACCAGAACAGATTTTGGTACCAGGAGTGGGGTGCTGCTATTGCTGAGCTTGCAAACACCAAACATGTTGGAATGGATTTTTAAATGGATAAGTGGAAGATTCTGGAAGCATTGTAAGGAGCTTGATAGAAAAGGCCTAAATTGCTTTGAAGAGACTGTTGGTAGAAATATGGACTCTACAAAGATACTTCTGATGAGGCCTTGAGCAGAAATGATGAATATGTCATTGCCAACTGGAAGAAAGGTGATCCTTGTTTTAAAGTGGCAGAGAATTTGGCAAAATTGTGTTCCGGTGTCAGATGGAAGGCAGAATTTGAAGGTGTCAAGCTGGGATACTTAGCTGAGGAGATCTCCAGACTACATGTGGAGGATGTAGCCTGGCTTCTACTTGCAGGTTACAGTAAAATGTGATAGGACAGAGATAAGCTGAGAAGTGAACTCCTGGATACAAGGAAACCAGAAACTGACAGTCTGGAAAACTCTGGGCTTCCAAAAAGTAAGACCCCATAAGCTATAGCCCCACGTGAGGATTTAACCAAACATGGAAGCCGATTGCCATTTCAGTACAAGCCAGGATTAGAGATGGAGTTACCCAGAAAGGATTTGTGGAAAGTCCTATTGTCTGATGGTTTTGAACACAGTGTGCTTCATGCCAGGCCAACAAGATTTCTGAGATAACTGTATAGCCAGCGCCATGGCCGTTCTGAACTGGAGGGGACAGAGGAACAAATTGAAGGAAAAATTTCTTCAAAGACAGAGCCACGGAGATTGAGGTCTGGAGTCAAGAAGTCTCAGGCAGGGAGAGTGGAGCAGCCCATGCATGCGGAAAGGGTGAGTTTGCCTGGAGGCAGAGCGCGGGCCTTCCACCTTGATGCTCAGGAAGGGTGCTGCCACCCCAGGCCCAAGAGAGGGTGGAACACATTCCCCAGGGATTGGGGAGAGCCTGGCCACCACCCCACTGTTTGGAGAGGGGAGAGCCTTTGCCCCAGAGAGGCAGAGTCTGGGTGACACCCCAATGTTTGAGGAGGGTGGGGCCAAGAAGTTGGTCTCCCCAGTGCATGGATATGTTGGAGCACTCATCCCAGCATTTGGAGAGAAAAGGGCTGCTGTGTAAGCCTTTAAAAGGGTGGCACAGCTGCTCTCTCAAGTCTAAAGGATAAAACACCATTCTATAAATGACTCTCAGACTTTGAAATCTAATGGAGTTTGCTCTGCGGGTTTTAGGAATTGTGTTGGTCCCTTAAACCCTGTTTTCCTTTCAGTATTGCCTTATGGCAGTTGGAATGTTTATCCTATGAGTGACCCTCCTTTGTGTATTGGAAGCAGATAATTTGTTCTAAGTTTCACAGGTCCACAGCCAGAGGGGAATTTTGCTTTTGGACAGACCATGCCTGTGATTGATTTTGATGAGATCTTGTACTTACTATTGTTAATGAAATGATTTAAGTTTTTGTGATATTGTGATGGGATGAATGTATTTTGTATTTGGAAAGAATATGCTTTTCTGGGTCCAGGGGGTGGAATGTACCCTTCTCTGTAGGTCAGATATTACTGTGGGAACTGCTGTCACTGAGCTGGAATCCTTAAACACAAAGGGGATAATGAGATCCCAAGTTGGAAGAAGCCACATGGCAGCAGTTAATCACCAAAGACGAGGTGGGCATGGCTACCATAATCAAAACAGGCTCAAAGCAGCAGTCAAAAGGATCTGACCCGCTGAGACTTATGGTGTTGGCCAGTAGATCACAGAGTACCTAGAATTAAAACAGATGGGCAGTCTACTAAATTCTTGTTTGATCTATATAAGCAGAAGAATTCTAGGTCAAGTGAACAAAAATCTAACTTGAATTACAAAAGCAGAGAGTCACAGTCCCTTAATCAATTCTCAGACTTGAGACAGTTCACAGACCAAGAGCCCCTTGTTTTGTTATGAGTATGTCTGTATCTGTCCATAAAGCAAATACCTTTGTTTCCTTCTCTTATTTCTTTATTGTATGACATAATTTGTATTGTTCATTTCATAGTATTTAAGTTATAGGATATTAAGTTTAAGAGTGAATGTTACCCAAGGACTTGCACCCTATTCTGGGGAGATTTAGTGCATTTCCAGTTGTAAGCAGGACAGGTGAGTACTGTTAGGTGAAACATATATTTGTTATTGTATTCTATTTAGAAATTAAGGATGTTTTAAGGTGATGTGTTGTGCCGGTTTGGATGTATTATGTCCCCCAAAATGACATGTTCTTTAATGCAATTTTATGGGGGCAGACATATTAGTGTTGACTAGGTTGGGTTCTTTGGATTAAGTTGTTTCCATGGAGATGTGACCCACCCAACTGTGGGCAATACCTTTGATTAGATTATTTCCACGGAGATGTGGCCCCACCCATTCAGCCTGGGTCTTGATTAGTTTACTGGAGCCCTATAAGACCTCAGACAGAGGGAGCTCAGTGCTGCAGCTGAGAGAGACATTTTGGAGAAGGCCGTTGAAAGCAGACTTTTGCTGACACTGATGCTTAGAGACACTTGGAAATGCAGACAGGACCTTTAACTACAAAATGAAGCCCCGAGTTTGCCCGGGGATATGCTCAGACAGGACCCCCAGGCGCTTAGAGAGAAACAATCTGGGAGAAAGAACCAAGAACGCACAGGAGCTGAGAGAGGAGATGGAACACAACCCAGGATGAACAAATGCCAGCTACGTGCCTTCCCAGCTAACAGAGGTTTTCCAGATGCCACTGGCCATCCTTCAGTGAAGGTATCATCTGTTGATGCCTTAGTTTGGACACTTTTATGGCCTTAGAACTGTAAATTTGTAACTTAATAAATCCCCTTTATAAAAGCCAATCAATTTCTGATATTTTGTATAACAGCAGCGTTAGCAAACCAGAACTTGTGTATAGCTGCCAAGTTGACAAGGGATGGACTCTGATGGTTAGGTTCATCCGTCAGCTTGGCCAGGTGATGGTGCTCAGGAGTCTGGTCAAGCAAGCACTGGCCTGCCACTGCAAGTATATTTGTGGATCTATAGATTCCATGGAATCACTATCAATATCCAAGCTGCCTTTCTGGCAAAAATTGACCAACTGATTCATTTTAACTTCTTCGTGCTGGAAAGGGATATTGACCGTATGAAACTGGTTGATGTTCTTGGAGAGACTGCTACCTCTGGTTTCATGTATTTTCTGGCACAGAACAATCTGGAGGCCTTAAGTTTCTGAAAAAATAAACTTACTAGATTGTATTAGCCAGGGTTCTCTAGGGAAACAGAATCAACAAGAGAAATCTATAAACATGAGATTTTATAAAAGTGTCTCACACAACTGTGGGGATGCATGAGCCCAAATTCCATAAGGCAGGCAGTAAGATGGCAACCCAATGAAGTTGTCTGATGAACTCCCCAGGAGAGGCTAGCTAGCTAAAGAAGAGAAATTCTGTAGGGTAGGCTGTGAGCTGGCACTCCAAGGAGGGTCTTCAATGAATTCCTCTGGAGAGGCTGGCTGGCTGAAAAAGAAATGAAAGTTCTCTCTCTTCTACCTTAAAAGTCTTCAACTGATTGTATTAAACCCAGCTGATTGAATTCTCTCATTGTGGAAGACACACCCTTCTTTGATATAATTAGTCACAGATACACTCAACTGACTGATGATTCAATAAACTAGCCTTCTGGTTTATTAACCAGCCACAAATGTCCTTGCAGTAACGGTTAGGCCAGTGTTTGCTTAACCAGACACCTGGGCACCATCACTTGGTCAAGTTGATGCATGAACCTAACCATCACCCTAGGTAAAACTTTTATAGTCTTAGATAAAGACCACTGTATTCTTTAGGGTTTTGAGGAATGCTGTTGGTTGGGGCTTGGCACACTGTTGCAATTTGTAGTATCTGGCTGAAGCTTGCATACCAGTAACCTCCAGAATGACCTCTCAACTCTGTTGAAATCTCTTAGCCATGGAAACTTCATTTTGTTCCATTTCTTCCCCCCTTTTGGTCAAGAAGGCATTCTCAATCCCACCATGCCAGGGCCAGGCTCATCCCTGGGAGTCACGTCCCTCATTACCAGGGAGATTTACAGCCCTGGGAGTCATGTCCCACACAGAGTGGAGGGTCGTAAGTTTATTTGCAGAGTTGGCTGAGAGAGAGATGCCACATCTCATCAACCAAAGACATTCTCTGGAGGTGACTCTTAAGCATAGTATAGGTTGGCTTAGCTTCACCATTGCAGAGATAAGTTTCATAAGGGTGAAACTCAGATTGAAGGCTTGGCTTATTAAATTGGGAATCCCTAATGTTTGAGTGAATTATCAGGAATTCCTCAGGTGGGAAAATTTAATAGTTCCACATTTTCCCCCAGTCCCGCAAGGGGACTTTGCAAATACTATTTTATTTTCTGCTCCAAATACTCCGGAATGTATTGGGGTGTTACCTTAACCTGTACAGAGTAACAAGATCTCATTCCCTAGTCTAGGTTCCATGTAATTAGGTTGTTTAAACAAATTGACCAGACAGGTTAAATTAGATAGTGCGCTACAGGAAATTTAAATTTTGGACCAAATAAACATTTCTTCCTTTGATCTCACACAGAGCTGAAGTTTTAAAATACAGACAATATCATCCTTTACCCTGAATTATGATTTACCTTAGTCTTCAACAGAACCATTTCATTCATATTGCTAATTGAAGTCTCGTTTCTTTTTCAGCTTCTTTAACAATTGCTCTATAGAATAATGCTGACTTTCAGAGCTGCAGAACGCTTGACTCTGAGCCCCAGGTGTCACACATATACCCAAAGTTCCAGGGAACTACCAGGTTATACACAAAGAGCACAACATCTCAGAAGTTAGAAATAACAGTTAAAGCTCAGGAATAGATGTGACTGCTTTAAGAGCTTACAGTCTAGGAAACTTTACAATGAGCCTTACCGAACATTCTATCCTCTTAAATCATCAATTGCCCAATATCTGCCCACTTTCTATTCCCTGATAACCTATGCTCTCAAATTAAATTCTCAGCATTTGCTCATTATTGTTAGTTAATATCAGCGAGACCAAACAATATTTGTCTTTTTGTTTCTGGCTTATTTCACTCAACTTATTGTCTTCCAGGTTCATTCACCTAGTTGCATGCCACACAACCCCATTCCTTCCTGCGGCTACTCAATATTCCATCGTATATATACACCACAGTTAGCCCTTCCGTTTATCTGTCAACATACCCTTAAGTGACCGCCATCCATTGCAAATCATGAATAATGCCGCCATAAACACCAGTGTGCAAGTGTCTATTTGTTTTCCTGCTTTCAGTTCTTCCAATACCTAATAATGAGGTTGCAGAATCATATGGCAACTCTATACTTAGCCTCCTGTGGAACCACCACACTGCCCTCCAGAGGGGCTGCACCATTCTATTTCCCTGCCAACAGTTAATAGGTATATCTCTCTCTCCACATCTTTCCCAACACTTGTATCTTTCTGTTTATATTTTAAACAGTTTTATTCATACACCATACAATCCATCCCAAGTGTACAATCAATGGCTCCTGGTATAATCACATAGATATGAATTCACCACCCCAATCTATATGAGAACATTTTCATTTCTTCCGTAAAGAAACAAGAAAAGAAAAAGAAAAAAAAAGAGAGAGAGAGATACAACAACAATCCTATTCTCCTCCCTTATATCTCCCTCTTATTGACATTTAGCTTTGGTATATTGCTTTATTAAAATTAATGGAAGATCACTACAATGGTATTGTTAACCATAGACCCTAGTTTGCATTAATTGTATTTTTTCCATATACCATCTCATTTTTAACACCTTGCAATGGTGACATTCACTTGTTCTCCCTCATGTAAAAACATTCTTATATTTATACATTTAATCACCATCACTGTCCACTCTAGGTTTCACTGAGTTAAACAGTCCCAGTTTTTATCCTCTATCTTTCCTTCTGGTGTCATACATGCCACTAGCCTTCCTCTTTCAACCATGCTCTCACTCGCCTTTGTTCATTATACTTACAATATTGTGCTACCATCTCACAGTATGGTGCTATCCTTTTCTGAATTTTTACAATCAATTCTGTTGAACATTCTAAACTCCTTCAGCATCAAATGCCCAATCTCTACCCTCTTTCTATCTCCTGATAACCTGCATTCTCAACTTTAACTCTCAGAGTTTACTCATTATAGTTAGTTCATATTAGTGAGAGCACCTAGTATTTGTTCTTTTGTTTCTGGCTTATTTCACTCAACATAATGTTATGGTCAATTGATTTTTGACAGAGGCACCAAGACAATTCAAATGGAAAAAACAATATTCTTTTCAACAAATGGTGCTTGGGCAACTGGGTATCCACATCAAAAGAATGAAGGTGGACCCCTCTCTCACATTATATATAAAAATTAACTCAAAATAGATCAAAGACCTAAATATAAGAACTAAAACTAAAAAATTCTTGAAGGAAACATACGCATGTTTGAACTGTCATGAACTTGGATTAGGTAAAGGTTTCTTAGATATAACAGTAAAAGCACAAGCAACAAAAGAACAATTGGATAAACTGGACTTCATTAAAATTCAAAGGATGCTATCAAGAAAGTGAAAAGTAAAGTCACAGAATGGGAAAAAATACTTGTAAATCATATATTTGGTAAGGGACTAGTATCTAGAATATATAAAGAATTCTTACAATTCAACAATGAAAAGCCAAATAACTCAATTTAAAAAATGGACAAAGGAGTTGAATAGACATTTCTCCGAAGAAGATATACAAATTGCCAACACCTGAAAAGATGTTCAGCATCATTAGCCAATAGGAAAATGCAAATCAAAACCATTTCACACCCACTAAAATGGCTAGTATTGAAAACAAAACAAACAAAGAAAAACGCAGAAAATAGCAAGTGTTGGAGAGGAGGTGAAGAAACAAGAACACTCATTCACTGCAGATGGGAATGTAAAATGGTGTGACCACTGTGGAAGACAGTTTGGCAGTTCCTCAGAAAGTATAAAATTACCATATGACCCATGAATCCCACTTCTAGGTATAGAGTAAAAAAATTGAAAGCCAGGACTTGAACAGGTATTTGCACACCTATGTTCACAGTGGCATTATTCACAAATGTCAAAAGATGGAAACAACCCAAGTGTCCATCAACCAATGAATGGGTAAAAAAAATGTGGTATAGCCATACAGTGGCATATTATTCAGCCATAAAAAGGAATGAAATTCTGATAATGTGACAACATGGCGAACTTTGAAGACATCATGATGAGTGAAATAACCCAGACAAAAGGACAAATATTTTATGATCTCACTGATAAGAAATAATTAGAATAAGCAAATTCACAGAGTCAGAAACTAGAATAAAGGATACTCAGAGCCAGGGAGGGGGTAGGCAATGGGGAGTTTATGCTTAAATGGTAGACTTTCTATTTAGGGTAATGGAAAAATTTTAGTAATGGATGGTTGTTAGGTAGCACAACATTGTCAATGCAATTAACAGCACTGAATTATATGTTTGAATATATGTTACTAGAACAAAAATTAATTATAATACATAGTACACCACAAACAGGGAATCCTAATGTAAACCATGGACTATAGTTAATAGTACAATTTTAATAATATTCTTTCATCAATTGTAACAAATGTACCACACTAATGTGCGGGAGGGGCAGGAGAATTCTGTATTTTCTGCATGATTTTTCTGTAAACCTACAACTTCTCTTAAAAAACAAACAAACAAACAAACAAAAACCCAAGAAACCACTTCATACCCACGAGGATGGCACAATGGTAAAAAAGATAGACAATAACAAGTGTTGGTGAGATCCTGGAAACTGGAATCTCATATATTGCTGGTGGGCATGTAAAATGGTTCTGCTGTTTTGGAAAACAGTTTGGCAGTTCCTCAAAAAGTTAAACTAGAATTGCCATATGACCCAGCAATCCATTCCTAGGTATATACACCCAAGGGAACCAAAACATTGTCTATGCAAGAATCTGTACACGAATGCACACAGCAGCATTATTCCTAATAGCCCCAAGTGGAAAGAGCCCATAGGTCCATCAACTGGTGAAGAGATAAATAAAAAGTGGTGTATCCATTTAATGGGATGGTATTCAGCCATAAAAAGGAATGAAGTACTGATACATGCTACAATATGGATGAGCCCTGAAAGCATTGTGTTAACTGAAAGAAGCCACACACAAAAGGCCACATATTGAGTGATTCCATTTATATTAAACAACCAGAATAGGCAAATCCATAGAGAGAGAAAGTAGATCAGTGGTTGACAGGCACTGGGAGGTAAGGAGAGGTGGCAATGGGAAGTGACTGTTGATGGATATGGGGTTTCTTTCTGGGGTGATGAAAATGTTCTGGAATCAGATAGTACATAACTTTGTGAACATACTAAGAACCACTGAATTATATACTTTTAAAAGAATGAATTTTATGATGTTAACTATATTCTTAATAAAAGTCCCTCCCCTCATGTACTACTTCTTTAGGAGTGATGGAATTTAATTAATAGGCTAGATATTGACTTACAGACTGTAGCAAAACAAAGCAACTGTTAAAATGAACATACATATTTAAATAAATACTAAAGCATAAGCTATAAGTCTAAGGAAAAAAATGACATTTTCCTTGCAGTTTTCCAAATCAGTATTTCTTCTGCATCCTTTTATTCTCTTTCTAAACTGGGGAGGGGGGAGGGGTAAGAAGAGGAGGGGCTATACCACCACCATCTGGTCCTCTTCCCTCTACCACTTTGATTTACCTTTGAAACTGTCACCCCCATTTACTAAATCAGAGGAACTTATCCTGCATAATAGGTAACAAAGCTAACTGGAACACAGGTCTTGCTACAAGTCTCAACAATTCTTTTCCTACAGGGCTTCATATATGAGTATGAAATAGGAGGAAATGATTTGCAAATAATTGGAAAGAGAGATACTGAAAATGTATTGATACAATACTTTCCCTACAGAAGCCAGAAGGGAAATTAAGACTGCATTTGTATGTGGATGTTGAGGGGAGATTAGTGGGACTAAAGCAGAGTAGAGGCTACCAATAAATAGGTTCCTCCCCTCAACTACTCCCTAATACTCAAGTAGAAATAGCAGACCTCACAAGCAGTGTTATCATTACCTACCCCGGAATGGATGAAGCATTTTTCATTAGAAAAGCTTCTGCTGGGAAGGGTAATTGTTCTTTCAAAGCTAAAAAGAATAGAAAGGAATTATTAAATGGAGAAGGGAGGTGGTGGTTGGAGAGGTAAGGAAAAAGAAGTCTGAAAGAACGCAGCAGCCACGGAGGAAGCAATTACATAAATGCCATCAATTCATCTAAATGCTATCTCTTCCATCAATGATAGCTTTTCCACCAGAAATGTGACCTGGGCTGATGAAGCCAAAACAGAGAGAACTGGGGATGCTATTTCCCCTGGGAGGAGAGAGGCATATCATATGTGATTCTAGGTACTCAGGTATTATTGTTAGAAAAAAGAACAACAATAACAGAATCTTTCATTTACACAGCGTTTTATCCACTGCAAAGCATTTTCATACCCACTGTTCTACAAACCACCTCCTTGCCATGCAGCCACCAAATAACCAACTTTTTCTAGTTCATATCTGTCAGAAACATGTCTCTTGTTCCCATGCTTATAACCTGCTATGTTCCCAAAGCCTATAGGCCACATACCTGCGTGTACTTGCGGAAAAACACTCCTTGCACATTTCCAAAAATTTCATAATCCACTGATATCAGGGTGTCCCCTTCTGCCATGCTCAAATCTGTCAGATACCAGGAAAGCAGAAAAGTAAAGGACTACATTCCAGGTCCCCCAATCCTAAAGCAGAAAAGGTCACACTCACGTCTTCATCCTTAACCACTTGCGACCTCTCCCCGACCTTTATTCCCGATCTTCCAAGAGTTAAGTGGATATATGTATAAGCGTGTGTGTGAAGTAACGAGAAGACACCTGGGCGTGGGAGCTTCGGGTCGCAACTATCCACAGAGACCTCTTTTGAGACAATTATTGCTTACCCGATTACCTCCTTCCATCCACCCCGGTCCCGCTCCCTCCACACTCCTTCCCCTGCCCAGGGACCCAGCTTCCACACGGCCGTCAGAATCCCCTTCTAATAACAATTTAGGGCTAATCGAACTAAAGGGCGCACCCCGGGGCCCCCGTCCCGGGCTCACCCTGTTAACTTCCCCACAAGCCGCCAGGACCCCTTAGCAACGACCACGCCAACGGCTCCCTTAGCGGCTCCATCCGCCACGCCCGGAAATTTACAGAGAGGATATTCCTTGGTTGTCTCTCATGCCCATCACCTCCGCCCAGCCAGTCCCAGACCGCGCGCTAGGCCCAGAGGCCGCCCAGTGGGTGGGACTTCCGTATGCAGCAGTCGCGGGAGTCGAGGCTCTGTAGCCAGAGACTTAGCCCCGCCCTCATCTGGGATACAGCGCACCTCTTTTCTCATTTTCTCATGAGGAGAAAGACATAGGCGAAGGAGCACTTAGGATACATCTAATTATTCAATGAGTATTCACTGAGAGCCAACAGTGTGCCAGGCGTTGTTAGAACCTAGAGGTGCTTGGCATAACATTAGTGAACCAAACAGGATCCCTGGCCTGCCCGGTCTTAAATTCTGGAGATGGGAATATAGACAATAAACATTAAACATGACAAACATACATAATAAATAAATAGGATACAAATTATATTATATTATGTTTAGTACAAACATTAAACATAATAAATAAATAGGATAAAAAACCCTTTTTCTTTCAGTTCTCCCCAAATTTTGGGTCATGCCTAGGTTTGGAATTGGAAGCAGGAGAAATGTACAGGAGGTCCCAGTGGAGGTTATTTCTCCCTTTGGTGCTTCTGGAAGCTGCCCACCAGAGAAGGAAAGAGGGAAGGAGAGGAGGAGGAAATAACTCATGGCTCCGCAGAATCACAATTGAAAATCAGTCAACTGAAGTGAAATGACCAAACTGTATGAATTTATTTTGGGAAAAGGGAATTGTCCAGGGGAGTTTTGGGTTAGCATGGTTAAAATTAGGTTCTACTTGTGGCCATTCAGACTCAGCCAGCTACCCTTATGATTGATGCTGTCAAGGAAAACTGTGGTGTTTATCACTTCTCTTCAAATTGCTTGTATACATTACCTCCCTCCATAACCTAACCATTCATATATGAATAGGCTAGGTTGACAGATTTAGCCATGGGTTTGCAGAAATGGCCTTGCAACGGTGGCCATGAGGATCCTAAAGAATCATAAAACCTTAATGCTAGAAGGGGCCTGAACTGAATCTTGTGGTTGGTAATATTTGAGAATAAAACTAAACAGAGTACCTGGTTAATGTTATTTCTTTCTCTAAAATTCATTTTTTAAAAGTTTTTTTTCTACAGAATTAAAAACTTATTTAGTGTCTACTACATGCAGGATATGGTAGGATATACAAAGATGAATGACATATAATCTTTTCCCTCAGAGTTTTAAACTTAGTGTTAAGGATAAATATGCATGAAAATAATGACAATCCAATGCACAACATGGTAATTCAATTCCACAAACATTCATTGTCAGCTCATCGTGAACCAGTCCTGTGCTATAACAAGGACAGACACTATTATGGGATCACAAAGGAGCAAACAAATTAAATCTTACTGGAAAAATTGGGAAAGGCTTCTTGAAGAAAGGAACATTTTATCCAAGGTTACACAACCACAACCAGTAAGTGATGGAGCTGGAATTTAGTCCCAGGCAGTATGAGTCCACAGGCCACTCCCATAAATTCTATGCTCTACCATCTCCCAGAACATGGAGCTCGGGTTAATTTATTAGCATTGAGGCGAGAGACTTCAAGCATTCAGTTGTGCTTAAACCAGGGATTCTCAACCCTGGCTGCACATTAGGACCTTTGGGGAAGCTTTGAAAAATACCGATCCCCAGGTCTCACCCTCAGATATTGCTTTCCAGATAGTTCTAACGTGTAGCCAGAGTTGAGAACCACTGGGCTAGACCACTAGGTTTATTAAAAGGCAGGACTAAAAAATTAGGGGGCCCTAATCTGGGAGGTTGGAAAGCCAGGCTGAATTACTGGTTTCTATAGGTAAAGAAGAAGCCATTCAGTAGGGTCAGAAGTATTCAGGAAGATTACTCACAGCAGTATGAAGGACAGGCTTTCAGGGGGAGGGTGTCAGATGTTGAAGGCAAGAATAGCACTTATGAGGGTGAGCTGAGAAGCGAGAAATGTAAAGGTAGGGTCACATATGAGAGACATTGCAGAGGTAAATTCAAAAGAACCTGGTGATCAGTTACAAGGGACGGATGATGAGGAGGGAGGAATGGAAGATTACTGATGCTTTGAGCATGAGTGGGAACATGGGAGATGTAGATTAGGGAGTGGAGAGATGAATGTGAATTTGTTGTCTGTCATGTTGAATTTGAGGTTCCTGAGGAACATTTAGGTGGAGATGCTAAATGGGCAGATGGAAATTTGAGCCTGGAACTAAGGAAAGAAACCAGGGCTAGATGTGGATATCATTTAGACAGAGGTGACAGCTGAAATCTCAGCATTTGGTTGTGATCATTAAGGAAGAGAATATTGAGAAATAAGAGGGCTTTGGAGAATACCTAAAATTTAGGAGTAGGTAGACAAAGACGTAATTACTAGAGAGATGGAATAAGATGGAGAGAGGACATGGAAGCAGAAACCAAGAGAGCACAGAGACAAGCAAGGAGAGATTTCCAAGGGGATGAATAATGTCAAATGAGTAATCTGAAGAAACAGAAGCTTTTGTCTTTGGTCATTTAAAGATCCCACTCGTGGTCTTGCAGTTAAAGTGGAAAGGGTGGAAGCCAGACCACAATGTAGGGGAGATGAGGAAGTGGGGACAGCAAATGTAGAGCTTTCCATTAGGAGGGCTTGTGGAAAAGAAATGAATGAAACCCTAACCTGAGAGGTGGTAGGTCAAGGGAAATGAGGTTTTCTTTGCAGGGGAAAGTTAAGTATATTTTAAAGCCAAGGAGAAAAAGTGTGTGGAGAGGTACAAATTCAAGTTAACAAGATGGAAGGGTAAAGTGATGCAGTCAAGTCTAGAAGGGTACTGAAAACGATTAATTCAAGAGAGCCCAAGAAAAGAGACAGCCCCTTCTTCCTCAGGAGCAAGAGGGAAGGAAGTCAAGATGCTAGGGAATTCTGCCAGAGTGGAGGGACGCTGTGGGACTTGACAGCCGGATAGTAAGATAACCTGGACTTTGAGAATGGAAAATGTCTGGAACTGCATATACGGAGAAGGCAGTAGAGTCAACTGGGAATAAATACAAGGATTAAAAAAATTTCTCTGGAGGGCCCACCAAGGAAGTTCTTTCTAATATGAAGTAGCAACACTGAGGAGTGTTGTCTACATTGTTTTCCACGTGCATGAATCTTTTGAGTAGTTACAGGATAAAAGTAAGACCTGTTCCAAACAGCTTACACAAGTGAACTGAAGCAAGAGGAAGACAAACTCTCTTCTGATGTTAACATTTTATAGGGTATCATTTAGTGTTGAAACCATGTTAAAATGATTAGTTTTGATCTGGCAGTTTATTTTGTCATTACATTTGTCAGAGTCATTCCCAGGACCTGAGAAGAGACAGCCAGAATTACCACATGAGAGGACAACATTGGAATATCAAAATAATTAGGTTGGCCACAAAAACTACCCGGAAAAGATAACTGCGTAGCAAACCCTAGCGAGTTGCAAACATTTGACATCTGTCAGAAAGGAAAAGCACGGAGAGAAAGCAAGATAGCCATACCTGGGGCCAGCATGAAACAGCCGAGTGTGCTAAGAAAGGCTACCAGCAGGCCCAGTGCTGCTAAGTGGGTGGACAACGGAATCCTGAGGCAGATTAACTCGAGGGCACTTCTAGGGGCTCCGCCCTTTGCCAGAGAAGGGTACACCCCATGGTCTGGGAGCGTCGTTCTCAGAAAAACACAAGTTCTTCTTTGATAGAACCTCAGAAAAGCCTCTCCCGCCCTCTCGCTCGCTCCCCAGGGGCAGAGCTGGGCGGAGTTGCAGACTTGGCCGAACGCTGAGTCAAGGGACACTCAGACTGACCGCACCCCTTTACCCCAGCCGCTTCGGAACGCGTGCTGACTGCGCCTGCGCGCGTTTCCCAGGCGGAGTTCGCGGCGAGAGGCGGGGCTCGGAGCGCAGAGCTCTCGCGTCTCCAGGCAACGGGAATAACAGAGGCCGGCGGCGAGCCCCTGCGCGGCGCCTTCTGTTGGTGGGGGTCTGGTCGGGAAAACTAGGTCCTGGGGTTTCCCCTGAGCAGGAGCAATCCCTGAAAGCCTCAGGTACGCGGAGGGGCGGGGGAGACTTGGGGTCAGCGTCTCAACCTCCCGAGGTCCTGACCGCGAGGGACAGGGGAGCGAGGTGGAGGCCCTGAAGGCGGAGTCCCCAGTTGGGGCGCCGCGGTTGACCCTTTAGGACAATGTAACTTTAGCGTTGCGGATCTAAACCCGGCAGTGGCTGCGTCAGGTGACTCCTGCTTCTTAGGTTACACACCTACCGCCATCCGCGACGCGGGGACTCCTTGGATGAGCGGTTAGCAGCCAGACCCCTGCTCCAGGTCCTGTGCGGCCTCTTTTGCTCTTTGGAATCAAGGAGGAAATCCCGGACAGCTGTTTGTGGAAGTCTCTTAACTCTGGACCGCGATTTTCTCACCTGTAAAATGGTGGGGCTGGATTCGGAGTCCTAGGTTATAGTCTTGTAACTCTGAGTGAACGCCTCCGTTTACAGGCGAAGAAACTGGGGGTGGGGGGAGGATGGGGGTGTCAGCAAAGGGAAGTTGCTTTTCCTGTGTCACAGGCCTAAAACCTGACTTTCAGTCCAGTGCTCTTTGGAGTACACTGTATGGCAGTCACTGTATATAGCCAATGTCAGCAGAAAGGAAAGCTAGTGGCAGGAACTGCATCATGTTGGTTTTTTTTATCCTCAGGGCTTAATACAGTGTTAATAAGCATTCACCGAATGTTTACTGAATCAAAGTTCTGCCTGACCCAGTATCATTATCCCCAGAAAAGTTTAAGGGAAAATGTGGGTAAGGCAAATGTAGAGACAGTCTACTTCAGCAGCCTGTGTGAATCTCAGACAAACTCCTCACATATATCTGGTTTAACTTTTCCCTAGGCTTCTGTCCAGGCCTGAATGGATGGTGTCCAGTTGGTGCCACATCTGCCTGTGGGTGTTATGCTCCCATATAATAAAACAGAAACTCCAGGGCTGCACTCAGCCAAACAAGATTATGGACAATGTAACTCTTCCCAGAGGTCCTCCATGGGGCACCTGAAGAACAGTTTCCACCAGAAGCTTTTGAACAACAAAGAGCTGATGCTGGATAATCTCTACGCTCACTCCCAATGGAACACCTTCACAAAAGCCTATACCTATCCCCACTGTGCTGGAATCAACCAGCAAGTTTCAGGAAGTGATTCCCAGGGCCAAGGAAGGGGTGTGTTTTACTCTTCCGGCCCTCAATCCTGCTATCCCAAGGCAAATAACCAGGATGTCATCCCCTGTACAAAGAAGCGAGTTGGGGTAGACCGGGCATACCCACTGAAACCTGTGTTCCACCGGAAATCTCACAGTACTGGTGAGGCCAGCTCTGACGTGAACCAGAATGTCTCTCCTGAGCCAAGAGAGTTTTCATACAGCAGCTTTGGTTTGAGGAATCAGGCAAATTCATCTGTGGTTGAGACTGTTTTTGCTGCCATGCAGGGAGAAAGGGCCATGGCAAATCCTGACAGGACTAAGTGGATGCAGATCCAAAGACTTGAAGCTGCAGGGGAGAGCCTAGAGGAGGAAATCCGAAGAAAGGAGATCCTCTTAAGGGAAAAACTGAAAAAGACAGAGGAGGAACTCAGGAGAATTCAGAAAGAAAAGGAACAGGCCAAGGAAAACGGAAAACGAGAGCTGCAGAGAATGACACTCTCCAGGAGGAAAGCTGAAGGCAATAGCAGCAACACCACATATACATCTATCTTCTCACCAGAATTTGGGTCTGAGGAGTTGTTCAGCAGAGACAAGAGAGAGGACAAAACTCGGGGACAGTTTCAAGAAAATTGTAGTCCATTTCAGTTCTCTGATTACAGAATACAGAGGCTCAAAAGGGAAAGACTGGTGGCAAGCAATAAGAAAATCCAAGACCAAGACTCAGGGCCATCCCTGGAGAAGTTTTCTCAGTCTCCAGAAGTGCCAGGCAGTGCTTCGCGGGGGTCTACCAGCAATTCCAGCCTCTCCAGGGCACGAGACTCCTCAGGCTCCAGCTGTTTCACTGAAGAGCAAGAACTTGGGGAGTGCAGTCACTGTGGACGCAAGTTTCTCTTGGTCAGGCTGGAGAAACACTCCAATGTCTGTAGCAGGATGCAGGGTTCCAAGAGGAAAGTGTTTGACTCCTCCAGGGCCCGGGCGAAGGGCACAGAATTAGAGCAGTACCTGAACTGGAAGGGACCAACCTCAGTTAAGGTAACAGGAGCCTTATGGCTTTGACTTTGTGTGGTGCTCATTGTAAGGGTCTGTTATACCCTCACCATTTTTTTTAGAAAAAAATTCATGTGTTATGTAGGAAGAAGGAACATTTATTGATCACTACCATGTACCAGTCACGGTGTTGGGAGATTTTAGCCTTGTGAGGATCTCGTTGTCTCTCATTTTATCAATTTATGAACCTCAGAGAGGTTAAGTAACTTGCTTAAGACCACAAACAGCTTTAAATGGCAATGTCAGCATATAACTTCAAGTTTAGGATAAAAAAAAGTATGACTCCAAGTTTAGGCTTTGAAAAAGTATGTCTTTCTAATTATAAAAGTAATAAATATTAACCATGGAAAATTTAAAAGACATACACAAAAAAAAAATAAAGAAAAAATATTATACAACATTTCACCATCCTGAGAGAACTCCTCACTCTCTGCATTACACTTTGCAGCCTTCCTAACAGACTAGCATCTGTTAACCACTTCTACAACCCTGTCTACTCTTTCAAGATTAGCTCAGTCTTAGTAAATACATGAAACACAACTAGGTTTGAAATTCTTTTTCTCCCCATTTGGAGTGTAAATACCTTGATGCTAAAGGACTTGTTTTCCATTTGGTTCTTTCATTGCTAGCTACAAAGCTAGCTTGCAAAAAGCAAGGACTGCAAGATACGTTTAGGAGAACTTAATAGTCACGTTTGGACAGTCAGATCTGGAGATTATATTGTAATTAAGTCTGCCTCCCCGATCTCAAGGTATGCAACTTGGTTTGTAAAATGAGCACTTCCCAAAGAGTGGTACACTGACAAACATTTTTTTTTAAATTCAGTTTTATTGAGATATAGTCACATACCATACAGTCATCCATGGTGTACAATCAACTGTGACAAACATTTTTAATTTTCATAGTTTTAGTGTGTATTAGAAAAACATAACATAGTAGGCCCTTGATTTCCAGGGATCATGAATTTAAAGAAGAATATGAAGTAATAAATAATAAGGGGTGGGGGGAGGTGAAGATGGTATGCAAATGATCAGAGTTTGGGAAAGCCTGGATCATATGATTTCGACGTTTCCATCTAGCTCTAATATATTCTAGCAAACGATGAGAGCATTGTTCTGTTTTCATTTCTTTCCAGCCCTATGTCTGCTGCACTAGAACCTCTTGTGTGTTAGGATTCTCCAGTTTATGTGCATATTTGCTGGAACCTTTGAAAAACTCACCTGTATGTGATGACTGTTAGGAGAAATACTTTGCAGTTGGAATTGTTTCTTTAAGTACAGTCTGAGAGATCACCACAAGGAAGTCCCTTCTGTGTTCAGAGAATCTCCCTGAAATCTAGTTTCCAGCAAGAAGTCAACTTAGCTCTTGCAGATAATATTATGTCCACCAGTTCCTGTTCTTTCCTGTTTTCTTTCTGGTCAACCCAATAATCCACTAGGGATTCTCTGTCCCACTATAGAGATTTATTTTTGGACAGACCTAAAAGAATCTTATATTTCCTAAATTTCTAAATATAGTAGTAGCGAAGCAAATGAATTAGGTTTCTGAGATCAGACACTCCCAGCTTTGTGGAAACTAGTTTGGGGGAATGTGTTGCATTGAGGACACCACGGCAGAAATGACTTGGTTTGAGATGCACCCCCCACCCCCTGCCTTGGAATGTCCCAAATCTTATCCCAAAGCTTTGTGCCTCTGGAAGCTGAATAGATTGTGTCTCCCTGTCATTCCTCTAGTGTACTCATAAGCATAGGTGCTCTGCCTGGTCTCCTTTCATCTTTAGCAGACTCATGCCTCGTGTCTCTTCTGTACTACAAGCATTTGAGGGTAGGGACCACATTTTACTCATCTTTGTATTTTGAATAATGCCTTGTGCTTAAGAAATGTGAACTGAATAAAATTTCAGTAGAATGAAGAAGAATAGGTAGCATACATTTCAGGAAGTTTTCCCTAATTCATTTATTTTAAAGGTTCCTGGATGCCAGTCTTTTAACACTCTGATTCTCTTGTCTGTTTCAGTAAGAGACTCTCCTGGTTGATCCTCCAGGTAATAGCCTCTCTTCCTATTATTCACCATTAATGATGTCAGATCACCAAGAAGCTATTTCCCTCGTTTTTTCCCTTCTCTTTAAAATTAATTTTATTTTAATCTAAATAGTGTATGCATGCAGTTTTTAAAAAATCACATAGTACTAATGGACCTAAAATGCAAATGAGCATTATTCTGCCTCCTCCCTCTTGGGCCCCTAAATCAGCTTTCAGCTTTGTTAGATGATTCTTCAGGTATCTAAATCCATATTTCTAAATAATAGGCTTATTTTCATGCTATATCAAGTTGGCACATTATCTGTTGACTTCCTCTTATGGAAGCTGTGGGTTAAGATCTCTTTCAAATCCTCTCTCCCCTACTTTTCTCCTGCCCTGATCCCTCCACTGTGTAGCTGAATCACAATTTTGGGTTAAATCAGTAGTCAGCTTTTACACTTTAATGACCAAGTAAATTTTGGTCACTGATGAGTGAACAAATTCTGCGCCTGCCCACATGTACCTGGAGTTAATAATTGACTCTTGTTTTCATTTGCTTAGTTTTCTGCATATCTACTCTGGTTTTTCCTGTAAATGATCTGATGTCAGACACTTTTTAATATTTTTGTAAATGCTCAAACAAAATTTTATTTTTAGTTATCAGTTTTTATATTTATAATAATTCTGTTGCTTTTTCAGGTTTTTTAATTTTTAATTTTAATTTTAATTTTTTTACACAATCTCTAATACTCCTTTGTTGATATTTTTTGGTTAAAAAAAGCTTTTTTCTTCTTGTTGCTGCTTTCTGAGTTTTTTGCTTATTATTATTATTTTTTTAAACTTCTTTTGGTCTCTTTCTTTTTGGAGCTTTCTTCAAGTATCTAGTGATTCTTGGCTGTTTAGTCATATTAAGCTTAGGTGGGGATTGTTGACTAGGGCTTTCATGTTAGGGTTAGCAAATAGTGGGCCTTTAATTTGGGTCCCCTAGTCAGTTTCTGAAGGCTTTTTCTCTGGACTGCTCAGTGTATCCAGAAAAGAACCCTTCAGTCTTCTAAGAGGGCTCAGTACTCTGCTTGGTACTTTGGAAGGAAGGAGGCTGACAGTTCATTTTGGTATGTAGGCTTTTATTTAATCCCCAGTCCAACCCCAAGATTAACCCTGTTCTCCAGTGTGCCTGGATTTCCTGAGTCTGAACTCTATCAGGTCTACTTTCTACAGAGAACAAACACACACCTCTTTTGTGAGGGTGCAGGGGATGTTAGTCACTTGGATGTGCACGGTGGGAGAGGAGCTCTGGAGTCAAACTTGTTTTCAGCCTTTTAGTTCCTCCCCTTTTCCACTACTTGGTACTTCCAAGCACAAAACCTTTCAGGGGTTCTCCTGGGCAAAATGGCTTGCCTCTCAGTGGTAGGTCTTTAGTTTAAGTGCCTCCACTGGTGAGTCAGTTATTACTGTTCTCTTTGACCTGTGGGTTAATAGCCTTTAAAAAATTTTTTCCCTACTGTCATTCTAATGGGGACTCAAAAAGGAGATGAGATAAATGTCAAGTTGAAAGAACAGTTTTCCTTCTATGTTATAGGCTGAACCTCCTCAGAAGAGCGACTGGCGACAGAAGCATGAATCTTTTATCCGTACCCTCCGTCAGGCACGAGAGGTCCAGCAGGTAATTGCCAAAGGTGGAAACCCCTCAGACTTGCCCCCAATCCTGCCTGCAGAAAATCCGGACTATATTCAGTGTCCTCACTGTAGCCGCCACTTTGCTCCCAAAGTGGCTGAACGACACATTCCCAAATGTAAGACCATCAAGAACCGTCCTCCACCTCCAAGGAGGAATTACAGTTGAGCAGACAGCAGTGGAAACCTTGGATAGTTCAGAAGGCTCTGCTTCTCTTCAGCAGTAAACGGGAGTAATTTGATGCAAAGCAGAAATTTCTGCAGAGCTGAAATCAGTGAGAAGAGACCCATTGTTAAGCAGCAGGAGGTATAAGGAAGCCCCAGCTTCCCACTAAATTACACCCTCAGGCTGGTATGCCTTATGTTATTTCCCTAAGAACTGATGAGTGAAGACATGTAGTGAATAGACTACATTAAAACTCTCTCCTCACAAGCCTGACTTGTGGTTTGTACTAGTAAACGTGTGCATCTGGTTGTTTTCTTGCCACTGTCTCTGCTTGTATGTCTGTGGTTCCCATGAACTCTTCTTGTTCTTGCAAGTTGGCTTATTAGGATGAGTTGGTGTCAGAGGATCAGGGTTGCTCAGCTGGCATCTCTTATAGATGGTAAGATTTTGCTGTAAAGCACTATGAATGGAAGTCTGTCCTTGGCTTCCCTGATGCATGGTTCTGGCCAGAAGCCAATAAAAGTATTTAAGATTAGGGTACCAGTATATCATAAATCTTCCCTATGGTGTGCTGCTTAATAAAAGAAACATCAGCTTCATGTACTTACAGGGAAGGATGGTGGGAAAGCACACTGTACTTCTCTGTAGTTGTTCTTTCCTAATGTGTTTCATACATCAAAAAGAAATCTGTTTCAGCTATAGCTAACATTCTGCTTTCAAATCAGGTTGGCTGAATGGCTTTTTTTTTTTAATGAAGCAGCAAAATCTACCATCAAAACAAGCTGAGACATTACAGTGTCACGTCCCTGCCGACTATACCACAGTAAACTTCTGTTTGAGAGAGTAAACTGAAAGGAAAGAAACCAGATCTTTTTAATTTTCTGTGGATAGAATAGCACCTAGTGCAAGCAACTTTTATAATCAAGCCCTCAAATGAAATGGGTTTGGGGGATTTAAAATCAAATTAAAAGATGACTGAGTTCTAGATATGTTGAATGGGAGAACTGATAAATTGTCTTTTCAGATAGGAGTGAAGCTAGTACAACAGACCTGATATCCTGGTAGGATTACTGTCCTGAGAGCATTAATCAAATTGTTAGTTTGAAATACTGGAGAAAACCACCCACCTTCAGCTGGGCAGAGGGGAGCACGCAGACAACAAAGGCCCTATTTTACTAAACAACGAATGGCAGGTCACTCTTGTTCCAGTTCCTCTAGTTTCTGCTGAGTAGCTGGGCTAACAGATTAGACCAATTTGAAATGTGTGTTTAAGGCTTTAGCAGTGAAGCAGTGGGACACCAGGCTGGGGAAAAAAAATTATATATATAAAATTATATTATATATATAAAAAATTAAATATATATATAATTTTATATAATTTTTTTTAAATAGCACATATTCAATTGCCTCAAGCTTTTTTTAGTTGTTCCAAAGGAAAAGAGGTACTACATAATGGAGTAATGGAGCTTTTGGTCTTCAAGAAACCTCTGGTGGCTCTACATAGACACATTGGATATTTAATCCAATATGTACATTCCCCAGGTAAGTTTGATGAGTTACACTTTTAAGATTCATACTTAATGGTAAAAACATTAGATGGTAAGAATGAGCTGTGGCCAAGGTCACAAAGGAAAAGCCTGTGCACTGCTTTGCTCTACATATGTGTATTTGGCTGGCACAGCATTAAAAATATGATCTGGCATTTAAAAGTTGGGATGTGGAGCATCTCTTGAAAAACTGGAAGCTCTGGAAACATTGGACCAGTGTGCCTGCAGAGCACCAACTGGTAGGGCTTCAGAATCAGCTGCTCTTTCTGATAGGACTGAACACTCCAGTTCTTCACAGCCCGGTCTGGGCTACTTCACGTATTACCTTATCTGCTAGGGTTTGGGATCCCTGAAAGATGTCATTAAGGTCATATAGATCAGGGTCTTCTGGGAAGAACAAATTTTGTGGGGGTGGGGGGTGGGGGCTAGGTGCTTTTTTTAGACACAAGAAGTAACCCGTTTTTATGTTACTAGAGAAATAAAACAACAGGCAATGCCTTAGCGTTCCCTTTGATCTCTGTGTATTTAAACCTTGATTATATTAAAACTATCTACATGTCCTAGAGTTTAGCTGGACAAGTCTTTGGGAAAGGGCAAGAACCCATTTTCTATCTAAGTCTCTTTCTGGGTAGCACAGAGAATGACAGTTGGATAAACGGGAATAAATGCTGTTTGTTAATGTCCATGATTTATACTCCTTTATCTAAGAACCTTTAGTGCAAGTAAACATAAGTTTTAAAGTTCAAAAGATTAAGCAATGGGGAAAAAACATCATGGTGAAACTGACTTCATGTAAAAGTGTGTGCAGATGTGAGGTAATATTTCTTAACAGCAATGGAGGTTTGTAATTAAACCAGCACCTTTTAGCCAACACTTGCTTTCACTCATCAATTTATCACTCCTCACAAATAAACAGGCGGTAGCAAAGATGTGACATAGTGTTTTTCTCCCTAATATTCATGATTCTGTGAGGTTGAAGGATAGGCACGTTTTTTCCATAGTTAATCATGGAAGCAATAAAGGACTTTTGGCTTTGAGGCAGGAGAGAACATTTTATAGTCCTGACAACAGCTCACTCTGTCCTGACACTATCATGAATAATTTCTCTTTGGAGGCCCAGGGATACTCATTTAAATGAATTTATCTAAAATAATCCTAACTTCTGAGCCATTCTTTCTATTATGTTTCCAAATATATGGCAAACTAAATGAAATGAGTTTAAGACAGCCTTTGCTTTAAACTTTAGTGAAATGCTCAGCAAAGAGAAGTTTTAACTGGGCTCTGCTGTGCCACAGAGACCAGTTTTATCTCTTTGAGGGAAAACGGCTTTATAACCCTAAACTGGCATTACTACTTGGAAAAGCCCACTGCGATTGAGGTGGTAAGTGCAAGAAATAGTAATCCTTTCTCATTTAATGGTTCATTTTTTTCTCCCTCATTTTTTTCAGCACTATATTTTAGAAGGTTTGGGGTGGGGTGGGGGAATTGTGGCAGCAGAAATGATTCCACTGGCAAGAATAAGAAATTGGAAAGAAGCAAAGATTATTACTGTTCCTTGCATTGTTTCTGTTATGTGAACATTTATTTATTTATATAAAGAGTCACTGAATCAAAGGTTCACAAAGGTCGAGGATCTGGGGGTTTATCCCCAGTGACTAAGGTCCATGTGCAGGTTTACTGAGGCATAGCACTGATTGAGAGTTTAAATGTTTATTTAAATCAGAAATGCCAAACCACTCCACCCTCAGCCTTTCAAACATCTGGCTAACAATAAGCTAATTCTTCAGCAACCATGTCAGAGCAAAGAAGTAACTCAGGTTATAATATATAACTCAAAAGCAATACTACTGGAAAACTTAAAACACCTAGCACTGCATAAAGAAGAAATAAAGGACAAAATTTAAAAGAGAATTAACAAGGAAAACCATTCAAAGGCACTCTATGCCACCTCACTTTTTTATCTGCTGCCACCTTTGAACTGGTTTCTGTTTGCACAACTGCTTGGTGGGAAAAATCATACGGCTGTCCCAGGCACAATTTGGGAAAATACAAATGGTCTCTAAGGCACAGAACTTAAATTCTCAGCCAGATTAACAGCAAATCTATATTTCCCCAGGGAAAATGCCAGAGAAAACAATCACAGTGCTCTACTGCTAAGGAACACCCCCCACCTCTCCCAACAAGAGCAAGACTCTCCCCCCTTCAGTGCTCACTTTCATCCCACAGTCCCAGCAACGTGCCCATGCCCCTCAGTTCCACGGCAGAAGCCACTCTCAGGATTAACACCTCAACTGACCCTGCCTCTCAGGCCTGCTGAGATGGTGAGCATGAGGGATACAGGAACATGAAAGGCCAGTCAGTCCTTAAAAAAATTAAAATTGCATTTATATGATGAACCAAAACCCACTGTTAGGGTTTATAGCAAATCCCCAAGTCCCCAGAACTTGTAACCTTAATCCAGGGTTGGCCCCTTCCCTTATTTCAAGAAAAGGCTTCAGTGATTACATTAGTACTATTGTACTAGGCTTCCCAGAATTGAGAAAACAATGGGAACATCATACCAAAGAAGATCCCATTGAACAGAGTTGCCCATCCCCAGCCATGGGGTTTTCCCCAAACATCAGCCTTTATACCACCAGTTTTATGGAAATGGCAAAATTCCCATTGCACATGTCCTCCCACAATCCTAAACAGATATGCAACATTCGTTTTTGGGGTTTGGGGAAAATGAAACAAAAATGAATTTGTTTATAGGGAGGCAGGATGTGGGGCTCATGAAAGCAGCCCATGAACCAAAATATTAAAGGAAACTTTCATAAAGCTAGGTGGAAACAGAAAGCTCACATCCTTAAGTGAAATCATGAACCCTTGACAAGAACTTTTTCTATGAAGTTTTGTTCTTTTAGGACACTATTTCTTTCCTTGGGAAAGCTAGCTAACACCTGTCTAAAAGGAAACAGTGTGGGATTAAAAGTGAGCTCTTGGCCAAATCCTCTTCACTTGGCAGGTTCTACCTATCTTGTCAGGTTTCAGGGACTCTCAGGGTTTGGTGCTGGCTTTGGGCCACTCAAGTAGGAAAAATAGAGATTCATTGTTTATGATGATATGGCTTCATAAAACACCAAAAAGTGGGAAAATACTGACTAGACATACATAAAGGGAGTGGTTGAGGCTGCTGATGTCACTGGAACCCTAAAAGCCATGAAGGCAGAGGCACAAGAAGCCTTCTTGTGGGCAGAAGACTGAGCCTCTTTGGCCCTAAGATATCAGATGGAGCTAAAGAGAGACGCTTCTCTCCCTCATGATTTTCTCTTAAGGCCAGTCCTACCGCCCCACTGACTCAATTCTCTAACAGACACCACATCTCTTAGAGGTATCTTTCAAAACTAGGAAATCCCACCTGCATCGGCCACAGCCTGAAACATTGAAACTCCAGCTGTGCGATAAGGAAGGATCTGCCTTTCTTTCTCTACTCAACGAAGAAACTTCCATCAACCCTCAGAGGAAAATCAATCTAAGCCTGCTTCTCCTCCTAAAGCATTTAGCTGCATGAAGTAATTGAACTTTCTGAAAACAAGCCCTAGGTCGACTCCACCAGACTATTTTCTGGACTCAGGGCTCCTTAGAGGACTCAGAATACTTCACCACTCTCCAGATGACCTTGGGCAGGCTACACCTGGTTCCAGCACATTCCAGCTTTATACTTTTCCCTCTCCCACCCAGAGGTGCAATGCAAGTCTCCAAGGCAGCTTCCAATTAATGGTGAAAATGATAAATGGGATATAAGCTGCTACCAGCGCAATTAAGATGAGCATTGTGTCTCCTCTTCAAAGGTGGGATGAACAGATGAGGTACAGAGCTGCTGTTGCTATGGCAGTCACTGAGGACAAAGCCAGGGCCATGGGCCCTTCCATTCTCCAAAACAAGAAAAGCACTCCTAGAGCCTATCTAAAAGGCAATGCCACTCTCCAAATGTACAGGGAAAGTGCTTCAGAGCCTCTGCCTTGTGCTCCTTGTCTGCAAGTGAACAAAGCCAGGAAAGCTGCTCTTTGCATTCAGTAAGTGTGCCGTGAAGTTCTTTGGTTCCCAGTTTCCTGGGGCTATACAGGCTCAGGAGACTAGAGGCTGGGTCGACAGGAGTCTGTTCCCAGGAGGCACCAGGAATCCGAATCTAAGTCAGGCTTTGGATCCATTTCCATCTCTTCCTTTGCTGTCTGAGTTCCTCTGGAATGCATCCCCGCCTGTCCAGATAAAACACAGTTCCACATTGATAACAGTACTACTTAGTCATAGCAGTCTTGCCAGTTCACCCACAGTCTTGTGAGATGCTCATAGCACTACTTTAGATAAAGTCCACACTTCTTCTGCAGGTAGGGTAACCAACAGTCCTGATTTGCACAGGATTGCAGGATTTGCCAGGATACAGAACTCTGTTTTAAAACTGGGGTAATCCTAGGTAAAACAATCCTCCTGCCTACTACAGCTGCCAATCACCCCATGCTTACCTCAAGTGTGTATACTGCCTTCCAAAGTACTTTCGCAGGCATTATTTCATTTATTTCTCAAAACAACCATATGAGGCGGATATTATTATTTTCTTCTAGGCGAGAAACCAAAGCTCAGAGAAACAAAGTAATTTGTCCAAACGCATATAGTTGGTAAGCTGAAAAGCCAAGAGTTGAACCCTATTCCCTTACTCCTACTTCACAGTATATAGAACAATTCTATGCCTCTTTAAAAACAATGCAAGCGGCATCACCTGTGAAGTATTTGTACCAAAATGTTTAACCTGAAAATAATCAAACCTTTAAGTCCAACTTAAGTGTGACTGAAAAGATTGGGTGACAGAAGAACAACTTAAACAGCATTCCAAGAAAACAGGACAAATCCAGCCTATTAAATTGGCCTGGTTTCTTCAACATGTTGGTATCATTAAAACACTAAGAAGAGTGGTGGTGGTGGAGGCAATTGTTCTAGATTAAAAGAGACTTTAAGAGATATAACGAAAATGTGGGATCCTTGATTGGACTCTGGCCTGAAAAAAAGAATTATAAGGGACATCTTTGTGGGAAAATCTGAATGTTAACTGGGCACTGGATGAGAATTAAAAGTATTACTGTTAATTTTGTTAGGTGTGATAATAGTATTGTAGTTATCCAGGAGGATAGCTTTATTTTAGGAGATACATAATGAAGTATTTAGGGGTGCTGTATCATGATTTTTATAATTTACTTTAAAATGGTTCAGCTAAATAAATAAATAAAATATTTATACACACACATATATACAGTTGATCCTCATTATCTGCAGGTTCCGTATTTGCAAATTTACCTACTCATGGTACTTTCATGGTCATTCACAGACATGTTCAGAGCAGCATATGAGTTGCTCGATGTGCATGTTCCCAGCTGAGGTCAAACAAGGCGATACTCTGCCTTTTTGTTTCTACTCTCATACTATAACTAAGTGTCTTTTTTCTGGTATATTTAGTGCCATGTTTTTCACATTTTTGTGCTTTTTCTTGGTGATTTCATTGTTTAAAGTGATCCCCAAGCTTAATGCTGAAGTGCTGTCTAGTGTTCTAAGTGCAAGAAGGTTGGGCTACGCCTTATGCAGCTAATAGGTGTGTTAGAGATTAAGTTTCATTTCAGGCATGAATTATAGTGCTGTTGGCCATTAGTTCAATGTTACTGAATCAACAATATATATTAAATAAGCAGCAGAAACACACATACAACAAGGTTTTATGTTTTGATTGGCTGATGAAATTTTGTGACCAGAAGTTTGTAGGAACCTAACCTTGTATTTCCCCTAGGAACAATGGTTCAGTATTTGCTAATGCAGAATTTGTGGCAACTTTACCACCAATGACGTGTCAACCATATAAAAACATACATATATATATATATATATGGATATATACATATATATATATATTTGAAGCCAATAAAGCAACATGTTGCATCTAGTTGGTGAATTTATGGGTGTTCACTGTTCTGTAATGGTAAAGATTTTTCATGAATGGAAGAAAAAACAGTAACAAAAATCATGCAAATCAGCCTCCCTGGCAATGCAGGATATGACTCCCGGGGATGAATTGGACCTGACATCGTGGGATTGAGAACATCTTCTTGAACAAAAGGGAGATGTGAAATGAAATAAAGTTTCACTGGCTGAGAGATTCCAAATGGAGCCAAGAGGTCACTCTGGTGGACATTCTTACGCACTATATGGATAGCCCTTTTTAGGTTTTAATGTATTGGGATAGCTAGAAGTAAATACCTGATACTATCAAACTGCAACCCAGTAGCCCTGACTCTTGAAGACGATTGTATACAATGTAGCTTACAAGGGGTGATGGTGTATGTGAAAGCCTTGTGGCTCACACGCCCTTTATCCAGTGTATGGATGGAGTAGAAAAATGGGGACAAAAAACTAAATGAAAAATAGGGTGGGGGCGATATTTGGGTGTTCTTTTTTACTTTTATTTTTTAATTCTTATTTTCACTTTTTCTGGTACAAGGAAAATGTTCAAAAGATAGACTGGGGTGATGAATGCACAACTATATGATGGCACTGTGAACAACTGATTATACACTTTGGATGACTGTATACTATGTGACTTTATCTCAAAAAATTGAATTAAAAAAAAAATCATGCAAGTTAGGTGATGAAAGTAATTCAATATAGGTGCCTGAAAAAGGCCCAAGGCTTCTGGGATTAGTTACAAATGCTACACCATTAAAAAGTAAGTACTTGCAAAGATATAAGCCCTTTAACTCCTTGGTGTTTTGTTCTGTGATTCTTCAAAACAAACTTAGAGTTGTTCTTTTAATGTTCTCACCTGCTGCCCTCCTTCCAATTTCTTGTTCACCTTCCGTAGTTGGGTAAAAATCTGGAGGTTTTCTTGCTGTAGCTTCTGTTGTTCAGCCAGACACTTTAATACCAGACCCTGCAATCTCTCCACTTCCACCTGCAGAGTGCTGCATGCACAGGTAGGAGTCAACGACGTTCCTTTCCCAGCACATGTTCCTGCAGGATTCAGCCGAGGTGGCTGCAGAAACAAGACAGAGATGGCAGCATATCCTGCCCAGGTGCCACACCCCCTATCAAAGCTTCTTCTAAGTACAATCACATTTTACTTTTAGAGTAACAAGATAAACCATATATGCACCTGAAGTACACAGGAGAAAAAGAAAAACCCTGGGATTACAATAGCACCTGGCTCTAACATAACAGGCCCAAGGAACTCTTAGTGCCTCAGCTGCCATCTGCTAAGGTAAAAGAGCAATCATCTATTTTTGGGGAACTTTGTGAAAAATTTTAAAGTGCACTGATATCCTCTCATTTACAATGCTGAAGTAGAGAAAAGCAAGATTTGGTTTGAAACAAGTCCTTCTGATCACAGGGAGGACACTGTGATCCAAAGGATCAATATTCATGAAATGGAATGCATCACACTTCAGAAGAGACTTGAGAGGTGTTCTGTAAACAGGATGGCCAAAACAATTCAGAAAGGCTAACTGACAGAGGAATTAAAACATTCATCTGGAAATTTCAAAGGTTTTATTACCTCTTAAGGGAAGCTTTTCAATTATCTCAGTCTGGAAATTTTTCCCTCCTTTCTACTGTACTTTGCAGGGGTTAGTAAACAACAGCCTATGGGCCAAATCCAGCCTACTGCCTGCTTTTGTAAATAAAGTTTTATTGAAACACGGGCCCATTTATTCCTTACATATTGTGACTGCTTTTGTGCTTCAATGGCAGAGGAGAGTAGTTGCTAAAGAGACTGTGTGGTCTACAAAGCCTTATAATTACTATGTGGCCCTTTATAAAAAAAATTTGCTGATCCCTGGTTTTATTATCTACCCCAACTTGATTTCTGTCAAGGTTAGGTGTACATGTGTTGCTCCCTCACTAGACTACAACAAGCATTACTCCTTATATTTAGAGCCTCCAACACACCCTGGCATGGTCATGTTCACTAAACTGAATTTGAATTTTGGAATTTCTATTTTGGTACTTCTGAGGCAGAGAGAAAACAAAGATAATCCTCTGGTGAAGAAAGGTGTTAGCCTGTCAGAAATGTGAAAGGGTAAATATCTTTCCAAGGCAACTCAGTTTAGCCTTGAGTAGAGGCTTTAAACACTAGGGAATAGACAGCATAATGAGTCAATGCAGGGCAGGTGGAAGACCAGTGAAGATGCAGGAGTAGACAGTGAGGCCAGAAGAACTTGGCAGAACGTACATTCACTGTTTACCTAGCTATGATTCAAAGGTAAAAAAAACTCATTTACCCAGACTCCTACTGGGGGCTTGTGTTCCAAAGGAGCTTCAGAGGCCACTTTGAGACCCTGCAGCTCTTCATAGGGCAAAGTATCTTTTTCAGATTCTGAAAACGCTGCACTCAGGGGAGAGGGGCTGTCGGGCATGGGGATGAATTCTGCATTTTCCAGCTCCTATGTAGTCAAGAAAGAATCTCATCAGTTCTCTCAGCAGCAATTTACTTTCTCCCAAGTTCCCTTTGCTCTCTTGCTATAGCATTCACTCTGTCATAACATCAGCACCCTCTAGTGGAACAGGACCGCTTTGGTTAACAACTTCCCTCACTCTACCTGTCAAGAACCTGCCATCCCTTCCTCACAGGAGTAATAGTGATGCAAATTCAAACTCAAATCCAAGAACACAATCTGGAGTGTCTAGTGTGTTTCCTCAGCACACTTATTTTACACAGTCTATGCAGCGATTTGGAAGTGATAAGGTGGTGGCAGTAGTAAGGCAGACTGCCAGGCTGCTGAAGGCTGAGGCTGAAGCTTTAGATACACTGTGCTGGTTCCTCCTTTCACACTCCTCAAGTAACTAAGAAGTTCAGTCTTACTGTATACAGGGCTTTAAATCTATACATTCCCTTTTCTCCTGGCAAAAAATTTAAAATTTCAAAAACTGCAAATGTTTACTGTAGAAAATAAGAAAATACATATGGGCAATGGAAGATAAAACTGCCCCCACTTCCATCACTCAGAAATGACCACTGTTAAAATTGTCAATAGATAGTCTTCTAGACATCCTATGCATTACATATGTTCTAAAAGAATGAGATCATACTTCACAGATACTCCATCCTTTTCTGCACAGCAATATGTTGTGAAAACTTTCCATATAAACAAAAATACTCTAATGTTTTTACTGTCTCCATCTCAACTTTCATAAACATTTCTCTGTTGTAAGGCATTCCAATTGCTCCAATATTTTACTTCTACTAACCACAATAGCTTAGTATTTGCACACATGCACTACAAAAACTGCCTTCAAGGAAGGTTGTATTACTTTACATTCACTTAAGTAACACAGGTATGAGAACATATTATTTTTCTGTTGGAAAAAAAAAGAATTGGAGGTGATATTCTTTCCAGGTAGAAATCAGAAATCTAGATACTTGCTACAAAACAGTTTAATAGGACATGGGAAACTGAGAGATCCTGACAGTTCCTTTTTAGTCTCTGCAAAAAGCCTGATATTTTATCTAAGGTACCTGTACTAAAGCAATTACCTTTCGAAGCCATCCCGGACAGGAGCTGCTGGCCCCACCACTGATCCCTACAGCCTCGGTGGGACTGATTAAACCTTCCATTCCTCGGTCTGCTTCCATTGTTCCTCGGAAGCCTCCACTTGGATCAGGAGTTTCAGATTCCTGACTTTCCTCCTCTTCACCACCACCGCCGCCGCCACCACCACCTGGGTTAGAGCTCTGAACCACTGTCAGATACACAGCATAGAAGTAGAAAGCTATGTTATACGGCAAGAAAGATTAACCATCCTATACTTAGACACTTATACATCCTATACTGATATCCTATACTTTTATATCCTATACACTTACCCTTGCAAAGTTTCCTATAATTGCATGAAGTGGAATGGCAACACTGTGCAAGTGAAATATTGGGACTGAATTTTTAGTTTTACACAAGGTATTTGTAAAACAGAATCTTCTATTTCTACTCTCCAAACTTGCTTATCCCTACATCCACAGTAGATTATGTTCTAAAGGAGTACTGAAAAATCATCCCAACCATGGTTCACCAAATCTAGCATCCATGCTTACTCTGCTTCTTTAACAGACACATTCAGACTCCAGCACCCTCCATAGATGTTCATCTTATGTAAAAAGCTCTATAATTTGAGACAAACAACTCAAAGTTGCCCAATAAACTCACTACTAACACTCTTTTGGGGAAAACACCTGAATGGTCAATTCTTCCACATTCACATGAGGATTAAATGCTTCAATCACTATCTGTATGAATTTTTAAAATATGACTGGTTCCTTCAAGTCATACAGCATTTTCTAAGTTACCTTCATGAAGACTAGCTGATGTGTGGTCAAAAAATGAAACTGCGTTTTAAATGAATCGAAGGCAAATATAATTAAGAAAGTAAATTTGCCAAAAATAAAACGTGCATGGTATAAGTTAAAGTCAAATGTAAAAGACTGTTTATAATCACTTGGTCTGCTGGATCGAGAATTAATTGTGCCACAGTCTGATCCTACCAAAAGAGCAGCACCGTAGATGCAAAAGTAAGCTCTGAAGTTTGCCTTTTTGTTTTAAATGGCCTTTAAAAATTATGTTATATTTGAGATACATATATTTGACTTTTAACATATGACAGTTTTGATTCCTAACAATAAAATAAATGTGTATCCACCATATGAAGAACTAGAATTGTGCTACCCAATAGGGTAGCCACTTGCCATATATGGCAATTTAAATTTAAATAAAATAAAAAATTCAGTCACATTTTTTAAGTGCTCAATAACCATATGTGGCTAGGGGCTACTATACTGGACAGCAAGGATATAAAACATGTTTGTTATTGCAGCAAGATCTATAGGAGAGTGCTAAATTAGACCATTACCTATATTACTGTATCTGCCTTGTGAATTCCCTCCCTCTCCAGCTTCCCACCCAGATGTAACCACTCTGATTAATTTTGCATTTATTATTGCTTAAAAAAAAAAAAAAACTAAAAGAAAAACAAAACTATTTATGTATACTTAATATATTATTTATTTTTCTTATTTTTGAACTTTATAAAAAGGCAGGTAGTCTGCTGCAACTTGCTTGCTTTTTACATTTCACATTATGGAAATATTTGAGTATGTTGTTCATTTTCATGCCTGTATAATATTCCATTGGGTGATTATAACACATTCAATCAATAAATATGTACTGAGTACTTTCCATATGTCAAGCATTGTAGGAACTGCAGATAAAATTAATGAATAAAAAAGAGAGAAGTCCTTATCCTATAGGCATTTTTCTGCAAATGGACATTTGCTTGTGATTTATGTTTTTCCTTTAAATACTGCTCGAGCAAAACAAAGTTGTGAAAGAAAACCTGTAATTAGATATTTTATCATTTGTTACAGATATTAGTATGCTCAAATAAAGATGCTGAGCAATGGATTATTTAAGCAAACCAATAAAAGTTCTAAAAAGTGTGTGTGTAAATGTGTAAATGAAAGTAGGACAACTATAGATCAGACTTTAAACTGTTTCTTTTTGGGGAAATTAATCTGTTTCTGTTATGATTCTTTATCTGTTTTGATTCTACAAAATATCAGAATCCAGTTTCTGAGACAACATAGACACAGAGGGACTCTAGCAGGTAAAAAACCATAAAGGAACATAGATTCAATTTCCTGGCATGGACCCAAACAATAGAGAACCATGAAGAAAGCAGTCAAAGGAAAATTACCAGAGTTTTCAGCTGATTTTCCTAACCACATTTAAAGTCAATTCCATGGGCCTGTTTTGAAGGACTATTTTTATAGACTGGAATACCTCTGGAAATACTATGGAAGACAGAACCCATAGCCCCTATGATAGTAAGGAAAAGGACAATACATAAGTCACATTACAATGTTGAGCAAGTCGTTTAATTATTCCCATTTGTGTGAAGGCAAAGATGCACCCTTTTCTTTGACCACAATGTAAAAGTCATAACATTGTGAAACCTACCAAAATATGATCCTCCCTCTTAATCACTGTATACCTCATTTCCAAAGGAATTCTCTATTTTCCTTTGAGTTTTTGGAGACTGCATGGGATCCTACCCAACGATTCACACTTCAGAAATCCACTAGCATCTGAGACATTGTTACTCACCAGTTCCAATGGACAAGCCGCTGCTATTGGAACGGATGGTCTTAGAATTCAATACTTTCTCTGAGAGGAAAAACATTCAGTAGGTAAGCACTGTACACAGATAAAGGCAAGAAAAGTGAGAAGACTAGGATAGGAAGATAATTTAGGAGATAATTGCTGTCCCTGACTCCAGATAACTTAGTAATTATTACTATTTTAGGAATTAATAATATAGTAAACTAAGCACCACCAGCAACTCTAACTATGTTCAATATCTTAAAGTAGCAATTCGCCACTTGGGCTGTTCACTGGAATCCACCTGGGAAGCTCTAAAAAAGTAATAATGTCTAGGTCCCACCCCAGAGATTCTGATTTAATTGGTCAGGGGTAGGGTCTGGGCCATGAGATTTTTAAAAGCACCTCAGAGATTCTAATGTGTAGCCAAGGTTGAGAACCACTGATCTAAAAGAATGGACTTGTAAACCCCTACACAGTCCTTTATAATTTAGCTCATAACAAGTAATCTTTATTCAGAAAGCATTTATGATTTAAAAATTCTTTTAAAATATGTACTGAGTGAGTGTTTCTCACAAAAGCATGTACACAGATAACAATTAATGGACAACTATAAATAACAAATGCTCTGGAGAGAAAGGTAGAGCCCAAAGTTTTTATTGGAGAATGGTTAAGAGGTGGCAGATGACAAAGCTCAGGAAATGACAATGTATGGGCATCTCTGGCCATTACAAGTCTCATGGAAAGTAGCCTCTTTTCTTCAGGACACTTCTGTTTCCAAGAATGTGACTATCAGTTCCTTAGGTATAGACCTATCCTCTGTCAAAGCCACCTCAATCCCAAACATATGAAATACTTACCAACAATGAGAATAGTGTGCCAGCCACGGCAAGATAGGTCTGGGACATAATGCAGAGATCCAAAAATAGGCCGAGGCCATGAGGTACAGATATCAGAGCCATGTGGTCTCTCTGTGGGGGTCATTGCCAGGCGGCCATTACCACCATTGCCCCAGGCAAAAATGTGATTATCTAGAAAAAGAAAATTAAACAGCAGATAATTTTATAGGACACTGGCTTCCCAACTCTGAGAATCCCATTTTTATGCCCTAAAGCTAGAAAAATTCCCAATATGTACTAAAAAACAGAAAGCTGTTTATTCCCCTATAAAAAGCCTAACCTCCTCCTGATCTTTTAGATCAGGTAGAAATGACTACTTCTCTTCTGTACTGCCATTTATTCATTCATACAATCACTTGCTCATGCAACAATCTTACTGGTTATTCATTCAACAAATATTTATTGGGTATCTACTTCATGATAGGCACTGTTCAAGATGCTAGGGATAGAACAGCAAACAAAACAAAATCCCTGCCCTTGTGGAATGGACATTCTAATGGGGAAGACTGACAATACACAAATAAATAATCTAATATTTCAGATAATGATAAATGCTATGAAGAAACAGTGAAGAAAAACAGGTGGAAATAAGAACAACAGAGTGGGGTAGGGTGTCATTATTTTAGATAGGGTAGTCAGAAAAGTATTTTTTAATACTTCAGCAGAGACCTGATTAAAGTGAGAGAGAAAGCCACTTGGAAGTCTGGGGTCAGAGTTTTCCAGGCAGAGGGAACAGCAAGTGCAAAGGCCCTGTGTAGGTAATACGAGTAGCACGAACAAGGAGGGCCCTACAGCTGGAGCAGAGTAAGGCAGGGAAGAGTGGTAGAAGAGATCAGGAGGTGGCTGGGGTCCTTGTCATATAAGACCAGGTAAGTCATTATAATAACTGATTTTTAATGACTGAGATAGGAAACCATTAGAAGTTTTGAGCACAGAGTACTTAAAAGGACCCCTTAGGCTTCCACGTGGAGAACTGATTGCAGGGGAGCAAGGGTGGAAGCAGAGAGACCAGTTGAAGCAAATGCAATAATCCAGTGAGAGACAAGAAGACTTGGCATAGTTGTAGTGGTGAAGATGGTAAGAAGTGGTTGGATATATTCTGAAGGTAAGCAACAGGATTTGCCAATGGATGGGATATAGGGTGCAGGATGGAGTTGCCACTTACTGAGATGCAAGAGGAACAGGTCTGGACAGAACATCTGAAGTTTGATTTTAGATATACTAAGTTTGTTTGAGATACCTATAACTTCTTATCCAGATCAGCACATTTTTTAATTAAAAGGAGTTGCTTATTAATGCTTAAGCCAGGACAACAAGCATGAATTCAGGGCTGACTCAGGAAAACTGGATTATATAGTCTCCCTACCTTTAGACTCACAAGTTGAGAAGCTATTGGATAAATGAGTCTGGAGGTCAGGGGAGCTGTGGGTATACAGAGGGGATATAAGGTAATGAGATCACTTAGGGAGTGAAAGTAGATAGTGGAGAAATAGGAAGACTGAGATACTCCAAAGCTTAGAGGAGTAGGACATTGCCACTGTAGTGGCATAATCTGCATAATCTGTTTATACGTCATGACTCCCTACCCCATTAGGTTGTGAGCTCCTTGAGGACAGGGGCTTTCTGAGACTCATTTCTATATTCCCAGAGGTTAAAAGAAGACCTAGAGCATAGCAGGCACTCAGTTTATGTTTGCTGCATGAATGAAGCTATAAAGTACACTTCAGAGGAGTGCAGGAACATTCTTCAGGAGGTAATATATCCAGTCAAGAATCCAATTCTACCCTCCCCATTCTAAAGTTTAACTCATGAAGCACCTAGATTTTGTTCAAGAAACATACCTCTCTGAGGTCGTCTGAGAAAGTGCTACTGAAGACTTGGGCACTAAATTTAATTTTCAGTGATAATCATGACTGTCCTTAGACTTTTATCTAAGTCTGACCTAAACAGTTGGCTCCTTAAAGTCCCTTGTTTGGGGGCTAGCAGGGAGGGTTAATGTACCACTCTGAAAGCTGGTTCCCTTAATTAAATATGGTAACACATCACTTATTTGACACTGTCCCTGGCACCCCTCATGCGTACACAACAGGTACAGACAAGAAGAAAAAGACATCTCAGAGCATGAGCAGCGACAAAAAAAGTTGAATGAGTCAAAGGAAGCCAAAATGTGACTTGCTGCTCACCAGTCATAAGAAATAGGTGGCTAGAAGAACTAAAAATCTCAGAAGATTCAGAAAAAAGAGAGAAAACAGACAAAGGACAAGAAAAAGGACAGGAATGAAGGATAGCAAAAATGGAAGTAAAGAAGAGAAGTGAAAGGAGCAAGAAGATGCTGAGAGAAGAGAGAAGAAAAATCAATCACAACTCAGAAATCTGAGAGACACATAAAATAGAAGTCAAACACCCTTTCAAGCCCCTGCAACCCCTAAGGACATCACTGCAGTGCACCTGACCTGAGCAAGGAGCAAGATTAGATTATGTTGTTCTCTCCAGACACCCAGCAGACATTAACTGAAACCAACTGTGCCCTTGGCAAAGGTATTTAAAGAATCTTTTAATAATTTTTGAAACATTTTACCAAAAAAGTTCAAGTTAAAACTTAAAAAAAAACGGGACTCAAAGTATTAAATTGCCATCCTTTATCTAGAAATTTAACTTTTTAAAAACTATCACTCTGTTGGATACATGAAAAGTTAACGCAGTTCCATATGTATAAAAATCACCACCAATATAAATAAAAAAGTAATGTATGAACCAGCGATACAAATAACCAGTCCAACTCTTTCCAAATCAAGAAATTCAAGCACAGCCATCTGTCAAAGCTTGAAATGGTGTGTACAGACTCACCATCAGTGGCAGCAATTGTAAACTCATCACCACAGGAGACTCTGATTACTTGCTTCCCACCTAGGGGTCCCCCCAACAGATTGATTCCTAAACGCTTCTTATAATTCCCAACGCCAAGCTGCCCACACTTGTTGCAGCCAAAGGTCAGCAGCCGGCCTCGCTCTAAAAGAGAAGCAAAAATAAATAACCAGGTACAAATACGTCAAGGAACAGAGGGAAAGTCATCCAATGTAGAATTCCAGAGACTAGCTTCTGATTCGGAGGTACACAAATATAAAGCTAGCCACACAATCCTGGACCTAGGGCAGGGAGTATATTTAGGAAGTATGACCAATTAGACCCAAATGATGACTCAATATTTTTTTCTCCAATATGGAATGTGGAAAACAGGTCCTTTCTAATTTACAGAAATTAAAGACAACAGGTATCTGGAACCATAGGTATGGCATTCTCAGTAAGGGATTATCATGCATTTATAAAGACTATCAACAAAAATAGGTACTTGAATGCTTAATTTGTTAATGAGATAATACTGGATGCTAAGGAGAAATCAGGAATAAGAAGACATAATACTGGACAGAATAAGAATCTGAGCTACTAGGACATGCGTATACCATCGTAAATGAACTCACCATCAATAGCAGCCGTGTGAGTTTTGCCTGGGGCAACAGTTCTGATCTTATAGAAGGACAACTGTTTAGCCAAGGTAAAGGAGGTTGTGTAGGGAACTTCATGGTATGCCTGGAACAAGGTAAAACACAAAGCAAGACTCAGGATATAAAAATATGTAGTAATCAGACTAAGAATGGAAAAGAGTCATCGTGACCAAAAGGCCTTTCAAGTACAAAACGCTGTAAGAAGAAGGTGCCAGGTAGCTTTCCATTTCCCATAGAGCACAAAAAGAAATGAGCTCAATACATAATCAAGAGTTTAAGTGGAAGATGAAGCAGGATTATCTGACAATAGGTTTTAGATTCTGAATCAGGGTACATAAAACATGAACTTTCCATACCAGAAGGTATTTATTTAAGAATGGAATCACTGGCATGTGTCTTGGTTATTCACTGCATACCTAACACAGGTAGAACAAAGAATTAAAATCCTGAGGACCTTCTCCAGCCCATAAAGCAATCAGTTTAATATGATCTAATTTCATCTACAGGGCAGTGTTTCTCAACTTGTTAACACCCATGTTCCCTTTGGATAAGCATTAAAAAAACCATCCTCTCACGTAAGTTTAAAATTTCACAACAGGAGAGGTGGGGCAAGATGGCGGATTGGTGAGCTGTATGTTTTAGTTACTCCTCCAGGAAAGTAGGTAGAAAGCCAGGAACTGCGTGGACTGGACACCACAGAGCAATCTGACTTTGGGCATACTTCATACAACATTCATGAACACTTCGAATTGCTGAGATCAGCGAAATCTGTAAGTTTTTGAGTCCAGGGGACCCGCGCCCCTCCCTGCCAGGCTCAGTCCCGTGGGAGGAGGGGCCGTCAGCGTTGGGAAGGAGAAGGGAGAACTGCAGTGGCAGCTCTTATCGGAAACTCATTCTACTGATCCAAAGTCCAACCATAGATAGACTGAGACCAGACACCAGAGAATCTGAGAGCAGCCAGCCAAGCAGAGAGGAGACAGGCATAGCAAAAAACAGCAAGAAAAACTCCAAAATAAAAGTGGAGGATTTTTGGAGTTCTGGTGAACATAGAAAGGGGAAGGGCAGAGCTCAGGCCCTGAGGCTCATATGCAAATCCCGAATAAAAACTGATCTCTCTGCCCCCTGGATCTTTCCTTAATGGCCCTAATTGCTTTGTCTCTTAGCATTTCAAGAACCCATTAGATCTGTGAGGAGGGCTTTTTTTTTTTTTTTTTAATCTTTTTTTTTCTGTTTCTAAAACAATTACTCTAAGAAGCCCAATACAGAAAGCCTCAAAGACTTGCAATTTGGGCAGGTCAAGGCAAGAGCAGAACTAAGAGAGCTCTGAGACAAAAGGCAATAATCCAGTGGCTGAGAAAATTCACTAAACACCACAACTTCCCAAGAAAAGGGGGGTGTCCGCTCACAGCCATCTTCCTGGTGGACAGGAAACGCTCCTGCCCGTCGCCAGCTCCATAGCCCAGAGCTGCCCCAGACAACCCAGTGTGACGGAAGTGCTTCAAATAACACGCACACACCACAAAACTGGGCGTGGACATTAGCCTTCCCTGCACCCTCAGCTGGTTGTCCCAGAGTTGGGAAGGTGGAGCAGTGTGAATTAACAAAGCCCCATTCAACCATCATTTCAGCAGACTGGGAGCCTCCCTACATAGCCCAGCAGCCCAGAACCACCCTGGGGGGACGGCACCCACCTGTGACATAGCACAGTCATCCCTCAACAGAGGACCAGGGGGTGCACGGCCTGGAAGAGGGAGCACAAGTCTCAGGAGCCATGCACCAATACCAGGGACTTGTGGGTCAGTGGCAGAGACAAACTGTGGCAGGACTGAACTGAAGGATTGGACTATTGCAGCAGCTTTAAAACTCCAGGAACACCAGGGAGATTTGACTGTTAGAGCCACCCCCCTCCCTGACTGCCCAGACACACGCCCCATATACTGGGTGGGCAAAACCAACTACACACGCAAGCCTGGTACACCAATTGGACCCCACAAGACTCACTCCCCCACTCACCAACCACAAATGCAAAGAAGGGGAGAACTGGCTTGTGGAGAACAGGTGGCTCGTGGACGCCACCTGCTGGTTAGTTAGAGAAAGTGTACTCTACGAAGCTGCAGATCTGATAAATTAGAGATAAGGACTTCAATTGGTCTACAAATCCTAAAAGAACCCTATCAAGTTCAGCAAATGCCAAGAGGCCAAAAACAACAGAAAATTATAAAGCAAATGAAAAAAACAGACGATATGGATAACCCAAGCCCAAGCACCCAAATCAAAAGATCAGAAGATACACAGTACCTAGAGCAACTAATCAAAGAACTAAAGATGAACAATGAGACTATAGTACGGGATACAAAGGATATCAAGAAGACCCTAAAAGAGCATAAAGAAGACATTGCAAGACTAAATAAAAAAAATAGATGATCTTATGGAAATTAAAGAAACTGTTGACCAAATTAAAAAGATTCTGGATACTCATAGAACAAGACTAGAGGAAGCTGAACAACGAATCAGTGACCTGGAAGATGACAGAATGGAAAATGAAAGCATAAAAGAAAGAATGGGGAAAAAAATTGAAAAAATCGAAATGGACCTCAGGGATATGACAGATGATATAAAACGTCCGAATAGAAGACTCACTGGTGTTCCAGAAGGGGAAGAAAAGGGTAAAGGTCTAGGAAGAGTATTCAAAGAAATTGTTGGGGAAAACTTCCCAAATCTTCTAAACACCATAAATACACAAATCATAAACGCCCAGCGAACTCCAAATAGAATAAATCCAAATAAACCCACTCCAAGACATATTCTGATCACACTGTCAAACATGGAAGAGAAGGAGCAAGTTCTGAAAGCAGCAAGAGAAAAGCAATTCACCACATACAAAAGAAACAGCATAAGACTAAGTAGTGACTACTCAGAAGCCACCATGTAGGTGAGAAGGCAGTGGCACGATATATGTAAAATTCTGAGTGAGAAAAATTTCCAGCCAAGAATACTTTATCCAGCAAAGCTCTCCTTCAAATTTGAGGGAGAGCTTAAATTTTTCACAGACAAACAAATGCTGAGAGAATTTGCTAACAAGAGACCTGCCCTACTGGAGATACTAAAGGGAGCCCTACAGACAGAGAAACAAAGAAAGGACAGAGAGACTTGGAGAAAAGTTCAGTACTAAAGAGATTCGGTATGGGTACATTAAAGGATATTAATAGAGAGAGGGGAAAAATATATATGACAAACATAAACCAAAGGATAAGATGGCTGATTCAAGAAATGCCTTCACGGTTATAACGTTGAATGTAAATGGATTAAACTCCCCAATTAAAAGATATAGATTTGCAGAATGGATAAAAAAAAATGAACCATCAATATGTTGCATACAAGAGACTCCTCTTAGACACAGGAACACAAAGAAATTGAAAGTGAAAAGATGGAAAAAAATATTGCATGCAAGCTACAGCCAAAAGAAAGCAGGTGTAGCAATATTAATCTCAAATAAAATAGACTTTAAATGCAGGGATGTTTTGAGAGACAAAGAAGGCCACTACATACTAATAAAAGGGGCAATTCAACAAGAAGAAATAACAATCATAAATGTCTATGCACCCAATCAAGGTGCCACAAAATACATGAGAGAAACACTGGCAAAACTAAAGGAAGCAATTGATGTTTCCACAATAATTGTGGGAGACTTCAACACATCACTCTCTCCTATAGATAGATCAACCAGACAGAAGACCAATAAGGAAATTGAAAACCTAAACAATCTGATAAATGAATTAGATTTAACAGACATATACAGAACATTACATCCCAAATCACCAGGATACACATACTTTTCTAGTGCTCACAGAACTTTCTCCAGAATAGATCATATGCTGGGACATAAAACAAGCCTCAATAAATTTAAAAAGATTGAAATTATTCAAAGCACATTCTCTGGCCACAATGGAATACAATTAGAAGTCAATAACCATCAGAGACTTAGAAAATTCACAAATACCTGGAGGTTAAACAACACACTCCTAAACAATCAGTGGGTTAAAGAAGAAATAGCAAGAGATATTGCTAAATATATAGAGACGAATGAAAATGAGAACACAACACGCCAAAACCTATGGGATGCAGCAAAAGCAGTACTGAGGGGGAAATTTATAGCACTAAATGCATATATTAAAAAGGAAGAAAGAACCAAAATCAAAGAACTAATGGATCAACTGAAGAAGCTAGAAAATGAACAGCAAACCAATCCTAAACCAAGTAGAAGAAAAGAAACAACAAGGATTAAAGCAGAAATAAATGACATAGAGAACAAAAACAACAATAGAGAGGATAAATATCACCAAAAGTTGGTTCTTTGAGAAGATCAACAAGATTGACAAGCCCCTAGCTAGACTGACAAAATCAAAAAGAGAGAAGACCCATATAAACAAAATAATGAATGGAAAAGGTGACATTACTGCAGATCCCGAAGAAATTAAAAAAATTATAAGAGTATACTATGAACAACTGTATGGCAACAAAATTGATAATGTAGAGGAAATGGACAATTTCCTGGAAACATATGAACAACCTAGACTGACCAGAGAAGAAACAGAAGATCTCAACCAACCCATCACAAGCAAAGAGATCCAATCAGTCATCAAAAATCTTCCCACAAATAAATGCCCAGGGCCAGATGGCTTCACAGGGGAATTCTACCAAACTTTCCAGAAAGAACTGACACCAATCTTAACTCTTTCAAAACACTGAAGAAAATGGAACACTACCTAACTCATTTTATGAAGCTAACATCAATCTAATACCAAAACCAGGCAAAGATGCTACAAAAAAGGAAAACTACCGGCCAATCTCCCTAATGAATATAGATGCAAAAATCCTCAACAAAATACTTGCAAATCGAATCCAAAGACACATTAAAAAAATCATACACCATGACCAAGTGGGGTTCATTCCAGGCATGCAAGGATGGTTCAACATAAGAAAATCAATCAATGTATTACAACACATTAACAAGTCAAAAGGGAAAAATCAATTGATCATCTCAATAGATGCTGAAAAAGCATTTGACAAAATCCAACATCCGTTTTTGATAAAAACACTTCAAAAGGTAGGAATTGAAGGAAACTTCCTCAACATGATAAAGAGCATATATGAAAAACCCACAGCCAGCATAGTACTCAATGGTGAGAGACTGAAAGCCTTCCCTCTAAGATCAGGAACAAGACAAGGATGTCCGCTATCACCACTGTTATTCAACATTGTGCTGGAAGTGCTAGCCAGGGCAATCCGGCAAGACAAAGAAATAAAAGGCATCCAAATTGGAAAAGAAGAAGTAAAACTGTCATTGTTTGCAGATGATACAATCTTATATCTGGAAAACCCTGAGAAATCGACGATACAGCTACTAGAGCTAATAAACAAATTTAGCAAAGTAGCGGGATACAAGATTGATGCACATAAGTCAGTAATGTTTCTATATGCTAGAAATGAACAAACTGGAGACACTCAAGAAAAAGATACCATTTTCAGTAGCAACTAAAAAAATCAAGTACCTAGGAATAAACTTAATCAAAGATGTAAAAGACCTATACAAAGAAAACTACATAACTCTACTAAAAGAAATAGAAGGGGACCTTAAAAGATGGAAAAATATTCCATGTTCATGGATAGGAAGACTAAATGTCATTAAGATGTCAATTCTACCCAAACTCATCTACAGATTCAATGCAATCCCAATCAAAATTCCAACAACCTACTTTGCAGACTTGGAAAAGCTAGTTATCAAATTTATTTGGAAAGGGAAGATGCCTCGAATTGCTAAAGACACTCTAAAAAAGAAAAACGAAGTGGGAGGACTTACACTCCCTGACTTTGAAGCTTATTATAAAGCCACAGTTGTCAAAACAGCATGGTACTGGCACAAAGATAGACATATAGATCAATGGAATCGAATTGAGAATTCGGAGATAGACCCCAGATCTATGGCCGACTGATCTTTGATAAGGCCCCCAAAGTCACTGAACTGGGTCATAATGGTCTTTTCAACAAATGGGGCTGGGAGAGTTGGATATCCATATCCAAAAGAATGAAAGAGGACTCCTACCTCACACCCTACACAAAAATTAACTCAAAATGGACCAAAGATCTCAATATAAAAGAAAGTACCATAAAGCTCCCAGAAGATAATGTAGGAAAACATCTTCAAGACCTTGTATTAGGCGGCCACTTCCTAGACTTTACATCCAAAGCACAAGCAACAAAAGAAAAAATAGATAAATGGGAACTCCTCAAGCTTAGAAGTTTCTGCACCTCAAAGGAATTTCTCAAAAAGGTAAAGAGGCAACCAACTCAATGGGAAAAAATTTTTGGAAACCATGTATCTAACAAAAGACTGATATCTTGCATATATAAAGAAATCCTACAGCTCAATGAGAATAGTACAGACAGCCCAATTATAAAATGGGCAAAAGATATGAAAAGACAGTTCTCTGTAGAGGAAATACAAATGGCCAAGAAACACATGAAAAAATGTTCAGCTTCACTAGCTATTAGAGAGATGCAAATTAAGACCACAATGAGATACCATCTCACACCCATTAGAATGGCTGCCATTAAACAAACAGGAAACTACAAATGCTGGAGGGGATGTGGAGAAATTGGAACTCTTATTCATTGTTGGTGGGACTGTATAATGGTTCAGCTACTCTGGAAGTCAGTCTGGCAGTTCCTTAGAAAACTAGATATAGAGTTACCGTTTGATCCAGCGATTGCACTTCTCGGTATATACCCGGAAGATCGGAAAGCAGTGACACAAACAGGTATCTGCATGCCAATGTTCATAGCAGCATTATTCACAATTGCCAAAAGATGGAAACAACCCAAATGTCCTTCAACAGATGAGTGGATAAATGAAATGTGGTATATACACACGATGGAATACTACACGGCAGTAAGAAGGAACGATCTCGTGAAACATATGACAACATGAATGAACCTTGAAGACATAATGCTGAGCGAAATAAGCCAGGCACAAAAAGAGAAATATTACATGCTACCACTAATGTGAACTTTGAAAAATGTAAAACAAATGGTTTATAAGGTAGAATGTAGGGGAACTAGCAATAGAGAGCAATTAAGGAAGGGGGAACAATAATCCAAGAACAGATAAGCTATCATGGGTAAATTTAATGTTCTGGGAATGCCCAGGAATGACTATGGTCTGTTAATTTCTGATGGGTATAGTAGGAACAAGTTCACAGGAATGTTGCTATATTAGGTAACTTTCTTGGGGTAGAGTAGGAACATGTTGGAAGTAAAGTAGTTATCTTAGGTTAGTTGTCTTTTTCTTACTCCCTTGTTATGGTCTCTTTGAAATGTTCTTTTATTGTGTTTTTTTTTCTTAATTATTTTATTATTTTATTTTTTTAATTTTCATACAGTTGATTTAAAAAAAGAAAAGTTAAAAAAAAAAACAAGGAAAAAAATATGTAGAGCCCCCTTGAGGAGCCCGTGGAGAATGCAGGGGTATTGGCCTACCCCACCTCGATGGTTGCTAACATGACCACAGACATAGGGGACTGGTGGTTTGATGGGCTGAGCCCTCTACCACAGGATTTACCCTTGGGAAGACTGTTGCTGCAAAGGAGAGGCTAAGCCTCCCTATAATTGTGTCTAAGAGCCTCCTCCCAAATGCCTCTTTGTTGCTCAGATGTGGCCCTCTCTCTCTACCTAAGCCAACTTGAAAGGTGAAATCACTGCCCTCCCCACTACGTGGGATCAGACACCCAGGGGAGTGAATCTCCCTGGCAACGTGGAATATGACTCCCAGGGAGGAATGTAGACCCGGCATCGTGGGATGGAGAACATCTTCTTGACCAAAAGGGGGATGTGAAAGGAAATGAAATAAGCTTCAGTGGCAGAGAGATTCCAAAAGGAGCCAAGAGGTCACTCTGGTGGGCACTCTTACGCACAATTTAGACAACCCTTTTTAGGTTCTAAAGAATTGGGGTAGCTGGTGGTAGATACCTGAAACTATCAAACTACAACCCAGAACCCATGAATCTCAAAGACAATTGTATAAAAATGTAGCTTATGAGGGGTGACAATGGGATTGTGAAACCATAAGGACCACACTCCCCTTTGTCTAGTTTATGGATGGATGAGTAGAAAAATAGGGGAAGGAAATAAACAAACAGACAGACAGACAAAGGTACCCAGTGTTCTTTTTTACTTTAATTGCTCTTTTTCACTTTAATTATTATTATTGTTATTTTTGTGTGTGTGCTAATGAAGGTGTCAGGGATTGATTTAGGTGATGAATGTACAACTATGTAATGGTACTGTGAACAATCGAATGTATGATTTGTTTTGTATGACTGCGTGGTATGTGAATATATCTCAATAAAATGAAGATTTAAAAAAAAAGAGAGAAAAAAAAATTTCACAACAAACCCAATGTTATGACAAAACATAAATCAAGTAATGATAATTAAATATGCCCTTTCGAACTACATGGACATCTTCCCCAGCCTCCGCTCTGAATTTGTACTCCCCCAAAAATGAGAATCAGTGCCTTTAGAGATTGCTTAAAAATTAATTTATCTTTTCCACTGCATCAGGAAACTTTTGTCTCAACTTTGACTCTTCAGAAAATTACAAAAACTCATCATACTAACACAAAAAGAAGACTAAGACGTAATGTGTCAGTGGTAAATTTTATGACATCCTTGAAGGGAGGGAATAGTAATTGCATTTAATAAGTCTGCACAGGATCAGTGCTTTGGAAGCAATAAATCTAAAAAACTCTCCAGAGAGAAGATACATGGAAATATGTTCCTTTACATAATGTTAATTTTCTTGTACCTATTTCAATGATAAGGTAGAACTAAATTCTATCATTTTATTCTTTGTAACCAATTTATTTATTGAGATATAGCTAACACACTGTGAAGTACTGTACAGCTTGATAAATTTTTGTTATGTATATACTTAAAAAACCACCACCCAGATCAAGCTATGGACCACACTCATCACCCTAGAGGGATCCTCCCTACCCCTTCTCAGTTAATACTCATACCCCTCCTCCCAGAGGTAACCACTATTTTGACCTCTGCCATTACAGTTTAATTTTGCCTGTTCTCAAACTTCATATAAATGGAATCACACAGTATATACTACTTTGAGGCTGGTTTTTTTGCTGGACATAATATCTGTGAGCTCATCACTTGACTCCTTTTTTTTTTATTAAATTCAGTTTTATTGAAATACATTCACACACCATACAATCATCCATGGTATACAATCTCCTGTCCACAGTATGATAACATAGTTATGCATTCATCACCACAATCTCTGAACATTTTCCTTACATCAGAAAGAACCAGAACAAGAATAAAAAAATAAAAGTGAAAAAAGAACACCCAAATCATCCCCCCCATCCCACCCCATTTGTCCTTTAGCTTTTATCCCCATTTTTCTGCTCATCCATACACTAGATAAAGGGGGTGTGATCCACAAGGTCTTCACAATCACGCTGTCACCCCTTGTAATCTACATTATTATATAATTGTCTTCAGGAGTCCAGACTGCTGGGTTGGAGTTTGGTAGTTTCAGGTATTTAATTCTAGCTATTCCAATACATTAAAACCTAAGACGTCATCACTTGATTCTTAATTCAAATTCCATGATCACTAAACTAACCAACAGTAACATTCCGAAAGAAATTCCAACCTAGAGAAGTTCTGGCAATGTGATTAGGACACCAAAGGGGAAACTCACTTCATGGTTGATGATTCCAGACATGCACTGATTCAGGCCCAGTTTGTTAAACTCATTGAGTCCACAGGCCAGCACTTTGCCTGACTGGGTCAGCAGAAATGTCCCATCACAGCCACACTGAACTGAGACAATAATCAAGGCCTTGGGAACATCCACCTGCAAGGAAAAAAAAAAAAAAAAAAAAAAAAGAAAATCTCCAAATATATAACTTGTAGTAGGGAAAAAAAAAAACCCTCAGATTCTTTCATAAGTGATATGCTACATTCAGAAAGACTATAGGGAAGTAAAGGTTGCTCTATACTCTCCACATCTGCCCAGCAGCTTAGAGGCTACTGCTTTCAACAAGGAGCTCAAGTTTTAAAATATAAAATCAAAGAAGGCAGTTCCAAATTGATTAAACAGAGAGCTCTGTCAACATTTGTTTTATTAATAATCTACTTCAGGAGACTTCTCTGAAAAAGTGCAGAAAGAAGGTTCAATCCATTGCTGATTTTGTCCTCCGAGGGAGAAGGTGCCCTGACAGTTACAGAAGAAGCTATGGGGTCCTACTCTGGTCATTTTATAAGTGAGGTGATGGAGTAGGACTTCCAAATGTTCACTTCCCAAACAGTTAACTAGGAAGAGCTGGAGAATAATGAGAAGAGATAGAGAAGGCAAAGATAGATGTGTGTGAAACCTGAAACCTCAAACCCCAAAGGTTCTACCACAGCCTTTCTGGGAGAAGAGGAACAGTCTTGAATCTCACTAAGAATGGTCTTCATAAATATGAAATTTAACTTTTTTAAATGGAAATAAAAATTGTTAAGAGTAAATGGTATAGACATTACACTCAATCTTCTAGTCAGTGAGCCTGTGCCCTAGAGTAGGTGTAAGATAGTAGATGTGATGCTGCTCTGCTGGTTCTAGTTCCTGAGCTCTCCCAGTGTCAGCTCTTGCAGTAAAGTAATTAGTTATTATGTTTTATACATGACCCCTAAACATATACAATTACTTCATCTGGCATTCAAATGAAGAAATAGGAGGGGAAAACGGTTATTGTTGGATTAAGAGATACTATACTGCTTTCCAGTATCTTCTGAAGGACATTTCCAGGGTATATTTAGATATATGCAACTATTTCACTGTATATACTGGCTTTAACTCTTATGTGTCCACAGTGTCCACAGCGACTATATCCTCTTTCTCAGCTTTCTGATGTAATCAAATGACAACCACAGAGGGCTAAATCAGGAATCTCCAATTGTCAGTCTCCCAGACAGGGAATACTTCAGAAAGAAATACCTTGATATAAGGAGTCAGGGCAAGAGAACATATTACTGGAGACTGTGTGACCTAGACAGGCTTTAGGAAGAACTGCTTCTGATTTTACCTTTTGTGGTGTATAATAATCCTCTTCTGAATCCAAACCCAGTCGTCCTGAGACACACACAAGAAAGAAAATTACTATAATAAAGGTTTCCTTCCTAAGGACAATGTTTTATAAGATTCCCTCAAATAGAGGCTGTATGACGTTTTAGGTACATACAGGCTTGAAGTCAGGTTGTGCACCTGGGAATAAGTGGACAGAGAAAAGACTACACCTACCATATTCACCACAGCCCCAGGAATAGACTTCCTTGTTTCGTGTCAAAACTACCACGTGATTATCTCCACAGGAGACCTGCTCCACTGGGTTGTTGAGGAAGAAGTTAAGTTGCATGGGTTCTAGCACTTCAGAGCCAGCAACCTTGTCCACCCCCATGCAGCCATAATAATCTGATCCAAAGGCATAGAGCTGACCCTCATCTGCAAAAGGAAGGAAACAGAACTCATCAAAGGAGTGACTTTTTCCAATCAGAAAGCTGGGCAGGGCTGGAAGGAGGGCTACCCAAGCCAACGATCTCACATGAAATGACTGTATCAGATAAGTCCAAAGGATACACTGCAAGTCTACTAGGGGGTCACATGTACTATTATAATAATAGCTTTGATAAAAAGTGATAGTCTTTATCATGCTTAAAAGGCTTAACATTTTACTGGGGGCTTCTCTATTTTTTATAAAAAGAAAAGTACCAAGGAATCATAAAGCGAGTAAAGACTCTTAAGACCCTAAGTAGATCTCAACTCTTGATTCCTAATTTAGTATTATCCAGTCTGACTAGGTGGTGTGATTCTTTTTTTTTCCTGATTAGTTCCCAAACCGGGACATACCTAACACATTTCTCCTGATCCCACCTCTTCTCTGTTATCAACCTGCCTTCTCTTTGCTCTTCACCCTCTAATAGTATAGCAGATTGGGCATATTGTTATTAATGTGTATATTTGCTAAATGTCTTTTGTTTCTTTGAATGCTCTTTTGTTTTAAAATCCAAATTAAAACTGCACAGCAGTAAGCACATGTGCCAGTTTGAATGTATTATGTCCCTCAAAATGCCATTATCTTTGATACAATCTTGTGGGGGCAGATGTATTAGTGTTGATTAAGTTGGAATGTTTGGATTAGGTTGTTTCCATGGAGATGCACCCCACCCAACTGCAGGTGATAACTCTGATTAGATAATTTCCATGGAGGTGTGGCTCAGCCCATTCAGCGTGGGCCTTGATTAGTTTACTAGAGCACTATATAAACTCAGACAGAAGAAGCAAGCTTGCTGTAGCAACGAGGGACACTGAAGAAAGCACAGGAGCTGAGAGAGGAGCTGAAACACAATCTAGGAGCAAGCAGATGCCAGCCACATGCCTTCTCAGCTAACAGAGGTTTCTGGACGCCATTGGCCATCCTTTAGCAAAGGTACCTATTGCTGATGCCTTACCTTGGACACTTTATGGCCTTAAGACTGTAACTTTGTAACCAAATAAACCCCCTTTATAAAAGCCAATCCATTTCTGTTTTGCAAAAGGGCAGCATTAGCAAACCTGAACAGATTTTGGTACCGAGAGTGGGGTGCTGCTGAGTTTGCAAATACCAAACATGTTGGAATGGCTTTTTAAATGGATAAAGGGGAAAATTCTGGAAGAACTGTCAGGAGCATGATAGAAAAGGCCTAAATTGCTTTGAAGAGACCGTGGAAATACGGACTCTAAAGATACTTCTGATGAGGCCTTGAGCAGAAATGATGAGTGTGTCATTGCCAACTGGAAGAAAGGCAATCCTTGTTTTAAAGTGGCAGAGAATTTGGCAAAATTGAGTACTGGTGTCAGATGGAAGGAAGAATTTGAAAGTGAAAACCTGGAATACTTAGCTGCCTGAGGAGTTCACTGAACATCTTCACTGAAGTTGCCAGTCTGCTGCCTGCCCCACGGAATTTGGACTCATGCATAACCACAGTTGCGTGAGCCACTTTTATAAATCTTGTATTTATAGACATCTCTTGTTGATTCTGTTTCCCTAGAGAACCCTAACTAATACAGCACAATACTCCACATTACATGTACCTACATTAAATGTACCTAAATGCTTTCTGATGATGGCTTACCTGTTACACAGACAGTGAAATCATCACCACATGACACCTGCCGGATAGCTCTGCCTTGCAACTTTTCCACATGCTTCGGCTGTCGATAGGAGGCTTTATCTCCATGGCCAAGCTGACCATGGAGTTTAGTACCTCCTTGCATGTTCTGTGAAATAAAGAGGTCTTGTGAAAATTTACTTCAGTTTTTCATTCTGAAAACTCATCTGAAGATAACTTCTTATGAAGAAAATCAATAGAGAAAAAGTCAACTAGAAATTTAGAAATTAGAAAAAAAATGGTAAGAGGATTAAACCTTTTAAAGGTAGGTAATATAAAACCCTTGCCAACTGGTGAAGATGGTCATCAGGCCTTAAAAAGATACATTCCCAATTCTGTCTTTCTCCTTCAAGTCTAAGATGAACTATGTATTTAACTGTGAGTGACGGTGGAAAATTGTTTTTAGATGACAGTTTTGAGTATATGGCCTCTTGGAATTCCTTATTGGAAGTTTTACAAATCTTGGTCACAGTTTCCCTGAAAATGGAGCAGTTATAAAGGATCTGGCCACATCAAAGAAGCTGCTATACAGTACTGAGAATAGTCCTAAATGACTTCTCAACAGTTTTTAGAGATAAGTAATTCTTTCCATTCAATGACTTAACTATAAGCGCCTTATGTAAATGTTTTTTAAGGCACCAATTTCACTCCATTTCTGGTAGCCCCTCTGCAGGGGCTAGTTTTTTAAGGGGTAGGTTTTTAGGAAATAACAGCAAGTTGACACTCTCCAACAGAGGGAATCATTCACTCATTCACTCACTCACTGAGTGTCTACTCTATACACACCGGGGATAAAGCAACAAACAAAACAAAATTCCTGCCTTCATGGAGAAGGTGTCTGAAACCAAATCCAAAAAAAATGAGCTCCTTCATTGTGAGTAAGAAGAGTGAAAAGAACAGAAGGCCTAAGACAAGGTCAGATAAATGAAAAGCAGCCCGAAATGAGTCTAAAAGAGCACAGCCAAAGAGACAAGAGGTAACCCAAGAGAACACACTTTCATGGAAGCCAAGAGAAGCCAAAGCTTCAAGGAGGGAATAGCCAACTCCGTCAAATGCTGCCGAAAGGTCAAGCAAGGTAAGAACTCAAAAGTATCTGTTTTATTTGGCAATTTATAGGTCATTTCATCAAGAACAGTTTCAACTGAGTGGTAGGGATGGAAGCTTCACTGTAGATGAACAGGGAAATAGACAGCAAACAGGCAATTTGTTCAAGAAGGTGAGAAATAGAATGAAATCTAGAGGGGAACAAAGGGAACATGGGGTCAAGGAAGATTTCTTTAAGAAGTGAGAGGACTGAAAAGGTTTAAATGCAAATGGGAAGGAGCTAGGAGAAAGAAAGAGATAAAGACAGAGTATAGAGGGTAAGTGTATAATTGATGAAGTGAGATCTCTAAGAAGGCCTTGGGGTGCAGGGGATTTAGTACCTGAAAGGGAAAAAGGAAGAAAAGATGGGAGTGGATATACAGACTTAATAGAACAACATGGAGGTAGTTCATTTCAGTGATGCCCATTTTAAGGTAAGGAAGGAGATGACACAAATTACTAAGAGTAAAGGAAGAGGTAAGGGGAGGATAAGAGGTTTGTAGTGAATGGACTAGGTTTACAAAAGTTATAGAGATTAGAGAAAGCTTGTTAGAGAATCAGTAGAGCTCTTTTAAAAGGAAAGCCTAATGATGTTAAGGAGGAAAGAGCTCATATAGCAGTCAGAGACTGCTATCCTTAGAAAGGCGTGGTCCTCAGCTGGCATCCGGAAATAAAGATTTTGGGAAGTTCCCACCATTCCCTGTAACAGTGGCTCACAGTACCTAAACTGTACAAATATTATCGCTTACACTGAACACATGTTCTCCTTCTGGGAGTTTGAAATTTTGGTACTTGATAGGCAGAGAGTGCCTACATAACCAGCCCCCAATAAAAACTCTGGGCATTGAGTCTCTCATGAGCTTCTGTGTTATAAAACATTTCACATATATCGTCATAACACATTGCTGAAGGAATTAAGCACAACCTGTGCTTTCCACTGGGGAGAAGACTCCTAGAAGATTGAGCCTGGTTTCCTCTGGACTTCCCCCATGGTGCCTTTTCCTTTTGCTAATTTTGCTTTATATCCTTTCACTGTAATAAATCTAGTCATGAGTATGACTATATGCTGAGCCCTATGAGTCCTACTAACAATTCATGGAACCTGGTGGCGGTCTTGTGGACCCCTGACAGATGTTAATTTAGAAGAATATTTAATTGCAAAAATATACAGAGATTAACAGTAAGTGAAAAAAAAAAAAAAAAGACCAGAGAACAGTATGCACAATATAATACATCCCATTTTTGTCACATACACATACAGAAAAAGACTGTGAGCATGTTATAGTAGTTATGGCTGTGTGGTGTTATTACAAGTGATTTTAATTCTCTACTTTGCGTTTTTCTGTACTTTCTACATTTTTCTTTTTTATAATAAATATGAAACTTTTGCAATGAGAAAAACCTCTATCAATCAATATATAAACACTTTTTTAAAGGAAAATCTACTCAAGATATATAATTAGCCATCTTCAATCACTGGTGGAAGTCTCAGAATTTTCCTGACATAGTATGGTGCTTGATCTGCTTCAAAGCTAGTTCTCAGATACAAGTTGCTCTGACCCTTATGGTAACATAACAGAGTAGTTAAATGTCTTGTCTGAGATCACCCAATTGTAAAGGGGAAAGTCCAGTCTCCTGAGTCCAAAATAAATCAATCTCTCTCTTTTTCTTTCATTCATACAAAAAGTATTTTCAGGGACCCTAATATTTACCAGGCACTGGGGATGTATCAGTGAACCAAATAGACAAATCCCTGCTCTCATAAGAGTTTACAATCCATCACGCCATGCTGCCACTCCCACAGCACATGTCCAGCTAAAAAAGTGCTTAAACATCCTGGGCCCAGTAAACAATTAAAGCTTATCATACTGGTCCAAAGTACTTAGCTCTCACTTACCACCCAGGTGTACAGTTCCTTCTCCACTGTGACCACAGCGAAGTGAGTATTCCCTGCACACACCTGCCGGGCACTACAACCACTCTTGATGACATCCAGTCTCTGGGGAGTGGATTTTCCACCTCCCCAAACATAGACTTCACTGGTTCGTGATGTTACCACAGCAATGGGTGTTTCAGTCACAGTGCTTGACCTGCCAACATCCCCAAAACAAAGACATGTTTAACATAAAAATCCTATCAAAGAAAAGTGCTTCCAGTCTGTTCCCTGAAAAAAAAAACTGCCAATTTTGGTAGGCGAAAGTATGTTCTTCCTCGACAACTTATTTCAACTCTGTATCACAGCAAGCTTTCAATTCCTGCCTCAGGATTTCATCGCAGCTCAGCTACATCAGATTCCAGTATGGTCCTTAACACTTTTCAAAATGTATTGTGGTAATGATGTTCACTTTAGAATGAGGGTGAAAATATAGTTTTCTTCTCCCCAGAAATGACTAGCTGATGTTTAAGCAGATGTTCCTTTCAGAAAGGATGACAAAGGCTATTGGGATCACATAATGCATAGACCCAGGAAAGAACCCCCCCCCCCCGCCACTGGTAATTTAAGATAAATTAATTTTCAAGAGTTTCTTGAGCTTTACCTTGGTCTCTTTGTAGGTGCATTAAGTAGTGTGACTCTTTCCTCCATCTCCCTACCAAGAGAAAAGCAAAGATATATGAGCAAAACAATTGGTTCCTATATTGCATCTCATCACTTTAGTTCTGGGCAGCTTTACTTTCCACCTGCACTGTTGCGGCACTCCTAATCAGTCTCACTTAACCAAAGTCCTATCCACTTTACTCATCCTATACTGATTTAACACTGATTTTAGTACTGCTAAACAACTCTTCATTAGCACATCTCTGATCACATGAACTGCCCTCTCATAAACTTCCAATAGCTCTTTACTATCTTTTGAATTAAGAACCAATTCCTTAGCCTGGCACTCAAGATTCAGTCCCTGCCTTTGTAGTCTTCCTTCCCTCTACTTACCCCTCATGTTCTAGCCCAGGGGTCTCATCCTGCCTATTCTCTTGGGTACACAAAAACATCCTACCCAGGGAAACTGGTTGTGGTTTTGCGCGGGTTCATCCATGCCATACTCCAAACACTAAGACTGGAAGGGAGAACACTAAACTGAAAAGTGTCAAGGTACTATACTTGGAGTATTATACATAAATCTAGGCACTAAAATACTGGCTAAAGACCAACTGGAGGAGAGCCAGAAAAAATTAAATATGACAAAACAAAGGTACTGACCAAATGGCAAAGATTATAGAATTGGGTATATACTTAATGTATCTAAGGGCAAGATCTGAAAAAGAGCATAGTAAATGTCTGAATATTTGGAGGATATAAAAACAGAATTGGTAGGGGAAGAAGAAAGGTAGTAAGGCAAAAATAGAATAAGAGGATGAAATATAGACTAGAAAATTTGAGAAGAATAAAGAAGACTTCTTCCTTTAGGTGAGGGTTTGAAGCCTCCTCTAAGAAATGAGTATAAAGGACATCCGTCCTACCTCTGGAGATCTCTGACAAGAAATAACCTGGAAACAACCTGTCAAGAATCAACCAAGTCTGACCATAGGAAATGGGCAAAAGGTATCTGAAGAAGACTCCTTCAACTCAAACCTACCATCAAAACAAATGCACTAAAAAATGAAGGCCTAGTCCAAATTCACACTACTATTCAAGAATTGTTGAGCAACCCTGAGCTGAGTATTTTACATGCATTACCTCCTTTAAACTTTATCTTTACCTCATTTTATAGAGGAAAAAACTAAGGAATTAGAGATGTTAAATAACTTACCCAAGATAACAACAGATCTTAGATACAAACCTAAGGATATCTGAGTCCACAGCCCATTCACTTAATTACTACCTTCTCACGTCTCAACTCTAGATTAAAACTCACAGATGTAGAGAGTGAGCAGTTCTTGGGGCTTGTTAGTACAATTTAGAACAAAATAGCACAGGCTAAGGAGGTCAAAGTCAGGAGCTACCCTCAAGTGTTGAGAGTAGAGATGTTGGTGGAAAACAGTACTGGAGTGGCCATGTTAGGGAAAAATACCCTCTCCCCCGGTATTCTGCTCAGGCCTCTAACAGTCCACTATCTATGGAAAGATAAGGGAGTTGATTTCTTTGTATTTTACCTCCTATGTTTCTTAAGAAGAGGGCGATCTAGAAGTTCATCTGCAGTGGGTCTCTGCTCAGGATCCTAAAAAGTAAAAAGGGGGTTAGTTTTCATTTAAGGGGAATTGGCACTATGGGATCTAAAGAGGCATTTTATTTCCCCTTAAAAGGCTGAAAGTTAATTAGTCAAAGACCACTGTATATTATCCTTTATTTCTTTTGTCACATTCCATGTTAATTATCTCATTATCATCAACAATTGTACACGAATGAAGATGTTTCCAATTTACCTTCCTCACTTGTTCAGTTAGGACAGTGGCTCTCAGACTTCAATATACTCAGCACATAAGAGTCAACTGGGGCATCTGCTTCAAATGGAGATTTCTGGGCTCCATTCATCGAGATTCTGATCTAGTTGGTCTGGGATAGGGCCCAGGAATTTGAATTTTTAACATTTACATTTCCCCCCACCACCACCCTGGTGATTCTGATGCTTGTGGTTCACGGACCATCTTGTGAATACTGACCTAGAGTTACAGAGCAAGGCAACTGTGAGATATTAGAACCATATACATGTTGCATACTAGGAACTCTAAATTATCTCTGAGCACAATTTTATAAAATCAATTCACAAAAATTAATCTTGATCATAAAAACTGGAGCACAATTGAGATTGCAGAAACATTCCACAAATTAATACTTACAAAGCAGAATAAGGTTAAGAATTAGCTGTCTGAAGCATATAACTATCATGAATTCCCAATGCCCATTTTCCTGGGTACACAAAAACATCCTATCCTGGGAAACTGGATATGGTTTTGTGCAGGTTCATCCATGCCATACTCCAAACACTAAGTCTGCAAGAGAGAACACTAAACTGAAATCAATATATAAGTAACACCTACCTGGTCAAGACATGCATGGACCATTTGGATCAGTTCCAAAGAATACTGGCTAGAATCCACTTCCATGGCCCGGATTCCTTGCACAATCTTCACACACAAGTTGAGCGGATTCTACAAGAAAATGATGACTGCATTGTTCCTGGTTCTATAAAGATGATGCTAAAATCTTTGTAGGGGCTCTGAGATGCCTGGGACCATTATTTAAAGAAGTGGCAATAGTTCTGCATTAGGTCTGACTTCTTTTATGACTACTGGTATGAATCAACAAGAAATGGTTAGGCAGGCACTGCTGCTGTCAGAATTACGCCAAATGGCCAATGTGTAGATTAAAATTATGACTGTGTGGCCAATGGCAATAATACTGCTCAGGATACATTATAATATGACCCTTCAACTGTACCCCAAGAAAAGGGAAGGCAAGATTAGTCATGATTCTCCGCTTCAAGTACTGCCCTTACCTTCTAATTTGCCTAAGTTATTTATCCTAACAATGGGTCTACAGGCTATACTCTGTGGTAACAGACAAGGCTGTGAATAATAATAAAGATAATGATAATACAATACCACCACCAATACCACCTTAATTGAGAGCCCACTATGTACGAGGCAGGCTTGTTAAATACACGACCTTTTTTAATCCTTGCAAACACCATGCAGGAGGTTATCATCATCACCAATTTGTAAATGAGAAAAATGGGGCTTAGAGACATAAAGTAACTTGCTCAAGACTGCACAGATGGTAAAAATTGGAGCCATGCTTGCAACCTCAGTCTATCTGATTCCAAAACTCATTTTCCTTCCTCTATATTACACAGGAGAATTAGGTGATATACCAGAATAAACTTCAGGATTTAGAAAAATATAGAGGTTACATGAAAGACCAATAAATACGCACTATCTTACATGTGCATTTTTCATATACATTATCAGAGAATCTTTGTGGGGGACTAGATCATTTCCATTTTAGAGACAGTTAAATAGAGGATCAAAGAGATGAAGTGATTTGCCTAAGTTCTCACACCTGGTTTGCAGAGGCACCTGGATGTGAATCCACTTTTGCTACTCAAAGTGTGGTCAAGGAGTAGCAGCATCACCTGGGGGCTTGTTAGAAATGCAGAATTATCAGGCCTCATCCCACACCTACCCAAACCGAATCTGTGATTTCCCGTGCACCTTAAAGTTTGAGGAATACTGCCTTACACCAGGGTTTATTTTTCAAAAAACAAAAGAAAAAAGACTTATAGGTATCCGTTGTCCATAAAACAATGATGGTCTTTAATAAGAGATAGTGTAAATACTTTTCCATAAAAAGATCAAAACACTTCAAGGGGTAATATATAATTTGCCTTAGCTTTTTAAAAAATAATATAGCTGAAGCATAAGAAATGAAACAGTTTACCCAAACTGCAGTATCACATAGTTGACCCTAGAGCCAATTTTAAAACTATTGTCAACAAATTCAAAAACAGAGCTTAAACTACTTGATTATGATCATTTCCACGGGGAATCCAAGTTGGAGAGAAGTCTGGTCCAAAGCACTTTAAACATATACTACTACTAATCCAGTGCCTGATTACAGGTTGTTATTTTTGCATACAAGTTGATTTCTTTCAAGATAAAAGCAGCTCAGGGATAAATGAAGTTGATTCTCTCAACCAAACTGTACCGTTTGCAAGGACAACATGGGGATAACACACCAACTTACTGTAGCATCAAATGTCCTCTTTAGCGTAAGCAGTTCAAAAATCACGCAGCCTACTGCCCAGATATCAGACTTGAAATTGTATTTTACTCCTTGGCAAAGCTCTGGAGACATATAATATGGGGTTCCCACAAGCTGAACAACAAAGAAAACAATCAAAGAACCACTTCTCTTCTGAGGTAACCATATTAACATTTCAATGGCTAAATTAAATTTCCCAGGAGCTAGTGATAACAAACCATAAAACATTCATCAGCAGATCCCAAAATGGTTTTTACAAGATGATACTACTATAGTGGGAGAAAACTTATTCATATAAAATCTCTTGGATCAATTATGAAGAGGCAATCTCTTTGGTTAAGGCACTGTGGTAATCTGGGTGGCTCAAAAGCTCTGATTCCTAGATCGCAGAGGGTTTAGGTGTTTAAGGCCCAGTGAAGACTTCATATAGATGAAGATATAATAAAAGTTCACCGAAGGGAATAAAACAAAACACTGGCAGTGGGGAGATGGTAACCAAATTAAGGGTCAAAATTTCTAACTGAAATATAATTAATGAAACTTTTAAAATGGCTCAATTTGACATTTGTTACACCAGCATAACCAGGGAATTTCAAATTTGAGAAAGATTTTCTGACATTAAGAATGGGTTTGGTTGTGAAAACCTTGTGGCTCCCATTCCCTTTATTCAGTGTATGGGCAGATGAGTAGAAAAATGAGGACAAAAAGTAAATGAGTAACAGGGAAGGATAGGGGTGTATGGGATATTTGTGTTATTACTTTAATTTTTATTATCTTTTTTGTGTGTGGTACAGAAAATGTTAAAAAATTGATTGTGATGATGAATGCACAACTATATTATGTAACCATAAACAACTGATTGTATACTGTGGATGACTGTATGGTTTGTGAATACAGCTCAATAAAATTGAATTTAAAAAAAAAGGACTGTTAAAAAAAAAAGAATGGGTTTGGAATATAGCATTTCTGTAAACCTTTGCAAACTCACTTGTATTTCACAACCATCTAATCATTTGGAAAGTGGATGAAGTGACATCTAGGATAAGAAATCATATATCCAGAAATCATATATTCATTTCATAGAAGGGTTTTATGACTTGGTAAAGTCCAGCAAGTGATGCTAGGTGAAATTTTGAAAGCTATTTAAAAACTGTTGACAGCATAATGCTAAAGCAGTATAATGATTCCAATGTTGTACATATGTATTCCTGTGTGTTAAAAAAAGGGGGGGGGGGGAGCAAGGCAAGGGGTTTGGAAATAAAAATGTCCTAACTGGAAGTTATACCTTTCCCAAGATGAGAGACAAGAATGCACCGGCAGTTCTAATAAAACTGACAGCCATCTTTAATCAGCAAAGTAAAGAAATTTTCAGATGACTTACATGGCATTTTAAGATTTTCTTATCATTCCTTCTTTGCATTTAACTGGCTAAAAATATAGTCATCTTGGTTTTATCAGATTGTTCTTGATGAGAAAAATCCATAGAAGGACATGACTACTTCCTTAACAGCTCAACCAAACAAACTGAGTCCCTGAAACAGAGATTCCCAACCCTGCTTCATCCACATCCTCGGGTCTCTCAAAATTGTTTGCAGACACATCTTGTCATTATCAAAAAACATCATCAGAACAAAATTAATTTTATTAACATTAACATTTCCAAGTTCTTTTTAGGGCAGAGCATTGTAAAGCCAGAAAGGCAATAATTGGGTTTTATAATGTCTAAAATGATGAGATTACTATCCTAAAGATCAACTTATATCTACTCTTTACCAATGGTCTTTCTCAAGTTCAGGTGAAAAGGGAGCCACGCAGTTTAGCCTGTGTCTGGTATTAAAGAAGAGAGAATTCTGTGGGCTTCTGCCTTTATCTGAATTATAGGGTTTCTCTCTCAACCAGAAATATTCAAAGGAAACATATCAAGAGATGCTCAACACCCTAAGCTCAAACATTAAATAATAAATAAGGTGAAATCTAATAAAGATCTTAGGCTGGAAGAAACAGTAAAGCATTCTGTTCCTTTCAGAAAAGTTTCTAGTCAGTGTTGGAAAAGGCTATGAAGGCAAAGCTATAATGTGGACAAAGTACAGCTGAGCATGTAAATGCCTGCTAGTGAGCCCAGCAAAAAAGACTTCTGAAGACTTGCTTTACAAATACAGAGAAGTTACAAGAACATTGAAGAAAGTGTGCAAGATTTAGGGGGTACAGTTATATCCCATGGTGCTGAACAGAAAAAGAAAAAGGAAAAAAAAAAAAAAAAAAAAGACGAGCAATATATACTCACCGTCTCTGCCATGGAATATTCAGAATTAAGTTTCTTTGCTAGGCCATAATCTCCAAGTTTTATCAGGTTTGCCTTGGTCAGAAAAATATTTAATGTCTTTATATCTCTGAAAAAAAGATTCTGTATATTAAGTCCAAATAGTCAACTGTTTTTTCTCCTTCCCCACCCTATCCTGGATTAATGCAGAATAAAAATGAGTATGTCATACTGCTCAGATTCTCTTCTGGGATCCCAAATGTTCCATACAGTGGTCACCACTTTCACATGTACTTTAATATTGAAAAGGTGATTTAGAGAAGTGGAGGCAGATAATTAATTTCATCCTCCAAGGCTTCCCAGCACAGGATTATCTCCCCTACCACTGAAGCTATTACAAACAGTTGAGAGGGTCAGATGAGAAAAATGGTGTTCCAGGTAACCGTATCTCCTATAAGTTATACTGCCTCTTCAACTACCACATCTGCCTTGGATTAAGTGACATCAATGCAATTTTAGCACTTGGTTGGAGTCAGAGTTTCAAATAATCTGTTAAGGCAAGAGAGAAAACTGCACACCCCAGTAGCAAAATGACTAAGCTGTTTAGATCATCTAAATAAAATCACTGACTACTTCCCTAATATGAATTGACTACATGTAAAACAAAATAAACTATGCTTGGTTCACACTCTGGCTTCTTTTATTCCTAGATCTAAGTAAACCAATATATATACTCAGTTACTATTTTCTTAAAGAAAATAATATGCAACAGTACTCATTCAATAGCTATCAAGAATATATGTCAACTGAATTGAACAAACCAATAAAAAAGAAACACCCATGTATTAGTCTCTAGCAATGATCAATGACTCACTTAAGAAGGAAATAACAATGTGGAAATGTTCTTATAATGATTCTCTCCTGTGGCTAGAAATGAATGGAAACTTGTATTTTTCACAAAGGTATGGTAGAATTGTACAATAAATTGTACAAAATAAACAAGCTTTCTATTTAAATTAAAATAACTTAATTATAGAATAAAAACAATTGCTATTTATTACTGCTCAGAGAAAACATTTTCTGTGAATTTCAACTAATCTAATACCACTTCTAATAGAAGCTTCTAGACTTTTTTTTGATGAATCAATGGAATAACTGAACTCTAAAATACCTCTTAAAGGGAAATGAAATAAGCTTCAGTGGCAGAGAGATTCCAAAACGAGCCGAGAGATCACTCTGGTGGGCACTCTTACGCACACTTTAGACAACCTTTTTTAGGTTCTAAAGAATTGGGGTAGCTGGTGGTGGATACCTGAAACTATTAAACTACAACCCAGAACCCATGAATCTCGAAGACAGTTGTATAAAAATGTAGCTTATGAGGGGTGACAGTGGGATTGGGAATGCCATAAGGACCAAACTCCACTTTGTCTAGTTTATGGATCGATGTGTAGAAAAGTAGGGGAAGCAAACAAACAGACAAAGGTACCTAGTGTTCTTTTTTACTTCAATTGCTCTTTTTCACTCTAATTATTATTCTTGTTATCTTTGTGTGTGTGCTAATGAAGGTGTCAGGGATTGATTTAGGTGATGAATGTACAACTATGTAATGGTACTGTAAACAATCGAAAGTACAATTTGTTTTGTATGACTGCGTGGTATGTGAATATATCTCAATAAAATGATGATTAAAAAAAAAAAAAATACCTCTTAAAGAAATGACTGAGAGCTACTTAGCTAGTGAGAAGGTTCTCTCTAGATCACAAACATGGTTTAAACTCAGGAAGTAAAGATAATGCCCATCATTACTCACTCTTTCCTCTCCAAATTCATGGAAAAGCTTTGAGTGATTAATCAAGAAAATAAAAGTGCTGTGGGAGGTACCGAGGTAGGGGTTGGATTGGTGGTGATAGGGAATTTTCTTTCACTCATTACCTATGAAGGATTCCAGCTTTATGGATACAGCTCACTGCCGAAACAATCTGAAATAGGTACCACACCACCATCTGCAGCGACAAAATAAATTATATTTGGGATAAGAACAACAATACACACACACGCAAACAGACAACACAAAGGAACAGCAACGTCTCTTGCTTGTAGGTTGAATATGCAAAGAAAAGTGGTAAGAGTAAAAAGAAACAGGTCATCATAAAATAGTTCCAATGTCGTTATAAAATATAGTATGGCAAAGCAGACATATGGAAAGAAACCCAGGAAGAATGCAAAGGTATAGAAAACTGGGCATACCATATGCAGTAATAGAACCAGGAAAGAAAGCCCAGAGAGAATCATGATGTGGAGGTAAAACATTTAGGAAGCAGCTATAGACAGCTTCCTTGTTAGAGGTTTCCTTCCTCATGAATATCAATCAGAGCCTGGAACAAGTATGAACAAAAGGAAAAAAAAAACAAAACAAAACACTCTTCATTGTTGGAAGAGTAAATATAGAACTAGAATAAAAGAATAAAAACTTTACAGCTTCCTTCTACAGAAATATGAATTACCTCTTCCTCAAACAATTTGTCCTTCTGACGAAGGATTTTGTCATACAGGTTCCCTCCTGCAATTAAACAAGAGATTATTTAAGAGACAGGTTTGAATTGCTTAATAAAGATCAAAGTTTGGATCCTGTATCTAATGGGGTTTTAACAGATGACTAAGGAAATGAAGGATTCTGCTTCCTCTTCAAAGGAAATTGCTTTTCTCTTGGTTCTTCACATGGGCACAAACTCTCCCCAACTCTCAAGGTCTATCTATATCAGAAATATTCTTCAAAGATTCTCCTCCCTATAGGATGGTAAAAGGGAACTCTGTATTTTACATATTTGATGCATGATATTTCTGTAAATCTACAACTTCTCCAACATCAGTGACAACAACAAAAAACTTAAAAAAAAAAAAAAGGGATTCCCCTCCCTAACAGAAGATGCTCAATACAAAAACAGGAAGTGTGGTATTTTTCAGAAAAGATGAGAGTGAAGACCATTCCTATAGAACTCCAAATAGTGAAATTTACCTTAAATGCCTTCAAAAATCAGATAATTTTCTTTTCTAGAACTCCCTTTTAGGAATCTGCAACAATTCTGTAACTCTCCCAGTGTGACTACTAGAACATTTGAGTTACACCTGTGATGCAATGCTTTGTATATACAGGGCATATATCATTGACAACTTCTTTTTCTTCCCACTTTGCATTTAAGTTTTCCCATAATTTAGGGTACAGCACTAGACTGTTTCCAATTATTACTCTCTTTACTAATTTCTTCTTGCCGAATAAGTATAAATTTGCTTCTCTCTTCCCTTTATCAATTAACACAGACTGCAAATGATCATGCTTCCTCTAACTTCCTACTTACAATCTAAAACTTACACTTTAGCCCTGGCTAAGTTTTACAACTGTCTTCTTCTGCAAGTTAGCAACTCAAGAGTTTCAATAATGTATCATTTGTCTTGTTCCTCCTAACCACAAAGGAAATTAAGTACTTGAGGTTTCTGTTACTTCAAAAAACTATAATATAATTTCCTATGTTTAAGGTTGATCAGAACCAGGAGCAATCATGATATACAGGAGTCTAGACAAGAAAGCTAAAAGTTTAGGAGCTTTCTCTTAAGAGATTTAAGTGAGGGAATATGCTGAGATCTCTTTAGAATGCACCTCAGGAAAGAGCTTTGGGGTTCTTTTGAGCAAATAGGAAGGGTAATAGCTAGTATAGTATGTATCAAACACTTGCTACATACCAAGTACTGTGCTATGAGCTTTACATATATTAATTAATTTAATACAACCACCCTAGGAGGTAGGTACTATTATTAACAGACTCATTTTAAGATGAGGAAGCTGAGGCACAGAGAAGTTAAGTTTCCTGTCCAACATTACCAAAGTAGAAAGTAGTGGGACTTGGAATTTGGGTTCAGAGTCGATTCTCCTAACGGCTAGGGTATACTGGCATCTAATAAGCAAAATGGGTCAAAGAAATCAGAAAGCAGATAAATAAAGTCATGCTTTACTATGCATTATTTTCATTCAGTTAAGATCTTTCGACCACTTTTAAACAGAATAGCTTCACCTGAAGGCAATATAAATAAATATCACCTATAAGGCTTCATTAACTACTGTATCAAGCAGTACCAAGTCACAATGTCTCTTTCTAATGGCTAACTAATGTCATTTTCTGAGAAAAAATCTTGAAAAATGAATATAAACTCCAACTGAAGAAATAATGCAAAGATGGAACTATAATCACAAAGAAAAATTTCAATATGCAGGGGAAATTCCCTCCCTTATTTTGTACATAACTTCAAAACTCTTAAGGTCCTGAACTATTTCTCTTAAACTCTAGAAACCCATTTAAAGTTTTCATCCTTTCATCTTGGATAAGCCTTTTCTTTTTCTCTCCCCCTCAAGGTAAGTATGAACACAGGCATGTCTTCCTGGAGGAAGTCCCACTGAATTCTACCTTACCATTACAATATTCCAGCTCAATCAGCAGGGTGGTATTGTCCATGAAGTGATTGTAGTAGGCAATAATGTTGTCATGCTGCAGCAGCGCCAGAATAACAATCTCATTCAAGGCATCACGACGTTCCTTCTCAGACAGTCGAGTCAAATCAACTTCCTTCCACACAACCAGTGAGTCATCCTACAACACAGTAACAAAGGTATCGTGCTTTCCTCTAGCCTGGCAGTGAATGAATCTACACCTACCATAAGCCCAGTAGGAAAACTTCCTAGATGGGCAGAGACTGGTTTCTTTTTCTTTTTTTTTTTCTTTTAAAAGAAACATGAACAGATATTAGTTAAAGACTTTGAATACAATTGGACATCATAATTTCTTGCTCCATTTAATTTGAATGACAGTTCCAAGTAAAACCATGGGACTGGGGTAGATCTCAAGGATTCTAATGAGGGTCCTGTGACAGACTGCTAGTCATGATGGGGATTGTGGCAGGGCTAGAATATTGGAGTAGAGAACTGGAGAAAAGTTATCTATAGCTGACCACAACTTCTTGTAAACTTGAAATACTGAATGTACCTCTAATTTTATAAATGGAGACCTCTCTAGTGATTTTTATTTACTTTTTCTGGATAAGCATAAGTCATGTTTAAGAACTCTGAGTTCCCTTTCCTCACCTTGCTCCATTATGCAACTTTTTATGCCCTCTCACACTTTTAAGTATCACACGCTTTGCTCTATTCTTGAAAACCCACCTGCAGCTCCTACTGTCCACTCCCTTTTATAATATCTCTAATTCTTTACTGATACAGCTCCCCATCTCAGGAGCATCCCCAACTCCAAAGCCCTCCCCATCCTTTAGAATGGATCTGCCAAGCCTTTAAAACGTCTTTGGAAACCTTTTACTTAACCCTGATTCACTGAAACCATTCTCTTAATGGTCAGAGTTAATACACTGAAATGATATTTGTCTTTTTAATTTATTTACATATACAACTTACACTTTGTTTACTAACATGGCTAATTTATCTTCTTATTGAAATATAAGCTTCTTGGGAAAAAGGGCTACTTCAAACTAAATCCCTGTAAATTCAAAGATTAATAAATATTTGGTGTATGGATATTGCCATGAGTTTTTATGAAGTGTTATCAAATTTTATTTACAACAACCCCAGTAATCAAGTGCAACATAATAATAATAGAAAAGCATGGGCAAGGAGATGAGAGATCCAGTTCTAGTCCAAGGTTTACTTCTAACTTAAATGGGCAAGTCATTTAAATACACTGTCTTAGTGTCTCTAACTATAAAATAGAATTACCAATCTTCACCTCCTCTTTCTCATATTCAGAACAAGAAAACAGAATACTAAGAATAAGAGTAACACCAATATCCTATATTAATGTGGCACTTAGAATAAAAAAGAACACTTAAGGATATTCTCTTGCAACGTCCTCACTCTTTCTCACTTTCAACCTTAAAGTAGCGCTAACTTGGAACCCACAACAGAACTGTTGAAGGATCACTGAGAGATGAATCACCTAGAAAGAGACCTTCAGCAACCACAGCAGATTCTCATTAAAATTTAACCATTCTAGCAGTCGTGTTTTGAGACTTTAGTGATTAAAACCAGTATGTGGTTAGTTTTTAAAAGTAGAATCACCACTGCAGGGTTTTAGATCAGTATACATTCTTAACCTGGGGCTCAGTGATCCATAGATCTCTTTAAGCAATGTGTATATCTGCAAATGTGGAAGGGGGGTAACAGGATACGGTAAGGGGCTGCGGAGATTTGCTTTGCTTCTATTAGGTTCTCAAAGGGCTCCTGGTCCCCAAAAGGTTAAGAACTAATGGCTTACAATATACTAATAAAATATTTCCCCAGGAAAAAAAAATGTTGGATAAACACTGATAAAGAAACCAACATATGGTGATCTTCCCAATGATCTTCAAGAGCCAGTTTCAATTGAGTGTTAATTTTTGAACTCAAAGACAGTTTGAGAGACAGCAGAGTTGCCACTCGTGTAGCAATTTTGAAGCTATGCTCCTCCCTTTCACCCCGACCTTGGAGAGCTATACAGCAAGAGGGGAAGTAAGTTTTGGCAATACCTTACATTCGTATACCACTTTTACAGTTTGCAAAGCACCATCGTTCGATTCTCAAAATAACATTAAAAATAAAGATTATTACTATTTTTAAAGTAGTTATCACTAACTTCATTTTAACAGATGGAAAAACTAAGGCTCAGAGAGGTCAGTGACTTGCTCAGTTCCCCGGGTTAAACAAAAACGACCAGTTAACCAGTGACCTAAAGAATTCCTGGTGCAGGTGAGGAGGAAGAGTGGTGAAGACCCTGTGACATATACCCTGCGGGCGCCCAAACATTAAATGACGACGAAGTGCAACACGAGGGGAAAGCCAGGAGCCAGGAGGGGCTGTCGAGCGGGGTCGGGAAAGAGAGGCTTGGGGCGGCCCGGCAGTGCCAGGCGGGGCGGCCGGAGCCGAGGGCCGCTACCTCGGTGCGGCGGTACAGCGTGGCCTCCCCGAAGGCGCCGCGGCCCAGGACGCGGATGGGGATGTAGTGCAGCTCCTCCTGTTCCGCCGCGCCGCCGCCGGCTCGCGGTCCCGGACCGGCGTTGGTGACCGGGCCCGAGTCCCCGCCACCCCCAGACTCGCTACCAAAGTCCGAGTTGATGGAATCGCAGTGTCGCTCGTACTCGCCCAGCATCGACATGGCGGCAGCTGCGGGCTTTAGGGACCCGCCTGCGAGTCCCTCGCGGTGCTAGCCGCGCTACGCCTCCTTCCCTTCACACGCCGGCCCGCGGCTCCGTCAGCCCCGCAACCCCGCGAGGATCCATTGTGGCTCCTTCCCCCTAACCCGGAAACTGTTCTCGGTGTTTCCGGCTCAACTAGGCTTTCTCCGCCTTCTCTTGCTCTCTCTTAGTGCTGCGACCGCAGCTTCGCGCCTTCGGGGCTGCTCGGGAAAGTGAGGCCTCGGGCCAGGGTTGGCGAGCGCGTGATGGCAGTCTCGTGGAAACCAAGGGCCCCGGCAAGGCAAAGGCGCCATCAGCGGGACGCCCCCCAGTATCTGTAGTCCCCTCGCCGACCGGTCCCCTGATCCCAGGCCAGCTCCGCCTCCGCATAAAGCGTTCGAGATCCGGAGATCGTCTTTTGCCAGGATTACTTCAAGAGCGGTGATTGGGGAAGCAGCCCCTTCCAAGGTTGAACAGCGCTCTTTGTTTAGATACATATTAATTACAGTAAAAATCTTACAGTAAGCTGAAATTTGCCTCCGGGTCATCTGCGATTAGGTCCTATTATTTCACCCTAGGCCCTTCCTCTTCCACACAATTCCAAAAATATTTTAAGTCTACTATCCTGACATTCCTCCACCCCCCGTCTTTTTCCAGACTTTACATTCTCCTTCTGTGTGGTTTCCAGATCTTTGACCATCTGATCTCATGCAACATTTCTGCACACTAGGTGCCACTGTATTTGCAAACTGCAGTGTTTTCTTGCCCTCAAGAGAACTGCAATGCAGCGAGAAAACGTGTTCTATCCATTAACATTCAGTAACTTCACATCCCCGAGCTCGTTTTTTTAAAGGTATATGATTATGACTTACATCACAGGGTAACAGCTAACATTTAAAGTTAGGCACTAGGCTATCCAGGCACTATGCTAAAGGGTTTCCATGTATTTTCTCATTTAATCCTCACATTGTTTCCCTTTTACAGAAGAAACGGAGATACAGAGAGGTTAAGTAACTTACTCGATGTTATACAGCTAGTAAGAGTTGCTGGTTCCAGAGCCATGGAAGAGCAGAGGCTGAAAGCTAATGTAGCTGGAGCCCAGGGTGCATGTGAAGTAGAAGATGGATCCTCACCTGTTTTACCTTTTGGCTTTTCCTGTGGGCAATGGAAAACCATTGGAGATTTTTAAATAGGGGGTGTTTGCCAGTGTGACTATATGTCCTAATTTGCTGGAGTAGTTCCAGGTTATGTCTTTTTTTTTCAGAGCAAAATTAAAATAGGGCCGCCTTTTGCTCAAGTGCCCAACTCAGACAATAAACAATATGGGCATCTTTGATAAAACCCAGGTTATATTTTAGGAAGAACTCTGATGAAAATATTGAGGACAAAGACTGGAAGCAGGAAGTAGGAGGCAGTTTATATTCTAAGGAAAAGAGTCTAAGAAATTAGGTGTTAGCAGCATGAATGGAGATGAGGTCCAAATTTAAGAAATCCATTTCAGGAACATTTATAACCTTGGAATCAGTTGGGGTATGGTTGATGAAATAGATGTGAGTGGGAGTCTTACTCCCAGGTCTCTAACTAGATGGGTAGTGAAAGCAAATGTAGGAGGAAGGCAATTGGTAAAATGGGTGAGAGGCGTAAGTGCTAATGAGTTCACATCCCTCTGGCTTCTCTACAGTACATCAATGTTCCTTTTAAAGTATAAAACCCTGCATTCTGCACAACATTCTACATTGAGTCTCAATAGAGTACAAGGGGACTGCAGTCTTCCTTGACATGGATCCAGTATTTCTATTAACATACCAGATTTCATGGTTCACTTGTACTTAATCATTAGCTTTTTCACATCCAATTCTATCCAAACTATCACAGTACTCCTGTCCTAGCACATCTTTCATTTTCTCCACAATGCTTATCTATAAAATATTGATGTCTTTTTTTATTATGTCCATTCACTGTAATACAAACTCCATAAAAGCCTGGACTTTGTGCTTATTGACTGCTATATAATATCAGTGCCTAGAAAAGTGCCTGGCACTACAGTAAGGACTCAAATACTATTTGTTGAGTGAACATAAGGTTATTATCCTGTGTATATATAAATATGTATATAATCAAAATGCAAAACTGAGAATTCCTATTACATTTTATTATGTTGATTTCATCCCAGAGTTCTAGATTGTACAGATATTTAAAATTTTTCATTCTATCATTCAACAAATACTGAGTACCAATTGGTGCCATGAGCTAGGTTACAGCGGAGAACAAAAAAACATGGTTCCTGCTCTCATGGAGCTTACAGTCTATATAACAGACGAGTAACTGGGCAATTACAAGTGTATAAATGCTATTATAAGGAAAGTATGATTCTAGAAGGGCCTAAGGAAGGGCACTTTTTCAAGTCCTACTTGCTGATATTAGTGAAGGCTTCTTGGAGGAAGAAATATCAAAACTATTAAGACAGAGATGTCTAGACCAAGTACAGAGATCAGTCCATTCCATTTACTTCCTCCTATTAATTAGAAGACTTATTTATCTGGGTATTCCACAGTTTACCTAAGCACATTAAACATAATAGATGCTCAATAAATACTTAATTGAAGGAATGGAAAAAAATAATTAGCTAATTAATTCAGAGAGGGTGAATAGGTTTCAGCTGAAGCCAAAACTCATTTCTCTGGCAGCTCTGCACTGAGGAACTAGATAGTTTTCTGTAACTTGGTTAGCCTTTGAAACTGTCAATCTAGCTATAATGCATGTATTTCATAAGCTTAACAGATAAATGTCCTGTTCCATTTTCGAGAATACAGAACAGAAACACTTGCTCAGTTCTTTATTACACTGGATGTAACTGAAGCTAAATATCTGACCTCTAAAAATTCATCATAGGCCCAGAAATACTCAACATTTATTCTAAAGGTATAATTGATTTTAAAGTGCTTTTGGTCAAACAGACTATTTCCAGTTATATTTTAGCAAGTGAATAGGTAGGATGCTATGTAGCAGAAGCTCCCCATTTGTGAGTGGTAGATCCATAGAGGCCACAGAATTACTCTAAAGACTAAAGAATCTAACAAAGTACCAAGCAAAATCTATATCTGTACTGTCCAATATGTGGCTAATGAACACCTGCATTGTAGCTAGTCTGAACTGAGATGTGCTGTAGTGGTAAAATGCACACTGGATGATTCCAAAGAGTTTACATGAAATTAAAAAAAAGAATGTAAAATATCTCATTAATCATTTTTATATTAACTACATATTGTAATGATATTTTGAACATATGGGGTTAAATATATTAAAATTAACTTCACCTGTTTTTAATTTTTTAATGTGCTACTAGAAAACTTAAAATTATACATGGGGCTTACATTATACGGGACAATGCTGTCAAAGACTGAATAAATAACTTACAAAACATGTACTCCCATTTATCAAGTATATGGAGATGCTACTGAGGCTATTAAATTTAAATTCATATGTAAGTTTTACTGAATTATTTTCTCTAAAACGTGAAAAATAAAACATTTTGATGTTAAAAAATATACTCTCAAATGTTGGGAACTACTACTTTATAGTCTACTGATTCACTAATAAATTTTATTAATAGAGGTCAGTAAGAGGTTAGATGGTGAATGGGCAAAACACTTCATGTTGACTCTTGGAAAATCTTTTTGAAAAATGTTGAACTGCAAGTGAAAAGACAGGCAAAAATGGTCTTTACCTGCTGGGGTGGGGTTTTGCATAGATGTGATGGGCCAAAAAATCAAGTCTCTACAGGTTTTAAAGTGGGAGGGGTATTTTAGCAATGGAAGGTAAGGGAGAAATTTCTTCAAGAAGCTACAGAGAATGCCTGGCTTACAGAATCCTACTCGATTTTTCTGATGATGCATATTTAAGCACTAAATGTTTACTAGCTCACATAAGCTTTATCAATCTGGAGTAAATTAAGGATAACAATATTTATTCTCTAATTCATCAGGTATAATCAGCCATATTTTAAAACTGAAGAATATGGAATAATTATTGTCAATACAGACAAAGAAGTACTCAAGACTAAAAAACACACTTGAGATGGTTTCCACAGGCCTTTATTTGAGAAAATTTACAGAAAAACCTCCAATCCAATACTTACAAGTCAATCTGTATAATAAATCACACATGCCTCTTTCCAATTAAACAGAAAAATGGTTTTTTGACAAGGGGATATGGTATAACAAAGCTTACTTAAACTGTATCATTCTCATTTATTTTATATAGGCCATGTTGAATAATATGCTTAAAAACGGAAGAAAGCAGATAACATCTCCATTTTAAAAAATGATTTACTCTTGCTTTTCTAGGCAAACAATTCTATTTTTTAGATAAAATCAAGATATAATGTCAATTAGCTTTAAAACAAAAGCACAAAATGCTCACGTTCTGGCATGAGTAAAAGGGAAGGACATGAAAGAATTTTAGTTTCACAAAGCTCAAGTTCAGAGTCACATTTGGGAACAAAAACATCAATAAAATAAAATCTTCTCCTCTCCTATCTTTGACATTTTGTCAGAACAGAAGACCACCGCCACCTGAATAGCATTCATTGCTCCTAAAAAAGGGGAAAGGTATCAGTCAGAAATAACAGAGTATCTCATTAGGCTAATGGTACAGGATAGACTTTCATCTCTAAACATCTAAGGATGGATCTTAATCCACAAATATGTTCACTCTTTTTCCTACTTGGATGTATCCTCTGTCATTTAGTAAGTGACAGATAAGACTTTCTCAGTATCTGCTGTCCTATGGCAAGGATTCTATTCCCAAGTTCTAAGAAGCTGTATCTATCAATTCTTAACAGCAGATGGCAATGTTGTACAAGTTAACAAGAGAACCACTTTTATGCCACACGAGGAACTCATAAAGGGAGTCAAAAGAAAAACAAGGCTTCTGGGTTCATGGTAGCTGGAATATTAGAACAGCCTGAGATTTTAACAACATAACTCACTCCCACTTCTACCTTTGTACTTTATCCAGGCCATCATAGCAGTGTTCTCTGTTAATTCCAATATACTGCTTCTTAACTGCAAGCAAGCTGCAAGAACCTAAGCCTTGTAATTCTTGCCCCTGCGATTAGACAAACCCTGTAAGAATCAGCAAGGTTAAAAAGAGATTACAGATAGCACAATTGTAATAATCTTCTTTTATCAACTGTAACAAAGGTACAATGCTAATGTAAGGTGTTAATGGGGGAGGGAGGATATAGGAACTATATTTTCTGCAAATCTACAACTTCTCTAATAAAAAAATTATATTAAAAATAGATTACAGAAAGAACAAGTCTTACCCATTATCTGGGAGAAGAACAAATTTCAAGTGATAGTATTTTTCATAACTGTTTATAAACACAGTCATTTGTATCCACACATTCTCTTACATTAATATTGGCCTCTAATTTCCTTATATTCATTCTCAGAGTGATTCTTGGTTTTGCTTCCACAATATATATTTTCAAGTATTTACTGTATTTCTGATCTTCCCAGATGTGCTATTTTATACCTCATATGTCTTAATTCTCTAGAGATAGCACATAAGGACAGGGATTAAGTCAGTAACTGCCTATGCATGAAGAGTTGGTAAATTTTACTTATTTTTTCCTTGCTTGTATTAAAAATTTAAGCAACAACCTATCTGACAAAAGACTATATCTAGGACATATAAGGAACTTTCAAAACTCAACATTAAAAAGAACAAACAATCCAATTAGAAAATGGGCAAAAGACATGAACAGACATTTCACTGAAGAGGATATACAGATGGCAAATAAGCACATGAAAATATTCCTTAGCCGTTAAGGAAATACAAATTAAAACCATAATGAGCTATCATTGCACACACCTGTCAGAATGGCTAAACTAAAAAATAGTAATACCAAATGCAGGCAAGGATGCGGAGAAACCAGATCACTCATATACTGCTGATGGGAATGTAAAATGGTACAGCCACACTGGAAAAGAGTAGGACAATTTCTTACAAAAATAAACATGTGCTTATCTACAACCCAGCAATTGCCCTCTTAGGCATTTATCCCAGAGAAAAGAAAATTTATGTTCACATAAAAACCTGTACATGAGTGTTTACAGCAGCTTTATTCATAATGGCCAAAATCTGAAAACAATCCAAGACGTCCCTCAACAATGAATGGTTAAACAAACTGTAATACATCTATACCATGGAATACTACTTAGCAATAATAAGGAACAAACTATTGATACATGCAACAACTTAGATGGTTCACAAAAGAATTATGCTGAGTGGAAAAAAAATTTCAAAATATTACATACTGTATGATTCCATTTGTATAACATTCTTGAAATGACAAAATTATAGAGATGGAGAACAGATTATTGGCTGCCAGTGGCTGGGAGTGTGGGGGAAAGGGAGGTGGCTAAGCTATAAAGGGTAGCCATGTGATATAACTGTTTTGTATCTTGTGGTGGTAGTCACACAAATCTACATGTGATAAAAATGCACAGAATTGAATACACACACAAAAGAAAAGTTCAGGCAGTTGAGCACAAATATTTTAATTCTCTAAACAAAATGAAATTTTCTTTTAGTTATCTACGGTTCAAAGCTCACTTCTATGAGATGTCACACCCTTTACCCTTTTAGGAGACAAAAATTATGAAAGTATATCACAAGAAGTTACCTAAACATTTCAGCTCAGGGTCAGAGAAAGTTAAGGATGCTTTCACAAAGAAACCCAAAAAAGAGAATCAGAATGAAACAAGTTCAACATGGTCATACAAATCTTTGTAAAAGGACTAGAGTGGAAGCCCAAGCTGGTGGGCAAGTGAGAGAAGAACACATGGTTCAAACATATCACACAAGGAAACCCAGTACAAATGCTGGCTTTGGCATTATCTAAGTAACCCCTATTTTTCTGTTGTTGTTACGGGTGACCCTAGTAATAGTCTAATTTTGTAAAACCAGTCCAAATTCTACCAAGTTAAAAAGAAGTCCCACACTGGCTTTGTTGGGTCTAGGTGGTACCCCATGTCCCCCCACCCTGAAAGAAATCAGTTCTGTAAGAAAGCTCCAAGGTGCCTTGATGGTGCTGTTGGTAGGATGCCATAAGCTAGGCACATCCCAGCGATGTCCTGCTGGCTGAGATACAAGGTAGGAGGGGGAATGCACCTCATTACTCAATCAACTTCTTGGCCTTGAAGAAGCGACGCAGGTAGAAGACCTGCCAAGTGGCTAATCCAATGAGGCAGAACATTGAAAAGATGCTGAAGTACAGGACCCGAGTATTTGTTGACTCTAAAGAAAACAAAAGCATTGTAAATTTAATGAAGTGAAACTCAGCTGGCTAAACAATGACCAGGAGAAAGACAATTAACTTCACTGTGTCCCTAGGCCTCACAACAGAATTTCAGATATATATATATATATAATTATAATATATAATTCTCATTATCCTATATGTAAAATGTTAAAAATTACAAAGATTAGTACTATCAATGTGATATGCTATAAACTGAGAATATGGTCAACTGCCTATCAGAGAATGAATTTCTATTTCCTTGAAAATCCAATAAGGCTCATTTACTTTTAGCAGCAATGTGAAAGCAAGCAATTTCCCTTCCCCTTCTCCCCCACCTTCTCTTGACAAAACTAAGAAAAAGATACACCAGAATTTAAAGTATGAGATCTGCCTCCTTTATGATTCACTTATTGAGAAAATAAGAGCCCTCTTCCCCTCACCATTGGTATCACGCATTTCTTCCTCTCGCTTCTTCATGTAGGCAAAATCATTAACAATGGATTCTGAAAGGTCCTCTAAGCGTCGCAGCTCTACTTCTAAAGGTTTGAGCTTCTCAACCTTTGCAATCTGGAAAAGAAAGGAATTAGGAACCCATTCCCTGAAAACACAATTGCTCAAGTCAAGAACCTAAGACAACAGAGGAGACTTTTCAAGTTTCACCAAACTTAAAATTTCTCTTGTCATCTTCCTAATATATTTTAAATTTGGGGCTACTGCTTCTTCAAGCATTTTCTACTTTCACTTTGATTAAAATCACTTTTGAAGTACTACAAAAGAGTAGATTGTAAAATAAAATATTATTTACCCAGGATTTCTGACTTTAATAAACCACTTTTACTATTCATGTCTAAGAAATAAACAATATTAATACTATAATAAGTGTGAGAGTTGTAACGATATTGAACCAAACCTGGTTTCAGAGGTAAAACCACTGCATTTCCAATAGTGCAAAAGAATGAGAGAGATGTATCATTAGAAGCATTAAGATAATGACTCAAAATACATTAAAGAATCCTTGTTTTCTCGATTAAGTCCTACAACAGTTTCAAGGTTTGTATCAGAGTTCCAAGAGCCAATATGAGTTCTAGGTGTGCTCAAAAATCTGCACAGAGGTTTTTGTTTGTTTTGTAATCACACAGCCCAGTGATCAAAAGAAATCTTTAAGGACCTCCCTGTCTGCTGTGGAATGACGGGTGTGAAGAAAAAAACGAACTATCTTCCTTTTTCAAAAGGCACGACTGTGAAATCTACAAGAGACTCCGATAACTAGACACATACTTAACAAGATCCAGGATTTCATTATTCTGTGTTTTTTTTCTATCAATCTTAAGATTATGACTTGCTTTAAAATGGGGATATGCCAACAGTTTTCCAGCTCTTAAACCTCTAACATACCAATTCATAAAATTTTTCCACAGAGGGAATTCTTCAGTAACTCTACACCTACTTTTTATTCCCTATTTGCCCTACACTTTATATGTTCTATAGAATACCCTTCTCTTCTCTCCAACTCACCTCCCTTCTTTTCTCTTTGTTAAATGCTAACAGCAGTTAATGTGGGGTGAGTGGAAGGAGTGTAGGGTGATTTTTATGTTTTCTGTACTTACCTATATTCTTCATTGAGCATGTGAAGAACAAGACAAAAATTATAAAATAAAACAAAAAAAAACAGCTGTCAAATGGGGTATAAAAATTGAATTTATATTTAAGGTAAAGAAAAATATGGTGAAAAAAAGTTTTTAAAAAGGTAATAATTAAAATGAATAAATAAATCATTCATACAGTGGAATCAATGTTATGCAACCATTTTTTTTTTAAAAAAGACAAATGTGATGGATTCACTAAGTTTTCTTTCACAGGATATACACTTTTTTACATTTGCAAACTGTTGGCTAAAGTTAATCTTGTGACTGACAACTGTAGAACAGAACAAAAGTAACTGGATGTAAGATCTAACCTATGGCTAATGCACTGAGCTAACTCTGCTAGCTGAATGTCCAAACGCCAGGTTTTGCCATTACGCTAGAATATATTTATCTGTTGAATGATTCCATATAGAGCTGCAAATAAATTCTCTGGGAAGAAGATACTAATACAGAAGATATATAACTGACTCAATGCGATGATGTGTTCAAGCTGACCCTTAATCTAATATCTTTCCTCCCGCTCTGTACTTCTCCTTCCAAAGCTTCCTGAATGAGATAGTATAAAGGCAACGGCAATACTTGAGATAAATGATCTATGGCTCCCTGAATAGAAACCTGCCAAAAGGAACTGGAACTGAAACTATGGCTGTGCCTCTGCCAGCTGAAAATAGTATTTTTAAAAATTACTTCGAAAACTACTTCTAACCTGCTTTTTCTAGTAAAATGGCAATAGTTCAGAGGCCTAAAACTCAAAAACAGGACGAAGGAGTTAAAACAAAACAAAACAAAAAAACCTGTTCCCAATCCCTTTCCTTTCTGGTCTTCTGTCTATTTTTCAGTTGTTCAAGCAACACATGCATATATGCTCTCCTGGTAAAAAAATTCAAAGAGCCCACCTTCATAGCTCCTCAATCCTTACTCCCATCCCCACATTCCTCTACAAGATAACTATAGTCATGAACGTGATGCATATCTTTTCAGACTTTGTTATGAGATATATACTACTTATGCTTAAATATATACATAAATGTACACAGAAAAAGATAAGTTTATTTATAAATGGGATCATACTGTACACACAGTTCTACAGCTTATCCTTTTCATTTAATAGTATCTTTCCAAAACGTCAGTATTTCTAGATTCAACTTATTCTTCTTAACTGCTCCATAGCATTCCACACTGTATATGGGCCATTGTTTAATCATTAAATCCAATCCTTTTTCTAGAATAGTTCCTACTCCAAACCCTATCCCTTTATTCATAACCAAACAGCCCATCCAAACCCTATCCCTTTATTCATAACCAAACAGCCCATTTCCTATCTTCCAAATCTATTTTATTTCCTCAACAAAATCTCTAAAGTACCAGTAAAAATGTCAAATAATGCATGTTTCATAAAGGGAGGCCACTATGCTACTCTGTTTCTCCTCTCCATGGTTGGAAAGATGTATGTTTTGACAACTTGATAAAAGCAAAGCCTACATGACAATGTGTACCAAAGACTCGCCACTAGGGGGTAGCATGTCCCCGACAGGATTGCACTTAACCTTTAAATAACCAGAGAAAGTTACAAATAAGGAAACAGGTTTCCATAAATGTTCTCAGCCTTTTAGGTGGCAGACCAAGACTGGCAGCACCATGGTCTCTTGACTCCCTACCCAGTTACCAAAGCATTTACGTAGCACCAAAGCTGCAAAGTTCTGCGTAAAATGGGAGCAAAAGAGAATCCCTGACCTCTAGAAGCACGTATTCTCAGTGTACCAAATTCCTACTTATCTTTCAAGCCTTAACCATGAAGACTCCTTCAACCATTCTTGTCCACACGGATCTCCCACTCTCCCCTAAGGCCCTACAGTACCTGAACTGTGCCACAAAATTTAACATTCCATCATATATTACTGTCTTATATTCACAATTTTTAAAAATTTTTTATCCTACTTCTCATAACTAGTTTGGCCTCTGAACTCAAGGAAATCAAAACAATTTAAACTTTGCATAGTCCAACATACCTGATATATAGTAAACACTTGTAAATGACCTGTTCTATCCACTCTATACCTTCTTCAAAGGAACCAAATTTCTCAGTGGATAATAACTGCTGCTAGTTCCCTGAAACAAGTGCTTCCTTATATATTTAGAGAACTGTGCATCTATTTTCACTCAGCATTCATTATTCAGAAGCCCCCTGTCTAGGAGAAAGCCCTCTCTACCACAATACCTATCATTCTCATCTGTGGTGGTTAAAAATTATAAAACCTTTCCCTGTATATTGATGACATCTCCCAAATATCAGTAAAATTAAACCCTTCTTAAACCATATCCAAATCTTCCAAATCCTTTAATGATGATTTGAATCCAAAGAATTCACAGAGTTACATGTAACTCGACTGAAGAAAGGTGTTAACTTTCTGAAAAACTATTTCCTAAAAACATGCATGAGAATCCAGCCTAAGAATCTTTAGATTCTTTTCCTCAGTGGAGCACTGATATCCAAAACAGGAGCTTCTTGAGGCAAGCCCACATTTAGTCAATTTAATTTGTTACCTCCACCTGCCACCACACCTTCAATGAATTCCAGGAGCTCAGCAATAAACGTTAAGACTATCTAGTATAATGCAATCAGATAAAGAAGACAGACCTATATCCAATTACAAGTCTACTTTTGCCTGGGAGTGGAGGTATGTGAAGCTCAAAAGGTCAAGAATGTGCCAAAATAAGTTCAGATAATACTGCCAATCTAGGACTTAAATGAATATACTATTTACTCTGTCATTGCCATTTGATAGTTTCCAGAAAGGGCAGAAGGAAGCTAAAATCTACTTATTTCAAATGCTATTTCATTTAACTTTCATCAAGAAAGGGATTTTGGATCCAGGAGATGGAAACAGAGTTCCTCCTACCTGAGGGCATTCAGAGAAACAAAAACTGTGGAAAATCTTCAGCTATTGCTCCAACCAGAGCAACTATGTTTTTGACGTATCTGTAGATAGCAAATGACAGACTAATGGAACCCCAAGGCAAAGAAGGATTTTACTAGTCATGAAAATGCTGACATTCAGACCAAGAAGGGAAATACACAATACAAGAGTTAGACAATGTGTAAGAGGTAGCTACTTGTTTGTGGGATAGTAATTGCCATCATTCTCACAACTGCAGGGACAGTAAGTCCCTGAAAACAGTTGCTCTAGTTCACAGAACACAAACTAAAAGAATTCAATTCACATACTGAATCTACAAAGATGCCCCCTCTTAAGGGCAAATGCAAGATGGTGATCAGAGGTCTTTAAAAAACAACACAGGGCATCAAAAATGCTTTATTTATGAGAACATACACATTCTTTCTCTTTAAAGAATTCAACCTACAAGTCATTATGCTTGCTTACAATGACAAGCATTGTCTTCCATATAATATGATCTTACATTTGTTTTTTGTTTACATAGCAATTTCAGGTCCATTAACCAAATAAACCCTCCATACAATTTAGGTAGGTAGTAATCTGCCCAACCACTAAGACACTGATCACAACTAAATTTACAGGACTTCATAGGTTTTAAGAATTACAAAGGCCATAAATATGAGGGAGATGTGTTGGATGTGAAGAAAATTAAAGAAATGTGCCACCTTCCCACATCTTAATACTGATAACCAAGGGGCTCAAATCCTTTGGAGATAAAGGTTCTCCATTATTTCAAGGGCCTTGAAAACTCTACATATGCTCAGTGCTATCTGGTAATTAACCAGGAAACAAGTGCTTCTATTATCCATGTTCTTGTCACAGGCAGGAGCCCAGACACAATTAACATTTATGTCTATGCAAGATTCAATGGAGCCTAGCCATAGACTGAAAAAGGTTTGGTCTTGGGCCTGTGTCATAACCATTCTTTCTCTGCCTCAATCTGGTCTGCTGTTGGAAGTGCTGGAGGTTTAAGAAAAGTATTAGGGAGGAGTTTTTTTGATTCAGAAGCAGAACCTTAGAGCTGTGTTGTAACCATGTGCGCAAAGACGGGCTTAGGACGTGCCAGACATCCATAGCAGGAAGTAGGCAAAGGAAGAGCTGTGGTTTCCTTTCTGTTAGGGATTCCCCTTTTGGGTTAAGAAGAAGGTCAGGAAAGATAAAGCCCCTCTCCCAATGTCAACAAAACCCGAGGATGATGGAAATTCCAAGTGTACAGGGGTTCTAAAATGTGCTATGACAGTGAAGTCCACATCATTCCATATGTAAACCCACAATACCACCATTTGTTTTAGAGGGGAAACAAGCCATTTCTCATGTCTAATAGGGCACTAGGTGCCCTGTTATTTAATAAATACCACTTAATGGTAGCTGTCATGTTGGAGAAAAAGAGGTTACAATAGGTGAAATTCCATATAGTAGGAATTCAATGAATGCCTGCTTAGAGAATAGTCCAGTGTTGGGGAATAGTGACAACAGTCACAATTGAAAATTATTTTACCTACTCTTCTACCTTATAATAACTTTTTCTTATTCCACCACACAAAAACTTTTCTTAGAGTTTTATACTTTACAATAGCACTTTAACCCAAATTATCTTTTTTAAATATAATTCAGGTTCTTCTGAATCATAAGTTTAAAAAGATTTTTCAATTTACTCTTAAACCCATCAAATAAAGAAGCTCTCTTGTTTTATTTCTTTTAGACAAACTAGCCCTGGAGACAGAAACAGCAATTCTATGTCTCTACCAGAAACTGACTGCCATTCATTGCTCCTATTTATTTGCCTATAAATAACACCATCTAGTTTCATTTAACTGAATACTTGAACAAGGAAAACAGGGACAGACCTCAAGAGTTGCAACTGATCTACTACTACTGCCTGTTGCAGAATGAGCCAGTCACTTCCAATCTTCTTCCATTTTAAGATATTTTCCTTCCAAAGTCCTGACCAAACACAGAGATACTTCCATTCCTGTTCCATCATTCCTAGAAAATTCATTTACATCTAAACCAACCATCTTTCATTTACTTTACATTCTTCAAAAGTCATTTACATTTCCTGTACCTCACCTCTTCCTCATGCCCTAAGGTACTGTTTTGCTGGGTAAAATTACTCTTATCTTTCTGTAAAGATCAATCCTTCAGTCTTAAATAAGTTTTTGTGGTTTTTCAAAGGTGCTCTTCATTTAATGAACCATTCTGTGCTACCCCCAAAGTCTCTCATAACAGAGATGAAAAATCACAGTTCCCCATCTCCTTATTCTATGCACACCTCCATCTCCCTAACACCCAAATAAGTCAGTTTTTACCATGCAATAATATTTTCTGTTAGCATCAAATTTCTATTCATTATCCCCAATCCTAGTCTCTTAGAGCTTTTTCCTCCATTGTGTCCTCACTGTTAAGAGTTTGAAATTATTTTAAATAAATTCTACTTTTGACTATTTTTTCTCAAAGACAGCACAAGATGTTCAAGTTTAAACAGCACTGAATCCATATCCCAGAAATACATATATATGTATCGCTGTCAGTCCTGAAAAAAAAAAAGCCTTAGGAATTAAAAAACAATCACTTTTCCTAACCTTAAACATTAACACATAAATTAATATTGGCTTTAAAAAATTATAACTGCATATATCTGGCTTCTGCTTCAAGAGAGCTAACTGTGTATGCTTCCGTGTTTTATCACACCAACACTTCTATGGGACAGTTGGTGCAGTCCTTCAGCTGATGACAAGGCCAGAAGAATCATTGTTCAAGGCTGTTAATATAACTTTTTGCATCAGTAAGATTGTGGTTATCACATGACTGCTGAGAAAATCACAGACTTCTGGGGAATGCCCAGCCTATTGGCCTGATTTGGTCACAGAAACCTCACAGCACAGTGCAACACTGCCTCCTCCTCTGGCTGTTACAGCAGGACATACCTCCTCATAATTTTTTGCCTCTACTCCATGCTTCATGTCTAGGGTCACGAGTTGGTCAGGTATCCGCCCTGTTCCTGAGAAAGAAATCAAAAGATTCATTGTGTGGAATATTCAAAATTCTGGGAAATCAACCACCCACCCTCCCTCTCTCTACCCTCTACCTACTCAACAGAGGGAAACAGACACAACTCCTCCCCCTGCTCAGCTGCAGAAAATTCCTGGCTCTGGCTAAAATCACAAGCATTCCAGACAAAGCCTCTATCTGTGTGGGGTGCCAGAAAGCAACAAGAAGATGCTGCTGGCAAACATCTCTGAGCAGGCATAACACAAGATACTGCAGCTGGTTTTACAGAGGAATAGAATGGGGGAAGAGAAAACAAACAGGCTTATTGGATTAGGAAATAAAATTCAAAAGTCAAAACAGTCTGAAATTGCGTGGCATATAGATCAATAGGTAGAGGGTGTCAATTTAAGTTGAAAATGCACATCTCCAGATGTGAAAAGGTTGCCCTAAGTGAGGTCATGCTCAATTAGGATTGTTAGGTAAACACCAAGCTTGGATTTATTTAACACAAACATGAGTACTGAATAGAACATAGATTTTATCTAATATTCATTTTAATTCAAACATTCTGATCAATGTGCAGCCTATTTCAACAGGTAAATAAACTTTTATTGGGCCATTCTCACAAAGACCATAAAAGAGAACAGCCCAAGAAAAAACTTTATAATTTTATAATGAGTACAATTCTGAGAGATGCTTTTTGGATACAGAAATGTCTCTTTGGGACAGGGACCAACAGAGTAATGTTCATATTAGAAAAGTTAATGTGATTCAGTTTGATCAAAAAAGAATTGTAATTTTAAGTCATCAAGTAAGAGAAAGAGCCAAAGAACCACAGAAAACTGCTCAGCCTAAATCCCCCAGCATTCACTGCCTGCATGAAATGAGAAGTTTTGGGGAAACTTAAGCAGAGAATGGTACTGTACGTACTCTGTGCTGCCTGAGAGACATCAGAGGTTCTCTGAAATGGTCTGAAGTCAACTCAACAACTCTTCACTGAGAACTCACTGGGTGCTAGAATCGTGGTGGAGAGGTTTTTTTTGTTTTTTGTTTTTTCTTTTTTTATTAAATTCAGTTTTATTGAAATAGATTCACACACCATACAATCATCCATGGTATACAATCCACTGTCCACAGTATGATAACATAGTTATGCGTTCATCACCACAGTCTATCTCTGAACATTTTCCTTACATCAGAAAGAACCAGAACAAGAATAAAAAATAAAAGTGAAAAAAGAACACCCAAATCATCCCCCCATCCCACCCCATTTGTCCTTTAGTTTTTATTCCCATTTTTCTACTCACCCATACACTAGATAAAGGGGGTGTGATCCACAAGGTCTTCACAATCATACTGTCACCCCTTGTAATCTACATTATTATATAATTGTCTTCAAGATTCCAGACTGCTGGGTTGGAGTTTGGTAGTTTCAGGTATTTACTTCTAGCTATTCCAATACATTAAAACCTAAGAGGTGTTATCTATATAGTGCATAAGAATGTCCACCAGAGTGACCTCTCGACTCCATTTGAAATCTCTCAGCCACTGAAACTATTTCGTCTCATTTTGCATCCCCCTTTTGGTCAAGAAGATATTCTCAGTCCCACGATGCTGGGTCCACATTCATCCCCGGGAGTCATATTCTGCATTGACAGGGAGATTTACACCCCTGAGAGTTGGGTCCCACGTAGGGGGGAGGGCACCAAGTTCACCTGTCGAGATGGCTCAGTTAGAGAGAGAAAGGGCCACATCTGAGCAACAAAGAGGTACTCAGGGGGAGACTCTTAGGCACCATTACATGCAAGTTTAGACTCTCCTTTGTGGTAATGAGCTTCATAAGGGGAAGTCCCATGCTCGAGGGCTCAGCACATCAAAGCACCAGTCCCAGTGTTTGTGACAACATCAACACCAGTCCAGGTGAGGATGTCCAACACATCGCACGTGGTGAAGAGTTTTAAGGAGTACAATTGTGCTGATTCGAAGCTGTTGTGTAAAAGGCCATTCTCTTTTAATCCATTCCTGTGGGTGCAGATGTGTTGTGGGTGAGACCTTTTGGTTAGGTTACTTCATTTTGAGATGTGACCCAGCCCATTTAATGTGGGTCTTAATTCTTTATGAGAGAATAAAAGAGAGAGGAAAGCCCTGGAGTGCTGAGAGAGGACCCACAGAAGCTCAGAGAGGAGGCCACTGGAACCAGGAGCTGAAAGCAACGAAACCCAGGAGTGAAGGACCAGCAGATGCTGACCATGTGCCTTGCTATCTGACAGAGGAACCCTGGATGCCAGCAGCCTTTCTTTTAAAGTCCAAGTACCAGCTGTTGATGCCTTAATTTGGACATTTTCATGCCCTAAGAACTGTAAATTTGTAAACTAATAAATCCCCTTTGTAAAAGCCAACCCATTTCTGGTGTATTGCGTTCCGGCAGCTTTAGCAAACCGAAATAACAGTCTATGCCTTCAAATAATTTAGTGGAGATCTAAGACATAAATACACATAACAACTACACTAAGAATGCAAAGCAATGTAAAACTTTAAGCCAAAACCAACTGGCTCAGACAATACCAGCTATGAAACAATGCTAAGAGGAGGGAGGCGATTCAGTCATTAACAGACTTCACAGAAGAAGGAGCACATGAAGGCGGGACTTGAGAAAGAATTCTGGACAGAGGGTGCAGCCTGGGTAAAGGCTCAGATATTGAAATGAGTATGGCATGTTCAAAAGACAGTAAGGAACTTCTTTGGATATACTGGAATTTTCAAATTTCAAAATAAAAGATATAAGATAGGTTAAGATTAAGAACAAACTAAAACAAGTCGCAGATGCCTTCTGAGCATTAAACCAACAACTCTCCAAAACAAAAGAAGTGGCACCCAGTGAGGTCACCTTCCAAATCTGATATGTAATTCTGATCACGGCATTGCCCATAAGAGATGCAATGCAAATTTTCGCTTCCCCTTCCTCATTTTTTAAAAAGTTGTGAAATCCATGCAGTTCACAGCTCCACCTGGTCCAAATCATCAGGATATCCTTTTTCTAACAGATTCTTCTTACTTGCCACAGCACAGCATTAGCAGTATTGAATCCCAAGTCAAACCACAGAACCACAGATCTCTGGCTGGTCAGAGTCCGGTCCATACAGACTCCTGCAAAGAACAGTCAGCCTATCCCCTTAGCTGACATCTCTGCCATAAAGGGTCTACTTTTTTTTTTTTTTTTTTTTTCTTTTTAGGGTCTCCTTTTTAAAGACTTCAGAAATTTTTCCCCACATTTGCTTGGCAAATAAATACACAGTCTTTTAAAAAGTGCTCCAAAGACTACAAGGTTTCAGGTCCCCATGTCAGGATAAACAGAGAACAGAAATGAAACTAGAAATGGAGTGCCTGTGTATATGTATATATACATACAAATATATTAATACATTTTTAAATTATTCCAACTCATCTATGCACATAGTATCAGCATATAAGAAATTCAGAAGAAACAAACACATTCTTTCCCTTCAAAGAGTTAAAATATAATTGGGAATGAAAGACATATACACGAGACATTTAAACAATACAAAGTAATATAAATATAATTAAATGTTCAGATAAATAATCCAATCAGTAAGTGATGTAGTATTTAGAGGAAGCCACACTAACTTCCTGGCTGTTTCTGAGACATACGTAGCATCTAAAGACCTTCATTTTTTTCCAAAGCTCTCATCACTACCTGACATATCTGTTTACTGTTTATCTTGCAATGAAAACGTAAGCTCCATGAGAGCAGGGCTTCTGTTTTATTCACTGTTATATCCCCAATACCTAGAACAGTGCCTGATACATATAAGCCACCTAATAAATATTTGCTAAATAAATGAGACAATGAAAATTAAGGTCAACTCATGTTTGTAGAGAAAAGGACAGTCCAGCAAATGAACGAACATGACATGTTCAGAAGGCAGAAAAAACAGGCTGGCTGGCACCTGATGAGTAACAGAAGATAAAACTGGAGTGAGATTATGTAGACTATTAAAGGCTAAATAGCTGCCTAAAATCTCTTCCAGCTCTAAAATTCTATGATTCTGGGTTTCATTCTATAGAACAGAAGCATTACTGCCATGATAGAGAATGGAAAGTTTTGAAAAGGAGACTGATGTGATGAAAGATGTGTTTTAATAAGATAAATCTGGTAGCATTATTTGTATGTATTAAACGCAGGAATATCTGTTAGAAGGCTAATGATATACTCCATAATTTAAAAGACTGGAGTTTAGATTTGGGTGGTGATAGATGCAGAAAGAAGTACTGGCATAATTTAGAGATAGACTGGTAAAGAAAAAAATGATTACAAAATGAAAAGAAAAATGAGTAAGTGCAAAGGTGGCGGTAATACTGATGAAAGAAAGGAAATAATGTGGGGAAAAAAAGCACTCATGAATGAAGTCTTACACATTTTGTTTTTGAGGTAAGAGTGAGATAACCATATGGAAATGCCTAGAATATTGTTGAGAGATCACAGAACAGGCAGGGGTGGGCCTACGGAGATGGATGTCAATCCTGAAATCACTATTAAAATCCTTTAATTTTCTATTCTTAACATCCAATTCTGATGATTCTTTGTTACTCCTTCAGGCAAACTCCTTCAGCTTTTAAGCTAAGTTGACTTGCTTTAGATCAAGGCAGTCACTTATCTGTTAACTGTCAAAAGCAGCTAGTTGATATACTGCTTGGAATTTTCCTGAGAATCTGCTGGCACAATTGGCAACTGTCTTCATCTAGGATCATATATTTGGAACCTCCATAAGCCTAAAATTGCCAGTAGTCCTTCGGCTGCCATATGAAGAGACCATGAGAATAAAGTCAAATGGAGAGGCAAGGAGAGCAAGCACTAAAAGAGACAAAGAGTTCCGATCACACTGTGAAAACCTCCAGATCCAGCCATGCCTGAGGTCATCACCACATCATGGACCTCCTAGTTCAAAAAGTCAAAATGCTCTCTCCCCTTTTACTTTAAGTCTTTAAAAAAGTTTTTGGGACTTGCAGCCCAAACAGGCATCAACTAAAATAACAGGTATAAATGCGTACAGGTTTCCGGGTATAATGTCCTCGAAGCTAAAGAACATAGAGTGTAAAGAAATCACCCATCACTGAGCCATTATGTAATCTGCCTGAAAGTTATGGTGGGATATTGGCCTTGAGATGCACAGAAGAATCAATAGCAAGATATTAAGATTAGGAACAGCAAGCGCTCCTGAGACCAAAACTGCTTATGACTCTGCCATATGCTGTTTGTTAGACAAATCTCTGTAATCCCTGAGAAAACATGTCATTAGCATGTAAGTGCACTATTTTCTAGCATCTATATTGAATTCAACCCTAGCATTCAACCCAAGTATGTCACAACATCACCACGATGGTAGAGTGAGACACTCCAGGGTTCCACCCTCCCCCCCAAGAGTTAAAGAAGCAAAAACTGGCAGAATCATCTTTCCTATTAGGTAAGCACCAAACAAGAAAAAGGCAAATTAAAAGTGGCAGAAAAACGTGGAATATGACTCCTGGGGAGGAATGTAGACCCGGCATCGTGCGACGGAGAACATCTTCTTGACCAAAAGGGGGATGTGAAAGGAAATGAAATAAGCTTCAGTGGCAGAGAGATTCCAAAACGAGCCGAGAGATCACTCTGGTGGGCACTCTTACGCACACTTTAGACAACCCTTTTTAGGTTCTAAAGAATTGGGGTAGCTGGTGGTGGATACCTGTAACTATCAAACTACAACCCAGAACCCATGAATCTCGAAGACAGTTGTATAAAAATGTAGCTTATGAGGGGTGACAATGGGATTGGGAAAGCCATAAGGACCACACTCCACTTTGTCTAGTTTACGGATGGATGTGTAGAAAAGTAGGGGAAGGAAACAAACAGACAAAGGTACCCAGTGTTCTTTTTTACTTCAATTGCTCTTTTTCAGTCTAATTATTATTCTTGTTATTTTTGTGTGTGTGCTAATGAAGGTATCAGGGATTGATTTAGGTGATGAATGTACAACTATGTAATGGTACTGTGAACAATCGAATGTACGATTTGTTTTGTATGACTGCGTGGTATGTGAATATATCTCAATAAAATGAAGATTAAAAAAAAAAAGTGGCAGAAAAACCTCGTATAGCCTTTGCAAGCCCCACCCCACCCACATCCCTTCCTCTGCTTGGTTCACAGCTGGCCTGCAGTCCCAGTCCCAGAGACAGCTGAATAACCATTGTGCACATAATAGGGTGCAAGGATGTCTGTGCCAATCTGTGTGGTGACAAAGCATTGCTGGCTGTGGGACATACAGTGTAGCACCAGGGACTGGGAAGAAACACTATTTCCTAGGGGCAAAAGGACATAAGGATCTGTGTAAATGGGGGGATTACTAAGGCCATGCATGCATGCATGCATGGAACAAGACATGCTCAGAAAAGACTGTGAGGATCCCATGCTTTTGACTCAGGCTCTTCTTAAAGCTCAGTGTTAGGCAGGCTAAGCTCTGAAGGAAAGCACTAACATAGCCTAATCTACAAAGACTGAGAAAGATATTTTCTTACCTTTTTTTTTTTTTTTTTTTTGCCAGTTCCTGGCATTCAAGAAAATCTCTTGTCATAACAATAGCTGGATACAAGCTTAAGGAACAGATGCCCCAGTGACTAAATTCCAGAGATAACACATAAAAATATCAAAATGTCAAGGGTGCAAAAAAATGATTATAAGACACAGAAAGGGGAAAAAGGCTTATACAAAGAAGCAAGGTAAAGCATTAGAGACCATCAATGAGGAGGACAGTTTACACACTCAGAGCCCCTTCATTGAGGGGAAGGCCAGGTCCCCTTGGGGAAGAACTCTGCTACACTGCCAAAATTTATACTGTTAATCTTCCTCCCAGCTTTTCCCAAAGTGACCTATGGCCTTTTACCAGGGTAACTGTGCACTGGGGAAAACAAAATGATCAGACATTTCGGGGATTATCAGACACCAGCTTGGAAGTAACACTACTTCTAAGAGACCAAAACTGTCACTGTAGTCCACCAGTCAGTGTAGGGGCTTATGGAGGTCAGGTGATCAATGGAGTTTTAGATTATCCATCTCACAGTGGGTACAGTGGGTCCCCAAACCCATTCTGTGTTTATTTCCCCAGTTCCAGAATGCATAATTGGGAAAGACATACTCAGCAACTGGCAGAATTCCCATACTGGTCCCCTGATTTGTGGAGTGAGGGCTATTTTGGTAGGAAAGGCCAAGCATAAGCCATTAGAACTGCCTCTATCTAGCAAAATAGTATATTAAAAGCAATACTGGATTCCTGAAGGGACTGCATACATTAGTGCCACCATCAAAGACTTGAAGGATACAGAGGTGGTGATTCCCACCACATCTCCATTCAAGTCACCTATTTGGCCTGTGCAGAAAACAGATGGATATCGGAGGATGACAGTGGATTATCATATACTTAACCACGTGGTAATTCCAATTGCAGCTGCTGTTCTAGATGTGGTATCACTGCATGAGCAAATCAACATATTCCATGGTGCCTGGTATGCACCTACTGATCTGGCAAATGCTTTTTTCTCAATTTCTATTAGTAAAGACCACCTGAAACAGTTTACTATAAGCAGACAAGGCCAGCATACACCTTCACTGTCCTACCTCAGAGGTATAGTATACCAACTATCCAGTTCTATGTCATAATCTAGTCCACAGGGACCTTAATTGTCTCTTCCTCCCACAAGACATCACACTGGTCCATTACATTGATGATACCATGTTGACTGAACCTACTGGGCAAATAGCAACTACTCTAGCCTTCTTGGTAAGGCATCTGTGTGTCAGAAGACGGTAGATGAATCCAACAAAAATTCAGGGTCCTTCCACTCCAGTGAAATTTCTAGGTGTCCAGGGTGTGGGGCATGTTGAGATATCCCGTCTAAAGTGAATGATAAGCTGTTGCATCTGGCCCCCTACAACCAAAAAAGGGCCTCTTTGGATTTTGGAAACAACATATTCCTCACTTGGGTGTGCTACTCTGGCCCATTTATTGAGTGACCCAAAAAGCTGCTCGTTTTGAGTGGGGACTGGAACAAAAGGAGGCTCTGCAACAGGTCCAGGTTGCTGTGCAAGCTTCTCTGCCACTTGGGCCATATGATCCAGCTGATCCAATGGTGCTGGAAGTAGCAGTGACAAACAGAGATGCTGTCTGGAGCCTCTGGCAGGCCCCTCCCTATAGGAGAGTCAGAACAGACCCTTAGGAATTTGGAACAAAGCCCTGCCATCCTCTGCAGGTAGCTACTCCCCTTTTGTAAAATAGCTTTTGGCTGGCTACTAGTAGAGACTGAAAGCGTAATCATGGGCTAACAAGTTACCCTGAGACCTGAATTGCCCATCATGAACTGGGTGTTGTCTGACCCACGAAGCCATGAAGTCAGGCGTGCACAGCAGCACTCCATCTTAAAATGGAAGTGGTACATATGAGATAGGACTAGAGAAGGCCCTGACGGTAACAAGTAAGTTACACGAGGAAGTGGCCCAAATGTCCATGGCTCTCACTCCTGCCACATTACTTTCTCTTTCCCAGCCCACAGCTATGGCCTCTTGGGGAATTTCTCCAATCAACTGACTGAGGAAGAGAAAACTCGGACCTGGTTTACAGACGGCTCTGTACAATATACAGGTACCACCTCAGAGTGGACAGCTGCAGCACTACAGCCCCTTTCTGGACGTTCCTGAAGGACAGTGGTGAAGGGTAAGCCGCCCAGTGGGCAGAACTTCAAGCAGTGCACCTGGCTGTTCATTTTGCTTGGAAGGAGAAACAGCCAGAGTTGTGTTTATATACTGATTCATGGGCTGTTGCCAATTCTTTGGATGGATGGTCAGGGACTTGGAAGGAACATGATTGGAAAATTTGTGACAAAGAGGTCTGGGGAAGAGATATGTGGATAGACCTTTCTGAATGGGCAAAAACCATAGAGATATTTCTGTACCATATGAATGGTGACTTCAACAGAGTAAGATTTTAATAATCAAGTGGATACGATGACCTGTTCTGTGAATAGCAGTTGGTCTCTTTTCCCGGCCACTCCTGTCACTGCCTGATAGGCTCATGAACAAAGTGGCCACGGTGGTAGGGATGGAGGTTATGCATGGGCTCAGTAACATGGAATTCCACTCACCAAGGCTGGCTGACCTGGCTACAATCACGGCTGAGTGTTCAATCTGACAGCAGCAGAGACCCACACTCAGTCCCTGATATGGCACCATTCCCCACAAGATCAGCCTACTACCTGATGGTGGGTTGATTACATTGGACTTTCATCATGGAAGGGGCACCATTTTGTTCTAACTGGAATAGACACACTCCAGATATGGATTTGCCTTCCCTGCCAAAACTACCATCCAAGGACTTACAGAATGCCTTATCTACCATCATGGTATTCCACACCACATTGCTTCTGATTGAGGAACCCACTTCATGGCAAATGAAATGCAGGAATGGGCACATGCTCATGGAATTCACTGGATGTTCCAACCCAGCTCAGCCCCAAGACCGAAGAACATGCCAGGCATGGAGTTAGACATGAGTTTAATTAGGACTTACGAACAGGAGAAGGTTCCATGGTGGTGGCTGGACAGGAAAAATGGAAATTAGTGCTCTGCCAAGAGTGGGGGGTGCCAAGGGGCAGTTTATAAGGGTTTTAGGACAAAGACATTCCATAGAGTGTGAGAACAATTTCAGCAGGGTCTTGTGACACAGGGGTATGGAGATTTGTTATCAACAGTGATCCAGGGAGGGCTCAGTTTTAATGCTTTGTTTAGGAAAACATTTGTACACACACTCCCACCCCCACCCCCCACCACCCCGGGGAGGTCTGATGACCTTTAATGTCTGTCTTGTCAAGTAAGCAGCTACATGCAATAACTTACTTTCACTATGGAGGGGAAGGGGCCCGGGCCCTGGGTCCCCACACTGGTCTTACCATGTTCTCATCATCCTGAAGCAGCTGGATTGATATTACAGTGGAATGGCCTTTTGAAGACCCAATTACAGTGCCAACTATGTGGCAATACCTTGCAGGGCTGGGACAATATTCTCCAGGAGACTATATATGCTCTAAATCAGTGTCCACTCTATGGTGCTGTTTCTCCCATAGCCAGGATTCACAAGTCCCAGAATCAAGGGGTGGAAATGGGAGTAGCACCACTCACTATTACTCCTAGTGAGCCACCAGAAAAATTTTTGCTTTCTGTCACTGCAACCTTAAGTTCTGCTGGTCTACAGGTCTGAGTTTCAAAAGGAAGAGTGCTTCCACCAGGAGACACAACACTGATTCCACTGAACTGAAAGTTAAGACTACCACCTGGCTACTCGGGGCTCCTCATGCCTCCGAATCAACAGGCAAAGAAGGTAATTACTGCACTGGCTGAGGTGAATGGTTCTGACTATCAAGGGGAAACAGTACTGAAGCTACACCAATGGAGGTAAAGAAGAGTTTGCCTGGAATATAAGAGATCCCCTAGAGTGTCTCTTAGAACTACCATGTCCTGTGATTAAAGTTAATGGACTACAGCAACCCAATCCCGGAAAGACTACTAATGGTCCAGTAACTTCAGGAATGAAGTTTGGGTTACCCCACCAGGCAAAGAACCATGGCCAGAGGAGGTGCTTGCTGAGGGTAAAGGTAATATAGAATGGGTAATGGAAGAAGGTAGTTATAAATATTACCTACAACCATGTGACCAGTTAAAGAAACAAGGACTTTAATGGTTATGAATACTACTTCCTTGTTTTGTTATCTTTGTATATATAAAGCAAATATCTTTGTTTTCTTCCCTATTTCATCCTTTTTTCACGACATATTTTGTATTAACTTCATGTTATAGGAAACATGGCATTATAAGAGAGAATATTACTCAAGAATTTTGTACTGGTTTGGAGCTGTTATGTCCCCAACAAAAGGCCATGTTCTTTTAATCTATCCCCCTCTGGAGGAAGACCTGTTGTGGGTGTGACCTTTTAGTCCAATAGAGATGTGACTCAGCCCATTCACGGTTGGTCTTACTGGGTCCTTTATGAAGATAAGAGAGAGAAAAATGCCCACAGAATCCCAGAGACATTTTGGAGAGAGCCACTGAAAGCAAAATCCAGGAGAGAAGGACCAGGAGACGTCACCATGTGCCTTCCCATGTGACAGAGGAACCCCGGATGCCAGCAGACCTTCCTCAGAGAAGGTAACTTCCTCTTGATGCCTTAATTTGGACATTTCATGGCCTTGGAACTGTAAATTTGTAACCTAATAAATCCCCATTGAAAAAGCCAACCCATTTCTGGTATATTGCATTCTGGCAGCACCGGCAAACCAAAACAGATTTGCACTCTATTCTAGGGAGTTAGTCCATTTCTTGTGTATGCAGGACAGCTGAGTATTGTTAAGGAGAAAATATGACTGCTATTGCTTTTATTTAGAGATTAAGTATGGTTTAAGGAGAAGTATATGGGTGTCAAGTTCAAAAGGGGCAGACTGTGATAGTTAAGTTCATGTGTCAACTTGGCCAGGTTATGGTGTCCAATTGTTTGTCAAGCAAATATCTGATTATTAAATGAGGATATTTCATCATCAGTAAGTTGACTGCATCAATGGTTGGTAACATACATAATCAACTGAGGAGATTCCCTTCAACAATGAGAGGAGTCTTATCCAATCAGCTGAAGGCCTTAAAAGAAGAAGTGATGATTTCAGCAATCAGAAGGGAGAATTTCCATCTCTGTATCAGCCACCGAGTTCCCAGTTTGCGGCCTGCCCTACAGAATTTGGACTTGTCCATCCCCACAGTCCTATAAAAAGATCTCGTAATATTTATACCATACATGTATCCATCTCCTGTTGGTTCTGCTTCTGTAGAAAACCCGGACTAATACAATATGTATATAATGCTTTATCCAATAATAGTACATACACATTCTTGAGTGCACATAACATAATTCCCTCAAAAATTTTAAAAGGTTGAAATCCTGCAAAGTATCCTTTTTGACCACAACGGAATGAAGCTACAAATCAATGACAGAAGAACTGGAAATTCACAAATATGTGGAAATTAAACAATGTACTCTTAAATAACCAATGGGTCAAGGAAGAAATCACAAGGGAAATTAGGAAATATGTTGAGATAAATGAAAAGGAAAAAATACAACATACTAAAATTTATGGGATGCAGTAAAGGCAGTTGTCAGAGGAAAAATTTTAGTTGTAAATGCTTAATTAAAAAGTAACCTAACCTCACATCTGGAGGAATTCGAAAAAGACAAAAAAATCTAAACCCAATGTGAGTAGCAGGGAGGAAATAATAAAGATTAGAGTGGAGACACAAATGATTAGAGAATAGAAAAATACAGAATCAATAAAACCAAAGGTTGATTCTTTAAAAAGATCAATAAAATTGACAAACCTTCAGTTAGACTAGCAAAAAAAGAAGATGCAAATAACTAGAATCAGAAATGAAGTGGGGTACATTATTACTGACTGAACAAAATTAAAAATATTATAAGAGGTAATTATGAACAAATGAATGCAAAAAAAATTACATAACCTAGATGAAATGGAAAAATTCCTAGAAACACACAAATTCCCAAACTGACTCAAGAAATATAAGATCTCAAGTGAAATAAGCCAGAATCGAAAAGACAAACATTATAATGCCTCACTAATATGGACTACTTATATTGCACAAACTCTGAGAATGGAATCTGAGAGCATAGGTTATCAGCGGAAGGCTTATGGTAAAGGTTCCTAAATTGTAAGCTCTTACAGCAGTCACATCTATTCCTGAGTTGTAATGGTTATCTCTAAATTCTGAGATGCTGAGCTGGTCGGTCCCTGTTACTTCGGGTATCTGTGTGACACCTGAGACTCAGAACCAGAGTTTGGCAACTATGAATGCCAGCATTACCCCATACAGCAAATGTTAAAAAGTTGAAAAAAAGACCATACTTCAATTAGAGATATGCACAAAATAGACTTGATTAGAACTAAGGTAAACCAGACTAAAGGGAAAAGGATAATACTGACTGTGTTTTTTTTTTTTTTTTTAATTTGTTATTGTTTTTTTTTAATCATTTTATTGAGATATATTCACATACCATGCAGTCATACAAAACAAATCGTACTTTCGATTGTTTACAGTACCATTACATCGTTGTACATTCATCACCTAAATCAATCCCTGACACCTTCATTAGCACACACACAAAAATAACAAGAATAATAATTAGAGTGAAAAAGAGCAATTGAAGTAAAAAAGAACACTGGGTACCTTTGTCTGTTTGTTTCCTTCCCCTACTTTTCTACACATCCATCCATAAACTAGACAAAGTGGAGTTTGGTCCTTATGGCATTCCCAATCCCACTGTCACCCCTCATAAGCTACATTTTTATACAACTGTCTTTGAGATTCATGGGTTCTGGGTTGTAGTTTAATAGTTTCAGGTATCCACCACCAGCTACCCCAATTCTTTAGAACCTAAAAAAGGTTGTCTAAAGTGTGCATAAGAGTGCCCACCAGAGTGATCTCTCGGCTTGTTTTGGAATCTCTCTGCCACTGAAGCTTATTTCATTTCCTTTCACATCCCCCTTTTGGTCAAGAAGATGTTCTCCGTCCCACGATGCCGGGTCTACATTCCTCCCCGGGAGTCATATTCCACGTTGCCAGGGAGATTCACTTCCCTGGGTGTCTGATCCCACGTAGGGGGGAGGGCAGTGATTTCACCTTTCAAGTTGGCTTAGCCAGAGAGAGAGGGCCACATCTGAGCAACAAAGAGGCATTCAGGAGGAGACTCTTAGGCACAAATACAGGGAGGCCTAGCCTCTCCTTTGCAGCAACCGTCTTCCCAAGGGTAAAACTTATGGTAGAGGGCTCAACCCATCAAACCACCAGTCCCCTATGTCTGTGGTCATGTTAGCAACCATGGAGGTGGGGTAGGCGAATACCCCTGCATTCTCCACAGGCTCCTCAAGGGGGCACTACATCATTTTTTTTTCCTTGTTTTTCTTTCTTTCTTTTTTTTTTTTTAAACTTTCCCTTCTTTTTTAAATCAACTGTATGAAAAAAAAAAGTTAAAAAGAAAACAAACATACAATAAAAGAACATTTCAAAGAGACCATAACAAGGGAGTAAGAAAAAGACAACTAAGCTAAGATAACTGCTTAACTTCCAACATGTTCCTACTTTACCCCAAGAAAGTTACATAATATAGCAACCTTTCTGTGAACTTGTTCCTACTATATCCATCAGAAATTAACAGACCATAATCATTTCTGGGCATCCCCAGAACGTTAAAAAGCTTATCTGTTCTTCTTGAATTATTGTTCCCCCTTCCTTAATTACTCTCTACTGCTAGTTCCCCTACATTCTACATTATAAACCATTTGTTTTACATTTTTCAAAGTTCACATTAGTGGTAGCATATAATATTTCTCTTTTTGTGCCTGGCTTATTTCACTCAGCATTACGTCCTCAAGGTTCATCCATGTTGTCATATGTTTCACGAGATCGTTCCTTCTTACTGACGCGTAGTATTCCATCGTGTGTATATACCACATTTTATTTATCCACTCATCTGTTGAAGGACATTTGGGTTGTTTCCATCTCTTGGCAATTGTGAATAATGCTGCTATGAACATTGGCGTGCAGATATCTGTTCGTGTCACTGCTTTCCGATCTTCCGGGTATATACCGAGAAGTGCAATCGCCGGATCGAATGGTAGCTCTATATCTAGTTTTCTAAGGAACTGCCAGACTGACTTCCAGAGTGGCTGAACCATTATACAGTCCCACCAACAGTGAATAAGAGTTCCAATTTCTCCACATCCCCTCCAGCATTTGTAGTTTCCTGTTTGTTTAATGGCAGCCATTCTAACCGGTGTTAGATGGTATCTCATTGTGGTTTTAATTTGCATCTCTCTAATAGCTAGTGAAGCTGAACATTTTTTCATGTGTTTCTTGGCCATTTGTATTTCCTCTTCAGAGAACTGTCTTTTCATATCTTTTGCCCATTTTATAATTGGGCTGTCTGTACTATTGTCATTGAGTTGTAGGATTTCTTTGTATATGCAAGATATCAGTCTTTTGTCAGATACATGGTTTCCAAAAATTTTTTCCCATTGAGTTGGCTGCCTCTTTACCTTTTTGAGAAATTCCTTTGAGGTGCAGAAACTTCTAAACTTGAGGAGTTCCCATTTATCTATTTTCTCTTTTGTTGCTTGTGCTTTGGGTGTAAAGTCTAGGAAGTGGCCGCCTAATACAAGGTCTTGAAGATGTTTTCCTACATTATCTTCTAAGAGTTTTATGGTACTTTCTTTTATATTGAGATCTTTGGTCCATTTTGAGTTAATTTTTGTGTAGGGGGTGAGGTAGGGGTCCTCTTTCATTCTTTTGGATATGGATATCCAACTCTCCCAGCCCCATTTGTTGAAAAGACCATTATGGCTCAGTTCAGTGGCTTTGGGGGCCTTATCAAAGATCAGTCGGCCATAGATCTGAGGGTCTATCTCTGAATTCTCAATTCGATTCCATTGATCCATATGTCTATCTTTGTGCCAGTACCATGCTGTTTTGGCAACTGTGGCTTTATAATAAGCTTCAAAGTCAGGGAGTGTAAGTCCTCCCACTTCGTTTTTCTTTTTTAGAGTGTCTTTAGCAATTCGAGGCATCTTCCCTTTCCAAATAAATTTGATAACTAGCTTTTCCAAGTCTGCAAAGTAGGTTGTTGGAATTTTGATTGGGATTGCATTGAATCTGTAGATGAGTTTGGGTAGAATTGACATCTTAATGACATTTAGCCTTCCTATCCATGAACATGGAATATTTTTCCATCTTTTAAGGTCCCCTTCTATTTCTTTTAGTAGAGTTATGTAGTTTTCTTTGTATAGGTCTTTTACATCTTTGGTTAAGTTTATTCCTAGGTACTTGATTTTTTTAGTTGCTATTGAAAATGGTATCTTTTTCTTGAGTGTCTCTTCAGTTTGTTCATTTCTAGCATATAGAAACATGACTGACTTGTGTGCATTAATCTTGTATCCCGCTACTTTGCTAAATTTATTAGCTCTAGTAGCTGTATCGTCGATTTCTCAGGGTTTTCTAGATATAAGATCATATCGCCTGCAAACAACGACAGTTTTACTTCTTCTTTTCCAATTTGGATGCCTTTTATTTCTTTGTCTTGCTGGATTGCCCTGGCTAGCACTTCCAGCACAATGTTGAATAACAGTGGTGACAGCGGGCATCCTTGTCTTGTTCCTGATCTTAGAGGGAAGGCTTTCAGTCTCTCACCATTGAGTACTATGCTGGCTGTGGGTTTTTCATATATGCTCTTTATCATGTTGAGGAAGTTTCTTTCAATTCCTACCTTTTGAAGTGTTTTTATCAAAAACGGATGTTGGATGTTGTCAAATGCTTTTTCAGCATCTATTGAGATGATCAATTGATTTTTCCCTTTCGAGTTTTTAATGTGTTGTAATACACTGATTGTTTTTCTTATGTTGAACCATCCTTGCATGCCTGGAATGAACCCCACTTGGTCATGGTGTATGATTTTTTTAATGTGTCTTTGGATTCGAATTGCAAGTATTTTGTTGAGGATTTTTGCATCTATATTCATTAGGGAGATTGGCCGGTAGTTTTCCTTTTTTGTAGCATCTTTGCCTGGTTTTGGTATTAGATTGATGTTAGCTTCATAAAATGAGTTAGGTAGTGTTCCATTTTCTTCAATGTTTTGAAAGAATTTGAGTAAGATTGGTGTCAGTTCTTTCTGGAAAGTTTGGTAGAATTCCCCTGTGAAGCCATCTGGCCCTGGGCATTTATTTGTGGGAAGATTTTTGATGACTGATTGGATCTCTTTGCTTGTGATGGGTTGGTTGAGGTCTTCTATTTCTTCTCTGGTCAGTCTAGGTTGTTCATATGTTTCCAGGAAATTGTCCATTTCTTCTACATTGTCCAGTTTATTGCCATACAGTTGTTCATAATATCCTCTTATAATTTTTTTAATTTCTTCAGGATCTGCAGTTATGTCACCTTTTTCATTCATTATTTTGTTTATATGGGTCTTCTCTCTTTTTGATTTTGTCAGTCTAGCTAGGGGCTTGTCAATCTTGTTGATCTTCTCAAAGAACCAACTTTTGGTGATATTTATCCTCTCTATTGTTTTTTTGTTCTCTATGTCATTTATTTCTGCTTTAATCCTTGTTATTTCTTTTCTTGTACTTGGTTTAGGATTGGTTTGCTGTTCATTTTCTAGCTTCTTCAGTTGATCCATTAGTTCTTTGATTTTGGCTCTTTCTTCTTTTTTAATATATGCGTTTAGTGCTATAAATTTCCCCCTTAGCACTGCTTTTGCTGCATCCCATAGGTTTTGGTATGTTGTGTTCTCATTTTCATTCGTCTCTATATATTTAGCAATTTCTCTTGCTATTTCTTCTTTAACCCACTGATTGTTTAGGAGTGTGTTGTTTAACCTCCAGGTATTTGTGAATTTTCTAAGTCTCTGATGGTTATTGACTTCTAAGTGTATTCCATTGTGGTCAGAGAATGTGCTTTGAATAATTTCAATCTTTTTAAATTTATTGAGGCTTGTTTTATGTCCCAGCATATGATCTATTCTGGAGAAAGTTCTGTGAGCACTAGAAAAGTATGTGTATCCTGGTGATTTGGGATGTAATGTCCTGTATATGTCTGTTAAATCTAATTCATTTATCAGATTGTTTAGGTTTTCAATTTCCTTATTGGTCTTCTGTCTGGTTGATCTATCTATAGGAGAGAGTGATGTGTTGAAGTCTCCCACAATTATTGTGGAAACATCAATTGCTTCCTTTAGTTTTGCCAGTGTTTCTCTCACGTATTTTGTGGCACCTTGATTGGGTGCATAGACATTTACGATTGTTATTTCTTCTTGCTGAATTGCCCCTTTTATTAGTATGTAGTGGCCTTCTTTGTCTCTCAAAACATCCCTGCATTTGAAGTCTATTTTATCTGAGATTAATATTGCTACACCTGCTTTCTTTTGGCTGTAGCTTGCATGAAATATTTTTTTCCATCCTTTCACTTTCAGTTTCTTTGTGTCCCTATGTCTAAGATGAGTCTCTTGTACGCAACATATTGATGGTTCATTTTTTTTGATCCATTCTGCGAATCTATATCTTTTAATTGGGGAGTTTAATCCATTTACATTCAACGTTATAACCGTGAAGGCATTTCTTGAATCAGCCATCTTATCCTTTGGTTTATGTTTGCCATATTTTTCCCCTCTCTCTATTAATATCCTTTATTGTACCCATACCGAATCTCTTTAGTACTGAACCTTTCTCCAAGTCTCTCTGTCCTGTCTTTGTTTCTCTGTCTGTAGGGCTCCCTTTAGTATCTCCAGTAGGGCAGGTCTCTTGTTAGCAAATTCTCTCAGCATTTGTTTGTCTGTGAAAAATTTAAGCTCTCCGTCAAATTTGAAGGAGAGCTTTGCTGGATAAAGTATTCTTGGCTGGAAATTTTTCTCACTCAGAATTTTAAATATATCGTGCCACTGCCTTCTCACCTCCATGGTGGCTGCTGAGTAGTCACTACTTAGTCTTATGCTGTTTCCTTTGTATGTGGTGAATTGCTTTTCTCTTGCTGCTTTCAGAACTTGCTCCTTCTCTTCTGTGTTTGACAGTGTGATCAGTATATGTCTTGGAGTGGGTTTATTTGGATTTATTCTATTTGGAGTTCGCTGAGCATTTATGATTTGTGTATTTATGTTGTTTAGAAGATTTGGGAAGTTTTCCCCAACAATTCCTTTGAATACTCTTCCTAGACCTTTACCCTTTTCTTCCCCTTCTGGGACACCAATGAGTCTTATATTTGGACGTTTCATATTAACTATCATATCCCTGAGGTCCATTTCGATTTTTTCAATTTTTTTCCCCATTCTTTCTTTTATGCTTTCATTTTCCATTCTGTCATCTTCCAGGTCACTGATTCGTTGTTCAACTTCCTCTAGTCTTGTACTATGAGTGTCCAGAATCTTTTTAATTTGGTCAACAGTTTCTTTAATTTCCATAAGATCATCCATTTTTTTATTTAGTCTTGCAATGTCTTCTTTATGCTCTTCTAGAGTCTTCTTGATTTCCTTCATATCCCGTACTATGGTCTCATTGTTCATCTTTAGTTCTTTGAGTAGCTGCTCTAGGTGCTGTGTCTCTTCTGGTCTTTTGGTTTGGGTGCTTGGGCTTGGGTTATCCATATCGTCTGGTTTTTTCATATGCTTTATAATTTTCTGTTGTTTTTGGCCTCGTGGCATTTGCTGAACTTGATAGGGTTCTTTTAGGGTTTGTAGACCTATTGAAGTCCTTATCTCTAATTTATCAGATCTACAGCTTCATGGAGTACACTTTTTCTAACTAACCAGCAGGTGGCGTCCACGAGCCACCTGTTCTCCACAAGCCAGTTCTCCCCTGCTTAGCCTTTTTGGTGAGTGGGGGAGTGAGTCTTGTGGGGCCCAACTGGTGTACCAAGCTTGCGTGTGTAGTTGGTGTTGCCTGCCCTGTATGTGGGGCGTGTTTCTGGGCAGTCGGGGAGGGGGGGTGGCCCTAACAATCAAATCTCCCTGGTTATCCTAGAGTTTTAAAGCTGCTGCAATAGTCTAATCCTTCAGTTCAGTCCTGCCACAGTTTGTCTCTGCCACTGACCCACAAGTCCTTGGTATTGGCGTATGGCTCCTGAGACTTGCAAGTGGGCCCCTCTTCCAGGCTGTGCACCCCGGGTCCTCTGTTGAGGGATGACTGTGCTATGTCACAGGTGAGTGCCGTCCCCCCAGGGCAGTTCTAGGCTGCTGGGCTGTGTAGGGAGGCTCCCAGTCTGCTCAAATGATGGCTGAATGGGGCTTTGTTAATTCACACTGCTCCACCTTCCCAACTCTGGGACAATCAGCTGATGTTGCAGGGAAGGCTAATGTCCACGCCCAGTTTTGTGGTGTGTGCCTGCTATTTGAAGCCCTTCCGTCACACTGGGTTGTCTGGGGCAGCTCTGGGCTATGGGGCTGGCGATGGGCAGGAGTGTTTCCTGTCCACCAAGATGGTGGCTGTGAGCGGACACCCCCGTTTTCTTGGGAAGTTGTGGTGTTTAGTGAATTTTCTCAGCCACTGAATTATTGCCTTTTGTCTCAGAGCTCTCTTAGTTCTGCTCTTGACTTGACGTGCCCAAATTGAAAGTCTTTGAAGCTTTCTGTATTGGGCTTCTTAGAGTAATTGTTTCAGAAAAAGAAAAAAGGATTAAAAAAAAAAAAAAAAAAAAAGGGTCCTCCTCAGAGATCTAATGGGTTATTGAAATGCTAAGAGACAAAGCAACAAGGGCCATTAAGGAAAGGTCCACAGGGCAGAGAGATCGGCTTTTCTTCGGGATTTGCATATGCGCCTTAGGGCCTGAGCTCCGCCCTTCCCCTTTCTGTGTTCACCAGAACTCTAAAAATCCTCTGCTTTTATTTTGGAGTTTTTCGTGTTGTTTTTTTTTTTCTATGCCTGTCTCCTCTCTGCTGGGCTGGCTGCTCACAGATTCTCTGGTGTCTGGTCTCTGTCTATCTATGGTTGGAGTCTGGATCAGTAGAATGAGTTTCCGATAAGAGCAGCCACTGCAGTTCTCCCTTCTCCTTCCTGGAGCTGACAGCCCCTCCTCCCACGGGACTGAGCCTGGCAGGGAGGGGCACGGGTCCCCTGGCCGCAAAAACTTACAGATTTTGCTGATCTCAGCAGTTCGACATTTTCATGAGTGTTGTATGAAGTATGCCCAAAGACAGATTGCTCTGTGGTGTCCAGTCCACGCAGTTCCTGGCTTTCTACCTACTTTCCTGGAGGAGTAACTAAAACATACAGCTCACCAGTCTTCCATCTTGCCCCGCCTCCCTGACTGTGTTTTAAAACCTCAATTTCTGTGTGAGACCAAAGGAAGAAATGTTTATTTGATGTAAAATCTATATTTTCTGTAGCACACTATATAATTTAACTTGTGTGGTCAGTTTATTCAAATACCATAATTACATGAAACCTTGAACAGGGGGTGAGATCTGGTTGGTTTGTACAGGTTAGCGTGAAGCCCCGATACATCCCAGAGTAATTTAGGTAGAGAATAAGAAGTATTTGCAAAGCCCCCTTGAGGGTCTGGGGGAAAATGTGGAAACACTGAACTTCCCCACCTGGGGAATTCCCGCTATTCCTGACAGCATTAGGGACTACCACTGTAGTAGGCCAAGTCCTTGATCCTGGGGCTTGACTTTATGGAGCTTGTTGCTGCAAAGGAAAGGCTAAACCTACTTATAATGGTACCTAAGAGTCACCCCCAGAGAATCTCTTTTATTGCTCAGATGTAGCCTGTTTCTCCCTAAGCCCACTCGGCAGGTAAACTCATTGCTCTCCCCCCGCTACGTGGGACATGACTCCCAGGGGTGTAAATCTCCCTGGCAACATGGGACATGACTCCCGGGGATGAGCCTGGACCCAGCATCCTGGGATTGAGAAAACCTTCCTGACCAAAAGGGGGAAGAGAAATTAAACAAAATGAAGTTTCAGTGCCTGAGATCTCTCAAATGGAGTCAAGAGGTCATTCTGGATGTTATTCTTATGCACTATATGCATTATATAGATATCCCTTTTTAGTTTTTAGTGTACTAGAATAGCTAGAAGGAAATACCTGAAACTGTTGAACTGCAATCCAGTATCCCCAATCTTGAAGACGATCAAATAATTATATAACTTACACGGTGTTGACTGTGTGATTGTGAAAACCTTGTGGCTCACATTCCCTTTATCCAGTGTATAGACAAATGAGTAGAAAAAAGGGGGACAAGAGTAAATGAATAATAGGAGGGAAAAAGGAGTATGAGATGTTTTGGGTGTCCTTTTTCACTTTTTATTTTATTCTTATTTTTTGGAGTAATGAAAATGTTCAAAAACTTGTGGTGATGAATGCACAACTATGTGATGATACTGTGAACTGACTGCACACTTTGGATGACTGTATGGTATGTGAATATATCTCAATAAAATTGCATTAAAAAATATATATATATATATTTAAGATCTCAATGGACCACTAACCTAGACTGGATGAGTAATTTAAAACCTCCCAACAAAGAAAAGCTCAGGACCACATAGCTTCACTGGTTAATACGATCAACTTTCAAAGTATTAGCGCCAGTATTTTTTAAACTCTTCCAAATAAATTTAAGAGGAGGAACACTTCCTAACCGCAGCTGCGCACTGGTTTTTCTGCCACTTTGCAAGGGCGAGGTCAGCCCCAAACTAGCAGAATTTATTTGTTCCAGATGTGAATCAAGTTTAATAAGAAGTGTCAAATGATTCCAGTTTTTTAGGTGGTGGTGGCAGCAAGACAGACAGTAGCACGTCAAAAACATTCTGCAGAGCTCTGGGGCCATTTGGACCACATGATGTTTTTTCCAAGATTTTAGACCATTTCTAAGTAGCCATCCCATGGACCAAGATAATAGAGCCAATGAGAGAGGTCACCAAACTCACACTGACTTCTGAGGACCAGGTTGGCCTCCAAGGCTGCCAATGACTGGGAGATAACATATCTCAAGGAAGTACTCGTCCTGGCAGATCCCCAGCTTTTGAAGGAATAATACTACAGATTTTTGCAGGATTCTTAGCAAATTCTATAATTCCTGGATCCCCACACCCTCCTTCCTGGAGTGGGATGCTGCACTCCAACCCTGGGGACTATGCCTGGGGTCAGAACAGGGCTTGATGCCATTGTTACCCATCTTTTCAGACAACTGGAAAACACAGGGTCTGCCCTAGCTGATAAGAAAAAGATCTCATCTCTTCCAACAGTGACAGTAACGCAGAAACAAGTAGATATGGGTTTAGAGGGTCTAGTATGCAAAGAGGATTACATGGTTGAAGAGGAAGTCCAGCAGCTACCCTGCAACCACTTCTTTCATAGTGAATTGTATTGTGCCATGGTTAGAACTGTATGGCGCATGTCTGTATGTAGGAATAGTTTAAATGGTGAGGACTCTACTCGGCAACCCCAGTTCTGAGGCCTCTGCAACAACAGATTTAGCAGTGACAGCCAGCTACATGACCAGTGGACTTTCTGAAGCTGAAGACCACAGCTGAGCCAGGGCTGTGGCAGTCTACTTAACCACAGCTATTACTGTTTCAAAACAAAAAAAACAGTAGGTAGATTTAGGAATCTCATAAGAAATCCAACATATAATGTTAATGCAATGAGTGTTTTTCCTCTCCAAACTAAAAGTTAGTATCTACAGATGGAATTTTATCTACAACCAAATACCTCTTATTCCTGAATTAAGAATGATAATTTTGTAAGTGTGAAACCTAATTATGTGGCTCCCCCCCCCAGAATAGAATCAGTTCCTTAAAGTCAAGCTAGGGTCCTGCTATCTGTCATGCTGCCTTGTAATGGAGGTTTGGACCTCCTTCTCCAACCTCCACCTTACCATTAGTGTATTTTATAGTAAATACTGAACCCTTAAAAAAAAAAAAAAAAAGATACTAGCAAACCAAATCCAACAGCACGTTAGAAGGATTACATTCCACGATCAAGTGGGGTTTATCCCAGGAATACAAAGGTAGCTCAACATAAGAAAATCAACCAGTGTAATACACCACATAGTAGAATGAAGAAAAAACCATCTCAACTGATGCAGAAAAAGCATTTGACAAAATGCAAAATCCTTTCATGATAAAAACACTCAGAAAACTAGTAATAGAAGGCAACTATCTCAGCATGATCAAGGGCATTTGTGAAAACCCCATAGCAAATATCATAGTCAATTATGAAAGAATGAAAGCTTTCCCTCTAAGATCAGGAATGGCATGAAAATGCCCACTTTTACCACTGTTATTCAACATTGTACTGGAAATTCCTGCCAGAGCAATCAGGCAAGAGAAAGAAATAAAATGCATCCAACTGGGAAAGAAAAAGTCAAATTATCCTTATTTGTAAGATACATGATCCAATATACAGAAAATTCCAAAGAATCCACAAGGAAGCTACTAGCACTAATAAACAAATTCAGCAAAACTGCATGATAAACACACAGAAGTTGGTTGGATTTCTATACACCAGTAATGAATAATCTGAAAAGGAATCAAGAAAACATTTCAATTTACAACAGCATCTAAAGGAATAAATTTAACCAATGAGGTGAAAGACTTCTACACTGAAAACTATAAAACATTGCTGAAAGAAATTAAAGACCTACACAAATGGAAAGATATCCCATGTTCAAGGATTGGAAGACCTAATATTGTAAGGATGTCAATATGCCTAAAGTGATCTACAAATTCAATGCAATCCCTATCAAAATTCTAGCAACAGTTTATGTATAAATGGAAAAGCTGATCCTTAAATTTACATGGAACTGTATGGGGTCCCCAAAAGCCAAAATAACCTTGAAAAAGAACAATGAAGTTGGGAGGACTCACACTTCCTGATTTCAAAATGTACTACAAAGCTACAGCAATTAAAACAATGTGGTACAGGTATAAGGATGGACATATAGACCAATGGAATAGAATTGAGAATCCAGAGATAAATCCACACATCTATGGCCAATGGATTTTTGATAAGGGTGACAAATCCATTTAATGTGGAAATAATAGTCCCCTCAACAAATAGTGCTGGGACAACAGAAAGTTAATTCCAAATGGATCAACACCCTAGATATAAGAGCTAATACTATAAAACTATTACAAGAAAACATAAGGAAATATCTTCAGGACCTACTAGTAGGCAATGGATTTTTAAATTTTATACCAAAAGCACAAGCAACAAAGGAAAAAATAGAAAAAATAAACTTCATCAAAATTAAAAACTTTTTTGTACATCAAAGGACATTATCAAGAAAATGAAAAGACAGCCTACAGAATGGGAGAAAATATTTGGAAACCATATATCTGATACGGGTTTAACATTTAGAATATATAAAAAACTCCTGCAATTCAACAACAAAAAGACAAACAACCCAAATCAAAAATGGGCCAAAGATATGAATAAACATTTCTCCAAAGAAGATATTCAAATGGCCAATAAGCATGTGAAAAGATGCTCAACATTATTAGCCGTTAGGGAAATGCAAATTAAAACTACAATGAGACACATGTCACATCCACTAGGATGGCTACCATTAAAAAAAAAACAGAAAACAAGTGTTGGCAAAGATTTGGAGAAATGGGAGCCTTGTATATTACTGGCGGGAACATAAAATGGTAAAGTTGCTGTGGAAAACAGTCTGGCAGTGCCTCAAAAAGTTAAACACAGAATTTCCGTATGACCTGGCAATCCCACTTCCAGGTATTTGCCCAAAATAATCAAAGTGGGAACTCAAACAAGAATCGGTACACCAATGTTCATATAACAATATTATTCACATAGCCAAAAGATGGAAGCAAGCCAAGTGTCCATCCATGGATGAGTGCATAAACAAACAAAAAATGTTGTATATACAATGGAACATTATTCTGCTACAACCTGATACATGCTACAACATGGGATGAGCCTTGAAGACATCATGTTGAGTGAAATGAATCACACACAAAAGTACATATGATTCTATAACCAGAACATGCAAAGTAATAGAGACACAAAGTACAGTACAAGTTACCAGGTGCAGAGGGAAAGGGGATAATGCGGAGTTAATACATAATGGAGGTAGGACCACTCTTTCAGGCGAAGAAAAAATTTAGATAATGGATGGTGGTGAGGGTAGCACAACATTGTGAATGTGATTAATCTGACTGTATAGTATGCTTGCGAGTGGCTGAGATGGGAAATTTTATGTTGTATATATATTTCCGCAACAGAAAAAAGAGAAAGAATAAAGAAAGACAAAAGATAGTTAAATGCAGTACATGATCCTGGACTGGATCTAATAATGGAGGAGAAAATGCCCAAAAGGACATTATTGGAACAATTGAAAAAAGTGGAATATAGACTACATGCTTTTATATCAATGCTCAATTTCTTGAACTTGATAACTATTCTTAATGAGGTTATATAAGTGAATATCCTAATTCTTATAAAATACATGAAAGTATTAAGCTTTCAAGGAGCACAATGCATGCAATCTACTCTCAAATGTTTAGAAGAGATGGATGGATGCATGGATGGACAGACAGATGGAAGGAAGGAAGGGAAGAAAAAAAAAGGAAAAATGTAGCAAAATGTTAAAAAATGGTGAATCTGGATACCTGGGCAGAGGTTATATTAGAGTTTTTATATTGGTATTTGCATTATTTTCGCAACTGTCCTGTATGTTTGAAATTATTTCAAAATAGAGTTAAAAAAAAAAGTAAAAAGAAATGCCTACTCCTATACAAGAAGAACTCTACTTATCAGCCAACTTTCACTTATACATGTGTGAACCTCAGCAAATACACGGTTCTCATTTCCCTTTCCGGTTGGTCCAAGAGACAGGAAGTTCATAGTCTGCCCAACTTTAGCAGGTACCATGGAGTTGGGAGATAATGCTTAACCCAAGGAAAACACTACTTACCCTTGCTCTCAAAACATACTTCAAACATATCATAATCTTCAGTGGTAAAGGCAAATTTCCCCTTAGTCGCATCTTCCTTGGAGTACAGAATATGGCCAGCAGAATCTGTGATCTAAAATAAAAATGAAATAAGAATAAGAATACATGGCAAATGATACTTGGGAAGGGAACTTACAGAAACTGAAGATCTGGAAAGAAACACCATCTATAAGAGACAATTGATAATTTCTCATTATGATGGCTATGTTCCAACCATCCCCAAAGACAGGAAGTTAGGTCAGAAGATGAAACTCAAATACCAGGAAATTTCATTTTTTCAAACAGCCTAACTACACTGCAGGCTAAAATCTGTTGCCTTTATAAGATGTCTCACCACACCAAACAACTGATACAGTCAATGTTCCAAGTTATATAAACAGGGTTTATTGGCAAAATCTCACTTTATTGAATGTAAACTGGTATCATTCCCTATAAAGGGACATGTCATAAAAACAGAAATGGACAATTATCAAAAGAATATACTACAAAAAGGAGAAAGATGTATAAGAACACATTTCTTCCATAAAACAAATCTTGACAGGATCGGGGCTGAGGGATGGAAGTGGGACATTTGACGTAAGGACAGAAGGAAAAGAAGGCATGCACAGAGATGAAAATCTTGGAGATCTACTGCTGCATATTTCGTGCTGAGTCACTGGTAAAATGGGGTGGGTGTGAGGTACAGAGATAAAAAAGAAGTTTGTCCCAAAAAAGGATCCTTGGTCTCCACAAATGATCATTCCTTTCTTCCTAGTTGTTAGCTTTAGTTCTCCAAACTTAAATGTTTGTTTTATTCCTACAGATGGCCTGTAAGCACAGATGGAGTGGCATATATTGGTAAGTGAATGGCCACATAAAGTAAGGCAATGATATGATAATTTAACAGATTGAATCCCCGAATTCTTCACTAGAGGACATGGCTGTCTTACCAGAATGCACATTTCATTACCAAAGACAAGAAGCTACTTTGCTATGTGGAGCACCATAGTAGTGGCTTCATTACATTAAACTGGATGTTCTAGTGTTATTTGTTAAAATAGGGTTCTTTTATAGGTGAGATTTTAAACAGGGAAACTGAGTATCCTCATATACAAGATTATGTATTTAAAGTACTTTTACAACAGTAGTTATTTCTGCTAACTAGTTATTTCTAGTAAGATTTCTTTTTACTTTTTAAAATTTTTTTTAATTTTCTACAAAGGCAAGTATAACTTATGGTCAAAGAAATATATAGCTATTTCATTTTGGATTAAAAAACACTGAATAACTAAAGAAAAATTATCATTGCCAGATAAATTTGAAACAATGGGTTAAGAAAAAAGTTTCACTGAACGTCTTCTAAATTCCTTAAGAATAACAGTAGTTAATATTAATCCAGCATCATTCATTAATTTTTCAAACATTTAATTCAGCTAGACCTGTGCTGGTCACTGGGGTAAAGATATGTAAGACAGTTTCTGTCTTCAAAGGGCAGAATTTAAATGAAGAGCCCTCATTTAAGAGGGCAGCTTTACTACAATGTGATAAGTGCTTTACTAGAGGTATGTACAGATCCCATGGGACTAAGGAGAGTCAAAGAGCATATCTTGGAGGAGGTGCCAATTGACTCAACTACTTGTGACTCAAGGACAAGTCACAATCAAGGGAAGAACAAGGGTAAAGACATTCCAGGTAGCCAACTGATTTTTGACAAGGGTGTCAGGTACAATAATTAGGGAAAGAACAGTCTCTTCAACAAATGGTGCTGGAAAAACTGGATATCCGAACAGAATGAAGTTGAACCTCTACCTCACACCATATATAAAAATAAACTCTAATTAGATCAAGGATCTAAACATAAGAGCTAAAACCATAAAACTCCTAGAAAAAAAACAGGCTGAAACCATCATAACTTGGGATTTGGTAGTGATTTCTCAGATATGACACCACCAAAAGCATGAGCAACAAAAGAAAAAATAGATAAAATGGGCTTTGTCAAAATTTAAAACTTTTGCATGTCAAGAATATTATCAAGAAAGTGCTATAACAACCTACAGAATGGGAGAAAATAATTGCAAACTATGTATCTGATAAGGGTTTAATACCCAGAATATTAAAAGAACTCCTACAACTCAACAAAAAAAGAAACAACCCAATTAAAAAATGGGCAAAGGACTTAAATAGACATTTCTCTAAGAAGATATACAAATGGTCAAAAAGCACATGAAGAGATGCGGGAATTGCAAACCAAAACCACGATGAGATACCACTTTACACTCATTAGGGTGGCTATTATTAAAACACACACACATACATACACACAAACAAAACAAACAGAAAATAAGTGTGATGAGGATAAAGAGACATAGGAACCATCATACATTGCTAGTGGCACTGTAGAATGTACAGCTGCTGTGGAAGTCAGTCTGACAGTTTCTCAGAAAATTGAAAATAGAAATACCAGAAAGCAGGACCCAGCAATCCCAGTTCTTGGTATTTTCCCCAAATAATTTGAAAGCAGGGACTCAGACATTTGTACACCAAAATTCATACCAGCATTATTCACAATAGCCAAAAGGTGGAAGCAACCCAATTATCCAACAAGTGAATGGATAAAGAAAATGCAGTATATATATAGAACGGAGTATTATTCAGCCATAAAAAGGAATGAGGTTTTGAGCATGCTACAATATGGACCAACTCTGAAGACATCTCATTGAGTGAAATAAGCCAGACACAGAAAGACAAATACTATATGATCTCAGTTATATTAAACACCTAGAGGAAGAAAACTTCACAGAGACAGATAGTAGTTCATAGGTTACCAGGGGCAGGGAGTTAAGCTGTAACTTAATGGGTATGAGGAATTTCTGTTTGGGGTGACGAAAAAGTAGGGGTAATGGATATCAGTGATGGTAGGTAACACTATACGGTGGATGGAATTAATACTACTGAATTGTTCACTTGAATTGGTTAAAATGGGAAATTTTGAGTTGTTTATTTGCTACTATACTAAAAAGTTAAAAAACGTTTCAGGCAGAAGAGATGGCAAGTATGAACACACACACATACACGGCATCATTATTGTTATACTAATAGCTAATATATGCATTTTAAAACTCAATCCTCAAATCTGGACTCGGCATCATGGGATTGAGAATATCTTTTTGACCAAAGAGGGAATGCAAAATGAAAGGAAATAAAGTTTCAGTGGTTGAGAGATATCAAATGGAGTCGAGAGGTCACTCTGGTGGACATTCTTATGCACTATATAGATAACACCTCTTAGGTTTTAATGTATTGGACTAGCTAGAAGTAAATACCTGAAACTATCAAACAGCAACCCTGTAGTCTGGACTCCTGAAGATGACTGTACAACAATGTAGATTACAAGGGGTGACAGTGTGATTGTGAAAATCTTGTGGATCAGTCTCCCTTTAGTGTATGGATGGATGAGTACAAAAATGGGGACAAAAACTAAATGAAAAATAGGGTGGGATGGGGGGATGATTTGGGTGTTCTTTTTTAGTTTTATGTTTTATTCTTATTCCGATTCTTTCTGATACAAGGAAAATGTTAAAAAAATGGATTGGGGTGATAAATGCATAACTATATGATGGTACTGTGAACAGCTGACTGTACACCATGGATGCTAGTATGGTATGTGAATATATTTCAATAAAACTGAATTGGATTAAAAAAAAAAAAACAACCAAAAAAACCTCAATCCTCACCATAATCCTCTAGGTAAGAACTATTATTTCTCCCATGTTCCAGAAAAGAAACTTGAAGCACAGAGAGATTAAGTGTCTAGAGAGGTATCGACAAGACCATGTAGAGCTTCAACACCATGCCAAGGAGTTTAAAACTTCATTTAGTACAAAGTGCAGAAGCAACCAAGAATTTGAAACGAGAGGAATGTGATTCAATTTGCAATTTAGAAAGATGAATCTGTTAGTACTGTGAAAACAGAATCAATAGGGACAATACTAGGCATGGAGAGGGACAGGACACTATTCCAGTACTCCAGGTGAGAAATGATAAGCCTGGAGAATGGAGAGAAGGGGACAGATATGAGGGATTTTGAAGAAGTAGAGCCTACAGGACAAGGTCAAAAAGCAAATGCCAGCAGAAACTAAGATGGCGGCTAGGTGAGACAGGGCAAAAAAAACACCTCTGTGAAAAACACTAGATAAAAACCAGAAAGTGACCCAGAATACCGGTTACAGCAATGCCACCAGCTGGACGAGGTCTCCTAGTTTCACAGGGGCCGTATACTTGGTGAAACCGGGAGTCTGCATCCTGAAACGAGTGAGTAAGCTGGCTGGAAGACTCACAGCTGCGCAGTGGTCTGGGGAAGCCAGGGTTTGGCATTTGGAAACCGACGGGCTCTTTTAAAAAAAAAAAGGTGGGGGGTGAACCCAGGAGTGGCTGCAGCTGCAATAGTGGGAACCACGCAAAACACAGCAAGAGGGGGCTGGGACGGCCTCTCGGTGTCTGGCCTGGAAGATAGCCCACTGCAGATACCCTTGGGGCCGGGGGAACGGAGGGGAGAGCTGGAAGCAGAAAGAAACCCCGCGGCTAGCAGCTGGCTCCCCGGAGGGCTGGATAAACTCCTGCCCGGGGCCGTGCCCACAGCCCAGAGCCCTGCCATTTGTCCCAGAGCTGGGAAGAAGAAACTGTGCAAGGAGTGGGGTGTGGAGATGCCCCATTTGGCCATCTTTGCATCAGGCTGAAAGTGCCCCTGCACGGCCCGGTGGCCTGGGGCTTCCCTTGAGGGATGGTGCGCACTGGTGATGTAGCACGGCATTCCCTCGGCAGAGGTCCTGGAGGATTGCGGCGGGGCGGGGGGAACCACTCGGAGAACCCAGGGACACTACGCCAAGTCCGGTGGTTTGTGGGACAGCGAGAGAGAGGGTCCAGGGCTGAAATGAAATGAAGGCTTAGACTCTTGCGGCGGCCTTGAATCTCCGGGAACCTGGGGGATTTGAATATTAAAGCTGTCCTTCCTCCCTGGCCACCCGTACACATGCCCCACATTCAGGGCGGACAGCTCCAGCAACACACCCAAACTGAGTTCTCCAACTGAACCCCACAAGAATCATTTCCCCACACACCGCGGGGACAAGGTGGAGAACTGACTTGAGGGGTATAGGTGACTCACAGACACCATCTGCTGGTTAGTTAGAGAAAGTGTACGCCACCAAACTGTGTTTCTGAAAAATTAGATAGGTATTTTTTTTTTACAACTTGAAAGAACCCTATCAAGCAAAGCAAATGCCAAGAGGCCAAAAACAACAGAAAATCTTAAGGCATATGATAAAACCAGACGATATGGAGAATCCAATTCCAAACACACAAATCCTGATATCGGAAGAGACACAATACCTCGCACAATTAATCAAAGAACTACAATCGAGGAATGAAAACATGGCAAAGGATTTAAAGGACATCAAGAAGACCATGGCCCAGGACATAAGTGACATAAAGAAGACCCTAGAAGAGCATAAAGAAGACATTGCAAGAGTAAATAAAAAAGTAGAAGATCTTATGGAAATAAAAGAAACTGTAGGCCAAATTAAAAAGACTGGATATTCATAATACAAGACTAGAGGAAGCTGAACAACATCTCCGTGTCCTAGAAGTCCAAAGAACAGAAAATGAAAGAACAAAAGAAAGAATGGAGAAAAAAATCAAAAAAATCAAAACAGATCTCAGGCATATGATAGATAAAATAAAACGTCCAAACTTAAGACTCATTGGTGTCCCAGAAGGGTAAGAGAAGGGTAAGAGAAGGGTAAAAGTTTAGAAAGAGTATTCAAAGAAATTGTTGGGGAAAACTTCCCCAACCTTATACACAATATAAATACACAAAGCATAAATGCTCAGCAAACTCCAAACAGAATAAATCCAAATAAACCCACTCAGAGACATATTCTGATCAGACTCTCAAATACTGAAGAGAAGGAGCAAGTTCTGAAAGCAGCAAGAGAAAAGCAACTCACCACATACAAAGGAAACAACATAAGACTAAGTAGCGGCCACCATGGAGGCGTGAAGGCAGTGGCATGACATATTTAAAATTCTGAGAGAGAAAAATTTCCAACCAATACTTTATCCAGCAAAACTCTCCTTCAAATTTGAGAGACAGCTTAAATTTTTCACAGACAAACAAATGCTGAGAGAGTTTGCCAATAAAAGATCTGCCCTACTTCAGATACTAAAGGGAGCCCTACCAACAGAGACACAAAGAAAGGAGAAAGAGATGTAGAGAATTTTAACAGACATATATAGTACCTTACATCCCAAATCACCAGGACACTCATTTTTCTCCAGTGATCATGGATCTTTCTCCAGAAGGGACCATAAGCTAGGACATAAAACAAGCCTCAAGAAATTAAAAAAAAAAAAAAAAAAATATTGAATATACTCAAAGCACATTCTCCAAACACAATGGAATACAAATAGAAGTCAATCATTTTTGAACTGTAACTCCACTATTTACTTCTGACATGATATAAAATATACAGACTCTAATGACAAATCAGTGGTTTTGAACTCAATGTAAAATATGTAATTTTAGACAACTATATAAAGGTGGGAGAATGGAAGAGTACAGGAACATAGTTTATGTGTCCTACTGAAGTGAAGGTGGTATCAAAGAAAAACAAGATTGATATGGATTTAAGAGGTTAATTTTAAGCCCCACAGTAAACACAAAGAAATTATCAGAGAATATAACCATAGAGATGAAAAGTAGAGTTTGGGTTAAGAGAAATGGGGGAAGGGGCAATGGGGAGTTAAGAATTGAGTGTAGGGTAGCTGTTTGAGGTGAAGGGAAATTTCTAGTAATGGATGGTGGGAAAGAGCATTACAACATTCTAAATGTGATTAATCCCACTAATGGAAGGCTAGGGAGGGGGTGGAATGGGAAGAATTAGGCTGTATATACGTTTCCACAATTGAAAAAAAAAAAAAAATGACAGTCTAAATAGATGACAATTAAATGCCAAAGATGAACTTGGATGGGATTGAAGGATAGAAGACAGGTGGCTCAAAGGCACGTAGATGAGACATAAGGAAAAGGAAATACAGAATGTAAACTCCTTATCATTGCTGAATCTTTGTACTTCTTAGCTGCGCTTAACGGGATTGCATAAAAGAATGTTCTTGTTCATGGGACGTGTATACGTGAATTATAGTGAAATGTTCAAGGATGTGTGCAGCTAGCTCTCATATGTTCAGAAGACAGAGCAATAGATGATGGATGATAGATAGGGAGGGAGGGAAAGAAATAGCGATGTGACAGCATGTTAAAGTTGGTGGATTGAGCTATCGGGCGGGAGGTCAGGGTATGATGGAATTCTGTGTATGGGGTTAGTATTGTTTTTGCAACTGTTCCTATAACTTTGAATTTATTTCAAAATTAAAAAAAATAATAATAATAATAAAAAGCAAATGCCCACAGGGATCAAGTAAGAAACATAAGTGAGTCTAATGATTAGACCTGTAAACATCCACAGCAAACTTGGGAGGTCCCCTTTCTCAAGGGGAAAAACCAATGACTGCCAAGCCCCCAGGCTTTCAGTTAATCCATTTTTTTCAAAAGAAGCTAGACATTTTAACTTTTATTTAAAATCTCCTAATTTTTAAATGCTTGCACCAGTCCCAATATTTGAAAAACCATCTCAAGACAAAACAATACATGTCTACAGAACCAAGTTCTGGGCCACCAATTTATGACCACTGTACAGGACAGGAAGAAAGTTGAATAAAATCACATTTTAGTAAAACTAGTGGGCAATACTAAGGTCTCAGCTGAGGTCATGAACCACAAATTTCTAATGGTAACAACCAGCAGCCAGGATGCAAGAGCAAAGAAAAGGAATGCTTATTAACTGATCTAGGCTTGGGGTTCCATAACTGAGTGGTTTTGGAAGGATAAGGCTTGATTAGGGAATCATGCTGTATATTTTGTATACATAATCTTTAATCCTCACATAAATCCCACAGAGGCCAGTCTTATTATTCCCATTTTACTAATGAGTAAACTTAGTAACTTGTCCATTATCATGGCGTTAATAAGTTGTTACGAGTATTTGAGCAAGATAGTCTAAAAGATCCACGCTTTTTCAACATTCCATGTTACCTTCCCCAAAAAGGAATGTCTGACAGAAGTGGAATGTATAAAAGCCAAGAAAGAATCTGATGGATTCTTTAGATTAATTCAAGTTAGTGAGCCTGTTCAGTCTGCATTCTCCACTTTGGAGAGATGGCAGGTAGCAAGATAGGGGCCTTAAAGTTATCAATAGCTGAACAATTTGCAAGGGAAACTTGGTTCATGTGATACTCTTTCTGAATCATCAACGGAAAGAATAACAAAAGACTCCTTCGAACTTTAGATACATATATATTACAGGGAAAAAAGGTCTGAAACTAATCTATCCTGAAGTAAGGTGTAGTCACCAATGTGGTGCCACTTTTCTACTCTTCCATACAAATTCATCCACCCAGATACTCACTTCTCTACTCGCCAGCCCCACAAAGCACAAACACAGTTTTTAAGATATAAAGAGGAAGTTCAAAAAGGAAGAAGGCATATTTTCATGTTCCAAGCTCATCTAAAGACCCAATTTGGATTTGACACCTATGAATAAAGTTGCAGACAACGTAAAACTTTTCCATGTAATAAGTTTCCAGATTTGCTCACTGCACTAGTTTAATTCTTAAGGGAGAAGATAAGAATTACAGATTACTAGAAGTGTTTAAATGGAAGTGAAACTGGTAGAAAACAGCAGGCAATAAGGATCAAGAGTACAGCACAGATTTCATCATCTCCACAATTAGGAAAGGTAAAAGGCCAAGTCACTGGCCTAGGACAAACAGTCCAACTTATCAGCACTTACAAGATTTGGCACACATTTGTTCAGCTACCTTATTTCCTGGAAGACTATATTATGATATTCTCCTTTATATTCTTTTTTTTTAATAATAAATTTTATTTTGAAATAAGTTCAATCTTACAGGAACAGTTGCAAAAACAGTACAAACCCCATACATAGAACTCCATCAAACCCCGACCCCCCTCCCCCGATACCCCGATCCATCACCTTTAAGATCCTGTCACACCACTGTCTCTCTTTCCCTCCCTCTCTCCCTCCCTCCCTCCCTCCCTCACACCCATCATCTATTGCTCTGTCCTCTGAACATATGAGAGCAAAGCTGCACATATCTTTGAACAAACAATATAATTCACATATACCTTTCCCATGGACAAGAACATTATTTTATGCAATGTCATTAAGCGCAGCTAAGAAATTCAAGAAATTCAACATTGATATAAAGCTTACATTCTACATTTCCTTTTTTTTTTTTCTTGTGTCCCATCTGTGCCCCTTTGAGCCTCCTCTCCTCCGACCTCAGATCCCATCCAGGATCATCCTTGGCATTTAATTGTCATCTATTTAGACTGTCTTATTTTTTTTTTCAATTGTGGAAAGATATATATAGCCTAAATCTTCCTATTCCACCCCTCCCTAGCATTCCATTAGTGGGATTAATCACATTTAGAATGCTGCAATGCTATCACCTTCCGACCATCCATTTTTAGACGTTTCCCTTCACCCCAAACAAAAACCCTACTCTCATTTCTTAACTCCCCATTGCCCCGTCCCCCACTTCTTGGAACCCCTACTCTACTTTTCATCTCTTTGGTCATATTCTCTGATACTTTCCTTGTGTTTACCATGGGGCTTAAATTTAACATCTTAAATCTATAACAATCTTGTTTTTCTTTGATACCAACTTAACTTCAATAGGACACATAAACTGTGTTCCTGTACTCCTCCATTCCCCCCTTTATGTAGTTCTTGTCAAAAATTACATATTTTACATTGAGTCCAAAACCACCGATTTATCATTACAGTTTATGTATTTTAGATCCTGTAGGAAGTAAATAGTGGAGTTATAAATCAACAATACAGTAGTATTGGTATTTATATTTACCATGTGATCTTTACTGGAAATCTTTATTTCTTCATGTGGTTTCAGTCAATTGTTTAGTGTCCCTTCCTTTCAGCCTGCTTAGGACTGATCTACTGGTGATGAAGTCCCTCACCTTTTGATTATCCGGGAATGTTTTCATCTCCCCCTCATTTTTATCTTTCAGGTGTTTGTGAATTCTCCAAGTCTCTGATTGTTAGTGACTTCTATTTTTATTCCATTGTGGTCAGAGAATGTGCTTTGAACAAATTCATTTTTTTATTTTTTATTTTATTGAGGCTTGTTTTTATGTCCCTGCATACAGTCAATTCTGGAGAAAGATCTGTGATCACTAGTGAAGAACATGTGTCCCAGTGACCTGGGATGTAATATTCCATATATGTCGGTTGAAATTCTCTATATCTCTCTCTCATTTCTTTGTTTCTCTGTCGGTAGGGCAGGTTTTTTATTAGCAAACTCTCTCAGCATTTGTTTGTGAACAATTTAAGCTCTCCCTCAAATCTGAAGGAGAGTTTTGCTGGATAAAGTATTCTTGGTTGGAAATTTTTCTCTCTCAGAATTTTAAATATGTCATGCCACTGCCTTCTCGCCTCCATGGTGGCCGCTGAGTAGTCACTACTTAGTCTTATGTTGTTTCCTTTGTATGTGGTGAGCTGCTTTTCTCTTGCTGCTTTCAGAACTTGTTCCTTGCCTTCAATATTTGAAAGTCTGATCAAAATATGTCTTGGAGTGGGTTTATTTGGATTTATTCTATTTGGAGTTTGCTGGGCATTTATGCTTTGTGTATTTATATTGTGTATAAGGTTGGGGAAGTTTTCCCCAACAATTTCTTTGAATACTCTTTCTAGACCTTTACCCATCTCTTCCCCTTCTGGGACACCAATGAGTCTTAAATTTGGACGTTTCATTTTATCTACCAAATCCCTGAGATCCATTTCGATTTTTTCAATATTTTTCCCCATTCTTTCTTTTGTTCTTTCATTTTCTGTTCTGTGCTCCTCGAGGAGGCTGAGTTGTTGTTCAACCTCCTCTAATCTTGTATTATGAGTATCCAGAGTCTTTTTAATTTGGCCTACAGTTTCTTTAATTTCCATAAGATCTTCTATTTTTTTATTTACTCTTGCAATATCTTCTTTATGCTCTTCTAGGGTCTTCTTTATGTCTTTTATATTCTGTGCCATGCTCTTCTTCAAGTCCTTTATATCCCGTGCCATGCTCTCACTGCCTGTCTGTAGTTCTTTGATTAATTGGGCCAAGAACTGTGTGTCTTCTGATCTTTTGATTTGAGTGTTTGGGTTCGGGTTCTCCATGTCGTCTGGTTTTATCATATGCTTTAAGATTTTCTGTTGTTTTTGGCCTCTTGGCATTTGCTTTACTTGATCTTTAATTTGTTAGAATTGCAGCTTGGTGACATACACTTTCTCTAACTAACCAGCAGATGGTGTCTGTGAGTCACTTATTCCCCTCAAGTCAGTTCTCCCCAACTTTGTGGTGTGTGTGGATCTGATTCTTGTGGGGTCCAATTGGTGCACTTAATTTGGGTGTGTTGTTGGTGCTGTCTGCCCTCAAAGAGGGGCATGTGCCTGAGCGGTTAGGGAGGAAGGGCAGGTTTAATAATCAAACCTCCCAGGTGCTCCCAGAGATTTAAGGCTGTTCTCTGCCACTGACCCCAAAGTCCTTGGTATTGGCGTAGGTTCCCTGGGATTTCCGAGCAGTTCCCCCCTCCCTGCTGTGCTTTTCCAGGACCTCTGCTGAGGCGCGGAGGGCCGTGCCACGTCACAAGTGAGCACCGGCCTCCAGGGAAACCCTGGGCCGCTGGGCTGTGTAGGGGCGTTCTCAGCCCACTTCAAAGATGGTTGAATGGGACGCATTAACTTCCCCCTTTCTGCACAGCTCCACTCTCCCAGCTCCGGGACAATCAGCCATGGGTGTATTCAAGGCCACTGTCCACAACCGATATTGTGTCATGTGGGCGGTGCTGCGGGAAAGACTCCCTGTCAGGCTGGGTTTCTTGGCTTGGCTCTGTGCTGTGTGTTAGGCCCTGCGCAGGAGTAGCCCCGCCCGCTGGGGAGACAACTGCAAGTCGTGCGTTTTTTTTTTTTTTCTTCCTCTCCTTTAGGCTCCCCTTTGCTCCCCTGGACCCGAGACAATCAGCAGTGGGTGTGGGAAGGGGTATCCTCCACCCCAGACACTGAGGCATTAGTCCAGACCGCTCCCGTCCTTATCTGCAGCTGTTCCCAGGCTTTTTTTTTTTTTAAAACGCCAAGCCACCGTTTCCCCACATCGCAGTGTGGCCGAGGGACTCAGCCGACTCACTCACTCGTTTCAGAATGCAGACTCCTGGTTTCACCAAACGCACGTTCCCTGTGGCTTTAGCAGACCTTGTCCAGCTGGTGCTACTCTGGAAGTGGTGTTCTGGGTCACTTTCCGGATTTTTATCTAGTGTTTTCCACGGAGGTGATTTTTGCTGTCTCACCTAGCCACCATTTTGCTGACCCCTCCTTTATATTCTTTATTTATATTCTCTAATGTATTAAAAGAGTCCTTCAAAGATACCTCTCTCTCTATATATATATATATAGATAGATAGATAGATATAGATATATAGATATATAGATATATATATATTTAAATTTAAAGACAGGAGCCTCTCTGGATAAAGGTGCCCAGGTACAGTCAGAAATATTAAAGTTTTGGTAAAAATCCTTCATTAATTACTTTGCAAAATGAATTAAGTCTACCATGTTTTTCTCAAAGAAAAACAATCCCTACCTCTAACTGGAACCCAGAAGGGGAAGAATAGTTTAAATTGTACTCCTCCACATTGTGCCCAAGAATTGCAACCATGGAAGAACCACTTGCTTTTTTGTTCTATGACATCTGCAAAATTATTTAAGAGTCATTCTAGGGCAAAGATGTAAATGCATTACAAAAGGCAGAAGGCAAAGGACTTACTACTTGAGACTGTATCTTTTATCACTATGAAATTTACCTTTCAGGAATAGTGCGCATAATGCCCAAGGGGCCCTCATGGCCTCCAGATTTCTATACTCCTTATAACCTTTAGCTGACACAACCATATTAGGGTACTAATTTGGATATATGGAAATCCAGGTAGACAACTTACCTCTGAAGTTGGGTTAACTCATGGACTGTTGGGCATTCTAGCAGATACTTGAATTTTTCTGAAAATCAGTAGGATTTCTCATCTAGTTCACATAACTTTGCAGTTATTCAAGCTAAGTCATTGATTCTCAACAAACACATAAACACCACTGCCACCCCACCCCACCCCCTAAAAAAGCAAAACAAACAAACAAAAAACCCCACCTCCACTAACCCCAACATGATTACATAAACCAGCAGGTAGCTAAAATTAGGGAATAGGAAACGGGGCCAAGCTCAGTGACTAACCAGAGCTGGCAAAAGTCTAAATGTCTGAAATGATGGTTTTTAATTTCCTTTACTTAAAATGTTCTGATTACAGATCAACATTAAAAGGTTCTCAAGTTTTTTTTTCTTCTTAAACTCTACCATAGAACCACCTTGGTAATACGCTAAATAATTGCAGCTTTCAACTACTGTAACAGCATTCCCTTAAAGGATTCTTTTCTTTCTTTTTAACAATTAAAAAAAACATATTTATCATAAATCTCTTTAATTAAACAAAAGTAACATCAAGCACTAAGATTCATCCATTTGGGACCAATGAATGGGAAGTAATAAAGACTTGTTTCTAGATAACACCTTCTGAAGAAATACAAACCAAAGTTCACAATTTTAACAGTAGGAGAAAGGTGTTAATTGAATATACAGAGTAGCTGATGTCAAGCTGATGTCAAGAATATGTGAATATTTATGCTGAAACTGTCAAATGAGTGAGAATGCAAGTCACAAGGAAAATAAATTCATTTAGAATTGGATTTTCTTGGACTATTCTAGACGGAAGCAGGATCTTGAGTAGGTCCTGCTCCTGAAGCCTGCCCCCTTTCCTTTAGCAAACATTCAAGATAAAACACTACCTACTTCAAAAAGATCTTAAGTAAAGTAGCTTAGGCCAAAATGCTGGGCAAATAAAGCAATTAGGAATAAAACAGCACAGAGTTCTTCTAAAGGAAGAAGCAAATTAGGTGCTATCAAGAACTTGAATTGAACAAATGATAGCTGCACAATAAATTTGGTTCAAAGTTTTCTGGAAGCCAAGACTAACAGGTTTCTCTCCCCATCCAAACCCACTTTCTGCTACTTACAGAATTTCCATTTTCTCTAATGTTACAAACAGGATGGGGCTACTTTTGGCCACTTGCTGCAAGCACAGCTATGTTAAAAAGAAAAAAGTGCTAGGAAAAGCTGTCTTAAAAACAACACTATCCACCCAGATCTTGGTTTCTAATACCGCTCTTTAATAAAAGGAACCAGAGTTCCTTTGAGAAAATGACAGATCCTAGGTCTGGGGCAGGAAATATACAAGATGAACCTGGAACATCTGGTAGTGCCAGAAAGTAAAGAAGTGCTAAAAAGAAAAAAAGGATAGGGGTCATCAAAGAGACCCAGAAGACAACTCAAAGAGCTCTCAATGGCCAAAGCCAGAACAATTTGAGCAACAAAATAAAGTACTGGATCACAACCCGAAGTATAAAATTAATATCCATGAATCCATATTGATATAAATAAATGGGAAAAAAGAGACAAATCATCAGTGCAGAAGTAAATAATTTATGTAGATCTTCCACCCTCAAGGAAGTGGAGCAGAACTCCCTATTCCTTATGGGTAGGCTTCTCCAGTATTATGTGAAGGAGACAACATTAGACACCAGAGAGAAGAAGAGAGGACTGTGTGTGCATATATATTGATCAGGGGGTATGCGGCTATACACTTATTAGTTGAGAGTTCACATGTGAATATTAAGTCAAGGGGCCTATAACCCTAAGATATGAAAAAGCAGAAAGAACACCAAATCATTGAAGATGCTATAATTTTAGACTAGAAAAATATTACTGGAAACCCTCTCAAAAGGCACCACTGTACCTCAAACATGAAAAACACTGGCAACTCTGACAGGCTAAAGGCTACATTTAATAGGCATAAAATGAATTTATCTTGATACTTCAAACAAGAATAAGGGCAAGTCTATCAGCTGCATTCCTGAAATCAAAGAATCACAGCTAGATTTTACCCAGAACAAAGTCAAACTTGAAAAGGTAATGAAAAGCATTTAGCAACACTAAATTTCAAATTTCCAACACAGTTCAGCGATGGCATGGCATAGCAGGGAAGTACTGCTTAAGCCGAAATATGATCAAGGAGGCTGGGAGGTTCTTTTCATAGAAGTGTTAAAAAGCAGAAATGGAAAATTTCCAGGCAGTGGTATGATAATGGATAGACGCTCCCTTCCTGTTTCTATCCACATTTGCTACAATAACTTAATATACACAATATGTCATGCTTAACTTGGGGGCTGAGGGGAAGGGAAAGGGGGGAAAGAGAGGGAGAAAGAGAAGAGAATAAGAATGGAAGAACTGCTGCCCTGACAATACAACTGTGGGGGTGAAGCCAGATTAAATGTTTTTTTTTTTTTTTAATATTGCTCCAAAGTTATTTACGGTAAAAACCTTCAGCGTGACCCTTTTAGGCACAAACACAGCCTTGTTCTTTTGTAACAACTAGTCCCTTGATTTCCCACACAGTTATGCTGAACAATGAGGTTGGGGACACAGGATAAAGCAGATGACATCAACCTCCCTCAAGTAGGATGCTTGTTTGGGAGCCAAATTCTGGTCTGTGGCCAGCTGGCTGATTTCACAGAGGGCTCTACTGTCCGTGCTAGGCTGCATACATGCATATGACGGACAGTGACGTAGGATCAACTGCCTGTCAGCAATTCCCTATGTTACTGATACCATTACAAATTTCTTCCATTTTCCTAAAAACCAGACTCACTCTTCAAAAGTTATCATGAAGATATGGTATGGTATAGCAATCTCTGCAGAGCCCCCTTCTCTACATCAGTTCAAAAGATAAGTCTATGGACAGCTGTTCAATGAATAAGCAACAGGTTTAAACAAAGTAACACATGCTTTAACTTTTTACATTTTTTTGTGCTGTATCTTTTACGGAGAATGAAACACAAGGTCAGGTTTTAATTTAAAGCTAGAAATTTTATACATAAATACAAAAAGAAACTAAACTTTAATACTATTAAATGCTAATGTATCAATTAGCCTTCTCATTTGCACCATCAATTTACTGAACTGTTTTTTTAATTCAATTTTATTGAGATATATTCACATATCATACAATCATCCCTGGTGTACAATCAACTGTTCACAGTACCATCATATAGTTGTGCATTCATCACCCCAATCTATTTTTTGAACATTTCCCTTATACCAGAAAAAGCAAAAAATAAGAATAGAAAATAGAAGTAAAAAGGAACACCCAAATCATCCCCCCTCCCCTATTTTTTCATTTAGTTTTTGTCCCCATTTTTCTACTCATCCATCCATACACTGGATAAAGGGAGTGTGAGCCACAAGGCTTACACAAGCACACTGTCATCCCTTGTAAGCTACACTGTTATTCAATCATCTTCAAGAGTCAAGGCTATTGGGTTGCAGTTTGATAGTTTCAGGTATTTACTTCTAGCTACTCCAAAACATTAAAACCTAAAAAGGGTTATATATATAGTGTGTAAGAGTACCCGCCACAGGGACCTCTTGACTCCATTTGGAATTTCTCAGCCACTGAAACTTTATTTTGTTTCATTTTGCATCACCCTTTTGGTCAAGAAAATGTTCTCAATCCCATGGTGTCGGGTCCAGATTCACCCCTGGGAGTCATATCCCACCGATGCCAGGGAGATTTACACCCTGGGAGTCAGGCCCTATCTAGGGGGGAGGGCAGTGAGTTCATGTGCCAAATTGGGTTAGCCAGAGAGAGAGGGTCACATCTGAACAACAAAGAGGTACTCAGGGGGAGACTCAGGCACAATTATAAGCAGGTTTAGCCTCTCCTTTGCAGTAATGAGCTCCAGAAGAGCAAGCGCCAAGATAGAGGGTTCAGCATACCAAACTGCCAGTCCTCAATGTTTATGAGAACATCAGCAACAATCCAGGTGAGGAAGCCCAACACTTCCTCATTTCCCCCCTGCTCCTCAAGGGGGTACCTGCATATATATTTTTATTCTCTGCCCAAATTACTTTGGGATGTCTCGCTATTTCACACTAACCTGTATAAACCTACCAGGTCTTACTTCCTATTCAAAGTTCCATGTAATTATGGTATTTCAACAAACTGTACGAGTTAACTTGTTTAGGAAATACAGATCCTGCACCAAATAAACATCTCTTCCCTTGGTCTCACATGTTGAAATTTTAAAACACAGTCAATTTCATCCTTTACCCTTGGCCCAATCTGCCCTAGTCCTAAGGAAATCTGCTTCATTCATATCTCTAATTGAAGTCTGGACTCTCTTTCAGCTTTTTAAACAGATACTGACATTCATATCCGCCAAGCTCTAGCTCTGAGTTTCAGGTGTACTGACCTGTTTTTAATCCATTGGACAAAAGTCACATCAAATAAAAACGTAAAAGGGCCATATTTTTCCCAACAGAAAAAGAGTAGTCTAAGTAAGGGTTCGTAAGATAGTTACTAATAAAGGATGGCTACTTATGGAGGATAAGCATCAAACATCCTATTTTTTCTCCTCTCCAACACAGAACAGCCCTCAGTACAGATACTAGAAAATAATAAGTTGAAAGATTATAGTTCCAAATTAAATCACCTGAAAACCATAGCACATACACTCTTTTCATAAGCTTTTGGTGGAAAAAAAATTTTATGAGCCAATGGTTTCCCAACTGCCATTTAGCAAAATTATTTATCAGCATTAGCCCTCTTCAAAAATGACCATGAAAAAAATTAGATTATCTGGAAGCAGGTGGAAAAGTGTTTATAAATGACTTCAATTATTACCATCAGGCATTTCTTCTCCTTTCTGGTGATGATGATTACAACTCACAGCCATTTTTCTCTTTCTATAATCTATTTTCAAAGTACAAACCACTCTTGGGCAACAACACATGACATCCCCTAAAATTAAATTATCCCCAAGTTTTCACTTTAAAAAGGATTCTAAATTTTTTTAAAAAGTGGTCCTGGATCCTACTAAACTATATTATCATCTAGTCTTTATGAAAATATAATTTTCTTGTTTGTAAACTGCATTCTGTTGCGATATATTCACATAACATATAATTGTTCAAGGTGTACAATCAGTTGTTCATAGTTGTGCATTAATCACAATCTCTGAACATTTTCATTACTCCAAAAAGAAAATAAAAATTAGAATTAAAGACATCCAAATCATTCCATTCCCCTCCTCCCCCCATCGTTTATTTACTTTTTTTCACAGTCATTCAATGTTTAACTTTATCAAAAATTTTTAAAAAAAGAATAAAAAACAGCAACATTTCAAAAAAAAAAACAAAACAAAGGAATAAGAAAAAAAAAAGAAACCTAAAATAACTACATTGCTTCCAACATGTTCCTGCCCTACCCCAAGAAAATAATTTTCAATTTAAAATCAAGAAAGCTGAGATTTCAAGTCCCTACAACAGCCTTAATCATGGACCTGTAATAATAGGGAAACTTCTATATTCACTATGAATTATGAGCTGATACTTCCTACTTCAATTTTGTGCAGCAAAGTCTTTATATCTGATACTATTTAGCATAGTTATAGTCTAATTTTGTAAAATGAACAGTGAAGGGGCTTAGGGGAAAGATTCAGTTAGAAACCTCAACACAAAATACAACTCCATTGTAGGCCTGAAGCAGAAATCTTCAGAGGAGAGTACCCTCCATCATTTCAATCCCTCTGTCTCCCTGTTCAGAGGGGTCTTCCTTGACCACTCAAATATCCTTACCCCATCAATCTCTCCCTACCCAACCTTTAAAGCTCGATTTTTCTTCGTAGTACTTATCACTACCTAAAATTGTGTGTACGAACTTTTTAAAATTTTGTTTTGTTTTTACTGCCCACTACAACTCAAGGACCTTGTCTGCTCAGTATGAATGAACCTAGCACATACTAAAAATACTAAATAAATATTTGTTGAAGGAATGGGAGAATTACAAAAAACAAAACAAAACAAACAAACAAACAAAAACAAACAAAAAACACTCAGAATATCTCTCTTTAAGATGTTCCTTATCTGGTCATTGCAAGACATAATGGGCAAGAGATTGATTAGCAATTCAATTTTAATTCAACATGGAGGGAAAAAAAAGAGTATTAACATCTACAAAGCACCATAGTGGGCCCACGCAAGAAACACCACAACAATTGCAAGAGATCTATCATTTCTATCTCAGGGATAAGGGAACAGAGGAGGAGGTTAAGTAAGTACCCCATTGCCATACACCCATTAAGTGGTGGAGCTGCCAAGATTTGAAACCAAATTTGTCTGACCCAAATCCAGGCTCTTTCCGCTATACCACAGGGCTTCTCAGGGAGGTTGAGATATTTAACTCAGTTCTAAAACAATGTGTACATGGTACAATAGACTGAAGAGACAAAGATGACTAAGGCATTAAGGAGTTCCCAAAGCAAGCAACCATAACTACATGAAAAGTGCCATTCCAAACAGGACGTAAGGGAGGCATTTAGAAGAGGCATAAAGGTAAAGACTGTTCCAGATAGAGAGAACATTACTGTAAGGTGTTCAGTATGGCTAGCCTCAAGCAGTGGAAGGTAGGAAATGAAGAGGAAGGAAGAGGGAAAGATAAGAGACAAGGCTAGAAGAGTGACCATTAATTTGTTCACTAGTTCCTTATGTTGAAGCCCTACTATGTGCTGGGACCACTATTAGACAAAAGCATTGAGACAAATGAGACAGTCTCTGCTTCAAGAAACTTACAGTCTATCTGAGGAAATGGGTAAACACACTACTACAACACAGAGTGATACATGATAACACAGATAGTATTCACTGGGCATTAAGGCGTTCCTAAACAGGAAGAAGGTGAATCAAACAGGTCAATCAAGGCACCACATTCACAGTGATCCTTCTAAGGGAGATTGCCTCCTTCAGAGCAATCACTTAAACGTCAAGCCCACTTGGCCAGGTTTTGTACAAGAAGTACCAAGTTTTCCTCCTACCCCAACCCAAACAAAACTGCTTGAACAAGGAGTGGGCACATGACCAAAGTAAGATAATCTATAGGCTGATCAAGACCTAGGATATGGCCTGGTATATAAAAAGGACCTGAGCCAATTGGATTCTTGCACTGAGGAGTTGCACTTCAGAACCCAAAATGATGCATAGAGAGAATCTTTGAGGCAGAATCTGGGCCACTTCAAAATTTAAGCTTACTAAGAGAAAGCAAGTATTAAGTGAACAGACTCTATGGAAAACATTGCAAACTGTACTAAGGGATGGATTTAGCCCACAAATGTGTTCTGTGGGCTGCATACTATATTAAATTTTTAAAAATTACATCCAGCTTATGTATAAATGTATAAATACCATTCCCACAAAAAGGACCAGAACTCCAGACAGGAAGAGTTGCTTCCAGGTCAGGGCTGGACATACACAAGATGAGTCTGGGTCATTTTGTTGTGCCACAAAACAAGGAAGCTATCAAAGGCTAATGAAACTGTGTCAAAACAACAGAGGAGCCAATATGAAGGAGCTGAAAGACAATCTGAGCATGAAGACTGAATGCAATTGACTGAAACATAATGACTTTAAACAGCAAAAAATGAATTCATTATAATTCTTAAAAAGAAAAAAACAAGCCCTTCTTTGGACAACACTAAAAATGACAAGGGCAACAATTCCTTCCTCTGAAAATTGCCAATTTAATTAGAATGAATTTTTAACATGAATTGTAAAGATTTTTTCTTTCCTACATGAATTGTAAACTTTAGAGTAATTAAATGGCCTTAAGTGATGAATTCTTTACAGAATAATTCCAGCTAAAAAATAGGGATGAAATAACAGTCTAAGAAAATCATCATTTTACAACCTTAATGAAATAATAAATTCAGACCAATTCATAAGTGAAAGATTAAGAAGCTTTACAATGGAGGCTTTAGGCTGTTAACAGGCAGAATAATGACCCACCAAAGGTGTCCACATTCTAAGCCCCAGAAACTATAAATATGTTACCTTAACATGGCAAAAGGGATTGTGCAGATGTGCATAAATTAAGGGCCTCAAAATGGGGAGATAATCTTGACTTATCCAAAACCAATGAAATCACAAGGGTCTTTATATGGGAAAGAGGGAAGATGAGATGCAGAAGACATGTGATGATAAGAGCAGAGGCAGGTGGAGAGGGAGAGGGAGAAGGACAGGGAGAGGGAGAGAGAGAATGAGAATTTGAAGATGCTATGCTACTGGCTTTGAAGATGGAGGGATAAGCCACAAGCGAAGGAATTCAGGTGGCCTTTAGAAGTTGGAGAAGGCAAGGAATCTGATTCTCCCCTAGAGCCTCCAGAAGGAACACAGCCGAGCTGACATTTGATTTTAGGACTTCTGACCTCCAAAACTATAAGATAATAAATGTGTATTGTTTTAAGCCACTAACTCTGTGGCAATTTGTTACAGCAGCAGTAGGAAATGAATGCACACCTGAATCCACCCATCAATCTTAGCAGCACTATGGGACACAAGCATGGTGTGCTCCGGCTGTGATGCCACATGAAGTATACGGCACCACCCAGGAAGCACCCTTGCCAGAAAGATAAACCTGAATGAAATTACATCTTTATAGCTGATTCCTTTTATAGGAAATATGGGGGAGAGAACTGGTTAAATGACCTCAAGGAAGCAACAAAGACAAATCCAAAATGTAGGACATTCTTTAAGGGCAACTGACTCCAACAATACAACAGCAAGCATTAAAAGAAAGGGGAAGAGTGGACTGCTCTAAAGAGACTTCAGAAAGACAACAAACTAACGTTAAATAGACATTTTTGACACAGGTGGGGAAATTTGAATATGGGTATTATTCCATGATATTAAGGAATTATTATTAATTTGTGAGGTGTGACCATAGCATTGTGGCATGGTCACATTTTTTAAGAGATGGATGCCTAAGTATACAAGAGTGAAACACCATGAAATCTGGGATTTACTTCAAAAAGATCCTGCAAAAAGTGAGAGGGGAAAGCAGTGAAGATGAAGCAAGTGTGGTAAGACCCCAATAATTGTTCAATCTGATATGGTGGGCTCATCGCACAGTCTCTATGAAACCGAGAAAAAGCAATGCCAAAACCAATATGAATTAGTTGGTGACATTTAAAAATCAGAAACTTTCACAACAAATTCTGGATTTCTGATTTCATTTAAAAAGTCAGATCTGGCAACAAGGGCTCACATGCTGCATGGCAAGTCTCATCAAGATTCGATTACTAGCCACTTCAAATTAACAGTCTCCACTACTCCCAATTATCCCCTACTCATCATTATTGCTGTTTTTCTTATCCCTGGCTCAATTCATTCATTTGCTACCTACTTGGTACTTGGGTTTAAGACCCCAGGAGTAGTCAGATTAAGCTGATTAGTACATGTCAAGGGAGCAGAAATGAGGAGAGCTATGAGTGATGGCAAAATGCTAATACACAGATGCACAAACTTCTGCTGTTGTGGTACCTTCAGTAGCCTTAAATCCAGATAAAATTCTCATAAGGCCATACTATGCTATGGTTCCTGTATTTATTGAGTGCTTACTAGAAACATGGCAATGTGCTTGGCACTCTGGAAAATATGAATATGAAAACAATTCCTGCCCTCACGATGGTGACAAGGCATGAACATAAGTAGTTATGATACAAAGCAGAAAACAAGTGAGTTTAGAGTACTGTTCAGGATTGCACATACATTGCAAAATTTAAACTTCATCAGAAGAGCAATGGAAAGCTACTGAAGAATTTTTAAATCAAAAAACAAAAAAAAAAATAAATTGAAAAAACAACAAATCAGAGGGAGCAACATTGGAAATGAGATAGGATTAAATTATCTGTAAGGTCTCTTTCATTGCTTAAATTCTCATTCTGTGCACTACATCCTTTGAAGAGCCAGAAGCATGAACCTCAAAAATGTTTTATCTAATTCCCTAAAATATGCCATCATCACTTCTTGGCCAGACAGAAGTTTTATAGCTGAAAAGAATAATAAAAGTATGGCTCACAGGGCTATAGCTCTGAAAATTGCTTATACATCACAAATAAAAGTAGAAATAAACTGTATCTATTAAATTATTCCTCCACTACTACTAGGTCCCAATACCTTAAACATAAGCTATGGTCTTTTTATACTTGAAGCTATATTAAAAAGTAAAAATGTTTCTTCCTATTTAGTCTAAGAGCCCTATTCTGTTAAAAAGAAATAAAGAAACACCACACACCAACATGCTTATTGTGAATGAATAAAATTACCTAAAAGTCAATCAACCCTTGTTTATTTCAAAGAGCAAGCCAGGCCACCCTAACTGCAAATAGGACCAAACTGGCAATATGGCAGCAGTTGTCCCCATCCAAAAATGTAGTTGACATTTATGTAAAACTCAGCCAAATCTGGACTCTGAGGTACCAAAGGGAAGGAACTAGAAACTGAGACCATTTTGTGACCCACAACAGACTTTAATCAATCACAGGAATTGCAAATTAAAGCAAGGAGAGAATAAGATTCCAGCACATTCCCCTCAACATACTTAACTCCCAAACTAAGAATTCCACTTCTGATGCTTGTCAGTTTATTCTACCTCTCTGAGTCTCAGGTTCCTCCTGGAGCTAACAGTCCCTACTTCATACAGCAGTGTACTAACTAAATAGAAACGTTTGTAAATAATGTAGCACAGGACCTCACATACAGCAGATACTCAATGAACAATAAGTTTTATTATTCACAATAAGCTTTAATGTCTCCATTACCATCCTGCAGCTATCACGGTGTCTTATGATGCCAAATTGATCCCCACAAATACTCAACATCCAAAGACTTCTCTTAAGAACCAAGTTACAGCTTATAGTACTTGAGACCAAAACAAGTACAGGGACCTGACAAGGACCGAAACAAAGTAGAGGCCACCCCATCTCAGCTGTCACCCCATCCGCTAAGGTCTCGCGGCCTTCCTACGAGTCCCTAGGCTTTGGCGCCCAGCCCCGCCCAGCGAACCGCAACGAGTGGGGTGAAAGGGCGGTCTCGACGGCACGCCCTTCACTATCCCGAGAGGCCAGCGCACCCCTCGCAGGCCTTGACCAACCCGAACCCCCAGATCCCGAGCCTCTCCTCGCCTACACCTGTGGCCTTCCCTACCCGCCCCGCACCGCCCAGTGCCGTACCTTGAGGTGGGTGCGCAGGCCGCCTGCGCCCCCAGACTGATCGTTTATCTCGTACGCTCCCGTCACTAGCAGGTCCTTGTGGATTTCCTCGCGGAGGCACTTGCGGGAGTTAACAGGGAGATGGAAAGAGATGGCGAGGACCGAACTGGGGCCGACCAGGAGCAAAAGTAGCAACGCCAACGGGCAAGGGCCACGCTGGGATAGCAAGCCAGACAAACCAGACATGGTGTCGGAGACTCGTTCACCACCCCGGGCCTCAACCGCACCGGAACCGGGAGGGTCCACGTAGCTCACCTCTGACCCGCCAATGCCGTAGGCGCCCTTTTGGAGACTGGCAAATAGGGGAAAAGTACATAGTGAATCTTTTAAAAGGGAAGAATCGATGTGGTACCGCGTCAGAACTACAAGTTAAGGTGTTTAAAGGTGAATTTCTTGGAAGTTTTGTTACAAAAGTTTGATTTTTGTGGAACTCAATTACTTCTCCGTCGGCCATGGCAAGTATGGGCACCCCTGGAAGTAATTCTCTTTTCACTTCCGGAACTGTACCCGCGAGTTTTAAGGTCGGTGATACCATAGCAACCAAACTCCAATAGGGAACGGCCACAAGTCTTCACTGGGTCGGCTTCCTGGTCGCTTAAGCGCGTGGAGCTGAAGGCAGAGGCTCCGCCCGGTGAGATTTGGCGTTTTGCAACTACCCCAGCGCCTTCGGTCCTTGGTGACATCACTTGAGAGGACGTATTGATGGGCTTGAGAGGCAGAGGGAGGAAAAACCCCGGGAGGCCGAGCGGAAAGATTCTAACTTGGTTATTGGGCGAGTGTGGGCCGGTACCTCAGAAAAGAACGTATTGAGGTTACGTGGTGAATGGAAACTAGGCAAGTGGTCCAGTGCGTGCCTCTGAGACAGGTATTTGAGCTGGAGTTAAGTGTTTGGCTTTCTGAATGTGTATTTTGCTTATTTAGCAAACATTCAGCGTCTTCTCTGCTAAGTTATATTCAAACTGAATTTGAATTTTGTATTTAAGTTAAGTAAAGCACCGTGTTTTAGTCCAGTCTGAGAGAGGGACATAGTATGTCAGGGGAGGGGGACAGTTGTGTGTTTTAAATGCACAAACATTATAGGAATCAAATTGTCTAGTCCACACTAAGCAAATTCGCACGGTAATCATTTACGCATTCATTTAACAAATACATATTGAGTACCTACTGTGTGCCACTGTCATGCATACATACCAGTATATTTGTTGATACAACAAACCACTGTTAGGATGCCATCAAATATTAGGTGGTGACGAGTTAAGATGTGAAAATGAGTAAGGAATACACAACGAACAGCCTGTATTTGGAATCATTTACTTTGATTAATATTTATGGGGCAGCTTCAGAAATACCCGGAAGATGGGACTATCTGCCTTTAGAAATTTAAATGATTGTTCTGTATTTATAACTCCTTTTAGTCCATCTAGTTTTTTTTCTGGAACTGAAGTCCCACCAACAAAATAAATGCAAACATAAAGGAACTGTAAAGCATTTTAAAATTTGACAAATGCCACATAATAATTAAGGTGTCCACTTAGGAACATTTCATTTGATTATTTTATCCCTAATCTAATATTAGATTACTAGTCTACTCAGTATAACCTGGTGATGTGCATTGGCCTTTTCCCTACCAAAGCAGAGAATCTATACAAGCAGTTGGTTATCTAGTTCGTTGTTTACTTTCAGCCTTGAGGCTCTTCTGACCATTCGCAGAGATTTGCAGCCTATAAAATACGTATGTGTGGTTTTTTTTCTTTCAATTTCTTAGTTATGTAATAGGTTATTAGTTCTTAAATGTTTTACATATATTAATGATTTTCAAAAACCATGTGAAATAGGCTCGGCAAGACTCTTCCTTTTACATAGTAGGAAACTGAGGTTCTGAGAGGCAGAACTTTCTTTATAACTTTCATACCCAAAGTCCAATAGCTTAAAAGTGACAAAGTAAGTCCTAAGACCCTGGGCCTTCTGCAGAAGGAGCTATTTTTTCTTATGTTACAGATGAAGAAACTGGGACTCAGAGTAGTTGAGTTACTTTCCTGTCTTCCAGCTCTCAAATCCTTTCTTGTTTTATGTTTCCAGACCCCAACACCATCTGCCCACTTCCCTCTGTATATTTCTCCTTAGCACTCGCCTCTATCTAATGTAACATGTGATTCACTTATTTATCCTGTTTGTTAATCTGTCTTCCTAAAATGTCCCGTTTCGTGGGGGCACAGACTGTTGTCTATTTTGTTCACTGCTTTATCTTCAGAACCTAAAATAGCTCCTGGCACATAAAATACTGTTTCAGTGAATGTAAGACTGGTTCCTTAGCCCCTAGCAGAATGCCTGCGAGTTTCTTCCTTTGTTCCTTAGCTGTTTTCACATATAATGTATCTGAACTATAGGTATTATTTTGGTTTCACTAACAACTTGCATACCTCTTTTTGTTATTTGGGAAAATGTCCGTATTTCCATATAAGGACACAGGAAAAAAAAATCTCCCTTCTATATTGTGGAACCAGGGTGGTAAGATAGATACCCCTAGGGAACTGAAACTTCTGAACTGTGAGTCTGCATAAAGAGGGTAGCGTTTCATATCTGTATGGGAGAGAGACTTTATTCTGAATTGAAAAACAAAGGAAAGTATCTAACAACTAGAGTAAATGCTTCCTCCAGGCTCAGCAGTCCTCTGTGATCCCGTCATCCTGAAACTTCCCCAGCCAGATTCACCTAAGATTCCTGAACTATTGGAGCCTCTGGAGGTAAAGAGATTCACAAGACATCCTTCACCCGGACTATCCCTAAGCCACAGGTTTCTCAACTTTTAGTTTGTATAAGACAGAGCATGTTTAAAGTCTGCCTCACCCCAGACAGTAAATCAGAAGCTCTAGTTAAAAATCTGCACTTGTAACAAACTTGCCAGCTGATTCTGTGACTGGGAGTCCTTGGGACAGCTTTGGCCCTTTCCTGACACCTTATCTCCTGACACCTTCAGTATGGCTTGAGGATCCCCAGCTCCAGTGCAAAAGCAGTCGGGGTTTCCTAACTCCAGCACCCCTGCCTATTCAAGTGTACAGTTCCACTCAATGTATGTTTAAATAACTCAAACAAGATGGATTCTGTGAAGAGACAAAAGACCATTTTGGAAATCAATTTGGCAGTATTTGTCATGTGCCACAAACTTTGACCCAGGGAATGATTCTGGGGGTCACTCCTTTGGATCCTTTACATGCTGGAGTTCCCCCAGAACCTGGTCCTGGAGCCTGTGCATTGCACTCTAGGTGATTTCATCCAGTTCCATGACTTTAAATGCCATCCATAGTGTGATAACTCCCAAACATGCACCTCTAGTCCTGACTTCTCCCCTAAGCTCCAGTCTATATTGACCTCCCTACTGGGCATCTCTGCTTGGATGACTCATAGGCAACTCATACTTAACTCTTGATTTCACCTCTCCCCCAACTCTCAAATCTTCTTCCCCATCTCAGTAAATGACACCACCTTCTGCCAAGTCACTGAGGCCATCCTTGTTTCCCCTTTCTCTTACCTCCTCTCCACAGAGAGCTAGTTCATCAGCAAGTCCTGTCTGTCTGTGTCCTAAATAAATGCTAGTCAATTTCTAATTCTCTCTAAGCTAGGGTTTGGCAAACTACTGCCCAGCTAGGCAGGCCAAAACTGGCTTGCTTGGTAGCATGGGATTGAGAATGCCTTCTTGACCAAAAGGGAGAAAAATGGAACAAAACAAAGTTTCAGTGGCTAGGACATTTCAAATAGAGTCAAGGGGTCATTCTGGAGGTTACTCTTCTGCAAGCTTTAACCAGATATTGCAAACTACCACAGTATGTCAAGCCCCAACCAACAGTACTCCTGAAAACCCTAGGGAGTGCCCTGGGCTCTATCTAAGTTTCTATAAAGTTTTTTCTTAGTAAGTTTATTTTTTTCAGAAACTTAAGGCCTCCATATTGATCCCATGCCAGATAGGCCCTGAAACCCAGAGGTACCATTCTCCCCAAGAACATTAACCAGGGTCATTCCTCTACCCCATTGTATCAGCAGCCCTTTCCAACACAAAGAAGTTAAAATGGTCATTGCCCAAATGTTCTGAAGACTTAAGAGAATGATTACATGAGAGGGAGGAGGTATAACTGAGAAATTGGGATTTAGCAAATGACCGTGACTACTGACTCATTATATAGATATTTCTTCTTAGTGTCTAGTGTTTTAGAATAGACAGAAGGAAATACCTGAAGTTGTTGAACTGTAATCCAGTAGCGCTGATCTTTGATAGCGATTGTATAACTATAAAGCAAAAAAAAAAAAAAAAAAAGTCGGTTGCCCGTGTTTGTACGGATCTACTTCTGGATGAGTTCTGTTCCACTGATTTATATGTCTGTCTCTGACAATACTGCACTGTCTTAGTTAATCTACCTCTACTTTAAGTCTTAAATTGGGTAGAGGGCAATACTAGTGGTAAATAAGACAGGGTGGCAGTGGGTAAGGGGTATGAATGTGTGGGGTTTTCTTGTTTCTTTTTCTGGAGTATTGCAAATGTTCTAAAAATGATCATGGTGATGAATGCACAACTATGTGATGATACTGTGAACCACTGATTGTGTACTTTGGATGGATTGCATAGAGTGTGAATATATCTCAATAAAATTACATTTTAAAAAAATGAAGAAAACTGGCTTGCAACCCCTTATTTTTGCATGGTCCAAGAGCTAAGAATGGTTTTTACATTTTTTTAAGGGTTGTTAAAGAGGAGGAGAATGAGAGGGAGAAGAACATGCAACAGAACTCTTATGTGTGTACCACAACACTTAAAATAATTACTATCTGATCCCTTACAGAAAAATTTGCTTCCCTCACCTAGACAAGTCTCCCCACTGTTAACCTCTATTTCCATTCTTGCCCCACTGTAACCATGCTCCTTAATACACCTAGAGTGCTTTAAAGAAAAAAAAAGGGGGAAAGAAAGATAATTAGAACATGGCATCACCCTGCTTTTAGATGCATTTGGAATAAAACCCAAACATTTTACAATGGTCCAAAAGGCTGCCATGATCTGGTTCTTGTCTACCCCTCTAATCTCATTTTACCCAGTGATCACTTCCTCGAGTCTCCCACCCCCCATGCTTTTGCTCTTTTACAGCCATCCTGGCCTTCCCAACAGTTCAAGCTTTGACCTGTGTCAGGGCCTTTGCACTCACTATGTACCCAGAGCTTTCTTTCTCAGATCTTATCACGTGGACTCCACATTCACTTTCTCATCGTCCAGGTCTCAGCTCCAGAGTCACTTCCTAGAAAGCCCACCCTATCTACCTAACTCCTTCCCCAGGCCACTTTCTATCACTTTGTCTGATTTTAATATCTACATAGCATTCATTGCTATTTGAGAGTATCTTGTGTATTTATTTTCTGGTTTATCACCCTGCCCCACTGGAATTTAAGCTCCAAGAGAGCAGGGGCTTTGATTTTTGCTTAATGTGTCCCTGAGGCCAGGCATAATATCCTGCACTTAATGGATGCTCACCAAATGTTTGTTGAATGAATGAATGAAATAATGCATCTTATATAGTGCATCTAGGACATGAACACAGAGCATTTACTCAATAAATGCTAGTTCCTCTGTCTTGTAAGTATTTTTACTGCCACGTTCCAGATGGAGAAGCTGAGGTCCAAAGCTATTAAGTGACTTGCCACAAGCCATAGAATGAGTCAGTGTTAGAGCTGAGAATAGAAAGGAGAGCTCCTAACTACAGACCAGTTTTCAGATACAATTGTGAGTATATTTGATGAAACTTGGTATCTATTATTTAGTTCCCACTATGCTAAGAAGCTTTAGATTCCTGGATAATCTTTCTCTATGCTCACTTACATTTAGAATACAACTTTTGTGGCATATAAGTGAATTTAAGTATTCCAGACCATCCATGAATATGTTAATAGTTAATGCTGAAATTTGTAGCATCCACTAGCATCTCCCCTCAACTCACTTTGCTTAGAAAAAGAGGATTTATCTTCCTCTCCAGATTTCTATGGTGCTAAGTTTTCACCTTCCTACATGGGAAACACAGACCCCTTCCCAACTCCCTATGACAATTAATTCCCTTCATCGGTGTTGTCTGAGCAACACTGTTGAGATAAACTATCAGGTCCCTGCAGTATATGCTAAAGCTTGTAAGTTCTAATTAAGAGGTTCAACGTTCTAGTGATATCTGTTGGCTGAGATGGCTAAGAAGTCTGGATTTAACAACAAATTTATTAGAAAGAATTTTAGAGATGAGGCAAGCAAAAGATACAAAATGGGTCCAAAAGAACAAGCTTCCGAAAATTTAAGTACTGTCACATGAACCATCACCACTACCCACATGCCTTGAGAACAAACCAAAGTTGAAAAGGACAGCACCAGAAGAAGGGGGGCTGTCTCCTCTGCCCCACAAGCACTGTTTACTTACAGTAAACACTGGCTCCTGAGCCCTGTGCAGAGATGAAGTCCTGGAGGCCAGGAAGACAGAATCCCAAGGCAGAAATGAGATGAAAATGGAAGGTGGATCCACTGGACCAGCCAAGGTGGAGGACTGAGGGACAAAAAGGAAGAGAATTGTAAAGGTAGGACTCTAGGTGAGAAAGAAGTAGAGTCAGGGAGATAAGATGGATCTGTACCCACATGCTACAAAGAAAAAAAACAGCATTGAGAAAGAAATGGGGAAATTGCTGAGTATATTTGAAGTTGCTCCAGAGCTAAGACACTCCGAAGGGTTACTGGAGGACCGAATGACATCTATTCCCAAACATTAGTATGCTATGCACCTGGACAGAGCCATGCATGAAGGCTGTACAGATGCAGATCCTTAGGGGGCTTGGACTCACTTCAGAAGTGCTCTGAGGCCTTATAGCTTGGTGACTTAGAATGGGGTCTACACGGTTTTAGGTGTCCACTCCTGGTTCTGAGGAAATTTTGTTTTCCTCTCCAATGCATTTCTTGCCAGATCTTTGAGTGGTCAGTATCTGGTGGTCACCATCTCTGAAATCCACCAAAACTCACCCATCTTTCAGCAAAAGCTCCATCCTATAAGAGACAGAGATGATAAAGGTGAGAAAAGAGCATCAGCTGAAGGCACCTTGATGATGCCTGCCTGGCTTCTTTCCCTTTGTTATCTACTTGAATGGTCTCTGCACACAAGAGTCACCTGAGCATCTTTTTAAAAAAACTACCAATACCCAGGATTCCCCTAGGACCCAACTTAGCCCAATGAAAACTGAGTGTCTGGGTGGGAATAGTTAGCTCCCTAACTTTGCTGCACATTAAAATCATCTGGGGATCTTTAAAATACTAATGTGTTGCTCTCCACCCCAAACATTCTGATTTAATTGGTATGGGGTACAACCTGGGCACCGGGATTTCTTAAAACTTCCCAGGGGATCCAATGAGCAGATTAAAAACCAATGCTCCAAGCTAACCCTTGTCCATTCCTACTTCAGCACCTAACCTTTCTAGTAGCAGCCCCTCAATAAATATTTCTGTTTGGTTTATATCTCTCTCTCTCCTACTGAAGTGCTGCTGCCCTTTCTCCTACAAAACACAACATGAAATAAGTCCTCTGGTAAGTAGAGTACCTGGAACACCAGCTTGAGGACAAGGTTCATTCCTGTGCTGGCCACATGCTACCAGCTCAAGGGTAAGCAAAGAGGTAGGAAAGGGAAGCAAAGGCTTCAGATGACGAGGAAGCTCTCTCTGCAGGCACATGAGGGAGCCTTTTTCTTTTCTCTTTCAGAAAGTCATCATGGCACGTGGACAAAGGAAGTATTAATAACCTTTCTAAAGAGATACTTCTCCAAGATTTAGTGTTTCACAGACCACAACCAGTGCTGTCAGTTCTACAGATGGCCAACTTCTGCATTTTGGATGGCGACTTCCGAAGACAGCTCAACTTGCATCCTAAAACTGAAGACCCAGCTATGGGGAAGAGGACCATCAGAGTCTCTAAGCCAGAGGTCAAAAGCCACTGCCCACATGTTGGTCAGGGACAAGAAAGCCACCAAGCAAAGCCATTGGAGATCAACTCATTGGGAATGAAATTAAAGTAACTGCATTATAATGACCAGAGATTCGTGGCAAGTCCACATTAAGAACAATGAACTGGGCATTAGGAGATATAGGGGTCCTGGCTCTGCCTTGCCACCCACTCATTGGGTGACCTTGAACTGGTATTTGCCCTTTCTAGGTCTCAGCTTCCTCCTTTGGAAAATGTGAAGCCTCAACTAGATGTGCTCTAACAGCCAAAGTATCCACATGTCAGAGACTGAGGACAGAGGCTTTGTTTGTTTGACTTCTTAAAAACCTGCATCTAAAAAGGAGTGGCAAGTAGCACATTCACAAAGGCATTGATGCTAAATCACTAACAATTGTGCCTCATCACCCTCTTTCAGGGTCTGGTGTCCTGGGTGGAATTAGGCAAGCACAGCTGAGCTGTCTGCAGGCTTTGACCTCCATGGCTCAGTGTCTAATTGCAAGGACCTCCCTGGACTGATGGTGTGACTAGGATAAAAGCCTCTGAATTAATTTCCTGTTAGTACTGAAACAAATCACTGCAAACTTGGTGGCTTAAAATAATAGAAATTTATTCCCTTGTAGTTTGAAGGCTGGAAGTGTGAAATCAAAATGTCAACAGGGCCTTGCTTCCTCCTGAGGCTCTAGGGGAGAATCCTTTCTTGCCTCTTCTAGCTTCCGGGGGCTCCAGGCATTCCTTGGCTTGGAGCTGCTCACTTCAATCTCTGCCTCTGTTTTCACATGGCCTTCTTCCCTTCTCTCAGGGTCCCTTATACTTGTCATTGGATTTAGGACCCATGCAGAGAATCTTGGATGATCTCATCTCAAGATCCTTAATCCCGTCTACAAAGATCCTTTTCCCCAATAAGGTCACATTCACAGGTCCCAGGCATTAGGACATGGGCATATCTTTTGGGGTGACACCATCCATGCCAATATAACCTCCAAATGGAGAAGGGTAGAGGGATGTACAAAATCCTACCCATCCTTAAAGCCCAGGTCAAGTGTTCCCTTGTCCAGGAGGCCTTGCTACTTCATACCACCAGGATGTGATCTCCATCCTAGATTCCCTCAGCATTCTGACTGTGCCACTTTTTTGGTGATGAACATTTCCTGCCAGGCCATCTAGTCATTCCTGTACTGTCCATGTTTTCTCCCTTTACCTCTGAACCACCTGTATCAGATTCAACTAAAGAGTTGGTTAAACATACAAATTTCTGTCCCCCACTGCTACCACCACTGCCACTGCTGCCACTGAGTCAGACTCTAAGAATGGGGTCCAGGAGTATGCATTTTAAATCATCTCCCTGGGTGATTCTGATGTACTTGAAGTTCAAGAGCCATCATGCCATGTGTGGCTTCCATAATTGGTTTTCGGCTTTATCCCTACATATGTTACATTTATTGAAGTGGATGGGAGGCAGGATTTAAGTGCATGGGCTCTGGAGTCAGAGTGCCTGAGTTCAAATCTAGTTCTGCTACCATAGCTGTGTGGCTTCAGGCAAGTCACCTAAATTCTCTGTGCCTCTGCTTCCTCATGTCAATGTGCCTACATAGTAAGGCTATGGTGAGGATTACATGAAACAAAGCAATGCAAAACACTTAGAACAGTGTCTGGCACACAGCAAGACCTCAGTAAATTAGGTAAAGTAAAAATAAAACAGAACGGGTTGGCAGTGGGTTATTTTTTTCACTATATTCCTAGGTCTTTCTCTTCCAGAAATTTTCCTTGATCAATTAATGCTAACATTTACTGAATCTCTTCCAGGCACCGTGCTAAGCACAGTCCATGCTTTATCTTGTTCCATCCTTACACGAGGACTGTAAGACAGATGGCATTATTGTCTCCCACTTTATGGATAAGGAAACTGAGGATCAGACAGGTTCAGTAACTTACCCAAAGCCAAAGCCAGTGAACAGCTCACGAGGTAGGGATGTGAAGAATCAGCATGCTACCCCGCATTTCTACGTCACCCTCAAAGGCATTCCTTACACCCTCATCAAGCCATCTCACTCAACCAACTTCCTAAACCTCCCCTCATAGAGCTTCCTGACTTCAAGTTCCATCTTTTCTGATCCCTTCAAACCATGTTCTTTTATGGCCTTCTTGGTCTGGCTCCTTCCAAGAAAATGCCTTCTTCTCAGAGGTATTGAATGAAACCATATTTCTCCTCCATCTTCCTAGAGAGCTTCTTCAAATCCTATGTCTGCTTCCAGGGTCTCCCAAACCTAGATCTCCCCACTGCCCAGTACCACATCCTTCCCTCTCACACACACAGCCACTTTGGCTGGCTTCCTCCAAACCCCCAGGTGACCTTTGTCTCCATTGAGAGCCAATCTCCCTCTTCCTCCAGTCTCTAGCTCCTTTCAGGTGAGGGAAACCTGAAGAACCACATGCCAGAGAAGCCAACATCCAATCAACCCTTGGGATGTGCCTCCCTTCCTCTGCCAAATCCCAGGTCTCTTGGCCACCCCAATCCTCTTTTCACCCTGCACTACTCTGCTGTCCCCCTCCCACTTCTCATCACTGTCCAGGACATGAGGCTCAGTGTCGGGGTACACAGGCCTTATCACTACACAAACACTTCCTCTTTCCCCAGTATTGGTTCTCACACAATCGGCAATCAAGATAAACTTCCTCTGAAAATTTACTGAGCAAACATTTATTGTGGAACTGCCCTGTGTAAGGTTCTGTGCTAAGGGCTATGGGGGGCCCAAACCTGGTCTCCACCTTGAGGAGCCTCAAATCTGGTAGAGATGAAGCACACAAGTAAATACCACATGTCGGGAAGGTGGCAGGAAACTCTGAGCAGTGCAGGCTGGCAACCCTGGTTCTGATCCCCTTTCTGCTCTTTACTAGCTCTTTTACCTTGGAGCAAGTTATTCCCTTTCTGCTTTTGAGTTTCCCTAGTTGTGAGATGGAAATAATGCTGCCTAGGTTTGTTGTGAGACTTAACTGGGGTAAGAGCCGTAAAAGTCCTGGCAGAGCATCTGAGACAAGGATGTGGGTTCCAGGAGCTAGATGAGACTTCATTCAGGTTGGAGGGGATTGTGGTTTTCAGGAGTGGCTTCTCCAGGGACTGCATTCTGCTCAAAAGCAAAACATGAAGAATGGCTTCCTTCTCTAGTCTCTGTACTCTTGAGGTCCAGGAGTGGGTGTGGTGCCACCTTTCAGATATAAATTGAATGGTCCCTGCATATAATGTCAACCAATCCTTCAGACAACAAGAATGCATTAAAAACCAGTGTAGGTTGCAGAACATTGTGAATGTGTTCAGTGCCACTGAATTGTACACTTAAAAATAGTTAAAAGGGCAAATTCTATGTTATGTGCATTTTACCACAAGTTTTCAAAAAGCCGATATATTGGGCTATGTATTGGGTAATGGTGGGGACAAAATAAAGTATAAAACTTAACCCCTTATTTTAACTAGGAGTGGGGTGGTTAGTTGTAACATGTCCATATGCAACAGCGAGAGTACATTACAAAATAGTCTATGGGCACAGCCTATAAAGGAGAGATCACTGAAGGTCTGGAGCAGTTGGGAAATTTCTCACTCTTATATGTAAAATCACAGCATCCCAGGCAAACAATCATCCCCAGGTCAAGAGTAAAAACAGCTCCCTCCTTCTACCCTCTAAATGGACAACCTTAAACTGATTTTTACATGTTTGGCTCTTAATACTTTAGGGTGGCTTTGTGCTTTGGCCTGGGTTGTGGGATGCATAGGGAAGGAAGAGGGGAGAGGGTCTGGAAAGGGCTAGGGAATGGTATAGGGCACTGTGGGCATGGGGGCAGGGGTGCAGGGAGTGAGGGGTGGGGGAGCAGCAGGAATTGGAGAGCTGGATCAGCTCCCTCCCAGCCTCAAATGGGATAACATCCCAGTCCGGAAAGGTTGACGCTGATTGTCCCTCCACTGAAGGAACATTCTAGAGAAGCACACCAAGAGGGAGGTGCAGCAGTAGGTGGAGCAAGAGCTTTGGTGTGAGGCCAATCTCAGTTTTCATCGCACCCTCGGCACTTCCTGGCCGTGTGACTTTGCTTAAGTTATTTTACTTCTCTTACTTGCAGTTCCCTAATCTCTAAACAAGAATAATAACATCTGTTTCACAGAGCTTTTTAGAGCTATAAGTTATATAACATATAGTAGTAGGTAATCAAGTGTCCTTCCCCCTTCTCAAGCTCCTAGGAATACAGGACTAACTATAGTTAGTGTCTGGCGCTCTCCCCACCACCCCCAACCCAGGGTTAAATTAAAATTAAATTACTTATGCTGAAGTCCCACCCCACCCCCAGTTCTAAAATTCTCTGGTACTATTCTAGGACTTTTCATAGATTTGATCCTCACAACCCACTGAAGTAGCATTATTGTCGCCATTCTACAGATAAAGAAACTTAGAGGGGAAATGACTTGCCAGCAGCTAAACTATTAACAAGTGCCAGAGCAGGTTATAAACCTGAGCTTATTGGATCCCAAGGCAATCTTGCTCATTGCATCATTCTTGAAGGAGAAATTAACTTAATCATTATTTATCTCCACTGTCAGGGAATAAAAATACCCTGGTGAACACTGCCCCACATAGCAATGGCTAACTGGAGACTAGAGCTAATAATGCAGTCAGAGGGAGCAGGGCAAGGAAAGGACAGAGAATTTACTAATAGTCCTGCCACCACAACAACCTAGAATCATCCTCGTTTCCTCATTTGATTTTTGATCAGTTAAGACTTTGTACTCCTTCCCTCTTGTTAAAAAACAGTTTGCAGTCTGCTTGATTTAGGTTCCATGAACCCATCACTTGTGGGTAAGATCTCCTTGGTCATCAAAATGTCCTGAGGGTACAAGTAACTTTTCTGAACACCAAAATGCATAACCCAGAGGGCTTTGGCTTCATTGAGACTCAAGTGGACTAGTTAGTTTGGGACCTTTTTCTTAAACTTCCAAATCTAATTTTCCAGCCAAAGGAATAGAATTTATCCTTTAGGATATAATTTTTTAAATATCCCCAGAACTTGCTTTATGCCCAGGTTCTCTTAGTCTCTGGCAACAATTTCTGCTCTAGCCATTGAATGCCTTTTTCCTTTTTTTTTTTTTTTAAATGTCAGAGCTGGTTCTTAATTAAATCTGATCAAAATTTATCAGGCCATGGACCTGAGAACTTACAAAGATGAGACAGATACCCTGCTTGCTCATAAGATGCAAACAGCTTAATAGCTTGCTTGCAGGGGATTATTAACAGGTGCTTAAAGCTCAGTTAGGGAAGGGCCATTGAGTGAGGTAATAAATGAATGTGGAGAACCTGTAACATGGGATGAAAACTCTGAATGCTTCCTTCTATAGGCAATGGGGAATTGTAGCAGGAGATGGAAACCGACTCTGGGTTAACTGAATAAAGAAGAGGCACTTTGTTGGAGGATATGGAGGAGTTTGCAAACTGAAGAAAACCTGACTAGATGAGAGGGGACCTCTAACGGATGAACTCATGACTCAACTTCACCTACATCCAGCCCTTGAATCCTCACTCAAATTCAAATTCCCAGGATAAAGTCCGATTGACTTAGCTTGGGTCGTGTGTCCACCTTGAAGAACTGGATTGACTGTCTACCAGAATCCTGCAGACAGGGGAAAGGGAGAGAGTTTCCAAAGGAAGAGATTCTGGCCAAAGACCTGTCTGCTCCAATAGCCACTGAATGTTTGTACCCATAGAAATGATGTGATGGAGCTGATCATATTTCAGTAGATGCTTTAAATAGTAATCTTCTTTGATCCTTCAACAGCTCAGTGATGTGGGCACATTTATGAACACCTTATTTTGAAAGATGAAAAAACTTAATTTTTGAAAGGTGATATGACTTTTCCCAAGAGGTAAAGCTCTTTTCTTTGGACACTAAATCCTGTTTTTCTTTACTATAATATCTGATTTTCCTGTGCTTTTGAATCATTGGTTTGGCTGCATCATTTAAAGAGAGAGGGAGAAGCAGGAGGTGAGTTAGGGAGTTCTTAGAAGCAACCAGCATGGACGGAAGAACCTGGCTGGGCCAGTGGGCAATAGAAAGAAATGACTAGATCGGAGACACAAGAGCTGGAAAGTAGTTTGCAAACCAGACTACGCACTACAACCACCTGGGGCAGTTTGTTAAAAATACCAATCCCAGGACTCCATCTCCAACCTGAGCCTGAACCCTTTCTGGGTGGTAACTGAGAAACTGATTTTAAAACACAAATGCATCCCCATATAGGTGATTATTCTGCAGCCAGCTGGACATGGGTCTGCAGACTGGCATTTAGGAATCACTGACCTACAGGACCCTTGTTTCTAAATGTCCTCTAGTCAAGTTTCTTGTCTTATCACTTTGCTATTGCAGATAAGCAAAGCTTGCTCTTGAGTCCTTGCAATTTGTACTCATTTAATTTAGAGTCATGTATCTGCAGTATCTCTTCTGAGATCTTAGGGATGAAAACAAGGACAGAGAGGTACAGTGGCTCCTAGCTCTCCCTTTATTTTGTTAGTGTGTCTGGGGCTTGTGGCTCTGGACAGGGACTCTTGGGAGATAGCTTTGCCAGCTCTTCCTTTGAGGAGAATAATCCTGGGTTCTTACCCTCCTTTTCACTGTAATAAGTCTCCATAACAAACACACCCAAGTCTGGTATTTCTGAATTTACGGGTATGTGCTGAATACACGCTGTTCCTAGAGCCAGGCACATCTCGCAGTTTCTCCTTCCATCCCACCCTTCAGCCCTGCTGATGGGCTAATCCAGCCTTGGCACATGATAACCTGCAGGTTCTGGTTGCTCTCTCTAGGACATTGCAGAGCAGTATAGACTTTTTATTAATAGCTGAAGTTAAAGAGGATGGTGGTCTTTGGTCTTTGGAAGTGGAGGTCTGGTACAGGTGGGAGAACAGGATTTATGGTTGCTCCTTCCCATTCCTACAATGAAGGGACACATGAGAATGAACAACTAGGAGAGGTTTTCCCAAACTTTTGTCATTTGAATGCCATCCTCATGATTTTTGCCACATCTGTGTGGCATCTATCCGTTACTTAATATTTTTCATTAAGTTAATTAACATGCTTTGCTGGATTATTCCTTGCCATAAACGAAAATATTCATGAAATCACAGATTTGATATGCTACCTAAAATTTTTTTCTATATATATACACACAGACATATATATATATATACCTTTTAAAATGTTCACCCACATACTATCTAAAACCCTCCCATGTACCACTTGAGGTATATGTATTACACATTGGGAACATTATGCTAGAAAAGGATAATGGTAAAAGGCATGTGGTCCAGTTGAGAAACTATCCTTTCATATCTTCTGCTGCAGAAATCAAGGCTCAGAGCAAGAAACAGAAGGTACCCAAGGTACTTTAAGCAAGAATAAAATTAATAATTTTGTAATTATCCAGAAGAATTGAACAACTGAACTTCCTCTTGGATTACTATGAAAGCACCACAGAGCTGACCTGCCAGGGAACACAACTCTGCCATGATTAGAGGATACTAATGAGATGACTGAGTTCAAGAATTCACTACCATGTCTGTAATCCAGAGAGTAGGAACCATATCCACTTCCTCCACCCCAAGTTCCACTTGACACTTGTGGATCTGGAAATTGAAGACTGGTCTGCTGCTGCAGATCTCCACATCTTGACATTGCTTGCCAGCAGAACATAGCTAAGGCTTGAGGAAGGTACTCCCTGACTTCTTTTTGCCTTATAAATCTCTCATGAGAACATCCAATTCATAGAATATAAATTGCATCATCTAGAACCCTAGCTGCAAGGGAGTCTGAGAAACATAATTTATAGCTCTCTAACTTTTACAGTAAAAAGTGTGAATGGATGCTGAGAGCCAATCAATCATTTCCAAGACATTGCCTATCAGTGGTAGCTCTGCTGCTGGTTCGTTGTGAATTGCCCTAACTAAAGAATCACTAAGCCAAAGAAAAAAGAAACAAGACCAATACAGGTTCTAGTATTATCAAAGAGTTCCTCTTTCGTGAATTGGAGGGATACGTATGTGTGTAAAATCAGATTTTGTGTAATCCAAAGATATACACCTGCGAACATACATTCTAAATTGATAAAAGTGACCTTGGTAACACAATTTCACAAGCCATTTGAAACCTCAGTGGCTCCTCACTGCTTGTGAAAGTGAGGTCCAGTTTATAGCTTTGTGCCCCATGCCTTTTCCAAGTTGGTCCTTAGCTACTCTCATACCTTGACACCTAACATTCTGCGACAGCCCTCCACTTCAGTCGAAGTTGTCTAGTGATTGGCAGGAAAGTCTCCCTGCCTTTCCCATCAACAGGGCCCGCCTGGCAATCTCTCTCCTCTTCCTCTTCACTTATTTGATACTTATTCTTCCTTCAAGGCTAATTCCACACACCTTCCTCACTTCCTAAAACAGTCCTTCCTCCATCTTTCTTGCTCCTTCCTACATTAATAAAAGCTCTTTCCCTCAGCTTGGAACATGGTTTTCATCCTCCTATTCACCTTTTCAGGTCTTCACTTCCCCGTAACCTGCTCTACCCTGTGCTCCCATGACATTTGGTACCTACACCAACAGCATGCAAAACTAGAAGAATGAAACTGCCTTCACCCCTACTCTGCCCCCAGACAAGACTTGGGAGGAGGGTGGTCTTGATTCAAGGATGTAGTCTGGTAGTTCCTTATAAGTGATGACACCAAAGCTTTACTTAAGAAGATCTGGAGCTGGGGAAATCAGAATCTCTCTGCATAAGAAAAAGGAAGAAGCAGAGTTGGCTTCTGAGAGGAAAGGAAGAGGTAAAGCAGTAAGAGACGGGCCTTAAGCAGGAGAGATGGGAGAGCCAAACATCATGGCTGGTACTGAAAGATCTCAAAAGACATGATGCTTGATGCTATCTGGAAGAAGGGTGGGTACATCCCCCAAACCTCCAATAAGCATTTCTGTTGCTACCACAAAGGCCATAGTGAGTGGGTTTTTGTGCCCGGACTGGAATGAAACTGAGCTCCAGATCTGGGCTGTTGTGGGACAGAACAAGGACTCTTCATGGGGACTTTGAGAAAATTCCCAAACAGAACTGCTTCTGGGGAAAGAGGAGCTTGGCCCAGAGGTAACCATGATATGGTCATCAGAAGCTCCCAGGTGATCACAGAATCATGGAGTGAGTATCAGACCTTCTTTGAACGTCTGTAATCAGAATAGTGCAAAGGCATACCTCCTGGGAGCAAATCAGAGTGCAGACTCCACTTCTGCCCACAGTATCACTCTGATTTGGAACTCTTGCTGCTAACCAAGATCTGCCAGTTAGGATCCTAATCCCTCTATTTTGATTCCTAGCTCCTGTAGTAGAATTTCTAAAATAGGTCCCCAAAGATGTCCCATACTAATCCCCTGGAGCCTCTGAATATGATGAGATTTCATTTCTGTGATTGTGTTATGTTTTATGGCACAATTGATTTTAAGATCTGGAGATTATCTGGGTGGGCCTGATCTAATCACATGGGCCCTTAAAAGCAGAGAGCTTTCTTTGGCTAGTAGTGGAAGAGGAAGTCAGAGTTCAAAGCATGAGGGAGATTCAGTGAATCATTGCTGGCTTTGAAGATAGATGGGGTACATGAGCAGGAATGCAAGCAACCTCTAAGGGCAGAGAGTGCACCTGGATGCCATTAGCAAGGAAACAGGGATATGGAACTGGATTTTCCCCACAAACTGAATGCTCTTAGAAGGCGACTCTTCCCTGAGGCCTCCAGGTAAGAGCCCATTCTGGTCTCTAGCCCAACCTTAGCCTTTTGACACTAAGCAGAGAATCTGACCAAGCCAGATGGACTTCTGAACTACAGAACTGTGAGCTAAGAAATGGGTATTGTTTTAAGTTGCTAAACTGGTGGTGATTTGTCACACAGCAATAGAAAAATTATATAGACCTCCCATTCCCTGCTCAGTGTTGACCTCAGCCGACACTCTATGAGACTCATGTACTGTTTGCTTTAGCTGGGACCCCTTTTGTTGGCTCCCTCAATATCTGTCAAACTCTATTGACTGTATCTGAACATAGGCCTAGCCTCCTTTGGAATGTGCCACCCTGGAGATCCTTGAGTCCTATCTGGACCTGAACTTGGACCATGCACCTCTTCCCTCCAGTTGTTTAAGTAATTACAACATGGACTGGAGTCCCCTACCTAATGGAGCTGTGACATTTATTACCCATAACCCCAGCTCCTAGCATGGTGCCTAGCATAGAGTTGGTGCTCAATAATATGTATTGATGATGCTGGTGAATACAAGGAAAAGGATATTTTCAGATCATCCCCATCAATCATCCCTGACGTGGGCCTTTCATGTTCTAGCTATGTTGAAGTACTTGGAATTCCCAGGAGACACCATAGTTGCCTCTGATTTCCTCCACTCTTAACCTGCTTTCCCTTCACCTCACTGCCTGTTCCTTTCTCCTTCTTTCACTTGGTCAAGATCAACTCTGCTATTCCTCAAAGAGGTTTCTTTGAATATGACTCTCTGAGAATTATTCTCTGGGCCCCCAGTTCAAGATTAATTATCCCTCTTTTGTTCCCCAAACACTCTGTGCTTCTGCTATCACTGCAATTGTCTTTGTAATTGTAGTTGTCATTTTGCTGGTCTGTATTCCCTACTACACTGTGTGCTCCATGAAGTCAGAGATAAGTTTCTTTTTTTCGCTATTGTAACTCCAGCACCAATGTAGTTTCTCAATAAATATTTACTGAATGACCATGTTTCTTAATCACCTGGGGAATCCTGTTAAAATATGGATATCTGATTCTTAGACCTTGTTAGAATCTGAGATTCTGCATTTCTAACAAGCTCCCAGGTGAGGCTGATACTGCTGGTGCAGGAACCACACTTTGAGTAGCGAGGTAATAGTACATGCATTTCCACCATCACCTCACTGTGGCAGAAAGAGTGCTTTAAAAGAAGTTGAACGGGGTTTGAGGGTGCAAATAATGGCCAGGAGACAAAATTCTCCTGTCATTGCTAAGCCAGCTGACTCATTTACAGAGATGAGGCCAATAACCTTGGCCTTATTAACAACTGAGCTAACTACCACAAACCAATAAATAACAACATTTGGTTAATTTGCATTTCAAAACCGTTTCCTTCCCTCCCTCACACTCTAGTGGAGGTGCTAATGAACCATGAAACGTCTGAAACATCAGCAGCAAGGAGGAAAAGAGGCAGGGTTGACCCACATCTGAAGAATAACATTCTCAAAAATCTAGAGCTGTTAGATGCAGTGTGGTCCCCTTGATGGGATCCTGGAACAGCAGAAGGACATTAGTGGAAAAATTGGTAAAATCTGAATAAAGTAGGAAGTGGAGTTAACAGTAGTATATGAACGTTGGTTTTTTAGTGTAGCCAAATGTACCATGATAATATAAGAATGCTAATGTTAGGAAAAACTGGGTGAGACTTATATGGGTACTCTGTGTACTGTCCTTGCAACTGTCAGTAAATCTAAAATTACTGCAAAATAAAAAGTCTACTTAAAATATATATCAAAAGCTAGACTGCATAAGTTTTCTTCACTTTACGTAAGAGTATTACAAGTTTCTGTAAATTAACAAAAAATTTTATTATCAAGAATACAAAATCGAAGACATATGTTTGTTTTAGTCTCCTGAGACTGCCATAACAAATTACCACAAACTCGGTGGCTTAAAAAAAATTGTGTTCTCTTACAGTTCTGGAGGCTGGAAATCTGAAACCAAGGTGTCAGCAGGGCCCTGCTCCATCAGAAGGCTCTAGGGACAGATCCTTCCTTGACTCTTCCAGCTTCTGGTGGCTCCAGGTGTTGTTTGACTTCTGGCTGCATTACTCCCATCTCTGCCTCCATCTTCACATGGCCTTCTCTCCTATGTGTCCCTGTGTCTCATATCCCCCTCTCCTTTCTCTTATAAGTAACCTAGTTGTTGAATTTAGGGTCCACCATCAATCCAAAATGATCTCATCTCGAGATCATCTCCTCCATTGGGAACATGGGCTTCTCAGCTCTTCTCAGTCAGATAACCTCCTAAGGGATGGGGGGTGGTGACACCTGCCTTGCCCAGAGCACTGGGGCTGCAGAGGATTGAACTCCTCCCACAGCACTGATGGATTCCAAGGGTGATGTTGTCTTTGAAATAGGAGCACATTTTATTCATTTATTGGCAGTATCTGTATCTTTCTTTTTTGGAGGTGCTTAAGCAGAAGCACTAACTTCTCTGGAGAAGGGGGAGCTAGGAGGCTCAAACTCTTTCTTCCCTTACCCTGATGTTCAGCTCCCTTTTCTCTGTAAGGAACTCTGGGGACCCCCTCCCTACCCTCCAGCTTCTAGTACTCTCCTAAAAAGGAGGACAAGCTGGAGCTATGGCCTTTGGGACCACTCAGCTCTCAAGTGTCTTCCTCCAACCATGAATCCATTTACACCTCAAGCCAAGATAATGCCACACTATCACTGTCCTTGTGCCTACCATTAGCACTTGAGAGGCTGCTCTTCCTGCCCTGCAGAGGTCCCTGCCAGCTCTTTTGTTGTTCAACTGTGGCTAAAGAGAGCTGGTGGTACAGCACTGGCCCTCTCCAGGATCCAGACGTTTGGTCTGAGATTTCCCTGTTCCCCTTTTCTCAAGTGCCTTAGTAGCAGGGCAAGTGGTTTGGAGAATGGGGAAAGGGCAGGCTGGTAGCTCTTCAGTCAAGAGGCATGGTTTTTACTGAAGAATCAAAGCAGTGGGACTCTTTCTGTTTCTAATTAATAACAAATAATTAATATAATTATATAACATAATAACTAATAATTAATAACTAATAAATGTGTTGCCAAGCAAAAAAATTTGCATCTGCAAAGACCCTATTTTCAAATAAGATCACATTCAGAAGTACCATGTATTAGGATATGAACCTATTTTTTTGGGTCCACAAGTCAACCCAACATGACAATGTTCATGGGAAAAATCTCCAGCCAAACTAAGTAGAGGAGAGATTAGAGGGTGGCTAGTCCCAATAACATACCTGGCAGGGTAGCTCCCTGGTAGTGCCTATACTGGGGGAGAGCTTTGTCATACATCATGAATTCCAAGATGTTCTGACTGCCATTGACTCCTGATTCCTACCTTCCTTTCCTCAGGATATCAGGAATGTCTTCCATTCTTGGGAATCCCTTGACTCTGAACTCAGGGCTCAGGGTGTCTTTTATGTTTTGTTGTTTTAGTTTCCTCATTGTTAAAGCAGATACCATGCAATGGGTTGGTTTAAAAAATGGGCATTTATTGGCTCACAATTTTGAGACTGAGAGAAGTCCAAATCAAGGTATCATCAAGGCCAATGCTTTCTTCCCAAGGCTGGCATTCTGGGGCTGGCTGCCAGTGATCCTTGGTCCTGGGCTCCTCTGTCACATGGTAATGCACATGGTGGCAGCTTCCCCTTTCTCTTCCAGGTCCAGTTGACTTTTGACCTCATGCTCCCTGTGGCTTTCCCTTTCTCTGTCTGAATTTTATTCTCTGATAAAGAGTTTTAGAAATAGGATTAAAACCCATCCTGATTGAGGTGGGCCACACCTTAACTGAAGTAACCTCATCAAAAGGTCCTACTTAAATGGGTTCACACCCACAGAAATAGATTAAGTTTAAGAACATGTTTTCCTGGGGTACAGAGTTCCAAACCACTACATTTGTTTAGGTAACACCATCACCCTAAAGATTTAGTCATTTGGTTACATTTTGCTACAACTGTGTCTCCTTATGTACTAGAGACTCCAAGTCTGGTGAGGGCATGGACTTGAGCTTATCCATCATTGCATGTCCAGCACTTGACTCCAAACTGGGTGCATCACAGGAGCTTGTAGTTATTTGTTGGATAATGAATAAATGCAATATTTCAGCATTTGAGGTAAGTTTCTGCCTGAAGAACATGAATTTTCCAGTGACTTTTCATTAGGCAAATATATCCCTTTGAGGTACCCTTCTCTTCAGACTTGGCAACAAACTTATCAACAGGCGTTTCCCAACTCGGGTAAATTCATAGAATGTCACGAAGATCCTGTTAACTCTTATAGAAACCATGACTTTAACCTCAAATGGTGCAGCCTGAATGTGCTCTGTTCACTGAAGGCTGTCCCCTGGGGCTTGCACTAAGGCCACTTTCTCAGGGACTGGGCTGGCCACAGAGCGATGGGCAGAGGCTACACGGGAAAAGGAGAGTCTGAATCAGCATCATGTTTGTGGCAGCTTTTTGTTGCTTTGACTGTTCTGCAGGATCTGCTCCCCTAAGGAAGCTGCTCCTCTTCCATTCCAGCTTGGTGGGAAAAGAACTCACAGTTTACCTGCCTCCCTAGTAGACCTGTGACCCCTGCTGGGCTAGTCAGAGTCTTCTCTGTGATATTCAAGTTTAGAGCTGGATGAGGTGGGACTTTTGCCTTTTAGAGCATGGCATTGGGAGGATGTGATTCAAGGGCAGCGGAAGTCCATTTTCCTGCCATGTGGAGCAAATCTGCAGAAGGAGAGAGGGAAGTGAACCAAGATGTGAAAATGGAGAAAGAAAGAGACCTAATATCCATGTTTGAGCACCTGCATCCAACTGTCCTTAAGGCCACCTCCACCTCCAGTTATGAGAGTCAAAAAATGCCCTTTTTCCTTAGACTGACTTGGGTTTCTGTCAGTTGCTATGGAGTGTTCTACAATCCTGGAGAGAAATGTGTAATTTTCTTCCCACACCTAAGGGGAACCAATATAGGATCAGCCAGACAACCAGCCATGCCGGCTTTTGTTTAGGCTGGATACTCTGTCCAAGATACCCAGCTGTCCACCCAAAACTCAGTCTCTTCCTTCCATTATATAACATTATCACTGGGGGACAGCAACTTGCCCAGGGACTACATGTCCCATGTCCTCTTGCATCTAGCTAGGAACATGTGATTAGCTCTCCCCAGTGGAATGTGAGTAGAAGTGACATGTGCCGCGTCCAGGCTGGAAGGCAGCTAAGAAGCAGGAGTTACTTCTCCACTCTCTCTTTTTTACTGAATAAAGAGGAGTCTGAGGTTTTCAAGGAGGACAGAGACACAAACTGGGAAGAGCGTGGATCCTGCCTCCTGGCCAGGAAAACTCCCATTTGACTGATGTGACTGAGAAATAAACTTTCATTGTGTTAAGCTAGTGAAATGTTAGGGATTTGTTTGGTACAGCAGCTGGCATTACCCTGATTAAAATACATTTGCAAAGACTGGAGCTGTATTGAGCTGAAGATTTTGTAAACAGGAAGAGTCAGAAACAAAGCTTAAGCTATATCCTGAGAGAGGCCACCAGTCAAAGTCGTAACAAGAAGAGCTGAATTCCATGGTTAAGTCCAAGTGAAGAATTCAAGGATGGAAACATGAGATAAAGTTAAAGGATCAGCAGCCAGGTGGGGAGCAAGGGCAGGTCCAGTTGCACAGTGAGAGCAACCCATGTGGGAGTGCCTGGGGCTTGGTTTTTGTGGCTGCCAGTGGCATGGAACTTGGGTGCGTCTTCCTGCTTTAGAAGGGCAGGGTCAGGGTGGGCAGGAAGCACAGGTAACCTGGGGGAATGTTGCCAGGTGTGGGGTCAGGAGGATGAGTGTAATCCACAAACAGGAAATCAGTCATGACGTCAGAACCTCCAAGGCTTGGGAACATGTTGGGATGCAGAGCAGGAAACTGGTCAAGGCAAGTGGTTCAGAACTAATGATCAAAGTGTTTGGAAGCCTCATTTTCTACGGCATCTTGGGAATGGGCCTGGTCGGGAAAGCAAAGGAAGGTGGCAGGCCAGGTAGGGACAGGGCTAAGGGACATGCTCATCCAGAGGGGGAAGTTGCTGCTCAGCTCCTGCAGATTGTTGCCACGTGGGCAGGCAGCCCCAAGGTCTTCAGATCTTCCATTTTTTTTCCAGGAAAAACAGGAAATCCTGATTTTTATGTGAAATATCCTGATTTTTTAAATTGCTGGCACCTAATATGAAAATCTTAAAAACAACCAGTAGGCCAAATAAAACACATTCACAGGCTGAACTGGCCCACAGGCTGCCAGCTTTTGACCTCCGGCTTAAGCTGGAGGAGGAAATGGGCAGAACCAGAAGCATGTAAAAAACAAAAACAAAAAACATGAAAATCACTCAGCGTTTCCCCTGATTTCCAAGCACCACAAGATACAACTCCACAAAGAGCTTTGCAGCAACCACGAACAAAAACACAATATACTTGATTGTTAGAAAAGCTATGGGCTTCTGGAAGTTGCCAGAGGTGTACCACAAAGTTCCCCAAATTTGTTGCAGTTTCCTCAAAATTGGATCTCCAGCTTTTACGGAATGAACTAATTTTCTAATTTTCTTTATTCTTTCTATTAGTTGTGTCAATTTTTAGGTTCACTTTCTTTTCTGAAATCCCATCAACTCTAGCTTGACAGCCAAGTTTCCAGTAAAAGCAATCACTTAGGGGAGGGCAATTCAGAGAAATAGTACTTGAGCCAAATAAGAGTTTGACTAGCTAAATTTTATGATAGGAAATGTTTCCAGGCCAGAAACCTCACAAAGCGATCAAAGGTTTTCATAGACTGGATCCAACTAGTTCAGTTTATTAACCTTGGCCTGTGTGTTTACTAGGGTCAGAGGATGTGGCAAATGTAGAATCTGATTTTTTTAAATATGGTCCCTCAGAGGGTATGTACCAGTGTTACAGGCTGCTGAACTGTTCATTTTTGGTGCCCTGACTTAGTATCTAGCTTAAGGCTTTGCACATCCTAGTAGGGTGACCAAGCATCCTGGTTAGCCCAGGATTGAGATATTTTCTGGGATATGGAACTGTCAGTGCTAAAACTGGGAAGATCTCAGGAAAATCAGGATGGTTGGTCACCCTACATCTTAGGGTCCTTTTCTTGGAATTTCATGCTTTGAAGCCTGGCACCTTTTGACTGCCCATTTAAAAACAAATCAAAAAGCGAAAAACAAAACAAAAGAAAAAACTCTCCATCCTCGACTGCGGTAGAGCTGAGATTTCCTGTTTTGTTTTGTTTTTTTCCTATTCCTCTAATTGTTTTACCTATCTCCTTTGCTGGTTTTTCTTCCTCCTCCTACCCCTCAGCCTTGAATTGCACTTCAAGGTCCAGCTCTTGAGCTCCTGTTCTATTTTCTGAGCATCTCAGTGGACTCAACCTTTACCCAGAAGCCATCTGCATTTAGCTCTCCAGCTCGTTGTCTTGCCTGAGAGCCAAGCCTCCAGCTCCAACACTTTGGAGAGCATTTCCCCCTGGGTGTCTTGATGGTCTCACACCCTGAGTCATTGTCGTCAGTCCAATCCAGCTCCCACTCAGTCACCTGGTGTCCTTTTCCATTAGAGGCAACAGCATCTTTTAAAACCTTCAGTCTCAAGATCCCAGACTAATCCCAAAGTAGCATCTGCACACTGTGTATGCATCCTCAGCAGCAACCACACTGCTGGGCCCATTGAAAGGACTCAAGATATGCTTGTTGCATCAAATCAGATATTGGGCAAGAAGGATATATAGCAGTACCCTAGCTGAGGTCAGGAATACCTAAGTAAATACCCAGATTTGCTGAGAGAAGCAAAATGAGATCCGGGTAATTATCATCATTGCAGGTAACAGTTCATTCAAATCTTCACTGATACAACGTCAACCATAGACCTTTGATCATTTATCTTAGTTAAATTAAATAGAGCATTATTAAGTTTCTAGTTCACTTTTAGGTATGGTCAAAGATATTTCCAAGGTTCCAGACAATTATAAGTGTTAACATGACAAATATGGACTTACTCTTTTTCTTTATTTGCTAGATTCCTGACAAGATGGTCTGTCTTTATTCACTAAATTTTCAGAATCAGAGCACAGATCTTTCTCCTTCCTTCCTCTGCCCTTTCCACCTTCTTTTTTTTTTTTAAAGAAAAAACAGTACTTATAAGACACTCGCTTTTTTTTTTTGACAATCACTTTTAAAATTCTTTTGAAATAAGTTATACCATGTTTGTGATGAGAGCCAGCAACTTGGAAACATTGCTCTTATTCTTTAGAACCATCCTCCTCTCAGTGGATGTTCCTTTTCAGATACCCCCATGTCTTGGGGTTCCCCTGAGTCCCTTTTCTCTGCAACTTTAAAGTACATGCATACCTTAGGCCAGGGTTTCTCAACCTCGGCATTATTGATATTTGGGTCTGGATAACTCTTTGGGGGTGGGGGAAGCTTGCTCTCTTGTGCACTCTAGGATGTTTAGTGGCATCCCAGGTCTCTACCCATTGGAATCCAGTAGCACACACCCTGCTCCAGTCGTGACAATCAAAAATGTCACTAGGCATTGCCAACTGTCTCTGGGGGGAGGGAGGGTGACAAATGGCCCCTGGTTGAGAATCACTGCCATTGATTCTTTCACTTCGAAAAGAAATGGGGGCCTGATCCTGCACTAGTGCAAAGCCTGTGTTGTTGGAGTCCACGGGGACCCACCCCCAGCTGGCAGGCACTTGTGGGAGGAGAGGATTCTCTCCAGCTGGGGACCAAAGCTGGCCTGACAGTCCCATCAATCAAGGAAACTCTAATTGGACCGATTACTTTGTCTGAGCTCTCCTTGGACGCTCACCCTGAGCCGAGATGCCTCTGTGTTATTTTGCCTTTTCGTAGGGGGAAGGGAAGGGGCAGGAGAGGGGAGGCCGGCTGGGAGCTGCCGGGCCTTCAGAGCGCAGGGCCTGAGTCAGCAGCGCTGCTCCAGGGCGCGGGGATTTCCGTGGGGAAGTGTGGACAGAATTCCCCCTGGATGACGGTCTAGACAGGGCGCCCCCTTTGCTCTGCTCACCAGGGGCTTCTGCTTCCCCTTTGGAAGAGGAAACACCCTGGCTGCTTATTTTGGGCTTGAAGATCTGTCTTGAATGAGCCCCAGGATAGGCAGTAGGACAAGTTTCCCCATGTGGGACATTTCAGGAAACGCAAGTGCTGGCGGCAGCCTTTGGTCGTCTGCTGTTAGATTAGGAAAATAAAGGAAAGGAACTCCTCAGATTAATTAAATCCAGCAAATAAGGAAATGTAATTTAAAAGCAGATTAGGATATTTAACTTTCCCAATCTTAAAAAACAATCTGCTTATTAAAATAGATAAATTAATTTAGAAAAACTGCAAAATATAGGGAAGCAAAAATAAAGGGGAAAGGCACATATAATCAAATGTCCACTGACAGCAACTATTAAACTGCCTTTCATGGGCAAATTAACATATAAAGAGCTGGGCTCATATTATACATGCTATTACATAATCTGTTTGGGTTTCTTTTTTTTCCCATTTAAAATATATTTCCAAAAATACCAAAAAAAAAAAAAATTGTGTAAAATACAGAAAATCACAAAGCTGTAAATAAATCACTTATAGTTCTGCCATGTGGGAAAACCTACTTTTAGCATTTTAGTGTATATCTTTTTAGTCTTTCTATGCATATATGCATTTATAAAATATGGCATGTATGTGTGTGCCTATACCTACATACATTTATTGCTTAAAAAACTAGCCCATAAACAAGACATGTCAACCCTCAAGAAGTAATCGATTTATTTATTTTCATTCTCACAATTTTGGCTATAGCCCTATACGTCTATAGGTCCAAATACACATTCAGAAGTCTAAATTCTAAAATATAACCTAGAATCATAGTAATTAAAAAAAATTCTAAAATATAACCTACAAACATAGTAATTTTAAAAATATGTTCTTTTGGCTCATGAGTACAAGAAGTAATTGATTTTTCATGTCTGGGGACTTGCTTAAAAATAGCGAGAAAAAAATGTGGGGGCGTAGTTGGAAACAAGACTGGACAAATGTCGATGACTGTTGAAGCAGCATGATGTGAAAAGGGAGGTTTACTACATTTTTCTCAAACTTCTGTGTATTTTTGAAAATGTCCATAATAAAAATATTTTTAAAGCAGCTTCTAATTAAAATGGGGAGAGATATATGCAAATCTCTCCTTTGTTGCAGAGTGCTGAGAGTGCTACGAATGGGGGAGCTTGTTAGTGAATAAGCATTGTTTGAGCATCTGTCTAGTGTATGCCGCGCATGGTGCTAAGCACCCAGGAGATAATGATGAACAAGATGCACATGGGCCCTGCTTTCTTGCAGCAGCGTACAGTCCAGCAGAGCCTATAGACATAGGGACAATTAGCTGAATAAAAAGACAAGCACAATGTTCGAGGGGAGTGTGTAACAGTGGGTCCTCTCTCAGTCTGGGGGTTCAGGAAAGTGATGGTAATGAAGGGCAGGCAGGAACAGCCTTCCAGGCATACGGAACAGCATGCACGATGACTCTGAGGTGAGGAAAAACATAGCACATCCCAGGAACCCAGAGAAGGCCAGTGTTCTAGGTCAGACAGAGCAAGGAGGAAAGTGGAGAGAGATAAGTCTGGACCAGTGGACAGGGGCCAGATCCCACAGGAATATGAATGTCCTGTTAAATATTCGGGACTTTATCCTCCATTATGAAAGGAGAATGCAGGAAGGTTTCTTGAAGTGAATGGCCTATGAACCAGGCCTTGAAAGTGAGAGAGAATTGCAGCAGGCAGAGGTGGCCCCAAAAGGCATTCCTGGTGAAAGTAACAGAATGAACACTGATCCAGAGGGAGACAGTTCAAGGAATTGAAGAAACAGTGACCCGCCTGGCATGGGTGGAGCCCATGGTGCCTGCAGGGGTGCAGAGGGCAATCATTCTAGATAGGAAAGTCTGAGGCAAGTGCAGACATGGAATTCTCAGGAGTTGGACTTTATTCCGCAGACAATGGGGAGCCACTGAAGATTTTTTTTTGTCATGGGGGAGATATGATAAGAGCTGGCCCTTAGAAAGGACGGATTTGGGGAGGAAACCAGGTGGGAGATTATTATTTATGTGAGAGGCAATGTGGGTCTGACTTTGATGCTCAACAATTTATTTAGCACTTACTGTGTGCCAAGCAATGTGCTAAATGCTGGAGATGCAAAGAGGAATAAGAGGCTGCCCCTTTGCTGCCCCATGGAGCTTATAGATGACTAAAATGACAATTTTTAGATTTGTTGGGGAGATGAACAGTTTTGTCCATTTTGTACACATCAAAACTGAGGGGCCGTGGACCTTCAAGTAGCAATGTTCTGGAGGCAGCTTTATGTACAGCTCTGTGATCAGAAGAAGGGTTAGGAAATTAATAGAGTATGGTTGGAGATGAGGAGCTGAATGAGATCCCCCAGGGAGTATGTGGAGGGTGACGAGAGAAGGCGGCTGAGGGTGGAATCCCCTGGAACCCCAACACTTAGAAATGGACTGAAGAAGAGAAACCCAGAGAGAAGCCGGGGAACCCCAACAGTGGTTGGAAAGAGGCCTAGGCAGGGCATTCATAGGAAGGGATGGAGACTGGGTACCCTAAGGAGGAAGATTAGTCAAGGGGTATGTGTTACAGACACGTGTATATACAAGCATTTTTCAAGTGATGTCTTCCCATACATTTGGAATATTAAGCAGAAGCTTTCACATCAACCCTGGTGCCACTGGGCCCTGGCCCAACCTGTCCTTCACCATTGTCCAAGTGCGTCAAGAGAAGCCACCTGGCAGGAAGGAGCCGGGTGGAGCAGACAACAGCCAGTCTTGTAGGTGATAACCAATGATAAGGCCAGATGTGTGGCAATATCAAGTAACTAAGAACTGGCGTCAACCTGGGGCAACATATCACTTGTCCTTAGCAGGGAGACAAGGAAGGGGCGGAGGAGGGCCCACATGGGAGTGTGCTCACCTTTACTGAGTGAGCTGGGCACTGGTGGTAGGTCTTTACCTGTTATCTCAACCCTTCCCACAGCCCTGCCCCTTTCAAAGATAAGGAAATGGGGCTCAGAGAGGCTGAATACTATGCCCAAGTTCACATCGTCACTGGGCGATCTAGGATTTGAACCCAGAATGGCAAACTCTGCTCTGTCTTAGGTTAGCACTTGCTCTCCAGCTAAATCTGTTTCTCTGGTGGCCTGAAGATCCATGTTCTCTCATTTTTGGGCACTGATACAAACCTTCCCGTTGAAGCTTGATCTGAGCGATGGCTCAGCGCCCAATCAGCGGCTTCAGTTAGATGTTTGCCATGAGTGGTTTCCTAATGGCACTTGCTTCCAAACCAGACTTCCTGTTTCATCACTTGCACCTATTGTCTCACTCCTGGGTTTCTTGCCAAACCCTTCTTTGCCACTCCCAGTATGGGGGTGAGGTGGCTGCAGGGGGCCAGCCTGCCATGAGAAGTGTGTCAGACTTACTTACCTTCCAGATCCTAAGACCTGTTGAGCAACCAGCAACTCCAGGAGTGGGCCAATTCCCAACCAAATTTTGAGACCCTATAAAAGACCCCCTTTGAGCCTGCTTGCAAATCAAATAATGGTAATAGCCACAGGGCACCAGGTGGCTATCTGTGTGCCCGGCCCTGAGCTGTCCTAGGCATTGTCTCATCTAATCCTTGTAACAATCCCATGAGGTCGCTATGATTATTATGCCCATTTTGGATGCAAGGAAACAGGCTCAGAGAGAAGAAAGGTGTCTCCACCCAGTAAGCAACATGAGTGTCTGAAGCAAAGGCAAAGAGAAGTGCCTGTTGTGCCACCCTCTCTTCTTCTGTCCTTGCCCACAAGGCTCTTGGCTTAGATGCCCTGATCCATAAAAGGTCCTCTTTTTTCTAGTCAAAGGAAAGTATGGCCAATGTTGCAAAATGGTAGCACAGGAAATGTGTGCCTTGGGTGTGTACCCAGAGTCCCATTCTGAAGCTTTTATACCATAAATGTTTTTACATAGAAACAAAAGGCCCTGTGTTCCCTTCCCCCACTCCAATCAAGATGGCAGAGTAAGATGCTTCAGGGCTCCGTTCCCCTAGAAGCTTTGAACAACTAACAAAACCTGAAAGAAACTGAAAGCTCCAGAAAACAGTTAAAGGACTGCAGTAACAGGACAGGTACGAAATCAGGAAAAAGGCTACTTAAAAGTGGTAGGATCTGGGCTTTCTCCACTGAGTCGAAAAAGGAACAGAGCTAGTCTGAGGCGACCCTCCGGCTTTCCAAGCAACTAGAAACTGAAACATTATAAATGTGGCCAGAAATATTCCTGTTGGACGGCACTCACTGTTGGAGGTTGAACCACAGATCCACACTCAGGGTTGTCTCTCTAAAGTGTGTCATGCTTCAGGAGACTCAGCTGAGACTTCCTTGTAACCAAACCTCGTGAGGCTCTGCCGAGCTATATAAGGCCCTCCTCTTCCGCTTGTTTGTGTGGATCATTGACTTCCTTTCCCAAACAGTGGCCATTGGGAAGAATCCTCCTAGTTCTAAATTTACATATGGAAATCTAGAGTATATTACAGTGTGCCAGTTTGAATGTATTATGTCCTCCCAAATGCCATAATCTTTGATGCAGTCTTGTGTGGGCAGTTGTATTAGTGTTGATTAGATTGTAATTCTTCGAGTGTTTCCATGGAGATAAGACCCACCCAACTGTAGGTGATGACTCTGATTGGATAATTTCCATGGAGGTGTGGCCCTGCCCACTCAATTTGGGCCTTGATTAGTTTACTAGAGCACTATATAAGCTCAGACAGAAGGAGCAAGCTTGCTACAGCCAAGAGGAACAGTTTGAAGAATGCACAGGAGCTGAGAGAGGAGCTGCAGTTTACACAGACATTTTGGAGATGGCCTTTGAAAGCAGTCTTTTGCTCCTGAGAAGTGAAGAGAGGACAAATGCCCCAAGAGCAACTGAGAGTGACATTTTGAAGAGAAGCTGCAGTCTAGAGAGGAATGTCCTGGGGGAAAGCCATTTTGAAACCAGAACTCTGGAGCAGATGGCAGCCATGTGCCTTCCCAGCTAACAGAGGTTTTCCGGACACCATTGGCCATCCTTCAGTGAAGGTACCCCTTTACCTTGGACAATTTATGGCTTTAAGACTATAACTTTGTAACCAAATAAACCCCCTTTACAAAAGCCAATCCATTTCTGGTATTTTGCTTATTGGCAGCATTAGCAAACTGGAACATACAGCATGTGTGTGTGTGTGTGTGTGTATGGTTTTAATAAAATCTATGTTAAGCTAGCCAAAAAAAAAAAAAAAAAAAAAGTGGTAGGATCTCTTGGTGCCCTAGCTGGCCCCTCTCCAATCCCTTATGGCTTGGCACATAGCCAACCCATGCTCTCAGTTTGGTTCTCTGATTCTGGTTCTGGAGGGAGCAGAGTAACCCTTGTGCATAAACTGGGAACAGTATGTCTGGTCCTATGTGTCTGGTGGTGACCTGAGGGACTCACTGTCTTAGAACTTGGTCTGTGTGTAGAAGGCAGCTCAAGAGCTCTCCAGGCGAATACTGTGAGACAGCAGTCAAGTCATTCTGTCTGGGACAAGGGATTACTGGCTATAGGACATACAGTGTGGACATAAGGTGCAGTGCCTGGAACCAAGAGGAAACTGTTTCCTAAGGAAGAGGGGACATTCCTGTCTGTGTAAAAGGGGGAATTCCTAGGGCCATATATGCATGCCCAAGACAAGAGGCGTGTGCAAAAAGGATCAGGGAGGCCCCTACACTTTGGCCTCAAGCCATTCTCCAAACTTATTGTATGGATAAAATCTGAAGGAGAACTCTTACACAGGTCAATCCACAAAGACTGGGAAAGGTGTTTTCTTTTCTCCTCCTCTTCCTCCTCCTCCTCCTCCTCCTTCTCCTCTTTCTTTTTGTTAGCTCCTAGAAATTAAGGAAAGTTCTGCCATAAAACTAACAGGATACAAGTTTAAGGAACAAGGGCCTCAGAGTCCAAATTCTACCAATAACACACTAAAATATCAAAATGTCCAGGTTTCAACAAAAAGTTACAAGACATACAAAGAAACAGGAAGCAATGACCCAGGCAGAGGGGTAGATTAAAACATTAGAAACCATCAATGAGGAGGATCAGACCTATGACTTTCCAGACAAAGACTTTTTAAAAATGGACATGGACGAAGAACTAAAGGAAACCAAGAGAACAATAGATGAATACAAGTAGAGTATCAGTAGGCAGATGGAAATTATGAAAAGGAACCAAACAGAGCTGAGGAATACTGTAACATAAATTAAAAATTCCCTCAAAGGGTTCAACTGCAGATTGGAGATAGCAGGAGAAAAAAATCCATGAACTTGAATTTAAAACAAGTGAAATCATCCAGTCTGAGGGACAGAAAAAGGAAAGAATGAAATATTTAATGGAGAAAAGTGAACAGAGCCGGAGGAACTTGTGGAACAGCATCAAGTGTAACAATATACGCATCATAGGAGACCCAGAAGGAGAAGGAAGAGAGTAAGGGAGCATTTAAAGAAATATTACCTGAGAACTTCCAAAATTTAACAAAAGACATGAATATACAAATCCAAGATATTCAATGAACTTCAAACAGGATAAGCCCAAACAGACCCGCACCAAGATACATTAGAATCAAACTGTTGAAAGCCAACGAGAGAATACTAAAAGCCACAAAAGAAAAACAACACAACATGTACAATGAGGCTCAGTAAAATTAAGTACTAATTTCTCATCAGAAACCATGGAGGCCAGAACGTAGTTGGAAGACATATTTCAAGTGCTGAAACCAAAAAATTGCCAACTGAGAATACTGTATCTGGCAAAACCATCTTTCAAAAATGAGGGAAGGATTAAGACATTCCCAGATAAACAAAAGCTGAGGGAGTTCATCACCACTAGACTGGCCCTACAAGGAAAGCTAAAGGGAATTCTGCAGGCTTAAAGGAAAGGACACTAGACAATTGACTGGAACCAACAGACATGAAGAAATAAGAATCTCCGGTAAAGATAATGGCATGGGTAAATATACACATCACTACTATTTTTGATTTGTAATGACCCTTTTTAGTCTTAACAGGATCTAAAAGTCAAATGCGTAAAATGTAATGAGAAATCAATGGTTTTGGACTCAAAATGTATCAATATATAATTTGTGATGAACTTCATAAAGGTGGGGGGACAGAGGGATATAGGAACATAGTTTATGTTTGCTATTGAAGTTAAGTTAGTATCAAAGCAAACAAGATTGTTATGGATTTAAGATGTTAAATTTAAGCTCTGTGGTATCCTCAAGAAAATATCAGAACATATGCAAACTCAGAGAGACAGAAAATAGAGTACAGATTACCAGGGGTCAGGAGTAGGTGAAATGGGGAGTTAATGCAAAAAGAGTGTAGGGTTTCTATTTTGGGTGAAGGGAAAGTTCTAGTAATGGATGGCAGTGAGGGTTCTGCAACATTGTGAATGTGATGAATCCCACTGAATGGTATGTTTGGAAGGGCTTGGGATGGGAAGATTTATGTTGTACTGTATTTCCACAATTTAAAAAAAAAAGAAGGAAACTAAAGAGATAATGACAATTAATAATGGAAATGCATGATACTGGGTGGGATCTAAGAATGGAGGAGAAAAGGCTCAAAAGGACATTACTAGAACATAGAAAACATTGGAATATAGAGTGTAAGTTTTATATCAATGTTAAATTTCTTGAACTTGATGGCTGCACTTAAGGTGGTTATGTAAGTGTAACTATCCTTGTTTGAAAGAAATACACATGGAATTATTATGTGTTCAAGGAGTATGAGTGTGCAACATGCTCTCAAATGTTCAGAAGAGAGAGAGAGAGATGGGGGAGGAAGGAGAGAGAGAGGGAGGGAAGGAGGGAGGGAAGGAGGGAGAGAATGATACAGCAAATGCGGCAAAGTTGGTAAATCTGGGTATCTGCAGGGGGTGAGGGTATGTTGGAGTTCTGTATGCAGTTTGTATTAATTTTGCAACTGTTCTGTAAGTTTGAAATTATTTCAAATAAAAAGTAAAAAAAAAAAGTTATGTCCCCTGTTACAGGTATTTGATATTATCAGTGGAGCTGATACGGAAGGTGAGTGTGTATGTGCAAGTGTCTGAGGAAGGGGTAGGAATTAGGCAAATCAACCTCATATGCAAGTCCCCTTTTGTAGAGTCACTTGTGGTTACAGTGACCATATTTTCTGAACCAGAAGTCAGGACATGTGGGCTGACCAGTACAATTGTCCTTAGGGGGACAACACAACAACAATGAAACTGATACCATCCACTTCAGGTCAGAGCCTGTTGGCTAACAGTTTAGCAGAGATGCTCTGGTATGCTTTGGGGAACATCCCAGAGGCCTCTAGGAGAGACAATATTTTGCCAGGAGTTGAGCCTGGATATGCACACATAGATTTGACAGCTGCCCACAGCCTGTTAAGGATTAGCGTTGCTACATGTAATTTTAAAGATGCTGTCATAGAGGCTCTGATATTCCCAGAACATTCAAGAGAAACTTTATAGCCTAGAGCTAGAAGCAAGGTCTGAAACAATATCTTGTTTTAGGGGCTATTAAAGAATGTATTACATTAATGATTGAATCTATTTATACACATGCAAAATGTCATGGAGAACTGAGCCAGCCCTCCATACACATGAGGTCAAAAAGATTACCTCTGCTCAAAATATCCAACTAGTGGAGGCAAAAGTGATTTTTGTTTTTATGCAACATTAGTTCAACAAATGCTTATTAATTTCTACCCACCAACTTCTGGATACTCAGCGTCAGATCCAAAGAAGGCTGAAACTTGGTATTTGGTTGCTAGCAGTGCAGTGGTAAGTGGGGCAACAGATGTGCAGGGGAGAATAACGGTATGGTGTGAGGAGGGTCATAATCCCAACAGGTGAAATATGCTGTGGATCCCAGAGCATGATTGATTCTTGGGAGGGGGTGGTATTAATTTTCTGTTGCTGCTTAATGAATTACCACAAACTTAGCAGTTTTAAAACAATAAACATCTATTATTTCATAGTTTCTGTGGGTCACGAGCCCAGGCAAGGCTTAACCATATCCTCTGCAGAGGGTCTCAGAAGACTGCAGTCAAGATGTCAGCTGGACCGCATTCCTTTCTGGAGCTCAGGGTCCTCCTCCAAGCTCACATGATAGACTTTAGTTTCTTGCATCTGTGTGATTGAAGTCCCTCTTGTCCTGCTAGCTGATGGACAGGGCCTGCTCTCAACATCTAGAGGCCACCCTGAAATCCTTGCCCTGTGGCCCCGTCCATAGCTTCTCTCACAGCCTGTCACCTTACTTCTTCAAAGCCAGTAGGAGAATCTCTCTGACCTCAGGGAGGGTCCGTATATCCTTTTTTGAAGGGCTTACCTGTGTAAGTCATATCTACCCAGGATAATCTCCTTTTTCTTAACTCAAAATCAACTGATTAGGAAACTTAATTACATCTTCTCTCTTACCGTAATCAAGGGAGTGATATCTCATCATATTCACAGGTCCTGCCCACACTCAAGAGGAGGGGATTGTACAAGGTGTGTACCCCAGAGAGCAGGAATCTTGAGGACCTTCTTAGAATTCTATCCACCAAATTCCTGGGGAAGAGGAGAATGGGATAACGGCTGGGTACATCAACTTTGAACTGAGTATTGAAGAATGATTTTAAGTTCTCTGGCTGCCAAGGGGAGGAGGTGGGTGAGTAGGGGAGAGGGAAAGGTGGAAAGGACATTGTAGAAAGAGAGAAGACCATGAAAATAGGTACAGGGGCATGAAGAAGCCTGTTTAGTGGTGATGGAGTTGTCCAGTGGGGCCAGTAGGGCCATAGGTAGGGGGAGCTGCAGAAGAGATAGGCAGGATATTAAGTCTTGAACACCATGTTCTTTCAATTCAGGTGACTGTACAGGGTAGGCTAGAGGAAAAAAAAACTGTCCAACAACAGAAATTTCATTCTGAAGTTCCCCCCACTCCCCTTTCTCATCTCCTTTGGAAAAGTCTTTTCCTTGGAACTCTCTCTCCAGGGATCCCCGACCTCACCTACCAGTGCAGCACAGCTCTGTTGGTCTAACAAGATGAGTTTGCACGTGCTCCCAGGACCCTTAGGCCCAGGTTTCTAAGGGGGCCAGATTCTTGTTTACTGAGTTGGCTTCTGGAGGGGATGCTCCTTTCTTGTATGTGAAGAAACCAAAGAATGGGCAAATTGGAGAGGACTCAAAACAGCCAGAAATGCTAGTCAACCTACACAAGAGAGAGCAAAGAGAGAGGGAGAGAAATACCCACAAAGGCTGGATGTCTGGAAGGTTTAGGGTCTCTGAGCAGCTACAGGATTTGGAAAGGAGAAGAAAGAGGAGATTCCCACGTGTGGCTATAATTACTGAGTAGATCCCCTTTACTGCTCTTCTCAATATTTAAATAAAAATGGGAATTAATTTTTAAATTAGTTTTTAATGAATTTGGCTGGTTTCTCCGGTATGGGTTTTTCTTTTTTTTTTCTTTTTTTTTTTTCTTTTTAAGACCATACTGTGCAGATCCTGGGCCCCATGGTAGCACCAGGATTTATTCAGGTTACCTTGGAAGGAAAAGGACCTGCTAAATCACTAATACATCCATGTGCAATAGTTTAGCATGTTACCACCCTTGGCAGTATTTACTTAAAAGAGAAGTCCAATGACAGAAACCCCCAATATTAATGTATGATAGAATTTCAGATGTCATTATATAGGGTGGTGGCTCTTTCCTCCAAAAACAAACAAACAAAATGAAACAAAACAGACAAACAAAAAACAAACAAAATGGCCACAGCCGAGTCTCATTCTGTTTAGTGGATACTTTTCATGCAAATTTCTCTGGTCTCTCTGGGTCCCGGGTACATGCTTCCTCCCTTAGAATTTATATCTGCTACCCAATTGTTGGAGATTGAGTCTTGAGTCATGTCCCCCACAAAAGGCAAGTTCAGGTCCCAACCACTAGTCCTGTGGATATAAACCCATTTGTAAATATGACCTTTGAGGATGTTGTTAGTTAAGCTGTGCCCAAACTGAATGAGGGTGGGCTTTACTCCAATATGGCTGAAGTCCTTGTAAGCAAAGGAAAGTGGACGTGAAGGGAGGAAGCCACAGGAGCAGCCAGTAGCTACAAGTCAACACAGCCTGGAAGAAAAAGGATGCCAGCATGTGAGTTGCCACACGACAGAAAAGCCAAGGACCCCCAAAGATTGTCGGTCAGCCAGAAGGTACTGACCCCAGAAGGACTCCAGCCTTCTAGACTCTGAAACCATAAGCCGATAAACTCCCGTTGTTAAGCCAAACCATTGCATGGCATTTGTTTTAGCAGCTAGGAAAAGAAAAACCAGTGACCAAGATGACAAACTTTTAACTACAGATATTTTGGGGGAAAACTCTTTTGTCCTGCCTTCCCTCAAGCAGGAAAAGGACAAATCGGCCTGCCCAATTGGACCTCATTCCTGTCCCTCCTGCCTGTGAGCAGTGTTTTGTTTATGGTTTCCAGAAAAAGTAAAGGCCCCGAGGTCTATGGAAGGGTCAGTCAAGTTCCCAGCCTCGTCTCACCTCTTACCTTGGCGAAACTTTTTAAACTTCTGATTGTGCTTATTTAGTTGGACTGACTGAAATTCGGGATGGGGAATGAGGGGGTAGAAACACAGTAGGGATTTTTTTTTCCTGTGTGGTTGGTTTTCAGTATGGAGTTTCAAAGCAGGGGGCATCACAGCCAACTCTGACCCCATGCAGGCTCAGAGGAAGGCCGCCTGGAGGGCAGTGAAGAGGAATTGTGAGGTAAAATGGGGGCTGGCGAGGGACTGACTTCCTCCTGAAAAGCCCGGGAACATCCTTCTCCAAGCCCCATATAGCCAGGTTCCTCATTGCCAGCTCCCTGGCCCTTCCCTTGCAATGTTCTCCGCAGAGCAAGGCGCCATGTGTACACACACACATGCGTGCGCGTGCACACACACACACACTCAGCTCTGTCTGGTGACAGATTGGGTCTGAAAAATCTGGCAGTCTGCACGGCCGATGGCAGTGTGCCGGGCCTGTTCTCACTGCCTCCCTGGAGTCCCTCTGCAGACGCAGGTGCGCGTCAGTGCCTGCTCTAATTTTATCCCTGGTTGATGGAGAAGACTAACTGAGCAGCAGGGAGGCTGCTATTTTGGGCCTCTCCATGGCTCTGGGTTATATAAAGCCTATTGCTGTGACCTGCATTACTTTGTGGCTATGCCTCATTCTCTTGCAGGTTCTGTCACAATATGTCTTCAGTTCAGACATTCTCTCACACGCACCCCCGGGCTTCTTAGGGAACGAGAAGGGAGGCGTGTGCCGGAGGAGTTTGTTGTGTGTACGCGTGCTGTGTGTGTGTGCACCCGTGCCAACTCAATGAGGTAGGGAGGCTGGTGTGTACTCCTGGAGCGGGATGGGGGTGGGGACTGTCTGTGAAGGAGATTTGTTTTTGGAGGAAATGAAAAGATCTTTCTGATGGAAGAGCGTGAGTGTGTGCACTATGTGCTCTGGGCTTCAGGACAGAGTATGTTAGTGAGATGATGTTGTGGGTCTGCTGTTGGCGTGACAATAAGAATAACTTCTATTTCAGTAACTCCGTTCAGACTGAAGGATCCTGAGGGTTTCATAAATTATACACAAATGGCTCTGCCTCTGAATGGCAGGAATTTTTTGTCTGGAATTAGGGGCGGCAGCGAGACAAATGAGCATGATAACCTGAGTTTAGGGATGGGTTGATGGCAGAAGACGGCATTTCCAATGTCACTGGGGATAAATCTCACTTGAAATTTTTTTCTTATAGATCAAAAAACCCTTGTGCTGCTGATATTATGACTATTACTGTATATTGTAAAGCTATGTGCTTGCTAGAACTATGTATGATATCTAATTTATCTTTGTATCTCCCAGTATGGAGTCTTAATAAATATTTTTAGATACATTAATTTTGATAAATGAACACACAACAGAATCCTAATATAATACAGTCCATTATTCTATGAATTTGAAAGTTCCAAGTTTCTCAAAATATAAACTATCCACCCAGAACACCTAACGTAGCTCCATGAGCTTATTGCACAGGTATTTGTCTTGCCCCCTACCTTCCCCCTGTATCAGCAGCAGAGAGGAGTGACCCCATGCTTGGTGAGCTATGTGTTTCCCATATATAATCTCCAGGGCATATTATAGCCAACATGATGGAGCCTGCAAGATATTACCCAGAGGAATGAAGAGCTGGCATGTCCATGTCTTGGCTCTTGGAGCCTGACAGAAGGTGAGGACTGAGGCAGGTGGTCATGCTGCTGATTTGGTGTTTCCTGTCTCTGGCAGCTTCCATAGCAGGGTGAGGTGTGTGTGTGTGTGTGTGTGTGTGTGTGTGTATGCCCATAACTAGTAACTTGGCTGAAGCAATGTTTCTTAGATGTTCTTTGAGAGATGTTGAAGATGCTTCTCTTCTACCAGCCAAAGCACTTCTAAGGAATTTGTAAAGGAAAACTCAGGAGCTCCCCACTGAGAAAACTGGAAGAATCTGGCAACCTGTTTCATGGGACTGGAGGGAAATGGCACATTATGAGACTTCTAGTGAAGGGAGCTTCTAGAGGAAGAAGGAAAGGGAAACAGACTAGAATCAAAGACAGGGCTCGTAGGGGCCAGATGGGGAAATGAAGCTAGGAATGGGGAAGGTAGAGATGAATCACTACTATGTGTAGTTTATTAATAATTGACTGAAGCGGAATCTCGCCCCTTGGGACCCTCCCCACCACCCCAGCTGGGGCCAGGCACACCCCACTCTGGCTCCTCAGTGGTTTCCTTGCTGCCTTCCAATCTCCCTCCATCCTGCTGTCAGAGTGACCTTTCTAAAACACAGTCATGTTGTCCTACTGAGTAAACCTCTTCAGTGGCTCTTCATTCCTCTCTCTGGAGAAAACCCAACTGCTTTAGCAGGCATACAAGGCCCTCATCTGTGATCTGGGACCTGCTTATCTCTCTGACGTAACTCACATAGCTACTCTCTCAAGTCTCCCTGCAGTGCCCGCCACCCCCTCATTCCACTCGCTAACACCTTGAAGCTGTAGCAAACCACTTGCAGTTCCCTGAATGTGCTATAAACTTTCTTGTCCTCTGTGGACAGCATGGGCTGTTCCATCTGCCTGGAATGCCCTTTCTGTTATTTTTTCCTGGAATATTCCTATACTTCCTTCAGGCCTCAACTCAAGCAAGCATCACCTTGTTCGGTAAGCTCTATGCCTGGATTAGATGCTCTCCTTTGGCATCTTTGCTCACCTCTGCTGTAGTTCTTAAATGCTGGGCAGTCTGTCCTACCCAGGCTTCCACAGGACAAGGAATGTGTGGCTCCTCACGGCTCAGTCTGCCTAACGAGTGTTTGTTGAATGAATGACTGAATTTGGGCAGAAGTTAATGTCATGAGGGATAGGGTCTTTGGGAAATGTCAGTGAAGTGAAAAGTAGAGGCCAGGTCCTGGAGATATGACTGCCTTAGTGTCCTAGGCTGCCGAAAGCAGATAGCATGAAATGGGCTAGCTTAAACAATGGGGATTTATTAACTTATATTTTGAGGCCGAAAAAATGTCCAAATCAAGACATCTTCAAGGTGATGCTTTCTTCTCAAAGACCAGCTGCCAGTGATCCTTGTTTCTCTGTCACATGGCATTGTCTGCTGGTCTCTTCCTTCTCTTCCGGGTGTCATTGATTTCAGCTTCTTGTTTCCGTGGCTTTCTTTCTCTTTCTCTGTATTCATTCTGTTTACAAAGGATTCCAGTAAGAGGATTAAGACCCATCTTGAAGGAAGTGGGCCACACTTTAACTGAATAACCTCATCAAAAGGTCCTGCTTACCATGTGTTCACCCAGAGGAATGGATTATTCAAGATGTTTTTCTGGGGTACATACAGCTTCAGACCACCACAATTACCATGAATTAAACCAGTAGGCCTGCAATTGTCTGTCTCCAGAGCCTAAAACAGAAGAGCACAAATTAAACCTGGCCTGCTCCTGCACCCCTGCCAGGGCAGGGAGCAGCTAACGTGATGCCCATGGCACCCAATGATCAGCCTTCGTGGATGGACGTCTTTTCCACCATCTTCGGCAGGGTCTGCCTTTTCTGCGCTCCACTCCATGATACGTCTGAGGGGGTATGGGGATTGTATATGGGCCTCAACATCCTTCCCAGAGGATGGCAGCCCTCCCCTCGTGCTCCCCCCACCCCCTGCCCAGCCCCACAGGGAAATGCCAAGTCAGCTGCGACACTACCACCATGATCAGACCCTCAGAGCTCTCTCAAGAAAACCCATGGAGCTGGATGCCCCTCTGCCTACACCACACCCTCGGAGAACTGCCAAGAGGCCGGCCTTGGGACTCGGGTGTGGGAGGGGGCTCAGTATCTTGGGTACCTCATAAGAGACCAAATCAGATGATGTCACCGTGGCTCAGGGAATTCAGCTCAGCAATGCTGGGAGTAGCTGACTCTTGGTGTTTTTGAGAAAACAAGAGGCAGGACTAGAGGAGGTCCCCTACTGTAAATCAGTTTTCATATGCATCAAGAGAGCTACTTAATTAAATTTCCATTCAGCCTTTATATAAGAAATGCTTTTTTAATAAGATGGCTAATCACCACTTAATTCATCTGTTTCACCATTCATATTTGCATTTCTACTTTATTAAAATAGTGCCTACCTTTTCTACACTCTCAAGGCATCACTGTCCAAAATATCTTCATTTAAGATGGTTTGAAGCTACCTACTGATCTTCCAAAGACAAATCTCTGTGTGCGTGTGTGTATTTTGTCCTAAGTCCTCTGTCCCCTGTTCTCAGAGTTGCCGCCTGATAATATACTAATAATGCTATTAACCCAGGAATAAACTGGCTATGGGGGAGTTGGGAACATAACTGGCATTTTCTGGGAAACTTTCAGAATTTTAAGTGCTGCCTTTTTTAGGCTTGTGAATCCTGACAGACACTCAGCCTGCTGTGAGAGAGGGAGAAGGAGAGAGCCTGCGTGAAGGGGAGCCGTGGGGAGCTGAGAGGAAAGGAGGCTGGTTGATAGCTCTGACAGCTGCAGTGGTTAGAGTAACTTCCCCGGAATGAGCTGACGTGGGCCACTTAGGGGAAAGGGAGAGACACTTTTGCAGCTGATGATGACGGGGGGAGGGAGAAGACTTGGTATACCCCGGGGGTGGGTATTGAAGGGATTATGTGTATTAGGCAGTATTACCATCACTCAGAAAGGCGTGCACTTTAACTGCCAAGAAACTAGTAATGAATTGGAACATCTTCCAGGAATGAGAACAAGTTAAAACAATATATTCTGTGCTCAACATGTATGATATTTCAAAACCAGTAGCACATTTGGCTTTTTGGGGCATGCTGAGGGAGAAATTGCATGGGATCTAATATTGTCATTTCCTTTGGTCTCTTTTTTAAAGGCCCAGGACAAGGCTCTCCATAGTAATGATAATAGCTAATATTTAATAAATGCTAAATACATGCTTGTTGCTCTTCTAAATGTTCTACATCCATCAACTAATGTAATCATCACAATTCTATGTGGCAGGTACTCTTAATATTTTCATTTTACAGATGAGAAATGAAACCTCAGAGAGGTTAAGTAACATACCCTAGACTGCACAGCTAGTAAATGGCAGAGCTAGGATTTGAACCTAGGTAGTTTTGCTCCAGATCCCAAATTTGTAACCACTATTCTACACCATTGATGGTGGTTTAGAGCAGTATGTATCCCAGAAAAACATGTTCTTAAACTTGATCCATTCCTGGGATGTGAACCCATTGTAAGTAGGCCCTTTTGATGAGGCTACATCATGGTATTTGCTTGAGTGACCTAGGAGACTAAAACAGCTTTTGGTTCAAGGAGAGGGGAGTGCTGCTATTGCAAATACCAAAAAATGTGGAAACAGCTTTGGAATTGGGTAATGGGTAGAGTCTGGAAGAATTGTGAGGTGCTTGATGGGACAAGCCTAGATTACTGTGAAGAGACTGGAGGTAGAAATCTAGATGCTAGACCAAAATGATGAATGTGTTATTGGAAACTGGAGGAAAGGCAATCCTTCTTTTAAAGTGTCAGAGAACTTGGCAAAAGTGAGTTCTGCTGTTGAATGGAAGGCAGAACTTGAAAGCAATGAACTTGGATATTTAGCTGAGGAGATTTCCAAGCTGAATGTGGAAAGCGCAATCTGATGTCTCCTTGCAGCTTATAGTGAAATGTGAGAGGAAAGGGATGAGCTGAGAAATGAACTTGTAAGCACAAAGAAACCAAAAATTGAATCTTTGGAAAATTCTGAGCCTATCCAGATAGTGTGCTCTGAGACTAGAGCCAAAAGCGTCTCTATCAAGTACCTCCCTGAGCTTCTGGAAAGCGAGTCCCTGAAGAATAGTGGTCCATGTGAGGGTTTAACTGAATGTGGAACCAGTCAGCCATTTCAGTGGAAGTCAGGATTGGAGGTGCAGTTATTCAGGAAGGATCTGTGGAAAGTCCTTCTGTCTGATGGTTTGGATCCCTGTGATCCACAGGCAAAGCCAACAAGATTTTGCAAAATTTGTATGGCAGAGTCACTGCCAGCCCAGACTGAAAGGGATAGAGGAGGTTCAAATTGAAGAAAGAATGACTTCAAGGGTAGAACTGTGGACAGAAGATATCTCCTCAGGCCAAGAGAGGTGGCCCACCCATGTGTGTGGAAAGAGCAGGTCCCCACCCTTGCACTTGGAGTGGGGGTCCTTCCACCCCATTGTTCAGGAAGAGTGTTACCACCCCAGTGCTCAGAGAGTGTGGGGTCTAATTCCTGGCATGGAGAACCTGGCCACCAGCTTGATGCTTGGAGAGGTTGGGGCCTTCACCCCAGTGTTCTGGGAGAGCACGGCTGCAGCCGAACTTTGGAAAGGGTGGGGCCGCTGCTCTTGCAGGCCCAGAGGATAAAACATTGATCCATAGATGACTCTCAGACCTTGAAATCCAATGGAGTTTGCCCAGCTGGGTTTCAGAATTGTTTGGGACCCATGACTCCTGTCTTCCTTCCATTTCACCCTATTGGAATAGGAATGTCTATCCTATGCCTGTCCCTCCATTATATATTGGAATAGATAACTTCTTCTCTAGGTTTCACAGATCCATAGACAGTGGAATTGTGCCCCAGGACAGACCACAACCATAACAGGTTATGAAGAAATATTGTTCTTAGCATTGTTACTAAAATGACTTAAAGCTTTTGGGGTATTGCGATAGAATGAATGTATTTAGCTAGTAGTAAGAACATGTCATTTTGGGATCCGGAGGTTGGAGTGCGGTGGTTTGAAGCCATATGTACCTCAGAAAAACATGTTCTTAAACTTAAACCGTTCCTAGGGTGTGAACCCATTTTAAGTAGGGCCCTTTGATGAGGTTACTTCCCTTTAAGGCGTGGTCCACCTCATTCAGGATGGGTCTTAATTCTATTGCTGGAGTCCTTTATAAGCAGAATGAAATTTAGACAGAGAGAGAGAAAGCCACGGGAAGAGAAAGCTGACATTCAGCAGAACCCAGAAGAGAAGGGAGAGGCCAGGAGAGCCCACCATGTGCATTGGCATGTGACAGAGTGTCCCAGGAGCAAGGATCACTGGCAGCCAGCCCCAGAATGCCACAGTCTTTGGGGAGAAAGCATCGCTTTGATAATGGCTTGATTTTGACTTTTTCTGGCCTCAAAACTGTGAGCCATTAAATTCCCATTGTTTAAGCCAAACTATTGCATGGTGTTTGCTTCAGCAGGTTAGGAAACAAAACTGCCTTTGTGGTAGCCCATGTGCCCTTTAAAAACTGTCTGTTGTTGGTATGCAAGGTGTGTGTTTTACCTCAATGCATAGGAATGAGAGAAGCTATGTGGAAATCCTGTATTAACGTCAGCATGACATCATTATTAATAAATGGTTATGAATCCAGGCCAGTCTTGTCACCTTCGGGGCTTGCCAGCAACTCCACAGAGGACTTAGAGTGAGTCTCATTTCTAGATGCCCTGCCCCAATGTATCCAACAAGTGACCCCTTTGCTCCCATTTATCCATTCACTCAGTAAATGCTTGTTGAACACTTACTGTATGCCTGGAATGCCAGGCACACTATAGTAGGCTCTGGAAATAAACCTGGGACTAAGGCACAGTTCCTGCCCTCACGGAGCACGTAGTACCAACACTTATCAACCAATGATCAATGTAACAGCTCAAAAATATCCTAAAGACTGATGCCTACCATTACCCATTTGTTACCTGCCTCAGATACATGTTTATTACCATTTTCTGGAAGCCATAGGGGTAGCTTAATTACCAGTGGAATGGACTGTCATCCCTGAAGATCACCCATGTCCAGAAATGTTTCCCCAGCATCTGCTAAGAGCCTGAAGTTTATATCAGGGAAGTGACATGGAGTGATGTTAAAGATGATGGTCAGTTAAGTAAAGATAGACAGTGTAGAACAGAATGTGTAATGTGAACCCACTGTGGCAAAATACCTAACTGTGGGCAGTATAACTCAGTGGCTAGGAATCCGGGCTCTGGACTCAGATTATTTGGATTTTATTAGCTTTATGACTTTAATCTTTTTGTGCCTCACATTCTTTTCCTATAAAATGCAAATAGCAGCTATTGGATGTGGCGAGAATGAAATAAGAAAATGCATGTAAAGTGCTTAAAATGGTGCCTAACACACAGGAAGCCCTCTATAAATGTTAGTGATTTATCAATATTACTAGTAGCCATCCTTACCTTTAGTGATAAGGGGAGGAGGAGGGAAGGACTTGACCTTTTCATCTGCTTTTTTTATTTCTTGATCACTGGAATTTTTAAGTTAATAATCATGTATTGCCTTTGAAATTTAAAAAATTCTAATCAGGGTGTCTTTTGGCTCTCCAGAGGCCCCTGTTGAAATGTAATGGTTAACAGAGAGGTGCATAAGAGGTGTACACCTTCCACCTTCTCCTGTCCGTTTCCCAGGGAATAGCTGATTTCAGGCAAGAGATGTAGAGAGATACAGGGGGGGGTGTCATGGAACTGAAAAGTCCAGGGGTAGTCCATGTAAGGCAAGGCATCATCTAAGGGCTCTAAGACCAGGTCATTCTCCATCTCTTGGCTGAGCTCCCCTCCCAGCTGGCTTTACTCTTACCGCCACCGCCTCCTCCATGTCAATAAGGGACCTGCAGAAGCTCTAGGTCTGTATGCTCCAAGTAAAGGAACTGAACAGTGCTCTGATTGGCCAAGCCTTTGTTACACGCCTACCTATGGAGAGAGGGGTGGAGTCTACTCCACTCAAAACGCAGGGATTGAGAATCAAAGATGTGTTTCCCAGGAAGAAAATGGGAGTTGAGTTGCCAGAAGGATGAGTGAGTGCTGAGCGGCAAAATACAAAAGGTCCACCCCATGGACTAAGGGAAATGTACAGAGGAGGATGAGATGGTGCCCTATCTCCTCAAGTAGTTTGTTCTGCCGCAGCTTCCTTGTAGACACCGCTCACATCCAGACTCAGCCTGGGGTGCAGCAAACTACTGACCAACTTCTTGTTGCTTGGGCCAGGGTGGATTATGAACAACTGTCCATATCTGGAGTGGTCAGGGCTAGTGACATTTTTGGAATCAGGAGACTCGGGCAGGGAGGAATAGGTGAAAGTGAAGGCTTGAATGTACACTTGAGGTGTCAGGAACCCATGCCTTGTAGCCTAAGCCTTGTGGCTTTCTTTCAGATACACAGAACCTAAGCCTGAAATCTCAGATGCCCACGGGGCAGGCACAGAAAGGAAACAAGTGCAGTGGGCTGCATGAACCAAAAAACATGTGCCCCGCTTAAGTGGACATCTGGGACTGACGGTCACCATTTTTTCCCCAAGAGAGGCTATAAATCCAGACTGGACATGTGTGTGTGTGTATGTATGTGAAATCTCTCCATTTTTAAACCATAGCAACCAAAGCAAATTTAAAGATACATTATGTGGGCCAAAACAGCAGCAACAAAAAGATATGTCAACGGATCAGAAGCAGCGCGTGGACCCCCTGTGTATGAGATCTCATGGGGTCATATATTGCCATAGAGCGAATGAAACCCCCTTCCCAATTTGCACAATAATCAATCTGCGTGCTATTTTATCTATGCCCAAATCGGCAAGTATCTAGTGACAAACCCCCTGCCCCAAGTTCAGCCCTTTCATCTACAAGTATGTAACTAAGATCCGAAAAAAACACTGTGTGGGCCACGAAAGGAGGGGAAACATCACTGTGAGAACTGTACTTTCATTTCCTGGCTGGGGTGTGGTTAACTTCACAACTTTGGTGTAACACTAACCAACGGAGGGTTTCACATTTGATTTCCTGTTTCCTTTTCTTAATAAGAAGGGAAAAGAGGCCCCACAGCAACGGTACTCTGAGTTCCATAGGAAGACACCATGGGGGTTCCGACTTGGCCACAAGCAAAAACAAAACCCTGAAACCTAGTAAACAGTGACCTGCAGAGGACCCTGGGCCAGGGGGTTCCTTAGGTTTGTTTTGATCGTCTACAGCGGCAATTTTCCACCTCACGCTCATTCAACTAGTGGCCAAAGTCCTCTATTTTTTTGAGTTGCTGGAACCATTTCCCACAAAGGGTTTGGAACATAATAATGGTGACAATGGTAATTTTAACAGCTATCATGTGCCAGGGGCCATGAGAAGTGCCTCTCCTGTCTCTGATTCTCATACAAATGCTCCAAGAATTATCCCTATTTTACAGTTGAGGAAACTGAGGCTTGGAGGACTTAAGATAATTGACCTAAGTAACTTGCATGTTATGGAGCAGGGGTTTCATCCTTTCTTTCACTCATCAAATATTTATTGGCTACATTTATTGAGCCAGACACTGCAAAAAGATTTACAGTTAAAGACTGCTGAGCTCAAGATGAATGCCACTTGCTGAAAATGACCTCTTTGTAGAGGCCATATTTGGAATATTTATCTTGAGTTTTCTTTCATTTGTGCAAACACATACAGAGTATCTACTGTGTGTGCAGTTTAGGATGAGTGCTGGGGGGGATGGATTGCAAAGAGGTATCGAGACGATGACCTGCTGATCTGCACTTCTGGGAGCTGGTAGTTGGGGAAGGCAGGGCCTATGCAATGAAGCAATTGAAGAGTAGTACAAGATAATGCATAATTAAGTGCCAAAGTCAGTGGTCCAGATGAAAACATTCAGAGGGCTGAGAGACCACTCTAGACGGGAATGGCTAAGACAGCAGAACAGTAGGTGTGCATAAGCCCAGGTGTGGAAGGAGGAAGACTGTAGCGATGCAGCGTAATTTGGTGCTTATGCATTTGGTCTCTGCAGTCACACGGTGCCAGGCGTGAATCCAGGCTCTGCACCTTCCTACCTGATTGATCTTGGATAAATTCTTCTACCTGTATTTTCCCTCAGCTTCCTAATCTATAAATTGGGCATAACAAATGAAATACTGCATATAAAGCAGTGTCTTGCACAGGGCAAGCCCTCAGTGGTAGCTATTGTTATTATTATGGTCTGTTTGTAGGGGTGCCTCACCACTGTTCCACCTGAATAGTGGAGAGAGGTGGGTGGCCACCCTGAAACCATAACGTAAGAGCCCAAAGGAGGACTGGAAACTGTACAGCCATGAACTAAAGCAGTATGCATCAGCTTCAGAATTGGGTAACACAACCAAACCACAAATGCGCTGCTCGAGTCTTTAAAGTTCTACGGCAGGGCAGAACCCACTGCAAATTACTCTGTGTGATGGAGGCAAACCACATTTTTTTTTTCTTCTTTTTCTCATCAGACTTCACAGGAAATAAACTTCTTTGTTCAGATTTGAGATAAGGAACCCCTTCACCTCGACTCTCCTTTGCGGCACTAACTTACCCATTCAGTCACTCATTTTCTATCCTAGTCCCATATCATCATGTTTATATTTAGTAGGCACATGGGTTTGTATTGCCCTTATGTTAGAAGTTGAATAGAAGTTAAACCTATTAAGACATAGCTTGTAGTCAGACTGAGATGACGATCTAAGAAAAGGAGGTGAGAGCCTTCAGGGGAACATAGCTGGGGGAGGGGGGTGGATATTTTTAAAGGCTGTTTATTTTACCATCAGTAAACCCCTACAACACCATTGCTCAATAATTATTTTAGGTTTCATGACTTTCAAGCTAACCTTTGTGCCCAACAGAGCAGAGCTATACTGGGGTGTTGACAACAATTTCTCAGCAGGTGTTAAAAATTAATAGCTTTGGCTGCCTTCCCAAGTAGACACATTAAAAATTCCAGAAAATTGGCTTTAAGGAATTTCCTAAAGACCCCTGGCTGAATCCTCTGCCCCATCCTGAGGGTACCTATTCCTGGGTCTCTTTGAGGTAGGAGGGGAGCCCAGGCAGTAGGAAGAGTGTAAACAATAGCCCAGTCGGCTGTAGCTTATAGTCAGTTTTCAACACACTTATCTCAGTACCCAGAGAAAGAAGGAGGCAAAGAAAGAATAAAATACCAAAACAATAATATTTAACATTTATCGAGTATTCACCATATGCATGTATTATCTCATCCTCCCAACAAAACTATAAGGAAAGTATTATTGTTATCCCCATTTTGCAGACAAGGAAACTGAGGAACGGAAAGTTTAGATGATTTGGAAAACAATTCACAAATGAGTGGTAGAACTAGGACTTGAACCCAGGGAGCCTGGCTCCAGTGCTGGTGGTGTTAAATACTACCAAACCTTGTGTATTTTACTGGAAGGAGAAGGAGGGAGAAGAGGTGGAAAGGAGCCAGAGATAGAAGGGTGTACTGGGGGTGTTGGCTTTTTGGCCCAGAATGATGCTATCCCCAACCCAGAACAGAACCAAAGCCCAGATGGGCAAGGGCATATCCAGACAAATACCCAGAGATATGGAAGCCATAGTTTTTGGACCAAATTTCTGAATCCCTCATTTTCTGTTCTTGTGGGCCAATTAGGTCCCAGCCCAGTTTTTGACTTTTAGTGGGGATCTAGTGAGCCTAATGGATTACTGGAGCCATCTCTGGCTCTCGGAGCTACAGAATGGCCAGTGAGAGACCAGGGGCCACAATCAGAGGGCCTGCCTTGAGGCATGAGACTGATGAGCCCAATGATCCCTAATAAACTGGATTTGCAGGCCCTAACCCCCTCAGTCTAGTCTGGAAATGCCTCAAGACTCTTCCCAGATCCCGTGTCACAGCTGACTCAGAGGGAAGGCCTCCACTTTGCTTTGGATAGTTAAAAACATCATCTGGAAGTCAGACTGTCATGTCAGTTAGGCTCTGTATACTTGGGGAAGCTAACCTCCCTGTGCTATCATTTCTTCATCTGTCGAATGGGGATAATAATAAAACCTACCTCATCAGATTATTTTGAGGATTAAATAAACGAATCCACACAAGCCACTTAAAGCACACTAAACGCTCAATAAATGTGGGCGATGGTAATTATCTACACCATGCCTCCATTTAAGAAGTAATTCTAACTATCTCAAGCCTCACAATGCACAATATTGCATCTGGGTAGGGGCAGCCCGATGAATAGCACCTGGGGAGTTGCCAAGCCGGGCTGCCCTGTGCTCTGGCCTCCCCTGGGGAGGAAATGGTTTCATCACCCGGCTGTCTAGGTCAGGGCCACTTTCTTCAGGGAAGGGCTCCCCGGCCCTGCCTGTGGGACATGCTTGGTTACACCCAGCACCCAGCCATCCCTGCCAAGCCCTGAGTGAGCGTGCGAAGGAGCAAAGAGAGGCACACGCCCACCCGTCTGGCAGGATGATCTTTCATGACAGGCCCAGGGTGTAATTGTGCAAGGCCTGGTTCTTGCCCCCAGGGCAGGATCCCATGCAACTTAGTGCCCTTCTAGGGTTCCTTTTACTGAACATGGTCATCACCTTCCCCTAGAAGGTCCCCACATTCAAGGAAAAGATGCCCTCAGGTAGGGTCCAGGAAAAGGGCAGTTTCTGGGTTTGTTAGAAAGGCCTTTCATGAAGTTGACCTAGGAGCCTCAGAAGTGAATGGCAGCGAAGACAGGGAGGGGACTGGGGGTCTGCAGCACTGTATCTGTGTCTGCCCTCCACGGCATCTCAAACCCCTGGCATCGAGCTGCCCTCTGAGAATGGAACTACCACAGAGTGGGTAAGTGCTTGGTTCCAGAGCCAGGCTCCCTCGATGCTCAAATCTTGGCATTGTCGCTTATTAACTGGGTGACCATTGGCAATTTCCCTAACCTGTGTATGCCTTCGCTTCTAAAGGGGGGTGATAATAATGCTCACCTACTCACCTCTTGAGGTTGTTTAGAGGATTAAATGAGTTTTTAATAAAAATCCTCAGAAAAGTGCCTCAGATATAATAAACATAAAGGTTAGCTGATGTTATTTTCCGCATGCTAGAGATTGTAACTCTCGACAGAGGCTCAGATAAGTTAGGAGGCAAATCTAGAGTTCTAGATGATGTCTATTTGACTTTAAAGTCCACTCTCTTTGAATGCTACCACCTTGTATGAAAAGAACCCCTACTTTGGATGTTTCAGGGAAACCCAAATTTCCAGATTGTCAGATCTCAGAATTTTGGCTTAGAAGCAGGAGTTATGTGCCCATGGGTTGTAGGAACTTGGGGTAATCCAGCCCAATAGACTTGACCAACCATCCCCTGGTCCCGGATCCCAGGGCGACAGGAGTCTGGTAAGTTGCCCTTTGACCTGAATGTGGGTGACGTTAATAATACAGGAAGAGGTGAAATGCCAGCCACACCTGGCTGGCCCATAAAAAGGAAACACTTCCCTCACCTTGCCTTTGCACACCGAGGGCCCCCAGGTAAAGGCATCCCCAGTGTGAGCAGCCTGCCTGAATGCCTGGGTGTGGCTGCAGGAACCACCCAGTACAAACTGGAGTGAACCTGTTGCCCTTTCCCTTCCCCGCTGCCAAGTTCAACAGAACACGGGGAACACAAATAGAATCATCACAATAAACCAGTTGTTGGAGCCAGACACAGGAGAACTCACTCCCTGGCACTGTCACCCCCTTCACGGGTCCAGACACGACGAGGTGCACTGAGGGCTGAGGAGGGTGTGGCCCACGGGCATTCCTGCCCAACAAGAAACCCTCCGGCATGTCTGTACTCATTGCCACCCACGTGGACCATTCCAGGAGCTGCTTGCCAAGGCAGGGAGGAAGGAGGGTCTCCCCTTCTTCCAAGCCCAGGATCACCAGGAAATGCCCTTCCCACCCACTCGACTTGACTAATGCTGCTTATCAAGGACGGAACCCCTTTGGACACATTAAAATCCTAAAAGCATCTGAGGTCTGGAGGAATTCATGCTGGACGTGCTTCTTAGCAGGGTCAGGTGTGGGGGAGGAGGGAGGAAAAGAAGGAGGGGCCAGTCCTAAGTGACAACTCCTGCTAAACCTGGGCAGAGCTCCCCAGGCAGCCTGTGAACTCAGGGTGTGCCCTCCCTAGCCCGGGGCAGGTCAGAGTCTCCCAGAACTTGCCCAAACCTTTCTGCGGTGTATGCTCTGGGGTTATGTCTCTCTTTGCCTCCTTGGACCTTGGGCCAATGAGGAAATATAGGTTAAGTCCCAGGAGGCAGGGGTGGATCCATGGGCTTGCTTTGTGGTGTCAGCACCTTTTCCTGAAGTTCTAACATCTCACCAAAGATTTTAATCCCCCCTCCACCTTTTCTTCTTAATATGTTTAGAGAAAGGGGCTAGAGTCTCCCCGTGGAAAGGAAAGCTGGTAGAGTGATCCAAGTGGAGATTTTCTGAGCACTCCACCACATTGTGGGGATGTAGGAAAAGCAAACGCTTTGAAAATAGATGCCTGGGCTGGAAGCCTGGCTCTCTACTGCAACCTTGGACAAGTTACTCAACTGCTTGAGCCTCAGTTTCTTCGGTTGTCAAATGGGCATAGGAAGACCTGGGTCACAGGGATGTTAGGAGGATAAAATGAGATAACATGTGAGAGCACCCTGGCACATTGAAAGTAGTAGATAAATCTTCGCTTCCTATTTTCCTTCCTCCACATTCTGTCAGTGGCTTGCTGGGTCATTGACTGGCTTGAAGAATTAGAAGAAAGACCTGGAAAAAGAGAGAGTGAGAGAGGAAGAGAGAGAGAGAGAGAGAATCTTACAGTAAGCAAAACTGTCTTATTCCAGTTTAACTCTGAGCTTTAAGTAGGGAAGATAAGAAGGGCTGCTGCCTACTTCTTTTCTAGATGGGAAGATAGGTTATTTCTCCGCCTGGGGGTAAAGCCTATCAGTGCTTTACTTTCCCGTCAGAAACAAAAAACAAACTACCTCATTCCCATGCCAAAAACTGATTAAATCTAATGTACCCACAAGTCGCCTTCCTGGACTTGAGTTTTGTCTCTTTTCTATCTGCCTTATGCTCCAGGAGGAGTAGTGAGAGGGGGAGGGGCCACAATGGACATTCTTAAAAGGGGTCTAGCTTGACCATCAGTTGACAGATAAAAAAAGAGAAACTATCATTGCTTCCCTGGAAAGGTCAGAATTAGTAAATTGCTACTTTGCACAAAATTCTGTAATAAGCAAACATGCATTGTGCTTGACCATGTGGCATGAATCTCAACTATTATGTGGGAATAATCTTTTTTTAAGTGCTGTTGGCTTTGTTCAGCTTACTGTACCCTCCCTCCTACACAGACAGTTTCAAAACACATGCTATCTTCTATTAAATAAGGGCCAGACACCAAAAAGATTATGGCGGGGATGGGTGGATAGAGCAAGAGTTGGGAGAGCGCTGGTCGAAGCGGTAGAAAACTGGAGAGTGTCAATAAAGTGGGAAAGGAGTTAAGGGAAAACTATTTAGAGAAGGGTGTTAGGGAAATGAGTAATAGGTAGGTCAGAGGATGGAGCAAGGGAATGTTGAAAGGGAACGGATATGCTTTGTGGGCAGGTGGTAAAATATCTGAATGGGAGCCCAGTGAGGGCTACTGTGGAGTAATAGGGAAGGAACCCTGAGGTGCTGATTTGTCAGAGATGGAAAATGGAATTGGATATGTGTTGGTGGAGAATGGAGGGATCCCAGACCAACCCCAGAAGCCATTCGTTTTAATGAAATCCCCTTTTCTGCTCCCACCACCTGAAACAGACTCTGTGTGCTCCCCGCAATGACTTATTTTTAATTCCAGCAAATAATAACCCCTCTCATTTCCCTCAAAAACAAAGGGCACCATTTAAATTCATCCAGGCTGGGGGATTATAATATTTGGTGAAAATTCAAAGTCCTGGGCCCCTCAGCTGTGCTTTATCATTCAAGTGTTGCATTCTGTTCAGGGTGGTTTGCCTTCACTTGGTCACCTCAATCCTTCGTGTCTGTTTCTTGATCAGCTTTTCTTTACAATCTGTGGCTGTGAGCTTCCTATAACTGTGTCCAGAACCATGTGAAGGAAAATGAAGCTGGCACTCTGAGAGACTTCTCACACTCCATGGGCTTTTATAGTCCAGACTGAATTAGGTAATGTAGTAATCAGAGCTTCAGATCCTATTCACTAAGGGTTTTCAGGCCTTCCCATATTCGAGTATCACAGTTCTCAGAGGGATTTCCAAGTTTTCTCTCCCATTGAAAGGAGCTATTCCTGGATGCACGCATTAGCCACCTCCTCCCTCCCCCCTTTAAGTGTTCAACAAAGCTCTAAAGCACCCATGTCTAAAGATCTGCTGCTTTTAAAGTGTAAAAGACAAATCCAAACTTTCTTCTGACTTCTCCTAGATTCTGGGGTTTACTCCAACACTGGAGAAGTTTTCTAAGCTGTGTTTTGTTCCCGTCTCATGGGCAACCCAGGTTGGTCAGTGGTTGTTCTGTGGGCTGCTGTCTGGAGGAGACGGCGGTTGGGGAGGTCATCCTGATAATCATGGCCAGCTAAGGATGAAGGGAGTGGTCTAGGCTTGGCCCTCAGTCTGGATTTACAGGCAGCAGAGAGAGATCTTGGCTCAGGACCTGGGGCTGAGGCCTGCTGGGACAGCCTAGGGGGTGTCCTGACTTTCCAGGGGCTGGGGAACCCTCTCTGGCCCGGGGGCGGGAGAGGCTGTTCCAGAATCGGTTCTGGCTCCACCGCCACCTCAGCACTTTCTAATTCTAGCCCCAAACAACAACAGCCGAAGCTGCAGCCCCAGCAACAGGCCCCGCCCGGCCGCCCGACCGGCCGGCTCTCCTTCCAGCCCGCAGCACGTGACAGCGACGCCTGCGTCGCTCCCTCCGCCCCTGGCGCTGAGAAAGGGCGGGGAGGCCCCGAGGGGATGACGTTTACTCGGTCGTCTCCATGGATATAATGCATAGACGTCAACGTCGCCCAGTGTTTAGTGTGTAACGTTCCTCCGTCTCCATGGGAACGTCAGGCGGCCCAACACCCTGCCCCAGCAACAGGCTTCTGATTGGCTAGAGGCGTCCAAAGGCGGAGCTTCGTCTTGTGTTGCTCCACTGTGTTGCTGTTTTGATTGTTTGTCTCTCACTTGTTTATTTCTCAACAGATCCTGGAGGTTGAGGTCTGGATCCGTCGCCAAGGACGAGATCCAGGAGAAAACGTGTTCAACGTGCAATTTACAACTACCGATTACGCCTTCGATTGTGGGAATCTCAATCTTGGTGCCCGGCTACTGTTACAACCCAGTATTTGGTGTTACACCCCCGCGCCTCCACCCTGCATCACAGCTCAGAAATGCTATTACCCTATCAGTCACATCCCAGAATCTGTTGCCCTCACAGTTTGCGGGGAGCAGTTGTTTATGCTCTCAAGCGCAGTCGGGGGCATTTCATACTAATGCCAGGATTCAGTGCTACCCCCTGCAGAATTTGGCTACATTTTCCGTCTGGTCTTAATTCTGTTGAATGACATCATTTATCCGTTTTCCCACCCAGAGATGTGCAGATTTCTGAGCAGACACCAAAAATCTCAAAGGACCTGGGTGGGTACTTCCTATTCATGGACGTTTTGAATCTGATTCTTTTCTCTCTACCCATTTTAATTCAAACTGAGGGGCCACTTGATTTCTCCAAAAGAAATAGAAATAAATTGAGGACAGAGATGGGGGGAGAGGTAGCGGAGAATTCTGCCCTTAAAATTCCGGATTTTTAAATATGTAATACTAATATATTGATGGAGTATAATCTTTTGAGGCACAAATAATGTTTCTAGAGGGAAACAGTTTTAACCTTACCCTGGGTTCCCATCAGTGAAACTAAGTTAACATCTGGCAAGAGATAGCGATCTAGCCTCTGGGGTTTCAAGCAAGTCCTGCTTAAAAGAATGCCTTAAAATCTTTAGTTATGGTGTCAAATATAATAAATTGTCACCACCTCATGCACATACAAGTCTGAAATGTTTCATGAAAGGTTTCGATGATCTGATAACATGTTTTCAAGACCCAGAGAGAGACACTGATACAAACCCTAAAGTTAAAAGCAAGAAAGTAAAACTACTTTCATAGATTACTTTCATAAGGAGGGTATTTGTCCTCTCTGCTCTAGTCTTAGCCCACTACCTCCTGTCCGCTTTATCTGCTCTAGTGAATATCTTTGCTAAGTGCTCCCCCCCCACACACACACCCCTTGGCCAGCCTCATAGCCTACAGTTTTCTTAGGAGATGTGAGTGAAATGAAATGAAATTGGGAGCCTGCTTAATGCAAATAGGACCAAAGGGCACAGCTCTTTATCGTAATGAACTTCATTCTGATTAAGTTGCAGGGACTGCAAGTGCTTACTGTTTACTCAATAAATATGTTAAATTGCCAGGCAAGTCCCCTTCCTGTTCTGACACTGCCAGGGAATATTTGAAAGTCTGATATAAGATCATTTTTAGACCATCAAACATCCCTTTCTATCATCTCTCTTTACATTTCCAGGAATACAGTGTCTTGGTCTCTAAGAGTCAGTACATCTGGGTTACACAGGAAGAGGAATAATAGGCAACATTTACATTGTACCTTGTGAAAAAGAACCAAAAAGCTGGAAGAGGACTGGGAGCATTTTCTCGTGTAGGTGAAGAAGAGGGGAGGAAGATGGAAGATGACAGGGTTGGATTTTGCTCCAACACATGAGCCAGGTTTTATGACTCTGTCCAAGGGCATCAATTACAACCTCAAAGCTTCTATGTCCTTCTCCATCTCCCAGTCTTACTTCTTTTTTTTTTCTTTTTGTTAGACGCAAATATGGTTACAAGCCCAGGGAGTTTTTAATCCAGCAAATACCAAATAGATTATAGTTCCAATGATACTGAAAGCAGCAGTCTGTTTCATATGTGTTTGCATGCACACACATATACACATGCACATACCCCTCCTGCCCTGTTTTTTGGGGCCGAGCCACTCTGTTTAACTGAACAAATTCAACCTAAGGACCGTGATGTTCTGTCATGCTGCTGATTTCCTTAAACCACAAAACGATTAATCTCCCCAGTCTATTTCCTCACCCATGAAATGGGGTCTCGAGAACTCACTGACCTCACATGGTTGCTTTGACCTAAGAGTATTACAGTGATATGGTGATTGTTGGTTGGCAATGTGGAAGTAATAAGTGTTGAATAAATGTTTGGTTATTATTAGTGGGTACAATTTCCTCTACAATCTCCCCATCTTAGTGCTGAGTCTAGCCTCCACCCACCAGGTTTTCTTGTCCTAGGCCAGGAGGTGTGTTGGAACAGTGACCTACTTGGCTTTCTACATAGGACATACTGTACCTCTTCCACATCCCAGCTGTGACTGAGTTTAGCTTTTCAACTCACTCTCCTCAAATCTGGCTTTCCTCGGTTGTAAAAACAGAGATGTTGCTACCTGCCCTGACTACCTCTCAGGACTGTCTTTGAGGGTCTCGCTAGATAATGTATGTGAAAGGGCTTTGGAAACCATCACATAGATGGTGTTTGAAATTGTAACCCATAGAAGACCGGGTGAACACCCACCTACGTGATCTGATATCCCCTATGTCTAGGTGTGCACCCTAAAATGCCATTATCAGTGAGATATTCCTTTGGATTAAGTGTTTGTCCTCCTGTCAGTTCTTAGTTTTAAAATGCAAATTCTCTTGTGAGGAGTAAGTTCCTGAAGTTTAACATAAATTAGTTTACTAGATATTTCCTTCCCCGACAGGTGCGACAGAACCATACCAGGAGCCCTGGACTCTTGGATAGGTTTGAGAAACAGGATGCTGGAAGCCTAGAGAAAATTGTTAATTTTAATCCAAAGCCAACTTTCCCAGCCATGCCAGTCGCTGACAGGGGCTACTCAGTACCTGCCTAAGTTCTGTTCAGTAATTCTATTTACACATGAGTGAGAAACTCTTCTCTCACTGTCCTCACCTAAAGCCTTGAAGGATACCTCTGCCCAGTAATCCAGGAGTCCCCATACTTTTGGATTTGGGGGGTCAGCAAAATTTTTTTTGCAAGTTGAGGAAGTGACATAGGTTGCCAATTTTTAATTTGACTAATCAACAACAACAATTGCTGCTTATTATCATCATTTCCTAAATGAGGGGGCATTTTAATACTAAAAAAGTAGGACGAATATAATCTAAGACTAAAGGACAGCCCTATAATATGAACATATGTGCTCTGCTTTTCCTTGATTTTTTTCTACCTTACTTTAACAGTTCTACTTCTTGGTCTCCAGGGAGTGGTGCTGACAGTGGTGAAGAAGTGACAGAGAAATAAAGGTGTGGTAAAAATCTAACCCAAGAATTGTTCATTTTCTGTTATTAAAATGACTACTTCTTAAACGGTGCACCTCTGGGTCACCAGTTTCTTTGGTAAAGGGGAGAAATATAATCTCACCAGAATGGGTTCCTGGTGGTAGGAATATGATACTTTGAGTAATTCTCTTGGAATTGCTTCCACTCTCTGGGGGCAGATCAGTTCATTTTCAGTTGGCCCAATCCTTACTTGGACCTTGTCCATCTGCCCGAATACTTCCTGTTTTACCTGGAGAGGTGGGATTATTGATTGCCCATGCCTGCTTCAGCCAGACCCACGGGCCGAATGGTGGCGACTGGCCCAGCCTGTATTCCAACTGGTGTCCCAGGCAGGTGCAGGAGACACCGGCAGAGCCAGTTTAACGGCATCTTGGGCAAGATTTGGCTTGTACTTCTTTCCTTTTTTTCCTGCTTCCAGCTTCTTCTAGCAGAAGTGGAAGCACTCTATATGTCGTATGGTTGTAATAAACCCAATGCAACCAGTGCTATAGATACATTCTCCAAAGCCCAATGTATCTAAAAGCTAAGGCTATAATTTAATTCTAAGCAGCATAAGCATAAATTAAGGCCCATGAGACTGAGTTTCTCTCTCATCAGTCTCTCCCTGGTAGTTGAGCTAGGTATCTAGGGAAATAAATTCACTTATTCGGATCACCAGGGCGCCACTTACTACGCAGGGGAGACTATTTAGTCCCTTTAGCCACAGTAGATTAGAGAATTATCAGATCATAATTTAAAGAAAAATTATGGAACCTATTCAACCAAAATGGTGTAATAACATACCTACATCATTGAATTCTGGTGAATATTAAATAACACGCCACTATTTATATAAAGCACTTATAATGTCTGAGCAAGCACTTACTAAATATTAGCTATTCTTACTTCTATTCATTTAAGAAATATTTTTTGAGCACTGTTATGTGCCAGATACTATGTTAGGGGCTAGAGAGTCAATGATGAGTAAAATAGGCAAGGTCTCTGCCTTCCTGGTAACTAGTGAGCAGTTAGACACTGAACAAATTCTTTCAACAAATATTAAATGAGCATCTACTACGTACTAGACCTTCTCTAGGTACTTGGAGGGTACATCAGTGAACAAAGCAAAGATCCCTGCTCTCGCAGAGCTTATCTTTTAGATATTAGCCATACTGCTTTCTAAATAAATATATATAATTACAAAAGGTGTTAAGTGCTATAAATGAAAAGTCTGGGGTGGAATAGGGGCGCCTAAAGGGTTCCTGATTCACCCTGGCTGGTCAGGGAAGTCTTCTATGAGGAACTGAGATATGGATAGCAAGTAGACTTCATTGAGGAGAAGGGTGGGAAGCCGGGGATGGGGAACATATATATAACACGAGCAACTCATATTTAATTCGTGCTTTCCATGTTTGATGCCTTTTCACACATGTTCTAAGGCCAGGACAACCAAAGATGGGAGACTGTTCCTGCGTCAGAAGTTTGCAATCTGATTGAATTGGCTTCTCAGCTCCAGAATGTACAGCAGCAGCTGCCTATGGTTTGCTCCTTCCCGCAAAGCATCAAGTGTCACTTATCCCTGCCTCAGCTTCCCTTGATCTCCACTGCCTGGAACAATCAGTACCACCTACGATAGGAATGACCTCTCTCTCGGCTTTTTTTTCTTGCTGTAATGAAAGTCACCCTCATGCCCCAGGAGTGTGTCAGCATACATTTGCTGCTGGATTTAAATAATCAGGCATGGGCTGAATAATCCGCCTTTGAGGGTTGAACTGTCCCCTCCCCCAACACACATACATTCCTTTAGCCCACTTTTCTCTTTGCAACTGAATTTTCTCTCCTTTGCTTTTTAATGTTTCTTTTTATGTCATTACCATTAGCAAGTTTTCACAGCCTGGTTCACATTCTCGCTTTGAAATAGTTCACATAGTTCCTGTGTAGATATAATATTTACGGGAACTGCAGATGGGTGGATTTTGATAATGGCTTGTGGAATGGCGTCCAGTGCAGTCAAAATAACAAAGAATTCAAGAAACTAATGCTTTGAGAGGTTAGTCTCCCATCAATTTCCAAAATGTACTTGCTTGAACCCGTATAAGTATCAGCAGAATTCAAGGGAGTGTTGCCCTGGGTGAGAAGCCTTGGTTTGTTCACTGTTCTGCTGTTTTAGAGCACAATTCTCAGCTGAACTCTGTTTATTGTCAATGGCTCTCTAACAAAGGGCAAAATGGAATGCGCCTGTTTTCAAATTCCTGTTTAACATGGCCCTGGGAGAACTGAAGACCTGGTTTAGGATGAGTTACATCACTATTTTTCAATGCTTTCATGTAAGACTCCTCAAGCTATTGAGAGAGGCCTTATCTACCACTGATTTTGGTGTGGAGCTGTCTCCAAGAAGCATGCATGTGGGTTGTTATTGCATAAGGATGAAAAAGAACCGACTATGTTCTAAGCACCGTGACAGCTAGGGAGAAAACTGAGCTGGGAGTAGCTGGGACATTTCCAAATTTGGTAGCACTGATCCAAAAGTTGGTATTTATGGCTTGGGGTGGGCGGGGTGAGGTGGGAGGGGTTTACTGGTAACTCAGACACCTGTGCTTGTGGTGCACCTGGGCAGGGCCTGCTGGGTTCAGAGGTGTGGGGTGATCAACATTTAGGTTTCTTGATGTTTGTCTTTACATCGGAGAGCACTTCCTCTGGCCAGAATGCTCTGCTTCCTGTTCTTCCATGGTTTATTGCTTCTTCTTATTCACTTCTCATGGAAAATGTCACTGCCTTCCACACCAAGGCCAAAGTAGCAACTCAGTCACTCATAGCATATCTCTACATTTTAATTACCTACCCAGCACTACTATGATCTGACATTTCTGTTTATTGATTTTCTTTATTACATAACTAAACCATAAGCTTCATATTAGTAGGGAGCTTGTCTTTCTTGCTTACCAGAGACCAGTGCCTGGCACTTAGTAGGTGTTGAGTAAAGGTGTTAAATGAAGAAGAAAGAATAGGATGATTGACTGTGTACAATTCAAAAAATGATTAACTCTTTAGAAGGCATACCTGAGTACCTGTAGGTAATGGATTTTTCTGGCTCTTACACAAGGCCAGAAACATATTTTGAAGTATGTGAAACCCCTTTCTTCCCTGAAGGGAATTCCAAAACCAGTGGAAAAATAGAAAGCAGACTAGAGAGATCTGATAAGAATATGAGTAAATTAATCTCAAAACTAGATGTGTGATATAAACACCTCAGGGCTGCTCTTATCTAGCACACAACATAAAATCACTTCATTTGAAACTCTGCCTTCTTTTTTTCTTTCTTTCTTTTTTCTCTCTCTCTCTTTAGCTCACTTCTGTGACTATTTTACCATATGGGCCAGAAGCGGGTAAGAAATGTAGTAGTTATTCACTATGACTCTGAGCTGTCATTTGGTGAACCTATTGATTGGTGGTCAAATGAGTAGAGTGCTAGTTGAAGAATGTCAGGTTTTCTCCATGCCCTCAGCCTATTTCATAACCCCTTGCTTCACTCTCTTTCAATTTCCAAGCTCAGGCATTAGCTGCATGGAGCCCTGGGTTCAAGAAAACTTGTCTTGGATGGCTTGGATGGTGAAGTATTAGCAGTAAATGGACCCCCAGATCCCCACCTGCTGTGAAGTTTCCTACTCACGGCTAACGGAGTTGAGGTAAAAGGGAAGCGTCTTCACCCACGGACTCCCTCTGGGCAGGTAACCTGTAATTTATTTCAAGCCACCTGACTAATCTGGAGAAGAGAATCAAATGGTTCTGCCAAATGATTCAAATGAAGACTCCTATGGGCTGATCCCAACCCTAGGTGGGTAAGACCTAGATGCTAATCAATCTGAAACTGGCAGGAGCACATGTAGGTGTTCTGTTTTTGACCTTGGGGTTTAGCTCCAGCCCTGATGGCCCTTGGCCCTGATGTGACTCTGCATCTAGGCCCCAGGTAGTCTTGCAGTATGTGATGCTCCTGTCCTTCTGTTCCTGACCTGGCCCCAACTACCTGCTCAATTACGGCTTGAATGCCCAAGAAGCCAAGAGGGTCTTCGAGAAAGAAATGGGAAAGCGATATACATCAACCTACTTACTGAGTGCTTACTGTTATTCTGGGCACTGTTCTTGGCACTGGGAAAATAGCAATTTTCCCTATCCTTGTGGAATTTACATCCTGGAATTAGTTCAGCATACATATATGTTTTAAAAATAAGAATTTATGTTACAATTTAATATTGTTTTTATTTTTAATTACTTTGGAAGGGGGCAGGTGTTATAATCATTCTGGGATTTGGGCTATAAGAGTTGTAATCTAGCCCTATGCCCAGCACATTTAAACTAAAAAAAAAAAAAAAAAAAAAAAGGTTTTTATCTTTATGCCCAAATTTCTTCTAAAAAGCCACTTGTAGTACAGGACTGAGTTTGTGGGAAAGAAAGGATCTGGGGTGTAATCCAGCCCAGGTGAAATTTCTCATTGTGCCAACCAGTGTTTCCAGGTGGTTGTGGATTTAAAACTGAAGCAGACCCAAGACCCACACCTTCTTGTGTGGCAGGTAGAAGAAGCATTTAGAGAGCAGGTATGGTGGGTCTGTGCAGTTCTATGGGTGAGTGTGCCCTAGGATTTATAAACATCTGAATTATTAGTCCTGATAAGGAAGGGGTTGGTAAGAAGTCACCCAACAAGCCTTGGGGACCACTAGGCATCTTGCCTGTATTCACAAAGGGAATCTACACTGCCTTCTCGGCCATCAGGACAACAGCTGAGAAGCCTCCTGTTTAACACTCACAAACTTTTATTGCGTGCCTACTAGTGTCAGGGACCATTCTAGGCACCGGGGATAGATACCTACTGTGATGGTTTGGAGCTATATGTACCCCAGAAAAACATGTTCTTAAATTTACTCCTTTCCTGTGGATGTGGACCCATTGTAAATAAGACCTTTTGATGAGGCTACTTCAGTTAAGGTGTGACCCACCTCAGTCAGAATGGGTCTTAATCTTCTTACTGGAGTCCTTTATAAGAGAATTAAATTCATACAAAGAAGAAAGTCATGGAAGAAAGAAGCTGGAATCAACAAAATCCGGAAGAGAAGGGAGAGACCAGCAGACAACTCCACGTGCCTTGCCGTGTGGCAGAGGAACAAGATCGCTGGCAGCCGGTGTTTGGGAAAAAAGCATTGCCTTGATAACATCTTCATTTGGACATTTTCTCAGCCTCAAACTGTAAGCTAATAAATTCCCATTGTTTAAGCCAACCCATTTCATGGTATCTGCTTTCTGCAGCCTGGGAAACTAAAACATTTACCAAATAAGACAAGTCCCTGAACTTGTGGAATTTACAGTCTAGTAAAGGAAGACAGTCAATAAAAAAGCACATAAATAAAACAGGTTGACATAATGATAAGCACTAGATAGAAAATAAAACCAGGTAATATGACAGAATGTGACAGAGGGGCAAGACAAAGGAATGCAATATTGGCCAGGAGTCAGGGCAGCCTTCTCGGAGAAGGTGATATTTGAGTAGAAGTGAATCATGAGAAGGAGTCAACATGTCAAGATTTGGGGGGATGGTGGAATAGTGAGGACAAAGGTCCAGTGGCAAGTCCAGCTTGGCATATTTGAGGAACAGAAAGAAGGCCAATGGGGCTGGAGTGGAGTGAATGATGGAAAGTAGTGCAAGATGAGTTTGGAGGGATAGGCAGGGGCCGAATTACATAGACAGGGTAGACCACAGTTCAGGAGTGTGAATTATTTTCTAAGTGTAATTCTGTAAATTGCTCACTAAACAGGTTTGGAGGGGCAACAGGTCTGTTTAGTGTCTTGATTCGATGCAGAGTCCCCGAGTGGGGGGGAGTAGACATTGCCAATGTAAGGCCTGTCCCAGTCCGAACTGACTCATTCAAACTTGGATGGGTTGGGGTCTAAGGGTGGAATTCTTCAGTGGAGTCACTGGTGGGACTTCACTAGTGAATTCTCATTAACTCATTAACATTCCAGGTAAAGCATAAGACAAGAAAATCAAACCTCAGCTGGGAGTTACAGCCTGGAGTTTTGTGAAAACTAACAATCGAATATTAAACTAAGACAAAAAGTTATCACATCTGAGGATGGAATTATGATGTATTTTCCAAACAAGTCAGAAGGCAGCATCACTCCAAATTCCCACATATTGGTCAGGATTTTCCTGATTTAGGAAAGGGTATTTCTTTTGGGGGGAATGGGTAGAAGATAGCAATTAAAGTCTCTTTTAAAGATCTTTCTTGTGGAGTAAGGTGGTAGAAAAATGGTAAACTCCACTTGGGATGTCTTAACACCTTGGTACACATCATGTGACAGCCTATTCTAGTCACCCTTGCCCTGCCTATGCTGATTGTGGGATTCCCACGTTGGATGGGAGCCGTGCAGTTGAGGTTTCTTAAGGTGTGTTGTTGTCCTGCAGGTTTAGTGATATAGATGGGGTTCCTCTGGAATTCCAGCAGCTAAGTCTGCCAGAGCCGCAGAAGGTCAGCTCAGGACATCTAAGGACCTGGAGAAGACTTGCTTGTCTGCCGATGGAGAGCTCTTGTTTCTGCAGCAAGATTCGGCATGACCAGCAGGATGAGTGCCCATTGTAGTGAAAGAGGCCACGAGCTTGGGCTAAAGCATGTTCATCTTAGACACTGTAGCTGTTACCCAGTTTCCTCAGCTCCAGATGGAGTGTGTCCCAGGGACCACACAGAGCTTTGTTTAAATGCTGGCATTAGCAGAAGGATGGGGATCCCATTGAATCATCATCCCCTGTCAAAAAGCCAAGAGTTGTTCAGAATGAAAACATCGTTTTTCCCAAAGAGGCAAAATCCCTAGTACTAATCAGTGGTGGCATATATGTGTGGGGGTAGGGAAGGGGGTGGGGTAATTGGGTGCCTTCACTGTTTTAAAATAGGGGCAATCGTTTTGCCCAGTCTGAGCCATAGGGTGAGTAACTCTGACCCCTAAGGCCCTCCCTTGTGCTCACATGTGTGTGAGTCCTGCAGGAATTGTTGAATGCTTCTCCCCCTTGTTGAGTCCAGACATTTAGAATGAATAAATTAGAGGGTGGTGGTAACACAGCAACTGTCATTGCAAACAATGTAGTATTTATGTATGGGCATTGGCTGTCTTCTTCATGGGGCTCAGTAATAAGGGTAAGTGCAATCTTTCATCATGAACTGCTGGGGTGTTCTTTGTACACACTGGCTGCACCAGCTGAAAATAGCCCAAACATCTTGTTATTATTTCTTTCTCAATTCTTTGCCTATTCATACCCAAGAGTAAAAGACTCAGCCTGTTCAGCCCTCCCAGAGATTTAAAGAACATTATCTGTGATTTCAAGGTACCCATAGAGGACAGCCATCGTTGTTCACCTTGCCTGGGTGGGGGAGTTCATTTATTCAGTTCATTCATTCATTCACTCAGTGAATATTTATTGAACACCTCCTACGTGCTAGACACTGTGTTAAGTGCCATGTGAATAGTGGCACATGAAAAAGACAAAGGCCAAAAATACATAGCTGCTAAGTAAGTCTAAGAAGTGACTTCCCCAAGTCCCTGAAGGAGTTGATTTTTGTATACGCATCTTCCTGACTTCTGGTCCCGTGCTCTGACCACAACCCTTCACCACTAGACCACACTTCCCCAAATAAATAGCTACTTCTGCTTGCTGGGGATGGGCTATGTGCGGCAGCATTTACGTAGGCGGCACAGACAGCAGCCTTTCACTTAGTGTTGCAACAACACCAGGCTCAAAAATGTGCATGACTTCCAGAGTTATCGAACAAAGGCTTGAGGTCTTAGGTCTCCAAATTGGAGTGTCACAGGGAGGGTGCAAAATAGGAAAATTCTGTATTGGATAAAGGAAAAACTGCTAAGGAAAAATTAGTTTGTGCTCAATTTGGTTAAAATCAGATCTAGGTTTCTATCAAACTCCTTTTCACACTTGGATCCCCAAATAGGAGGAACTCAGCAAATAGATCATCACAAACTATATAAGACTTGGTTTTATATGCTCAGACTTGTCCAGAACACGGAATCCCTGCCCTGCAAGGTCCGCCTACTAGAAGGCAGTACCGTGCTCACAGAGGCACACCTAACACCTGTTTCAAAGTCACCCTGACCTTTTCAAATGGCAAAGATAATTTCACGGGTTGGTTCTGATTTGCCTTTATTTTTAGGCTACATTGTGTGAGCTCCATTTTTTAAAATGTGATTTTGCAGCCCTGAATTGGATATCATGAGTAGAATGAGATGTGGAGTAGGCTAGAATGTAATCACAGGTTCAGATGTTAGTGGGGTAGGAGAGGGAGTCTGAGATTGTATCATTTGATACTTCTGCTTCTGGTTGAGTGCTTGCTTCCCTAAGATGATGCTCTGCTCCTTCGCAATCTTTATAATGTCATTTCCCAGAGGACAGAGGATCCAGGCTCCATCTCTGTATTGGAGTCAATTTCTCTGGAACCTGTCCCCAAGCCCTCTTCTGTGTTTGGTAGCACCTAGGCTTACCTGTCAAATCATTTACTGCTGCCCTGCAATTTTCCATTGATTTGCCAGTCTTCCCCTCGTGGAATCTCTATGAGGGTAGGGACAGGTCTATTCTTTATTACAGTAAGCACTGGACCTCAACACAGTGCCAAACAACAGGAAGTGCTCAATCCCCCTTTGTTACATAAACAAAAGAATGAATGAATGAAGGGTTTTGTCCTTTTCAGAGGACAGATTTATTAAATCTCAAACTCTCTGGTGATAACGGTGCCAGGAAGGAAAGAGTTAAGCTATCTGGAAGAAATGGGCTTACCCAAAGAACCCTTTCCTTTTATATTGGCAAAGGCAAGATAAATGATACATGAGATAAATCCTGGATATAAAATATTGACACATCTGTAGGTCTGAGCTGCTTGGAACTCTGAAGGGGAAGTAAATAAAATCATTCTAGGTTTTCTCTTAAGTGGTCCTGAGATCAAGTTGGGAATCAAAGGCAAGGTCAGACCCAGGAATTCAAAGCTTGACCTAGTTTATCCAAAGTTAATAATAAGCGGAGAGATGGATTTGCCTTCATAACATTTTTTTTTTAATAACCAAGGACAGTGAAGTAGGTTGACAGAAGATAGAATTAGAATAAAGAAAGCCACATAATTGCTTTAGGATTCAGAGCAGGTACAAGAAGTCTGTGTTTATGTATTACGTTTTTCCTATTCTCTATTTTTTTTAAGTGAGAAAAAAAAAAGCGCCTAAATTCCCACAGACATAAACCAGTGACATACAGTGATGAAATTCTGTTTTCACCTCTGCCTGTGACAGGGAATGCAAAAATAGCAAGTGGCCCAATTCCACGAATCCCCGCCTCCCTGCCCTCCCTGCTCCCGCAGGGTTCGGATCTCTAAGAATGGAGGTTAGCGCACAGCCCAGCGCGAGCCGCTCTCAGCCCCCGGACCCTGCGGATGATGTCAGGCGGCGGGAGCGGCCGCAGCCGGGCCCAGGAGGCCACGGCCCCACCGGAGCCGGGAGGGAGGGCGGCCTCGCCCGGCGGACGGCGCGCCCAGCCGCGCAGCGTCGCCTGGAGACGGCCCTGGCGGCGCTGTGTTGCTGTAAACAGCCGCTTCCCTGTTACTATCTATAGCAGGATCGCTTGGCTCCCGGGTGCGGCGGCTGGAAGCAGGTCCGCCGCCCTGCTCCCGGAGCCCCCGAACTGATCCTCCTGCTGCCCGGGCCCGGGGCCTGGGGAAGGGAGGGCGTGGGCTCTGCCGGGATCCGCGGCTTTGCACCCCAGAGGTGGCCAGCGAGCTGGGGCAACCCGGGGAGGTGTGACCCTGGCTGTCCTTTGCAGTGGGGCAGGTGGCTAGGGGTTTCTGGGGGCACGGCGCGCTCTGAAGTACCTTGCCACCTCGAAATCCCGTTTTCCAGGCTGCGGAGCTGCGCCCGGGGATCCAGCGGCCAAGATCCTTGCTGGGCACGGCCTTCCGCGCGCCCGGATCCTGCCCCCTTCCTCTCCAAGTCCGGCCTGGAAAATCACCCGCTGCGGGCTCCAAGTAAGCGCAGCTTCCTGGCGTAACTGAACCAGTCCCCCACCTCCCCGGCTCATACTTGCGCGCCCCACCAAGTTACCCTAAACTGACGACACTGCCCATTACAACACTGTCCCCGCCAGCAGCTCAGAAAGAGGCAAAGACCCCCCTCCCCCCTCCCCGACATCCTTGCACGGAGGTTTTACACAATGTTTATCGGCTGGTGTCTTGAAGATTTGACAGTAACAATATTCCCACATATGGCCGAGAAAAATATGCGCCGTCTTCTTTAAAAATAAACTGATTAAGAAAATTAAAATACCAAGCATTGTAGATAAAGTAGGTTATCGTATTCTCTCATTTTGGATCCCCCTACTTTCTGCTTCCAAATGCAGTAACAATCCTAGTATGACTCGAGTCCCGGGGGGCGAAGGTCTGCTTCCACATTTTGCACAGGATTGGGGTTAGAATTGGGAATGGGGGTGGGCGCATTCCTTCTGGGCCTGTATACCTGTTTCTCCTATACCTGAGTCGCAGAAGTGTCCCTGGTTTCTGTAAGACCGGTAACCAGGCGCCCCCACCCCCATCTTGGGAACAAGGGTCTACATTGAACAAGATGCGAAAGTTCGCTCGCATTCTACTCCTTTCCCGCCTCCCCTCCCCTGGCCACGGCCCCCGCCTCCCCCCGCCGGCACCCTCGGTGTTGGCTGCAGCCTGCGAGCAGTTCCCGTCAATCCCTCCCCCCTTTTCACAGGATGTCCATATTAGGACATCTGCGTCAGCAGGTTTCCACGGCCGTTCCCTGCGGTCGTGGGGGGAGCCATCTTTCAAACACATTATTTTTGGGGCTCGTGAGACCCCGAAGACCCAAAAAGCTAAACGCACACAGGATAAGAAAATAAGTGAAGACGGCAGGCAGGGTTTAGAGCGCGGCAGAGGCGGCGAGGCGGCGGCAGAAGCCCCAAGACCGTAGCGTCACCCCTCCAGCGCCGCGGTGGTTTCGTCCATGACGCGTGGGCTCATTCATAAAATGCTGTTATAAAAGCGGTGGCTGCGGTCCCTTGTACTCCAACCGCGTCTGCAGCGAGCAGCGGAGAAGCTAAGACAGAGCCAGCGACCGCGGCGCAGCGAGCGAGCAGTGACCGCGCTTCTACCCAGCTCTGTCCCACAGCTCCCACCTGTCTCGCCCCTCGGCCCCTCGGCCGGCTTTCACTAACTGCGACCATGATGTTCTCCGGCTTCAACGCCGACTATGAGGCGTCATCCTCCCGCTGCAGCAGCGCCTCCCCTGCCGGGGACAACCTCCCCTACTACCATTCGCCGGCCGACTCCTTCTCCAGCATGGGCTCCCCGATCAATGCGCAGGTAAGACCGGCTTCATGCCGCCTCGGGCACCGGGCTTGGGGGTCGCTGGGGAGGAGACACCGGGGCGGGACGCTGGGGAGAAAGGCTGCCACGGTCGGAGCAGCCCTAGCCCGGGAGTTCGGGCGTTTGGAGCGCACGCGCGCTTGCTACACTAAGAATTGGTTCCCTCTTCCCGCGGCGGGCTCATTCCTAGTAGCCCCCGGCACGCTCTCTACGGCTGGGTCTCTGACATGTGCTGGGGCAAACGTGTCCCAAACAGACTCGCTAACTAAAGCCTGGCTCCTCCGGGGAGGCGGCCAAAAGCGGCTATCCCCCCCACCCCCTAGTAGCCTGGAGCAGGGAGAAGGGGCGGGGGAAGAGGGTGCAGCAGGCGGGTGTGTAAGGCAGTTTCATTGATAAAAAGCGAGTTCATTCAGGAGACTCCAGAGCGGCGCCTGCGTCAGAGTAGACGTCAGGGATATTTATAAACCCCTTTCAAGCTAGTGATGCCGAAGGATAACGGGAACGCAGCAGCAGGCTGGAGGAGAAAGTCACTGCTCTGCGGAATTCTTGGGAGGAAAAGGGGAGCCCTTTCACCCAGGATGAGGGGCGTATAAGAGGACAGGACGTGGCGCCGGGAATTTTACTCGCCCCACCTGTGTCGGGAACCTGCTCGCTCACGTCTGCTTTCCCCCGTTCTTTTTCGTTTTAGGATTTCTGCACGGATCTGGCTGTCTCCAGTGCCAATTTCATCCCCACAGTGACTGCTATCTCGACCAGCCCGGACCTGCAGTGGCTGGTGCAGCCCACCCTGGTCTCCTCGGTGGCCCCATCGCAGACCAGAGCCCCCCACCCATACGGGGTCCCTGCCTCCTCAGCAGCAGCTTACTCCAGGCCTGGCATGATGAAGACTACTACAGCAGGCAGAGCCCAGAGCATTGGCAGGAGGGGCAAAGTGGAACAGGTGAGGCTCTCTTCAGCACTTTCTCTCGGTAGGGGAGGGGGCATGCGGATGGCAATGGGGGAACACAGCCGAGGGGGTGAAGCCACTGATCCAATGGACTGACATCCCAAACCAGAAGTCCTGGCTCCAAGCCCTTTCCATCTCAAGTCAGATCCTGAGAGTCCCATCCCAAGAAGTACTCTAATAATTTCTTCCCTTATAGTTTCCTATCTCATGCATTTAAACCTGGCTTTTCTTTGTTCCCATGCTGAAGAGCTTATTTTAAATGCAAGTCACACCCAGCCTGCAACTGCAGGTTAGAGATGGCTTCACAGAAGAGTTGCCAGGAAGCTGGGAAGCTTCAGGAGTGGGTTTCACGGGGGTGGGGGAATGGAGGTGCTGTCAGACACTGTTACTGAATGTTGATCTTTTTTAAAAAAATTATTATTCTAGTTGTCCCCAGAAGAAGAAGAGAAAAGGAGAATCCGAAGGGAAAGGAATAAGATGGCTGCAGCCAAATGTCGGAACCGGAGGAGGGAGTTGACTGATACCCTGCAAGCGGTAGGTGGACTGTGGATCACTCCTTTTTAAGACTTAAGGGGAAAGTTGGAGATGGGGCGTAAGGGAGCAGAGTGCTTGATTAAGGCCGTGGCTTATGCTTTCCTTTTATCCCTCTGCGTACAGGAGACAGACCAACTAGAAGATGAGAAGTCTGCTTTGCAGACTGAGATTGCCAACCTGCTGAAGGAGAAGGAAAAACTCGAGTTCATCTTGGCCGCTCACCGACCCGCCTGCAAGATCCCTGATGACCTGGGCTTCCCAGAAGAGATGTCAGTGGCTTCCCTTGAGCTTCCTGGGGGCCTGCCAGAGGCTACCACCCCGGAGTCGGAGGAGGCGTTCACCTTGCCCCTCCTCAATGACCCTGAAGCCAAACCCTCGGTGGAGCCTGTCAAGGGCATCAGCAGCATGGAGCTGAAGGCTGAGCCGTTTGATGACTTCCTGTTCCCAGCATCGTCCAGGCCCAGCGGCTCTGAAACCACCGCCCGCTCTGTGCCAGACATGGACCTGTCTGGTTCCTTCTATGCAGCAGACTGGGAGCCCCTGCACAGCGGCTCCCTGGGGATGGGGCCCATGGCTGCAGAGCTGGAACCCCTGTGCACCCCCGTGGTCACCTGCACTCCTAGCTGCACTACTTACACGTCTTCCTTTGTCTTTACCTACCCCGAGGCTGACTCCTTCCCCAGCTGTGCAGCTGCCCACCGCAAGGGCAGCAGCAGCAACGAGCCCTCCTCTGACTCGCTCAGCTCCCCCACGCTGCTGGCCCTGTGAGCAGGCAGGGAAGGGGAGGCAGGAGGCACCTACAAGTGCCACTCCCTGAGTTGGTGCATTACAGAGAGCAGAAACACGTCTTCCCTCGAGGGTTCCTGTAGACCTAGGGAGGACTTTATCTGTGCGTGAATCACATCAGGCTGTGGGCCTCGAGGACTTGAAAGCATCCCACGCGTGGACTCAAGTCCTTACCTCTTCCAGAGATGTAGCAAAACGCATGGAGTGTTTATTGTTCCCAGTGACACATCTGAGAGCTGGTAGTTAGTAGCATGTTGAGCCAGGCCTGGGTCTGTGTCTCTTTTCTCTTTCTCCTTAGTCTTCTCATAGCATTAACTGATCTGTTGGGTTCATTATTGGAATTAACCTGGTGCTGGATATTTTCAAATCGTATCTAGTGCAGCTGATTTTAACGATAACTACTGTGTTCCTGGCAATAGTGTGTTCTGATTAGAAATGACCAATATTAAACTAAGAAAAGATATGACTTTATTTTCTAGTAGATAGGAATAAATAGCTATATCCATGTACTGTAGTTCTTTGCCAACATCAATGTTCATTGTAATGTTACTGATCATGCATTGTTGAGGTGGTCTGAATGTTCTGACATTAACAGTTTTCCATGAAAACGTTTTATTGTGTTTTTAATTTATTTATTAAGATGGATTCTCAGATATTTATATTTTTATTTTATTTTTTTCTACCTTGAGGTCTTTTGACATGTGGAAAGTGAATTTGAATGAAAAATTTAAGCATTGTTTGCTTATTGTTCAAAGACATTGTCAATAAAAGCATTTAAGTTGAATGCAACCAACCCTGTGCTCTTTTCATTCTGGAAGTTTTGTAAGATTCAGAAAGGTATTAGTAGAAACCAGTCTTTCAAGAAGGGTTGCTCCTGGAGGGGGACACACCCCTTTTTTCTGATCCCTTATCAAAGAGGAGAAGGAAACCCCATTTTGGAATATTTTACAAATACACGTCTTCGTGTCACTAGGCTAAGATTCTCTACTCACTGAGTGGGTTGCAGTGGGTTGGGGGACTGGGATACCTCCTGTGCAATAGCTTTTGTGAGCACACTTGTTCCTGCTTCTTTTTCTGTTTTTGATAGTCAAAGCAGTGAATATTTAAGTCCAGTTGTGCTAATATTATAGACATCTTGATCTTACAGAATCTTTCATTAAACAGAATTAAGCTTTGCATAAACCTCTAATTTTTTACCCCAACTGAATCATGTAAAGGGGAGAGAATTGAAGAATATCTACTAGCATGAATGACTTTCTCTGTTCCACTACTGGGTTAGAATCTTAACTTCCTCTTTCATTACCCTGTCCATCAGACTGTGCTGCCTCTTAACACTTGGTTAAAAAAAGTTTTCACTTAGTGAAAAAAACCTTTGCAGTCCTTAAGTCTAACATATATACAATTAGCCGGATTCCTTTTTCATTCTGGGAAGGAAGCAAGAGCTTTAGTCATATTGTATGCATTGTAATTTCTGAACTTTAACACCATATGCCTGACATCCAGTTTACACTGGGGGAAGAAACAGATGGCTCTGAGAATTTGAAAGAGATAGCCGACAGTACAAATAATGACTGAACATTTGGTAAATAAAAAGTTACATAATAGCTCAATAAGGAGACCACATGACTGAATAAGCTTTAACTTAGAAGCCTTATCATCTTAAAGAAGAACATGACCTTTGCCTGGGGACACCTCTAGTAACAGGGCACTTACACGCACAGGTACAAACCACAAGGGAAGGAGACAGTGCTATCCGGCCCCTGCTCTCAAGTACCATGCAGGCGCCAGGCTTGAGAGCCTGAGAGCATGCTTCCACACCCAGCTGTGCAGCCTCCTAATGCTCTGATTTGGGCCATAATAAAAATTTCTGGGCGGTTATGGGGTGTCACACTCAGCCAAGTTAAAAGGTTTAATTTAAAATGATGGTTCTGTTGAGCTTGATGTTCTCACCTGTCATCCCCCCTGCTCCTTTCATAATGATTGGCATTTGAAGGCAACTTACTTTAGCCTCTTGAAAGTGTTCATCTATCATGCACCATCTGCATGTGATTTTTGCCAGTCTTGCAATAATGAAAGTGGCCTTAGGCTCCCTGTTTGTTGTTCAGCTGGTACATTTTCTGTAGTCTTTAAATATGACCTTAGCTAAATACTGAATTAATGAAACCAACACCAGATCTGAAATAACAAGGTGATATACTGGGTAAGGAAACCAGCTGGCTCTTTTAAGTATATGGTAATCACAACCTGTAGGAGATTTCCCAGGTGGAGGACAGCTGGACCCCCCAAGCCTGGACACTGACCTGTTCCTGGGGACCTCACCCTCATGCTGACTGTTCTGGTTTGCTAAAGCTGCCAAAATGCAATATACCAGAAACGGACTGACTTTTAACAATGGAGATTTATCAGGTTGCAAATTTACAGTTCTAAGGCCATGAAAATGTCTAAATTAAGGCATCAAGAGGTGAGGAAAGGCTGATGGGGTTGCTCTGTCACATGGGAAGGCACATGGAGATGTCTGCTGGTCCTTCTTCTCCTGGGTTCTGGTTTCAAAGCGACTTTCTCCAAAATGTCTCTGGGCTTCTGTCTCTCTTAGTGTTCTGAGTCTCTTGTAAGGACTTCAGTAAACCAACTAAGACCCACCTTGAATGTGTGGGGTCACATCCTCATGGAAGTAATCCAATCAAAAAGTCCCACCCACATCTCCACAGAAACAATTTAATCTGAAGTTTCCACCCACAACAGGTCTGCCCCCACAAGATTGGACTAAAAGAACATGGCCTCTCATGGGGTACATAATAGATTCAAACCAGCATACTGACCATAGAGAGAGAGTATTGCTTTCCTTTTGACAGCCCCTTCCTCCAGTTCATCACATCCCAGCTGAGACCAGGCTGCTCCATCAACAAGACGGCATTAACGGTCTGGGGAGAGAGACTTGCATGCAGGGGATCTCTTTAACAGGCCTCCCACAGGCCACAGGGTCCCCCATAGGTTGGCACCCTTCTACCCACCAACTCGTAGGGGAGCGAGGGGAGAAAAGAATTCCCTCTCTTTCCTACCAAAGGGCTCCTTCCAAAACCCCTTTCCCTGATCTAGGATTCAACTCCTCCCATGGATAATTGATATTGAAAATGTCAACTTCCTTTGGGGAAAGACTCCAACCCCTACCCACAATTTACAACTTCATACTGGTCTCAACAAGACCACTATCTCAGGGTACCCCCACTCTACATACAAGATAAACATATTTAAAAGAAGATATGGGAAGAAAGCTGGGGGCGGGGGGCACTTCCTGTGAGAACCATGTCTATTTAGCTCACCACTAGATTCCCAGACCTAGTTCAGTGCCTGGTACGTAGTGCAGGGTTAATGAATATTTGCTCAGTGGGTGAATGAATAAATTCTGCATTATTTCCAAAAGCAGTAATATATTCCACACATCTTCTTTAACTTCTCATTTCCCCAGCCCTGTTAAGATATTAAGCAGTGGGGATTTCACATCTTTTTTATCTGGATGCAAAGACACCTGCCACTTCCATCCTTGGCCCCTGGAATTCCTCCACTACCTTCCCTGGGTTACCTTCACGAATGCAGCTTCACTATGTTTTGTGCTTCCAGCTCTAAATTAATTTTAGATGGAAAATAAGTAGAAGAAAAAATTTGCTAGTGGATTGTAGATTCTGTGTCATCTTTGCACATTGCTGTATCTTGTGTAATTATCAAAATGAAATGGTAGCATTTAACAGTTTGTTCTAATAACAGTAATTTTTGTTCAGCAGCCACTTTCCATGTGTGAATGAAAGTGGATCAATTACGCTATCTTTAATTAACGAGCAAAGAAGAGACTGAGACAAAGTAGCAGTTCTCAGATGATTACTCTGAGGAAGTCATCTGAAGTTTCAATGTTTTTCAAGTGTAAATCAATATTCAAACTCTATGTGAAATTTCCTCCAAACACAGAATAATGAAATTTTTCAAAAAATAGGTGAGAAACGAGCATCACTTGTCAACAGTGTTTTAAATTGTGCTGTTTGGCTTTTAATGTTGAAGAGCTGATCCTTGGCTCCTCTGCGCCTCCATCTCCCGTCCTTCTCCCCTACGAGCTCTCTCCTCACGGGACTACCGTCCATTCCCCCCTCGTCCCTGCACTTCCGCCCGTGCCTCTTTCCCCAGGCTGGCTCCTTCTGGTCATTCAGGCGTTCACTTAAATGACATACATGTTCTCCAAGAGGCTTTTGCCCTGACCACTCCATCTAGAAGAACTTCTGCACACACTTCCTCCCCATCACTCTCCATCCCATCATCCCATTTTTTTTTCACAACATGCATTATCTGCCACATCTAATTTATGTTTTCTTTTCCTTTTTAAAAATTGTCTGCACTCGAACGCTTGTGGAGTGAATGAAGGTGGATGAATGAATGAACACAGATTACGAAAATGTCTAATGGGGAATAACTAGAATTTAAAAGTGAAGATGAACTGTGTATTTCATATATTTATAAATAAAGAGCATGCCCCTTTATTTAGAAAATCTCTGTCAAGAGTTCTACAATATTAAGATGAGAAACCAACTAGCTTGGGAAAGAACTTTAAGGGGTACAAAAAATACAAGTAAACTGCAGATCAGTGACACATCTAGACTGTGGTCACAAATTCAGAAATTTGTTTCAATATCAAATGCAGAATGGATGCATACGTAAATCTAGGTATAATTGTCTTCAAAGAAATGAACAAAATATTATTTTTCACTCTTATTAACATAAAAATTTCAGACTATCACATAAATCCATTTCAGTCCATTGGTTCCTAGACATCAGTGTGCTAAATTAAAAATTCTATAATTTAGTCTTCATTAGAAGAGAAGAATAAGGGTCAGCTATGATCACTAGCTTTATCAAGATCAATGTACTGTCATTATCATCATTTACCAAGAATATGCCCAAGGCTGAGGTAAAGCACATGGGAGTTAAGTGCATTAAATGTTGCAGAATGAGTTCAAAGTTCCTGAAGAGGGCTGGGTGGATGATTTCCACTTTCTTTTGCACCCAGGAGAAAGCAACGGAAGCATAAACTGGTTTAGTTGCAAAGAAATTCATTTCAGTGTTCCCACACACCCACCCATGGACTAAACTAAGCTGCCATTCCTGTGCCAGAGAAGCATTGTTCAGCTGCCCACGAGGATGCAGAGCAGAAAGGGCTGTGGCCAGTATTACAATACCTAGGCACACAGAAGCATTATAGAAGTGTTAGCTATTATTTATTATATTTATATCCTAGGGAGATGGGTGTCAGGGGAGGAAATATATACCCTCTAGAGCAAGCAAGGGCTTCGTTTTGGTCAATGAACAATTACTGGGTGTCTGCTATGTATTGGGTGCTGGATTCAGATGTGAACAAGACACAGTCTTTTCCTCAAAGAGTTCATAACCTGGGGAGGGAGAATGACACATAAACGTGAACACACTGTGACAATGGAAATTAACACAAGGTGCAGAGGTTGCACAGATGAGGGAGTGATTAACTCTATTTTTGAGAGGGGCTTTGAAGATGGATTGAGTTTGATAGATGAGCAAGAGGCAGGGTAGAGGGCATTACAGGCTGAGGAATAGTACTGGAAAGGCACAGACTCATAAAACAGAGCACTTGGTTTTGTTAGACTACCAAGTGCATGCGTGCATGTGTGCACGTTTGCATATGTTGAGGCTGGAGGTCGAGGGAGACAAATGACAGGACATCACATAAGTATTTTGATTTCATGTACTTCAAAATGGAAGCGGCTAGAGATAGGTCAAAGAAGGTGACTGTGGCCAGATTATGGAGAGCCTGGTATTTACTTAGTTCAGTTGTGTGTAGGCTGATCCATGACAGTGGTGGCAGGACTGGAGAGGGAACAACAGGTAATTAGAGGGTAGGAGAGTTGGGACTTGGTGATTGAGTGGGAGGTCAGAGAGATGGAGGACTCTGAGTTCACTGTGGTTTACCAAGCTTGACACACAAGGAGGTTCATGGGTCCACCGATGACTTTGGAACTATAAGGAAAAATCATAGACTTGCGGGAGAAGAAGGTGAGTTCCCTGCTGGACATGTTGAGCTTGTGATACCTGTAGAATACCTAGGAGGAGACCTAGGCAGTTGGAATTGCACAATAGAGTATCTACGATGTGGGTTTATAGAGCTTTTCTGGAGGTACTTGGTTGGGACAGAACCTGGAGCCCTAGGACATAGTATTGATGACAATGGCTAACATTTCACATGTGCTCACTATGTGCCAAGTACTGCATTAAACACTGTACAGGCAGTGCTTAATCAGTGATGATGTTTGCTAAACATGTACAAGCAACTGGCACACAATGAGCAACACAATGCTTATTTTGTTGAATGGATGCTCTCCGCCAGTCTTCACAACAACCCTACGAGGCAGATACTATTTTTTTTTTTTTTTGGCTCTTAACAATGGGGATTTATTAGTTTACAAATTTACAATTCTAAGGCCATGAAAATATCCAAATTAAGGCATCAAGATGAAGATAACCTTCTCTGAAGAGAGGCTGCTGCCATCTGAGTTTCCTCTGTCAGAAGCCAAGGCACACGGCCGGCTGCAGCAGGGCTTGGGCAGCCTCTTTCCGCTGGGCATCTCACCTTAGCTTTTATGCCGTCTCCCTCATCTTTGAAAGACAATCTCACCAGATACAAAATTCTCGGCTGGCAGTTTACATTCAGCACTTTAAGTATTTCAACCCACTGCCTCTTGCCTCCATGGTTTCTGATGAGAAATCAGCATTTAGTCTAACTGGGACTCCCTTGTACATAACACATTGCTTTCCTCTTGCAGCTTTTAGATCTCTCTCCTTGTCCTTTGCATTACAGTTTGACCAACAAGTATCTGGGCATATTTCCCTTCAAGTTTATCCTGTTTGGTATTCATTGGGTTTCTTGGATGTCCACATTGAAGTCTTCTGTCAATTTTTGGAAGTTTTCTGTCATTATTTCTTTGAATATTCCTCTACTCCTTTCTCTCCTCCCTCTGGGACTCCTAATATGCGTACATTGGAGATACTATTTTTATTTTTAAAAATAAGGAAAGTGATCTAGAAAAACTTAGATAAGTTGCTCAAGGCCATATAGCTGGTAAGTAATATAACTAATAGATCTATAGAATACCAAAATATGCCCCTAAATATGTCCTCGAAGGTGAGAGTCTAGCCCCTCTGAGACTGCTTTCTCTGCCAAATCAGGGGTAAGATTCAAAAATCTAAAAGTTCTTGTTCCAGCTTCCAAACTCTGAGGGCATCGGATGACTACCATGGAAATGCACTAAATAGGCCTACACCACATTGTCCTTAGGTGGCTGATGCTTTGGTAGCAACACTGGGGCATGCTCTGGAGTTGGTACTCATTGTGTTCCTCGCTTGGAGTTTTTAGGATGGAAGTCCTGAGCACTGTATGCTATGATATACAGTGTACCAAGCACAGGAAGGTGGGAACAGTCTGTCCCAGGTACAGGCAACAGTGGTGTATTTGCTTTCTATTGCTGCAGATCAAATTATCACAAATGTAGAAGCTTAAAACAACACACATTTATTATCTCACAGTTTCTGTGGGTCAGGAATCCGGGCAAGGCAATTTGGTTCTCTGTTTAAGGTCTCACAAATAGCAAACAAGGTGTCAACAGAGCTGCATTCTCATCTGGAGGCTTGAGTGGGGAAGAATTCACTTCCAAGCTCACTCCGGTTGGCAGAATTGATTTCCTTGTGGCAGTGCATCTGAAGGTCTTGGCTTTTTGCCACCTGTTGGCTGGAGACTGCCCTCAGATCCTAGAAGTTGCCTGCAGTTTCTTGCCATGTGGGCTTCTTCCACATGGCTACATACTTCATCAAGCTAACAAGAAGAACCTCTCTAGTATGTGCTGTCAAGGCAAAGCCTTATATGTATCATGACATAATGAAGGGAGTGACATCCCATCACCTTTGCCATATTCTGTGGGGTTACAAGCAAGTCATGAGTTCTCTCCTGCACTCAAGGAGAGAGAATTACACAAAGGCTTGGATACCAGAAGGCAACAATTATTGGAGGGAGGTGTGGTTAATGCTAGCCTCTGTCCTCCACAAGGGGTTACACTGACTGCTGAGAATTTAAAATAATAATAAAACCAACTAAAGTTGGTCTGCTTTTTAGATACTATGTGCTTCCAATTCCAGATGCCGTCAGTGATAAAATACTCCTTCCTGAAAAAAATCTTCTGTTGGTCTAAATTCTAAACAATTGCTGGGATTACTATTGAATTTTAATAATATATGGTAAGATTCCTTTTTTCTCCATGCATGTTTTTATTTTATTACTCATCTAAACATACACTGGATAAAGGGGGTGTCAGTCACAAAGCTTTTACAAACACACGGTCATAAGATAAAAGCTATATAGTTATACAATCATTACCAGAGATCAAGGTTACTGATTTACAATTTGACAATTTTAGGTATTTCCTGCTGGTTATTTTAATACACTGGAAACTAAAAAGAAATATTTATATAATGATTTGTTATAATTGTTTGTTAAATCTTAACTCCTCAGTTACACCTCCTCGCTCTCAATTGATCATTCTCTCAGTCTTCAGGGATATCTGGGCAATGACCATTCTAACTTCTTGCTGAAAAAGGGTGTTTACATTATGGGGTAGAGGAATGAAACTGGTTGATGTTCTTGGAGAGACTGGTACCCTGGGTTTCAGGGCTTATCTGGCATAGGAACAATCTGGAGGCTTTAAGTTTCTGAAATAATAAACTTAGTAAGTAAAACTTTTATAGAGTCTTAGATATAGCTCAGGGTATTCTTTAGAGTTTTCAGGAATACTGTTGATTGGGGCTTGGCATACTGTGGCAATTTGCCATATCTGGCTGAAGCTTGCATAACAGTAACTTTCGAATGACCTCTTGACTCTATTTGAAATCTCTTAGCCATGAACTTTATTTTGTTTCATTTCTTTTCCTCCTTTTGGTCAAGAAGGCATTGTCAATCCCATGATGCCAGGGTCAGGTTCATCCCTGGAAGTCAAGTCTCACATTGCCAGGGAGACTTAAACCCCTTGGAGTCATGTCCATGTAGGGGGCAGTGCAGTGAGTTTACCTGCAGAGTTGGCTTAGAGAGAGAGAGGCCACAACTGTGCAACAAAAGAGGTTCTCTGGGGGTGGCTCTTAGGCATACTTAAAAATAGGCTTAGTTTCTCCATTACAGAAATAAGTTCCAAAAGAGCAAGCCTCAAGATCGAGGGCTTGGCTCATTAGATTGGGAGTCCTAATGCTTGAGAGAATATCAGGAATTCCCCAGTTGGGGAAATTTAATAGTTCCACATTTTTTCTCCAGTCCCTCAAGTAAGATTCCTTTTTGAAATGACTTACCCTTTAATAAGCATTGTATTCTACATGTAAGTGAACTCTTTTACTCTAACAGTTGACCAACTCTATACCTTTATTTTAAGAGTTAATTTCTAATGGTTCAGAATCATTTGAGATTGTTTTGGGTGCAGTGCATGTCTCCAACCCCTCTGAAAGTACATATTACTGTGTCTAAACAGTAGACTTGGCATAAACAAAGATAGCACAGTGATTGTGAAGACAAACTGAACTCGAGTTACTTTGGTTCTGTCATTGTATTTGATCATTTTGAAATTTTATTTGTGTTTTTAACTTAAAACTGTGAAACAGTGAAATCTGTGACTTACAATGTTTTTATATGATAAATGCATGTATCAGCTAATACATGAAATATTTTATTAAATTTTAATATTATCTTTAAAATGGAGCATTCTTTTAAAATTGTTTTAAAATTAAAGAATGAAACTGGAAAATAAAACATTACATCAGTAGTATGATTTAATAGTTTCCTAACACTAGATAAGCTACTGGTGTGCTGCCTAGGAACAATAATAAATAATAACACAATTATTTGGGCTTACATGTGCTAGACAGTTCTAAGCACTTTATATATACATATAAACTCATTAAAATATCTACACAGCAAGCCTATAAGGTAGGTCCTGTTATTATTCTTATTGTAGAAATAATAGAAACTGGGGTGCAGAAAAATTGTGATCAGCTCAAGATCATCCACCTGGAGCAGCAGAGCTGGAATTCGAGCATGGCAGTGTGGCTCCAATGCCTGCACTTTTAGCCACTAGAAGGGAAAACAAAGCAAAAACAATATCCCCAGCAACCTTGCAAGCCGTCAGAAATCCTTCAGAAAGGACAGGCGGGCTTCTTCTTTCCATTCCTGACCTACTGGTTCCTGGGCTGGGGGAGAGCTGGCAGCCCAGGGATCTCCCAGAGGGATTTTAGGGGTGCTCCCTCGGTGTCCCCTCCTCTGTGCCCGCTTACCACCCTCGCCGCGCCCTTGCCCTGGTCTGCGTGGCCAAGGTTTCTCCTGGCCCTTCCCAGCTTCCGGCCCTTTGCTCCAGGTCAGGTCGCTGGGGCAGGCGGCGCCTGGAGCTCGCGAGTCTATTTACTGTTTGGTTGCCATGGTGATACGTAGGCTCCACCGGAGCCTCCCGTCATCAGCTCGGCAGCGCGGCCTCCACCCGGCGCCGTGACGTCTGCCCGCCGCTTCCGTTTTGCCCATATTTGGCACAGGCACTGTACCGCCCGGCAGCAGGACGCGAGAGGGACTCCCGCCTCGCCCCACCCCCGGGCGCCGGCCACGCCCCCCGCGGAATGCTGGCGGTCGCTCTGGAGGACATCGCCCCCTTCCCGGAGACCCGAGCGTGGGCGGGGGGCTGGGGTCCCTGGGACCGGGCACGGCTGGTGGATGGATGAGCTCTGCGGTCTCTAGCATTCTTTGAGTCGGCGTCTGCTTGTTGAGGCTGCAGAGTCAGTCCCGGGGCTCTCTCTCCTGTTCCGGGTGGGTGATCCGCGATCGCGCTTTTCTCATTCTCTGCCGGGAAATCATGGAAGCAGCCACCCCTGCCCAACATATTCAATATTTTGTAGACTTGAACTCGTTCATGGTGCAGTGGAAAGCTTTGAAGACCGAGGTTCAGGGGCCAGTGTTGCCTCTCGGGGGATAAGTGACCTTGGGGAGGTCAAGTCTTTTTCCTTGGCCTATTAAACTGAACTGTGGGGGTGGGGGGCATAAGGCATAAGGGAGGAGATCTTCCATCTCCTTACTACATCTCCCCCCACCCCCGCGTGAAACAATTGGGGTGTCAGTGAAGTTCTTTGAGGACCCCTGCAGTGACTGGATTTGTGTGTCTCCGCGCCTTGCTCATATTAGGCGCTTCATTAATTTTAGTTAACTGATTATTGAATAAATTCCAGGCAAGTTTCCTTCGAATTTCACCTTCATAAATCCGGACTCCAGCAATAATTCTTCCAGACAGAAGGAATATTGCGGTGATTAATAATCGTGCCGCAGGGTTGCTGATGTAAAGCTTTGTGCAGGTGTAAAAGGCAATAAGCATTCCTGAGCGGAATCCAGCAAGATTCCAGAAGTCTCCCTGGGAACCGTGGGCGTGTACCCTTCGGCCGGGAGGGCGGGGCTGGGGAGGGCCGTGCCGCAGTGGCTACTGCCTGGGAGCAGTGCGACTGGCGTGCAGTTTAGTCTTCCAGCTGCGAAGTCGGCCTCTCCATGGACTCCCCAGCCCCTCTGGCTGAAGGCGTGTGCGCTTTTCAGAATTTCGGATCTGGAAGGTACATCACAGGTTACCTACCTCAACTTCTCTGTTCCACAAATGGGGAAACTGAGGCTCAGGGAAGTTGGTCCACTTCATCCAAATTTGCGTATCTAGTGAAGGCCAGACAGAAGCCAGCTTTCTGGCTTCAAACTGGTGTTCCTTCCATTACAACTAGGTGCTTGCTTGTGTTCCTGTGGCTTCAGAACCCTGTTGCCAGGCACAGCTGATGGGGCTTACAGGAAAACCGAATACTGCCATACACAGTCCCCAGCCTGACACCAGGGCCTGGGGTGATGGTCAGGAAGCATGTCCTCCCCAAAGCCACGGCTTTCCTCCTGACGGTGGCAGGAATGGCTGTCCTTGTCAAAAGCACTGCAGGTTGCTGTCTCCAAACCAGTCTTAGACTAGCAGCTGGTCACTTTTCCTAGTTTCCCAAGCCTCACGATCAGCTTTACTTGTCCAAGTCAACATCAGAAGACATGAGTACCCTGAACCCATGGAAACCCCTTTTCTGGCACTTGGAAGGCGGTTTCATGCAGCATGGAGGTTCATTCCTGAGAGGAAGCACCCCTTTAATGCTTCTCTTTCCCTCTTTCTTTTTTCCTCAATCTCGCCCAACTTCCTCTTATACCCTACTTCTTCCCTAATTTCTAAGCTTCATATGAAAGCAGTTTAGATAGAAAAGACTGGTGCCCACCATGTGCCTTCCCTCCAGGCTCATCCCAACCGGCTGATTTGAACAAGGGCCAGGGTCCTTCAGCTTCCTCTCTGATTGGACTTGGAGCTACAGCAGCAGCAGCAGCTATGCCTCCTGCTGGATATGGGAGGCAGGGCTCCCATCTCCAATTCCGGGAGCATCATCATGATGATGCAGGCCAGAGGAAGAGTTTTAATTTGTTCACTCTGATGGAAAGAGCAAAGCTTGGCAGGAAAAAGAAAAAGAAAAAAAAAAGAAAAAAAAAATCAGTCCAGTTTTTTCTCCTGGTCTATTTCCGAGGATCTAGTTGATTTGGATGCAGAAAATGCTTCTGTTGTTTCTCTGGTCTGAATTGTTTATTTCCTTTGTGCTATCCAAACCCTGCCCCCTCTTTTCAAACTCCATTTCAAATCCCACCTCCTTCATAACAACTTTTCTGGCTCTTCTCTTCTCCATGCCTCTTGAAATACAACTGTACACAGATCCAGCACTCCCTAAAAAGAGGACACTGATATGCTGTGTTTTTCACAGTTGTCTCCTTGAGGTTGGAGACCATGTCTTAGGTGTCTTTTGTGTTCATAGCCTCCCTACCCCCACCCCATGGTGCCCAGCATAGGGCTGGAAGCAAAAGCTGCTCTCAAGTCCTTGCTAATTAATTAATTTCTACAGAAACGACCCTAAGCCCTTGCTTCGATAAACCTTCCAGAACTCGTAGTTCTTTGGGAAATCTAGAACGTGATCTAATCAAACATAACTTTGCACAATAAGTAGTTTCACAAAGCAGTTTCACAAGAGCACGCCACCAGGGTGGGATGAGGAAGTTTGAAGTGGAGGAGAGATGAGGAGGGTGGTGACGTTGAAAAGTCAAAGGACAAAGAATTAGGGGACAGGGGCCCCTGCTCCTTGGACTGGAGAAGCAGCACTGCTCTGGGTTTGGGTTCAAAGATGGATTCCACCACTTACTAGCTACGTGACCTTGGGCAAGTTAACTCTCCTCTCTGTGCCTCTGTTTTCTCATCTGTAAAAGTAGCACCTATCTCATAGCCATACAATGAGGATAAATTGAGTTAATGTTTGTAAAGCATGTAGAACAGTGCTTACAAATAGTAAGTGCTATTTGTAAATGAATCTTCTGGCTCAGTCATCTTGTAAATGGAATGAGGCAGATTATATGACCTCTCAGTTCCCTTCTGCATGAACCTGCTGGGGCAGTGCATGAGCTTTGGGGTCAGGCAGGTCTGGGTTGTTTCCTGTCTGTGTCAATAGTTGTGTGACCTTGGACAAATCACTTTGCTTTGCAGAGCTCAGTTTTCTCATATGTGAAATGGGAATAATCATGTCTAATCATGTCTACCTCAAAAGACTGTGTGCATTTTATGCTTGTAAAATGCCTGGCACATAAGGAGCTTAATAAACAGATGCTATATTTATTATTATTATGGGTAAGAACAGCCACCTATAAAGGAGGAGTGTCTCTAAAATCTGAAGTTTCAAGACAGATTGAATATATTGAATAGCAATGAAACCGGCTTCATTTCTGGAGGTTGGTGGTGGTGGGGGAGGGGTCGCTGGGGCTGGGCCATGACTTGGTATCACAACATCTGAAGAAACCAGGAATGGTTTGACTTGCACATCTGCTCTAGGAACATTTTCTGCCTAAGGGTTGTGCTGAGGGTATGGACCCAGTGGGGCCAGGTGCCAGGAGCCCCTCCTGCTGGTGCATTCGCTGTCTCTTCAACTCTCCTTTCCAGGAGAGGGGACAAATGATTTTATTAGGAGGGGGTGCGGACAGGGTGGGCCTTAGAAGCCCGTTGTTGGGTACATATGCATTTGGCAGTGATGGGGTTAAAGCTGAGAAACATCCTGGGACTCCCAGGCCTGCTGGGTGCCTCCTCTCACCCCAGGGCAGAACCCACCTGCACAGCTCCTCAAAACCATCATTCCCAACCCTGACTGAGGACACCCCAGATTGCCAGATTATCCAAGGGTGGGGGAAGGAGGGTTATGAGCGTCTTAAAGCCAAATTGATCTTAATTGCCTTCAACTATGTGTGGAAAAGTACTAAAAGGAAGATGAAGATACTGTATGTATTATTTTGAGTTCTTTTAGAAGGGAGAAGGCACGTTGCAAAATCCAACAGTGATAGGGTGTTGCAATTCTAAACACGTTGGGAATCACTTTTATGGTCCTTGCACTTGACAGCTCTTGTCCCCCATGACACATGAGGATTTTCGTGCTCTAGAACAGGTCACGGAACAGGTGAGGCTACTATGAGGTAAATTGTCATTTGGGGATCCCAAACTCAGACTGAGACCTGGGTGGACTGTCAGCTTCGCAAATCCAGTTTAGGGATGGTTTAGTCTTGGAAGAATCTGTAAGCCTCATTCCAAACTTATATTTCCAGTAGTAGCAACATGTTAGGTCCAAATGAGGAGTCTCCAGAGCAGAACTCAAAGGTAGAAACTATCTTTTAAAAATGTGGCTTATGAGGAGCCATGACAGTGACTCTCCATTGTCTCTGGGGAGGAAGGGATGTGTGTGTTCATTTTCTTCTTTTTGCTTGTTTGTACTGTCTGATTTATTTGTTTTTTGGCAAGTATGTATTGCTTTTGCAATAAGAAAAAATATTTTTCGAATGTTCCCAGCAAAGCAGAAGGTTTGTTTTTTTTAAAAAAATAGATAACAGAGCATAATAAATGGAAAGATTCAAATACGCCCCCACATTTTAAAAATACAACTTGTTTTTTTTTTGCTTTTGCTCTTCTTTCCAAAAGAAATAGATGTTCATAGTGGAAGCCTTAGAAAATTCAGATAAGCAAAATAAAGAAAATAAAAACCACCTGTAAGCCCATCAAAGAGAAAACCACTGTCAACACTGTTGATCCTGCCTTTCCAGTATTCACTCCAGTTTTATACTCTTTGGTTTAGACACTGTAGTTTTCACTCAAATGGGACTATGCTATACATTCTCTTTTGTAACCTGCTTTTTCCACATGGTAGATCATGAAGAGTCTTCCATGTCATTAAGTACTCTTTTGCATAATCACTTCAAATACTGGTCATATGGGATTCTGGTTCTAGATATACCATAACTGAACCAATCCTGTATTGTTGGACCTTTGGTTTGTTTCTAAATTTTTTAGCTATTATAGACAATGCTGCAATATCCTTGTGGCCCAATTTTTGTACACATCCAAGATTTTTTCTTTAGAAGTGGACACAAGGGTGTGCTTATTTTTAAGGCTCTTGAAGTATAGACATGCAGTCAGTACAGTGACAAATAATATGGTCTGCAGTCCCCGTGGTCAAATGGGAAGCTAGTCTGGGCGCAACCAGTTTCTAGCTATGCGATCTTGAGCAAATAACTTACCCTCTCTAAGCCTCGATCTCCCCAAACTGTAAAATTGGAATGATAGTAGTTATCCAATAACCTTGCTGTAAGGATGGGATGAAAAAATGTGTAAGGAGGGGGCCTGGTACAGCACCTGGAAAGGTCTTAATAAGTGGTGATTCTTCTGATTTATAAACGGTATTTTCTTCAGGGGCAGGTTCAGTTCTCTGGGGAAAGTTGGGATGATGATGGAGAGTGGCAGGTCGAAGTGGACAATAGAGCAAGGGCTGGCAATGGGCAAGGAGGGAAAGGTTAGCAGAGGAGACAATGAGCTGCAAGGGGAGAACAGAAACTCAAAGGACAGAGGCAAATTGTTCTCATGGACCATTTGGAGCAGAGACCCTCTGAAGCAGAGACATGTGCCAGTCATTTTGGGGCCTGGGAGGCTGCCTCTCTAAGGTCTGGGGTGAAGCCTGTGTCCTTTGGTCCCAGGCATCCTTGATGCTGCTTGCTGCCTCCCTCCCAGCCTCATCTTGCATCCCTCATACTGGCCGCCTTTCAGTTCCTTGAGTTCACCATAGTCCTTCCTGTTGTGTGAACTTTGTACATTCTAATTCCCCAGCCTGGAACACCTACTCTTTCCCTGGCTAATGCCTACCCATCCTTCAGATTTCAAGCTTAAAGCTCACTTCCTCAGAAAGGCCTTCCTTGACATTTGGTATAAACCAGCCCCCCTTCTCCATCTCCCCTTGCCTTTTGTCTCTCAAGGCCTTCCGTACCTGCATAGCAATGTCAAGGTTTGTAATTATGCGTGTTTGTGGGAATATGTCCCTAGTAGGTTAAAGCTCCATGAGTGCCGGAACTGCACGTTTTTTTTTTTTTTCCCACTGTTGCATCTCTGATGCCTAGCACATAGAACATTCAATAGGCATTTACTGAAAAGAAGAATGAGCCAATTCACTTGTGGCCTGTAAAATGTTTTTGCACCCCTTCAGTGATTCTCAATTTTATCTTAATTGTTGTTGGCTGCTTGGTTGAAGGAACAGGAGATTTGGGGGCTTCTAGGGATGTCTTAGCCAGCTCCTCTTCCATCTTCCTGCCCCTTAAGGGAGGAGCAGGCTTCTCCTTTTAAGACTAGCAGCTTTAAACCTGTGCTTCTCAGACTTTAATGTGCATGTAAATCATCCGGGGATCTTACATGCACCTTCGTATTCAGGAAGTCGGGGGTAGGGTCTGAGACTCAGCATCTCTGACAAGCTCCAGGGCGATGCTGGTGCTGTTGGTCCAGGGACCACGCTCTGGGCAGCGAGGCTTTCCCACTACAGCCTCTCTGCGGTCTACACGCCGCTGCGATTTCCAGGCGTAAGGTGGAGTCGCTGCGCCCTCTGTTGGCTACTGTCTGGCGCGTCAGCCTTCGACAAATAGAAAAAGAACGCGGATTTTAAAACTCACTACAACGCGCGTGGGAAACGAGATCTTCTTAGAAAAGCAGATGGGCACATGAATATCCGACAGTGGTAGGAGATTTACCCTTAAGAATACACTCCATATAGAGTTCCTGTCACTCAGAGGCAAAAGGAACTCAGGGAACTGAAGGATGTTGGGAGTGGGAGGAGCCCTTATATGCTTCTGATCAGTTGTCTTCTTTTGCCACCGTTGTTTGCGCCCCCCCCCCCCTTTTTTTAATGGCAAAGGCCTTTCCTCCTTGGGCCTGCATTATGCCTTTCGTGGGTCTTGGGTACTTTTGTCTTTGTTGACCCCTTCCTCCAGAAAAATTAACTACAAGTTATATTTTAGATCTGCTGTGGCATATTAGCACTATATATTAAAACGTTTTCTTTGTCCTAAAAGTTCGTATTTTTTCTTCTGATTTTAAAAGAAATTAAAACACTTTCATGAGCTAGGTCCTAGAAACGGTGCCCCCTGTGCCTCGTGGACAAATCAGTGCTGGTCTCCACGCGATGGCTGGGTTTAGATCTACATGATACGCCCAAGAGTATGCTACATGCTTAGTCCTTGGGGGTGGGGTGGGGGGCGTGCTGCTTTTTAGTGGCGACCAGACTGAACCTGTTCAACAATTTAGACATAAAATGTGCTAAGTGCTTTACACACGTCATTTCACTGAAGTCTCAGAACAGCCCTGACGGAAAGGAACTATTATCCACGTTGTACCAATGAGAAAGCTAAAGCTGGGAGGTGACAACACTTCCTCATGTCACACGACTAGTAGGTGGCAGATCTGAGATTTGAACCCCAGGTCTGTCTGACCCCTCCAAAGGCCTGACCCTTGGGTCTGACTCCTGAGTGTGACAGGATATATCTGAGCCTGCCTGAACGTGCATTCTTCCCAAATGTACTTTACAGTCCACAGTACCAGCCGCTACCCGGGGTGCGGGTTGGGGGGTGAGAGGCCAGGAGGGCCGGAGGGTCTTAGGGAAGAGGGAGACTGGGGGTGGGCTTTGGAGGGAGGGTAATTGCAGAGATGAAGTGGCAGGGAAAGGTGAACGTGGGAATAAGAGTGGCATGTTTAGGGGACCATGAGCAGACTTACTAAGCTGGGGAGTACACAAGGTTAGGAAGCAGAGGGCAATAAGGCAGGGCACGGTTACAGAGCATGAGGAATTTGGGCCTAATCTAATGTTGAGTTTTGTTTCCTTGAGCCCTGAAATCTAGTTCTGGATCACCAATAACTTAGCAACATCTTGTCTGCTCTCCACAATTTCACAGAGGCATCAGGAAGTTCAGAAGACTGTGAGCCCCCTAAGATTGGGGAGCCTGTATCTGGGTCAGCTTGTATTTCCACGGCGTAGCCCAGCACCTGGACATGGCTGGCGTTCAGTACACATTTGAGGACGGATTGACCACCTTATTCTACAAAATCCTTTAAAAGTTGCTGCAGTAGGAGGCAGTGTGGCTGGAGAAAGGGACCCAGGCCAGAAGAGGGCGCTCTTTAGTGAAACTAAGTTTGCTGTAAGGAACCACCACCAGCTTTCTGCAGGATTGTGCGCTGAGAATTTGCATTCCTGGGCATTCCTTTAAACTTTAGGACTTAGGGAGTCAAAACATTTCATTCTTGTATCTAAACCTGACCTAACCCTAGATTCCTAAGTAGGAAAAAGGGCTAAAATGTAGTTTATTTCCTTTCTCTCTTTCATGTTCTCTTAATGCTGCAGGCACATACTAGAGATGTAATTATTATTATGGGGGTGGGGGTGGGGGTTTATGTTTCATGATTTTGTGGGTCAGGAATTCAGGCAGGACTTGGCTGGGGAATTCTGCTCAGTGTGGCAGTGATTGAGTTTCCTTAGTAGCTTCTAGCGGGTAGGTGGGCTGATCTGGAGGGTCCAAGACAGCTTCACTCACATGGCACAGATGTAATTTTATATTCCTTTTGTGTGATTATTTGATTACGGTCTGCTCCCTCACTAGTTGCGAAGCTCCCAAAGGGCAGGGACCGTATCTGTTTTTGTCTGTCATTTTATCCCCAGCACTTAGCACAGTTCCTGGCCCATGGAGGTTGCTCAGAAAATATGTGTTAAATGAATCAATGATGTAATTCTTATAAAGAGGGTCACAATGCTCAGAAAATAGGAGTTGATGTGAGTTTATGATGATGATAGCAATGTTTATTTGGGGTTTACTTAGTGCTAGGACTGATCTAAGTACTTTACATCCTAGCTGGTTGATATTACTTACCCCATTTTACAGAGCTCCAAAGGGTGATGCCCAAGAAGTACCTTTTATTTTACAAATTGGAGGATCTGGAATAAGCTAAGGCTCCTGGAGGCCAAGAAAATTACATTTGACGTTTCCCTGCAGTGGTACTTTCTGTCAACAGTCCGTATGGCTTCTTTAGTGTTATCAAATAATAGGCCAGCTTTGGTTGTGATAGTGGCCTCTGTGACGTCAGCATGATTTGGTAATAGCGCTTCTGTTTGAAGTCTGGTGTGAGTTCAGAGCATTGGTGTATTCTCTGATGCCCTGTCTCACTGTGGGCTCTGCCTGACCTGGAAGGGTAGGTTGTCTTCATCAAGCTGGGCTTTTCCAGATCTTGTTATCATGATGGGAAATATCCCAGGGTGCTGGGAAACTCAGGCCCCAGCAGGGAGCTGACTTCCTGGCATCCCAGGGATTCTGAGTTCAGCCTGCGGCAGCCAATCAGCAAAAGAACTGCCTCAAACTGACAGGCAGAACAAAAGCAGCTGGAACTCAAGCAAACGACTTGGGTTGGGCTGGGAGGGGCGTCGGGCCTGGCGTCATCCAGGCCCCGGCCAGGCCACTGTCATGGTGACCGCTGGTTGTTTTACTAGCAGGCAGCAGAGCCAGTTCTCTGAGGGAAAGCCCAAGCAGTGGGCAGCAGTGCCCAGAGGAGCCTGTGCTTCTCCAAGTAACAAAAACCCAGAGGCGGCATTGTCACTTCCAGAGAACGGTGCCTTCTCTTTGGAGCTGGGCAGGTGGCCTGGGGGACAGTGGGCGGGAAGCCATCAGTCCAGCCTGAGAGGGAGGGAGGTGGCCACTGAACAAGCAAAGAGGCCTCGGGAACGGCTGGAAGGCTTTACAGGCAGAAAGATTGCAGCTGTGTTGGCTTTCTGGGCAAAACATGAACTCAAGTAGATCACAGAGTTCTTTAAAACAAAAACCCAAAAACAATGTGTGCACCCGTGCACATGACACACACACAGCAGCTAATGGAGGAGAGAGAGGCCTTTGGGAACCTCAGAAATGAAAATGTCCTTGAGTCCTCTGGGAATATGGACTTTTTTTTTTTGATGACCAAAATTCAACTAATTACCTGTAGGACAAGAGGAATGAACAGGGTTCAGTGTAACACAAAACATTTGATAACATCCATTTGCTTTGCAAAACCTGTCACGTCAAAGTCTCACTAAGTACCTGACTGATGCTCATATCTACCAGCGTGTGTTATTTTGTGCTAAAGAATAGACATTTTTCTGGGTAATGTGCAACATTAGCCAAAGCAAATGCAGTGGAGGAAAGAATCGTGGTACCTTCCTCCAGAAATCTTGCTGCAGAAGTGCTTGCCAACTAAAGCCCACATTCCACCTTCCCATTGCCCCGGGAGCCAGTAGCATTTGCTTGAAAGCAGACACCCGGGGCTTGACAGATCCTCTGTCTGAGCCTCTGTTGTGTGTCGATCAAGTGGGACCCATATCTTCCTTCTAGTTGACTGTGAAGACGGATGTGAAGGCACTTTGTGGGCAGAAATGTGCCATAAGAACGTGAATTGTGATTAAGGTATTTCAAAATTTGTTGTGAAGGTACAGATGCTAAGGGGCAAGTTGAAAGGAGAAAGGGGGTGGGGGGCTTTGAAGGATACTAAGGGAAGGATTATAGCTGGCATTTAGAAGAATTGAGAAATTATAGGATATTATAGGAATGTAGGAGAGAATTTGGGGCTCACTCTCAGGCGCTAGAGGACAAGACCAACTTGGACTGTCACAGCAATTTAAGATACTTCTCTCTTTTGCTCTGCCTGAATTGAGAAACAAGTCAAGCCCACCCATCAGGAGGAAATGAAACGAAATGAAACAATGTCAAAACATCACATCTCAAATTTCATGAAGGGAAATGGTACAATTACAACACCATTCTGGGTTGAAGTTTATGAGATCTGGAGCCCAAACGTGTGGGTGGAACATTAACTGTCAACATTCTGTCCAAAGCAACTTTTTGTTTTTGTTTAAAGAAATGAGCCATTAATCACCACTGAACATGTTATATTAGCAAATATTAGCACATTGCCAAGCGCTACGTTGAATGTGGTACATACTTTTTCATTCCTTAAAAGAACCATGCAAGGGGAATTTTTTAAATAAATAACAGCATGAGGCTCATGTTTAGCAACTTGGTCTTTCTGTGTCTCCATTTCCTCATCCATAAAATGAGAATAATGTTATACTTAGCAAAGTTTAGCAATTTGCTCCAAGTCACACAGCTAGTAAGTAGTAAGTCAGGATTTGAACCCATGTCCATCTGACTCTAAGGTTCTGCCCTTGAATGCTAGACTGTGCTAGGGAAGCCTTCATTACTGAGAAGCTTATGAAACAACCAGTCACTCCAAGGCTCTGAGAGCGATTGGTGAATTGCTTTGTCATGACGTGGCATGATATCGCAATGGCACTCAGTGTGGAACAGTGACAGGTGTTAGCAGGAATTTGGCTTTAAAGGTGGATGAAACCATGAAGTGCAGATAAAATGAGTCTCCTCATTCTGTGAATGGAGAAACTGGACAATATGAAACTGTGTTGACAAAGATAATCAGTACCTCTTAATCCAACATTAACCAAGGTGAGCTGGCCCTTGCATGTGCAATTTTTATAAATTTAATGATTATTCAGCATTGGCCAGGATTGCTGTCAAAATCTTGCATTTGAAATTTGTGAAATGCATTTAGACAACAACGTTCACTGATTTGTTTCCTCTAAAACTGAGGATCACTTGGCAATGACCAGTACCTATGGATCAGATATTCTCTAGAACATGAGGGAAGTCTGATTTCTTTGAGATAGGATGTGTCCCTCTTGTCTTTTTCTACCTGCCTCCGTGGGGCCTGTCACATCAAGGCTAAGGGTAACAAAAGAAGGTTTTCATTGATACCACTTGTTTTAGTTTTCCTTGGCTATTTAAGCAAATACCAAGCAATGGGTTGGCTCAAAACAAAACAATAGGAATTTATTGGATCAGTTTGGAGGCTAGGAAAAAGTCCAAATCAAGGAATCATCAAGGCAATGCTTTCTTCCTGACAACTGGCATTCTGGGGCTGGCTGCTGATGATCCATGGTCCTGGGCTCCTCTGTCACATGGCAGTTCACACGGCGGGCTCTCCGGCCTCATCTTTCTCTTCCAGGTTGGTTGACCTTCAGCTTCTTGCTTCCCATGGGTTTCTTCTCACACTGTCTGAATTTCCTTCTGCTTATAAAGAACTCCAGTGATAGGATTAAGAACCATCTCGATTGAGGTGGACCACACCTTACCTGAAGTAACCTCATCAAAAGTCCCACTTACAATGAGCTCACACCCATAGGAATAGACTAAGTTTAAGAACATGTTTTTCTTGGGTACATACAGCTCTGATCTACCACAACACTCAAGATGGAAGAAGAGACTGAGCCTATTACTACAGCAACATGAAGGCACTGTTCATCGATCCGTCCATCCATCCATCCATCCTTGCATCCATCCATTCAATGTTTTTTGAGCACTTGCTATGTGCTAGGCACTGTTTCAGGTGTTAAAAACATAGTGATGAATGAGATGAAATGATTGCTCTTGTGGACATCTATTCCAGTAGAGAAAAAGACACCAAACAAGAAAATAAACATAAAACAAAACAAGCCCAGATAGAGATAAGGGCTGGGAAGAAAATAAAACAGGGGAAGGGGAGAGAGAGAGAACTGGAGTGCAAGTAGAGGCAAGTTTTAGATAGGATCACCACATGTGCTTATCTGAGCTATGCAATGAGGTAAATATAATTTGCATAAATAATTCCCATACTCATCCCATGCCTAGATCCCACTCTTAGTGGGGCTGCTTTCTTCTTTTTCCCCTTCTCCTCCTACGGGATCTGAGGATAACCTACTTCCCCAACCGCCTGGGTGCTGGGGTTGATTAGAGGTGAATGATGGACATTGGGTGTGGGGTTGGGGGGTGAGGAGGACATGAGATAAAACCAGATCCTGGGGAGGAGAGCAAAGGAGTTTAAGGGGCTGGGTGCCCACTGGGTACCTACCCAATAACCATTTCTCTTCTCACTATTTCCTAATAGCACCCAAATTCTCCTTTGGGGTTTGGGTGGGATGTCAAGGGAGTTCCTGATTGTCCTAAGTCAATCAACATACCAATCCTTTTGCTTCGGTGATTGGTTCTGATTGTGAAGTGCAAAGCTTGAGACTTCTAATGGGTGCAGAGATGAAGTCCTCTCCCTTCTTGAATATATGTGGCCCTGACTCCTTCAGGCAGCCATCTTGTGACCATGAGGACAAAACCAACCCATGGAAGAGGGCCAAGAGAAGAGGAGCCAGAGTCCTAATTAAACTAATTAAACTACTCCTGAAACCCATATCACTTCTGGATTTTTCCATTTGTGAACCAGTTCATTCATTCAACAAATCTTTGTTGAGTGCTTATGTTCTAGACACTGTTTTATATACTTGGACAAAATCCATGTCCAGTTTTTGTTGGGTTTCCTTTTACTGGCCTGGGGGGAATGGTGGGCAGACGGTCATCAGAGTGCTTGGGTTTGAATCCTGGCTCCACTGTTCCCTGGCTTTGTGACTTTAGACAAATCAGTTAACCCTTCTGTGCATGAGTTTCCTCATAGGATTGTTGTAAGGATTAAATGAAATAACAGGAAAGATGTAGGACAGTGCCTGGCACACAGTAAGTGCTTGTGTGGGTGCTATGATGTACCATCAGACCCCCATTCATTCTCCAGCTACTGGGTATTCTCAACTGCAAGCCCTTTACAGGGATTACACAAAGTCATTGCCCGTTTCTGGGTGCATCTGCATCCAGTGACTGATCTATGAGGAGCCCTAAGGCCGTACCTGTTGCCCCAACTCAGGACACCTCTGAAAGGACCACCCCAGCTCTGGAGGTCTCCATGAGGTTGAATGAGGACTTTATTGGGCTTGTATCTCAGCTCAACTTCTCACTCTGCCCCATTCTGCTCCCTTTCGCTCCCTTTTTTACAGATGTTGATCCTAACAACACGTCCTGTTTGCTCGTCTCAGAGTCTTGTTTCCAGGAACCCAACTGATGACTCAATAAATGTTAACTGCTTCTTCATCATCACTACCATCACCTGGGAGAGAGGTGACCATGTGGGACAGTGCAGAAAGTCTAGGAGCTAAGGGAATTGTTAAGGGGAGAGGAGTCCTTCTCAAATGCCTGTCTTTAGCAACCCTTCTGGGGGTTGGAAATGATGAGTTGGTCGACACTAAGGTAAAGCTCTGTGTATGAGTTTGGCCAACAGTAAGGTGCTTTCTTTTTTTTTTTAATGGATTCTATCACCCCTCCCCTCTGCTTTTAAGGGTGTACTGGGTTACACTTTTACCTTTCCCTTCAATTTCCTGCTGCAGCTATTCTGGGAATTTGGCAAGCACTTTTCACAAATAAAAGCTTAGCTTCAGTGCTGTGATGGGTGGGCCAACCGGAAGGGGACAGAGGCTTCTGGTTTTATAGTCGCATGGGGGCAGGATTTAGTTTTCTCAAATCTGGCGAGACATCAGGACCCTGGGGTTCACCGTCTGGCCCCTGGAAAGTGCAAACCAGGATGTTGCAGGGTGTTGCTAGAGGAGGAAGCCTGTGTCTGTGCTCTGACTTTTTAAGTTAAATGATAGTGATGCAGGAAAGTAGGCTGGCTGTGGCCTCTTTTAAATGCTAATGGATTCAGTTAAACCCCAGGAGTAGTATTTGAGGTCCCACCATAGACAGGGCGCTGTGTGTGTGTGTGTGTGTGTGTGTGTGTGTGTGTGTGTGAGAGAGAGAGAGAGAGAGAGAGAGAGAGAGAGAGAGATAGAGGGAGAAATTGAAAGTAGTGGTATGAAATACAGAGATACAAAAACAGGGTCCCTACCGTACCATCTGCAGGGGAAATAAGCTGTTTTCCCAATTAACATGTTGCAATGCCTGCTAATGCATGCATCAGGTTTGGAGACAAACAGACCAGAGCTCAAATCCTAAGCCGAATTCTAGTTTTACCACTGAATGATGTGGTTTTATAATAAGGGTGAACTGAAGAGCTATGGGAACCTATGGGTAGGAGATGGTAATTCTGGAAAAGGGGATTGTCCTGGATGTTTCTATACTTAAGAAATTAAGTATGGAAGCAAGGAGCTTATGAGACATGACAGACATAGATAGAATCAATAGACTATGTATGTGTTGGGTATAGACAAAATGATGAAGTAAATGACAATGTTACTTATACACAGATGTGACGATAAGACCAAGTAAGCATTTAACTATTTATAAAGTGTGGATCATGTCTTTTCCAGATGAAGGCAACATCATCCCTAAATTGTCCACCCAGTAGTGACATTCACCTTGACCAAGAGACCCAGATAAATCCCGTGTCTGCTCAGGAGATTAATTGGGGCACTGCAGTGTGACCAGGTGCATCTGCCCCCGAATCTTCCCGTAGAGCAAGTTTGCTGACTCCAGGCACCCCTTCCAGCTGCGTCCCTTTGCTCTGGGAAGGTTGGGGTGGCAGAGAGAGAACATGATACATGACATCGCATAGCCTAAGACTCCGGCTTCCACCTGCTTGCATCCTATTCTGAGAGGATTCGCTTGCCCTACCTCTTTCCCCCAGTTGCTCTCTGTGTGTTTTAAATTGATCACATAAATAGTGTGATTCAAGCATCTTTATTTAGTCTGTGAGCCTTTCAGCCTGACTCAAAGTGCACTTGGAGGCTACTATTGCCTCAAGGTAATATCCCGCGAGACAGGAGAGCCTTAGAATCCAAAGGCATTCTTGTGCAAGGGATTTATGAGGGAGTGCTGTCTGAGAAAAGTCCTGGAGGAAGTGAGAAAAACAGGGGAAGCAGCCAAGCAAAGATGCGTTTTCAGCTGAAGTATAATGGCAGCCTGATCCCATGGGGAGCTCTGGAGGGTGAATGTCACCAAGGATTTGATCTCCCTTGAGGCAAGAGAGCAAGTCTTTCGCACCCTGAATCTGGGGATGAGTGTACCAGCCTAATAAAGGGGACCTGGGTGGGGAACCAGCAGCATCTGCTACAGGGGTTCTGCCTGAACTCCCTTCCCAGGTAAGCTATAGGGGCCAGGAAGAGAAGGGAGAACTGAGTAGGTTGGGAAAGTAGTGGGTTAAAGGACTGGAAATGCAAGGTAGAATGTGACTTGGAAGGCTCTGAAAGCCAGAACTAGAATCTGTGACCTGATTCCATGGGCAGGAAGCCATAGGGAGCCACTGTGAGTTCTTGAGTACAGGTGTGACTTGGAGCAGTGCTTAGGAAGAGTCACCATGGCACAGGTACATGTTGGGAAAAGACTGCTGGTAAGGAGAGCAGCTGGGACTGGTCCACACTACACGTAGCTCAAAGCATCCTTCTCTTAGGCCTTTGTGCAGCTCTATACAATCAGGCTCTTGTTTTACAGCCATGTCCCTGGTTTCCATCTGATGGAGTCTGTTTTCTTAAGAATCGGCCTTGTCCTGAAGGAAAAGAGACTGGAACCACCTCCCCAAATTGTACGTAAGCACTCACCAAGCGAGGGCTGGGGTGGGGAGGGTAGGAGGGTGCACGTGGCTGAAGGCACTCCCTCAGAGAACACTTCATAAAAGTTTCAGCAGCTGACCAGGGCTGGCTGCAGAGAGCTGCTTCAAGCTGGAGTTATACAACCTGAGCTAGCTCCCTGGGCAGTTATCTGATCTCTAAGTAACGTAGAGCTCTTATATCCTCTGGCTTTTATCCGAGGCACTATGGCCACGGGGCCAGCGGCAAGCCAAAGATTCCTGGCCTCAGACCAAGTCAGCCTCCACTCAGTGCTCCTTCCTCAGCACAGAGGTTTTGACTTGCAATCAAAACCTTAAGAAAGTCCTTTCTCAAACTTCAGCATGCAAAGCACTACCTGTGGTGCTTGCTGAGTTCTGGGCCCCATGTGCAGATATTCTGATTCAGTAAGTCTGGAATGGGGGTGAGGAGTTTGCGTTTTAAATAAGCACGAGGTGACTGGAAACAGGTGGTCCCAGGATCCTAATTGGGGATGGAGAACGTTCAGCATTGATTTATTTGGGAAACACAATAACCTTGTGAAGTAGGTAATATTCTTATCATTATTCTCAATTTACAGATTGGTAAATTTAGGCTCAAAGAGTTTAAACTATCCAAGGTCAGGGAGCTAGTGAATGGCAGAGCTGGAATTCCGACCCATTTAACTACAGCCTGTGTTGCTATCAGATGTAGAGGAAGAATAGTAGGGGAACTAACTAACTGCATACATATCCCGTCTTATCACCTGACATTTCCCAACAGAAGTCCTCGGTTTCAACCATGCCAGGGGTTATCACTTAGGAACAATTGAGTCACCAAGTTCATTTTTTTTTGCTCACGCTGCATGTTCATTGCCTGCCAGCAGGGGGCTCTGTTCATGATAGTTGCCCATGGATTCAGACGGTTGGAAGCTCTATCTTGACATTTGCTTCCACCATTGCAGAAAAAGAGGCTCTTGAATCATGCATTTGTGCCTGGAAATGACATGCATGTCACTTCTGCTCAAATTACATTGGCCAAGTAAGTTCCATTGTAATACTCGAGTTCATTAAGGTGTAGAAATGTAAACAGTAATATAGTCTACTGCATCAACCCACTCATACGTCTCTGAACATGCCTTCTCTCGGTATTTTTTCACACTGTTGCATCTGCTGAAAATGTCCTGCCTGCCTTCTCAGCCAGGCTAACTCTGACTCAGTGTCTAGTTCTAGGCTCACCTGCCACCATCTCTGGGCAGACTTTCCCAACCCACCCAGGCTGGGTTAGGAACCCAGTCTCTGGGCTCCCAAAGGCTCCTGGGTTTATCTCTATCACAGCTCGTGTGGTGGTGTGTTGCAACCGTCAGATTAATTCTCTGTCATCCCTCCCCAACCCTCACTGGCCCTTGAGCTCCTGGAGGGCAGGAATGTGCCAGTCCCTGGAAGGCAGGAGAGGGCAGGGACTCGGGGCCTAAAGGCAGAGCAGTCAGGAGCTGGATTCTGAGTCTTGTGGGAGCTGTCCTCCTTTTCCCACAGAAACAGGATGTCTAGGGGCTTTAGAAAATGGGGAAGAGGAAAGCAAGAATTCTGTGACTTCAGGATGAGCCAACTGCAGATGGCAGAGGAAACCCCCCCTTGCAGAAAGAGCGAGTTTTTTTTTTTCCAAGGGCTCATTGTCCCCATCATGGAAAGACTCGCCTCAAACCTGGGTTAGTCACTGCCCAAAGCTGGCTGTGTCACCATGGGGTGCATATCAAAGGTCCAAGGAGAGGATGCACTGCAGCTGGGGGAAAAATCTTTGCTGTCCTGGCTCTGGGGCCCCTGATGCCCATTAAAGGTCAACACTAGCAAAGAGGCAGGTGGTAATGGCCTCCTCAGAGGCAGCTTTGCTTGTGTCCCGTCATGCCCCACAGCCTCTGGGGCCTGGGGTAGACTATTTGGGGTCAAGAACAGGGGGTCAAAGCCCATCAGCAGGACCATTAACCTGACTTTGACATGAGGCTCTTAAGACCTCTGGGCCTCCTGTTGGGTGCCCACACCTGGACAGAAGAGAGGCAGAGAGGCCCAGAAGTATATACAAGGCCTCGATCTGCACAGGGTAGGAACCATCAACACCAACCTATCTTGGGGAATTCAATCTTCCACTTCCCACCTCCCATCAACTGCTACCCCCACCCCCTTGTCTCTTCTGTGCAGATGGGTGCATTAACCCAGAAACAAACTCCACTCCCTTCACTGTATTTTTTGCAAGAAATTAAACTCTGCAAATATTTTGCATTTTTGTGGTATGGCTTTTACTGAAGTTTGTGGGGGAGGGACTGTTTTGGGGGCAGTACTCAGCCCTCAGCTTACACTTACCCTTCCTTTCCCTCCTTCTACCTCTTCCAGCCTGGATTCCCCAGGAGCTTCCAGGCCTGTCCCTCGATCAGGCACAGTAACTTCCCCGCTTCCTTTTAAGCCTCTGGGCCACCAGACACCCTGGACTTGGAGGCTCAGTTTTTGCCCAATTCAAGGCCGTTTCTTGATAAAGAAATTACTCTCTCTAAATAATTGTTCCTCAGCTGCTGAGATAACATAATCTCCATTTCATTTGCCTGGTCACCTGGTCCCACGTGGACTAGCTAAGTGCCACCTCTTTTGTCTCAGCTGACCTGATTTCCTAGGTTTAGGTTAGTGCCTTGCATGCACCTCCCCTCCCACAGTGTGCAAGAGCCAGTTCCTGAGTGCATCCATATTTCTACTAACAGTCTCTTCAAAGCAATCTGGGCCTTTTCTATCAAGCATCTCACAATTCTTCCAGAATCTTCCCCTCACCCATTTATAAAGCCGTTCCAGCATTTTTGGTATTTGCAAATTGCAGCATACCGCTTCTTGGTACCAAAATCTGTTTTAGTTTGCCAAAGCTGCCAAAATGCAATATGCTAGAAATGGTTTGGTTTTTACAGTGGGGATTTATTAACTTACAATTTACAGTTTGTAGGCCATGAAAATGTCTAACTCAAGGCATCAACAGGACCTGGACTCTGAACATAGGCTGCTGGTGTCTGGGACAACGCTGTCACAGGGGAAGGCACACGGCCAATGTCTGCTGGTTCTTCATGAGCAGCTTTCAGCTTTTGGTTCCAGTGGTTGCCTCTCTGAGCTTCTGTGGGTCCTCTCCTGGCTTCTCCTCCTAATTTCATCTCTTAATTTCATCTCTTATAAAAGGACTCCAGTAAGGGGATTAATATCTACCATGAATGTGGTTGGTCACATCTCTATAGAAATAACCTAACCTAAAGGTCCCACCCACAGTAGGTCTGTATCCACAGGAATGGATTAAAAGAACATGGCCTTTTCTGGGATACATAATAGCTTCAAACCACCACAATACTCAAAACACATTACTTCCTAATTATTTTACTCCATTTTACTATTATCTGTGCTCTTGTTATTTACATCTCTCATATCTATATGGTGGAAATACTAAATAGTTAGTGCGTTACTGAGCATCTCTTTCTGACTCCACATTCAGTGGTGTTACATTGGAAACCTAAAGTCAGCCTTTGAGGGAGTATTTATACCATGAAAGCTGACAAACACTATAAATCAGAGATTGATTTATTGTGTTATTGATTATCGTTAGTGATGGGAAAATGTTAATAATGCAGATTAAACTTACAAGTGTATTGTGTTTTTGGTTTTTAGATTGTGAATAGCACAAAAATTGAGAAAATACTCTTTTAGTATTCAAAAAGTATTATCCAATTCAGCAGAGAAGTTGCTCACAACCTTGGCAAATAAGTTATTTCACTTTTGTCTTGCCCATTAACATCAATGAAAATATCAGCCAATATTCTGCTAAAATGACACCTGCTCATTAGTTGCAACCATAGGTTGGTTATGGACATGAGTTCTGCAAAAATCAACAAAAAATATTCCCCAGATCCTGTCCTAACCCTGGCGGACGAGGCCCTCCTTGACCTGGCCCCTTGCCCTCTGCTCACCTCTCTGACCTCACTCCTACCCTCACTCCTCTCTGATCCAGCCATGTTGGTTCACGGCTGTTCCTGCACCAGGTCCGGCATCCCCCCACCTCAGGGCTTTGTACTTACTGTGCCCTGTGCCTAGCCTTCTCTTCTCCCTGAAATCTATGTGGCTCCCCACTTAACTCAGGTCCCTGTCCACTCTGCCCTCAACCGGCATTCCCTGTCACCTTATCCTGCTAATTTTTCTGCATAGCACTTTTCACCCTCTGAGAGAAGCATACACTTACTTATTTTCTGCCTCCTCCTGTGTGCCGGTTTGGATGTATTATGTCCCCCAGAATGCCATATTCTTTGATGCAATCTTGTGGGGACAGATGTATTAGTGTTGATTAGATTGGAATTCTTTGATTGAGAGTTTCCATGGAGATGTGACCCACCCAACTGTAGGTGATAACTCTGATTAGATAATTTCCATGGAGGTGTGGCCCCGCCCATTCAGCATGGCCTTGATGAGTTTGCTGGAGCACTATATAAGCTCAGACAGAAGGAGTGAGCTTGCTGCAGCTAAGAGAGGACAAAATGCCCCAAGAGCAACATTTTAAAAGAATGCACAGGAGCTGAGAGAGGAGCTGCAACTTAGAGAGACATTTTGAAGATGGCCATTGAAAGCAGATACCAGCCACGTGCCTTCCCAGCTAACAGAGGTTTTCTGGACGCCATTGGCCATCCTCCAGTGAAAGTACCTGATTGTTGATGACTTACCTTGGACATTTTATGGCCTTAAGACTGTAACTTTGTAACCAAATAAACCCCCTTTATAAAAGCCAATCCGTTTCTGGTGTTTTGCATAAGGCAGCATTAGCAAACCAAAACATCCTGCTAAACCATAAACTCTGTGACAACAGGGATTCTTTCTGTTTTGTTCTCCGCTCTATCCCCAGGCTCTAGAACAGTGTGACTGGATGTATAGTCAACCTTTAAGAAATGTCTGCTAACTGATGTATAGCCTAAAAGAGTATTTTGTCAGAAAGAGCTAGGTATCAAACAGAGTTCTCCAGTCTCCTAAGTTTAATTTGATTCTAGCCCATATCCTTCTCTGGCTCGTAAGCTGAACATCCCTCCATCTTTTCTTAGTTCTCAGCCCAATGGGAAGTGTTACAGCTTCTCCAGAGAAGCTCCGTCTCCAGTGCCAGGCAGGACACACCAGTGGAGCCACGGTCAAGACCAAGTGGCCGACCACTCCAGCGCAGAGGCAGAGGCAGAGGACTCAGACCGGCGACACTCAGCCTGCAGAGGGGTGCTGTCTCTCCTGCAGATGGCTTTCTGTTATTTTACTTTTTTTTTTTTTACATTAAATTCAGTTTTATTGAAATATATTCACATACCATACAGTCATCCATGGTGTACAATCACCTGTTCACACTACCATCATATAATCATGCATTCATCACCTCAATTATTTTACTTTTAAAATTAAGCCAACATTCAAAAAAAAAAAAAAAAAAAACTGAGACATTTTACAAAGAAATTTAGAAGCTCTGGCAACAGTGGGTGTGCATTCCAGCATGGTGGCGTCCCTGGAGCTGAGACGCGTGCATCCTTTTAGCTCAGTCTCTCCAACTTGCCATGGCCCTCAGCACTCTGGCATCATTCACTTTGATGGCCCCTGAAATAAAGCCCCCACACACGGTAGATTTGCCTCACACTAGCTGTGGGACTTTGAGCAAGGTTCTCACCATCCCAGCCACTCCATCTGTACAGTGGCATTACCAGTGGTGGGAGGATGGGACGGGAAAGGTCTTGGGAAGCAGCAGGCCCTCTGCTCCCTCCCTCACAGCCTGTGACATGATCCCACTTCCTCTTCCCTTAGTTCCCCTTCCCAAACCCCAACTGCTCCTGCCTGTGGAACCTGCTCTGTAATCCTCCCTGTTCTCTGCTCACCGGCCAGGAGGGCCCCGCGGGTCCTTGCTCAGTAGCTGGTTCTGCTTTGCCAGATGGGAGAGCCGTGGGTGGCCACTCGCTGTCGCTGCACCTGCTTCCCTGGTGGCCTCCATCTGGAGAGGCTGCATATGCCCCGGGAAGGGCTGCCTGGGAGGCAGGAGGGCTCTGAGTCTTAGCTGGGCTTGGCCTGACAACAATTAAAAATGAGGTTTGCACAGTGGCTGACCTTCTCCCTTGGATAACCACAGGGGATGGGTTGGTATTAAGAGCCTTTCCTTTCCAAACCTCAGGTCCTTGTTCTAGAACCAGGTGTCAAGGCAGCTGCCAGTGAAGTGAGCTGGGTTTGCTCAACTTTGCTAGGAAATAGCTACTTCTTGCCTGCTGGGGCTATTAAGCTAGCCCACCTTCTAAAAGGTTTTAAACTTTATCGCTTCCTTGAAAGAAGTGTTATTCCCATTGCAAACCAAATTGCACTTCCAGTGGATTTCTTAAGATTTTCTTTTGTTTTGATTATGAAAGTAACCCATCTGTGTTCATTACAGAAACATTTAGAAAACATAAAAAGGCACAGAAGGAAATTAAAACCTCCTGTAATCAAAATATTAATATTTTGGTTTATGTCACTCCAGGAATTTTTTTTTTGGTATACTTGCAAGCATACACAACCATTTATCCATCCATCCATATAGGCCACATATACGTGCTAAGATCTGATTGTGTTTTATGATACACAGCAGAAGGCCTGGCAATTAGTAAGCAATGTATAGATATTGCCACTGTTGATAAGTATCATTTATTGAGTGCTTACAAAATTATGATCTCAATGCTGGTGACCATCCTCTGATACAGAGGAGAAACTTGGGCTCAGAGAGGTTAGGTTATTTCTCTAAAATCACAAAGCTAGTCAATAAAACAAATATTCATTCCTATATTTATGTATGAACAAAATGTGCACTTATTGGTCTAAAACTTTTTCAAAAATTGATTTAAAAGGCAGCTTACTGCCTATTTAGGTGAAAATGTTTATGGAGGAAGAGGTCTTGGAGGCAGGAAATCTGCCTCTGCAATGATTAGTTGTATGATCTGGAGCAAATAACTCAACCTCCTTGACCCTCAGTTTTCTTGTCTATAAAATAGGGTTTGCATGAAGAGAATGGTTAGCACTGTGCGTGGCATATAGGAGTGTTCAATAGGTGTAGGCAAAAGTTGATGTCAATTGGAAAACATCAAGAAACCACAAAAGCACCCACATGAAGCTTACTTCAAAAGGCTCATCGATGACATATCATGGAAATATCAGCCAACGTGGGGCTGACAGGGGCTATGATCTTGGTCAAGAGGCCATACACTCACTTCTATGGATGCCATCAATTTGTCTTTGAGTAACAGGTAACCTCTAAATTTGCACAACTCCTACAATACCTCATTTGCACCTCTAAAATCTTTGTGGATAAAAATCTGTGACAGGGGAATACGAAAATGCACAGGATACCTGACTCTTAACTAAACTAAATTGTATTGCAGTCAAGGATCTCCCCATTTCCTTCCTTACCTGTGGCATGTTAACATCTCCGAGCCTCAGGTTTTCCAAGCGTCAAATGGGGGATAGTGTGAGGAATAAAAACAACATGTGAATGTTTTAGCTCAGGATCTTGGTCGTAATAAATAATCCCCATTATGAGGTGGTATATGTGAGGTGGTCAAGAACACAGGCTTTGAGGCTAGATCTGAGTTAAAACCCCAGCTCTGCAATTCACCAGCTCTGCCAGTTACCTTGGGTGAGTTATTTAGTCTCTCTGAGCTACCTCATGGGGTTTGTGAGGATTACATGGTAATGTATGCAGCACCTGGCACAGAGCAGGCATCAAATATTATATTGATATTATACAGCATCAAATATAATATGATAATAAGGTCCTCCTTGCCTTTTCTTGATCCCTCTTTTGCTCTTTGGATCCTTTGAAAAGCCTGAACCGCATAATGTAACACTTGACTATACATTGCCTGGAATTAATTGTCTTCTAGTTTTTTCTCATGTGTTTTACCCTGGCTTTTTTTGGGAGGTTTGGACTCTTGAAGGTGACATCTGGGACATATATGTCTTTGGTCTGCCCTCCAGAAACTTGTGCAGGTGTGTGCTCAATAAATCTTTGCTGCCTTGAATTGCATCTGATTGATGGTTCTTTCTTCGCTGATATCTTAAGATTTACCCAGATTGAGCTGAAACCCTTGGGAAAAATTGTAGTAACCTGTCTGAGTCCCCAGAGGCCTGAACTCTTGGCTCTGCTGAGACTGACAAATGGTGAAACTGAGGGACCTTGGGGCCGCCACAGTCTTCTGACAGCTAAGAAGAGGGGCTGGGCAGCCCCCCTCCCTAGCCCTCCCAGCCACCTGACGCCACAGCAGTGTTGGTGGCTTTGCAAAGCAGCTGTAGCCTCAAATGGCACCAGAACTTGAAGTGCTTGCCTTATTTATGTAGCTGGTGTTTTAACGCCTAAAGCAGATCCTTCTGTGATCCTAGTAAGTAATGGAGAGAAAACGTTAAACAAACATGAATAAAGTGGAGTGGGTAGAATAAGGACCTGGTGGTAGATTTTCAAAATTCGTATGTAGTTTCTCCAGCTGAGTATATGTCATTAAAAAAGGGAACTTTCCGCCCTCCTGATTCCTCAATTTTTTTCTAAAAGGTTACCACTAAAAGAGGGAATGAAGACTCATTAAAGTGACACAGCTGACCTCTGGTGCAGGGCAGAGCTGAAGGGTGGGGATGCTAATTTGTGTATCTCAAGTTGCCTGAGAGCATAGTTTTATAACTCAAGGCTGCTTTTGAGTACTGGGCTACTTTCTAAACCCCAAATCTTAAAACTGTTTGATTTTTAGGGCTTGAAAGTCATTCATTCATTCTTTCATTCAACAGAACTAGAAGCTAGGTCTTGGGAATACAAAGTTGATCCATTCGTTGGGCAAATATTGTTCAATACCCTATATGCCAGGTGCTGTGTGACTGGGACAGATGTGGGCCCCACCTTTGCAGATCCAATGGGGAACAGAGGCAAATGAATGGCCAATTATAATATAGCATACAAAGCTAAGGGGGGGGGGGTTTCATAAAGTGCTAAGAAAGTTCTTAGTAAGAACCCCAGACCTAGACTTGGTGATTCAAGAGGCAGGGACAACTGGGCTAAGCCTGATAAACAGGAGTTGGCCAGGTGAAGAGCTGGGTGGTAGAGAAGCAGGGGTGAAGATTGTTACAGGCTGAGGAAAGAGCAAGTGCCAAAGGACTGGAGTAGAGTGAGGGTATTAATGAAGATGAGCTAGTGTTTTGGTTTCCTTGGCTGCTCAAGCAAATACCAAGCAATGGGTTGGTTTAAACAATGGGAATTTAATGTTGCATGGTTTTGAGGTTAGGAAACAGGTGCAAATCTAGGCATCATCAAGGCAATGCTTTCATCCCAAAGACTGGTGTTCTGGGGCTGGCTGCTGGTGATCCTTGGTCCTGGGCTCCTCTGTCACAAGGTAATGCACATGGTGGTCTCTCTTGGCCTCTCTCTTCTCTTCTTGGTTCTGTTGATATTCAACTTCTGGTTGCTTTCTCTGTGACTCTCTTTCTGAATTTCATTCTGCTTATAAAGGACTCCAGTAATAGGACTAAGACCCATCCTGATTCAGGTGGGCCACACCTTAACTGAAGTAACCTCATCAAAAGGTCCCACTTACAATGGGTTCACACCAACAGGAATGGATCAAGTTTAAGAACATGTTTTTTGGGGGGTACATACAGCTCCAATCCACAAAGACTAGGTTATGCTGCAGTAACAGAAACAAACAAACAAACAAACAAACATCCCTCAAGATCTCAGTGGCTTACCACGAGAAAGGTTTATTTCTCACTCATGCAAAGTCTGATGGGCATTCAAGGAAGCTGCCCTCCACGGGATGACACAGAGATCCAGGATGCTTCCATCATCTCAACCTGTGGCCAGAGAAGAAAAGGAGAGAGAGAGAAGTGCCCTGGTGTGTACATGCTTTAGTCTGGGTGTGACCCCGTAATCTGCTCACAACTCATTGGCCAGAACTAGTCACATGGTCCCACCTAATTGCAACAGGGCTAGAAATATAGGGGATCACATAATATTTTTTGAGCAATACCATCTGTGCCACACAAAGCATGGCATGTTAGAAAACTGCAAGTAGTTCTGAATGGCTGGAGTTTATTGTGTGTGTATATTGGGAGTGGGGATGGGCAGGGTTAGGGAGAGAAATTGTAGGGTATGAGGTAAGCTGAGGCCAGTTACAAAGGGCCTTATAAGCCATGTTAAATGTTGAGGAATTTGGGTTGTAGGGAGACTTGGGGGAATTTTATCAGGGCATGATAGGATCATATGGGCATTTCAGAAAGATCGTCTTAGAAAGATCCCACTTTCACGTAGAGAAGGGATGGAGGGGGCAAGACCGGAGACCAGTTGAGAAGATTTGCAGTCCATTGGGTGAGAGATGAAGGTGCTCTGAACAAGGAAGGGACCAAGAATGAGAGAAGTAGAGACATTTGAGGACTATGTGGGATGTGGACCAACAGGATATGGAGTGAAGGAGAGGAGAGGGGTCAGGTATGAACCTCAGATTTGCAGGTTGAGCAACTTGATGGAGGGTGGCCCTATTTAACTGCTCAGGAATAGCAGGAGGAGTAAATGTAGTGGAAAGATAATGTGTTGAGTTTTGGACTCACTGAGTTTTAGAGGTCTGTAGAACATTCAAGTTCCACACATGTAAACTGAAGGGGAGAAGTGCAGGTAGTAGTTGGATCTATGGATCTGGTGCTTGGGAGAGTCTGGCTGGAGATGTAAATTTGGAACTTGTTTTAGTTACCCAGGCTGCTCAAAGCACATACTATGGGTTGGATTAAACAATGGGAATTTATTCGCTCACGGTTTTGAGGCTAGGAAAATGTCCAAATCAGGTCATTTTCAAAGCAATGCTTTCTTCCTGAAGACTGACTGCCAGCGATCCTTATCTCCTCTGGCAAGGGACATGGAGGCAAAAGGGCACATGTGTTAGAGGAGTGCTGGGTAGAGGAGCCATTACTGAAAGCTCACCTGACTTGGGTTTGAATCCTGGCTCTACCATCTGGCAATTGAACTCAGTTTCTTCATCTATTAAGTAGGGGAGAATAATAGTATATGAAGAGTTGTTGTGAGGATTAAAATAAATATTTTAAGTGTTCCATAAATATTTATTCCTTAACTCACTCATTCACTCTCTCACTCACTCATTTAACAGGTGTTTAATGAATGCTTGTGTCCCAGGCTTGGCCCTGCTCAGTCCCGGTGAACAAGGAGTAGAGGGGGAAGATTTAGAATGACAGTCTCTGAGAAGCTTAGGGTCTGATAGGAGAGACAGACAAATCAGTACAACGAAGCATGGGTATAATAGAAGTCAGCAGAGATTGCAGTGAGGAAACCTGAGGGAGGTAATGGTGAATTCTAGCTCTTCCTGCGTGTGGGAAGCATCCTCTTTAGACATCCCTTGTCCTCTAGTTGACCCTCGTCAGGTGCCCTGCCTCTGATGTGAAATCCTGTGGTCTAATCCTTCCTCTCCCCGCTTCCCCCATAAAAACACTGGGCACCTACCAGATGTTTCTGGACAAAGGGACTTTCTCCTTAAACGGAGAAATAAATTCATTCCTCCTTGTCTCCGCCATCATATCTGGAGGTCCCAGAGGACAGACCCCTGTGTCGTTGCCCCACTGGCCTCGCACAGGACCTAGTTAGGAGTAAGAAGGCCCTCTCGGTGGATGTTTGCTGTCTGACTGACATACTGAAGGAATGACTTTCTCTCCTTCTGAAAGGCTGGCCTTTTGGGGTGAAGGTGAAGGAAACTGAGAGGCAAGGCTTGCAAGACTGTGGGAATGAGGGTCTCCTTAAATTGGGGGTGCAAGCTGCCTTACTCTCCTCACCCTAGGGGCTCTGTGAAAAGAGAGATGTATTGCAAGTGCCCTCAGTGTACTCAGAGTTTGACACCGAAAAAAAGTGGTGGGTTCTCTGCCCCATGACACTGGGGTTTTGAAAAAAGAAAGAGTTTAATGCTATGCACAAAGCAAGTGATCAGATGGCCTATCACCCCCAAAATCTGACTCCCTGAGTCTAAGGAGTTCAGGGTTTTTATGAATTCAAACAAGGGGTGGGGCTGGGGAGATGATGTTGTTACCATTACAATAGTAAGTATAAACAGGGTTGAGACTAGTTGAGTTTCAGTTATTTCAGGTATTAACTGTTGCCTATTCTAAACTATAGAAAGAACAACATCTACATAATGATTCAGTAATCATAGTCATTTGTTAATTCTTAATTTCTTGGTTACAAATTGACCTGGTTCCCACCATTGACCAGGCCTGCAAGGTGGAGCAGAGGGAGTTGTAGGGCACCTCTGTTTGAAAGCTTCTGGTGCTCACCTCAGAAACACCTCCATGTTGGGGAAAGAAAAGACTGACTGGTAATCCTGTATGTTTCTTGCTCCCAGAGTTGAGAAGTGGGGCTAGGTTAGGGAAGTTAGGGGCAGATCCACCCATCCACCGACCCATCCATCCATCCATCCATCCATCCACTCATCCATCCATCCATCCATCCATCCATCCATCCAGGGAGGAGGGCTGTGTGTCTTTGCCAGAAGAGGGGAAAAGGCTCCACTAGTGTTGGGAGAGAACAACCTCTCCCAGAGCCTTGGCAGCCTGCAAGCAAGAAGGTGTTTGCTGGTCAGCATGGCCACCGTTAAAGCAAGGGAGAAGAAGGGCACAGAAATGAAGAGGTGAGCCTCCCGTCGGCGGGTGCGAGCAAGCAGAGTCTCTCCACCTCGGGTCCGCCTAGGGCTAGAGCCCATCCTGAAGCGGCAGGCGGAAAGCGCGCCCGGCGCCCTCCAATCAGTAGAAAGCGGCCCCTCTACTTTTGGCCGGGCGCCCCTTACCAGGGCACCGGAACCGCTCAAGGTGTGGGGAGGGTGACCTGGGGAGGAGGGGCGGTGGGGCGGGGTCCTTCATCTGCAGTAAATCCGCGGGGAGGGAGTTTCCAGAGCCCCCCGGGGCGGGAGTGGAGAAGGCGGCTGTGGCGGTGCTGTCAGATCTGAGCCCCTCCCAACTGGGAATGCCGCGGGGGCCATCACCTGTTGAAAGGCGAACTGCGGAGGCCAGAGGGTGAGTTCCTCAAGGTCTCCAGGGATGGGGATGGGGGCCGAGACAGCCGGTACCCTGGCTGCCCCAGGGGTCCCGAGTCCCCAACCCCTCCTCACTCCCGCCCCCAGTTCCTGATGAAGTCCCGGGGACTTTCTAGTTCCCTGCCAGTCGGGGTGACGCGGGCACGAGGCGCCTGGAGAACGGGGCAGCTCCGGGCGGGCGGAGGCGCTCTTACCCGCGAGGCCCGGGCAGGTACTTCGCCGCCAGGCCTTTCATTTGACGCGGCTCTGAGGGCACATTTCAGAGCGCCTCCTACCTCTGGGAAGTCTTGGGTCGAACTCCGAGAGGCCCCTGGACCCTTGAAAGCCCTGACGCCGGGAAAGCTCTTTCTGTTCTTTTTCACTGGAAGAGCCTGGGCTGGAGGCGAGCCGCATTGATTGGAAATCCGCACAATGGCTGGGAGCCTCCTGAGTCCCAGGGGGTGAGGGCACGGCCGTGTGGCTTCCCAGACAGCCAGTCGGTTCTCGGAGGAGCCCGGGCTAACCACATCTGGGGACTTGTCTTAATACCTATGTACCTCTCTACTTCTTCAACTGCAAGTAATAACAGAAATTAATGCACTGAGCACTTATTATAGGCCAGGCCCACTGTTCTAAGCACTCTACCTGCATTATCCAATTTAATAACATTATTCCTGATTTTACAGATAAAGAATCTGAGCTACTGAGAGATGACATCACTTGGCCAAGTTCACACAGCTACTGGGCTGGTGTTCTGTTTTGCCTTTGTGGAGAGGAGGGAACATTCCTTGCACTTCTCTGAAGGAAAAACAAGCTGACGTCAGGGATTCTTTCAAGAAAGCAAATTTCAGGGCCATTACCAAGATCACCACCCATTCAGCACAATGTCCCCAGTAAAGAATGCACTCCGGGTCTCTGGCTTCGCTTTCAGCATGCAGCAAAAGTGATACTCATGATAATGACCTTGAACCACCAAAGAAGTTTAATTTATGTTTTGCAAGCTCTTTTTAATAAGGTGGGGAGTGTGTAATAAGCTTTAGAAAGATTTCAATCACAAACAAATGATGGAAGTTAAATACTTGAAAAAGAGAGTTAACACCCCTCTTTCTGGAAAGCTTGCCCACTCCCATTCCAGAGCAGGGTCAGCATTAAAAGTCAGATCCTCTGGAGGGGCTTTGCTCTCATTACACCAGCGTTGGCATGGCATCTGTGCCACAGCTACGGGCAGTGTCAGACCATTCTTCCCCTGGCATGGACCCTGAGAAAATGGTGAGGATCATGTTGGTGAAGTTCTCTTTCTGACTCCTGCCTCAGTCTGAAATTCCCCAAACGCTTGGGCCTCTGTGACTCTGGACAGTCGGCAGTTGACCCAGCAGTTGCACTGACTGGCATCGTGCCTCTTTTGCACAAAGCAATCACTGTTGCAGAAAATGAGGGTCCTGTGACCATTTGGCACTGCCCCCTTCCTGGCATTCCTATAGGAGAAGGAATTTTGTTTTTTCCTGACAATGGATTCTGATCACAAACCAGGCCCCCTTCTGAGAAACAGCTTTCCATAGAATGACTGCCCAGAGGTAAGAACCCAGCACGGAACAGAAGCGATATCCTGTGGGAAGCCTCTTCATGTTACTAGGAAATCATTAGAGGAAAAGCTGGGGATGGTTTCTTATAGCTTCCCAGTCCCAGCCTCACTGCTGTCAACTCTCACCCAAGCCTTGCTCTCTATACCATGGCCTCTCCTTGAATTTGTTCAAATGCAGGCATATCTGGTCCCTGGCTACTGTGACAGACCCGGTAGATGAGTGAGTCAGTGGTCTGGAATTCCAGCCTTGCCTCCAAATGCAGGCGTAATGAGCCTTTCTTACAGATAACACTCCCCTGGGTTATTTTACTAAGAAATCAATACTGATACAATACAACAAAACTACAGGCTTCATGTAGATTTCTCTAGTTTCCCCACTAATGCCCTTTTTCTCTTCTGGGATCCAATCCAGGGCACTATATGTGTGAGCCCAGGGTCCAGGGCCTTCCCCAAGTGCCTTCAAGCCTGTGCACACAGCAGCTTGCTTGCCTAGGACAGTTAAGGTTTGACCCACTTTCCTTGTAGGATCAGGTCTCCAGCGCTAAATGTAATCTATAGCTTGCCTACCTTCTCCCTGAAACTCCCTGAGATACTATTATCTACAGGATAATCTATAATCCTTCCCTCCTCCCTGTTGACTACAATCAGTCCTTCCGCTCCCACACTTCATAACCATTTGAACGTCTTTGCCCTAACCCTTATAAACCACGCCCTGGCACCCCCCCCCCCCCCCCCGCTTTTGCGGAGTGTCTTCATGTTGAACTCTGAATCCGCCGCCATTCAGAGCAGCTCCTGAATCCAGGCAACGTGACCAACTTCCGTTTCCTTGTAAGTAAGCCCCGAACAAAAAGTTCATGCCCCTGAACATGCCCGGCGTCTTCTTTGGTCTCCCAGCAGCAAAGGCTCACTTGGGTCGTGACACTACGTTTAGTTGCCATGACTCCTCTGATCTGTGAAAATGTCTCAGCGGTTCCTTGTTTTTCATGACCTTGACCCTTTCAGGTATTTGGTGGAATGTCCCTCACTTTGGGTTTGCCTGATGTTTTCTCATGATTAGCCTGGGGTTGTGGATTTTTTGGAAGAATGCCACAGGGAAGAAGTGTGTGATCTCTGCATCCTATCTGGAGGTATCTGATCCATGGTGGAGGTTAACCTTCATCATTTGGTTACGATGACTCTGCCGGCTTCTCCATGTATGAAGTTACTATTTTTCTCTTTCCATAATTCTATTCACTGGAAGCGAATTGCTAAATCCAGCCTACACTCCAGGAGGAGGGAGAATCTACATAGATTAGTTGGAATTCTTCTAAAATGATTTATTTATTCAATTATTTATTTAATCAGTATGGACTATGGATATTTATCTTATCCTTTAGTTATAATCCAAACTACTATTATTTATTTTGTTGCTTAAATTGTTTCAACTTTGGCCATTGGAAACTCTTTCAGGTTGATTCCTGTGTATTTTTAATTTATTTTTTTTTAAAACTTTTTCCTGTGTCCTTTTGACATGCCATATATATATATATATATATATTTTTTTTTTTTTTTCCACATTCTTATTTTCCTGGCACTGTAAGATACCCCAGGCTCATCTTGTATTTCCCTTGCTCCAGGGCCAGAATCAGAAAGAATCAGAACCAGTTATTTCTCCAGGGAAACCTAGATTCTTTTATTGGAAATGGCATTGAGCAGCCACAATCTGGGTACTATGTATGCTCATTGCTATTGGGTGTCATGGCTTCTAGGTGCTCTCAGTGGACAGAGTTAGGGAATATATGCATGTACGTAAACCCAGTATGAGCACATATCTATATTTATTTCTGTATTTGCCTATCTGTTTATATACCTAAATAAAAATCAGTTCATGCTGATATATCTGACTAATCTAGCACCCAGGGCTCCTCCTAGCCTTCCCCCTTTCCTCATTGTTACTTTTTTCTCTGGCAGTAAGCAACTTGGCTCCTGCTACCTACAATTTATTTACTTATTTGTTCAATCCTAGTATACATGTAAAGTAGTTTCAGAACTGCTAAGTCATACCCCTGTGAGAATCGCATTTATCAACCAGAATACACTGTTCATGCACAGTTCTTTTCGTCTTTAATCCTAGAGACCCCAATCAAAACACCATTTTCCAAAGTTACTTAGGTCAGCCCCATTTCCCTCCCACCAAAATGCCCTTCTTGGTGGGCACATCTTAATGTTTTCAAATCATTTCCACATCTGGGTTAGCCTTTGATTGTATTGTTCCTGTTGTGTGAGGGAAGAAGAAACCACAACCTATGAGGTTGAACTGTTTCCCTTAGGTCAGTGGTCATCAGCTGGATCCATGATTAGTACTAGGATTTTGGGCCCTGGTTTGGTGTGTTTGGTTACACCACACTACCTTTCCTGGAGCTGCTGTTTTCTTGGTGGGTCTGGTCTGCAGACTCAGCTATTATGTAGAATGTCTGGTCAAAAGAGATGGTGAAGTATGGCTGAGCAGCCCATCTCTTTCTTGGTTAGCCAGAGTCCTCAGATGTCAGCAGGAAGGAAGCTAAGAGATCTTAAGGTTCAACCCATCACCCCTTATATGTACAGGAAAACTAAGGCCCAGAGAGGGGAAGTGACTTGTCCAAGATGGACTAGCTGACTAGTTCGGGACCCAGGACTCTGCACTCCCAGCTCTTCCCGCTGCACTGTGTGGGCTGCAGTGTCCCGGGTCACAGGTCTGCAGAAAAAAGCCCTTTGAAGTTGTTTAAACAGGGTTGGGAGAACTCATCCCTGTTCCGGGTGAGGAGAGGTGGGGCCAGGAAGTTTCTTTTGTACCTTGTGCATCCTGAAAAGAGAAAGAGAGCTGATTAAGAAATAATTGGGAGGTCTGAAAATTTGGTCCTCACACATCACCTTGGTGGTGACCTCATCCAAAAGTGGCAACTTGATAGATCTTGTAAATATCATAACTACTGTTCATGAGCAGTATCATATCCTCTCTGCATTGCCAGCCCCTAGTAGTGTCTGCCCTCCCCAGATCACAGGGTTATTTTAAGGCTCCTACTTAACTGTAAGGAAGGAGTCAAAACTTTTTTTCTTCTTCCTAACTGTTGGTTTTCTAATCTCCAGCTTCGTGCCTAGACCACAGTAGGAGCTTATAAGTACTTACTAAATGAATAAATAAAGGATCAAATGAGACGCTTCATGTAAAACTGCTCTGTCATCTCCAAAGCACTGTATGGATGTTAAGGGACTGTTAATGGCATTAACTAATGCTCTAACCTTGGACAGGTTGCTTAACCTCTCTGGAACTTCAGTGTCCCCATTTGCTCTCCAGATGCTCCACGCTCATCTTGTATTTTGTATTAATCTCGATGATCTCTAAGGTCACTTCCAGATTTCTAATTCTGTAAATTTCAGTTTTCACTGATTATTACAAAGAATACTGTGAGCAACTTCAGGTTGAATTAGGACACAAAAGTCTCACAAACCATCATAGGCTAGAGCAGAGATGGCAAGTAGATTTCTTTTCATGTGTGAATTGTCATTGATTGGTTCTGGCTGCCTGGAATGCACTGTTGAAGAAAGAATCTGAAGGTCAGATGTATAGAGTTATGATGATTGATTAGTGATGTCTGTTATGGGCATAGAATGCAGGGTAGTAGCAAGCATGCCAAGTATCTGTCATCTCCAACCTAGATGTTCTAAACAGTGTTACCCTAGAATTTCTGGAAGCAATATTTTTCTTTGGTTTTGTATGATAATAGAGAGACCACATGGACAAAGTCAGGATTTCCTGGAGGTAAACCCAAAGTTCTATAGACCTGTAGTAAATAATTTTTCTGCCTTTCATTGCCCTTTTGGTTTATTTACCCAGCAAATAAAGATGAACACAGCTGACTAATGGATTGCTGAGAAGTGAAATCCAGACTCAGAATCTTTCTACCATCCTGAGACTCAAACTGATATGTGGCCTTTGTTCTTGAGGAAAATGAGATTGTAGAATGACATAAAAATTCTACACATAAACTTGAACCCACTCACCCAACAGCTCTGTATCAAGCACCTGCAATTTGCTTGGCTAGTCAAAGTAAATGTCATGGCCCTGAAAACACAGGTGATCTCTTCGGAATAAAGGCCTTTCCCCTTTCTCTTGTTTTCTTGGGCATGATGGCCAAAGCATTGACTGATCAGTATGTGTGTCCATGAGCTTTCTGAAAGCAATCCTTATTTCCCCTTATCTACCTGAATAATGAGAAAATGATAATTTGGGTTTGACTTCCAGCATTCCTGAAGGAGGCCTCCTAAATCTCTCACTACTGAGAGGGGAAGCTGGCCGGCCAAGGAAAGAACCTTATAACCATCAGATACCATCCTGATGCTCAGTATTCTTTGAAACCCAAGGATGCCGTGGGTATGAGGGTGTTCCCAGTCTTCCCTGCCTGCCTGAGAGGGTGGAGAGGTCATTGGATCTTGGTTTGGGGGTCACAGGTGTTGGTCCCCAGCATCACTGCCTCATGGCTATCCAGAAATATGTCACAATGGAGGACAGACAAGGCAGCTCCAGCCCCCTTCCTCCCTCCAGAATGGTCCTTTTTTGTTAGCCTGCCCTGGGATTGGCCTTTCTCCACTGTCCAGGCAGCTCCTGAAAAGGCTGTGCTGAGTGATCACTTCAGGACTTGAAATAGCTTTTTTTTTTCCTGTCCTAGATATGACACAGTCACTTCCCCAATGAAGATATCACTGTAGGAGGAACAGGACGTCCTTGTAATGGAGCCAAGAGGGTCACATGGTCAGATAGCCAGGGGCCTCCTGGGACCTTGTTTCCCCTTAAGCTGTTGGCCAGGACTTGTCCACCAAAGCTTATCCATGATAGACCCTGGCAAGCCATCTGGAACTTACCCTCTTGTGGGGTTTCAGTCCAGAACAGTTTCTCCAGGGAATAAATGATTGATGAATGAATGGATGGAGGGTGACAGGGAGAATTCCTGTGGAATGTCTGGGGTGACTACATGGCAATAAACCCAGCAGGCATGTGCTTCCTCACCAGAAGACCTGGGGAATTCCCATGGCCCGTTACCCCTTATCCCCAGAGACAGCCCTAAAGGAGGCCATAAAGTTTGGGTAATCGGCCCAACTCACTGGTCAAGGAATTCCTTGGCCCAGTTGGGAGCCAACTGGAGTAGAAAGTTGGAAGCAGAGGGAGGAAAAGTTTTCCTTAGGATCTAGGGTCAGACAGAAGAGAAAAGGCGTTTATGAAGGATGAACCCCAGCCTTGATGCCAGCTCTGGACCCCCGGACCTTGCAGACATATGGTCAAGTTTTTTTGGGAAGTTAACAGACACTAACAGGGAAAATATGATTTAGACAGCCACAGGAGCAGGGGTGGGGGAGCTGAGAAGGGTCTTCAAGATGCCCAAAGAGGAAATTAGCTGAGTCAGAGGCCAGCAAGAGGAACCCGTTGTAGAGGAACTTGGTCTGTGGAGTCAGAGGCAGCCTCACACTGGGGAGAGGGAGTTGGGTATTTTTTTTTCTTTTTTTGATCTTGAGCTTCTGGTGCCATAAAAATCTTTAGGAGATGCAAAGTGATTTTTACATTTATTTGGTGAAACATTCTAGTCAATTAAAAATCACCTTTGGGGTAAGTGGCAGAATCCCCAATCAGATGAGGAACACTCTCCAGGATGCCAGGAACCTAGGTGCATTTTCCAGGACTATCTCATTTTGGCTGCTCAACCCCTTCTCTTCTCTCAGAGAATGAAATAGCAGATAAACCCACAGGCTCCAGGGCTTTTGCTTTCTGGGAGGATAGAAGCTGATCATCAGCCGGGTAAGGTCATGTAAATTCAAGTCATGTCTGGGATGTGGGGAAAGCCACTCAGCCAACAAAAGGACATTGGGGTCACCTTGGTTAGAGTGCACAGTTGCTGATGACAGAGTCCACTCCAGGTAGCTTAAGCAGGAAGGGGTTTTGGATGGGGGGCATTGGAAACCTCGTAGAATTATTAGAGGGGCTGGAGGAACAGGCTTTAGGGCTGAACTTCTAAGAACAGTTTCTAGGACTGCACTGAGTGATTGGGTTCATAGGGAGCTGGTGGCACTCCCGGCCATGGGACTGTTCTGGCCTCTGCTGTAGTCAGCCAGGGAGGTGCTGCTGCCACCTCCAACCTCAGAAAGCCTCTGAGCCTGTCACCACCTGGACCCCCCAAATAGGTGCCCTGTAGTCCTCCTGTTTTCTCATGTAGCTTACTTTCAAATCAAAGTCTCATGTGGGTACATCTAAGTGGCAGAACCTAGGCCACATGTCTATACCTGGCAGCAAGTGAAGCTGAGAAATGTGTGTGGGTGTATGTGTGTGTTTGTGTATACCATACATACATGCACATATATAAATTTGATGTGAATACCCTTAAAATGTAAATAAATTATGTAAACTCTTTGAGAAATCAGGAATGACTGATACCTGCTACAAGGAGTCTGTACGAGCTGTAGCCTGGGATCCTCAGGAAAAAGGCAGCCTGTAGAAAGTACCACACTGTGTGAGTGAAGTGATAGATATCCTGGGCGGGTGGGGGGGGGGTTGTCTCTTGCAAAGCATTAAGTTCAGTTGGTCTTGGGTAAAACAGAGAAGTACAAAATGCTTGTGTTCTAGGTTCTTCAGTCAACCAACCAAAATGGTCATCACCATTTATTTATTCTTAAGATACATCCAAAAAGAGATTTGAGGCAACCAAGATGTTGCTATGCATACTACAGAGCTAGTTCTTTGCTATTTGTGCAAGACACAAACAGTTACACACACAGCATCTGTGGGGAGTCAGGAAAACAGATACTCACACCAACATTTTAAACATAACTATGTTCTGTATGACAAGCACCAAAAGGTTGGTGTGGACAAGTGACCAAGTTGCTCAGAGGAGAGAGACAGACCATCACTGTGTCTGGGGTGGTCAAGGATGGCTTTTTGGGACCAGATCTGGGTCTTGAACAATGGGTAGAATTTAGGCAGTGAAGAGGAAGAAGTAGTTCTGGAGGGTGGGAATGAGGTGAACAATGCTTGGAGGGATGAGCATGTGTACATCAAGGAGATACATTGGGGGAGATAGTGAGTTACTATTCAGTTACTATTCAGTTACTAGTTCAGGGTTTGAAAAGAAGAATTGTAGGAGTTAAAAACTTGTGGTGCGACCATGTTTTGGAGAATCTTGATTTTCCATGTATTAGGACTGTTTTGGTTTCAGGTGGTAGAAATCCAACTCAAATTGACTCAAGATAAAAGGGAATTTATTGTTTCCTCTAATTAAGAAGCCCAAGGACATGGACTTGAGGCATGGCTAGATCTAAGTGCTCAAATGGTATCGTCAGGACTCAGTCTCTCTCTCTGTCTTCCAGCTCTGGGTTCATCAGTGTTGGCTTCCTTTATCTGGCTTACATCATCTCAGCTCAGCAATCTATTGCCCAATAGTTACATCAGAATTTTCAGGGCTGAAGTTTGCTGATTGGCTCGGCCTGGGTCATGAACCTTCCTTCATCCTGGAACTACAACCATGGCTAGTTCTGGGGCGTGGGCTGGCCCAGGAAGGCAAGTTCAGCTCCACCCTAACCATATGGAGGGATGGTCACTGTAGCAGATGCTGTCAGGGCCCCATCCTTATCCCCTTGGCCTTTACCATTTCGGTGGATGCTGGCATCATTATCAACTGTCAGTATCTGCCTCTCTGCCTGAGGACTTTTTCTGACCACCAGAGCTCACTCTGCACGGGCCAGAAGTGCTGGGGAGTTAGCATATCTTGGATGCAGCCCTCAGTGACTGATGGACTCTTGCCTCTTGGGTGGGATAACTCCAAGGCTCATATTCTACAATGTTTCTCTGAGTTCCTCAGTGGTCTCTTGAATGCTAACACACTCTTTATTGACTTCCATCTCTGCCCTATCTCACTTTCTCACTTCCCTACTGTTGTTTCCTGGGATCACTGCTGAAATAAACTACCTATACTTGTATATGTGTTTCAGGGTCTGCTTTTGTGGAAACCCAAGCTAAGATATTCCCCAGTGGAAGACCAGGGTGCAGTTGCCAGAAGAAGGGGGACTAGGAATGGATGTCAGGCAGGTAGAAACTGACTGTTCACTTTCCTTGGCCAAAGATATGGACTTTTGTTTTTTTCTGTTTTCTCTTCCCTAGTCCTTATCTGCCTCCTCCTAGGGATAGGCAGCAAGTTCCTTGAGTGGAAGGACCACACAGCATGTTCATTGTGCTGTTCCCAGAACCTGGGGTATAGTAGGTGCTAAAACAGTAAATGCTGCACTGAATTGAATTCTGTAGGCAATGAAGAACCATTAAAGAATTTTATGAACTCAGGATTGACAGGATGTGTTTGTTTTTCATCAGATAATCTGGAGGCAGTGTGTAGCATACATTAGAAGGGGGTTAGGGAGATTTGTTCAAAGGCATAGTAGTAGTTTGGGCTTAAGGTGGTGAGGGTTGGAACCGGGAGTAAGGCAGGCACACGCAAAGGCCCGTTAGCTGTCAGCCCAACCAGGAAGCTGCTGCCCCTGCCCCAGGCCTCCCAGGCACTGTCACCACTGCCACCCAGCCACTTACTGCAACTCCTCAGATGCCCCTGAACTGGACCTTTGCCTCAGTCACTCATTCCAGACTCAAGGTCTTTCTGATTGCCTGAGCCCAGGTCATGTGTCCAGGCTGTGTGGGCACTGGGGAGGGCAAAAGGAGTATCTCCTCTTTTCTGCTTCTGGTGGTGGTTGGGGGGGGGGGGGGTGTGTGTGGAGCGAATGCTGCCAAAACCATACAGTCGGGGACTCCCTGCAAAGGAAAAGGGGAGTTGAATGCTGGACAGTCAAAACCTCCTGACAAATGCCTGCTCTGAAGATCACCTGGGCTGTTTCTGATGCTGCATAGAGACAGTAGATCCTAGCCACTTCTTCCTTCTTGGTGCTTGGTTGAAGACGGAGGAAGCTGAACACCACTACTCTAAGTTCCCCCACATCATCACCAAACACCTGGGTGGTCCTGGAGACAAAGAAGCATCTTGTGCCTGGATCTCTTGTTGGCTGACCATGCAGGTCAGGTGTGGGGTGGGGCAGACCCACAGCCAGGCGTTCTGCAGGGCAACCAAGACAGGTTCAAAACACAAGACACTGGACTTCCCCAGATGTCAGTCTGGGAAGTGGGTGGCAAGAGAATAATTCCAGGAGCTAAATGATAAAGGAAGATGAATGATTGCCCTTGTTTGAGAGCACAGAACAACCCTGCATGTGTTACTTCCTATTCCCCAATAACAAACAGTTGACATTTGCATGCCATTCTTGTGGTTCTCTGGCATCTTCCTGTACAGTTGACAAATGAAAGGGTTAAAAAAGGTGAAATCAAAATATGGTAAATGTTATCCTTAAGTTTGAATGAGGCCATATAAGAGGGGACCTTCTTGAGAGCAGAGAACAATTTGGATCTCCAGTGCATGGCACAGTGACAGGAACATAAGTGCTCAATAAATGTCTGTTGAATGGATGAAGGCAAGCAATTGTGCACTGAGCTAATTATACACATGTCACTATGCTGATAGCCAGGGGCAAGTTGAGCAGCTGAGATCGGGCTGCTTTGTGGACAGAAGGTTGAAATTCTTCAGGGTATGAGATGGAATGAGGGGCCAGTTACAGACTGAGCACTCCAGGGTGAGGGCCCTCAAGCCATTACTATACATTCATCAACCCCCATTTCCCTTTCTTCCTGGGAACATGGCTAGACTACATTTCCCACCTCCCTTGTAGTTAGTTAGGTGAAGGAAATGTGACCGAGCTCTTGTCTATGGAATGTGGGTGAAAGCGCCATATGCCACTTCCAGGCATGGCCCCTAAAATCTCCCCTGTGACTTTCATCTTTAATTTGTTGGCTAGAGGCTAAGGATGAAGTGGAAGACTGAGGCCTTAGGACATGACAGAGTCATTAGGGTGAAGGAGCTTGGGCCCCTAAAGTACTGGGAGGAGCAGAGTCCCTCACCCTCAGTTCTCACTGAGATTTTGGGTTGTTTGTTATAGTCATCAGCTACACCCTTACAAGACAACTCATTTCAAACTGGGGAGGGAGAAAAAGGAGATCAGAATCACCAGTTAATGCAGAGTCCCATGCAATTTTCCTCCCATAAACTGAAATTCAATGCTCACAACGTAGGGGGAGTTGGGAGAGAGAGCTGATTTGCGGGGAAGATCTGGGCCCTTTCTAGGCGTGAAGGTTTTGAGGTGACAGGGATATCCAAGTGGAAGGTCACTGGGCAGTTGGAAAGAGGCTAGGCTTGACATTTGGTTAGGATCTGTTTTCACAGAAGTGGTCACTGAAGCCCTGAGAGGAATGACCTATTTGAGGAAGAGATTGTGAAGGGAGATTGATGTGGGATCCAGGACTGACTCTTGGTGACTTTCCTATGTGAGGAGATGGCAGGAGGAGGAGGAGCTGGTGAAGGCTCAATATGAAAGGAAGGAGGAGAACCAAACTTCTACAGAGGCACTGAAGCCAAGAGTGGAGAAAGATTTAAGGTGAAGGTAGGGCTCATATACTGAAGAGAGCCAGAAAGGATCTTACTTCTCCAAGGACCAAGGGAATTGAGAGAAAGTTAATGCCTGGTGTGAGAGTGGAAGAGGGAGGCCATAAGAAGAGGAACTAGCCATCTCTAAAACACAATAAAGTTTCCTACACCCAGGATCCACTGACAAGTGTATAGTTGTAGCTGGGTGATCTTGCTTCAGTCTGACTGGAAGCCAAGCTTGTTGGGTGGAGACCTCCAGGTGTCTCTCCGAGTGATTTGCACCTGGAGGTGGGAGTGGGGAGTTGCTTTTGCATACAGGTGCCTGAGATGGGGGGAGGAAATGACAAGAGGCTAGCATGATGTACCTAAGAGCAGAAAGGAGCCAGGGCTCAGCTAAATTTGGGTATATTTGCATAACTCAGCCAAATTTGGGTACAACTACTGATATGACTTTGTCTTATATACAGAATCTGGTGAGGTCTAAGAGATTATATAATTTATACTCTGCAGTTCTCCTGGTCATGTGTATACAACAAAGACAAGCTGTTCTGTCATATACCAGCCCATGGTTTGGGGCATACTTACCCTTTCTAAGCCTCAGTCTCTTCATCTGTAAAGTGGGTCTTACATAATTCCTCTCTGAAAGGACTGTTTGTGGTGTTAAATTCAATAGTATTCAGTAATGTATATAAAACATGACGCAGAGTCAGAGACTCAGAACACAATAGCTTAGTCTTTTTTTTTAATTGTGAACTTTATCATATATACATAACAGTGATAACTTTCAATGTACGATTTCACAAGTAGAGAGCAAATCTCAAAGAATGTCATGGGTCAGAGTTCCACAACTTCAGTCATTTCCATTATTGTAAAATTCAACACACATATAGAAAGGTGTCATCTCTCGATGTAGCTCAACAAGCAGTCATATAGGTAATTTCAAAAATTGTTATGGGCTACAGTTCCACAATTTCAGTTCTTTACTTATTATGCAATATAAGGTATATACAAAAAGGTGAAGACCTTCAAGGCACAATTCAACCAGTAGTAGCTTGGTCTTAATTTCTTGGTTTGACATTAGAAGCTCTGGAGATAAAATTCAGTGACATTTTGGATAGAACTTTGCAGTGCACAAAAAACTTTTGCATATATTATATCATGTAAACTTTTGGCTCCTAACTTTCCTTCCTTCCTTAAAATTCACACAGTAGTACAGGCATACTGATTTTGAAGAGGGAGAGCCCTAGAACGGCTTCAATTCACAGGAGACCAAATTCAGCGGGAGAGAGCCTCCTCCCCCAGCAGGCCAAAGTCTAGGGCCTGATTCTCATTGGTTCAAAAGAGGCCACGAGCCCATTGTTTACCCAATCACTGTGGTGAGGAGAATGGACTGTGCTGATTGGCTGAGACCCAGGCCACGTGCTCCACATCAGCGCCCAGTGAGGGCTCCATCTGCAACACTGGGACTGGGAACGGGGAAGCTGGGGAGCTGGCTCTCCGGGGGAAATCAGGAGAACTGTTCCTGCAAGTAGCATTAGTAGAAGCTAGATGGCAAAAACAGCAGATGTTTCTGAGAGTCAACACTTTATCAGAAAGACACGGATCTCTGTCAGGGGCTCCAATGATATGTTTTCCTGTTTCTCTAGTATCGGCATGTATTATTACGGGTCTTTGGCTCTTAGCAACTTGGGTAGGGGCTGGAAAATTTCCCTGCTGCAGCCGCCTCGGCACCAGAGAAGTTAACAGGGTAAGGGTCTAGTATTCTGAGAGATAAAGGATGCCACCTGGGGGCTGTAGCAAACATTTTGGGGGCAATTATGTGTGCCAGGCTCTGTGCTAAGCACTTTCCCAGATTTTCCCATTTTATCTTATGGCTGTCTCCCAAGTAGGAGCCATTGTTTTTCTCCAGAGGAGGAAACAGACTCAGAGAGATTAAGTAATTTCCCCACACAAGGACGCATGGGGAGTGACTGCGCTTTAGCTGAATGGTTTGTACTTCAGGCTTTCAAAGACTGATCATCCCAGGGAAACCAAGGCAGCACCCTGGGGAATCCAACACTGACTGTTAGAGGACTTGCTCACAAGTACACCCCGCAGGAGACTGTGATTTTGGTTAGGAGCAGCTGGAAACCATCTTTAATAGGAAGCACTTCAAGTACAACAAATGGCCCCCTACAAAGCAGGTGAGGGAAGTGCTTCTGAAACGTTCATTCAAACATTCTGATCTTTCTTTAAGGTAGAGAGATGGATGATAATAACCTACCTCCTTGTGCCGGTTTGAGTGTATTGTGTCCCCCAAATGCCATTATCTTTGTGATCTTGTGTGGGGCAGAAGTTTTGGTGCTGGTTAGATTTGCTTGGAGTGTGCCCCACCCAGCTGTGGGAGATAATTTTGATGAGATGTTCCCATGGAGGCGTGGACCCACCCATTCGGGGTGGGCCTTTATCGGTGGAGCCATATAAATGAGCTGACTCAGAGAGAGGGATCTCACTGAGTGCAGCTGGGAGTGATGTTTTGAAGAGAAGCAAGCTTGCTAGAAAGGAACGTCCTGGGAGAAAGCCGTTTTGAGGCCGGAGCTTTGGAGCAGACGCCGGCTGTCTTCCTAGCTAGCAGAGGTTTTCCAGACGCCATTGGCCATCCTCAGGTGAAGGTGCCCGGTTGCTGATGTGTTGCCTTGGACGCTTTGTGGCCTTAAGACTGTAACTGTGTAGTGAAATAAACCCCCATTTTATAAAAGCCTATCCATCTCTGGTGTTTTGCATTCTCCAGCATTAGCAAACTAGGACACTCCTCTTCCCCATCACCTTCCTGCTTTAAGGCACACCCCAGCTTCCTAGTCAATTTTGTATTCTAGAACCAGCCCTGTTGACTCTGGATTTGCTGGTGGCTGTAGCTCTGTGGGCTCATTCAGGGACACCTTACCTGATACCCCAGTCTAGATGGCAGCCTCCCACCCCCTTACCCTATTTTATTTTTCTTCATAGCACTTAATCACCACTGGATATATTACATGTTTATGCATCATCTTTCTCCCTCAGTGGAATGGAAGCTCCATGAGAACAGGATTTTATTTTGTTCAGTGTTGTATCTTTGCTGTATACTGAGAACAGTACTTGGCACAGAGCAAATGCTAACAAATATTTGTTGAATGCATGTGTGTTTCCCAGGCACTGTGCTAAGTTCATGCATTAGCTCACTGAATCTTCAAAAGCATAGTTTGCTCACACTGGCCATAAGAACCAATTTTAGTAGGTATTAAAGTGGGTAGAGGGGGGCCCAAAGCCCTGGCATTGTCCCTGCTGCGCCTGGGTGTCAGAAGCCCCAAGGATAGACCAACCAGAGTCAACAGGCTGTGAAATACACAAGGCCAGTTGGTCAGGTGAGTTCCACCCTGGCTGCTGCTAATGGCCCCATTCTGATCGCAGCAGCTTCACACCTTCCTTGGTGTGCAGGTCCTTGAGGACACAGTGCAGTCACAGCTCCCCACACCTGCTTTTCAGACAGAAGCAGCAAGGGAGAGAAGAGAGCAGAGGGACTTTGACTCCTTGCTGCCTATTGATCCTGGGGTAGGGGGTGAAGGGAATGGGGGATGGGGGTGGGGGTGGCGTTAGATGGGGAGATAGGGCTTGGCATGAATAAAGGGAAGCCCTTTTGTCTTTCCTTGTCTCACTGCCTCAGGTTCAGAGGGAATGAGAGCTTTGGTGTAGCCAGAAGTTGCTCCAAGAAGAACTGGAGTGAGGTGGGGTGCCCAGACCTTCACAAATGAGGGGCTCCTCTCCTGGCCTGGGCCTTACATACACATGGGAAATGTCGCCATGTCACACCCCAAGAGCTATAGCCTGTCCCCTAGCATCTAATGTATCTAATGTCTCAAAACCTTTTGGGGCAAAGAGCAGCCTAGAGTGGCTAATAAAGTCGCTGGGGTGGATGTGGTTCTAGAAAGGCTACCAACTGACCTGCCAGGCATCACTTCCTTCTTGATTTTTTATTGTCGTTTCTTTTTCCCTGGTCTGATCCTACATTCACTGTTCATTTAAAATAAATTTCCTCTCACTCTTTTAAAAGGCCTACCTGCTTTTAGGTTAATTAACTAGTATACAACAAACATACCAGTAATTGTCTGGGCAAGACAGGGGATGTCCCTGCCCTCATGAGGCTTATAATCCACTGGCAGAATAACTTATTCCACCCACAATAGAGGCCCAGGTCTGGGTTCTTAGTGTATCCTGGTTCAGCCTTTATATGTCTATGGCACAAACACATCTGTAAGTTGTTAAAATTTTGAAGACGAAATACAGCCAGCCAGAGGACCCCCTCCCCAGAGGACCACCCTACACAACTCTCCTCCCTTCCTATTTAATCCTGGAGCCTGCAACTCGGTGCTTTTTCTGACTGTTGTGGGACCAGGACTGCAGCTGGAAAACATTCTCAGGGGCTGCCCGGAGCTTGCTACTCCAAGAGGCTGGAAGATGGTAGGAAAATCCGTCCTTGCCGTTGCTCCAGGCTTGCTGGCTGGGCCTTCAGGGGCACAGAGTTGGCAGGTGGGAAAAAGGCAAATCATGAGCCCCAGGAAATACCCAGCTCCTCCCGCAGTGGGGCGAAGATGATTCTGTGAATGTGCTGTGTGGTTTGGACCAGCTTCCCAAAGTTTCTGTCTTTTATTAGGATGCCATCAGCTGTTTCCTTGTAGTTTCGGTATGAACAGCACTCTGTTTACACTCAGCAGCACGACGCTCTGTGTGTTTGTGTATATCGGAGGTCACCAAATGTTTGGAAAAAGAAGGAGGTAAGAATGGGCAGACATTTGCCTAGGTGGGCACTAGACTCACTTCTTACCTAGGAAACAGTGGTCAGAGGTTCCCAGCCTTGGAACTAGAGCTCCGGGGTCTACTTGGACACGATGATTCTCAAAAGTGACTCAGTGCTGGGCAAGGGGCAGAATCCCGGACAGTCAGACTTGGAAGGGCTTTTAGATGTAAATCTGGGCTGACCCTGCCATTTCACAGAGGATCAGACTGAGGTTCGGAGAGGTGAGGTAATCTACCCTTGGTCACACAAAGTCAGTAGATGTCTGTCCTTTAATTCACTGTTCTTTTGTCCACATTTTATATTTAACCCATCAATAGTAATTTAACTTTCACTCAGACACATGTCTACATTTTCATGAGCAAAAGTATAAGCAATATTGTTTGGGTAAGGAGTATAAATATTCTTAGTAGCCTGAAAAGAAAAGAACACAACTTTCCCCAATACCTATAGCATTTTGCAGGAGGGATCTTACCATCCTGTGCTTCCAAGTATAAATCTCAATATAGCAAAACTCGAACTTGCAGTACCGAACAGTGCTTTAATACATGATCCGACACTCAGTTTAGAAGTCTTCATGGGCTATGTGTGTATATTTGTGTGTGTGTATGCATGCACATGTGCGTGCATGCTTTAAAGGGATTTTTGGTGTAATAGTATTTTTGCACTAGTATTTCAAATCAATACAGGAGTGACCATTTCTGAAATAATCTGTCCTTTAAGTTCTTGAACTTTATTCATTAGTCAGTGGTAACTGGTGTTCCCAATTCTTGTTTTTCGTGTGGGTAGGTGATAAGGGACAGTCAGTCCCCAACTTTCAATACCAGATGGCTCAATTATAAACTGGTTATTGGAACTGATAATACATCTTTCCATACAAACACTGCTACATAGGGTGGCGATGTGGTTTGGTTAATCCCTGAAACTTGTTGAATTCATATGCAGTTAAAACACTGCAAGTATGAAATACTGCTTTTTCACCATCGGTGTTTAAACAGAGAAGCTATAAAAAACCGAATAAGAAATTGTTTTTAATTAGCATGCATGTTGGTAGTAGGAGGTGAACCGCTTTTTTTAGGAGTGGAGGTAGGTTAAGAATTTGTGAGGATTCTAGATGGAAACTTTGGCTGTTGTAAGGGCTTCGGGTGTCACTGGTACTGCTTCTTGGGCATGGTTAATTTCATTGTCACATCTATGACTTCCTCTTCCTTCTCTACAGGCATTGCTAGCTCCTCTGTTTAAGTTGATCAGATGTGGGCAGAGGTTGGGCATTTGTTCACAAATGAATAGAGTGAAGGAAGAGAGAAAGAGGGAAACACTTTTCCTTCTGAGACCACTAGGAAGCAGTTGCAGGAAAACTGACAAGGAAACTGCCTGTGTACATGAGAAAGATTGCCCCTAGGGCATGTGGGTCCCTCCTTGTCTTAGTTTCTTGGGGCTGTTGTAACAAAGTACTGCAAACTGTGTGGCTAAAGCAATAGAGATTCATAGTCTCACAGTCTAGAGGGAGGCTTGAAGGCTGAAATCAAGGTGTCAACAGGGCCCTGCTCCCTCCCAACTCTCTATGGGAAGGTCCTTCCTTGCCTCTTCCAGCTTCTGGTGGCCCCAGGTAGTCCTTGGCTTGGGGCAGCATCACTCCCATCTCTGCCTCCATGTTTACATGGTGTTCCGCAGTGTGTCTGTGTGTCCAAATTTCCTTCTTTTTATAAGGACAGCAGTCACATTACATTAGGGCTCACCCTAATCAAGTATGGCCTCATCTTGATTACACCTGCAAAGGCCCTATTTCCAAATAAAGTCACTTCACAGGTCTCAGGGGTTAGGACTTGAATATATTTTTCTGGGGGGGCACAATTCAACCTACAACACTGGACAATTATCTGTGGGGGGAAGAGGGAGCAGGAGAGCGCTGATACACAGGCTCACCCATGTGGCTCAAGCCCAATAGTCAGTGGTGGATCATTGCTAGCCCAGAGCCCCGAACTCACTCTGTGTCTTATGTGAGTGACAGTCACCCCAAACCAGTGAGTCAGCACTATTCTGAAGGCCCAATCTCATGCAATCCAATGAAAGAAATATCCTGCTGGTTGGTGGGCATGATCTGCTTGCTCTGATGCCCTCTGGGAACCTTGACCTGGCCAAGGGGGCCCAGAACAGCCTCACAGACATTAGGTCTAGAATTTTTCAGGCTATCTGGTCAACCTCATATGTGCAGTTGGGGAGTAGGGAGTGGGTGAGTAGGATTGGAGAGCATCCCTAAGAGGAGAAATGGGGACTGAAGCCACAGAGGGGAACTTAGAAAATGTTGAGTGGGGCATGGGCCCCACTTGTTTAATGGTGGTACTACATATGAGAAGAAGCTATCCTTAGATAGGCCCAGTTGGGCCCCTAGTGGTAGAGAGGGAAATGGAGAAAACTTCACATTGCAAGTCTTCCCTGTAAGCGGGGAAAGAGGATGGTGGAGTTGGGGTGGTACACTGAACCTACTCCTGGCTTGGCTAAAGTTAAAGCAAATAGAATTGTGTTTAACTGGCATCATAGGTACCAGTTAGGGAGAAAACAACCTCAAGTTCATAGTGCTCCTAATGCTTACAAATGCTTGTTCAGAGAAATAAGAGGTCAGTGAGGATTGTCTGAAGGTTATACAGTCTAGAATTTACCTAGAAGTTCTTAGAATTTACTCTTGAATCACACCACCTTTGGATCTGAACCATGCAGTTTTGTTTTCCTGTGGAAATGCTTCTAACAAACTCTACTTTCTTGAGACACCATTAGCCTACATTGAGGGATGTTTTAAGAGGCAAACTTATGGGACTTCTTGTTGTATTTATGGCAAAGGCATTGTTTCCTTTATGAAAATAACGAGAGAACTTTCTTTTAGGACTTAGTTTCAGGAATAGTTGTGCTTCTCCTAAACACCTGACTTTCATTTTATGAACACTATAACTCCTGTAACTGACCATGTTTCCATTTTTGCTTTACGCACTAGGAAGCTCATCTACAAATCTGAAGCCACATCTCTAGCAAGTGTAAAGGCTCATACAACCTGCAGTTCATGTACTAAAATTTCACCTGCAGCAGCATCTTATTTTTTCTTTCTTGTTTTCCCTCTTTTCTTGATTTCCTCATTTATCTGTTGCTTTGCTTTCATTATATTGCAGATAGTTTTAAAAATCACTTATTTGGGGAACAAGGTGGTTAAATAAATAAATACATAGGTGGTGATGGGGCACTGGCTCACGCGAGTCAAGTTGCGGAGTGTGGTTGGGTGGCTTTAAACAACGGACCATTCATAAGTACAGGAAATTTGCAAGACTGATGTTAGAAACTCTGGAAGTACCTGCACTATTTATAGTTGCATTTTAAAACAAATTCTTGAATCTGAGTAATGAATATGTGCCATTCTAACTGGAAAGTGTATCAAATACCTTAGTAGTCTATTTGGCCACGGTAGAACCTCTACACTCAGGGGAGTAAGCGGCTAGTGATTTCTTTCATCTAAGCAGAGCTGCTTTCTTTTTAAGGTTAATTCCCCGTATGCACCCATTCAAAGAACAAAGTCCAAAACCACTGATTTTGCAAATCCTCAGCCATTCTTGGACTAGACTTGCAACCACCAAATATTGAAGAAAGCAAAGCAAAATGGAACCAGACCCTTACACATTATACATAGTGTAGTGAACATATTTTTCTTTTCCTAGTTAGCACTCAACACTGAACCCTGTTGCTCTTTAGACTATCTCTCTTTTTCTTCAACTGGGAAAAGAAACAACCCGAGGCCAAAAGTGACTTGAATGGGGCTAAGAAAGATGTTTGTCTTCTAAACATCTCTCTCAGTCTAAACATCCCTTCTGTATCTCCCTATCCGTCTTTTCCCAGATGGTACGAGTGTGGCGACAGCTCAGCCACCCAGGAGAGAGCACAGGAGTGATTTATGGAAGTGATTCAGAGTCTTCCCTACAGGAAGACCAGGCCAAATTGCAAAGAAGGGAAAGATCTGTCCACTTTCCTTTTGCCACATTTTCCACTGGGAGTGATCCCAACTCTCACCTGCTTAGAATCAAGGATGCCAAGCAGATTTTCTAGTACAAATAATAATGCAGAAAAGTGGCCCAGAGTATGGAGGGAAGCTTAAAAAGGAGAGAATCAAGTCCACTGTATGCTTAAAGAAAAGACTTTGGGAAAAAAACACAACCCTCAAGATTCAAAAGAACACCTTTTCCGTTTTCCCTTTATGAGATGTAGCTATAGTAAATATGCATTTGTACACACTTGCCTTAAAAAAAAGTCCCTGCAGAAATGCATAGTGGTTTTCTCTGAGCAGTGGGATTCCTTTCAGGTGATCATTTTCTTTTGCTTGCCTCTATGAATTTTTTCCACAATAGATGTGAATGACAATATGGTTGAATGCTAAATAAGTGTGGGTCAAGTTCTGAAGTCAATATGTAGGAGGAAAATCATGTCCAGTAAAATTATCTTTGACAATAACTTCCCTATTAAGAGGTGATATACATGGGCATTTAGGGGCCAGGATGTATTAAAAAAGACACAATCTACTTAAGGTACCAAGTTCTGTGGGAACTGAAACCAGCTGAGGGAACACCTGCCACCTCATTCTTCATTCTTATTGTGCTCACTGAGTGGAATGACAAATATCTTCACTCATCAAATGACTCTCCATCTCTATCAACTCTAGTTTTCTCTCTCTGGGGTGTGATGTGAGGACTTGTCTTAAAGCTGGGTTTGCAAGGCAAGCCATTGTTTTAACTTAGATTACACACTGCAGATCAATAAAATCAGCAATGTTTTCTAAAGATGATTTCATTACCATGCCCCATAAGATTAAAACAGTGGTAGAGAGGGGAGTAGGTCTGGGTATAAAAGCAGGGCCTTCTGTGTCAGGGATTGATTTAGGTGATGAATGTACAACTATGTAATGGTACTGTGAACAATCGAATGTACGATTTGTTTTGTATGACTGCATGGTATGTGAATATATCTCAATTAAAAAAAAAAAAAAGGAGGCATTATGCAATATCTGATATTCCCACATCCTAAAACCTGGATAGGATTTGGATATGTTTGTCAAAAGAATTTGGTTTCCTTCTGGCTTGTGATCTACATCAAGTCCAATAAAACTATGCCTCAAATTTCATATCCTTATAAAAAGATTTGAAGATTGAGATTAATTAGTTTGCATTCACGTTAAAACCTTGAAAAAAGCTGCTTATGCATTATAATATCATCATTAATTGTTGTATTATAGCACCCCACATGATGCCATGCCCACGCAATACTTCCTAAATATTGTTTGGTGGCTTGATGATTTTGTATGATTAAAAAACTTAGCATAACAACATAGCAAATGCAATTAACACCACTGAATTGTATTTTTGCAGATGGGTAAAATGGAAAATTTTAGGTTGTATGTATGTTACCAGAATAAAAATTTGAAAACTCATAAAAAAAAAAAAAAAAGCAGGGCCTTCTGAGGAGCCCTGAGAGTGCCTGCCCACATTCGCTTGATTAGATGTTCCGGGCTGCTAATCACAGACTAGATGCTCCGGGCTGCTGCGGACAAGCACTGTCTTGAGGACAAATCTATTGCTTGACTTTGGCTCATTTTCCTGTTTGAGCTTCTGCGCTGGGTAAGACGGGGTGGGGAGCAGGAAGAGAGCATGATTGGAGAGTGGAATGGAGCCATTCTGATTTACGCCTTTCCTTCATCCCCTCATCCCCAAATAGGAACATCTATCTCAGGGCCTTCTCAGGGCCAGTCTATTTACCTTCCTTCCTACCTGCCATAGGGAAAGGAAGAAAGGAATGGAGAAGTCACAGTTACGGCTGCTCAGTGCCCTCTCATTCAGTGATGTGCCCAGCCTGGGTGGTCATGTGGAGAACAGTAGAGTTCAGACCTGGGTTTCGGAGTCAGACAGACCTGGGTTCAGATCCTCCTTCTGGCACTTGCGAGCGACATGCTCTTAGACAGGATATTCTGTCTTTCTGAGCATCAAGCAAGCTATTTAGTCATTCTGGGGAATGATAAAAGTACCCATCTCATAGGAATATTCTGAACATTAAATGGGTTGATGTAACAGGTTTAGCAGAGGGCTTGGTGCGTAGTTGGCATGCAGAAATTGGCAGACATGATCATGAGGACCAAGGGGAGTTTAATGCTTAACCCTCACCCAGCCTTGCATGTGCAGATGTGGCACTGCTGCATGCCTGAATGGGAGACCCTTAGGTCTTCATGAGCCTTGATGACCAACTCCCAGCCTGCAGGGTGGGGGACGGCGGGGTGGTCCCTGAGTTAAACACCGGCCCATGTGGATTGTATGGCTTCTTCCCCACCCCTCCTGCCCACGGGACTGGCATGCCCCTGGGAGATGGCCGGGGTCCTGCCTAATATGTGCGAGGCATTGGGGATGAATATGGACCAGAGTTCTCTACCTGAGGACCTTAAAGACTTTGGGAAAAACTGGTGTTAATATTTGCAACTACAAACCATGATAAGTTCTTTAAAGGCAGAATTCCATGAGAATTCTGTAACTGAGGTCCTAATTCTGTAACTGAGGTCCTAATTTGGTTTATTTCGGGGAGAAGGCTTTAAGAGAGGGCCTCTCTGAAGAGCTGCCGTTTAAGTTGAGAACTGTGGGCTGAGAAGGTGTTGGCCAGAATAAGAGGGTGAGAGAGAGCATTCCAGGGGAGGGTAAAGCATTTGCTCCACCACTAGCCCAGGACCCCCCACCCCCACCCCACCTCACCCAGAGAGCAGAGGAAAGTCTTCTTAGCCAAAAATAAGCCTGCTGAGCCTCTTGGGAATATCCTGCCACTGCCGAGCATCCCCCCAGGGCAGACAATTCTGTGGCTCTAACCTTCTGTGCCCCACCCCACAGGATGTGTGGGCCTGGTGGTCCTCAAGCTGCAGCCCCCGACCTTCCTGTCTAATTTTGCCTCCCCGAGAGCATGTCTCCAGCGAGGCTGGGCTCACTGGGCGCCCGCCAGTCAGTCTGGCCAGGGAAGGAACTATTTTGGGAATTTTTATGATGGAACAATATTTTTTTGGTAAACAAACGGAAAGCTGTTAAACAGGGACACTCACCTCCAGCTCCTGGTTCACCTCCCTCCTGGCGGAGGTGTCACACAGGCAGCACTGTCCAGCGTGGAGGATGCCCCCTGAGCTATCCACCCCCCATACTCACACCCCCAATCATTTCTCCCAGGAGAATCAGCAATGGAAATTGGGGAGGCTACCCCCACTCCACACCCTTCCGTGGACTCCTTGAAAACAAAAGCCCTTGGTGCAGACTGGGGTAGGGGAAGCAGGGACCTGATCCAATTAACCCTTAGGATGGACCAGGCTTAGTATGTTAGAGCTAGAAGGACCCTTAGAGATCATCTGACACCCCCTCTGTGCCGATTTGGATGTATTATGTCCCCCAAAACGCCACGTTCTTTGATGCAACTTGTAGGGGAAGATGTATTAGTGTTGATTAGGTTGGAATCCTTTGACTGAGTGTGTCCAGGGAGATGTGACTCAATCAACCATGGACAGGACCTTTGATTGGATTATTTCCATGGAGGTGTTACCCCACCCATTCAAGGTGGGTCTTAATTAAATCCCTGGAGCCATATAAAAGAGCTGACAAACAGAAGGAACTGAGTGCTGCAGCTGAGACACACATTTTTAAGACAGCCATTGGAAGCTGACACTGATATTTTGGAGAAGGCCATTTTGAAATGCAACCTGGGAGCAAGAAGACACCAGGCACGTGCCTTCCCAGCTAATAGAGGTTTTCCGGATGCCAATGGCCTTTCTCCAGTGAAGGTACCCTATTATTGATGCCTTATCTTGGATACTTTATGGCCTTTAGACTGTAACTTTGTAACCAGATAAACCCCCTTTATAAATGCCAATCCATTTCTGGTGTTTTGCAAAACGGCAGCATTAGCACACCGGAACACCCTCCCCTTCTCCCTTTACAGGTGAAGGAATCAAGGCCCAGGATAGGGTGCCCACTTTCCCAAGGTCACATGGCTCAACAATTGCAAATGAGGTTTGAACCTCAGATGTCAGACTCCTGGTCTTGAGAGTTCTCTTTCTTCAGGAACAATAAACCGGGCTCCGTGGTCAAGACAAGAAAAGAATGGATTCCAAGTTCAGTAGTTTGTAGAAAGCCTACAAACTATACATTCATGGTTAAACCTTAAACTCTGAATCACGAAAGCACTAAGTCCCTTGGCACCGACCCCACCCTCCACCTCACCTGAGAGTGGACCCTCGTTGCATCCGAGAGCAAGTCCTTCCTGCCCCTGACCTGAGCCAGCGGCTTGGCCTCTCTAGGGTTGGACGCCTCTGACTGCCAGCAGCACGCGTCTCTGACTGGCTGTGGAGGCTGGGACTTTGTCACTGAGGGTACCTCTCCTCGGTGTCTTGGTGATTGTGGCCAAACCTGCCCCATCCTCCAACAGTTCCATCATCTACCAAAGGCTCTACCTACCCAGAGGCTCCCCGGCACCCACAGTTGCCTGGGCCTGGTTTTCTCAGGCTGGGCCATGGTCATGATTTTATGTTTGAGCTCAGAGAAAGGTAATTAGGGCCCCAAACTGAAAACAGCCTCTATCCATTGCTTTACCCTTAGTGACAGGGTTAGGTGCCCACTGTGGGAATGGTAATAATAACAACCTCTTCCTGAGCCTCTTATAAACACCTTACAGACCCACATCTTGTCATTTCATACTCACAGCTCTGCATCCTAGGGATTATTTGTCCCACTTTACAAGTGAAGTAAAGGTCACATGAGCAGTAAGCAGGTAGTGGGGTTGGGATTCAGAACTGGCTGGGTCTGGCTATAACTCCAGCACTCTCCCTACTAGGCCTCCTCCAGATGTGATGCAAAGAGAGTTTGGCCAGGATGGTAGAAGAAACGTGTAACAGAAGAGACAAAGAGGAGCTCCAGCAGATCAGACATTGGGTTGGAAGGAAAGGGACAAATAGAACATATCACCTAAGTTTTGAGTCTTGTATTCATCAGGAGTTTCTTGGTTTTGAGTGACAAAAACCCAACTTAATGTAGCTCAGGTGAAGGGAGGTAGTCGTCATTTGTGTACCTGGAAAGTCCGGAGCTGCAGTTGGCTTTAGGAATAGCCAGGTCCAGGGCACAATTTTCTCGTTCTCCTCCTCTTGGCTCTGCTTACATTTATTCTTCACACTGGCTTTCTCTGTGCGATGGGATCAGTGGTTGCTGGCAGCCCCAGACTCACGCTCTCTCAGCAGAAAGAGGCCATTTTCTTCCAGAGCTTTGGTAAGAAAATCCCAGGACTCCCACTTGCCTGGGTTAGGTCCTGAGCCCATGTCTGAACCACTCACCATGGCCAGGGGTGTGGAGGCCTCTGGGCTGGGACATGTGCTTCCTGGAATGGGCTCCCCTCAGGAAAAAGGAGCTCTGGTAGCTGATGAAAGGGGGAGGGGGATCTGGAAAGACAGAAACAACAGACATCCTCCAGGCTTGGGGACTGGGAGCATGTTGGCACCATGACAATCAGAGTGAAAACTTCAGAGGAAAGACTTCTTAAGAATAAAAATACTAATCATAACAATGTCAGGCAACATTTCTTATGTAATAGCTTACAGAGCCCTTTCACATCCTTATTTAATCCTCATCGACCCTTGAAAGGTGGGCGCAAGGGGGATTGTTACTGCTGTCATTTTACAGATGAGGATACAGTTTTGGAGAGAAGAGATGATGTGCTCACGGCTGGCAGGTGGCAGATCTGGGACTCAGAGCATGGACTCAAGGGAGCTCAGGGGAGAAGACATGCTGAGTGTGAAGTATATGGTGTCCTGAGGACAGATGCCACCCTTGAGGAGACAGGCACACCTGAGCATGTCATTTTGGGGTCATTTAGCTGCCAGGCTACAAGTACCAGATGGGCAGGGACCTTAACAGTTTACTGTGCTTGGCACAGAAGAGGCTCTGAATGCAAGGTGGCTGAGTAAGTGCCACTGTTTAGGGGCCGGGTCTCTCCTGGTGTGTGGAGACCTGACCCTGGGATGGCAGTGTGGGAGAGGAGGAGAAAGGGCTCCGAGTGCTGCCTGGTTGGCGCAAGCTCCGGAGAACCTTTGCCAAAGGCACTGGAAGCCTTAACATCTGCCAGGCAGACCACACCATGCATCCCGGGATCTACAGGCTGGGAACCATCCCCTGTCAGTGCAGCTGGACTGGGCTGGCATCAGGTGAGTTGTGCCTGATGTCTCATTGCAAGGAGGTGAGGGTGGGGAGCCTCCTGTGTTAGTTTCCTAGGGCTGCCGTAATAAATGATCACAAACTGTGTGGCTTAAGAACAACAGAAATTTATCCTCACAGTTCTGGAAGCCAGAAGTCCAAAATCATGGTGTCAGCAGGTGTCGGTGGCTCTGAAGGGGAATCCTTGCCCTGTTCCCAGCTTCTGATGGTGGCCAGCAATCCTTGGTGCTCCTTGGCTCACAGATACATCACTCCAATTGCTACCTCCATTTTCACACCATCTTCTTCTGTCTCTCTGTGGGTCTTCTTTTCTGTCTCTTAGGGTCATCTGTCATTGGATTTAAGGCCCACCCTAATCCAGCATGAGCTTATCTCAATCACATCCACCGAGACCCTTTCTCCAAATAAGATCACATTCACAGATGCCTGGAGCTAGGACTTGGACGTGTCATTTTGGGGGGCACTATTCAACCCATCAATTTACCTGGGCAACATGGAGAGTTTTGGAGCCAGGTGGAATGGTTATTTGATCCACTGTCAATAAAGTGCTTCGGGACTTTAGAGATAAAAGTGACAATTTTTGTTTGGGGACTCAGGGCACTCTTGATAAGGAGACATTACCTGAGCTGAGCTAGTGGAGCAAAGGAGAAAGGTGAGCGCGTGCCTGGCCTGCTGAGGGAATGAATGGCGAGCTGACGTATGTGGGGAGAGTTGGGTGCATGGAGGAGTTGGTGGGCAATCAAGAGGTGGGAAGGAAGCTGCTAAACTTGAAGGCCAATCAAGAGTTCTCCCCCCTATCCATTGCCTGCCTTGGCCCTTGGAAGGGAAACCCTTGCCTGGTATACGTGTTTTTGTTTTAGTTTCTAGTCATCTGTTAGTTTCACGTTTTGTTCCCCGGTCAGCATATCTTGTTTGTGTTTGACCTTGCTGTGTGTTAAAATGCAAGCTCCCAGTGGGCAAGGCCAGTTTCCATGAATTTTTTTTTTTTTTTGTCCTGAGCTCAGTACAGTATGGATCATAACCAGACCTAAATAAGTCCCCTGGCCTGACTGATGGTCCAGGTATATCAGAGAGAGACCTGGCCATGAACTCTGCTGAGTGACGAGGGGTGAACTCTGTGGGACAAACAGGGGCCGCTGAAACTGAACTTTCCATGGGCTTCTCTCATCGACCACCCATGGAGCTGTCCATGATTTAAATGCTACAGAGTGCTGGCTGTCCACCCGTGTTCCTTCTTCCCTCATTTGATAATGGAATGCCTTAGTTAAGCTGGGCACGAGGCCACCTGGCCTCCCCTGCTGCGTGCTATGTCCCTGGCACTATGTTCCAACCACTGGGTGTGAGAAGAAGTGCCACTTTAGTGTGGTCCTATAGGGGATGTATATTGGCTGCTTCCTTACCCTTTCCCCCTTCTTGCTGGTGGAGGACATGGACCACTAGAGAAGCCACCCTGGATGCAGCAATGGAAGCCATATGCTGAGGGTGGCAGGGTCACCTGCCAGCCAGGACACCCTACCTGTGGGAAGGTGTATTTTTAAGTCTCTTGGTGACGGCAGCTTAGTGTGTACCTATAGCTGTTTGGTAGAAGGAATCTTGGACGATAAGTTCTTTGTTCCGGTCTTGGATGATGTCGCCTCATCTTTCCAGGTCTCAGTTGCCACATCTGTCAGATGAAAATACCAGTGATGCTTCCCCTTGTGCCTTGGGAAGCATCTGAGTGCTGTGGATGTTACTACGATTTGAAAAGCAAAGAGAGCAGGCAGAGGTATGTGGGAAGCTTTTTCGGAGACAGTGAGTGTTTCTGGTTTAATTTTCCAAATGCTAAAACAAATACCATACCAATGGGTTGGCTTCAACAATGGGAATTTATTGGCTCACAGTTTTGAGGCTGGAAGTCCCAAACTGAGGTTTCAGCCAGGTGCTCTGGGGCTGGCTGCCACTATCTTTAGCTTTCCTGTCACATGCCATTGCACACGGCTGCCTCTTCTTTCTCTTCCGAGTTCTGTTGACTTCTTAATATCTGGCTGTTCCCAGTGTCTTCTTCTCTGTGTCCAGTTTCCTTAGATTTGAAGGACTTCAGCCATTTTGGATTAAGGCCCATCCTCACTCAGTCTGGACACACCTTAGCTAACAACATCTTCAGTGGTCCTATTTACAAATGGGCTCAAACCCACAGGGCCAGGGGTTGGGACCTGCTCATGCCTTTTGTGGGGGGCATGACTCAATCCCCAACAGTCTCTGATCTCAGTTTCTCACTCAGCCATGTCCTTTTCAGGAGCTTTTGAGGGGCCTGGTTTAAGTGCTGGCCTGGTTACTCAGAGCCAAAGAGGGCCCCGAAGATGTTCACCATCTGCCCAGACACAATTCTCCCAAACCTTTAAAGTGCACAGAAAACACAAAGTTTGTCTTGGCTGAAATGGGCCAGACTAAAGGAAGTGATCTGGGTTGAAAAGCTTTTACACAATTGTAAGTAATGGAACGTGCTGAACCCAGTTGAACCTCATTAATATGACATGGTGGGTTGAGTGTTTATGTTTCATGTTCACAATGTTTGAATGTTTCAGTTCACATGAAGAACATAAGTGCTGAAGTGAAGTAACTGGCAGGGTCTGGGCCACGATTTCAGGGTGAAGGGTGCTGTATGGTAACAGCCTTGTCCACAGAACACCTTGACTCTGCAGGACCTGGAGGGCTCCAGCTCAGACAGGACCCTAACATGGCCTGTGAATGCTCCCCCTCTGCCAACCTACTGTGCCGGGTGAACAGTGTCCCCCCATAATGCATGTTCACCTGGAACCTCAGAATGTGACCTCATTTGGAAATAGGGTTTTCCGACATGATTAGTTAAGGATCAAGATGAGGTCATACTGGATTAGTGTGGGCCCTAAATCTGATGGCTAGGGTCCTTATCAGAAGAGGGAGATGTGCAGATGGAGGCAGAGACTGAACTGATGTGTCCATAAGCCAAGGAACGCCAAGGATTGCTGGGGGCCCCTGGATGCTGGAAGAGGCAAGGAATAGAGCTCCCCTAGAGCCTTCAGGGGGATGGCCCTGCAGACACCTTGATTTGGGACTTCTGGCCTCTGGAACTGTGAAAGAATACATTTCTGTCATTTTAAGCCACCTGGTGTGTGGTAATTTGTTACGGCAGCCCTAGGAGACTAAGACACCCGCCGATGAACATGATTTGGCTTTTCTCGTGTACTCAGTGCTGGGTACTGGTGACTGCTCAACACCTACCTGGGCGATTGACGCCACATGAGGCACAGAGTCGGTGCTGCTTGGGAGAGGCAGGCAAACAGCAGTTTGAGTTTGTTGGAGAACATGAATGAAGGATAGGTAGGAAGGAAATAGGACAAGGTGAAAAACTGGAAACAAATTCCTTAAATACCTGGCAGTAGGAGAATAATAAAACAAATTCTGGCTCAACGACTCATTCCATGGATTAAAAAAATATGTGTTAATTATCTCCTGTGCACCAGGGTTCTGTGCCAGTAGGTTCTGGAATAAAATCCCTGATCTCATATTATCCATTTATCTAAAATATTAATTATGAAGACTGTGTGACAACACAGAAAATGCTTATGATATAAATTTAGCAGTAGATGCATGGGTCAAAATTTATGTACAGTGTGACTATGACTAGATTAAAAAAACAATGCAGAAGAGAATGAAGGGAGAGAAATACGGCAAGGAAGAAATGATTGTATTAGGGTTGGGGGTGTCATGGACAACTTCATTTTTTAAACTTTCTGTATTGTAATTACATGCATCTGTAAATCTAAAAAAAAAATTTTTTTTAAGTAAGAAAGAACATCATCTGACAACTGATCCTTCCACATGAATTGTCCTGGTCCAACTATGCTTCAAGGAGAACTCCAGCCTGGAGAAGCCCATCCTCCTGTGCCGGCCCCACTGCCGACACTCCCCAGGTGTCTGGGCTGCTGCTCAGATCTGCATCATGGACGTTGTAAAGTTTGGGAGAGGTGGATATTCTAAAGGGTGCCCTATTCTTGGTTCCAGTGGAAATGGGGAGACCCCTAAGCCAATGCAAGGTGGGGATTTGGTGCCCGTCTATTGTGGGGCACGAGATGAAGGATTTGGCTCCAGCCTTGAGAATGGAGGGGCCAGGCATCACATGCCAAGCCAAGGCCCGGGTTCTCACGGCTGTGCCTACCCATCCTGGGTAGAAAACAAGAGCTGTGTCTGCCCACATTCAGTGCAAATAGGCCTGCCACTGGCGGCCAGCTTATCCTGTCTGGTGTGTGACTCTGGGAAGAGGCTTCAGAATCAGACCCAAATTTTTAAAAGTGTTACAAATATTTAATCCAAGGACTACATGCACATGGTTAAAAAATAAAATGGTACAGAAGGGCTCATAGTTAAAAAACAGACCTCCTCACCACTATCTTCCCATCTCTAAGTAATGCGCTAATACTGCAGGGTTCGGATGGATCAGTGGGGACGTTATCTGCTGTCTCTCTACTCTGATAAAGCAGGATGTAGCTCATCCACACACTTTGGTAGACATGGAGATGCACCAGCCGGGTCCCCATTCAAAAATGGACTTGCTGCCCAGCTCAGGGGAATGTGGTCAGTGCTTGGCCACCAGCTGCTTGCTCCTCGGGGTCTCACACCCTTGGGGCAGCCTGCATCCAGTGGCTGAGCAAGGCGAGGGTAGAAGGCCAAGGTGTTGCAGTACAAGGTGGGACACTCTAGTGGTCAAGACTCACTCCGGCTCTCTGTGTCGGGTTGGCTGAATCTTTGCTGGACCTGCACTGCTGTCTGGCTTCTCCCTCTGCCCTACCTGCTTCCTTCCCTTTCTGTTCACATATGTTGAGTCTCATAAACACCATGCATCCCAACCATCTCCATATCTGCTTTCAGGGAACCCAACCTGCAACAACCACCCTTGTCCCTCTTCCAATTTTTCATGTCAATCTGTATTGTATCAACTTAACTAAAAGGGAACTACATTTTCTCAAATGCCTTTCCCTGTGTGGTTCCAATTAAGGGTTAGCCATGAGGGAAATTTGTGCACAACTGGGAAAGCAGAGGTGAAGGGACAGACATCTTTACTCTTTGAAGGTTGGTGAAGGGCCGGGTGTGGTTGCAGCTTGTGCTGGCGCCACTAACATGTGGCACCATCTCCCCTCTTCTTTCAGCTATTTCTTTATTTTTACATTGTCAAATGTGGTAACATTTATATCCTGCCCTCAAACCCTCGTGAAGTTTTCCTGTCTTCGTCCCTTCTTTCTGAAAGTTGAAAGCCAATAAATAGCATTTACAGTAGAGCATTTTGGGCGCAGGACCTGGTGATGGGCCTGATTATATTTCCTTCTCTAAATAAGTCCAAGAGCAGATGCCTGTTTCACTCAGAAGAGAGTGTTCCTAATTCCAGGACCAAACAGATTTTCCTGTTTATGTGCCACTATTTGCTCCAATGCATCTCACCTCTTATATTCCTTCATTTTTAGACTTTCTTGTTCAAGGGTTTGTTTTTCCCACAGTTTTGATTGTTTTCTTTTTTTTTTTTTTTTCACTTGGGCAAAGAAAGCTAGGTCTTTGTCATCAAGTACCAAATACCATCTAGCTTCTTTCCCATTCTATGTATTGCTTGGAATCCATTCTATTCTTCTAGAAGAACTTCTCCTTGGAACCCACTGACATTTTTCTGGACACTAATTTCTTTTGAGGCTTGCCAAACAGTGGTCATCCGGGGACTTCTTTTCTCTGGATTCCTCATTAATTCTACCATTTCTTGAATTCTCAAATCACCTGTTTGTTTTCTTTGATGGTCAATCCAGTTTTGCTGGGATACATCCTCATTTAGCTTTTTTGTAAGGCATAAACAAGAGGTCAATATCAAGTACTTATATGAGAACTTAATAGTTGTGTGACTTGGGCAAATTCCTGACCTTCTTGAATTTCAATTTCCTCAACTACAAAATATGTCACCTACCTTGCTGAGTCACTGTAAGGATTATATGTGATAACATTTGTAGTGTGCTTGGCCCTTAGTGCTGGGCAAATTTTTTTTTATTTGTTTTTATTGAGATATATTCACATACTGTGCAGTCATACAAAACAAAGCATACATTCAGTTGTTTACAGTACCATTATATAGTTGTGCATTCATCACCAAAATTAATTTTTGACATTTTTCATTACCACACACACAAAAATAATAAGAATAAAAATTAAAGTGAAAAAGAGCAATTAAAGTGAAAAAGAACACAAGGTGCCTTTTTGTTTTTTTTCTTCCCCCATTTTTCTACTCATCCATCCATAAACTAGACAAAGTGGACTGTGGTCCATATGGCTTTCCCAATCATATTGTCACTCCTCATAAGCTACATTTTTATGCAATTGTCTTCAAGATTCATGGGTTCTGGGTTATAGTTTGATAGTTTCAGATATTTACTGCTAGCTATTCCAATTCATTGGAACCTAAAAAGTGTTGTCTATATTGCATGTAAGAGTGCCCACCAGAGTGACCTCTCAGCTCCTTTTGGAATCTCTCTGCCACTGAAGCTTATTTCATTTCCTTTCACATCCCCCTTTTGGTCAAGAAGATGTTCTCCATCCCACGATGACGGGTCTACATTCCTCCCCGGGAGTCATATTCCACATTGCCAGGGAGGTTCATTCCCCTGCGTGTCTGATCCCACATAGGGGGGAGGGCAGTGATTTCACCTGTCACATTGGCTTAGCTAGAGAGAGAGAGCCACATCTGAAGTGCTGGGCAAATTTTGATTTATTTCCCCAAATTAAACCACTTCGAGAGAGATCTTAAAAGGCTCCCATTGCCTACAGAGCATACTCAGAATTGTTTAGCATTATGCAAAATATCAGAAATGGATTGGCTTTTATAAAGGGAGTTTATTAGGTTGCAAATTTACAGTTCTAAGGCCATAAAAGTGTCCAAATTAGGGCACCAATGGTGTCCAGAACACCTCTGTCAGCTGGGAAGACACATGACTGGCATCTGCTGCTCCCAGGTTGCTTTTCAAAATGGCTTTCTCCAAAATGTCTCTGGGCTTGGCTCTCTTAGCCTCTTCAGCTCCTGTGCATCTAACCATCTGGGGGTCCTCTCTTAGTTTCTCCAGAGCAAACTCTGGGCTAGCATATCGTAGCTTAGCATCTCCAAACGTCCTTCTGTCCACATCTCCAAGCATCATCTTTCAACAGCCTTCTCCAAAATGTCTCTCTTGACTGCTCTCCAAAATGTCCCTTTCTTATAGGACTCCAGTGATTTAATTAAGACCCACTTTGAATGGGCAGAGTCCAAATATCCACAGAGAATTCAATCAAAGGTCTAGCCCATAGTTGATTGAGTCACATCTCCATGGAAACAATCAAAAGATCAATGTCTTCCCTCACAAGATTGCATTAAAGAATATGGTTTCTTGGGGAGACATAATATATCTAAACCAGCATGCCCACCATAGTTGGATCACAACGAACATTTTCAAATTTATTTCCTATTGCTTCCTTCATGTACCTTGAACTCTGCCAAACTCTTCTCCCAGGACATCTTATTTTCCAGCTGCCAGGCCTTGATTTTCTCTGTTCCCACTGGCTGGAAAGACTTTCCCTTGATGTCTATGTATCCAAACCTTATTTCCCATCTCAGGTGCCCCTCCACCATACATCCTTCCCTGATCTCCAGGTACAAGTGATCCCTATCTCTCCTCTGGCTTTATCCTTTCTATTTGGTATTAGCCTATTATGGCCACACACTTGGCTAATGTCCTGCAATAGACCAAACTCTTTCAAGGCTTCTCTGCACCTGGGGCAGCCACAGTGTTGAATGGACCTCTTTTTACAGGCTGTGCAGAATCCAGAAAGCCTCCAGGCAACACTTTCAGGAGCCAAAAACTACTATTGCCTTCCTCTCTCCTGTCAGTGCAACTTCCCTCCCCTGCAAACTTCCCACTCTCCTTCCATCCCTCAGCAGGGCCAACTTTACTTTTAGGGAAGCCACCTATTTGGTGAGATCTTACAGGCACTGGGAAAATGCTTCTGCTATCAAATATCTCCGTCACTGGATTTTAGTTAAAAGAACAAAATGTATTTACCCCTGGGAGAGATATTTACATTATATATAATTTATTATTTAACATTAGTATCTGTTCACTCACTCACTCACTCATGAATTTTTTAATCCATTCAATCAATGATTCTACAAACATATCACATGGCTCTGGTGTGCCAGGCACTGTGGAGGGGTTGGGGACACAGAGAGGAAAGACATAATTCTTGCCCACATGGAGTGCACAACTAGCTTAAGTGGATTTCCAGATCAATGTCCAACCATGAGGTCCAGCTGAGAGCAGGGTGCTGGAGGACCCGGGGGTGGGCAGAGAGAGGTTGGGTATGAGTGGGGGATGGTGTGGAAGGAGACTGTGAAGGCCCCGGGGCCTGGGTGGAATGGGGTCCACAGAGCAGAGGGGTGCCTGAGACAGATTTTTCTCTGGCTCACAGTTTAGCCCTCTGGTGTGGTGGAGCCCAAGTGGCTGCCATGCTAAGCAGGAAGTGAGTGGGGGGAGGGTGGAAGAGGATGTGCAGCCTCTGAGTCGAGGGTTCAGCCCCATTCCATTTATGTGCCCTACTCTCTCCTGACTCAGGTGAGATCCTGGAGAGCTCCCGGGAACCTGTCCTTTAATGACCGCTTCCTACGGGGAGGACTCAACCAGCCACATTTCCAGCCATTTCTGTTCATTTTCAGCATAGGCCTGGGAGGCATTGGAGCAGAGGGTGGGTGGCCCCAGCTGGTATTCAGCCCGAGCCTTACTCCTCAGACCCAGGCCAACCCCAGCCACCTTGACCCACATCCACGTGGAGGGGCTCTGCCACCTTGAAGCCCCGTGTTTCTGGGCAGATGTTGCCATCTGTTGAAGATGGAATTCTGTCTGGTGGACACAGTCTGGACTAGCCACCCCATGGCAAACAAAGCTTCTTTTGTAGCCAGTGGAACCAGGGGAAGAAGGAAGCTGAGTTCTTAACGTGGCCTATCAACTTCCAGCTTGTATCAATAAATTTCTCCTTGGACCTTTTCAAAACATAGTTTCAAAACAAAGATTTGCTAATGTGGAGCTGTGAGTTGGAGGAACTGGCTGTGGTCTGGCAGTGCACATAGGCCCAGGTTCTCTCTGCTCTTGGCTAGAGCCAGTTCCAGGGCAAACGATGGCTTAAGTCACAGAGTCTTGGAGCATCCAGTGCTCTGATTGGGTACCCTCTTGATATTGTGCTGTTTATCCTATCCCCAGAGGAAAGTCATCCAGGGAACTCACCCACATCCGAGTCAAAGACCACAGGTTCTTGTAAGTGGAAGTGCCCTCGGAGATAGCCAGTCCAACCCTTTATTTCCCTGAAATGGGCTGTGAAGTGGGTATCTTGGGCCTCTGTTATCTACAGAGATAATGATGGAACTGAGACTAGACTCCACGCCTCCCCACTCCACACCCAGAGATCCTTTTGCTTATACCAGGCATGACTTTCCTTCTGGAAATGTGTATGCTTCAACAAAAGGACAAAAGGAAGATGGAAATTTTTAGCTCAAAAGAACTGACTGATGATGGTGGAAGTTAAAGCAAAATAATCAGCCTACAAGCCAAGAGTCTTACTAGTTCTCTCCACATGACACCACAGGCTTTGCTTGCATGTCAGGCTTTCACCTCCCAAGAGTCTCTTTCTCCTTAGCCAGCATCTGACCAAGAAGATCAGAATCTATGAACCCTGTATGTTTGTGGTATGTAAACCCCTTCTGAGAGCTATCTCATGTGGTCCTCAGAATAACCTTGGGAGGTATTATTATCTCACATTACAGATCTGATAATATTATCTCACTTTACAGATGAGAGAAATGGCACACAGGGGGGCAATGCACCTTGCCAAAGATGACACAACTGGTAGGTGGCAGAGTTGCATCTCTTCTGACTCTGTGTCCTGTGCTTTCTTCTATACCATGAGAAAACGTGAAAAAAAGTGCTTTGAAAACTGTAAATCTGTGCTTCATATAATATACTAATTACTGCCACCATTGCTGCCACCTCCATCACCAGCATTGCCACATCACCACCAGAGATCCTTTTGCTTATACCAGGCATGACTTTCCTTCTGGAAATGTGTATGCTTCAAAGCTAAAATTTGGGACTGTTGCTACATCTGCAGCCTCAGCTGGGGAACAGAGTCACTTAATCTAAAACAATAGCATTGGTATTTTAGTTTACTAGCTGCTAAAACAAATATCATATGATGGGTTGGCTTAACAACAGGAGATTTGTTCGTTCGTGGTTTTGAGGCTAGGAGAAGTCCAAAACCAAGATGTCAGCAAGGTGATGCTTTCTCCCAGAAGACTATGGAATTCTGGGGCTGGCTGCCAGCAATTCTTGGTCCATGGATTTTCTGTTACATGGCAATGTACATGGCGGCATCTTCTCCTTTCTCTTCTGGGTTCCACTGACTTCCAGCTTCTGGCTGTTCCTGTGGCTTCTTTCTGTCTTTCACTCTGCTTACAAAGGACTCTAGTCATCTGGATTAAAGCCCAACCTGATTCAGTGGAGCCACACCTTAACTGAAAAAATATCTTGAAGAGATCTTATTTACAATGGGTCCACACCCACCAGAAAGCAGACCAAGACCAAAAACATGTCCAAACTAGGGTACACAGTTCAATCCACCAGAATTACTGTCTTCTTGGGAGCTTGTGAGAAAGGCAGAATCTTAGCCTGTATCCCAGACCTACTGAACCATAATTTCCACTTTTAACAAGACACCCAAGCAATTCATTTGCATAGTAAGTGTGAGCAGCTCTGTTCTGGAGTGGGTTCTGGAACCTACAGCACCCCTAGAGGACATGGGTTTTTTTTTTTTTTCCTCACTTTTTAAAAAAATGCAATTTTATTGAGACACATTCACATACCAGACAACCATCCAGAGTGCATAATCAATGGCCCATGGCATCATCTTATACTAGTTATATACAGATCCTCAAGAGTCAAGGTTACAGGATCACAGTTCAACAGCTCCAGGTATTTCTTTCTAGCTATTTTAATACACTAAAAACTAAAAAGGGATATCTATATAATGCATAAGAATAACCTCCAGAATGACCTCTTGAATCCATTTGAAACCTCGTAGCTCCTGAAACTTTATTTTGTTTCATTTCTCTTCTCCCTTTCGGTCAAGAAGACTTTCTCAATCCCACAATGCCAGGGCCAGCCTTCTTCCTGGAAGTCGTGTCCCATGTTGCTGGGGAGATTTATACCCCTGGGAGTCATGTCGCTATAGGAGGGAGGGCAGTGAGTTCACCTGCTAAGTGGGCTTAGAGAGAGAGGCCACATCTGAACAACAAAAGAGATTCTCTGGGGGTGACTCTTAGGCATAATCATAAGTAGGCTTAGCTTCTCCTTTGTAGGTATAGGTTTCATAAGGGCAAGCCCCAAGATCAAGGCTTGGCCTATTCAATTGGTAGGAGGAGATGATATAAGCCAGGAGCTCCTCCTAGTGTGGCTTGCTGACCCTGGCTGTCAACAAAGACCACCTCCCAGGCACTCCGCTTCTGGTGAACACCAGAGGGTGGTATGCAGGGCTATGGGTGAGGATGCACCAGGACTCAGAGGCCCACATGAGGAGAAACTTGCATGCGGGTGCAATGTCTCCCTGCATCCTTGCATTTTACCAGTGTCATGAATTTGCATTTTATTTCCTGGCTCTCAAATCTGAAAAGGAGTGTCCTGTAGCTCCTGACCTCTGCTATACTGTCAACACACTCCAAGGGCTTCCCAGTGGTACAAAGTCTGCTTGGGTGGGAGCAAAACCAATGGAGTTCATTTATGATGCAATTATAGTTACAACTTTTGGGAAAGTAAAAACTGTCTTAAACCCCAGCCAGTTGTTCTGTCACTATGACACAAAAGATAGCTTTGGGGGGATTAACTTGACAAATCATTTGATCTTCTTATACCCATAAACTGGGGGAGACAATATAGTCTAGTGGTTAAGAAGATGGTAACGGGGCCAAATATCAACATGGGTTCAAATCTCAGCTCTGTTGTGACTTACTGGCTCTGTGAACTGCGGAACGTTACTTCACCAATCTGTACCAGTTTCCCATCTGTAAAGTGGGGATTATATTAGGGTTGTTAGGAGGAATAAATGAATTCATACATGTGACATACCTAAAACATTTCCTGGCACATAGCAAGTGCTCAATATGCCTTAGCTATTATTACTTGGGGAGGAATAAATGAAGACAAGTATGTTTTTTTTAGTGAGGCCTTGTGGACGCTTTGGGAGATACAGGAGTTAAGAAGAAGAATAAGACATGATCCCTGCTCTTAGTGTGCTCTTGGTCTAGAAGAAGAGAGAAGATAACATGTCAAGAGTGAGGAATGATCTACAAGGGAGATCAATTAAACAATACTGAGTTTTGTATTTTTGCAAAAGGGGGATTGGATGCCAAAAGGCGAAGAGCAGGAATCAAGCCAGAACCTGAACATTCTGAGATCTTGGAGATGGGAAAATTACCCTGAATAATTTGGGGTGGTTAGAAAGTGAAAAAAAAATTTTTTTTTTCAGGTGAGAGGCCTGTGTGTGTGTGCTCACAGAAAGAAAGGACAACTTTTTATAAGAAAAGAGAGAAAATAACTTTCTCAACACCTCCCTGTAACCTCATTCTACTAATCTACTAATCAGCTTCATGAATCCATTAGCACATCGGCTATGGCAACTTGTTTCAGCAGCCCCAGCTCCCAGGACACCTGGGGGAATTCCGAGAGAACAGTTTTGCCTTTCAGGGAGAGGAGGAACAAAGCGGAGGTTTCCTGGTCAGACGGAGCTGAGCAACTCTCCCTTAGGGAGCGGCTGGGGACCCAGCCTCCTGACACCAGGAGTGTTTGATTAGGGCCCAGGGGCAGTTTACATGGAGGCTGGTTTCTCGGTAAGTTTCTCAAGTATAGCTGTTTTCTTAAATAGAAAAAATGGAGGATTTCAACCTGATATGGAATCTCTTTATTCAGCTACTTTGAGCTAAAACCTGTATGGTAAAGCCTCAGCTAGTTGGAACCCCAGAGAAATGAATTGTTCTGGAGGGTAAAAAGGATTAATCTCTGGATGCCTGAACTTACAGCTAAATCTTTTTGATGGGCTTTAAAAAATGTATCTATACTTCTTTGCTTTGTTTAGCAGAGTATTTGGAGCATGATTTTGCCTTCTCTGACTTTGAGCACCTACCATAGAACTTTGTGACCCTTATGACCTAGTGCCTAGTCTGATTGACCCCACACTACGTAGGCCCAGACTGCTATGTATTTTGCATTTTGTGGAAGTTTAGTGAAAAAAGTAGACTTCCAAGTTTTGGCTCTGGTATCTGAAGAGCTTGTAAGTTGTCACTGCTGTTCCTAACGATAAGAACAAAGCTGTATAAACTGAAGATCAATGACTTTTCTTGGAATCATCAGAGAATGAGGTTGCAGGGCAAACCACCATCCAGAAATCTGGAGAGACAGGCAAATGCAGAGACCAGTGTAGCTGGAGCAGATGCCACTGGAAACATAAACTGGTGAGAACACTGAAATGGTCATTTTGATGAGTTGCTGGAGGTTGCATGTAGACTAGCATGAGAGTGAGAAGCTCCTGGGAACCACAGTCTTAGAGGACCCCACACTTTGGTGGGCTTTCTCTCCAGGAACTCTACTAGGTTCTCATGGTAAAGAGCCAAGAAAGGTGCCTTGTAGCCCCGGGAAGGGCCCAGAGCAGTCTCCATGGCAAAGGCCGACTCCCCAGGGGAAAAGACTTTACCAGGGCTTCATCCCACGTGGAAGAAGAGCATTTACCCAACTTCAGCTCCCTCCAGTCTTCCTGTCTCACCTAAGGAGGAGCAGAACTGAGAAGCATTTGAGAAGGTCATAATCCACACAGGCCCACAGGCCCACTAAAAGATGGAGACTAAATCTTAAGATTATTTAACCCTTCCACTCCTTCACACCTTACCACCACATCAACAGGGCCTGAGTATAAGAGCGGATTAAAGATGAAAGAGCAGCAAGGTGCAGACTCTATTTGAGGGAGTGTTCTTAGGGATGTACAAAGACAACAGAGGAGAAAAAAAAAAAACAAAACAAGGACACTAGAAAGATTTTAAGATTCTGGCCCCTACAGTTACAGCAAATATTAAACACAGCTTGATTCCTAGCCAGATTAACATAAAACCTCAAGCTAAAGGATTTTTACCTCAGTTCCTATTACCCTATACATCATGTCTGGCTTTCAACCAAAAAAAATTACAAGGCATGTTAAAAGGCAGTCAAAAAAACCATAGACTGAAGAGACAAAGCAAGCATCAGAACTAGATTCAGTATGACAGATTTTGGAGCTATCAGACAGGGAATTTAAAATAACTATGAGTAATAAGTTGATGCTCTAATGGAAAAAGTGGACAACATGCAAGAACAAATGGGTAATACAAGCAGAGAAACGGAAACTCTAATAAATAATAAAATATAAATGCTATAAATAAAAAACCCTGTAATAGAATTGAAGAATGCTTTTGATGGGCTCATTGGTAGACTGGAATGGCTGAGGAAAGAATCAGTGAACTTGAAGATATGTCAATAGAAATAACCCAAATTGAAATGCAAAGAGAAAAAAAAATAATGAAAAAAACACAACAGAACATCCAAGAGCTGTGGGGCAATTTTGAAAGGTATAACATATGCATAAGTGTAAAAGTAAGAGAGAACAGAGCAGAAGAGATAGTTGAAGTAATAACAGGGGAAAATTTTCTGAAATTAATCATGACCCCAAACCACAGATCTAGGGAATGTAGGGAATACCAAGCAGGATAAATACCAAAAAATCTTCACCTAGACATGTGTTCTGGTTTGCTAATGCTGCCGTTTTGTAAAACACCAGAAATGGATTGGCTTTTATAAAGGGGGTTTATTTAGTTACAAAGTTACAGTCTGAAGGCCATAAAGTGTCCAAGGTAAGGCATCAACAATCGGGTACCTTCACTACAGAAAGGCCATTGGCATCTGGAAAATCTCTGTTAGCTGGGAAAGCACGTGACTGGTGTCTGCTTGCTCCCAGGTTGCGTTTTAAAATGGCTTTCTCCAAAATGTCAGCATCAGCTCTCAATGGCTGTCTTCAAAATGTGTCTCTCAGCTGCAGTGTCTCTGAGGTCCTTCTGTTTGTGAGCTCATTTATAAGACTCCAGTGAACTAATCAAGACACATGTTTCACCTCCACTGAAACATTCAATCAGAGGTCACACCCTAACCAGAGGTGTCACTCACAGTTGGGTGGGTCACATCTCCATAGAAACAACCTCATCCCACTATCCCACGAGACTGGATTAAAAGATCATGGCTTTTTCTTGGGGGACATAATATATTCAAAATGGCACAACCTATCATATTCAATCTGCAGAAAAACAAAGATAACGTGAAAATCTTGAAAGAAGTCGGAGAAAAAAAGCTGCCTTACCTATAGAGGAAGAAGGATAAGAATTACAGTGGCTTTCATGACAGAAATCAGGCAAGCATGAAGAGAATGGGGTGAAATAAAGTATTGAAAGAAAAAAACCCACCAACCTAAAATTCTAAATCCAGTGAAATTACTCTTCACAAGTGAAAGAGAAGTAAAGACTTTCTCAGACATACAAAACCTGAAAACTGTGGGAATTCATCATGAGCTAACTGTCCCTGAAAGAAATGTTAGAAGAAATTCTTCAGGGAGAAGGAAAATGATATAGGTCAGAAACTTGGATCAACATAAAGAAAAGAAGAGCATCAGAGAAGGAATTAATGGAGATAAAATAAGAATCTTTTATTTTTCTTATTAATGTACCTAAGAGATAGTTATTTAAAGTAATAATAGTAACAACGTATTCAGTGATTATAGCAAATGGATAAGTGAAATGAACAACAGCAATATCATGAGAGATGAGAGGGATGAATTGAGAATAGCCTGTTATGTGGTACTTGCAATATATTTGAAGTGTTACAGTGCTATTTGAAGGTTGACTTGGATTAGTTAAAATGTATATTGCAAACTCTAGGGCAACCACTAAAATTTTTGAAATAAGTGTAATTGATAAGCTAAGAGAGGAGTTAAAATGGAATCATACAAAATGCTCAGTTAAATACTCAGAGAAGGCCCAAAAGGAGAGGAAAGGGAAAAAAAAAAAAAAAAAAGAAACAAATACCAAGTGCAATGAGTAGAAAATAATTATAAGCATGGTGGATATTAATCTAACTATATGAATATTCACTTTAAATGTGAATTTAAATATACTAACTAAAAGACAAAGATTGTCAGAGTGAATTGAAAAAATAAGACAACTATATGTTGTCTGCAAGATACCCATTTGGATATAAAGACTAAGTTAATTGAAGTTAAAAATAAGCTAAAAGTGAAAGGATGGAGAAAGATGTAAAACACCAATACTAATGAAAGAAAACTACAGTAGCTATGTTAATTTCACACAAAACAGACTTCAGAACAAGGAAAAGCATCATAAATAAAGAGTGAAATTGCATAATGTTAAAGGGGTCAATTGTCCAAGAAGACATAGCAATCCTAATGTGCATGTACCTATCAACAAAGCATCAAAATAAGTGATGCAAAAACTGATAGAACTGCAAGGAGAAATGGGCAAATCCACTATTATAGTTGAAAACTTCACCACCCCTCTTTCAGTAATTGATAAGTCAAGCAGGCAGCAATTCAATAAGGATATAGTTAACCCATCAACTTGATTTAATTGACATTGATAGAACAATGCATCCAACAACAGCACAAGATGCATTATTCTTAAGCTCACAAGGAACATTCAGGGTAGGCCATATCATAGGCCATAAAACACACCTTAACCCATGTAGAAGAAAAGCATGTATTGAGTGTTCTTCTTTACTTGTATTTTTATTCTTATTTTAATTTTTTTTTGAGTAATGAGAATGTTCAAAAATTGATTGTGGTGATGAATGCACAACTATATGATATTACTGTGAACAATTGTACACTGTGGATGATTGTAGTGTGTGTGAATATATCTCAATAAAACTGAATTGAAAAATATATTCTAACTGAATTGCATGATGTCAGAGAACACAGTCCATACTATAATGGTGGACATTTGTTGAGACGTACCTTATAATATAGTACATGGCAAATGTTTACAAATGTTACATGTATGCTTGAAAAGAATATATGTTCTTTAATTTTTGGATTCAAGTTCATTATATCTTGTTAGTTGTTTTTTAAAATTTCTATACTCTTAAACAAACGTCTGGTTTATTAATAAAAAATATTAGCAAATCAAATCCAACAATGTATAAAAAAGAATTATAAATCTTTATAAAATTATGAAAGCAAGTGAAATTTATTCCAGGTATGCAAGTCTGGTTTAGCTTTCAAAAATCAACCAGTGTAATCTACCATATCAACAGGCCAAAGAAAAAAAATCATAATATCATAACAATTGGTTCAGAAAAAGCACTTAACAAAATCCAACACCCATTCAAAATACGAAATCTCAGAAAACTAGGAATAGAGAGAAACTTCAGTAACTTGATAAAAACAAAACAAAACAAAACAAACAAACAAACAGAATCTACAAAAAGCTTGCAGCTAACATCACTCTTTTGGTGGCAAACTGTATGCTTTCTCTTATGATTGGGAAAGGAGAGTTTGTCCTCTCACCACTCTTATTCAATTTCATACTGAAAGTCCTAGCTAGTGCAATAAGACAAGAAAAGGAAATCAAAGGCATCCACATTTGGAAGGAAGAAATAAAACTGTCTTTATTTGTAGAAGACATGATTTGTTATGCAGAAAATCCTAAATAATTGGCAAGGAAACCCAGAACCCACTGTGCTAGTTTGAATGCATTATGACCCCCAAATGCTGTTATCTTTGATGTAATCTTGTTTGGGCAGACCTATCAGTGTTAATTAGATTGAAATTCTTTGAGTGTTTTCATGGAGATGCTCCCCACCAACTGTGGGTGATGACTCTGATTAGATAATTTCCATGGAGGTGTTGCCTCGTCCATTGGGTGGGTCTGAATTAAATTACTGGCACACTATATAAGATGAAACATAAGGAGCGAGCTTGCTACAGCCAAGAGGGACACTTTGAAGAAAGCACAGGAGCTGCAGATGAGAGACAGTTTTGAAGACGGCCATTGAAAGCAGACTCTTGCTCCGGAGAAGCTGAGAGAGGACAAATATCCCAAGTGCAACTAAGAGTGACATTTTTGAGGAACTGCAGCCTAGAGAGGAATGTCCTGGGAGAAAGCCATTCTGAAACCAGAACTTTGGAGCAGACACCAGCCACGTGCCTTCCCAGCTAACAGAGGTTTTCTGGACACCATTGGCCAGCCTCCAGTAAAGGTACCCGATTGCAGATGTGTTACCTTGGACACTTTATGGCCTTAAGACTGTAACTGTGTAACCAAATAAACCCCCTTTTATAAAAGCCAATCCATCTCTGGTGTTTTGCATTCCAGCAGCATTAGCAAACTAGAACACCCACCAGGTTCTATAAATCATTTGTAAGTATAGCAAGGTTGTGGGCTATAAGATTAGCACACCAAAAGTCAATTGCTTTTCTATATACCAGTAATAAACAATTGGAATTACAAACTTAGAAAAAAATACATTCACAACAGCATAAAAAAAAAAAAAGAAGTACCTCAGTATAATTCTAACAAAATATGTGATACATATGTGGAAAACTGCAAAACTCTGATGAAAGAAATCAAAGAATATGGATTGGAAGACACAATATTGTTAAGATATCATTTCTTATCAATTTGATTTACAGATTCAACATTATCTTAATCAAAATCCCAGTAAGGTAGTTTGCAGATATCAACAAATTGGTTCTGAAGTTTATATGGAAAGGCAAAAGACCTAGCATATCTGTGGTAGATTGAATTATGTACCCCAATTTAGACATGTTCTTAATCTGTATTCCTGAGGGTGTGAACCTATTTTAAACAGGATATATTGAAGATATTATTTTTAGTTAAGGTACGGTCCAACTGAATGAGATTGGGTCTTAATCCAGATTACTTGAGGCCTTTTATAGAGAAAGAAACTGAAGATAGAGTTAAAAGAAAGCAACAAGGAGGAGCCAGAAGCTGGAAGTCAACAGAACCTGGAAAAGAAAGGAGAGGACATCACTATGTGACTCGAGGCAGGGATACAAGCCAAGGAACCCCAAGGATTGCTGGCAGCCAGCACCAGAATGTTAGAGACTTTGGGGAGAAAGCACCATTTTGCTGATATCTCAATTTGGACTAGCTTCAAAACCGTGAGCCAATAAATTCCTATTGTTGAAGCCAACTCATTGTGTGGCAAAATAACAAATAGCTGTTTTAATTGGGGTTCTCCAGGGAAACAGATCCAACAGGATATATTTATATACTATAAATATTTTGAGATTTATTATAGGAATTGGCTCACACGACTGAGGATTGTCAAGTCTGAATTCTGTAGGGCAGACCGCAAGCTGGAAACTCTGATGTAGGTTTTGATAAATATCCCAGGAGAAGCTGGCTGGCAGAAATAAGAGTTAGAAATTCTCTCTGATTGCTGAAATCATCAGTTCTGCTTTTAAGGCCTTCAACTAATTGGATGAGACTTCCCTCATTGCTGAAGGCAATCTCCTTGGTTATAGATGTAACCAGCCATAGAGGCAATCAACTGACTGATGATTTAAATCCATGAAATATCCTCACATTAATAACCAGGCCAGGGTTGCTTGACCAAATAACTGGATGCCATAACCCAATCAAGTTGACACATGATCTTAATAATCACAATAGCCAACACAATACTGAAGAAGAAGAACAAAGTTGGGGGCCGATACTACCTTACTTCAAGACTCACTATAAAGCTACAGTAATCAAGATAGTGAGATATTGGTGAAAGAATAGACATGGAGACAAATTAAATGGGCACCCAGATCCCAGAAATAGACCAACACAAATATAGAAACTGATTTTTGGCAAAGGAGCAAAGGCAATTCAATTGAGAAAGAATAGTATTTTCATGAAATGATGCTGGAATAATTGAACACCCATATGCAAAGCAAAAAAGCAACAACAACAACAACAACAACAAAAACAAATCAGGACATGATTCTTGCACTTTAAATATTAACCCAAATGGATCATAGACTCATAGACCCAAATGTACAATGCAAAAATATAAGACTTCTAGAAGAAAACATGGGAGAAAATCTAGGTGACTGGTTTGGCAATGAGTTTTTAGATACAACATCAAAAGTAAAATCTGTGAAAGAAACAGTAATAAATTGGATGTTATTAAATTCAAATTTACTGCTCTGTGACAGACACTGTTAAGAGAATGAAAAAACAAGCCACAGGTGGTGAGAAAATATTTGCAAAACATGTATCTGATAAATAGATTATGCTGAAAACATACAAAAGCTCTTGAAAATCAACAATAAGAAAACATAAGCAATAAAAAATGGGCAAAAAATCTGAACAACTGCACCAAAAAAGATATAAGATGGCAAATATACATACAAAAAGATCTCTTCATAATTTGTCATTAGAGAATTGCAAATTAAAAGAACAAGGAGATACCACTGCACACCTATCAGAATATCTAAAATCCAGAAAATTGGCAATGCTGACAAGGATACAGAGCAATGAGCACTCTCGTTCACTGCTGTGGGAATGCAAAATGCTACCAATCACTTTGGGAGACAGTTTAACAGTTTCTTTTTTTCTTATGCAATTTCACTGAGATATATTCACATAACGTGCAGTTCTCCAAAGTGTACAATCCATTGTCCGCAGTATGTCATATAGTTGTGCATTCATCACCACAATCTTCAAACATTTTCATTATTTCAAAAATTAAAATAAAAATTAAAATAAAAATGAACATCCAAAACATCCCATTCCCCTCCTCCTCCTCATTGTTCATTTACTTTTTAAAATACATTTTATTGAGATATATGCACAGACTCTACAGTCATCCACAGTGTATAATCAATTATTCATAGCACCATCATACAGTTGTGTGTTTATCACCAGAATCAATTTTTGAACCTTTTCCTTACTCCAAAATAAAAATAAAAGCAAAAAAGAACACCCAAAACTTTCCATCCCCTCCACCCCACCCTATTCTTCATCTAATTTTTGTCCCCACTTTTCCACTCATCTGTCCATACACTGGATAAAGGCAGTGTGAGCCACAAGTTTTCACAGTCACACAGTCATACCATACAAGCTACATAGTTACACGATCATCTTCAAGAATCAAGGTCACTGGGTTGCAATTTGATAGCCTCAGGTATTTCCCTCTAGCCGTTCCAACACACCAAAAATTAAAAAGTGATATCTATATAGCGCATAAGGTACCCTCCAGAGTATCCTTTCAACTCGATTTGAAATCTGTCAGCCATTGGAATCTTATTTTGTTTCATCTCTCTTCCCACTTTTGGTCAAGAAGGTTTTCTCAGTCCCACAGTGCTGGGTCCAGGGTCATCCCCAAGAGTCATTTCTCATATTGCCAAGGGGATTCAGACCCCTGGGAGTCATGTCCCATACAGGAGGGAGGGTAGTGAGTTCACCTGCCAAGTGGGTTTAGAGAGAGAGAGAGGACCACATCTGAACAAGAAAGAGGCTCTCTGGGGGAGACTCTTAGGCACAATTATAAGTAGGCTTAGCCTCTTCTTTGGAGCAACAAGCCTCACAAGGGAAAGCCCCCAGATTGAGGGCTCAGCCCACCAAACTGGCAGTCCTCAATATTTTAGCAGTTTCTTACAAAGCTAAACATAGTCTTACCATATGATCCAGCAACTGTGCCCCTAGGTGTTTACCAAAATGAGTTAAAAACTTGAGTTCACACAAAATCCTGCCCACAAATATTTATAGGAGCTTTTTTCATGATTGTCAAAAACTGGCAGCAACTGAGACATCCTTCAATAGGTGAATGGATAATGTTCCATCCACTCAAAGGAACACTATCCCACAATAAAAAGAAATGAGCTCTGAAGCCATGAAAATATCTAGATTGACCTTAAATGCATATTTCTAAGTGAAAAAGCCAGACTTAAAATGCTACATACTGTATGATCCTCATTATATAACATTCTGGAAAAGGCAAAACTATAGAAACAGTAAAAAAGGTCAGTGGTTACCAGAGTCTTGGAGAAGGAGGTGAAGATTTACTAGATGAGGCACAGGGGATTTTTTAGGCTGATGAATTATTCTATATGATGCTGTAGTGATGGATACATGACATTATGCATTTGTCAAACCCATAGAACTTTATAGCACAAACACTGAATCTTAATGTATATCAACTTAAAAAAATCATTTAGGAGGTCAGTGGATCCCAGGATGGAATGCAGGCTGTGACAAAAGAATCTAACCGATTTACAAACGCATGAAATGAATGATGAAGAGAATGAGAGGAAAAGGTGCTGACCTAAGTAACTGGAAATAGTAGCTGTAAGATAAAGGCCAAAGGAACTGCACATAAGGACTGTACTCTAGTTGATAAAGTTGTTTTCCACAGAGATGCAGGTTAACAATTCTAATACTGCTATACATGTATATTGGAATTGAATAATTCAGTAAATGGATGGCAGATGACCAGGGTTCTCACTGTTGGAGCAGGAATTTATGGATAAGCAAGGGGAGGAGGCTAGAATGAGATATGTGGTAATGGATTACAGTTGGAGACATCAGTATGAACTCATGTTTAGGTTTACATAGATACAGATGGTTAAATAAAGAAATATTTAAAGACTTATGTAAATACCCTGATTAGTACACAGACGTAAATTTACTCTATCAGCTGAGAGAGCCTAGAAGCAATGCACCCCAGTAGCAATGAGCACACCTAGCATCCAAATCTTGGTTTCTAATATGACTCTCCAATTAAAGGGGCTGAGGTCCTTGGGAGAAATGGCTGATTCTAGGACTGGGGCAGAAAATATATAGGATGAGGAGCAACTTGTAGTTTCAAAAAAGTAAGGAAGTGTTAAAAACCAAACAAATAGAAACAAATCTACATTGATATGAGTATGTCAAAGGGACACAGGAGCCAACTGAAAGAGCTCCCAGTGGCCAAATCAGGGATAATTTGAGCAACAAAATAAAGTAGCACTGAATTATAACCCCAAGTGTAAAATAAATATCCATGAATCCATAAGATATAAATGATTGAGTACATAAATAAATGAGGGGGAAGAGAAATCTCTCATGCAGAAGAATTCTAAATAATGTATCTAGATTGCTTCATCATCAAGGAGGGGGATCATAACTCCTTCAGTGTGGGCTATCCATAGTGACTTTCCCAAAGAAGACAACATGGAAAGGGGGTTAGGGGAACAACACTTTACAGTGCAGGAACCTGACAAAAATGACTTCAGCCAGGTGATTAAGGTCAACTTCAAGAGTGAAAAATCATGTTGACATATGTGCCCATGATATGATGTGATGAGAAAGGCACTATACCTCTGTGGTCTTCCCCTCTGTTCTAGTTTGCTAATGCTGCTGGACTGCAAAACACCAGAAATGGATTGGCTTTTATAAAAGGGGGTTTATTTGGTTACAAAGTTAGTCTTAAGGCCATAAAGTGTCCAAGGTAACAACATCAGCAATTGGGTACCTTCACTGAAGGATGGCCAATGATGTCTGGAAAACCTCTGTTAGCTGAGAAGGCATGTGGCTGGCGTCTGCTCCAAGTTCTGGTTTCAAAATGGCTTTTTCCCAGGATGTTCCTCTCTAGGCTGCAGATCCTCTTCAAAATGTCACTCTTAGTTGCACTTGGACTATTTGTCCTCTCTTAGCTTCTCTGGAGCAAGAACCTGCTTTCAATGGCTGTCTTCAAACTGTCTCTCATCTGCAGCTCTTGTGCTTTCTTCAGTGTCCCTCTTGGCTGTAGCAACTCTTCAAAATGTCGCTCTCAGCTGTGCTGAGTTCCTTCTGTTTGTCAGCTCATTTATATGGCTCCACTGATCAAGGCCCACCCTGAATGGGTGGGGCCATGCCTCCATGGAAATTATGTCATCAGAGTTATCACCTACAGTTGGTGGGGCGCATTTCCCTGCAAACAACCTAATCCAAACGTTCCAACTTAATCCCCACTAATATGTCTGCCCCACAAGATTGCATCAAAGAACATGGCTTTTTCTGGGGGACATAATACATTCAAAATGGCACACCCTCCAAAACCCACAATCCCATTCTAATCATGAGGAAAACATTAAACAAATTCTAACAAAGGGTATTCAAAATACCTGACCAGTATTCCTCAAAACTTTCAAGGTTGCCACCAACAAGGAAAGTCTGAGAAACTTTAACAGCCAAGAGGAACCTAAGGAAACATGAAGACTAAATGGGATGTGGTGTCTTTGATGAGATCCCGGAACAGAAAGGGGATATGAGGTAAAAACCAAGGAAATTAGAATAAAGTATGGAATTTAATTAATACGTTGTGTGTGTGTGTATATATATACACACACACATATATATATATATGTTATTGGGAATTTTTTACTTCAGACTATCTGTGTGCCTCAGACAGCCTCTCTCTCCTTTCTAATTTATCTTCATACTTAGAAAGTAAATTTATTCAAATTGTGTGTAAAACAAGAATAAATAGGCCCTAAGTGAGGACCTGAAGTGCTTCTTATAAATAATATACACTAACACATGGCATTTATGACCACTGTTAGGCTTTTCAAAGGCCTTCTGGGGGTTTAAGTCTTCACTCTCAGCTATGTGAAAGTTAAAAATAATCACAGTTTACATTTATGAAACACTTCTTGGTTTGGAAAGTGCTTCTCCTCCATTGTTTCATTTGAACTTCACAGCAGTCTGTCTAGTAGGCAGGGCAGGGATTTTAACCCTTTCTTGTAGATGAGGAAAGTGAGGTTCAGAAAGGTTAATTGACCAGCTCAGATCATAGAGACCTGTAAAGTTGCCAGATGACTGAGTTCCAAATAGATGAGCTGTTTTCATTTGCTTTTAAAAGAACCAAAGAGTTTGAAACAAAGTCAGATTCCTTGGCATATCTGTTTGCAGGGGTTTTGGCTTTTGTTATTTTGTTTGTGGTTTCATTTGTTTGTTTTTGTCTTAAAAACATGGAGACTGGAATGCTACTCAGGGTTGTGAAGAAGGGGCTTGAATTCCCATCCACTCCATGAGGCACTGGTAACTTCGGGGACTCTCCTGAATGGAGAAGAGAATCTTGCTCAGCCCGGCCTTAGACCTAACAAGAGAGCCAGCCTCCTCCTGATGCATTTGCTCTTTCACGGAGGGCTTGAAACTCCTGTGGGATAGGGGGTCAGGGCCAGTAAGTTGATTTTACTGAAGCAGCTGGTGGAGGAAGATGGGGGTGCGCCTCCTTCCCTCTGTTGACTCAGCTCAACAGTATTCTGATGCTTGGTTTGGGGTTCCTCCTGTAGAAGCCCCCTTCACATAACCAAGGGAACCAGGATCCTCCCAAGCCCTGGTTGACCTAAATTCCAGAGGCCCACCAAGGTCCCTCTGCTCTGTCCCAGTCTATAAGAGCTCTACTATTTATTATTTATCTTCATAGAGGAGATGTAGTCAGTCTTTATTTTTTATTTTTTTTAATTTTTTAACAGTTTTGTACACACACCGTACATTTCCTCCTAAGTAAACAATCAAAAGTTCCTGGTATAATCACACAGTTATGCATTCACCACCACCATCTTTATGAGGACATTTTCATTTCTCAGCAAAGAAAGAGGAAAAGGAGAAACAAGAAAAAAAAAGAAGAAAGAAAAGAAGAAAAAGAAAAAAAATGATGAGTAAAACAAAAAGAGAAAAAATAAAATAAAATGCAATAAAGAGGTCAGACAACAACACCAATGTCAAGAATCCCATACTCCTCCCTTATATCCCCCTCTTATAGACATTTAGCTTTGGTATATTTCCTTTGTTACAATTAATGGAAACATGTTTCAATGTTACTGTTAACCATAGACTCTAGTTTGCATTGATTGTATTTTCTCCCAATATCATCCAATTTTCAATACCTTGCAATATTGACATTCATTTGTTCTCCCTCATGTAAAAACATTCTTACATTTGTACATTTAATCACATTCATTGACCACTCCAGGTTTCACTAAGTTATACAGTCCCAGTCTTCATCTTCTATCATTCCTTCTGGTGTCATACATACCCCTAAACTTCCTCTTTCATCAATACTCACAGTCATCTTTGTTTAGTGTACTTACAATATTGTGCAACGATCACACAGTATTGTGCTATCTATTTCTGGTTCTATCAATCAATCCTTGTCCTTCAACATCAAATGCCTGATCTCTACCCTCTTTCTGTCTCCTGATATCTTCATTTCTGCACTCTTCTCCAAACTTCTCTCTCTTGTCTTTTCCTATCTGCCTGTAGCACTCCCTTTAATATTTCTTGTAGAGGAGGTCTTCTGTTTGTAAACTTTCTCAGTGTCTGTTCATCTGTAAATATTTTAAACTCTCCCTCATTTTTGAAGGACAGTTTTGCTGGATATGGATTCTTGGTTGGCAGTTTTTCTCTTTCAGTATCTTGAATATATCATACCACTACCTTCTCACCTCCATGGTTTCTGCTGAGAGATCCACACTTAGTCTTACCGAGCTTTCCTTGTATGTGATGGATCACTTTTCTCTTGCTGCTTTCAGAGTTCTCTCTTTGTCTTTGACATTTGAAAATCTGATTAGTAAGTGTCTTGGAGTAGGTCCATTTGGATCAATTCTGTTTGGGGTATACTGTGCTTCTTGGACCTGTAATTTTGTGTTTTTCATAAGAGTTGGGAAATTTTCATTGATTATTTCCTCTATTATTCTTTCTGCCCCTTTTACCTTCTCTTCTTTTTCTGGGACACCTATAACACATATATTCATGCACTTCATGTTATCATTCAGCTCCCTGAGACCCTGCTCATATTTTTCCATTCTTTTCCCTATCTGTTCTTTTGTGCGTAGGATTTCAGATGTCTTGTCCTCTAGTTCACTGATCCTTTCTTCTGCCTCTTCAAGTCTGCTGTTGTATGTGTCCATTGTGTTTTTCATCTCTTTTATTGCACCTTTCATTCCCAGTCAAAGGAACAAACTAACATCTCAACTGAGATTCAGGAGTTTAAACAACTAATTAAAGATATTCAAGCAAATCTTCTAAATCAAATCAACAAATTGAAAGAAAATGTGACATAAGAGATGAAGAATATAAGGAAGACACTGGGTGACCATTAGGAAGAATTCATAAGCTTGAAAAAACAAATGGCAAAATGTATGGGAATGAAAGGTGCAATAAAAGAGATGAAAAACACAATGGACACATACAACAGCAGACTTGAAGAGGCAGAAGAAAGGATCAGTGAACTAGAGGACAAGACATCTGAAATCCTATGCACAAAAGAACAGATAGGGAAAAGAATGGAGGCATGCAGTGAAGGGGTGGAAAGGTGGGGAGAGAGGAGGAGGAGGGACCAGGATGACTGAGATGAGGGCCAGGGAGCCAATGGCCCAAGGGGAGCATTCCCCCCAATTCAGGACTCCTCACCTGGTTCAGAAGGTATGTTAAACAGCTGCTTTTAATTTCATACCCCCAATTTTGGGTGTTTGGGGGGCTAGTTCACCAGTCTCTCACTCTGGCCAGGCCACCTTGGTGTGGGTGCAGCAGGCCCCAGGATGGATCTGGGGGGAGGCTTGGAGTCCGGTGGCTGAGGGAGTTGAATGGCAGGCCAGGAAGGAGAGCTTTTGGTGCTGCCCACTTGCCAGTATGTGTTTCCAAGTTGGGTTGGAGCTGTGGGAAGGGGTGTCAGCCCAGCCCGGGGTTGCTTGGTTGCCAGGAGTGCTGCCTAGTTTATTTCACTGAGCAGCAGATTTTGGTGGGTTTTGGCAGCAGATTGGGGTAGGGGAGAGCAAGAGGAGATCCCCCACTCCTGAAATTCCTTTTTAAAAACAAAAATTATTGTAAAGAAGAGAAAAAGAGGTGATTCCCTACACCAACTGGCACCAGGCCCAGGCCCGGGCTATGGCATGTGGGTTTGGCAGGGGGCGGCAGCTCGAGTCCTGCCAACCAGGCCCACCAAGCCCACAGTGCTTGGAGTTGGTTGAGAGCTGGAGTTAGTAAGCAAGTCAGAGCCCACGGCTTTTCCCACTGACCATGCTGGCAAAGGCGGCAGCCACCCCAAGGGTTTTATTTCTTCCTGCGAACTTGTCCAAGGGGGCAGTGGGTGCACTTCACAGAGGCACAGGCACAGTGGGCCCACTATTGTTAGGGACCCCTAGGGTTTTCTTGTTGCTGTTTTTGATCTCTATCTTTTCTTTGTTTCTCTTACTGCCCCCCAGACTTCCCCACCAAATCAGGTGCCCACCACGGCCTGCCACAGGGATGGGAGGTAGGCACTAGGCATGCCAGCAAGTTCATTGTGTGTGGTAATACAAATCTGCTGGCTGCCAGTGGTGCTCTTTTTTCTGCTGGCCAGAAAGATCTGGGTTTGTTTTAGAGCCCTGCTTTAACAGTTGGGTCTTCTGTATTCCTCGATCAAAACAGGGCCAGATTTCCATACAGGGCATGTAGACCAGCTCCTGTCATCCTAAGAAAGGGTCTGGACCATCTTTTTAAAAAGTGTTTCAATTCTCTTGCACCTTCTGGATTGTCCAGCAGATGGCACTGTTCAGTGACTTAATTATCCTCAGAGGCTGCTTTGCAGACTCCATTTACACAGGTGAGCTGAAATTGGGGTTCCTATGCCATCACTTTGCTGGCCAAAACCTGGCTTGATGTGGGGCTATACCTGTGGCAGAGTAATCTCTCAACTGACCCAGTATGCCAGCTGTCCCCAAGGAAAGGAAATGGCCTCTGGCTGCTGCTTCCCTCAAGGGTGGGGGAAGGGCTTTCAGACCCAGGGCTGGAAATGCAGTCTCTGTCCATGTTTTCTCAGTCTCTTTGTCTCTTGCTGACCTGGGCCTTGAAATTCTCCCCTGTCCCCCAGGTCTTCAAACAATGGGAGGATGTCTCACTGCTCAGAGAGATTTTATAGACTGTGTCCAGGGTGGGAGGGTTTCCATCTGCTGATTCTGTGCCTTTCCCACGCTGAGACTGAGTGAGGGGGAGGGGAGAGTACTGGCTGGTCTGGAACGGAGGATTCCTACCTGATATTTCTATCTTTCTTCAATTTGGCATTTGCAGGGTCCTTCACCAGTCTATATCCTTCTCCAGAGTTTCAAACAATTCAGAATTGTCCTTTTTTTTTGTTGAATCTCTGGAAAGAAGTTTTCAATAGCTGTTTACACTGCCATGTTCATGATGTTACTCTGCAGTCAGTCTTAAGATGGTTTAGACACAGCACATGGACCCAGGACCATTTAAAATATTCAGTGACTGATCAGCATCCTCTGAAGGAGCAGTGGGTACAGTAAAAGAAGAGAAAACTGTTGTGGCACCCCCAAAATTAGGCTCTCATCTGTGACACAGAAAACTCAAAAGCAGAGAGGACATATATCTGCCTACTTGCGTATATTGTTTTCCCTGCCAGGGGTTTAAGATATTTTTATAACTTAGTTTCCCATTTTAAAAATAAACATATTTCACACAAAAGTCGGGATTTATTTGTTAATCTTAAAGTGGAACACCTGATAACAGGGCCCCTCCCTTGCAAGGCAGCATCAGTTGGCAGGAGTAGCTGTTCACTTTAGAGGGGGCATCTGCTTTCCCATTTGCTGCAGTCCCCACCCTCCTACTTTACCCAGTTTGGATACCTTCCTGTCTCTGGCAGCATCCGAGTGTGTGGTCTCTACTCGGAAGGAATGGTGCAGGCTTACAAGCAGGCAGGTGCTGCACACAGCAGGTTAGGGAGTGAGGGTTTTCCTGATAACCAAGACTTCTGCCTTGCTGGTGGCTCCAGGTGGCCAGACCTCAGGCAGCTGTCAGTGTGGCCTGTTCTCTGGGATTCTCTCTGCTCTGATCTCTGCTGCCCCAAGGAAAGTGTTTAGAGAGAGTGTGGGCAAATCTCAGATTCCAGTGTTCTGTGGTTCAGTGGTAAACACATCCTTCCCACATCACTCTCTTCCCCATGGTGCTATGAGGATTAGATGCTGATGGCAGAATCAAAGTTTCTCCAGATCACCGAGCCTTTATGTAGCTGGGATACCCTGTTGTTGCTTATTTGCATTTCTGATACCCCTTGCCTGTGTTATACTGAGGTCTGTTACAGGAATACTCTTTGGCTCATTTTTCGCAATCCCTCTGCAAGAGAGGTCAATGCTGTTACTTTTTATTTTAATTGAGTTTTATTGAGATACATCCACATACCATACAGTCATCCATGGTGTACAAAAGTGTTCACAATACCATCATATAGTTGTGCATTCATCACCCCAATCTATTTTTTTGAACATTTTCCTTATACCAGAAAAAGCAAGAACAACAGTAAAAAATACAAGTAAAAAAGAATACCCAAATCATCCTACCTCCCATCATATTTTTCACCCAGTTTTTGTCCCCATTTTTCTACTCATCCTTTAACCGCCATATGGTGGTTAAAGGGAGTGTGATCCACAAGGCTTTCACAATCACACTGTTACCCCTTGTAAGCTACAATGCCATACAATCGTCTTCAAGAGTCAAGGATACTGGGAAAACTAGAGACTGTAACTAACAGAATCATTGTATTATGCTTCCTTTAATGTAACAAAGACGATATACCAAGGTAAATGCAGATAAGAGGGGGGGATAGGGGAGGCATGTTAGACACTTGACATTGGTGGTGTTGTCTGACTCTTTACTCTACTTTGATTTAAGGTTACTCTTCCTTTTGCTACTTCCTAGCTGTCATTTTTTTCCCTCTTTCTTTTGCCTCCCTACCTTCTTTGACTCTCCCTCCTGTCTTGTGGAAGAAATGTAGATGCCCATATATAGATAGTGGTAAAGGTAAAAAAGATTGTTTACTTAGGATGGAATGTATGGTGTGTGAACAAAACCATCTTAAAAAAAAATGGGTTGATGACAAAACCTCAAGGGCAATATACTGAGTGAAATAAGCCAGACACATAAGGACAAATATTACAGGGTCTCACTGAAAAGAACTAATTATAATATGTAAACTCATAGACATGAAATATAAGGTGCCAAAATATAGGATGAGGCTTAAGAATGGGGAGCAGTTGCTTAGTATGAGCAGAATGTTCAACTAGAATGAACTTAAATATTTGGGAATGAACAGAGGTGTCAGTAGCAAGATGTGAGAATAACTAACAGTGCCAAATGGTGTGTGAATGAGGTAGAAAGGGGAAGCTCAGAGTCATATATGTCACCAGAAGGAAAGTTGGAGGTCAAAAGATGGGAATGTATAAAACTGAATCCTATGGTGGGCAATGTCCATGATTAACTGTACAAATATTAGAAAACTCTTCCATGAACCAGAACAAATGTATGACAATACAACTAGAAGTTAATAATAGAGGGGCATATAGGGAAGAAATATATACCTATTGCAAACTATATACTACAGTTAGTAGTATTTCAACATTCTTTCATAAACAGTAACAAATGTACTATACCAACACTACGAGTCAACAATTGAGGGAGATTGGTTAGGGATATGGGAAGATTCGAGTTTCCTTTTTTTTTTTCTTTTTTCTTTTTTCATCTTTCACTTTTTTTCTTGTCTGGAGTAATGAAAATTTTCTAAAAATTGAACAAAAATTAAGTGCGGTGATGGATGCACAGCTGTATGAGGGTACCAGGGGCAACTGATTGTACACTTTGGATCTTTGGATAATTGTATGGTATCTGAACAATCCCAATAAAAATTAAAAAAACCCAACAAATCAAGGCTACTGGGTTGCAGTTTGATAGTTTCAGTTATTTACTTCTAGCGATTCCAATACATTAAAACCTAAAAAAGGTTATTTATATGGTGCATGAGAGTGCCCACCAGAGTGACCTCTTGACTCCATTTGGAATCTCTCAGCCACTGAAACTTTGTTTCATTTTGTATCCTCCTTTCTGTCAAGAAGATTTTCTCAATCCTACAATGCTGGGTCCAGATTCATCCCCAGGAGTCATATCCTCTGTTGCCAGGAGATTTATACTCCTGGGAGTCAGTTCCCACATAGTGGGGAGGGCAGTGAGTTCACCTGCTGAGTTGGCTTAATGCTATTACTTTTTGATTTATAATGTTAACTCAGGTACTTGTGTGTCTAAACTAATCCCCAGCTGTTTGGGCCACTGGGTTAGGCAGAAGATGACAGTAGTTAGAAGTAAAGCATACTGTGTCATTTTATGGTGCTTCACTTTATTGCACTTGCAGATGTGTTTTTTACAATTGAAGGTTTGTGGCAACCCTGCATTTAGCAAGTCTATTGGTGCCATTTTTTCAGCATCATGTGCTCACTTCATGTCTCTGTGTCACATTTTGGTAACTCTTGCAATCTTTCAAACTTTTTCATTATTCTTATATCTGTTATGATGATCTGTGATCAACGATCTTTGATGTTACTATTGTAATTGTTTTGGAGCACCATGATACACCCCCATATAAGATGGTTGACTTAATTGATACGTGTGTGTTCTGATTGCTCCATTGACAGGCCAGTTCCCCATCTCTCTCCCTCTCCTTGGGCTCCCTAATTCTCTGAGATGCAACAATATTGAAATTAAGCCAATTAATAAACCTTCGGTGGCCTCTAAGAGTTCAAATGAAAGGAAGAGTTGCACGTCTTTCATTTTAAATCAAAAGCTAGAAATGATTAAGGAAGAAGGCAGGTTAAAAGTTGAGATAGACCAAAAGCTAGGCCTCTTGCACCAAACAGTTAGCCAAGTTGTGAAATGCAAAGGAAAGGTTCTTGAAGGAAATTAAAAGTGCAACTCCAGAGAACACATGAATGGTAAGAGAATGAAACAAACTTATTACTGATATGGAGAAAGTTTTAATGGTCTGCATAGAAGATCAAACCAGCCACAGCATTCCATTAAGCCAAGTCTAATCCAGAGCAAGGTCCTAAACTCTCTTCAATTCTATGAAGGCTGAGAAGGCAGAAGAAAAGTTGAAAGGTAGTAGACGTTGGTGCAGGAGGTTTAAAGAAAGAAGCTATCCCCATAACATAAAAATGCAAGGGGATGCAGCAAGCACTGATACAGCAGCTATATAGCAAGTTATCTAGAAAATCTACCTAAGATCATTTTTGAAGATGGCTACACTAAACAACAGATTTTCAGTGTAGATGAAACAGCCTTCTATCAGAAAAAGATGCCATCTAGGACTTTCATAGCTAGAGAGGAGAAGTCAATGCCTGGCTTCAAAGCTTTGAAGGACAAACTGACTCTCTCATTAGGAGCTAATGCAGTTGGTGACTTGAAGTTGAGCCAATGTTCATTAGCATTCCAAAATCCTATGGCCCTTAAAAATTACGCTAAATCTACTCTGCCTATGCTCTATAAAAGAAACAACAAAGCCTGGATGATAGCACATCTGTTTACAGAATGGCTTACTGAACATTTTAAGCCCACTGTTGACACCTACTGCTCAGGAAAAAAAGATTCCTTTCAAAATATTACTGCTTGTTGACAATGCACCTGGTTACCTAAGAGCTTTGATGGAGATGTACAATGAGATGAATATTGTTTTCATGCCTGCTAACATAACATCCATTCTGATCAAGGAGTCATTTAGGCTTTTAAGTCTTAGGATTTATGAAATACATTTTCTAAGGCTATGGCTGTCATAGATAGTGATTCCTCTGATGAATCTGGGCAAAGTAAATTGAAAACTTTCTGGAAAGGATTCACTATTCTAGAAACCATTAAGAACATTCTTGATTCATGGGAGGAGGTTAAAATATCAACATTAACAGTAGTTTGGAATTCCCGGATAATCAAAAGCTGAGGGACTTCATCACCAGTAGATCAGTCCTATAAGAAATGCTAAAGGGAATTGAGCAGGCTGAAAGGAAGGGACACTAAACAATTGACTGAAACCACATGAAGAAATAAAGATTTCCGGTAAAGATCACATGGTAAATATAAATACCAATACTACTGTATTTTTGATTTGTAATGGTAGTTTGGAAGAAGTTGATTCCAACCTTTATGGATGACTTTGAAGGATTCAGGACTTCAGTGGAGGAAGAAATTGCAGATGGGGTGGAACTAGAAGTGGAGCCTGAAGATGTGACCAAATTGCTGCATCTCATGATCAAACATTATGAATGAGGAGTTCCTTCTTATGGATGAGCAAAGAAAGTGGTTTCTTGAGATGGAAACTACACCTGGTGAAGATGCTGTGAACATTGTGGAAATGACAACAAAGGATTTAGAATATTATGTAAACTAAAGGGCAGGGTTTGAGAGGATGGACTCAAATTTGAAAGTTCTACTATGGATAAACAGCATTGCATGCTATAGACAAATCTTTCATGAAAGGAAGAGTCATCGATGTGGCAAAATTTGTTGTTGTCTTATTTTAAGAAATTGCCACAGCCACCCCAATCTTCAGCAACCACCAACCTGGTCTGTCAACAGCCATCAACATCAAAGCAAGACCCTCCACCACCAAAAAGATTACAGCTTGCTGAAGGCTCAGATGATGGTTAGCATTGTTTTAGCAATAAAGTATTTTTAATTAAGGTATGCATATTGCTTTTTTTTTTTTTAGACATGATGCTATTGCCCACTTAATGGGCTGCAGTATAGTGTAAAAAAAACTTTTGTATGCATTGGGTAGCCATAAAATTCACATGACTGACTTTATTGTGGTGGTCTGGAAACTAATTTGCAATATCTCCAAGGTATGCTTGTATCCATTCTGTTTGAGTTCAAATCCCAGCTCCACTTCCTACCGGCTGTGTGACCCTGGGTAAATTACTTACCATCTCTGAGTCTTGGTTCCACCGGTGAAAATGAGGTAATGTATTAAAAGAGTTTAGCATGGGGCTTGGACCATAAGAATCATTTTATAAGGATTAGTTATTGTTTACTTCACGTCTCTGGGGATATGAGTTAGAAAATGATTACTTTAGGGTCCTAAAAAGCAACTTCAGCTTCTAAAAGATTTAATCACAGAATTGTAGAACTTTAGCAGTGAAGGGGGCTTTAGCCTAAGGGATCCAGCTTTTCCATTTCTGCAGTGGAATGGGAAGCCTGGAGGGGTGGAGAAGTCAGGTCTTCTGCCTCCTGGCTCATTGCTCTTTCCTCCATCCTGTGCTGGGTCTCTTACAACTTCCCAAGAGGCTGAGCCTACAACTGGGGATTAGAGCATTTATTTTCAGCAAGAATCTGGCTTGCTCAGGTATCATTTTATAGACAGAGAAGCTGAAACCCAGAATTGGAGGCCAAATTTTGCTGCAACTAGAATTATTCTGGATAGTCATTGTTCCGGTTTGCTAATGCTGCCTTTTCACAAAACACCAGAAATGGATTGGCTTTTATAAAGGGGGTTTATTTGGTTACACAGTTACAGTCTTAAGGCCATAAAGTGTCTAAGTAAGGCATCAACAATCGGGTACCTTCACTGGAGGATGGCCAACAGTGTCCAGAAAACCTCTGTTAGTTCAGAAGACATGTGGTTGGCATCTGCTGCGGAGTTCTGGTTTCAGAATGGCTTTTTCCCAGGACGTTCCTCTCTAGGCTGCAGCTCTTTTCAAAATGTTACTCTTAGCTGCTCTGAGGTCCTTCTGTCTGTGAATTCCTTTATAGGACCCCACTGATCCAATTAACACCCACCCTGATTGGACGGGGTAACACCTCCATGGAAATTATCCAATAAGATGTATCACTCACAGTTGATTGAGTCACATCTCCATGGAAACACTCAATTGAAGGATTCCAATCTAATCAACACTAATACGTCTGCCCGCACAAGATTGTATCAAAGAACATGGAGTTTTGGGGGACATAAATCATCCAAACTGGCACAGACATCTCTATGTAACCAGTGGCATCACCACCTTTGCAGGGGCATCTTCTTTCCAAGCAAGATGGAACAGAGCTGCTGCACAAGAGTATTTGGTTGGCCCTTCTGAGTACCAGAATCCACCCAAAACTGGTCAGCACCTTCTCGGGAGAACAATGGAGCTGCAAGCATTCTAAGAAGGCCAGGAGGCCCCTGTTTCTAGTCCCAGCGTTCTCACCCAGTGTCTCTGAGCATCCTAAGTTCTGTCTGTTATTGGCTATTATTGCATAATTCTGTGCTCCCTTCTCCATTTGCTTCCAGATTTGTTTTGCTTCATATTGTTGGCTTCCTGTCCCTTTCCATTTCATTAATTCATTCAGCAAAGATTTATTGACCACCCACTCAGTGCCAGACAAGTGCCAGCTGCTGGGATAAAGCAGTGAACCAGCCAGACCTGGGCTCTGCTCTTTTGGGGCTTGCAGTCTGGGTGGGGCAGGAGTCAGACACGGAACAGACAAAACAAATGGTGAGAAATGGTCCAAGGAAACAGCCAAGGAATGGTGAGATCACAAAATGGGGGCCTGGCTGGGGCTGAGCCCTGAAGGAGCCAGTCAGATGGAAGGGGAAGTAGGAGAAAAAGGGTCCAAGGCAGAATGAACAGCATATGGAAAGCTCTTTGGAGGACAGAAGATGGTGCTTGCAGGCTGAGGGCAGTGAGTGAGGCAGAATGGCAGGGTATGGAGGCGGGAAGGCAGGAAGAGGTCAGACCATGCAGGGCCTTGAGGGCTGAGCAAGGGAATCTGGATTTGGCCTTAGGGCAGTGAGAGGCCAATATGGCTCATAAATAGGAGAGGGATGTGATCATGCTTGTGATTTAGAAATAGCCACTTTGGTTGCTGGGTGGAGAAGGAACTGGAGGGGGACAAGGGTGGCTGGCAGGGCTAATATCATGCTAGGTCCAGCTGCAACTGCTGTCCCTCCCCCACACCCTGAATTCCCCGCCTCCCCCTCCACTTCCTTGTCCAGAGTCCCAGGAAATAACCTGCAGGCTCTTGAAGTTGGAGAGCACCAAGCACCATGATAGGAAGCCCAAAGATCTAAGCTGTTGTTTGGGAAACCAGGAATCTTCTCCCCAATGCTTCTCATGCAATCTTGTCTTGGAGGTGGTAGGGAGAAGGGGGTAGCTCAGTGGCTTCTCCTGTGACTGAAGGTGCTTGTGGGTCACATATCCTCTGGGTTATTGTGAGATAAAGCTGGTCCCTCCTCCAGACAGCTGGAGGTAAGATCATGGAGGAGTCAGCAAAAACCAGGGATCCCCCACAGGAAGGAGGACTGGGCGTTCTACTACAGCAGGAAACAGAGCTCTCATCCCACAGAGGAAGAAGTTGAGGGGGAAAGCGACATGGACCCTTCCTGGGCTCCCTTAGGGCCAAGTGGAGAGCTGGGCACCTCCAGGGAGGAGAAGCGAATTGTCTAGACCCTGGACCCTGGAGGCGGATCACTTAGGTTTGACTTCTAGCTCTGCACTTAACTAACTGTGTGTGATCTTGGGCAAGTGTGGTAGATCGAATTATACACCCCCTCAAAAGACATTTTTATTTTTTATAATTTTTTTTATTAGAGAAGTTGTAGGTTTACAGAAAAATCATGCTGAAAATATGGAGTTCACATTTATTCCTCCTCCCCCCATGAGTATCACTTTGCGTTAGTGTGCTACGTTTGTTACAAATAGATGAAAGAATATTATTATAATTGTACTTTTAGTTATAGTCCATAGTTTATATTAGGGTTCACTGGGTTGGACAGTCCTATGATTTTTTTTTAAATTTTTATTCTAGCAACATAGAATAAAGAATAATTTTTATTCTAGAAACATAGAATAAAGAATAATTTTTATTCTAGAAACACAGAATAGATGTTTATAAATATTTATATATGTGTATGTCATAGACATAAAATATTTCTTTTTAACCACGAATATATAATCCAGTGCTGGTAATTACATTCACAATACTGTGTTACCATCACCACCATCCATTACAAAAATTTTCCATCTTAATCTGCATTCCTGTGGGTGTGAACTTATTTGTAAATATGATCTTTTGAAGATGTTATTTTTAGTTAAGGTGTGGCCAACTAAATCGGGGTGGGTCTTTAAAAAAAAAAAAAAAATTACCAAGCACAGGGTCATATATACTACAATCTTTATTTTCTCATCCTTTTTTTTTTTTTGCATTTTTAAATTGTGAACTATAACATATATACAGAAAAGTGATAACTTTCAAAGTACAATTTAACAAGTAGTTATAGAGCAAATTTCAAAAAATGTTATGGGTTACAGTTCCACAATTTCAGTTATTTCCTTATTGTGAAATATAACATATATACAGAAATGAGATAACTTTCAAAGTACTATTCAACAGGTAACTATTGAGCGAATTTCAAAGCATGTTATGTGTTACAGTTCTACCATGTCAGTTATTTCCTTCTAGCTATTCTAGGACCCTAGAAACCAAAAAAAAAAATTATATGAAAATTCAGTAGTCATAATCCTTTGTTAAATGCTATCTTGTCAGTTGCCACCTCTCTCTCGTTTGATCACTGTCTCAATCTTCAGGGATATCTGGGCAGTGACCACAGCGTGGTTCTTAATCCATTATTTCCAGAGGCCTTATAAAGAGGAGAAGCCATAAGCCAGAGTCAGAGAAGGCCATGCAGGAAAAGCTGGAAGTCAGTGGAAACCAGAATAACAGAAACAAGGAGAGAGAGATCACCACATGACGGGAAGCAGCGATGCACACCAAGGAACCTCAAGGACTATGCAAGGCTGCGCCATAAGGCTACAGCCTCTCGGGAGAAAGCATTGCCTTACCAATGCCTTGATTTTGGACTTCTAGCCTCTGAAATCGTGAGCCATTAAACTGTGGTTTAAGCCAACCCCTTGTGTGGGATTGCTCACGGCAGCCTGGCAAACAGACAGCGAGTTCTGCTCCAGTTTCTACATCTGTAAAATAGGAACAAAATAATCTTACATCTGTAAACCTGGTCATCGAAAGGACTAAATAAATGACTATGCACACAATGCTAGAATAGTGCCTGACACATGGTACGTGTTAGCTGTGTTGAGGATGGGGATGATGATGATGGTGGTGATGATGGCGGTGCTCTTCAGCATGGGACACATCAATGACAGGTTGGAATGAACGCCTCTGATGCTCCCTGCCCAGCTCACAGTGACTCCTTTAGAGAACTCACCCAAGGAGGTGAGCCCCTGACAGCCATGTGAACCTGCCTCCTGGTTCCTATCAGCCAGCAGTGGACATTTGCCCAAGGTTTGGGCCAATCAGATTCTCAGGATGTTGGAGTCTGAGAGAGAGCTGATTGGTTTGACCTGGGCCCCTGAACAGAGGAGATGAAAATAAGGGAGCTGTGTGGGTGTGGCAGAGGTGGTGGTGGCCCAGAGAAGCTGAGCATGTTGCTAGGCAGAAAAAGGAGAAAGAATCAGAAGAACAGAGAGATGCACAGATAAAAGGTGAAGGAAGAGACACTGCCAGGGTTCCCACAGTTTATCAGCTCTTGGGTTTTTGTAGAGATCCTGCTGCCTATAGCTTCCATGGATGCTCCAGGACTCTTCCAGAAAATTTCCTTTTATTGCCTAACCAAGTCCAAGATGGTTTCTATTGACAAATACTCAAGCCAATGTGGGTTGACTTGAAATTCTCAGGTGGACCTGTGTGTCCCAAGCAGGTCAGAGCTGCTCCTTTCTCTTCTTCAGCTCAATAGACAATATGAATGTATGCAGATTGTTGCATTTTTCCTGGAAGTTTAAATACAAATTCCCTTTTCAAAATCATCCGAGAAGGCTTGGCATGCTGAAAATTTGGTCATCTGCCATTGATAAAAGTGGTCTGGGTACAGGTGGATGGTCTGGTGTCTTAGGTAGGTATCTCAGCCTGGACCAAGAGATGTGCCTTGTAGCCTTCCTGGTCACCTCCTGTTTTCTCTTCTTCCCGGTGGGCTTAGTCATGTTTTGTGCAAAGCTTTACACCTATTCTTGTTGCAGATAAGGTAGTTTAGCAAGCAGAGTGAGGAACTGCAGTGAGTAGAAGACAGACAGGCAGGCAGGCAGAGGCAGAATTAGAGTCTGGACCTTGGTAGGTGAGGATGGGCCCAGTTCCTGATCACCTCTCAGCTTTACATGGTTCAATAATTTGATGTTATCAGTTCAGACAGAGGGAACAAGGCCCTAGGATTTGGGCATATGCCTATATGAAATATAGAAATAGATCTAGTGTGTATCATAGAAATATGATGAGAGCCACAAATGTAATTTAAAATTTTCTTGTAGTCATATTCCAGAAAGTAAAAAGAATAGTGTGCTGATTTGGATATATTATGTCCCCCACAAAAAGCCATGATCTTTAATGCAATCTTGTGGGATATTGGGATTAGGTTGTTTCCACGGATATGTGACTCACCCAACTGTAGGTGATAACACTGATTAGATTATTTTCATGGAGGCATGGCCCCACCCTTTCAGCGTGGGTCTTGATTAGTTTACTGGAGCCCTATAAGAGTCAGACAGAAGGAGCTCAGTGCTGTAGCTAAGAGAGACATTTTGGAGATGGCTGTTGAAAGCAGACTTTTGTTGACACTTTGGAGATACTAGCCCAGAATTTGCCCCAAGAAGCTAAGCTCAGAGGCATTTTGGACAACACCATTTTGAAACGCAACTTGGGAGCAAGCAGATGCCAGCCACGTGCCTTGCCAGCCAACAGAGGTTTTCTAGATGCCAACAGCCTTTCTCCAGTGAAGGTATACCCTATTGTTGATGCCTTAAATTGGACATTTTAATGGCCTCCAGACTAAATTTGTACCCTTTTGTAAAAGCCAATCCATTTCTGGCAGCATTAGCAAACCAGAACAAACAGGCTTATCAAATATATCTATATCTATGTAGATACTAGAGATATAGATAGATATAGATATATATAGATATAGATAGATAGCTATAGATATCTATAGTCATATAGATATCTATATTATAGATACAGAAATATATCTATGATATATATATCAAATACAATGGCAGCATTAACAAACCAGAACAAATAGGCTTATCAAATATATCTAAAATGTCATTGTTTCTATACGCAATCAATATAAAAATTATTGATGAGACATTGTATATTCTCTTTTGTGCTAAGTCAAAATTCAGTGTGCATTTTGTATCTGTAGCAAATATCAGTTTGGACTACTCACATTTCAAGAGCTCAACAGCCACATGTATTGGAAAGCTCAGCTCTAAGGAACTATATTAAGCTAGAAATAGGTTTGGCTTATGGTATCAAAAGTTAGACATGTGTTTTTCTCTTATATAAGTGTTCAGATAGGCATTGAGGGTTATCTTAAATGGCACTCTATGGTATTTTTAAACCCAGGCTCCTTCTTTCTTGTTGCTCCACCATGTGTGGGCTTCATTTCCAAATTCCTCAATAGTCCAAGATGACTGTTTTAGCTCCAGCCAATGCGTCCAGCTTCCAGCCACCTGAAAAGGAAAAGGGATGAAGAAGGAAATGGTACTTCCTTTTAATGTCACTTCCAGGAAGTTTCATACATATCATTACTTCCATTTATATCTCATGGCCAGAATTTAGTCACATGGCCCTACCTAGTTGCAAGCAAGAATAAGAAATACAGAGTTTATTCTAGGTGGACATGTGACCAGCTAAAGTTGGGGAGCTCTGTTACTAAGGAAAAAGAGGAGAACAGATACTGGGAATCAACTAATTAAAATGTATGTTAGCATGGTAAACCAGAAAGCCAATTTATTAGTGGCTACTGAGTCTGTGGGAGTGACTGATTTATTAATGACTAATAAAGGTGGGAGTGCCTGGCTCAGCTGACCGTTGCAATCTCTTCCCAGTAGGATAATCTAAATGGTTGGAAGATCAATGGACCAGGCTATTACGGCCTGATAGACCCCTTTCCACTTCAGGCTATATCTACCTACCAAGGGAACACACACATCCCTGCTAGCTTGTCAGGAGCCCCTTGCCCTGGAATGATGTTGGAGAGACTTGGATAAACTCCTACCCTTCAGTTTTCCTTTACCTGAACTTCACAGGGAGCTCCATCTTTTCCTCATTAGACCTTTACATGGTACAACTCTGCTCACATTTGTTACATTTTTGACTTTGGGAGGAGATTTTGGAGACACACTAGCTCTGTATTGTAGACTTTGGAAATCTGCTTTCTCATCCACAACATTCATTCACTTGACAAACATTTGTTGAGTATCTACCATGTGCCAGGTGTTGTGTTTTGCTGAGAGTGTGAAGAAGAGGGAAGGTGATGTTTGACAAGGGCTTGAAAAAGGAGCAGGCATTCACTGAGCAAGAGGAATGAATGGGCATGCCAGGTGGAAGGGACAGTATGTGCAAAGGTTTAGAAACATCAAAGAACACGGAATGTTGGGGGACAGCAAGTAGCTGGGTGGGGTTCAAGGGCAAGGGGTGCTGTAATGCTGCTGTGGACTCTTCTCAACCTCAATCATCCCTCTACCTCTCAGTTTTCTTGTTTCCTTTGGTATCTGCCCTCCTCACACTTCCCTTGTATTTTGGAGGAACTCCACTCCCTATTAGCCCTAAGGGTGGGGCAAATAAGCTAATCAGCAAAATCCTTTCTTGCCTGAGAATGGGCAAGTGACCCAACTCTGACCTGAGAAGACTCTGCTAGTGTCTTCAGGGAAAGAAGCTCTTTCTCTTTCTCCTTCTACAAGCCCCAGACAGTGGGTGTAAGGCCAGGAATTGCTGCAGCCATTTTGTCATCATGAGAGAAGCCTGCCTGAGGAGGAAGACAATACCATGCAGGACAGAGAGGAGACCAAGAAAGAAGCTGGAATTTTGATGACATTGTTAAGGTATTGATTAAAACCTACACTGAGGCCCATCCTACTCCTAAGCCTTGGGCAGGTTTGGGCCATGAAGTAAAGGACTATGAGGCTTGGCCTTTATTCTGGGAGCAGTGGAAACCATAGAAAATTTTCAAGTAGGGAGTGAATTGAGTGGTTTTGAGTTGTTGGGAGTTGCCTCAGGGTGCTGAATGCAAAGAGCCTGGACCACAGCCAGGAAAGGACCTGAGCCAAGACAGGAGAAGACGGGGAGAGTCTGAGGGCCACCTGGGCAACAGAAGCCAGACCGACTGGATATGGGGGCATGAGAAAGAGGGCGTGCTTCAGGAAGACTCTAAAACTCCACGGGTGGTGAAGTTCTCTTTCCTCTTTTGCCTCCATCATTCTACCCCTCATGAAAATCATTTCCTCCGTCAAATTCTGTTCTCCTCTTTGGTGGATTCACGCCTCTACTTATAGTTCTTTACGGGCATGCCTGGTTCTCTTGAGCAGGGGCCACGCCTCATCATCTCACATCCCCAGGCACTAGCCTGGTACATGGTTGGCACTTGATCAATGCTGAATGGGATTGACTTGATAGGCTTCCGGCTTTTGCTGAGCTAGGCGTTAGCTGTACCCTCTCTCTCTCTCTCTGCCCCCAGGGATTAGTCATCTGTTTCATAAGCCTAACACCCAGCTTCCTCATTGCTGGCAGGTGTTGGCAGGCGAGTGCCAGAACGCTGGGGAGTCAGCCGCTGGGAACACACTAAGGTGGCCAGAGTGAGGCAAGAAATCAGAGCTCATATACATTTATGAGAGGCCTGTGTGAGCTCCTGGGAGATCTGCAACTGCCAACACCCCCTTTCCAGGAAGCAGAAAGCACTCCTCCTTCTTTTCTTTTTTTCTTACCTGTTGTATCTTGTGGCCAGCAGTATATCCATTTGCTTTCCTTGCTTCTCAAATAAACCAATTTCAGGACCACACCCTTCTAGGCTACCCCAGATTTGCTCCTGGGAGCCCTAACCCCTGAAATGCCTGGGTTCCCCTTCACTGGAATCTTAGCCCTTGAGCTCCCTTCAGAAGAGTCATCTGAGTTTCCCTGACAGTCTGCTTCCATCCACTTTCCTTCTGCTAATAATTTATCCCATAGGATGTTCACTGCATTTTGGCGTGATCAGAGGCCATGTGACATTGCGAGGAGGAACCACATTAATCTTTTATTAATTATACTGGGCACCCCTTCTTATTCCTTTTATAGCAGCCTCCTCTGGGCATTTGGGATGCCCCTTCTTCCTCCAACCCCCAGTTTTCCTCACCACCTTGCCAAGATTTTAAGCTTTTCTCCGGATCCATCTTGTTATGGAAATTCCTGCCCCCCTGCTAGCCTGTGCTTCTCAGAAAGGCTCTGAAATTCAGCTCTCATCTGCCCCAGTGTTATGTTGTTTTCTCTGGTCGCTATGGCAGGGATTAAGACACAAGCCAGGGAAGGAGGGTGGAGGGAAGAATGAGCAAGAACAGCACGATGACGGGAGGGAGCCTGGTTGGAGGGACAGCAGAGGCGGAGGAAACCAAAGGAGAAATCGGCCAAGCGCGTCAAGGGAAGGAAGAGGCATTTCTGTTTTTGTTTTGCTCCATTTGAGTTTTGTTTTTTTGAGTTTCGGTTTGTTTCTGTAGGTGAGAAGAAAGGCATTTAGTGCTGAATGCACAACGAAAGAACTCTCTCTCATATAGTCGGTAACCCAGAGCGAATCTCCAGTCCCAGATCTAATACCGAATACTCTCAAAACAACCTACAGTTATTCTCAATTCACCTTGTGGACAGGCACACGGATGGCACCAAGTGACAGTGTGGCCCAGTGCCACCCCAAGAGCAGGCGAGAGGCCTCTGCCCTCTGGAGATGACTGTCCCGGCCTCCCCACATCTGCACCTCTCCCCTGGGGTGAGAAGTCATCAGGACCAAGGGAGACACCCACCCAGGGCCCAAGCCCATCCCCTTGTAGACCATGCCCTGATACTCGGGACCCCAAAATTTCTGCCCAAATTGTCTGAGCCCACTCCAGGGCCCATGTGGACCTATCCCCACGGTCCGTCCATTCTCTCAAGGACAAACTGTGCAGCCGGTGGCCAAGGGGTGGCTGCCGGGGAATGGGCAGTGGATGGAGCGTGGAGGTGCAGGCTGGTGTCATGCACATTCATGAGGGCATGTGGGGGAAGGAGCAAAACAGGGACAGTTCCTGATCCAGGGGCTGCCTCTCTCCCTGTGCTGTCGTTTTCTGGTCCAAGGAGTCAGAGAATTCCAAATTCACACTTGACCTTCCAGAATGTTATCAAGGTAGGAAGATAAGACATATTTTATTTACCAGTTATTTAGCTTGACTTACAACTTTTAAATATTTAGATAGCTGATAAATGGGTCTTCATTTGAATGCCTGCCCTGGCCCCACAATTATTAGGGAAATGACTTTGTGAAAAAAACTAAGATTTGCGTGGCATGGATCCTTTCCCTATAGCCAGCTGGGCCTCAAAATCTCATTCTGCTCATGTTCCAGTCTTCCTCTGCCAAATGCCTTTTGTTCACATGCTCCAACACTGTTTGAGGGAGTTAACAAATCTGCAGTAGTTGTAGTAAGGGCAATGGTAATGGCGAAATGGCCATTTTGTGTTTTTTCTTTATTCTTTTTGGTTTTCTAGATGTTGAATCCCCTTTCCAGGTTTGGGGAATACCCCCCCCCCCAACACACACACACAGATTTATTTCTTGTTTGGAACAGGGCTCACAGCCCAGTACAGAAGACAAAAATGGTAGTTACCTGCTGCTGCAGACACTGCCAGTGGCCTCCCCTGATACCAGTTTTCCCCTTCTGCTTTAGTAAAAGGACCCCCAACTTTTTGCTGGGTCTATGGCTACCTGGATCAAAGACTACATTTCCCAGACTCTTTTCTGCTAGATGTGGCCACATGACCAAGTTTCAGTAATTGAGATATAAGAAATATATGCACTTTCCAGGAAGCAAATGTAAAAGGGGGAGGGGGATCATCTTTCTTGCCCCTTTCTCCTTCCAGATGGTTGGAATGTAGACTTGATGGCAGATGCTCAAGCAGCCTTATTGGTCCATAAGGCAGCATGCGAAAGCCGGGGAAGCAGAAAAGCTGATAGAGCTACAGAGTAACCTTGTACTGTTTGCCTTCAAATTTCTTTTACATAGAGAGAAATAAACTTCTATTTGTTTAAGCCATTAATACTTTGAGTTATTCAGATGGAACCCAAGCCTGAATAATGGGTCTGTTTCCCAGCCTCCCTTGCAGCTAGACTGCAGCATATGACCAGGCTCCACCACGAGGCAGGCTCTCTGCCCAAAGCAGCCTCAACAGGGAGCTCAAGTTCCTAGGGTAGCAGTGGTTGCATTCAGTGTCTAGTGCTAGGAGTGTGGATAGGGAGTGCTCATGCTTCATGCTTGCAGCAGGAACTTATTGGGCCAGTTCTATTCTGCCACATGATTTTGGGTACTGTTCTTGACTGCACGGCCTCAAACTCTGCCCTCCAGCCCACCTGATGATTCTGTGAGCTATCCAGTAGGCTTTGAATACATTCCCTTTCTGATTACATCTGCCAGAGTTGGTCAGTAACCTACAGTCTTAACCTCTGCCAAAATGCTTTTAACAATGTAATTCAACAAGATGGTTGACATTGGTCATCAGTTGAATCCACTGAATAATCTGTTAACTCAAAGTCAATAAAAGGCATGAATTAAAAGTCAGACTTTTCTAACACCCTTCTTTCTAAAGATCTTCTGGTGGGGAAGAATTAGGTTCTTGGGGATGTTTGAGGTCTCTTGTTATAGGGATATGGGCCATTTGCTAATTGAAACCATATATTTTGGGAGGCTAGCAGCAACCAAACTTAAATACATTAAAAGTGTATTCAGAGGACAGCAGCCCTTTGCTTATGTAGGGGTGATTTTTGCAGCAACCTCAGTTAGTTGGGACATTGTCAGGAGCCAGAAAAAGAAAAAAATAAACAAAAACAAAAAGCCCCACAAATTAACAAACAACAGCCCTCAAAAAAATAACCCCATAAAAAACCCAAAAAACTGTTCACAGTGAAAACAAATGTCAGAGAATTCATCCCCTACTGTTTATACATTTACTCAGAGGCAAGTATTTGGGCCCTCTTTCAGAGCCCATTCATTCTTTATGTCGACATAGCTGTAGGAAAAATGTGGAAAAACATGGATGAATGCTTCCCATTCCACAGCGGATTTGAAAGAGCACAGCAGAAAGGGCAGAAGGGGGAAGGCTGCTGGAGGCTGCCACCAGGACAAGAATGAGAAGACAGTGGTTAGTTTGCAGTAGAAGCAGAGACAGGACTAGAATAAAAAGCAGACAGGTGAGGCCAGCATCTGAGCCCTTTTAGTGTAACAGGAATGACCATGTGTTACAGCCCAATTCAAGAATTGGGATGTCTTGAACACCCAGGGTATCCAGAAAAGTTAGGGAGAATTAAAAAGTGGGCGAGTATCCAGTATTGGTGAACATACAGAGCTACAGGAATTTCCATCCACGGCTGGTGGGGGAATGACCACTTTGCAAAATAGTTTGCCACCACATTATAAAGTTGAACATGTGCAGACTCCATGACCCAGCAGTCCTAAGTATGTATAAAGAGAAACTGTTGTACATGTTCCTAGGAGATATGAACCAGAAAAGCAGAATGTTTGGCAAAAAGAATTAGTCACAAGAAAATACTTAAGTAAAATTCAATTTACATAAAGCTTAAGACTTTATGTAATAAAGGTAAAACTAGTTATATTGTTTAGGGCTGGTAGTGATGTGAAGCTATATGTATCCCAGAAAAACATGTTCTTAAATTTAACCCATTCCGGTGGGTGTGAACCCATTGTACGCAGGGCCTTTGATGCAGTTTCTTCAGTTAAGGTGTGGCCCACCTCAGTCAGGAAGGGTCTTGATCCTATTTCTAGAACTCTTTATAAGAGAATGAAATTCAGACAGAGAAAGAGAAAGCCACAAGGAGCAAGAGTCTGGACATCAACAGAACCGGAAGAGAAGGGAGAGACCAGGAGATGCTGCCATGTGCTTTGCCATGTGACAGAGGAGCCAAGGATTGCCGGCAGCCAGCCCCAGAAAGCCAGTCTTTGGGGAGAAAGCACTGCCACAATGATGCCTTCATTTGGACATTATCCTGGCCTCAAAGCCATGAGTGAATAAATTCCCATTATTTAACCCAACCCATTTCATGTTATTTACCTCAGCAGCCTAGGAAACTAAAACAGGGCTACATTCATATGTGGTAAATAATAAAGAAAGGCAAGGAAATGATTACTATATAATGTGGTATAGTGGTTCCCTTTGATGGGGAAGAAGACTCCCAAGGTACTACTGTGATACTCTTTTTTTTAACTGAATGTGGGCCCATGGGTGTTCACTTTATTTATATTATTTAAACTGTACATGTATGTTTAATTCATATATATATATATATATATATATATATATATATATATATATGAGGAGCTAATTTTTTTCTTAAAGAAGGAGACAGAAATCAAAACAAAACAAAAGTCTGGGTCTGTGCAATTTACTCTTTTTAAGAAGTCAAGACAGTGGTAACATTAGGGACTCTTCCACCAAAACCAACAAAAAAAGTTTTTGACACCTAGAGGGATAAATTTTGATAATCTGGAAAGTTCAGTTTTATGTGACACTGTCTCAGCTTCTTTTGCATACAATGTGGAGATAGTCCAGTAGTGACCTGGAGTCCCATCTCTTTTCAGATGAGTTTCTGAATTTAGTATCAAGTGAGACAGATAAGAAGGATAATGCTAGGTAGGAGCTTCTTGGCATGCCACATAGGCAACTCCAAGTCTGCACTTTGTCTTCCTTCTGGCTGCCTTCCTATCTGCAACACCTGGGAACTTCTTAGAAATGTAGTATCTCAGACCCCACCTCTGGCCTATTGAATCAGAATGTGCACCTTAAAAAGATTTCCAGCGGATCCAAATGCACATTAAGTTGTGAGAAGAGCTGCTCAAGTCTAGACCATGGCCAGAGACCAGATACTCAGTTCTTTATAATTTCAGGAATAACTGCCCTTTTGAATAGGCTCAAGTTGGATCCTCCTTCTACAGAATTCCATGCTGCAGGGGAGAATGCTCAGAAAAAAATCTAATTGATTGATTGATTGATTCATTCATTCATTCAATAAATGTTAGATTGAAGCATATGAAATTGCTATTTTATTGGTCAAAAACGGTCGGATATTGTCAGTTTGATACGTTCTCACTCTTAATATTTATTGAGCTCCGATTATTGGGCCAGGCACTCTACTAGGTATCGGGGATACAGCCGAGGGCAAAACCAGCCTTGGTCCCCGCCCTCACAGAACTTATAGTCCACCAGGAGATATGGTCATTAATTAAATATATGACACCAAAAGATGTAAAATTACAGCTGTGGTACATTAACAAATGGAGGTCCCTGGTGCGTGGAGGGTGCACCATAAATTGACATATTTCAGGGCAGGCCCAGGTCAGAAAAGGCCTTCCTGGGAAGTGTCGCCAGAACTGAAATCTGAAGGGTGAGAACTTAACCAGATGAAAGGGGTAGGGAGGGAAAGTGAGTGAGGATTCAGGGAAAGAGAATTCCAGGCAGAGGGGACAGCAGGTGCCAAGGCCTCCTGTAGACATTTCTACGGAAGGCAGAGACCCCACCCTGGTTGCAGGGCCCACCCTGCTGGGGCTGGAGTCTCCTAGCCTTGGCTGGGAGGCAGTGAAGCTTGCCCACAGCAACAGCAGCCTTACTCAACCACCACTTTCAATTTCTTTCTTCATTGTCTGCCTCCACTACAGAAGCTGTAAAATGAGTGCTTGTTTTCCCAGTTTCTTCAGCAGCTAGAAGTGACCTAGTGGCACAGTTGTGCCAATAAGCTGTCTGTTGTGGGCTTCTGGGGAAATGTTTGCCTTTTTATAAGAGGGGGCAATGGCTGGTGCTGCTCTTTCTCTTCTTTGTCCTGCCTGGAATTGAGCTGTGAGGCTTGGAGCTGCAGTAGCCATCTTTTAACTATGAGGAAAAGGCCAGCAGAATCAAAGAGGCAGAATTCCAGAGGTTGCTGAGCCATGGAACCAGAGCCAGCAGCTACTGATCTCCAGACTTCTTCTTAGAGAAGAATAAACACCTTTTCTGTTATTTGCAGCTAACGGCCTGCCTGATAGTGTAGCTAAAAAATTAAGAATTAACAAATGATTATGATTACTGATTCATTATATAGATGTTTTTTCTTTCTATATTGTAGAATAGCCAACAGTTGATACCTGAAATTACTGAAACTCAATAGTCTCAGACCTGTTTATACTTTTGTAATAGTCATTCTAGCCTAATCTCACCCTTGTTTATACTTACTATTATAATGGTTATCTCGCCTATTCTCAGCCCTGTTTATACTTTTGTAATACTTATTCTAGCCCAGTCTTAGCCCTCTGTATAGCTACTATTGTAATGGTAACAACTCCATTTCCCCTTGTTTGAATCCATCAAAACCCTGAACTCTTTAGACTCAGGGAGACAGATTTTTGGGCCAATAGGCCATCTGATCTGCTTTATGTGTAGCAATAAACTCTCTTTGAAACCCTGGTGTCATGGATTGGCTGTCATGTGCATTTGCTCAGTATAATAATATATCTCTCTATGGCTGCCCAGAGTGGTATAGGGAGAAGTGGGGAGTCTACTCCCTTACATGTCAAAGAAGGAAATTAACATTTGCTGAGCTCCTATATGTACACAGCATTGTGCTAGCTGCTTCATATACAGGATACATTTACTCTCACAACCCATCCAAGTAGAATTATTCTGTCATTTCACAGTGACTAAGTAACTAAGGTTCAAAATCTCAGCGAATGGCCCCATTTACCCAGCTGCCAGTGGCTGCTCCATCCCACTGTAGCCAGAAGAGAAGAGTGTGGGCCCATTAGCAAAGTTAGCCATGCCTTATGGGGGTGGGAGCACTAGAAGGTTTGTCTCAGATCTAGGTATCCACCCAAATTGACTAGGATTCTTCTCTTGCTCAACTTTCTTCGTTTCTAGCAGCTAAACTAGCTTTCTAAAAGTCAACCCATTATGGTCAGAGCAGTGGCCAATAGCCTTGGGTATGGATAGTCATACATCTTTAATATTAAAATAGGCTACTGCCATGCCCAGAAACATCCTGCAGAGAAAGCAAGCCTTTTGTCTACTGCTTGGGAAACAAAAAAAAATATCCCTGTCCTTTGCTGGTTTTTAAGACATCTTGCTGTCTTCCCTTCCTGTAACCCACTGTAGTCAGCAGTGCTTGTATCTTGGGAGTCACAGGCTAAGTTCAGCAGTGACTGGGCAGGTGGCCCTCTCTGTTCCCCTTTCTCTGTCCCCTTCAGCACCATCCCTCCTTCTTCCCTGCTCTGAGCACCTGGTTCTTTCAAGTTTTCTCTGTCTTTCCTACTCAGAGGAAAACACCTTGTAAACATGGCTGCATCAAAGGATTGGCTGTTGAGTTTGTTCCTTCTTTGACTCCCTCTCCTCACCATTGTCTAACCTTGGTAGCTGGACATGGCATTACCAAGAAACACTGCAGCGCAGCTCCGAAATGTCAGAACCAGTCTTGGTTCTTGGTGGGTGTCAGGCTCTGAGCCAGTCTCTGGGCTGACAGCCATATATGAGTTAGACATTATGAGCCCATTTTACAGAAAAGGGGGCTCTCACTCAAGGTTGCACAGAGGGGATTTAAATCCAGATCTGTTGGATTTTAAACCTGAACTACTGTCCTCTTGCTAAGATGTTTTTCACCTTGTCCCTAAACCATCTCCTTCCTGCTTCTCTCTCTCCTGCACTCCCTCTCTCCCACCATCACTCCCAGGGTGCCTGAAGTTCCCCCATTAAGAGCTTTATTCCTTATGGCTGAAGGCATTTCAATTTTCAAGGATCCTCACTAAAATGCAAATACTCCTGGGAAGTGTAATCTCCTAAACATTTATCCTATCACACGTGGCAGTGGGAGAGTTTAATAGACCAGTCCCGAGGGAGGACACCCTGAAGGCAGAGGGGGTGCAGAACTAAAGTGCTGAATTTGCAGAGGGACCCCTCTTCCCTGGTGCTTTGATGAGCCCAGTCTCAGCTTCCTACCTGATCCCCAAGGGCCCTAAGGCTGATGATTTCCAGCGAACAGATGGGAACAGAGTATTCAATAAGCTATTTCGGGAGGGCAATTACCCTGGGAGTGCCTCCATCCTCCTGAAGTGCGGTCTAATAAGGCTCCGGGGAGCCCGGGGCTTGAGTGCCGCGTGGAGAGGCAGAGTCGGAGGCGCCCACGCTCCCTTCTAGGCCCTGGGTCCCAACTTCTGCAGCTCAGAGATCGCCTGTCTTTTCAGGATGGGTCTGAGTGTGTGTGTGTGTGTGTGTGAGGGAGGTTGTGGGGGCTTGTGGGGGGTGGATTTAAAATTCTACCGCCTGAACTGGCCGCATTGGTTGTCATGGCAACGTCACCTTGAGCCAGTCTCCTGTTGATCTGGGTGTTGCTGAAGACAAGCTGGCAACTTCCAGGCTGACAGCATTGCTCTAGGCTGGTGGAGAGGCCCTCTAGATTCAGAGACCCCTGCATTTCTGGCTTTGACACCTTGGGCTTCCAGGATTCAACCTCAAGAATCAATATATTTATTTCTGGCTCTGTGTGGAAGTCTCTTTGCTGACCTGCAGGAATAAATCTGCCCCTGGACATTCCCTGAGCATCAGTGGCCTCCTGAAGCTGGGCTTGGAGGCAGCAACCAGCTGTGTGCAGGAATATTCCATGGATTCCCCTTTGCTGCTTCCCTCCCACCACGCTTTGATGCTGGGTCCACGCAGGTAATAACCACTAATGAATTGTTAATCAACATGCCAGGCATAGGGCTCAGCTCCTCCACGCCTCATTTACCCCCATGACAACCAAAAGGGACAGATGAGGACTCACATTGCAGAAGAGGGCACTGATGTTCGCAGAGGTTAAGTGGCCTGCCCAGGGTCACTGACCCCGGGTGTGGCAGGACCAGGGGTGGAGCCCAGCCTGTCTGATTGCAGAGCCTGCGCTGGAACCGTCAGCACATTGCAGAGAGGTCTGATGCAGTGAGCAGGGCCCTGGGGCAGCAGATGTGGATGGTGAGATGCAGAAAATATAAATGTGGCCCAAAGGGGCCCTCCCCTTCATTGCCACTTCTCCTGCACCAAGAGCCCCAGGGAGAAAGCTAGCATGCCTAAATGTGCAGGGGCTCCCCTTCTAGGATTTAATTATCTGGAATAAGTATCATCCTGTCTCCTCAAAGGTTCACATTTTATTTAAAATAGTAACAGTAATTTCAGACTTTTAGACTTGCGATGCTCTGTTGCCATTCGCTGTTGTTGTGTTTGTTCTTATTTTTTTGTAATCTCTCTTTTGTAAAAGGACATTTATCTGTGATATGAAATTCAATTTAAAAAAAATGTTTGCTTCAAAGGCTTCAGTGGAACCCTTTAGATAATTAGAGATGCTTAAAGATACCTCAAAATCAGTGATATCATTACCCAACATGAGTGGGGCTAACCTATGTGAAAAAATTAGAATATGCAAATTCATAGAGACGGACTGTAGAGTACAGCTCAAGGAGGAGGGGGAATGGGGAGTTAATGCGTAGGGTGCAGGGTTTCTGTTTGGGGTGATGGAGAATTTCTGTTATTGGATGGTGGGGAGGGCAGCACGATGTTGTGAATATGATGAATGCCACTGAATGGCATGCTTGGGAGCGGTTGAGATGGGAGAGTTTATGTTGTATATATGTTTCCATAATTTAAAAAAGAGAAACTGAAACTAATGAGACAATGACAATTAAATGCAATACCTGGTCTTGGACTAGATCAAATAATGGAGAAAATGCCCCAAAGGCATTATTGGGAAAACTGGAAAAAATGGAATATCTAGTGTATGCTTTATATCACTGTTAAATTTCTTGAGCTTGATAACTATACTTAACGAGGTTACATAAGTGAATATCTTAGTTCTTACGTGATACATGTTAGTTTTAACCATTCAAGGAGCATGATATATGCAACCTGTTCTCACGTTTTGAAAATACATAAATAGGTAGAAAGAAAGAAGAAAGAAAGAAAGATACAACAAATGTGCCAAAATGTTACAAGTTGGTAAACCTGGGTATCTGGGTAGGATGTGTCCTCTAGTTCTCTATATTTGTTTTGTATTATTTTTTTTTGCAACTTCCTGTAAGTTTGAAATTATTTCAAAATAAAAGTTAAAAAAAAATTAGTGGGTCTGGTTACCAGGCATGACCACTTTGTGAAAATTCATTCAGCTGTGCATTTAAGATGTGGTGCTTTTGGTTTATATCTTATACTTCAGTTAAAAAAAAAATAAGAGCAAGGCTCTGTCTGAATAATGTGCAGATTGCAACAAGAGTACTGGTGTCCACCGTCTCTGGTTTTGGGTGGAGCTGACCGACTCTGCTCCTGGACCTCATGCCATTTCTGGGGCTTGGCCACACACAACATGCATGCATACAGCTCTCTGGGGGCTCTGTGGGGGTTGGCCTCTGCAGTCACACCCCTGTGAAGAGGTTTCCCATAGCAACCCTCTGGAGGTCCCCATGCTGCCTACCGTTTTTCTTCCAGGGGCTTCCCAGCCAAGACTTTGCACAGAGTTGCACGTAAAGACCTCGTGTGGGCATGCATGAGCATATGTGCACACATGTGTGTGTAGGGGACAGAGGGTGGCCAACAGTTTTTGTTTGAATCCCGGCTCCAGCACCCACTAGCTGTGTGAGCTTTTCTGAAACCCAGTTTCCTCATCTGCAGAGAGAAGATAATAAAAGCAACCAAGCATAGAACTGCCACGAGGAAGGATTAAATAGAATAATACACGTAAAGGGGTGCACCCAGGATTTGGTACATAGTAAACATTAAAATAATGTACAGAATCATAGTATCTGAGGATGGGGGCTCAGGCACCCAGGCTTTTACGAGCTCTGTAGGTGATGCTAATGTACAGCCAAGGTTTCAAAATATACTCTGCCCTGGCCTCTGCCCCTCCATCACACCTTTGAAGAACTGGAATGCCACTAGAAGGTTAATTCTCTTCTCTTCTGTCTCACAGATCAGAGCAGAGGTCAGAACCAGGACTGCTCTTTGGAAAGGGCTCACAGATGCCAGAGGAAAGATGTTCCTTCCTTTGCCCCGCACACTTCCACTGTACACCCAAGTGTGCCAGGTTCTGTGTTGGAGAAGGACAGGCAGATGGGTCAGGTGTGACGGAAATGGCCCCATGACATGCCATGCCCTGTAGCAGGAAGATCACAGAACTCCTGGATTCTGGTCTCAGCTTTGCCCCTGCCTGTGTGTCTCTGGCCTTTAAGTCTCAGGGACACTCTGAATTTCCACTGAACTAGCTTGATCCTCATGGCCACTTTACTGTTCTTTGGAAGAACACCTGGCTAACTGCCTTTCAACTGGGCCTGTGGGCCCCGGCTGGCTCCAGGGCTGGGTCTGCAGTTTGTTTTCACGTGGCTGCAGTTGTACACTGGCCCAGGCAGGGAGCCTCCCCCAGCTACCTCAGGGAGGCTGGATGTGCCTGGACAGTTGACCCAATGGAGGCTGTTGGTCAGAAGGAGAGACACCTAAAGAGGTGTCAATCCACTCCAATATAGATGGTGGGTGTTCTAGTTTGCTAATGCTGCCTTTTCACAAAACACCAGAAATGGATTGGCTTTTATAAAGGGGGTTTATTTGGTTACACAGTTACAGTCTTAAGGCCATAAAGTGTCCAAGGCAATGCATCAACAAAGGGTACCTTCACTGAAGGATGGCCGATGGCGTCTGAAAACCTCTGTTAGCTGGGAAGGCACGTGGCTGGCATCTGCTGATCCCGGACTGTGTTCCAGCTTCTCTCTCAGCTCCTGTGCATTCTTCAAAGTGTTGCTCTTGGGGCATTTTGTCCTCTCTTAGCTTCTCTGGGGCAAAAGTCTGCTTTCAATGGCCATCTTCAAAATGTCTAAGTAGCAGCTCCTCTCTCCGCTCCTGTGTGTTCTTCAAAGTGTCCCTCTTGGCTATAGCAAGCTCGCTCCTTCTGTCTGAGCTTATATAGTGCTCCGATAAACTCATCAAGGCCCACGCTGAATGGGTGGGGCCACACCTTCATGGAAACCATCCAACCAGAGTTATCACCCACAGTTGGGTGGGGCGCATCTCCATGGAACCAACTCAATCCAAAGCTTCCAACCTAATCAACACAATACTTCTGCCCCCACAAGACTGCACCAAAGAACATGGCTTTTTCTTGGGGACACAATACATATAAACTGGCACACGGGGTTGCCAGCAAAAGCACGACTTGCACAGGCTCTGATGGAAAGGTGTTTTGCTCACATAGAGAGAGAAAGAGCAAGGTCAGCTTCACTAGTGGGCATCGGTTCCCCATAGCCAGCGGGTCTCCCTCCATGGCCGAGGCAGGGAGGTGTTCCACTCTATTCTCAGCACCCCCTCTCGTATTTGTGTGCTGTAGTGGAGGAACGTCGTAAATCATGCCCACCAGAGTCAGGTGGTCTCCCGTGAATGTTTGCATATGCTCAGGATAATAGAGGAAAGAATGTCCTGGCAGTCCCCTTATCTACTAGGGGATTGGGTTTTATTCCGCCAGGCCGACATACCTGGTCCTGAGCACTAGATGTATCTGTGGGTCCCAGGGAAAAGTGGCAGGCCACACAAGGACTGTCCCCTGCTACTGGAGTATTTGTGGACTCAGGCTCCCCAGGTGCTCCCAGGGAAGGCTGATATCCAAGCCCCAGTCCACACAGGCACGTCACCCTGATGCTTCTGTGTCACACGGGGTGGACGTCCTGTTGGAGTGAGCTTTCTCCATGAGATCATGCTTCCTAGGCCCAATGGCTTGGAAAAGTTCTTTGTTCTTTGAGAAACCTCAAAGCCAGAAACTCAGTTTTTACACATGGTCATTCACCCCTTAGTTTCTATTACCCTGGCCAGCTTCCCAAATGGGTTTACTAAGGGTTAATTGGGTGGATACCACTAACAGTGCAGGTGAATTACATGGCATTTCTATTTTCAGCGTCTTTCTTCTATTGCTTTGCTGTATTCTTTTGTCAACCCAGTGAAGAAGGTAAGGAAGGGAACCCCAGCCAGCCATGCGACACTGGGAAATGCCCTTTGGAGTCCCAACCCAGCCTGCTGGTGGTGGGTCAGATGCACCCATATGTAGGCTCGTTTCATCCTCACAGTGGCCTGATGCTGCAGGAATTACTATCTTATGTTTCTGAAGAGAATAATTAATCTTAGGAAAGAGAAGAAGTCATGGGGCTGGGATATGAATCTAGAACTCTCTCTACCACCCTGGGCTGCAAATGTAACATGACTTTTCTGGGTCTTCAGTGGAAAAGAGGAGATTGTAATATGGAGTCTCTATAACCAGTTTTAGTTCAAAGTCCACAATTCTATGAATATTATCCTCTGCCATTAAAAAACGGCACTGAGGCATAGAAATGATCTTTGACTATGGCTGCATAAAAAGCCAGGGGTAAGCGAGTCCTGTTCAAAACAGATCTCTAGGCTCCCTTCTAATGGCTTGAGCGACAGAGTATTGGAGCAGGTCCTGGTTTTAGAGACATTGAGATCAACACATGGCACATCCAGTTGGCTTCAGTGTTCTTGTCTATTTGGCTTCTTAGCAGTCTTCAGGCCTGTGAGTAGTTTGTCCCTTTAAAAAGGCCCTGTGTCTCCTCCTGGGCAAGCAGGAGCCTAAGACTCTGACCCAGCCTGGGGATCTAGGAGAAGAAGGCTGGACAGCTTGCTGGGAAGATCCAAACTGGTGACATCTAAGAGCTCCCTCCCTGAGTCCTTCCTAAGTGTTAAGCACTGTTCCAAGTGCCTTCCATGTAGCATCTCATTATATTCTCACAATACTCCTATGGGTTGAGTGTTGCCACCTGCCCGCCTCTTTAACGGTGATGAAATTGAGCACAGAGAGGTTAAGTAACTTGTCCAAGGCTGCACAGTTAGTCCATGTCAGAGTCAGGAAGCAAACAGGGGCAATCTGGTTCCATAGTCTAACATGCTTAACCACCTTAACCACAATCCTCTAGTGCCTCACATGATGCATTAACATCCAAAGACCAGGTAAGGAGGTGGAAACATCACACATGACATGGATGACAATCTGGGGCACCAAGATAGAAAATGGGTCTGGGAGAATGAGGGCTGAGTAGTAGAATCTGAGCAGATTCCCTGTAGCACTGAAGCTTTGACCTATGGGGGCAAGAAAGAGGGGGTGTTTCCTCCCCCCCCCCACCCCCCAAGCAAGCATCTCGGAAGACTTTTTAAGGGATGCTGGCCCCTGTGCAGTGTGTGGGATGGGCCTGGAGGCACCAAGCTGATTTGAATAAGGGTTTCTGACAAATAGAGTAATTCTCCTTTGTACACTCGTAATTACTTAGTTAATTAATTCATTATTCATTCACCCAAGAACTGGGGCAGCCTTTTCATCATTGTGTTGCCAGAGCCTTGTGCATATAATCAAACATTTATTGAATGAATGAATGAATGAATGAACACGAGTAAAAGTCCAACCCTGTGGCCTGAAAAATAGTTTTAAATGACTCCAGTCAGAGTGCTTGGGGAAGGATCTTGAAGAGGAGAGCAGAAAAATAACAAGCTGGCATTTAAGGAAGTTTTTGGAAGGAAAGGCAGGCTTTAAAAAGGAGGAAGGAGAGGATTAGGGAGGTGCACTTAAGAGATAGAGAAACCCTGGTGGGGAAGTGTGAGGGTAGGAGTGTGGGCACAAAGCCTGAAAGGCAGCCTGTGAACCTGGTCCAGGGCTAGCAAAGAAGCCCTTGTCCCAGGGATCCCTCGTCCCCCGACACCCACGCAAGCCCAGAGATGTCCCCTTTTACAGAAGGGATTCTAATTGTAACATTTCATCCTTATTTCCTAAGGATAGCGGACTCCCCCCAGGTTCCAAGTATAAGGAGCTTCTCTGGTCCCTGGACTGGGATTCTGTGAGCCTAGCCTGGGGACGCTTCCAGCCCAGGGTTGAGCTGGGACAGTGGGTCTCTCTGGAGGGCCCAGTTTGGCAGACTTAGGGTGGTGTGTGTAGGAGGGCAGGCATCAAACCCTGGCCTGGACTGCCCGGAGCTGGAAGAGCTCTCCTAGATGTGCAAATCCCAACCCCCTCCCCCAAGGCTCACACAGCAGCCCAGTCATAGTGGGGCTCCTTGGCTCCTTCCCACACCTCCCTCTACCACACCACCAAGATTGTTGAGTGTAAGAGGAAACGCCACCGCCCGCAGAAAACCTAGGGGACTTTTTTTTCCTCTTCAACAAACATTTGCTGAAATGACTTTTTATTGGTGGTTGCTCTAAAACACATAGCAGAAAAAGAGTCCTGAAAATTATTCCCATTATAACTTTTGTTCAGCTGGATCTGTGTCAACAATGTGGGTCTCAATTTCCTCATCTATAAAATACAGCCCCTTCCTCACTTGAATATTCTACAAGCCTAAGTCATATAAGGAGTGAATGACTGATAATTATGTCTCTGCTCAAAGCATGCTCTTTAAGTGCCAAGAGCTGAGTGCTTTGGACATTATTGGGGATATAGAAGAAATTATTTCCCAGTCCCTTCCTATCATTTATTTAAGCATTCATCGAGCGCCAACGATAAGCTCAGTCCATGGCAGGTACTATAGAGTTTTAAAAAAAGAAATTTAAGGTATTACTGCTATATCTAAGGTACCTTGAAGCTTATTGGAATGACAGTACATGTATGAAATAAGGAGAACAATTTAAAATAGCATATGGTTAGGTGATAGAGCAGTTGTGATATACCACTTTATGTCAGAAGAGGGAGAAGTCACAGTGGATTTGATGAATCTAAGAAGGTTTCATAGCAGTAGGGCTTGGGTTGGTCAAAATATAATGTTGATGGTTGATGATGACGATGAATAAAGCTAAATGTATTGAGCTCTTAGCATGTGCCAGGTGTTGGTATGGTGCTTTATAAGTATTGCATTTAATCTTCACATCAACCCTCTGATGTAGGCACCATTACTGTCCCCATTTTACAGATGCAGAAAGTGAGGCCTCAACTTTTTATCAAGGAATCTGACCAATCCATAGCAATACCTTCTGAGGTAGGGAGCAGGGATTAAGAAAGAAGGAAAGAGTGGAGAATGGTCTTCAATCTCTCTAGGAGCAGCATGAAGTAGATACTAGGTAGAACCATCTTGCAGTATAAGGCCCACATTTTCAGGTTAAACTCTTTTTAAGGCTGACTTGATGCCTCTTGAATATGAGTCCCTAAGACTTATTATGTAACTTCCAGATCTAGATAATACCACGGACTCATGTCAGATCTTATTTCTCTGTGTTGTATTTGACCATACTGACAATCATTTTGGCTTCTTTAGCAGTGGGGAGACAGGATTTGAGAAGCCTTGAGATTCTATGATTCTAGGACGGTAATTTCCTTTTGTCTATCTTCTGGGGCACCATTGTCTGCTAACTTCTTTGACACCTCTGATTTCCCCAGTTCATTAATTATCAACATCTCTCAGACTGAATCCTGGACTAATTGCTGTTCACTCATTCATTTCATTAACCCAACACATATTTATTAATCACTGATTATTTGAAATTTTGGGAGTAAAGCATCATTTTTGGTCTAAAAAAAGGTTTGGTGATTCTATCTACCATCCTGGTGTCAACTTCAGAGGCCACCTGAAGATGACGTATACAATGACTTCCCCAATGCAGATCTTTCATCCTCTCCCCAGATGTTTTCAGGACATGTTTTAATATAATCTTCTGGAAGCAGAACTCATCAGGTTTTCCCTGGATTGTTCAAGTCCTCATTTCCCTGTTTTTATGAATACCATCCATCTTCCTGGGCCTCTAGTCTGTCCTCTGTTACGGGCAGGGATGGTATCTTCCTATTGTTTTGCCTCCTCGAATAGGGTAGCACATGGTACATGGCTCAGAGCAAACAATTATACAAGGTTGTCTGACTAAATGATTTAAATGACTAACAGAACCCTAAGCTGCAAGAAGGTAGCTCAGTGCAGATCTGTATTTAGTCTCTCAGATGATTAAATGGGTGATGGTTTGATGGATGAGGCAAGACCAGTAAACATAAAATTTCATGGTGTTTAGTATAAGCTTGACTTTGAGTCATTTTATTCATGTATTCTTCAACATTCTTTTGGTGGCAAGTGTCACCCAGTTCAAATTGTTTTAGCCAGAAAGCAGATGTATTGAACTCCATCACTGCAAAGACGAAAGATCCATCAAGCACGTTAGGTTCAGGGACTCGAACCTAACTCAAGTGGTTGTTTCTCTCTTGGCATGTCTTGGTTGTCTTTTGCTCTGTGTCTTGTTTTCTTTCTTAGTCAGATTCTTGTCACATGACAGGAAAAATGGCCACTGACAGCTACAAATTACATCCTTACATGTATTTTAAAGGGAAGGGGCTCCCCCATTTCTCAGCACACACATATCAAATCTCAGGAAAGACCCTAATGGCCTTGTTTGGGTCATGTGCCCAGTCACTGCAGCTTAAGAAATGGACAACTCTAATTGGCCAACCCAGGTCATCTACCCAATCTGAGTTGTGGGTGATGGGGCACCACCAGAACTGTACCCCCTCCAGGGCCACAGCAAGTGGGGAAGGGGTGGTTCTCTCAAGAAAAGAATGCCAAAGAGAACAACATGCCTCCCTAATCCCACCTGCCCCAGCCTTTAAACCAGAGAATTTACTATCTCTTTACCCCCAAACCCCCACTCCAAAGCCTTATTGTGTTAGGACATTAAAGAGAAGATGCCAGGCTTTCCCCAGAAGTGACTTCATTTCTATGGGTGCCAATTTATTCTTAAACCTTTACACATATTATAAAATTCTCATTGGTAGTTATTGGAAGAGGATCCTTTCCATTCCCAATCCACAAATTTTCTCAATCACTTAGCCTTGAATAGCTGTCTATCTAATCTATAAAATTTTTAAACCAGTCTACCCCCGCCCCCCATCACTACCATGTAACTTCTCCCCACCTCCCTAAGGAAGAGAGTGATACAAAGGCTCATTTGTCCAGGGCTCTCCTAGTAGCTATTTGATTGATCAAAGGAAGAGAGGGAAGAAACCATCATAAACACATGTCTGTAATTTGCAGAATATCAGACAGCTTAATTTGATTTCATGAGACCAGCCTACTCGTCATCCTAAGAGTTCTCTATGGCATATGTTTGTTTGTTCAAATTAGCAGATCAAAATGAACTGTTATTTATGATAACTCCATGGATGACCAGGGATGCCTCTAGGACTGCTACTGAGACTGGCTTGCTCTACATCAGCAATTGCGAAATCAAATGCCCCTAGGTGCCAGGGAGGCCATGTACACCCTGAGGCAGGCTGGGTGGAGACTGTCATACTGGAGTGTTTAAGCCCTATCTTAAGGGGACAGCTTCTACTGGCTCTAGCTCCTTGTTGCCATAAGAGAGTGCATGCTGTGGCAGATGTTAATTGTTCACTAATACCAACTTCTCTTTTCCTCCTTGGTACGTGGGAGGACTGAACTTCCTTGTCCCTTTGAAATTAGGAATAGCCACGTGACTTGCTTTGGCCAATCATCTATTAGCTCAAGTGATATATCATTTCAGGAGGAAACATTTAATGGCTCATGCTTGGCCCTCTCTGTCTCTTTCTTTTTCCTTGCCATGGTGACTATGGATGCACTTGTTGGTATGGAGGCACAATACTGAACCATCACCTGTAGGGCAGCTGCCCTGAAGGGTCACCTAGATCTGCAGTTGTCTTGTATGAATGAGAAATAAACCTTTCTCATGTTGAGCTGCTGAGCTTTGGGGGATATTTGTTACTGCTGCACAACCTAGCTTGTCTTGACTATTCAGTATGTCCAGTGTGGCCTGACTTTGATTTTTTCAAGGGAAATTAGAAGTCCAGATTTTTGTGTGAAATCTTTGATATGTTTAAAAAAAAAAAAAGTTCTTTAAGGTTGAGCCAGCAAAACAAAATTCAGCCTGCCAGCTACTGGTTTCCAATTTTTGGTCTACAAAGTTAGAGCAAGTAGGAGCAATTAACAAATGATTTTTATATTCTGCAGTAATCCTATCTGAACTTCTTCAGTGCTGATAGTCAGTGTCACATAACTAACTCTTAGTTACCCAGGTCTTGTTCATTTGTGCTGAAGTCTACCTACCCTGATCAGATGGGAGGTGGGGACAGATGAGGAATGAGGCTTAACAGGGTCAGACACATAATAGATTTTCAATAAATACTGGTACAAATACTAGTTGGTTAGTTGATTACTCAGAACTATCACTTCCTCCTTTGATATTAGAGGAACAGGTCTGGTGAAATAATTATTTTACCACACCGTTTCACTTTTTCCTCTTTGCAAAGAGCTTGAGATTCATCAATGTCCATTAAACTTTAAAATATAATAGTCCAAACAAGTCAGAGGTGCAAAACCTGGTGTCTTCATCAGGACTTTTCTAGTTGCAAGTGATAGGAAACCTAAATTAAAACTGCCTTAGGTAAGACAAAATTTACTGATCCCTGTAGCTAAAAACTCCAGAGGTAGGAATGATGTCAGGCATGGCTAGATTCAGGAACTCAGACAATGCCATTAGGATCTGATCTGTCTTTCCCTCTCTTGCTTGGCTCTACTGTTCTCTGCTCTTCTTTGCATAGGCTTCACTCTCAATTAGACCCTCCACGTGGTAGCTTCTGACAGCTTCGGGTCCAGTGGACAGAGATTCTCCTTTCTCGGTGGATACTCAAAATTCCTAGAATTCAGTCTCATCTTATTCATTTGGGATATGTGGCAATCTGTGAATTAGTCCCATGGGGCCTGAGGATGGAATAAAGTTATTGGTTAGGGTTGGGCCATTGTTTGCCCCTAGAGCCAGTGGCAGGTGGGTTCCATGCAGCAAGGCAGGGAGAAGCAGGCCAATCTCTCTCTATATAAACAGAGCCATTAAGGTCACAGTGTTCTCTTCCTGCAGCCCCTCCCAGGAGCAGGGATTATTTAGAGGGCCTGGGAGGGGGCAATGTGGCTGGAAGGGAGGTCTCCAAGCTGCATTTGCATGGCATTTTACATAACATTGAAAAACATCCGTATCAAATAATGGGGGAGGCCCAAACAATATTACAGGGAGATTGAGGAGGTTAAAGACTCCAAAGTCCCTCTGTGGTACCCCACCAACCCACACCCCTGCAGCATATTTACTCTATGGCGGAAGCAAAGACCCAGTAGACTCTGTCTGAAGTAGACCCTGGAGAGGACCCACTTTAACCACATACCCCATTATTAGTCCCTGCATAGAGATCAGTTTAGTTGTTTCAAAGTCCCACCCAAAGACACATTAAGTAATGTCTTGCCCCTGTTCAGTGTTTTCTTCCATATAAATGTCCAGACCTTAGTCTCATGGGGGAACATCATAAAGCAGTTTCATATTACTCAGCTTTGATCTTTATACTGTAGTAAAGGTGTCGTTGGCCTTTCGGGGGCAGAGAGTCCTGTTCTCCCGCAAGACTATCAAATTTCTACTCATTTTCTTTCAGGGTCTTGATTCACTAACTCCAGTGTTCTGGGGGAGGGAGCCGATGGTGAAGGTGAAGATGGTTGAGAAAGACCAGTCCTCTTATCAGGAGAAATTTTGCTGCCGTGGGAAATAAGGAGAGTCAAACTTTCACTGTCCTCACACTGAGGAGACACGTTCACCGTTCACCGGGCTTTGCTCACTTGCTCCCATCTGTCTCAAGATGCTTCTTTCATTCTGAGCATCTGCACTCCAAGAAGGCATGCTCTTTTTCTTTCACTTCCTTTCTTTTATGGGTGATGACCTGACATCGCCCTGAGAAGGAGGCTGAAGGTCACTGACTGTAACATCATCACCCTACTTGGCTTAGGCAGAAAGGTAGGGGGTTGTTCCGGCACCAGGGGGTCTGGAGATAGGAGAGACAAGCCAGGTGCCAAGGTCTCAGGGGATACGTTTCTGCCCAAGGGCTGCTGGGTCTTTGCACCTTTACATTCCAGAGGGTACCCTAGGGTCATATTTCCTCTGGAATCCTGCTTCATCATCTGCCTCTCTTAGGAGGATGAAACGGTGGGACGGAGACGCCCAAGTTGCAATGGTGATAAGCCATTTGGGGTCTGCACACTTTGTGTCCCTGGGAGGAAGGGAAAAGGCTGCTGGGGAGGAGAAAAGCCCGGGGATCAACCTGTGAGTCAAGGAGAAGGCGGTGGTCTCAGGCTGCAGCCCCCCTACCAGGGGCGTGGGACATGCGTTTTAAAAGCATTGGTGAGAAGGGCAGGACTCTTGAAGCGAAATGCCCCAGGGCTTAGGGGGGACGTGTGTGATGGTGAGGTGGGCTAGCGGGTTGGGGTCGAGGCACCTAAATGCTTGAATCCTCTGCCCATCCTTGTCCATAGAAAAAGAAAACAGGCTTGCGAGATCACTTCCTCACTCACTCGGTCCTGAAGGGTCCAGAGATGAAATCGTGCCGAAATCCTCTCTTTCGGTTTGGGAGAAAACGCTAAGGATTGAGGAAGAGATTTCAACACAGGCTCGGTTTCCACGGGCTGTATAGACTTGTCCCACAGCCACTCGCTTCTCTCTCCCAGAGCAGCGGCTTGGGTCCCGGGGGTGGAAGCCGGGCGGCGGTGCGCGAGGGATGCTCTTACATAACCGCTCGCCGCGTCCCGCTTCCTCGCGCGCTCCTGATCGGCGGGGTGGGAGACTCGGGCAGCGCGATGGAGCCCGGACGGGCGCGGCGGGGCCCGGGCCGCCCCGGCGGGGAGCGGAGCGCGAGGAGCGGCAGGAGGAGGGCGCGAAAGGCGGCGGGGGAGGTGAAGGTCAGTGGGTGTGAAGCGCCGGATCCACACCCCCCTTTCTCCCCTGTCCCCTCCTTCCCTTCCTCTCCGTCCCCTCTGACGTCTGGAGCTGGCAGCACGGCGGGTTCCGCATTCCCGACCCCTCCCCGCCGCCCAGGGGCCTCTATATAGCCGGGGCTGATGCAACCCGTCCCGCCGCCCGCCACAGCCTGCGGGAGGGACGCTCGGCGCCCGCTGCAGCGGCGGCGGGGCTGGCGCCGCGGCGGCTCCCGGGCCGAGACGGGCCTGGGCACCGGGCGGAGCTCGGCGGCCGGGCGGCAGCGGCGCTGAGCGGGCACAGTGCCTGCAGCCGGGCCCCGGCCCCGGGGGCGCCGCCTCCGCCTGCGGCTTCTGCACGGTGGGTGCGAGGGCGCGCTCTGGGGGCGCCGGGGCCGGGCGGGGTGGGGCGCGGCGCGCCGGCCGCGGGCACCTGGGACTGCCGCCCCCGCGCGGGCGGAGCGCGCCGAGCCGTGGATCCAGCTGCCCGCGGGAAGCCTGGAGCAGCCACGGGACCCCGACCTCTCCCCTGCGGGGCGCTGCAGCCCGGGCCCTTCCCGCGAGGCCGCTTCCCTTTGGTTCCCGCCCCGGGACGGGAGGCTTCGTCGGCTCTTTGGAGAGCTGGGGCGCTCCTCCTCCCTCCAGCGCTCTCCTCCCCGGTCCGTTTGCAGTTTGCAGGGAGGTGCTCTCCTCGGGCGGCGGGAAGGCGGGGTGAGTGGGGAGAAAATTGCCCTGGGGAGACGGGCCATGGGGGTGGAGATGAGGGGTGAAAGGGCAGGGAGGTGCAAGGCAATGATAGTGGAGGGATGACAGCACCCAGGAGACAGTGCTGAGAAGGGCTCAGGGTTGTGATCTAGTGCAGAGTTTCTCTTAGCGCTGTGGCCGGGGGTTCCTGGACTGGGAGTGGTCCTGGGGCGTCCCGGGTACCCCTTGGGCTCCCTTCAGACCTCACGCCTGATTACATAAGGAGACAAGGTAGCCAGCCCCTCCTCTCTGGCCCAGCCCAGTTTAGAAGGCTTTCTTCTGACTCCAAAGGAGGCTGGGGGGAACTGAGCCTTACCCTGGACGCCTGGACTCCTGGACCCTGGGGTGGCAGAATCATATTTTGCCTGGGTCATTGGGAGGTGCTGGGGAGGGGAGAGGCCTCGGCTTTTCCTCAGGGATGGATGGGTATCCCTGTTCCGGAGATGGGGGCGTTGGTGGCGGGGTCAGCAGCAGTTGCAAGGCTGCCTGACCCTTGCCCAATGTGCTGCCTTCGCTGCTGGCATCAGGGCATCAGGCTGTGACTTCACCCCACGTGCTCAGGGCAGATGTGTTCTGGCCTGTGTTTCAAAAGGGTTTGCAGACTGTGCGAGTGAACTTAAATCTTGGTGGACTCTTGCTGCCAAGGTCTTCTTTTGCGGAGCATCAGAAACTGTGAAGCTTCAAACAATTATTGGGTACCTGTCTGTCCTTAAAGGCCTTGGTATGAACTGTGCTTACATATCATCCACTGGGCCCCCCAACTTCCCTTCCCTGTGAGTTTTAAAAAACACCTTCCACTGCTTTCATCTTTCCAGCAAATCTGGCTGCATCTTGGAAGGACAGCTTATCTTCCTTTGCAGGTTTCTAGGGGAGCGTTTTAAAAAGGTATCAGGTATGAGCTTGGTTCTGATTTTCTGTAAACCTGAGGACTGGGGAAGAGAAGCAAAATCGATTCTCGTGCCTCTGGGTGGTTAGGCTTTGCTTTGTTTAAAACAGGGAGGATGGATTTCTCAAAGACTCTTCTGTTCCCCTTCTGCTTTGGCTCTGGTTCAGAACTGCAGGCAGCTCCAGAATCTTCTTGAAGAGCAGGGTGCCTTGTGATTTGAAGGACTGCTGGAAGGCATGGGTGTGGGGGCCTCTGGCTTTTCTCCTAGGTTGGTTGCAGCCACCTCCAAGGAGATGTGTAGATAAGTGGTGACAATGTCTTCCAGCGAAGGGGTTGGACAAGCAAGTTGGTCTTCTTGCTCATTCACTGCCTGCTTTTGCAGCCACAGGGAACACTCCTCCTTTTTTCCTGGGTCTCTTGTTGTCTCCCTGTCCCCCCAGCTGTTTGCAGGATGTGTGGGCATCTTTTCCAACCTGCACAACCCCTGGCAGGATGGAAAGGGCTGGGCTCTCTGGGCCTTGTTTGTCATGGGGCTGCTGGTGTTGTAATGGGCCTGCCTCCTGTCTCGCGAGCCTCTCTCTTTCCAGCTCCACTCTGGAAAGGAAGGGGCCAACGCAGCCTCTAGCCTGGCCTGCTCTGTGTTCATTCAGCTCCAGCTCACTTGAGCAATCAGAGCCCAGTGCTGAGGGCAAGTTACATTCTTTTTGGCTTTTCTGCTGCAGGATGCAGTTTGCTTTTTTCCATAGAGTGAATTATGTTTGAAAACCAAAATGGGAGGAAGAGAAAAATAGAGTGAGTGTGTATGGGTGTGTGTGTGTGTGTGCATACCTCTATAGGCAGAGGGAGAGCAGCAGGCACATTATTTTTCCATTTTCCTTTAATTAAGGCTCTGTGGAGGTGTGTTTGAAAACAGAGGGTCTCCTATGCCTTTGAGGAGGGTGAGAACACCGTTTTGGCTGCGTCCCGGGCCATATGCAGTGTATGGTGGCCAATGAAACTGGGCCTGGCTCGTTCTGTTGCTTGTCTTGGCAGCTGGTTCCATGGCTTGTGTTACCGGCTCTGGAACGTAAGGGCTGCCAAGCTCCGTGTGCTTGACTGTATGTGCGTGCACATGTGTGTGTGCACACTCTTGTGCATGTGTGTGGTTTGGCCTCTCGAAGCTCAGCAGAGACAAATGCCTTAGCGACCCAGGCTAAGGAATTTCTAGCCTGTGTTTCTTTATACCGATTGCTGGTTGTGGGAGGCCCAGCCAGAGCCCACTGTTCTGGGGGCTTTTTAGCCTGTTTTCTTGCTGCAGCCCATGGGATTCCCATTGGGGAGCTCCATTTCCAAAGCTTCAGCTGGCCAATGGCATTTTAAAAAAATGGGCCAAACCATTTATCACACACTGTGTTGCGGCATGTTGTACTGTTATTTACTCCTGACACCAAGGAAGAGAGCTGGCGTGAGGTGGGACGAGAGGACAGAAAGCTTGCTTAGTGGCAGTACCTTCCCAGCTCCTTGCTGCCTGGGATAAGGATTCCTGATGGAAATGACTTAATGTGTACTTACTGAGCATCTAACTTTAAGTAGAGGAGAGGCATTGTTCAGGGGCAGGGCCTTGTTGAAAGCATTTGTCCGGTTTCTGGGGAAGAGCCAGAGTCCCCTGGAGGAAGGTTCCAGTGTCTTCTATGGCTGGGATGGCTCTGCAGGGATGGTGCCTGCCAGTTGCTTCTCCTGACCCCTCTTCCTTCTCATTTTACTTGTGGGAAGACCCAAGGAGTACCTGCTTACCAGCAGTGAAGAGATCCAGTGGCTTGACAGGCCCAGAAGATGCTGGACTTTTGCTTGTGGGTGGTGCCTCGTTGCAGTGACTTATGCAGGTAGAAAAGTCCTTAGGAGAAACCGAGGCAAAGGGTAGCTGCTGGGCCTTCTTTTTGCACCTCTCTCCCCGGCTTTGACCTGGCACCTTTTGTTTCTAATCTGTGGTATTGGCCTGAATGCAGGATGGCCCTGTCCCCTTGGAGTGTAGACCTGGAAAGTGGGAGAACAGAGAATCTCCATGGCAGTAGGAAAAGGAGATCACTGTTAGGTGGGAGCAATCCAGAAGGGACCTGGGAATTGTCCTCTGGCTTTAGTGTCCCCCCAGGAAGGAGAGCCCTCATGGCTACACTGACTTTGCCTTCACCAGGTGCAGGTGTCGTTCTAGGTACTTTCCAAGTATTAACTAATTTAATCTTCTCAGCAGCCTTACAGGGCAAACACTGTTATTATTCTCACTTTACAGCTGAGGCAAGTGAGGCACAGAAGTTAGGGAACTTGCCCAAGGTCACACAGCTAGTAAGGGACAAAACTAGAATTCACACTCAAGATGATCAGGCTCCAGAGCTCCCACCACATTGTCCTACCTGTGGAGTGTGGGACAGCCATCTGGAGAGGTTCTTTGGCCACTTACTCTTACCTTAAACCTGGAACTTCCTCCACCCTTTTGCTCTTCACCTTCTGGATCTCCTTGTCCTTTGGAAGCTGGTTGACTTAGATCATTTCAGGAGCCAGAACAAAGCACAGCCCAGGTGACCCTTGTAACTCCAAGCACAGGTTTGGTGTCTAAGTTCTCCATCCCCTTGGAGTCAGTACTGTTTTACCCTGTGGTCACTGCCCCACCTCCACCCCTGTGTGCTCCTGCTTTCTGCTTCCTGCTTCCTCCTGGGAATCTTCCCATGCTTTACCTCCTAAAACCTCCTGCCGATTCCAGGTTGCCAGCTGCCTGCTTTTGACTTCCAAACCCACTCTTGCTCCTTGGGCTTGACCCTGTGAATTCCCCTCCTCTCCCTGGACTTCCCTGCTTCTGCCTACACTTTCTCTTAGCAGAGCCTTGAAGCCTTAGGCTGTCAAGTGTCCACTAGCACAGGTGTCCATGGCTCCCCAGGCCACCCCTGGCCAACTGCTTCCTTGGAGGGGCGGGGAGCCAATCTTCTCAAAGAGGCCTAGGGATTTTATAGCCTCCTGTAAACCTTTGTTTCTAGGAACAGAAAGTTCATGATGCAGATCCTAAGTTTCTCTTAACCTGCTGTGTTTTTTTTTAAGCCATCATCATTCTTGGGTGAAGATGCTGATTATTTGAAGATGCCGATTACTTTCTGATAAGAATAGCCCTTTGCGTGTTTGACCCATCAACTGAAAACTGTTATTTATAGACATTTCAATTTTCTTTTTAAAAAGGGATATTCGGCATCTTATAGATTTATATACAATAAACAAGAGAAAAAGTTAAGAGGGAAAAACTTAAAAGTTTTATTTTATATGAATCTGTAAGATGTCGAAGATGGCTGAAATGACTGTTCATGTTCATATCTTCCATTTTCTGGACTTGATATATTTTGTGGCTTTTCTTCTAAACTTGTACAATGTGCCGCCCCAAATGGTGTGCCTACAAGTTCTTGATGAAGTCAGAGTAGAGAGATATAGACACCAGATCTTATCTTCAGGTTCTTGCCCCTTGCATCCATTGGGTCCCTTTTTCCTTCCAGCTGATTTATAGGGTGTTGCATCAAATCACCCATAATCGTAGGCTCCACAACAGTTTAAGGTCCACTGTGACATCCTAGACCCTTTCTGTCTTATTCATGCCTTGCTTTTCAGTCCTCATTTTGGATCTGTGCATCACCAACCTCTTCTTCATTGGCTGGCTTCCAAGTTATACCTGGTCAGTGTCCGAAATTGCCAAAGTCTTTTGGATTCTAAGCCTGTCTTTTGAGGCACAATCCCCATTTCCCAGTGTTGTTCTTCTGCCAGTGTGGAAAGCATGCTCTTTATTTATGCATTCCAGTTACTAATGGAGGCAAGGAAGGTGTTTTTCTGCCCTTCTAACTCTTGGGCCCTGAAGGGGAAAAACCTTGGGTTCTTCTCTTAAGGCTTTTAGTGCATAGTTCTTTTGCTATTAAATTGTTTCCGTATGGAACAACCCGTTTTGGGGGATAATTTCACCTCTTGTCATCTTTCCGGTGCCTTCCCTGAAGTGGGTAAATTCTGGCTATTATTGGTCCCCCTGCTCTCCTCCCTCCTCCCTTATAGATCCCTAAATCACATCAAATTGTTTTATTTTTTAAATCACCAAACTTGCCTTTCCGCCTTAGATCGTCAGCCAGTTCCTTCCAGTTAATGAGGATCCCGTTATGAAAGGCAGCTGTTTCACCTCCTCCATCTTCTGGGCCCCACCCCCAGAGAGGTTTAGGATGACTTCTCACTGGTGAATGTCAGCTGTTACGGTTGTCTCCTAGGAATGGCATGTGTTAAGGACTTTGCGGTTTATGTCTGAGCAGTTAGGGTCTCCCTTGTGGGAGAGGAAAAGAGAGGGGGGGATTTTTGCTTCTACAAAGGGAAGCCTGGTGCCTGGTCCTCTGGGTGAGGCTTGGCATTGGGATGAGTTCATAAGGGAGCAGGAGACTGTGCTAAGACTTCGGAATGGCAAGAATTTATGGGACCATTGCTCCCAGGGGGTGGCTACCCCTCCAGGGGGCTCCACAGTAGCAGAGAATTCATTGTATTTTGGGATTGCTTGTTAGTGTCTCATTTATACCATTTGCGTGAAAACAAACAGAAGCTGCAAGCAGAGCGTATCATTCCCAGAACAAGAGTGGGTCTGGCTTCCATCTCCCAGAGAAGTCTCTGGAGTATTTTTCTTATGGTCTATTGTGAAAACAAATAAACTGGAGGTAAAACTGTGGCCTGATATTGAGCTTCTCAACTTCCAGAGACAGATCCTTATTCTGTTTACTAAATTTTGCTCTGTCATGAATTTATTGTCATTTGTTCATTCATTCATTCAATCATTCATTCATTCAAACATGCAAGACACGGGGGTTACATGGGGAAAAGAGCCAGCCATGTGCAGGGAGATGCTAGGGCTTCTGGCCAGGGAGGAGGTTTTGCTTTGCTCTGTACCTTGAACATGGTACTTCCATCCCCTGTTAGGGGCTGTGTCCAGCTGAAGCTCCAAGCACAGAGCATTTTCCAACCTCACATCTATTGTCTGTTTTGATTTGTTAAGCATCCTTTTTTGGGGTCACTGACTCCTTGTAGGATGAGTCAAGCATGAACTGTGAGAGGGAATTTTGTAAGTTTTTCTCCTCTGCTGAGGAGGACAGTGAGTTACCTTTGACAATTTGGCCCACGTAGCCTAAAACCACCCCTCTGCTTGCCGACTGCCACATGGATAGCCTGGGCACCGTTTTGCCAAACAGGAATGGGCCCTTGCATTTGCCCCTGTCTTGTTCCCCTTGGAGGAAGGCCCAGGAGACATGCAGCTCATGTCCTGGAGTGGCCTCCTAGTAGGGCAGCCTGCAGCCCTCTCTGCATTGCAGTCCTGGCTCTGGAGGGTGGAGGGGGTGGCTCCCTTGCTGACCCTGGGCTCCAGTCCAGCTCAGGCTTAGGGAGTGTCATGGCATATGGGAGAGGGCACAGGGACCATTTCTACGTCTGGGCTTCCCCTCAGGCTGCCATGGAGTTGCTCAAGGAACCTCTTAAACTTGGAGCTCCATGGGAAGCAGAGTGGCAGATCCTCTGTGCAAGAGAATGATCCTCTCCTATGGGCTAATACCTGAAAGTCCACCATTAGTTGGTCATTCCTTTTGCTGAAAGCATTGGCACACCTGGGGCCCCAGCAGGGCAAACAAAAAGGGCAGGGTAGGTAAACACTGGTTCTAAAACCCAGGTACCAGGAGTCTAGACCTGGCACTGTTCCTCTTTACCTGTGTGACATTGGGCAAGTCACTTAACCTCTTTGAGCTTCAGTTTCCTCATGTGCAAAATGAGGAGGTGGTTTAGGTGAGTAACACAGCCTCCTCCAGTTCTAAAACTATAATTTGAATTGAATGAGTCTTAGATCCTTTTATGAGACAGCCCAGGGGACCCTGAATACTAAGGAGAGGGACAAAGGATGGGGTGGGAAGGAGGGGCTGAGAGGACCAGGTGTGGGAGGTAGAGTAAGCAGAGCACAAATGACAGTGTCCGGGAATCACGACAACATAGAAACTTGAGTGAAAGGCAGGGAACTCTGTTCAAATGACTTTATGGACAGGTGCAGCTGGGCTATTGGGGATGAAATGTGGATCCATTGTCTGTTCACAGGCACCTTTGCTGAAGCAAAGCAATGTATAGTGGAGGTCTTTTTGGTTGGAGGGGACAAATTATTCCACCTGCTTCTCTCCTCAGAGTTCAGAACCTACTGAGGAAGAGACACAAGAGTTGGTTAGGGAGCTACATTTCACCTTTTTTTTTTTTTTTTTTTTTTTTTTTTAAAGGCTGGATGGGATGGAGAATGCAACCTGGACTTGTAGCCAAAATGGGCTCCCTAGTTTATGCCTCTCTTGAAACCTAGACTTAGAACCTGAATGGGGCAGGGGGATGTGGGTTACCCTCAGGGTCATTCCCATGGGAGGCAAAGAGCCCCAAGAAAGTGTGGCCACAAGCATAGACTAAGTGCCCAACAGAGAAGTGTGGTCCAATGGAGGTCAGATTTCATGGCCAAGCCAACTACATGACTTCACCGTGGAAGGAGGCAGGTAAAGATGGAAGGATAGACCAAAGCTTTCCTCCCAGTATTTCCAAGACAATGGGAGTTTTCATTTTATGGGCCTGGGCAGGGAGGTGGGAAGGGGGAGAAAATGATTTCCTTTACACGATTGGAATTCAGGAGCAGTTTTGTACTAAATCTCTACTTACAAGTCTGCTTAAAAGCCAAGACTGGGCCATTTGATCTCCGTATTCCCAGTGCGTGGTTCCTAGTGAGTGGTCAATAATCGGATGAATGGATGGATGACTTGGTGAGTGGATGGGTAGGGGGTGGATGGGTGGATGAGTCTGGCCTCACAGACAGACAAGCTTTCTTCACTGTCATTTGTGTCTTGAAATGACTATTTCTTACCCATGTGCTTCCCAGAGTAAAGAGAAATAAGAATTACCTTGGTGTGGACCTGTCTGATTTTGTCCTTTCATGCCTGGATCTTCCTTTCCTTGCAGCCTTCTGTCTGGCAGAGCTAGAATATGTGTTTGCTTTGATATTGAAGAGTCTGTGGAGGACTTTTCTAGTAGAGAGTTCCACTGGGACAGCTCATGATGAGTGATTCTGTCTCCTTTGCTTCAGACTCTTTCTCATAGATACTAGACACACACGCACGTACACACACACTCACACTCACCTTTAACTTAGATTTTCTTCATCTCATATTCCGAGTGTCTCAACAAGCATGCAGAATAGGATGTGTGATCTGAGAGGGGAGGCACTGTGCCAAACCAAAAATAGCTCCCTCTTAAACAGGTGCAAAGGTGCTTGAGATTCCACTGTTATATTCTACTCTCTTTGGAGGTAATATGTTGCAGTTTAAATCCCAGCTCCACCAGTTTTAACTGTGCAAACCTTGAGCAAGTTATTGTTTCAAGCCTTGGCTTCCTCCTTTGGGTAAAGGGGCCTGACCCAGTCTTATGGGGCTGATGGAAAGATTACTGCAGTACATAGCACATGGTAAATGCTGAATAAATGTGGCCTAGAATTGAGTTAAGCATTGCCAGCTTCCTGCTTTCCTTTAAAAAAAAATGCTCACATTCCTGGCAGCACCAAGGATAACCTTGGTGTGAATTAATTGATCAACTTTTCCTCTAACAGTTTGGGCTTCAGATCAAGTGGGAGGGGTGGGGGGCGGGGTCGAGGGGAACATTGGTGAAAGAAGGGACAAGATCCTGGCAAGACATGGGGCCTTTCTGGAGCTGCTTTCCAGGCTGACAGCGCTTGTCTTGCTCTTCTCCCTCTTGTTCCAGGCTGGACTGCCGCTCCCCCTGCTATGATGCCTGGGCAGATCCGGGACCCTTCCGTGACTGCGGGCTCTCTGCCAGGGCTCGGCCCCCTGACCGGTCTCCCCAGCTCGGCTCTGACCACCGAGGAGCTGAAATACGCCGACATCCGCAACATTGGGGCCATGATCGCCCCCTTGCACTTCCTGGAGGTGAAACTGGGCAAGAGGCCCCAGCCCGTGAAAAGTGAGGTGAGAAGTCAGGAGTCTGAGAAGTCAGGAGTCTGAGGTCTGGGGTGGGATCACAGCTCTGCCTCTAACTTTCTGTGCGACCTGAGCCTGGTGGCTCTAAGTGTGGCCTGAAGACATCAGCCTCCAGGCATCACCTGGAAGCTTGTTAGAAATGCAGAATCTCGGGCTCCACCCCAGACCTTCTGAATCAGAATCTGCATTTCAGCAGGATTCTTCAGTGATTCTTGGGGCGGGATGCTTAACCCAAGAGAAGGATGGTAATAACAACAATGAATAAGATCGTGGCACTCTCTCTGGGGTGTTTGAGTCTCAAGGGAGATAATGCAAGCGTACTTGTGCTTTGAAAAGTATAAGCAGAATGTCACTGTTGGGTTATCTGTTAAGATTATGATTAGTCACATCGTTGCCTCTTCCTTGCTGGCCCCAGGCTGGAGCTGAATGAGGGGGCTTAGAAGAAAGTCACAAGCATCATAACCCTTAGGTGGCATCTGCAAAGGACCCACACATGGAGTTTCCTCCCCCCCACTGCCCTCTCCCCACATCCCTTGCAGCTGCAGCCCTCACAAGCCTACTTGCACAAGAGCAGCTCTTCCCTGGGGACTGGTGAGAAGCAGAAGTCCCTAGTGGGGATCAGCATCAGTGTTGTGCACACCCCAGGCCACTTGCCCAGGACTGGCGATCTGGAGACTCCAGGAAGGGCCCCCAGCAGAGTCATTTCTTCAGAGGTCTGACAGGGTAGCGGCTTAGGGAGAAGGAAGGGAGAAGGGAGAAGGAGCTAGCGATGGAAGGTAGAGAGGTGGCTGGAGTGGGGGCGGGGAGGGGCAGGGGAAGCATCTGAGCATCAAGCGTGCAGCTGCCCTGTGAGGCAGCAGTATTCATAGGCAAACACGTGTCTAAGTGGGGGCTGAGGGTTGGAGGTTCCAGAGGGAGGGACTCTTGAGTGGACAAAGTCTCTGGGTACCGGCAGGGGAGAGTTGAGTATATTATGCAACAACTGTTCCGTACCCCCCTACACTGCATACCCCCTGAACCTGTGGTCACCATAGAGACTGGAAAGAAAGGTGTGGTCTGCTGGGGGCTCAGCCAGGGGTTGCAAACTGGCCGTTTGTGGGCTGAATCTGGCTCTCGGGTGCGTTTTGTTTGTCCTGCATCATATTTTAAAAGAAACGTCAACCTACATTTCATTTGAAAATTTGGATTTTAATCTTTGGTTTTAAAAATTGGAAGATCTGGTCACAGGGTGTCCTGCTCTGCCATGGCAGCAGCTAAATGGCCTGGAGAGAGCCACGTCACAAACAGGAAAACATCCTCTCTCCAGTTTGCCAGAGGCCCCCGCATGTCCCTGCTTTCCTGATTCTGCTTTCCCCCACTCCCAGATTTTTGCTTTTGTTACCACCAGCTGCATTCAAGTACCCTAAATGCCTGGGCCCCTACTACAGACATTTGAGGCCGAGGCACGTGGATTAAGTGTGTTGCTGGTGCCCGCTACAGACAGTTGATTAGGAGAGGAGAGCTGACTGTGATTATGTTCTTCTGAATTGATTTTGTAGATAACATGCTGCCGACAGCACTTCCTGACTTATTTAGTGCTCTGTTTTCTTGATGGAGGTTCCTTGCCTTTTGGCTCTCTGCTGTTTACCCTCTCAGCCCCCTAGCTTGAAAGCATCCTCGCTGGGTCGTTCCACAGGATAATTGCCATTTTAAACCACCAGGGAACAGTTCCATTGGGGCACTGAGGCTGTGAGGCTGTGGAAGAGCCAGGCGCCTGGGGCAGGGGCTGGCCCAGCTGGGATTTGCATGGAGCCAGTTATCACCTCCCTGCTCTGCCAAAGGCACCCCCACCCCGCCTTATTTTTTTGGAAAAGTCCTTTATTTGGGTTGGGTATTTTTATATTTCACAGCCACCCCCAAATTGGTGGCATCTGCCCTGTACCTGACAGTGACGTTCTGTCCTCACAGGCCCCCACAACACACACCATCCAAGCCGTGAAAATAACAAGCCTTTTTTAGGGCATATTTGCATGTCCTCTCCCACGCTGTCAGACTGCAGCTTTGTGGGGGTCAAGAGGCAGGATGGAGCAGCGGAGGTCTTGCTGACCTTGTGTAAGGTCAGCCCTGTCTTGGGAACCGACCTCTAAGTGGTTCCTAGGTCAGACCCAAGGTGGAGCATGGGGCAAGCTAATTCTTGCAGCAAGTGAAAAACAGAGAGCAAGGAGAAAGACTTGCTGCTAAAGAACCTTATGCTCCAAAGGTTTGTTCCTATATGGCCAGCTGCCTCTAGTGGGTTGAAATCGGCATTTTCGACTAGTAGACTCTCTTGCATAATAAGATATTAGCTCACATCTATTAAACACTTGCTGTGTACCAGGCCCTGTGCTGCTGACTGTTTAACATGCATATCTCATTTGCTCCTTACACAATCCCAGTAACCAGGTTATCCCCATTTTAGAGAAGAGGAATTTGAGACCTAGGGAGGCAGGTTAAGTCACTCAGGGTTACACCACTGGACAGTGGAGGAACTGGGGCCTGAGTGATGACGATGATGAGGGCAGACATAGCCGGGTCTCACTGGCATCGAGGGATGTATGCACCAGGAATGATGCCATTTAACTCTCAAAGGAACCCTACCACATAATCATTCTTGTTGTTCTTGTTGTTATTATCCCCACATTACGGATGAGATCAACAAGGTTTAGAGGGGTCCAAGGTTGCAGAGCTGGGAAATGAGCCCAGGCAGTCTGACTTGAGAGCCAGAGCCCTAGCCTTACGCTGGGCTGCCTCGTGTGCCTTCTCTGACTCTTCCAGGCTTCTAATTGGCACTCCATTGGGCTGGGGAGGCCAGATGAACCTGGCCCCAGACACTCAGTCATTTTGATGACATGGCTCTGTTAGTGCTGAGCCCTGCAGTTCTGCAGCCTCCTCGCCTCCCAGGCCCTGGAGAGAGAGTGGACCGGGCTGCAGCTGCAGGCAGCCCTGTCTGAGCTGGCTGTTGGACTGTCCGCTTTGCAGAGGCTAGCAGTCTCCTAGGCCATGTCCAAATGCAAGAAGCACCCTGGTAAAAACAAATTGGAGGAATTAGAAGGTGCTTTGTGCTCATTTTTCTCATTTTCATGGTTGGCCAGGGAATCTGGGGATGTTATATTCTGAGCTCTGGGATTTTTAGAGACGTTGCTTCTTTTTCTGCCTCTTTGTCCTTCTTTCCTTTCCCATATTGTTTTTCAAGACAGCTTTCCTCCCTGGCTTTCTCCAGAGCTTTCCTTCCTTCTCTGTTCCCTTCTGCAGCCTCTTACCGTTGGGGCTTGTCAACCAGTCAGTCCCTATTGGCCGGAAGATTTTGGCTCTTCCTGTGTCATCTCTGAGTGGGTGGCTGTGGCTGCAAAGGCCACACCCCTTCTCTGCCTGGAATGCATTTTGGTAGGGAGGGGATGGAAGCCAGAAGCCCAACCCTTACACACACACGCGCGCACACACACACACACACCACTCACTCACTTGACAGCTTGGTAGTTGGGTCCCCTCACCCTCTCTGCAGCTCTGCAGTGCTCTGGAGGGGACTCAACAAGTTCAAGAGAAGTTGGGCTTGATGACCTTTGAGGAGAGAGGGTGCAAGCTATCATTCCATGAGCAGGAGTCAGGCTACAGATGAATTTTGTTTGGCCCTCACACTGTGTTATTGGTTTGTGTGTATGTGTGTTTTTAATCGAATACGTTGCTATATTTAAAAGTCAGGAAACGTGGGCTTTCTCGCTTCTCTTAAGAAAACCAGAATATCTAGCCACTGTAGGCCCACACCCTTACATGCAATGAGAGAATGAGTGGCTGGAGCCGAGTAGCAGACATTCAGTGTACTAGCATGCAGTCTTTAGTACATCTCAATCCCCACTACTCCCTATTGCCTTGGACCCAGCCCATTTCACACAGTCTGCATCACAGCCTGCTTTTGAGTTCTTGGACAGTGTGTTGGTCCCAAGGGTGGGGACTACATTTCTTTTTTATTTCCACCAGACCGTGTTCATTGCCTCACATGGATTCTATGTTTAATACATGCTTGTTGGATTGAAGATTAATTAGCTGTGTCAACTTGACAAGTCACTTAAATTTTCTGTCCCTTAATTTCTGTATCTCGGTTGTTACCACAAAGCATTGCCGATTTGTTTTTTAAATAGATTTTATTTTTTAGGTTTACAGAAAAACTGTACAGAAAGTACAGTTTCCTTATATGCCCCACTGCCCCCCCCATACAGTTTCCCCTGTTATTACCATCTTGAATTAGTGTGGTACATATGTTACAATTGATGACCCAAATATTAATACAATATTATTAACTAACCTCCATAATTTACATTAGGGTTCACTCATTGTGTTGTGCTGTTCCATGGGTTTTGACAAAGGATAGTGCCATGTATCTATCATTACCGGACCATACAGAATAGTTTTATTGCCCTAAAAATGCCCTGGGCTCCACCTAGTCATCCCTCCCCACTCTCTCTGAACCCCTGGCAACCACTGATCTTTTTACTGTCTCCATAGTTTTGCCTTTTCCAGAATGTCATAAAACCAGAAACATACAGTATATACCCTTCCCAGACTGGCTTCTTTCACTTAACAAAATGCATTTAGGTTTCCTTTATGTCTTTTTTTTGCTTAATAGCTTATTTTTATCATTGGATAATGTTCCATCATATGGATGAAACACAGTTTGTTTATCCGTTTGCCTATTAAAGGATATCTTGGTTGTTTCCAATTTGGGGCAATGAATAAAGCTGCTGTAGACATTTGTGTGCAGGTTTTTGTCTGGACCCAGGTTTTCAATTCATTTGGGTAAATACCTGTGAGCATGATTAGTAGATCATATGGTAAGCCTGTGTTTAGCTTTGTAAGAAACTGCCTGAGTGTCTTCCAAACTGGCCAGGACCATTTTGCATTCCCGCCAGTGGTGAATGAACATTCCCATTGCCCTGCATCCTTGTCGGCATTTGGTACTGTCAGTGTTTTGGAGTTTAGCCATCTCAGTAGGTGTATCTCATTGGTGTCCTTTTGTTTTTTTGAATTTAAACAGCTTCAGACAGAAAAGGAGAACACAATGAAAATCAAATCACTTGTTCTTAAACTTGGTTGATCATCAAAACCATCTGGGAAACTTCTTAAAAACACAGATTTTCCAGAACTCACCCCAGGTTCATGGAATCAGAATCTCTGAGGGTAAAGGAGAGCCAGGGAATCCGTACATTTACTAGGCTCAGAGATTACCTGGATGCATTTGGGAACCTGGCTTTAAACCATTCGTATCCCTGCAGGCTCTTCTGATCCTTGCCAGGGAGCATTCCTAGGAGTTCACCTTGAGTGGTCAGTGTTTACATACCATTGTGGACTGGCCCGTCCACTTGGTGCAGCTCCCTGCACATCTGCATGAATTCCACATGGTGACTGGATCTGTGGCCTCGCCATGTTTAGAGCTGTTTAAGAGACCTTAGCTGTCACAGATTTCACACTGGGGGTTTCTCAAACTCCCCAGGAATTCTGGAGAACATTTAAAAGGCTTTCACCAGTGGATGAAGTCTGAATCTGAATCCGTGGACTGCCGGTGGCCATGGAAGGCTTGTCCACTCCCAGCCATAGGTGATCTTCCCAGAGTCTGGTCACAGAAGAGACCAAGATGTTCACCCATGTTTAGCCTAAGAACAAAATGCTGCCCCCAATCAGCCAATATGCTTGGTAAATGTTGGCCTAAGCATGCTTCTGTTTTTAGTGATTTAAATCATAAAAACATCCCACTGACATTTTTTAGCAAGCATTGCATAATTGGCTTTTAATTTGGGGCTCTTTGGAATAGTCTTGGCCTTCTTCCCCCTGACTCAGATGCTTTTTCTGTCTTATATTTGCTTGGTAGAAAGAGAGATCCAATCTGTCCCTTCTTGGAACAGAATCTCCCAACTCATCTTTGAAATCCTGAGTTTCCACTTTAGTTCTTTCACTTTGTTAGCACATCTTTAAAAGCTGTTAGCTTTTTTTTTTTAACACAATTAAATTTGAGAGAGGAGGAGTGATAGCTAAAGGAAGCTACGAATGGGTTTTTAATTATTCCCTATAGTATTGAGTCTTATTTCATATCATACCCTGAGCTTTTACAAGGATTCTGAAACTTTGATTTAACATCATAGGTTGGTCATACACACTGTTGTTCTATTACTGGGTTGTCTTAGAGAGAGGTGGTGGTAGGGACATGGCTGGATCTGTATGTTCTTAGCAGAAATCAGACACCTCTGAAAAGTTCAGGGATTTTTCTTAGTTTTCCCATTTATAAGAATGGGGTAATAAAGTACCTAACTTCAGGGTTTGCTGTGATAATTGAACTAATGTGGGTGAATGATTTCGCATAATGCCTGGCACTCAGTAAGATGCCCAACAAAAGACGTGATTGTGATTCACTCATCAAATGTTTTGAATAGGCAAGTTAGTTTTTACCATTGATTTGAAAAGTGTTCCTTGGGTTTTTATTTCCTTAAGGGTACTTTGCCCTTGGAAGTGGTGGGTGGCCTGAGTGTTTGGAGATGCCCAGGTGTAGTGGGTGCCGGGCACCCACCTGGCCTCCTGACCAGAGGGACCGTTTCTGGGCCCTGGGAAGAGCTCAGGGCTTGGGTTCAAGCCTGTGGGCTCGAAGTCTGGCTGCATCGTTCTCTCCCGGTTTGACCTTGGACCTTGACTAAAAGTCATAGAGTTTTGTTGTGAAGATTAAGTGAGCTGCTGAGTTTAAAGATGACCTTTGGCTAGAGAGCAGTATGTCTGTAAATTACCTTTATTAGAAGGGGGTGAGGATCTATCTGTAGCAAATCACCTATTATGACAGGACTGGCTTTTCCAATGTGTTGAGCCTCTGACCTGGGCTTCAGAGAAGCAAACAGATCTTCCTGTTTCTGGTTGTTTATGCAGTTTAGATGAAGCTGGAGTTTCAGCTCTTCAACCCTCTGCTTTCCCCTAAACTGCCTTTTGTGACCCCTTATCATGTTTCCTGGAATGTTAAAGTTATTGCTGGTTTCCCATCAACCATCAGTTTTAAAGCAGCCCTATCAGAGCCAGTCCTCTTCCTTTGCCATCCCCAGATCCACTGACATCATGACTCGGAGCTGGGAAACTTGGCTGGACAACTCTGGAGCCAGTCAAGTCTCTCCCCCTCTACTGTGACCAAAAGGCACAAGAAGACTTGGCCTGAGGTCAGAGCACAGAGACCTAGAAGGACATACCGACAGATTCAGGCAGCTGGGGAGGTGCTGGCAGGGAGGTCATGGCCTCTTCTGGGTTTAGCAACCCCTCGAGATTGTGCACATCCTGCACTAGGCTGGGGCTTATTGTGCTTTGCTCCATGGCTGCAGGGTCCCATTTACTAAGCTTGTTACACAGGTGGTCTCTGGATGACAAGCTCCCCCATGGCTTGCCTCCATAGCCCTTCCTCCCCAACCCCCAGGAAAAAGCCTTGCTGCTTTGTAGCAAGACAAGGCTCTCCATTGGAACAGTTTAACTTTGGAGAGGCTACTAGACATTTGAACTTTAATGTTCTCCCTTGTAAAGATGTGGGAGATGAACTCCTACCTCACACGATATACAGAAATTAACTCAAAATGGATCAAAGACCTAAATGTAAGAGCTAAAAGTATAACATTCTTAGAAGAAAACATGGGGGTAAATCTTCATGACTTTGGATTTGGCAAAGGATTCATAGATATGACACCCAAGGTATGAGCAGCAACATCAAAATGAAAAACTTTTGCTTCAAAGGCCATCAAGAAAGTGAGAAGCAACCCACAGAATGGGAGAGAATTTTTGACAATCATATATCTGATAAGAGACTTGTATCTAGAGTATATGTAAAGAACGATCACCATGCAATAAAAACAAGACAAATGACCCAACTGAAAAAGGGCAAAGGATCTGAATACACAGTTCTCCAAAGATGCAGAAATGGCCAGTAAGCACAGGAAAAGATGCTCCATGTCATTAGCCATCAGAGAAATGCAAATCAAAGCCATAGTGAGATACCAGTTCACACTCACTAGGATGGCTGTAATAAAAAATGAATAAATGTTGGTGAGGATGGGGAAGATTTGGAATCCTCATAAACTGCTAGTGGAAAAATAAAATGGTGCAGCTGCTTTGGAAAATAGCCTGGCAGTTCCTCAAATGACTTAACATAGAATTACCACATGACTCAGCAATTCCACTCCTGGCTATATACCCAAGAGAAGTGAAAACATGTCCATTCAAATATGTGTACATGAAAGTTCATGGCAGTGTTACTCGGGAAAGCCCTAAAGTGGAAACAACCCAAATATCTATCAGTTGGTGAATGGACAAACAAAATGTGGTACATACATACAGTGGAATATTATTGAGCCATAAAAAGGAATGAAGTACGGATACATGCTATAGCATGGATGAATTTTGAAACATGTTAAGTGAAGGAGGCCAGTCACAAAGGACCACATGTTGCATGATTCCCTTTATTTGAAATATCCAGAATAGGCACATCTATAGCAACAGAAGTCACCCTGGTTGCCTATGGATAGGGAGTTGGAGGGAGAAGGGTGTGATGGCTGAGAATGTGGGGTTTCTTTTAGGGATGATGAAAATGTTCTAAAATTGATCGTGGTGATGAATACACAAATCTGTGAATATACTAAAAGCCACTGAATTATATACTTTGAGTGAATTGTATGGAATGTTGAGTTTTATCTCAATATAGCTGTTTAAAAAATAGGGAAAATTATATCTACCCCATAGGGTTGTGGGTTGGATTAAAAAGGATGATGTACATAAAAAACTCCCAGCAACCAGCCATGTAGTGGGTGCTCCAGAATTTTAGTAGCTATGATTCTAATCATAGCAATGAAAAGCCAGGAACTGGTTGGGGGTATGTTCCCACTTTCCTTTTTATTGCCAGTGGCCATCCAGAAACAAAGAAATCTGACCGATTTTGTATGGAAATTGGGAGGAAATATGGTATGGAAGGTGGTTTTCAGCCTTGGTCACTCATTAGAACCACCTGAGGAGCGTTTTTAGTATATTGACCTGTGGCCCAGAGATTCTGATCCAGTTGGTCTGAATGGGGCCAGCAGGTGGTTCTAACCTGTAGTCAGTCATTGGGTGAAACCCCTGGTACTGCAGAAACCAGTCCAGGTTTTCAAAGGAGGGAGGACATCTGGGTTCTAAACAGAAGGCTCACATGAGCAACGTGCTTTTATGGTTTGCAAGCTGCTTTTGCAGCCTTTGTTTCCTTTCATCTGTTCAACAACCCTATGAGGAGATATTATTAGTACTATTTGCTGTTAGGTAACTCAGGCATAGAGATTAAGCAACTAGCCAGGGTCACATTTTAAGAGCATAATTTTATTTATTCTATTAATAAAACAGAAAAAACTAGAGCCATGTGATGCCCATCCCCATTAGTTACCACATCTGATGCCTTGGAGAGGACCAGCAAGCTAACTTCTGTTACCAGGTTAACCTATTTCAGGTAGACTTCAGAACAAAGCTCTTCCTGCTACTTCTCTTTAATTGATATGAGAGTCTCCTGAGAGTGCAAAGCAAGCTGATAAAACATTTACATATATATGTAATGTATATATATATAGTAAAACCATGCTGATCTGGGTCAATCTGGAATTTTTGGAGCTCTGTGCAAGGAAAACAAAAGACAGGAATAATTTGGATGCTGAGGCTGTCATGTACATGTAAGTGTCCCACGTATTTCTGATTTTTTGCATCAACCCAAACATACCTTATTGTTCCCATTGAAAGATTATTACCGGTATATGATACAATCACGAGTCCTGTAATAAAATACTGCCTTTATCTATTTAGTACTTGGTGGTGTCACTTGAGAAAGAGGCTTCTGCTGCCCAAACCAGCTTGTACTGGTGTATAGATGTATGGATGTACAGCAGCGCTACTCTCAGTGGTGCCTGCAAACCAGTAGCACCAGTGCCCGGGAGCTTGCTAGAAGTGCATGTTCTTCGGTCTCGCCTCTAAGTACTAAATGGGACTCTCAAGAGGGTGGGGCCCGCAATCGGGGCTGTGACATGTCCTCCAGGAGACTGATGCTCCCTGCATGTTTAGATGACCGACCTCCACCATCCCTTCCAGCTCTGGCTGCAGTACTACCTGGAAATGGCTCCAAGGGTCTAAAACCACTTTTTTCTCCAAACCTGACCTCCAGCTTCCTGGAGGAATCTGCCTGCCTATGGGTATGGGTATTCACTATGGCATGCATGTTCCCTAAATCTGGGTAAGGCAGGAGTTGCTCTCTGAGTCTCAGGAAATATTTCAGTGTTTCCAAACCACGTATTTCCATGCCTTGAAATCCTAAGTATTGGCAGCGTTCACACCCTAAAGGACTTCCCAATTAGGTAAATGGTTTGTCAAAAGGGCTGCTCCTTTATTTTTTAAGAAGGGAGAATCAGATAAGCCATTCTGGTCCCAAGGGAGCCCTCATTTGCTGCAGCTCTGGGTCTAAGAACTGGGGGTCTCTGTACCCCACCTCACATGCCTTTGTGCTGCAAAGCCCTTCTTTATCCCCTCTCTGAATTTTAATTGCATCCATCATATCACTCATGGTAAAAATCACCCTTCCATCCTCCAGACCAGGTTGTGATTTCTTTGGGCTGTGGTTATCTCGGTGGGATTTTCAGTAGCTGACATTTAGTACCCGGGAACTAGAGGTCACCCATTCTGCTTGGTGATTTGTCTGTTATCTGTGCCTTATGCCTGAAATAAATTGGCTGAAATCGGTGTTTTAGCTGCACCCCCTGCATACAGATTAAGTAGAACTGTGTCGGTAGAGAATAATTAAGCCAAGGACCTTGTTTTTCACCTTCAGGATGGAAGACAAATGACTTCCAAAGGCTTTAATAGGATAGTTCTTAAAATATTCTTCCACTCTGGTCAACTCGAGACGTTCAGAACGGTCTGGTTCATACATACTCTTTGCAACGACTGCACTTTCATTTAATTGTGATAATTCTGTAGAGGCTCTTGTCTCTCAGATTTTTTGCCCCACTGTAATCAAGGCATATGGCATCGCTTTTTGTTGTTTTTTATTAAAGAATGTGTTTAACTGTATTATTGGGTTGGCAGACTCACAACTCTTTTTGAGAAGAAAACTGATTTTTCCCTGACATGTATATTCTGCTTCTTACCAGTCTTTTGGAGAAGGGGAGAGGAGAATCTTGTGGGAGCCACTATTTCTCTCCTGTTCTCATCTTTTGAAGAGATTGTCAGTTGGGCAAGGAAATAGATTGATTGCCTAGTGAAAAACCAAACCCCACTAAGCCATAAATATGAAATGGGCCTGAAATAGACATATTTTAACAAAAGCCATCATTCTTCAAATAGCTCTTTTCCAGCAAAAGGATTTTCCAGCAATCATCTCTTTGGTGTTAGGTTTTCTGCTCATGCCAAGGTGATTTTTCCTATGTCTTCTGGATCTCTATCTCATTTTTGTAGTAGCAATGTTTGCTCTTTCCTTAGCAGAACTGTCTGTAATGTGTGCTGGCTTTTTCGGGCTTTGTTCCAAACATAATGCTCTCTTTTCTTAGCAGTGGATGCAGACTGTTCTCTGCTGCATTTTGACAGAATGGCCCTTCCCTACTCTGTTTGTATAACCCAACCTCATTCCTCTGTGGCCTATTGTTTTATGGGCTCTCTTAACCGAGGAGAAGGTTTTTTGTTGTGGACAAGGATGGTTGGGAGGACTGAGGTCAGAAAAATGCATCAGCTTGCCGAAATGTGAGGAGACAGAGAGGTTGGTTCAGACGGATCCACCCATGGGCTTGGGTACCCTGATCACAGGTTATATTCAGTTCAGGAAGAAGGCACCCCTGCCTGTGCTCAGAGAGCCATGGTGTTCTGGTTTGGCCCTGCCACTGTCTGACCCAGAGACCTGGGCAGACTCACCTCCTTTCTCTGAACTCAAGTTCCCTCACCCGAGGATGCAGGGGATCTGTGATCTCTAGGTCTTCTCAGTTCTGGAACCTCAAGATGGAGCTTAGTTTACAGACCTGCTTCTCCCCACCATTTTCTGCAGATGCTGAGCGATCGCTTGTCCACCTGCACCTCCAGGCAGGAGTGCTGAGGGGATCATCTGGCAGGTGGAGCCATTGCCTCTGCCAGCTCCTGTTCAGAGCCTTCACCTTGTGGTTGGCTGGGTTGGCTTGATGTTTCCAGCAAGTACAGAGCTTAAAGCATGGGTTCATTTGTATGTGAATGTGTTTGATTATATAATGGGGCTTGGGCCAGCTGGGTTGGAGTGGAAAGTGCCCCAGGGCTGGAAGTCAGGATTCCTGGGTTCTTGGTCACCAGCTCTGAGGACCAGAGCTTTGTGCATCCTCCCTTTAGCAGACATTTACAGAGCACTACTAATTGCCATAAACTCAGCAAGCTCCTGGGCACCCAAAAAGTCAGCAAGACAGCAGGACACTTTGCTCTTGTGCAACTCCCAGTCTAGTTGGAGAAGACAAAAACTGATGATGTAATTCAGCACATTAGGAGCTAGGATAGGCCTAAAGTTCTTTGGGAGCCCTGAGCAAAGGGACGCCTTCCAGCCTGGAGGGGATGAGAATCAGGGAGCACTTCCTGTGGAGGTGATGCTCCAGCTGAATATACAGAATGAGAAGTAAGCCCTGGGACAGCAGAAGCAAAGGCATGGAGGCCATGGAAAGTATGGGGTAGATAGAGGCAGGAACATCGAGGTTAGGGTAGGAAGAGACAGGAGCTAAGGCCAGAGCAAGTGGAGCCAAGTCACGGGGGAATCTAGTTTGACATTACCTGAGAGTGAAGGGGAGCCCCCAAAGGCCAGTAACGGGATGGGATTTGCATTTTAGAAAGAGCTCTCTGATGGTGAGGAGGGAGGAGGGAGGATGGCCTTGGTCTTAGCCGGCCAGGCTGCCATGACAATACCATACACAGGGTTTGGCTTAACAACAGGAATTTATTGTCCCATGGCTAGAGGTCAAAATCAAGGCCCCAGGAAGGCTATACTTGTGCCTTGATGTCTGTACCGTTCTGATGTTGGCTGTCTGTGATCCCTGGGGTTCCTTGGCTTGCATCTCTGCCTCCGTCCCAAGGCAATATCCCTGGATTCCTCCTGTGTTTGTTTGAATGACTGAGTCTGAATTTCTTCTGTGTATAAAGAACTACAGAAATACAGATGAAGGCCCATCCTGATTCAGTTGGGCCACACCTTAACTAAAAACAACGTCTTCAGAATGTCTTATTTATAAATAAATGAGTGCACGCCTATAGCAGTGCAGGTTATGATGAAGAACAAGTCTTTGTTGGGTACATAATTCAATCTACTACAATCAAGCGTCAGAAGGCCTCTTATTTTAGGAGGGTGTTGCAGTGGTCCAGGACACAGAGAGAGAGCTGGAAAGTGGCAGTGGGGAGGCAGAGGGGGGAGCAAATCTGAGAAAGATTTAGGATACTGAGTTGGATGGCCTGTGTGATCAAATTTGGAGGTAATGGATAAGCAAGGGGAGAGGCCTGGGTTTCCAACTCCAGTGAAGGGGTGGGCAGCTGTGAAAGCTGAAGTGGAGAATATAGATGAAGTAACCAGTTGAGGATCAAGATTTTGATGCATTAACTTTGAGGGGCTGAGGGACATCTGGGCTGAGCTGGCCAGCTGGCAATTGGATGATGGGGTCTGAAAATAATGATTTGGGTGGCATTAGTGTTTAGGTGGTATTGCCACAAGAGTCAGTAAAAATGGTGCCCATAGGTGGTGCATATACGGTGAGAAGAGCTGCAAGCAAAGGTTAGGACCATGGGAAACATCAGTCTGAATGGGGCTGGATGAGGATCACAGCAAGAGCTAGAAAAAGGAAAGTTCAGAGAAGTAGAGGAGGACAGACAAGTTCAGGGTCATGGATCAAAGGTACAGAGAATTCAAGGAAGAGGGAGGCGTGCAGTTACAGCCAGGAGGCCAAGGAGCACAGACCTAGCAGTGTCCATTGGACTTGTCAATGAGGACCCAGTCCCTGCCCTCGAATGTAAGCCTTGGAACAATCTGCTTCCTTCCCTGGGCTTCAGTGTCCTCATCTAAAAAATCTAGGGATTGGTTTACCTGCTCGTCAAGCCCCTTTCTGGCTCTAAGAGTCTATGAAACTACCAGTGACTATTGCTGAAAAGCAGAAACTTCTTACGGGGGGATGTGGAAGGATGTCTTTCTCATTCCTACTCACCTCAATCTAGCAAACCCTGACCTTGAAACTTGGATGATTAAAAACCAGGAAGTCAGAGCTGGAAGGGACACTTGGGAGAATTTAGTCCAATGCACTGCTGGGAAAGCCTGGTGTAATGGAGTAGAATCACAGCTCTTGTCTTTCCTGGGGCTTGGTACCTGGGGAAGACACTGCTGCGCCTTGCTTTTCTCACCTGTAAAATGAGGCCCCTAAAACCCACCTTGCAGACGTGTTTGAAGGTTAGCTAGATGTGGGAGCTATTATATTTATTAAAGATGAGCATAGGACCAGAGAAATGACCTGATGGGTCAGGGCCACCAAGTACGGCATCTCCACAGCTGGAACCCAGGTCTTTTACTCCAGACCCTGCAGGGGTCTGTTGCCTACCAGACGTTATAAATTAGCAGAACACGGGCAGGAGCAGCTCACAGATGTGTTTTGTTTGGCTCACACAGTGTTCTTTCAAAATGCAATTAGTTGCCAACCTTAAAAATTGGGAGACTTCACATAAAAAACTCACATTTTCAACTAGTCTTGAAAATTTGGAGGATTTGACCACATTGGGCTTGTATTGCACTGGGGCTACTTGGGGTGTCCCTGCTGGGGTGGGGAGGAGCACACTTCAGCCAACCCTCTTCCTTCCCTATGACTGAATTTGCAGCCCCAGCCTTTAGACCAACAATTTGTCTCAAATTTTCTCTTACAGCCCTGCCCACTGTTCACTGAAACAGCCCACTATTTCACAGCTGAGATTTCAGACTTTGGCCTTTGGGAGGGAGAGGGCCTGGCTAGGGGAGATGGGAGAGCTGACTCTGGCCTGGGGAGAGGAGGGCAGAGAGCCCCTGGGGAGATGCTGGTGGGGAGGGCCTGGCCCCCACAGGTGGTAAGGGGTCAGTGTGGGTGTTGGAAGCCGGCCCCTGGGGTTTCCTCATTCTTCCCTCCCTGGGTGGGTGGGAGGAGGCTGAGGTGAGGCCTGCCCCCTGGACTGCCCTCTTACCGGAGGAGGACGGCAGCCCCTGGCTCAGTGCAGCCATGTTTATGTGGGGGAATGTCTGGTATGTTTGGTATTTGGGTATTTACTTCCCAGGGTGCTTGTGGGTCCCTGGTGTTGAAATGTGGCTCCTCCATGCCGGAGAGGGGGTGTAAGGCGGGTCCTGGGGAGCCCCGGGCCTGGCTTGTTTCTCTGGGTAATCTGAATCAAGGGCTTGATTAGGAGGCTACAGGGCTGTCCCTTCAGACCTGCTCATGACAATTCGCAGGCCCCGAAGGACCCCCACTCTCTCTCCCCCTCCCCAGGTTTCCTTTCCAAGCCACATTGCAGCCCTGTGCAGCAGGGCTCGAAGAAGTGAGGGATGGGTGGCTTGCCCAGGAGTGCACGACTGACCCATAGCAGAGTTGCTGGGGAACCCAGGTCTCTATAAGAACCACCCCCCAAAGCCCATGGTGTGCCCCTGACACCATGAGCCTCAGATAAGCCTCATTCTCGGCCCCTGGCTGCAATTCTCAGTATGAGATAAAGCCCTTCATGCTTTCACTGCTCTAGTTCGTGCTAGTTCCCACCCCCCACTCCCTCTGTTTTTGCTTGTCACCTCCCTTTTTGCTCTGTTCTCTTATTGCTTTGTGCATTTGAATGCTTCTGTTTTCCAGGCCTTGGGTTGAAAAGTGTCATTTCTCATTCTCATTCTATCTCTTTGTGGGTCCCGCAAGATATATATTTGAAGATGCTTATGAAAAGTCAGGATTCAGAATCACATCTGGGCTACACCCACCCCTGTGTGAAAATTGCATGGCCTGCAGATGGGGCCTGGGAATCGTGACCATGGGAGAGGGTTAGATTAGGTGAGGCCTCCTCCCTAAAACGTGTAGCCTTAATGTTCATTGTGCAATAAGTACTTTTTGTTTAAAATGTCCAAATAGGGAAGAATAATATGATCATTGTCCTTAGAGTGGAAACTGCTGCTGCATTGTCTTTAGATTCCTTTCACCAGGTTGTAGCTGAAAAGGCGGGGGTGCCTGTTACCTGGCAGGATGGGGTAGGGGTAGGTTCATGCAGCCCGCCCACCCTTTTAAGTGCAGGAGGCATTCAGACCTCGAGGGATTCGAATCTCTCAGACTGACTGAGAGCTGTCAGTCAACCTCTGGGCAGCTTTGATATCCTTAGTTTCCTCCCCTGTAAAAGTGGGGAGGATAATAGAACTGTCCTAGGTGGTTTACTGACCCAGAGTATTAAATGAGATCATCGATTTAATTAATAAATATCATCAAGGGCTCCTTCCGTGCCATGCTGAGATCTAGTTGCTGGGTAATAGCAATGAAGGAGATGGAAAGATCCTAAGATCCTGCTTCCATGGTGGGCGGACAAGGAGATGAACAAAGCATCTGGAAAGAAATAAACGGTGATAATAATGGGGTGGGAGTGGGGCTTTATTTTAGATTAGGGTGGTCAAGCAAAGCCTTCTCCGAGATCCAAAAGAAGTTCAAAGCTTGGGGACGGGGAAGGAGGGGAGAGCGGTGCAATGGAAGGTTAGAGAGGCAGGTGGGGCCAGGTTTCCAGCCACAAGATGGAGCCCAGAGTTTGTTCCAAGTGTGATGGAAGCTGTTGGAGCGTTTTAAGCCAAGGAGAGGCATGAGTGCTTCTGTTTTAACAAGCTCGTTCTCTGGCTGATGTGTGTGCTGGGAGGGTAGAGGGGGGTGGCCGGAGTGGACAAGGGGAGTCCTTAGGAAGCTGTTGCAGTTGTCCGAGGCAGAGGTGGTGGGAGCTGGGACCAGGGTGGAGGCAGCAGGGATGGACTCATGTGGGTGCCTGGCTCGGAGATACAGTTTGCAGGTAGAATCAACATGACCTGCTAAATGAACCATGGGAGAGGGAGGGACTGAGGGCAATTTCCAGGTTTGTTTTTGCTCAACTAGCCAAGTAGATGGTGGTGCTGTTCACTGAATTGAGAACAACTTGGGGAGGAATAGGCTTGGGGAGAGAAACTCAAGCAGCCCTTTAATGGCCTCTAGAGCAAGCTTTACTGTGTCTATGAACCACCTGGGAGTCCTATTAAAAATGCAGATTCTGATTCAGTAGGTCTGGGGCCCAAGATTCTGCATCAGGTGATGCTGATGCTGCCGTGGGCGGACCACACTGTGAGTCCTGGAGTGAGTGCAACTGTGGCAGTGCTCATGATCAAGAACCTCTTGGCTGCTGCTCTCATTGCCTCCTGCCTCTCAGCCCTGACGGGCTTGTGGGGGTCACATAGCTAGAGCTACACGTGGAATATTCTCATGTGCCCATCAGCTCCATTCCCATCCCACCCTGCTCCATGCCCAGGAGGAAAACCTCCGTGGACTGTGTTACCCAGCATCCCTTGCACCCTGGCTTCTGGTTGGGCTTGGCCAGGAGGAGGCACCAGCCAGCAGAGAGAGTCTGGGGTATTTATTCCCCTCCATGGCTCCCTGCTGGGCGCTGGTTAGGCAGTGGTGTTTTCCTCTACTGGAGGCCACGGCTCCTGTCTGGTGAAACTGTCTCATGGCTATGGCCTCAGCTGTCCCCAGGTTCCAAGGATCACTTCTGCTCCCGCATCCTTCAGGCCTGCAATCTTAATGGCTTCTCACTGTTGCTATCCTCAGTTCCCTAACTCCTCCCACCTCTCCGTAAATAGTTTCCTCATTAAACTCTCTTGAGACTCCATTGAGTGAACTGTCTCTTTCCTCCTGGGACCCCCTAGCCCAGGGGATTTGACACCGACTGGGGTGGCCCACCTCCATTTGCTTTGCAATGGTACCCTCTGCTCACGGCTGCTACTCAGGGGCCCCTCTCTGGGGTCTCCACCTTCCCAGCTGTCCTTGAAGCAAGGGTTTCTCCCTGAGATCACTGCCACCTTCCGGTCCTTTCATTTCACCAGGCATCACTTGACTTGACCCCGCTGTCTTGGGCACCTTGCAGTGGCAAGAGGCAGAAACCTTCTAGATTCCCTCCAGGCCAGAGGGGGCATTTTCAGAACAGATGCAGGGGCACACCTCATGGACCCTAAGGATAGGAGGCATAGTCAGGCCTCACCACGGAGTGGGGTTGGGAGGACCAAGAGTTTCTTACTCTGTGTGTGCTGTCAGTCTGTCCACTTGCTGGTCCTCATGTCTCTGTGCTTTGCTCTCCGACTCTGCTGTTTTCTGTCTCTCTCCACCCATCTTTGTTTCTCTGCATTCTAGGTATTTCTCTGATTTGTTTTCTGTCTGTTTTCTTCTGTCTGTAGCTCTATCTTTGCCTCTCTCTGTCTGTAGCTCTCTCTCTCTCAGGGTGGGTATCAGGGTAAAGCAAGTGAGGTGCCCTGTGCACAGCCTTTAAGGGGGCGCCGTCTCTTGGATGCTGACCCTGCATTTGCACAAGCCTGAGGGTGAAGGTGTTCTAGTTTGCTAATGCTGCCAGAATGCAAAACACCAGAAATGGATTGGCTTTTATAAAAGGAGTTTATTTGGTTACACAGTTACACTCTTAAGGCCATAAAGTGTCCAAGGTAAGGCATCAACAATCAGTACCTTCACTGGAGGATGGCCAATGGCGTCTGGAAAACCTCTGTTAGCTGGGAAGGCACGTGGCTGGTGTCTGCTCCAACTTCTGGTTTCAAAATGGCTTTCTCCCAGGACATTCCTGTCTAGGCCACAGCTCCTCTTCAAAATGTCACTCTCAGTTGCTTTTGGGGCATCCTCTCTTAGCTTCTCTGGAGCAAGAGTATGCTTTCATTGGCCGTCTTCAAACTGTCCCTCAGCTGCAGCTACTCTCTCTCAGCTTCTATGCATCTTCAAAGTGTCCCTCTTGGCTGTGGCTCCCCTTCACAATGTCACTCTCAGCTGCACTGAGTTCCTCCTGTTTGTCAGCTCATTTATATGGCTCCAGTGATTTAATTTAGACCCATCCTGAATGGGTGGGGTAACACCTCCATGGAAATTATCGAATCATAGTCATCACCCACAGTTGGGGGCGGGGGGACGCATCTCCACGGAAACACTCGAAGAATTACAATTTAATCAACACTGACACGTCTGCCCACACAAGATTACATCAAAGAAAATGGTGTTTTGGGGGACATAATACATTCAAACTGGCACAGAAGCCCTCCTTAAGCCGAGGCGCCTCGCCCTGGTCCAGGCTCTGCTTTTTCTATTACTCATTCCCCTTTTCTCTCTCTCTGATTCCCTCAGTATAGCTGAGCGTTTGTTTCTCTCTGGTCTCTCTGTTCTCCATTTGTCAGAATCTAGATCTTTCTGCCTCTCAGGCAGATGGCTGAAGCTGGTTGTCTGGCCCTGCATGCCCTCCAGGCCAGGACGCAGCGTCTCTGAGTCCAGTTTCAAATTTCCAGATTGGCTCAGCCATCTACACCTTGTGCAGTCAGCTGTGGGCAGGGACTGGGTTCCTCCTGCCCCCATTGCAAGGGCTTGAGGAAGGGGTGGCAGTGAGGAGGAATGCCTAACGGGGGGCCTGATGGTTGTGCATCCTCAAGCCGGTCCCTCCAGTGCAAAGTAGGGCTGAGGGGCAGCCCACACTGCTCCAACACAGATGACTTCGCCATCAAGGCTATCCTGAGAATTTGGGTAAAACAAAGTCAGAGCCAGGTCTTAAGAATGATGCACCCCATTCCGTCCCCTCAACCCCCACTTCATGGTTCCTTAAATATATTGAATGTCAAGCTGCCTCCTCCTCGAAGTCCTGGTTCTTCCAGCTGTATCTGCAGGAAAAAATACCATCATCTCCCATTCTGGGGTTCTGGTTTTAGACGTCTGAGCTGTATGTGGTGAAAACACTCTCTGCTGTCTCTCACCCACTCATGCCAAATGCTCTAAAGAATTCAAGAAGCATCAAGATGGAGGAGGCGGCAGCCTTCACTCTGGGGACAAAAGAAGAGCCTGGAGGAGGCTGGGGAGGGTCTCCAAATGGTCCAAGTCAGTTGGCATAGATGCCACCAGGCAAGGACGGAAAGACCCGGAGTTGGCTCATGGGGGATGGAGAAGGCTGAGGGACATTGCTGGACTCCTATTTTATTTCTGGTAGGACCTCAAAACAGCTATTTCCTGCATCTCTGGACAGGTCAAGAAAATGAGCTCTTCAATAGCAGCAAGAGGATTTAGGGGCGATTTGGCCTTAACTGCTGTGAAGCCCTGCAGTGCAGTTTCAATGGGAAGGTGTGGTGATGGAGTCTTTGGGGACACTTTTAGGCTTATTGGGGGATATCATGCAAGATGGGGCATAAGTGGAGGAAAAGCCTGGGGGCAGGCCTGGAAGCTGGTGTTGACCGTGGATTGTTTCTGGGCCTGCTCAGGATTCCTGCAGACCTGCCACAACTAGCAGGGGCCTGTGCCCCAGGATCTAGAAGCTGCCTTTGGCCAATGGACTTCTGGGGGAGGAAGGACCCAGTCCCCAGGTGTGGCTGGCCTCCTGCAGACAGAAAGAATTGGCCCTGCCTATTGGAGGAGGTGCCTTTGAAGCAGTGGGGAAAGGGCTATGTATTTGCTAACATGGATGATAAGTAGCTTTTATAATTAAAGAATGCTAGCCTATGGCATCTTTTGCTGGATATTCTTCATTCGTTCATTCATCCAACTGACATTTGTTGCATCCTTACTAAGTGCCATGGTCTCTGCTAGGTGCTGGGGATGCTCAGGTTTCTTACCCCCAGATTAGCAGAGAAGACAGGTACCTACACACCCATAGAATTATCATGTTCAGAGTGCTGTAGCAGCACAGGAAAAGCAGTTAATTCTATCTTGGGAGTCAGGGGAGCCTTCCTGGAAGAAGTGACATTTGCTCTTGAAGGTTGAGTAAACATTTACCAAGTGGGAAAGGAAGGTCATTTCAGTCAGGGCTGGGTGAGATGTTTGGAGTGGTGGGTGAAGGAGGGATTGATGTGGCTGGAGAGTGTGGATGGAGCCAGCCTTGCCAGCCTCTGATCTGGGCAGCAGCCTGGCCCATTCACTCTCTTAAACTTCCTTCTGGCTTTGAGTCTCTTGCATCTGATATTAAAGCAGTTTCCATTTGTTCCCAAAAACTCGGTAGATGAGGCCCTTGCAAGGGTTGGGGTGGGGAACTCATTCTTGGAAGAAAGAGGTTCTGTCTCCTAGGAGACAGCAGCTCTGCCAGAACCCAGGGGTTGCTCACGGGGAGAGGTCCGAGGCCCTGCGAGGCCAGTGGCACCCAGGTTGCACACATCGCCTTGGCAGTTTGTGGGCAAACCCTCCTGGCCGAGGGGAGATTGCACTGCCAGCCACTTCCTCCAGCTCCTTCCCTCTGCCTGTTGTCACGGTTACCTTGGCCTCGTCGGGGGTGAGGTTGAGGTTGGGCAGAATCAATTTCGTCCAGGTTTCTGTTTTCTCAGATGCAGGTCAGCCAGAGGAGCTGTCACTTCTGGTTCCGTTTCAAAGGAGGCCAAGGGGCTGGGTGGTGCTTGGGTGTGGTGGTGTTGACCAGGCACCTCTCCAGCCAGCCTCCCAGCCAGGGCGGGAAGGGGCCAGAGAGAAGCATGGAGGTGGTGGAGAAGGAGAAAGAGGGCTTCTCAGCCAGGACCGGTGCCCGTGGCAGGGTGCTGGTCTCGGGTCCGGGCCCTCTGTCCTGAGCTCCTAGAGCATGCTGGGAGTGTGTGGAGAGAGGCTGCTTATTTTCCTGGACTAAAGCCCATTCGGCTGAGACCTTGTTCCAGGCCTTGGCCTACCAGTCACCCTTTGGCTCAAGAAGTGAGAGAGCTGGCAGGCTCAGGGCAATCCAATGACTTCTCTAATGGCCTCTGACTCCAGGCCGTCCCCTGCCCAGCAGGCCCTGAGTGTCCCTGCTTGGTAATGGACGGCAAGAGGTGCCACACCAAAGTGACCCTGATGGGCTGCAGCCCAGTGGTCAACGGCAGAAATGTTGAGGCTGGAAGAGTTCAAGTTCGAATCCTGGTTCTGCCATTTCCTAGTTGGTGGATGACTTTGGGCAGATTGAGCTGTTGAGCCTCAGTCTCACCATGTGTAAAATGGGTTGGTGATAGCACCTTCCTCGAAGACTTTGATCATGTGGATTAAACTGTTTGTATTAAATGATGTGTGTTTAAAGCATTTTGCCAAGTCAGCAACAAACGGCAGGTCTTTTTGTTATTATTACGAATGCAACAGTAATAACTGCAACCTTGATGCAAAGTGGGTGTTGGTAGGCTGTGAGTTTCTTTCTCATCACTTTGCGTGCCCTATTTCACCCACAGCGAATTTCCTAATGTATCCTGGGGGAGGAGCAAGCCTGCAGACTCAGGAGGCCCCACCCCCACCCCCACCCAGCTTGTGCTCCCTATGGGGCCTTCTGTGAGCCCCAGGGTTTCCATCTCTCTCTCAGGCGGGTGTCCTGGGGGAAGGACCTGCAAGGGCAGGGAAAAAAAACCTGAGGGAAGGGGCTGGGGAGACTGTTCAACAGCAGGAGGTGACAGATCTGTGTGCTTGGAAGGACCAAGAGAGAGGAATATTGGGTGTGGGGGAGCAGTGAGGGTTAAAAATCCCAACAGTGGGGAGGGGGAGGGGGAGTCAGGGAGGGGAGAGGAGGTGGAGGCAGAGGGTGAGAGCTGGGCCACGTCCCAGGCATTTTTAAAGGAAGTGCCTGGGAACTGTTGGCCTGGAAACTGGTGCCGGGATGTGGGTTCAGAAGGGGGGATTGTCCATCTGTCTATCAGTCTGTCAGTTTATCCTCCAGGCCCGCCTGAATGTCTAATCGGTGGCTCTTTGCCCCCACAGCTAGACGAGGAAGAGGAGCGAAGGAAAAGGCGCCGGGAGAAGAACAAAGTCGCAGCTGCGCGATGCCGGAACAAGAAGAAGGAGCGGACGGAGTTTCTGCAGCGGGTGAGCGCGGCGGCTGGTTGGGGCGGGGATGCTCGCCCCCTTCTTGGAGGTGGGCTGGTGGGCTTCTAGGCCAGGAGCCATCGTCAGATGCCTGCAGAATCTGTGTGTACCTGCTGGCAGCTGCCCAGGCAACCTCACCCCTTTGCTCTTCCCTGCCTCCTGTCCCAGTCCCCTCCCTGAACCAACACAGCCAAGGCAGCCTGCAGTGATTCCTGCCCCCTGTCCCCCGCCCCAGCCCCCTGGAAGCCCAGCAAAGGGAGGAGGAGCCAGGGTCTCTGCTGAGGTTAGACGCTTGGTGCTGATGGGCTCATTTGGCCTGGGACAGCACTACCCATTTTAGTGCCCCAGTGGCTCAGCAGCCGTCATGGGTGTTAATGCAGCAAGGTGAGAATGGGGTGCGTGGGCGCAGTGGGTGCAGCACAGCCTGGCCCTGGGTAGTTGTGCCCAGAGAAAAGCTCCTTCCCTTAGCTGCAGGTGGTTCTGGCCCTTGGCCCCACAGAAGGTGACCCCCCTCAGCTGTTGCTGCTTTCCACGGGGGTCAGAGGTCAGCCCTGCGTGCAAATGTCAGCAGTTGTGGCTTTTCATCCTGGCCCTTTCATTTGGAATGTGCCAAGCAGGGTGTTTGTTCTTTCTCTCCCGAGTTGTGTCTCTTTGACCTTCCCTGCCTCAAAAAAATGGTAGAAGGGAATGAGGGAAATGACCAAGCCAGTAGTCTCCAGCCCCCATTCCCCCAACAATTTTTTCATTACTAAATAATAATGGTAATAATGTATATTTATAACATAATAGTTCAGGCACGATTCTGTAATTTACAATAAGTAACAATAGTTGCTAACATTTATAAAGTTGGACACTGTGCTAAGTGCCTTATGTATGTTAGCTCATTTATTCTCATAGGAACCACATGAAGTAGGTACCTCTGTTATCCTCTTTCTATAGATGTGAACTCCGAGCCACAGTGCGGGTAACTTGCCCAGGTCTCAGTGTCCAAGTCAAGCCTTGGGCTAAGTTCAAAGCCTTTGTTCTTAACACTCTGCTCTACTGGCTCTAATTCATTCATTCATCCTTCATTTGTTCATTCATTGATTCAACAAGTAGTTTTAAGCATGCAATAAACACCCAGCACTGTGCCAGGTGTTCTAGAGGTTACACAGGGAAGAGCAGACAATGTCCCTCCCTGGGGGGCTGGAGAGACAAGGCTGGGGTTGGTCTCGGTGTTGGTCTGACATTGGGAAGTGGTCCATGGGTCCCCTCTCATGCTTGCACCAAGCAGAGAGCAGTTCTGAGTTCAGGGGTGTAGACAGCAGGAGACCTGTGTATGCCTCCGTGCAATGAGCATCAAAGGCCGGGGGGTGGTGATTGAAGGTGGGACTTCCAAGTGAGCCAAGAGAGAGTGGTACCTATAACACTAGGCTGAAGTTTTCTAGAAGTTTCTAAGACACAAGTCTCACATGGGCCCTTATGGGAGGTGGATAGTCATGCACCTCATTTTCAGTCAGCATCAAGTGCCTGCTGTGGGCAGAGCCAGGAAGGGAATAGAGATGTTTCTCATCAGATCCTTGCCTTCCAGAGGCATGTCAGCAAGTGAGAAAGACATGCCCCAGTGAGCAGCACACCAGCCACACACAGCCACAGAAAACGGTCCATACCCAAAACACAGCACCAGCTGCTCTTCACATTCCAGTAGCACCGAGAACGTCTGGCATGCCAGGCGTTGCACGTCTCATTTAATCCTAATTACATTCCAGCGAGATGAGTATCTATTATCCCCATTTTAGAGATTGACCTCTAGCCCAGAGAAGTCAAGTTCCTTGTGCAAAGTCTTGCAGCTAGCGAATGGTGGAGCTGCGATTCATCCATTCTTTAGCTGATCCATCCCCCACCCACTAAATGCCTGCTGCGTGCTGCCTGCCGCTTGCCCCCTGCCCGGTGGACAACAGACTTGATGTCTGCAGGGGGGTGGCAGATGGGAATGAGGAAGAGTAGCGTGTGCTGAGTGTTATGTTGGGCAAGCCCAGGAACTGTGAGCTTATGGCAGGGGGCAGCAGGGGGCTCTCCCTGTCTAGGCTGAGGACAAGATACTTAAGTTGAGGCATAAAGGAGGAGGAGGAGCTGGCAAGATGAAGGTCAGGGATGCAAGGGATACCAGGAACAGCACAAGCAAAGACAGAGGCAAGAGAGGGAATGCTGTAAGGAACTGAAAAGAATGTCAGTATGACTGGAGTTTAGAGCACAGGTGGGAGAATGGAGAGGCGGGCAGGGAGCAGATCCTTAATATGTAGGATGACTCTGTCCCAGGTTGCCTGGGACGGACCCAGTTCATGTCTGTTGCCCTGGCTTAATTATCAATAGCACTTCTTTCACTCCCAAAAGTGTCCCCACTAGGATGATGAATTTTATAGAGTGCCATTGAAGGGCTCCAGGAGGAGAGAGACGTGCCTTTAAAAGAGCCCTCTGGCTGCAGCGTGGGGCACGGACTAGAGTGGTGAGAGCAGGGCAGGGAGATGAGTTACGTGACTGTCCATGTGGTCCCGGTGAGAACAGATGGCAGCTGTGAGGACGAAGGGAAGGGTGTGTCCTCCGGTCTGGGAGGGGGATTTGGGCAGGTCTGTCAGGAGCCAAGCCCATGCTGCCCCTCATTCCCCCATCTTTCTCTTCTCTGGTCTTGCAAGCAGAGGTTGGGCGGGAGGCATGGGTGGCTGGGGGGGCTTGGGGCAGAGGGCTCTGTCGACAGTCCTTACACACAGACCTGGGGGGAGTTTTTTATAATTTATTTTTTAATAGGTTTTTACAAGGTTCAAAGGTACAAAGGGATATAGATAGGTAGATAGGTAGATAGGTAGATAGATAGATATGTAAAAAGTCACCCTCCCACCTCCTTTGGCCCCTGGGAGATTCTTACTGCATCTCCGGGCTGGCCTGCCTGGAGCAGCTGAGGCTTGAAGCCTGGGCCAGAGGCTGGTGTTTGGATGGGCCAGGATCCCACTCTTCCTTCAGACCCTAGGGGTCTACCTTAAGTACCTCCCATCTGCAGTCTGGAGCAGCAGCCCCTAAGCCTCTCCCTTCTATTATGGTGGTCCCTGTGGCAGCTTCCACATCTAGCACGGGCCTCTGGGCAGTGATAGCACAACATCGCCCTCACCTGGTGCTTTGTCCGTTGCATAGCCACTCTCTGTGATGGTTACAGTGGCTCTGGAAGGAGGCAGGGCAGCCCCATTCCAATGACAAGGATCCTGAAGCATGAAGGATTTGCTCAAGGTCCCACAGTGGCTGAGTGAGGACTGGACCCCAGGGCCTCCTCTGTTACCCAGTGCTCTATCCGGGTTGCCCAGGCTCAGAGAAACTGGGAAACACATCCATGGTGGCACAGCTAGCAAGTGGCAGAGCCAGGATGTGAACCCCAGCAGGCTCTGAAGGCCACACACCAGGCAGCTTCCCAACTGGTACAGAAAATTGCATGTCAGTGGAATTCTCTTTTAAGTGCATTAGGGTAACTTTTTTTAATAGAGTCAGGAGTCTTAATGCCCACAGTCCCCTGGACCAATCACCTTATTTTCTGGGAGGAAGTCCAGGCCCAGAGAGGGTAAGTGATTTGGCCAAAGTCACACAGCCAGGATGAGCATTCGGATGGCCCAGCTCCTCATGCTATATTTTTTTTCTATTGTCTTTGCTGTGCAGGGTAGGAGGCAGAACCCTCTCTAGTGCTAATTCTATTCCAAGATGACAAATGGTTTCATTTTCTCTAGGGCAATAAATATCAACCAGAAGTCAAACTGATAAACAAAAATGTAAGCAGAGTTATTCACTTCCTAATTAACATGTGAAGATCCTAGCCCATGCTCCTTAATTAATTAGGAAACAAATCAGGTAATAGCTGCTATAAAACCACAAACCACTTCCTCAATCATGGTTTTTAAAAAAAGAAGATTCCTCCGAACTCAATTTATACTTATACAATAAATAAATGTGAAGCCCTAACCCAGTAGCTTTCTGAGTATGGAAGGGAATAAAACTAAAAACAGTTCGATTCTGGCCGCCAGACAATCAGAGCTCAGGCTCCCCTGCCCCTCCCAGACTCAGTTCCTTGGACCCTTCAGCCAGGGACTTTCTCCTTCTTCCTCCAAGTCTGGGCAATTCTTCTTTCAAAATGTCAGTCCCATGTGTTACACCTTCAGTGCTGCTGCCCGGTGAGGGTGCTGCTCTGACTCCCTTTTCCAACCTGCTCCTCCTCTGTACCACCTCCACGGACCCTCCCTGGGGCATCCCTGACAGACCCAGCTCCCACACCCACACTTGTCCTCCACAGCAGCCTCATCTGGAAACTGGGGACAGTAATAGTATCGACTTCCAAAGGCTGCTGTGAGGATGAAATGACTGCGTGTGAAGTACGGGGAGCACGTCTGTACCTACTGCGTACTCAGGGAATGCTACTGCTATTTCTCCTTCACTTCCTCCTCTCTCTTCATTCTTACTAGCCCCCCTCCCTCCCTGTCTTCTTTATCCTCTTCTCCCTCTCTTTCTCCTTCAGACTATTCTCTTGCTTTGGGGTTCAAGTTGAAAATCCTTAAGCCTCCGTAACCATTTGAATTACAAAGTGCTTTTCCCAAGTGAGTTCATTTATCGTTTGAAACTCATGATAATCCCCTTTTTACAGATGAGGTAACTGTGGCTCAGAGAGGTTAAGAAACTTGCCCTAGATTTTGGGTCTAAATCCTGTGAGCTTGTCCGGAGCTATAGTCTGCTTCTAAACCCACCTTCCCAGCTTTACATCCTAAAGTGAGCTACGGTCAAACTGGAATTTTTTTTTTTTTTTTTATCTCCTACATGCCTCTTAAGCTTTCCCATATTTGTGTCCTTGTTCACTCAGATCTCCCTACCTGAGATTCCTTCCCTGATCTCTACCCAACCAGAATTAGTTTTTTCAGGCTGAGGTCAGACCCCGCCATTTAGCCTTGAAGGTCTTCTAAACTCTGAGTGGCTGGGCACTTAGTAGGTGCTGCCTTGCGGTGAGGATTCCTTCTTCCCCCTGGACTGGATGCTTCAAGAGAGCGTCCTCAGCAAATACTCATGCATGGATGGATTGAACAGAGGCGGCTAGAGGCAGAGAGGCTCAGGAGAATTTGGAGACGCTGCTGAGACCTTTGGCTGGGGGAAACTGGACGGTCGGGGTTTGTGAGAAGTTCCCAAGGTCATCCAGCTAGTCAGACACGGAGCGCGGTGAGCAGGTGGCCAAGATTCACACCTGACTGTCCCCAGCTGAGAGGGGCACGGACTCCTATTGTTTCACGTGGGGTCCGCCTGGCTTTCAGGGATGGACTTTCCTTGGAATTCTGTGAACAGTGGACCAGCCTCAGCTCACTGGACTGACAATCACCATCACTGCTTTCTGATATTTTCCCCCTGAGCACTTTTTTCCTTTTTGAGGCATATGTGTTCCCTCAGCATCAGGTCACGCAGACTGTGCTTCTCAGAGGTTCTGAGTTCCTGGGTGCTCATGCTCCCGACTCAGATATGAGCTCAGGGAACGCTTTAGTCAGACTGTCTGGTGTGAGGGAAACAGAACCACTGGGATGAGCATGGGCCCCACCAAGGGCCCCACATGCCCCGGAGGGCTGCTCAGCCCATGTCCCGCAAGGCGGAAGGGTGAGCTCCTAACCCCAGGCCAGTCCCAAGCCATCCAGCTGTCAGACATGCAGCTCCAAGCACAGCTTGCTTTTTGTCTGAAACAGGTTTCTGAACCTTGGCACTATCGGCGTTTCGGACTGGATAATCCTTTGTCATGGAGGGACTGTCCTGTGCATTGTGGGATGTTTAGCGGCACCCCTGGCCTCTACCCACTAGATGCCAGAAACAGTCCCCAAGCAAAGATGCTCTAGACATTGCCACATGTCTCCAGGGGGACAAAATTGCCCCATAATTGAGAGCCACTGGTCTAAAACTTTGCTGGCCCCTGAATAAAATCCACCTCTTTCAAACTTTGAGTTTTTAGATGCAGTCCAAGAAAAATCTTTCAGATGCTTTTCTATTTTACTCTTTTGACTCTTGAGCCTTAAATTGATATGCCCACAACCTATCCATGCTATGAATATATAAACCCCCGTTCTCCCAAATGAAGTCCCCGGCATCCTTTCCTTTCCTTGGAGCCTCATGCTGTGAGCTGGCAATTCATTGGAAGTTTCATATGAGGTCTGTTTGAAACCTCATTTTGGATCCAAAAGGATGGCTGTCGATTGCCTCCCAGTGGGCAAATCTGCTAGAATACAGGGGATAAAGGAGAGGCTGTTTAAATAATTATAGCCTAATAGCAGGAAGTGCATGTTTTAAGAGGAATTACATGACCACACTGGGTTTCTTGACCCCACAGGCCAAAATATCCCCAGCATGCATTTATCACATGTCAAAGCACTTTACCATTGTACTGCCATCTGTGGGCTCCCAGAACCCCTCCGGGGACCTCCATGGACCTGCTTTAGATTCTTTTCTTCTATTCTTCTCTCACTTGTTGTTTCTTGTGCAAAGGCCCTGGGGCAAGAGAGAGCCTGGCATATCTGAGGAGCAGTGAGGAGGCCCCTTTGTCTGGAGTGGATTGAATGAGGGGAGAGTGGTGGGAGCTGAGCAGGGCTGGTCCCAGGACGTAACCTGGGCTCATCCCACTGGTGACAAAGGCCAGTGTCACAGGTCTGTCGGGCACTGTCCGCAGAGGGTTGGTTCACACAGGGCTCAATAGCAGTGTCTGTGCTTCCTCCAGTAAGAACCTAGCAGACAGAAAACAGGGAAATGCCAGCCCGCCCACAGGTGGCACCTCACCCCAGAGCCAGTCCCCGGTGGGAGCATAAAGCTGTCTGTGTGTGTTTGCGTACAGGAATCTGAGCGGCTGGAACTCATGAACGCAGAACTGAAGACTCAGATCGAGGAGCTGAAGCAGGAGCGACAGCAGCTCATCCTGATGCTGAACCGGCACCGTCCCACCTGCATCGTCCGGACTGACAGCGTCAAGACACCCGAGTCAGAAGGCAACCCGCTGCTGGAGCAGCTCGAGAAGAAGTGACCATGGGCTGGGAGGAGGAGGAGGAGGAGGAAGGGGAGGAGGTATGAAGAGGGAGGAGGAGAGGTCTGGAGGGCCCTTCCTTGATCCGTGAAAAACTTTGCAACGAGGCTCAGCACAGCCAGCACCGGCCAGGCTTTTTTTGTGAAACTCAGATCCGCGCCCCCCCCTACCCAGGGAAGAGCAGGCTGAGGACACCCAGAGGGACCAAGCGCTGAGACCAAAGCAGACCTGTGGGTGGGGCTGGCCTGCCTGGGGCCCAGCTCGAGGAGGCAGGACGGGGCGCCAGGGCCGACGGACGCGCCCGACCAGGCAGCCCTGGGCACTCCTCCTGCCTCCCTGCCGGGCACCCACCCAAAGGACCCCCCACCCCCAGCACCCAGGAAGAGCCAGGTGTCGGAACCAAAAAGAGGGCTGGGGATGGAACTCAGAGTGAACTGCAGTCCGCTGCCCCAGCCCTGAACCCCGGACCTGGAGAGGGCTGTGATGCGGGGGCCCACCTCGGTCCAGCCCTGCCCTGCCCTGCCGGGGAGGCCGCAGCCCTGGGGGCGCACCCCTCGCCGACCCTGCTGGCGTTTGCTGTGGGCACTGAGGCGCGGGCGCCCTTCCAAAGCACATACTCACTCGAATGTTTTACAGACCGGCTGTTCCTGGCAGTGCTTTCAAATGCACATGTGTTTTTTTTTTTATACTTTCTTTTTTTTTTTTTTAATATTTTTTACAAACAAAGAAGATTTTATACGCGCAATATCTATATGAATTTCTATATCACTTGATGTGATACAGTATAATATGCTATGGTTGGTTTGTTACGAACAGATATCCACCAGTTATGGCCGTTGTGTGTAACCTCCTAAGTACTGTAGTATCTGGGTGTCGGGGTGGCCGGGGTGGGGTGGGGGTGCATTTCCATCCTTGTAAACCCTTCCATAGTACTCAGTCCTGTATCGCTCAGTAAACGTTACTCTTACTACCCTGCTTACACCTGCTGGCCTCCTGTGGTTGTCTGCCTGGAGAATGGAGGGCAGTGTGCATGTTTCAGGGGTCTGCAGTTGTCCAGAGACCTTTTTGGAGCATCTGCTGAAGCTTTTAGTTTTCACAACAAGCCACTCCCAGGTAAGTATTGATATGCTCATTTCACGGAGGAGGAAGCTGAGGCTCAAAGAAGTTAAAGAAATAGTTACCACCTGAGAGTACTGACTTCGTTCATTCTCGTCACACGTTTGCTGAGTGCCTACACGTGTGTACAGGGTACTGAGCATCCACTGGAGAATCGAACAGAACTAGGTCCTGCCTCCATATTGCTTACAGTCATGAGTCAGATCCTGTGCTTGCTCCATACACTGCCTCATTTCATCTTAGCAGCAGCCTTGCCAGGGAGCAGCAGTTGTCCCCATTTCACAGAAGGGGAATTAGAGGCCCAGGGAGATTAAATTTGCAGCTACCATTTGTTGAGGTCTCATTATGTATGGTTACAGTTACCCTTCACAGCAGCATGAAATAGGCATTATCGGAAATAGGCATTTTACCAGCAACTTCACTGATTTTCGGAGAGGGTCAGAGGCTTTCCCAAGGTCACCAGCTGACAAGGGCAGAGGTGGAGCTGGAACTCTGCCTCCAAAGGCCCATGACTCCTCCCCCCATCGCCAGCTGACTGTGCATCTGTCCCTGTGGTTGAATGTCTCACTCAAATGGAACAGGAAACCTGTGAGGCCGCAGTTACAGATTTAGTTCCTGGGCAGGCTGGATAGAGTTCCAGTCTGTCCCATGATCAGGGAGCAAACCAGCTATCTGACAAATGTGTGCCTGACCCAGGACGACTCACCCACTTCTCACCACAGCTGGGAAACCTGCCCCAGAGAGCACGAACAGCTCAGCGTGACACACGGTAACCGCCATTAACTTGGCACTGACGGTTCGCAGGACACTTTGAATGTGTGATGTTGTTTGATATTACGGTTCTGTAAGGAAGGTGAGGTAGGTTGCTTTTAGCTCCATGTTATAGCTGTGCAGACTGGGGCTTACAAGAGTTAACGCTCACCCTGCTGAGAAGAGGTAGAACCGGGAGTTGAGCATGACTCTCATACCTTCTAATCCGTGGTTTTGTCTCCTCCATCACCGGGGCTAGATGAGTAGTTGTTGATGAGGCTTTGTGTCAAGGACAGCAGTTCCTCAATTGGGAACGAGGCCTTCTGGAACAGACGGAAATGGAGACTTGGTTGTTTGTGCCTTTAGCCTCTTACTCACTTGCCCAGTTTCCCTCCACTGAGCACACCTGGTATGGACTCCCCTCTGAGCCCTGCCTTCAGAGCACAGCTGGGTCAGCTACCCTCAGCTGTGGCAAGCACACAGTAAACCATCGGCCGATAGTTCTTTACCATGAGAAAAATGAGGGCGTGGACTTTCAAAGTTCATTCAGGTGACCTGGCAGAAGTACCCGCAGGACCACTGCCTGCCACTGGCTCTGGTTCCTCTGGTCCCGTGATTGGGTGCTGCAAGCTGGCATCTCCAGAAGCAAGTCCCCCTTAGCCTCTGTGCATGGGCTGTCCCCCCAGAATCAGCGACTTCTGTCACGCCCCCATGTGTCTTCCTCATGAGTTAAAGTCTCAGCGTTGTCTGTTTGCTGGCACTTGACATGTGTTACCCGGTCAGTCCAAACACCTGCTGGGAGGTAGGTGCTATCATCCCCAGGTGACAGATGAGAAAACTAAGGCACAGAGGAAGCAACTTGACCAAGGTCACAGACATGTCAGGTGGCACAGCTGGGATATATTGCACAGCCTGATTCTAGGTATATAAAAGCTAATACTCCATATTTATAGAGGGACCTCAGTTGCCAGGACAACTTGTGCAGGGGGCCAGGAAAGTTGACAAGGACCAGTGGGGGTTCACAGTAGATACCAAGAATTCCCAGCTCTCAGACATCCATCTCCAAGACATACTTTAGGGCAAATAGTTTCAGAGTCCCATCTGCCACTTGCTAGCTATGGGCCTCACTGTCCTATTTATAAATTGGGGAAACAGTAATAACCCAAGTCTTTTCTATGAGATTGTTGTCAGCATCAAATGAGGAATGGATGGGAAAGTGTTTTGTGAAATATAAAGCTCCAGAAAATGCTAGTTATTTTTCCCTCTCTTAGCATGGATGGTTGACATTTAATACAGTAAAAATTATTTGAATGTCTTATTCTCCAAAGGTGAGCTGCAGAGCTTGTGTTCTGGCCAGTTACCCAGTCTCCATGGGGTGATGAGCGTCTGGGAACCAAGATTCCTGGGTCTGGCTTCAGATTGGCCACAACCAGCTATGCTGGGCTGGTCGTCCCCTCCCTGAGTCTCAGGGCACCCTCCTGAGTATCCACTGAGTGGATGTGTGTGACCTTGGCCCGAGAAGGACAAAACCCATTAGCAATCGAAAGGGCAGAAATTAATATGCTTGGGTCAGGAGATGGATTAAAAGGGCTTGCATACACTGCCAGTGGGATGGAAATTGCAATTTGGCGGTATCCAGTAAGGCTAAAGCTTAGTGATTTCCTGCTTAAGTATATATTCTGGAGGAACTCGAGCATAGGGGCTTAAGGAAATGTAAAAGAATGTCCACTGAAGCTTCAATTATAATAAAGAAAAATCGGAAACAACCTAAATGCCATGCCTATAGTGTTTTCATGAAATATTATACAGCAATTAAAATGAATCAACCAAAGCTACATATGTCAGTGTGGATAAATCTCAGAAACATAGTATTGAGTGGGAAAAAAGCAAGTTGCAGGAAGATATATACAGTATACCATTTATATAAAGTTTCTAAACATGCAAAATGATAGTTTGTTGTTTATGGGTACACATAAACAGGGTGATAGAGATATGAAAGCATGCCAAGGAATGCTATAAATAGCAAATTCAGGGATAGGGAATGCTCCTTTAGGAGAAGGGGGCTGGGCACAGCATCAGAAGGATAAGACAGTAGGCTTCAACCATACATGTAGCATTTTATTTATTTCTAAAAATCTGAATCAAGTGTAGAGAAGTGTTAGAATTTGTTAGTGGTGGGCAATAAGCATACAGATGTGGGTTATATTCTTCTCCATACTTCTCTGTTTCCTTGGAATATTTCAAAATGAGAAGAGAACATGCCACAACACAAATATAAGGCTTTGTTTTTCCATTCTTTCCTTAGCCAACTCAGGAAATAAAAACAAAATGTGAAATTAGAGTTGCAGCATATGCTCTTTGAATTTATGCAAATTTAATTATATGCTGAGAGGGAGAGAGAAACGATTCAAAGGGTGTGAGGAAGGAATTTAGCTGACCCATCAAATCAGGAAGCCTGTGTTCCCTGGTGAGGATGCGCCGGTCAGCGTGTCTCCACTTCCAGGAAGCCCTGGGCAAAGGGCCCTGGGGAATGTTGGTCTGCTCTACTTCAGTGGGTCCTAGTTCTTGCATGCTACGTATAGGGCAATTTAAGGCATTTTCAAGTTTAATTAAGACTCTCTACATTTTCTCCTTACATGCTGATTTTTCATTCCAATCCCTATTGTAAAATGCCAACTCCACTGAGCCTTTAAGTGGAGCAGTGGGTTAGAAGCAAAGCAAAGTGGAAGCATTTTAAAGATAGGCATCAATTTTCACAGGTGTGTTAGCTTTCACAGGTGTGTCAGCTGTAACAAATTACCACAAATGTAGTGGCTTAAAACAACTCAGATTTATTCTTTTAAAGCTCTAGAGGCCAGAAGTCCAAAATGGAGCTCACAGGACTAAAATCAAGGCATCAGGAGGACTGCATTACTCCTGGAGGCTCTAGAGGAGAATCTGTTTCCTGGCCTTGTACAACTGCTGGAGGCTGCCTGCATTCCTTCCCTCATGGCCATCTTCTATCTTCAAAGCTTGTAGTGGTTAGTACAGTCTTTCTCACATTGCATGACTGTCACACTGACCCTCCTGCCCCCCTCTTCCATCATTTAAGGACCCTTATGATTACATCAGGCCCACCAGAATAATCCAGGATAACCTCCTTATTTTAAGGTCAATGGATTAGCAAACTTAATTCTCCCTTGCCATGTAATATCACATATTCACAGGTCCCAGGTACTAGAATGTGGGCATCTTTGGGGGACCATTATTCTGCCCAGCACAGCAGGATATTAAGAGTTGGAGGTTCTAAACTCGGCCCCTCCTCACTACCTGGCCAGAGAGGCTATTCCCCATGTAAGAGCCATGAGGAGGTGGGGCAAGATGGCAGCATAGGGAGGTGTGGGATTTAGTTAGCCCTCTAGAGCAACTAGTAAATAGCCAGGAACAAGTAGTAAGTTGTCTAGAACAACTGTTGGGGGGACATCCATGACCAGACACACATCGTACACCAGTCTGGAATGGGAGGGAGGGCTGAAAACACAGCATGGAACTGTAAGTAAAGCTCCCCAAATTGCAGAGCTGGTTCCCCTCCCCCACCAGCATGGCAGGCTGAGTTGCAAAACTTCACTGTGGGGAAAAAGAAGCAGTCCCTGCTGGGAGCAAGGGAAGGTAGCTCAACCAAGCTCCAATTGCAGTTTTAATTAACAAATGTGGACTACTGAATATAAGCTACTAACACAGATAAACCCAGAGCAAGCAGGAAAGGAATCCTGAGGTCCCTCATGGCAGAAAGGAGGTAGGGCTGGTGGAAAAAATAATAAATAAATAAATACACAGGCTTTTGGAGATAGTTGAGCTCGGAATACTGGAAAAGAGCTGTGTTCCAAGAAAAGTGGCACATAGAACCAGGTACCAACTCCAGCTCTTGACTGATGACACTGGGAGGCTGGGAACTGGCTCTTAAAGGGGATTCTTTTGTTTTTTTCTCTCATTCTAAGTAGCTCATTAGAGAAAGCCTCAGGCATTTTCAATTGTCAGCTGGGACCCAAGCAATGGTGGAGTTAAGATAGCCAGAGAGACAAAGGAAGAAGTCCAGTGAAGGAGATAATTTCCTAAAGGGCTTATCTTCCCTAAGAAAAGGAGGGGCAGGGCCCAGCTCAAATGGTGGCCCTCCCTCAGAGAATTCAGACGCCAGGGCCTGGGGAGAAAAAAAAAACAGACAGAAACAGTTTAAGCTTGGCTTCTGACTCACCCTCCATCCCTGGCAGAGAATTAAAGGCACCACACCTCTTTACACCAGTGGGGCGCTGCGGGCTGATAAGCACCACCTGCTGGGCAGGACAGGAAAAGCACAGAGTCTAAAGGCCTCACAAGAAAGACTGACAATCTTCTGGGTTTCATCCTTAGGGAAACTTGATACTGATTACATCCTCTTCCTGAGACCTGGGCCCATCTGGTATGGGAAAATCTGATTAGGGTAATCAAAGAAACCAGATGCCTAGACAACAAAAAATTATGAGTCACACTAGGAAAAATGAAGATATGGCCCAGTCAAAGGAAAAAACTTATACTTCAAATGAGATACAGGAGTTGAAACAACTAATTAAAAATCTTCAAATAAATATGGTAAATCAATTAAAAATCATATCAATGAGTTGAGGGAAGATATGGCAAAAGAGATTAAGGATATAAAGAAGACACTGGGCAAACATAAGGAAGAGCTTGAAAGTTTGAAAATACAATTGGCAGAACTTATGAGAATGAAAGGCACAATAGAAGAGATGAAAAACACAATGGAGACCTACAACAGCAGATTTGAAAAGGCAGAAGAAAGGATTCATGAACTAGACGACAGGACATCTGAAATCCTACACACAAAAGAACAGATAGGGAAAAGAATGGGAAAATATGAGCAGGGTCTCAGGGAACTGAATGACAACATGAAGCACACAAATATAAATGTCATGCGGGTCACAGAAGGAGAAGAAAAGGGAAAAGGGGCTGAAAGAATAATGGAGGAAATAATCATTGAAAATTTCCCATCTCTTACGAAAGACATAAAATTACAGATCCAAGAAGCACAGTGTACCCCAAACAGAATAGATTCAAATAGGCCTACTCCAAGACACTTAATAATCAGGCTATCAAATGTCAAAAACAAAAAGAGATTTCTGAAAGCAGCAAGAGAAAAACAATCCATCACAAACAAGGGTAGCTCAATAAGAATATGTGTGGATTTCTCAGTAGAAACCATGGAGGCAAGAAGGCTGTGGTATGATATATTTAAGATACTGAAAGAGAAAAACTGCCAACCAAGAATTCTATATCAAGCAAAACTGTCCTTCAAAAATGAAGGAGAGTTTTAAATATTTTCAGGCAAACAGACACTTGGAGAGTTTGTGAACAAGATACCTGCTCTACAAGAAATACTAAAGGAGCACTGCAGGCAGATAGGAAAAGACAGGAGAGAGAAGTTTGAAAAAGAGTATAGAAATGAAGACTATCAATAAGGGTAAAAAGAGAGAGAGAGAGAAAAATAAAAGAAGATATGTCAAAAAGACAAAATTGTGGACAGTAGTCATTACACTGAGTGAAATTAGCCAGAAACAAAAGGACAAATACTATATGGTCTCACTAATATTAAGTAACATTAATGAGTGAACTTTGAGAATTAAAATTGAGAACACAGGTTATTGGGAGATAGAAAGAGGATAGAGATTAGACATTTGATGATGAAGGACTACAGAATGTTTAACAAGATTGATTGTATAGATCCAGAAAAGGATACCACAATACTGTGTGATAGTAGCACAATATTGTGAGTACACCAAAGATGACTGCGAGTATGGTTGAGAGAGAAAGGCTAGGGGTATGTATGATACCAGAATCACTGTGTGATTATACCGGGAATCACTGATTGTTTACTTAGGATGGATTTTGTGGTATGCGAATAAAACTGTGTTTAAGAAATAAACAGAGGAATACAAGTGCTGGAAAAAATGTGGAGAGAGGGATGTACCTATTCACTGTTGGTGGGGAAGTAGAATAGTGCATCTGGAGGGCTGTGTGGTGGTTCCACAGGAAGCTAAGTATGGGGTTGCCATATGGTCCTGCAACCCTCTTTTTGGGTATACACTTGGAAGAACTGAGAGCAGGGACACAAATGGACATTTGCACACTGGTGTTTATGGTGTCATTACCTTCACAATTCGCAATGGATGGAGGTGGCCTAAAGGTACATCAGCTGTTAAACGGAATGGTGAACTGTGTTGTATACATACAATGGAATACTGAACTGCAGCAAGAAGGAATGAAGTGGTGAGGTATGCAGCTATGTGAATCGACAATGACAATAGTATGTTGAGAGAAATAAGCCAGAAATGAAAGCCTCGCTAATATGGGTTAACTATAATGTGCAAACTCTGAGAATTGAATCTTAGAGCACAGATGATATCAGGGGGAGGCTTATTGTAAAGGTTCCTAGATTGTAAGCTCTTACAGTAGTCACATCTATTCATGAGTTGCAACAGTGATTTCTAAATTCTGAGATGCTGAACTCTTTGCTGGTCCCTGGAACTTCAGGTGTCTGTGCGCCAGAGTCCAGCAGCTATGAATGTCAGCATTACCCCAAAAAGCAGCTGTTAAAGAAGCTGAAAAAGAGATCAGAATTCAATTAGAAATATGAACAAAATGAACTTAGGACTAGAGTAAATCAGACTAAAGGGTAAAGGATGATATTGACTTTTTTTTAAATTCAGTTTTATTGAGATATGTTCACATACCATGCAGCCATACAAAGCGTATAATCAGCTGTTCACAGTACCATTATGTAGTTGTGCGTTCATCACCAAAATTAATTTTTGAACATTTTCGTTACTGCACACACAAAAGTAATAAGAATAAAAATTAAAGTGAAAAAGAATAATTAAAGTAAAAAAGAACACTGGGTGCCTTTCTACCCCCACCCCCACCCATTTTTCTACTCATTCATCCATACACTCGACAAAGGGGAGTAGATTCCACATGGCTTTCCCAATCACATTGTCACCCCTCATAAGCTACATTGTTATACAATCATCTTCAAGATTCATGGGTTCTGGGTTGTATGGTAGTTTCAGGTATTTAATGCTAGCTATTTCAATTCATTAGATCCTAAAAGGGTTATCTATATTGTGCATAAGAGTGCCCACCAGAGTGACTTCTAGGCTCCTTTTGGAATTTCTCAGCCACTGAAACATTTCATTTCATTTCGCATCCCCCTTTTGGTCAAGAAGATGTTCTCCATCCCACGATGCCAGGTCTAGATTCCTCCAGGAGTCATATTCCACGTTGCCAGGGAGATTTACACCCCTGAGTGAATTGACTTTGTTTTAAAACTTCAACTTCTGTGAGAGACCAAAGGAAGAGATGTTTATTTGGTGCAAAATCTATATTCTCTGTAACACACTATGTAATTTAACAACTTGTGGTCCGTTTATTCAAACACCCTAATTACATGGAATCTTGAATAGAGAGTGAGATCTGGTTAGTTTGTACAGGTTGGTGTGAAGCCCTGATCATCCTTGGCCATCTACTTGGCACTTGTACATATGCAACCTGGAAATTAGGGAGCGTTTAAATGCTGTAGGGCCACCCTTAACTGATTGGAGGGTGCGGGGAGGTGAGAGGGTCAATGGATAAATACTTCTTTTTTCATCTTCCAGCTGTGCATTTCCTAAGGTCCCTGGGAAGGGCTGGCAGGATTAAGCAAGACCTATAAGGGGCCTATAGGAGTGGCTGATTCAGTAGTGCATCTTGTGTTGGTTTTCTCCTTCCCTGTTCATTCCCCCAGTCCCTCCTGCTGGGTGCAATAATTTCCAAATAAACCATCTGGGCACAAGCACTGGTCTCAGGCTCTGATTTGGGGGGAGTTCAGGCTAAAACAGTTGATATCAAAAGTAGCCATAGAAAGCAGACCCTCAGGATGCGATATTTGGAGGCAGATCACTTGACAGTGACAGTAAGTGGGGTGGGGACTGTCCCTGCAGGTGAGAGCACCACAGCGATCAGATTGTCTCCTGTGGTGGATGGAGATGTGTGCAGGTGGAAGACGACGTGACATCTGGGGCATCTGCATGGTATGGGGTAGTAAGTTAAAGCTTGAGTGTTGGTTGGCTTTTGTTAACTGTTTTGGAAGCCTTGGAAAAAAGAAAATGAAAAGCTCAGTTCAACCAACTATAAGTTCAAGACCTGCTGTGAAAACCAGTGTGCCTCTGTGGCAGTGTTTAAGGGGGACACTTGTCCCCCACAGGCCCAGGGCACCCCGTTTCAAGAACCAGATCCAGAATCTAATTTGAAGGTTGGCAAGCCCGTTAAGGAGAATGGATAGCCACCCTTGGTCAGGGCCCTGAAAGGGAAAAATGTAAGACCCTGAGATCTGAAATGGGGGCATTTGGGTAAATGAGACTCTTGAACCCCCAGATTCCCTCTGGACTGGCAGAAGCAGACCCCTGTCCCTCACCGGAGGAGATCAGCCTTCCCTTGCATGGAAATGCTGCACAGGCTGCACTTGAAGCAGGTGCTTTACATCATGATGTTTACCCTCAAGCTCCTCCCCACCACACTCATTCTCTCCAGGCAGATAAACAGGGTCATGTGTCTGCACAGCCTGAGTAGGAGAAATACAGCCCCAGCTGCAGAGGGAAACAGCCTACTTGATGACAGAACTGTGGGACCTGGCCAATATGCATTAGCAGGAACCAGGGGAAACACATATGGGAGAGGTTTGGTCTTTGTTCTAAGACCAAAGGGGCCTAGAATATAAGTCTGGAAAGGGGAGAATTTTTTGACATGGGAGCACTCACCTGTGACACTGGGTTCAATATCATGGCATCAACGCATGGAACGTAGCTTTTTTTGTTTTGTTATTTGTGTTTGTTATTTTGTTTTAGGATTTTATTTTTAATGGTTAAGCTTTTAATTATGCTTCCACATTGACCACTGTGCATTTTTTTTAATCTTCATTTTATTGAGATATATTCACATACCACGCAGTCATACAAAACAAATCGTACTTTCGATTGTTCGCAGTACCATTACATAGTTGTACATTCATCACCTAAATCAATCCCTGACACCTTCATTAGCACACACACAAAAATAACAAGAATAAAAATTAGAGTGAAAAAGAGCAATTGAAGTAAAAAAGAACACTGGGTACCTTTGTCTGTTTGTTTCCTTCCCCTATTTTTCTACTCATCCATCCATAAACTAGACAAAGTGGAGTGTGGTCCTTATGGCTTTCCCAATCCCATTGTCACCCCTCATAAGCTTCATTTTTATACAATTGTCTTCAAGATTCATGGGTTCTGGGTTGTAGTTTGATAGTTTCAGGTATCTACCACCAGCTACCCCAATTCTTTAGAACCTAAAAAGGGTTGTCTAAATTGTGCGCACGAGTGCCCACCAGACTGACCTCTCGGCTCCTTTGGAATCTCTCTGCTACTGAAGCTTATTTCATTTCCTTTCACATCCCCCTTTTGGTCAAGAAGATGTTCTCCGTCCCACGATGCCGGGTCTACATTCCTCCCCGGGAGTCATATTCCACGTTGCCAGGGAGATTCACTCCCCTGGGTGTCTGATCCCACGTAGGGGGGAGGGCAATGATTTCACCTTTCAAGTTGGCTTAGCCAGAGAGAGAGGGCCACATCTGAGCAACAAAGAGGCATTCGGGAGGAGGCTCTCAGGCACAACCATAGGGAGGCCTAGCCTCTCCTTTGCAGCAACCGTCTTCCCAGGGGTAAAACCTATGGTAGAGGGCTCAACCCATCAAACCACCAGTCCCCTATGTCTGTGGTCATGTTAGCAACCATCGAGGTGGGGTAGGTGTATACCCCTGCATTCTCCACAGGCTCCTCAAGGGAGCACTACATCTTTTTTTCCTTGTTTTTCTTTTTTTTTTTTTTTAACTTTCCCTTCTTTTTTAAATCAACTGTATGAAAAAAAAGTTAAAAAGAAAACAAACATACAATAAAAGAACATTTCAAAGAGACCATAACAAGGAAGTAAGAAAAAGACAACTAACCTAAGATAACTGCTTCACTTCCAACATGTTCCTACTTTACCCCAAGAAAGTTACCTAATATAGCAACATTTCTGTGAACTTGTTCCTACTATATCCATCAGAAATTAACAGACCATAGTCATTCCTGGGCATCCCCAGAACGTTAAATAGCTTATCTGTTCTTCTTGGATTATTGTTCCCCCTTCCTTAATTGCTCTCTATTGCTAGTTCCCCTACATTCTACATTATAAACCATTTGTTTTACATTTTTCAATGTTCACATTAGTGGTAGCATATAATATTTCTCTTTTTGTGCCTGGCTTATTTCGCTCAGCATTATGTCTTCAAGGTTCATCCATGTTGTCATATGTTTCACGAGATCGTTCCTTCTTACTGCCGCGTACTATTCCATCGTGTGTATATACCACATTTTATTTATCCACTCATCTGTTGAAGGACATTTGGGTTGTTTCCATCTCTTGGCAATTGTGAATAATGCTGCTATGAACATGGGCGTGCAGATATCTGTTCGTGTCACTGCTTTCCGATCTTCCGGGTATATACCGAGAAGTGCAATCGCTGGATTGAATGGTAACTCTGTATCTAGTTTTCTAAGGAACCGCCAGACTGACTTCCAGAGTGGCTGAACCGTTATACAGTCCCACCAACAATGAATAAGAGTTCCAATTTCTCCACATCCCCTCCAGCATTTGTAGTTTCCTGTTTGTTTAATGGCAGCCATTCTAACTGGTGTTAGATGGTATCTCATTGTGGTCTTAATTTGCATCTCCCTAATAGTTAGTGAAGTTGAACATTTTTTCATGTGTTTCTTGGCCATTTGTATTTCCTCTTCAGAGAACTGTCTTTTCATATCTTTTGCCCATTTTATAATTGGGCCATCTGTACTATTGTCATTGAGTTGTAGGATTTCTTTGTATATGCAAGATATCAGTCTTTTGTCAGATACATGGTTTCCAAAAATTTTTTCCCATTGAGTTGGCTGCCTCTTTACCTTTTTGAGAAATTCCTTTGAGGTGCAGAAACTTCTAAGCTTGAGGAGTTCCCATTTCTCTATTTTCTCTTTTGTTGCTTGTGCTTTGGGTGTAAAGTCTAGGAAGTGGCCGCCTAATACAAGGTCTTGAAGATGTTTTCCTACATTATCTTCTAGGAGTTTTATGGTACTTTCTTTTATATTGAGATCTTTGGTCCATTTTGAGTTAATTTTTGTGTAGGGGGTGAGGTAGGGGTCCTCTTTCATTCTTTTGGATATGGATATCCAACTCTCCCAGCCCAATTTGTTGAAAAGACCATTATGACTCAGTTCAGTGACTTTGGGGGCCTTATCAAAGATCAGTCGGCCATAGATCTGAGGGTCTATCTCTGAATTCTCAATTCGATTCCATTGATCTATATGTCTATCTTTGTGCCAGTACCATGCTGTTTTGGCAACTGTGGCTTTATAATAAGCTTCAAAGTCAGGGAGTGTAAGTCCTCCCACTTCGTTTTTCTTTTTTAGAGTGTCTTTAGCAATTCGAGGCATCTTCCCTTTCCAAATAAATTTGATAACTAGCTTTTCCAAGTCTGCAAAGTAGGTTGTTGGAATTTTGATTGGGATTGCATTGAATCTGTAGATGAGTTTGGGTAGAATTGACATCTTAATGACATTTAGTCTTCCTATCCATGAACATGGAATATTTTTCCATCTTTTAAGGTCCTCTTCTATTTCTTTTAGTAGAGTTATGTAGTTTTCTTTGTATAGGTCTTTTACATCTTTGGTTAAGTTTATTCCTAGGTACTTGATTTTTTCAGTTGCTATTGAAAATGGTATCTTTTTCTTGAGTGTCTCTTCAGTTTGTTCATTTCTAGCATATAGAAACATTACTGACTTTTGTGCATTAATCTTGTATCCCGCTACTTTGCTAAATTTGTTTATTAGCTCTAGTAGCTGTATCGTCGATTTCTCAGGGTTTTCTAGATATAAGATCATATCATCTGCAAACAAGGACAGTTTTACTTCTTCTTTTCCAATTTGGATGCCTTTTATTTCTTTGTCTTGCCGGATTGCCCTGGCTAGCACTTCCAGCACAATGTTGAATAACAGTGGTGACAGCGGGCATCCTTGTCTTGTTCCTGATCTTAGAGGGAAGGCTTTCAGTCTCTCACCATTGAGTACTATGCTGGCTGTGGGTTTTTCATGTATGCTCTTTATCATGTTGAGGAAGTTTCCTTCAATTCCTACCTTTTGAAGTGTTTTTATCAAAAAGGGATGTTGGATTTTGTCAAATGCTTTTTCAGCATCTATTGAGATGATCAATGGATTTTTCCCTTTTGACTTGTTAATGTGTTGTAATACATTGATTGATTTTCTTATGTTGAACCATCCTTGCATGCCTGGAATGAACCCCACTTGGTCATGGTGTATGATTTTTTTAATGTGTCTTTGGATTCGATTTGCAAGTATTTTGTTGAGGATTTTTGCATCTATATTCATTAGGGAGATTGGCCAGTAGTTTTCCTTATTTGTAGCATCTTTGCCTGGTTTTGGTATTAGATTGATGTTAGCTTCATAAAATGAGTTAGGTAGTGTTCCATTTTCTTCAATGTTTTGAAAGAGTTTGAGTAAGATTGGTGTCAGTTCTTTCTGGAAAGTTTGGTAGAATTCCCCTGTGAAGCCATCTGGCCCTGGGCATTTGTTTGTGGGAAGATTTTTGATGACTGATTGGATCTCTTTGCTTGTGATGGGTTGGTTGAGGTCTTCTATTTCTTCTCTGGTCAGTCTAGGTTGTTCATATGTTTCCAGGAAATTGTCCATTTCTTCTACATTATCCAGTTTGTTGCCATACAGTTGTTCATAATATCCTCTTACAATTTTTTAAATTTCTTTGGGATCTGCAGTTACGTCACCTTTTTCATTCATTATTTTGTTTATATGGGTATTCTCTCTTTTTGATTTTGTCAGTCTAGCTAGGGGCTTGTCAATCTTGTTGATCTTCTCAAAGAACCAACTTTTGGTGATATTTATCCTCTCTATTGTTTTTTTGTTCTCTATGTCATTTATTTCTGCTTTAATCCTTGTTATTTCTTTTCTTCTACTTGGTTTAGGATTGGTTTGCTGTTCATTTTCTAGCTTCTTCAGTTGATCCATTAGTTCTTTGATTTTGGCTCTTTCTTCCTTTTTAATATATGCGTTTAGTGCTATAAATTTCCCCCTTAGCACTGCTTTTGCTGCATCCCATAGGTTTTGGTATGTTGTGTTCTCATTTTCATTCGTCTCTATATATTTAGCAATTTTTCTTGCTATTTCTTCGTTAACCCACTGATTGTTTAGGAGTGTGTTGTTTAACCTCCAGGTATTTGTGAATTTTCTAAGTCTCTGATGGTTATTAACTTCTAATTGTATTCCATTGTAGTCAGAGAATGTGCTTTGAATAATTTCAATCTTTTTAAATTTATTGAGGCTTGTTTTATGTCCCAGCATATGATCTATTCTGGAGAAAGTCCCATGAGCACTAGAAAAATGTGTATCCTGGTGATTTGGGATGAAATGTCCTGTATATGTCTGTTAAATCTAATTCATTTATCAGATTGTTTAGGTTTTCAATTTCCTTATTGGTCTTCTGTCTGGTTGATGTATCCATAGGAGAGAGTGATGTGCTGAAGTCTCCCGCAATTATTGTGGAAACATCAATTGCTTCCTTTAGTTTTGCCAGTGTTTCTCTCATGTATTTTGTGGCATCTTGATTGGGTGCATAGACATTTACGATTATTATTTCTTCTTCTTGAATTGCCCCTTTTATTAGTATGTAGTGGCCTTCTTTGTCTCTCAAAACATCCCTGCATTTAAAGTCTATTTTATCTGAGATTAATATTGCTACACCTGCTTTCTTTTGGCTGTAGCTTGCATGAAATATTTTTTTCCATCCTTTCACTTTCAGTTTCTTTGTGTCCCTGTGTCTAAGATGAGTCTCTTGTATGAAACATATTGATGGTTCATTTTTTTTGATCCATTCTGCGAATCTATATCTTTTAATTGGGGAGTTTAATCCATTTACATTCAACGTTATAACCGTGAAGGCATTTCTTGAATCAGCCATCTTATCCTTTGGTTTATGTTTGTCATATTTTTCCCCTCTGTCTATTAATATCCTTTATTGTACCCATACCGAATCTCTTTAGTACTGAACCTTTCTCCAAGTCTCTCTGTCCTTTCTTTGTTTCTCTGTCTGTAGGGCTCCTTTTAGTATCTCCAGTAGGGCAGGTCTCTTGTTAGCAAATTCTCTCAGCATTTGTTTGTCTGCGAAAAATTTAAGCTCTCCCTCAAATTTGAAGGAGAGCTTTGCTGGATAAAGTATTCTTGGCTGGAAATTTTTCTCACTCAGAATTTTAAATATATCGTGCCACTGCCTTCTCGCCTCCATGGTGGCTGCTGAGTAGTCACTACTTAGTCTTATGCTGTTTCCTTTGTATGTGGTGAATTGCTTTTCTCTTGCTGCTTTCAGAACTTGCTCCTTCTCTTCTGTGTTTGACAGTGTGATCAGAATATGTCTCGGAGTGGGTTTATTTGGATTTATTCTATTTGGAGTTCGCTGAGCATTTGTGATTTGTGTATTTATGTTGTTAGGAAGATTTGGGAAGTTTTCCCCAACAATTTCTTTGAATACTCTTCCTAGACCTTTACCCTTTTCTTCCCCTTCTGGAACACCAATGAGTCTTATATTCGGACGTTTCATATTATCTATCATATCCCTGAGGTCTATTTCGATTTTTTCAATTTTTTCCCCATTCTTTCTTTTATGCTTTCATTTTCCATTCTGTCATCTTCCAGGTCACTGATTCGTTGTTCAACTTCCTCTAGTCTTGTACTATGAGTGTCCAGAATCTTTTTAATTTGGTCAACAGTTTCTTTAATTTCCATAAGATCATCCATTTTTTTATTTAGTCTTGCAATGTCTTCTTTATGCTCTTCTAGGGTCTTCTTGATATCCTTTGTATCCCATACTATGGTCTCATTGTTCATCTGTAGTTCTTTGAGTAGCTGCTCTAGGTGCTGTGTCTCTTGTGATCTGTTGATTTGGGTGCTTGGGCTTGGGTTATCCATATCATCTGTTTTTTTCATATGCTTTATAATTTTCTGTTGTTTTTGGCCTCTTGGCATTTGCTGAACTTGATAGGGTTCTTTTAGGATTTGTAGACCAATTGAAGTCCTTATCGCTAATTTATCAGATCTACAGCTTCGTGGAGTACACTTTCTCTAACTAACCAGCAGGTGGCGTCCACGAGCCACCTGTTCTCCACAAGCCAGTTCTCCCCTGCTTAGCCTTTGTGGTGAGTGGGGGAGTGAGTCTTGTGGGGTCCAATTGGTGTACCAAGCTTGCGTGTGTAGTTGGTGTTGCCTGCCCTGTATATGGGGCGTGTTTCTGGGCAGTCACGGAGTGGGGGGTGGCTCTAACCATCAAATCTCCCTGGTGATCCTAGAGTTTTAAAGCTGCTGCAATAGTCTAATCCTTCAGTTCAGTCCTGCCACAGTTTGTCTCTGCCACTGACCCACAAGTCCTTGGTATTGGCGTATGGCTCCTGAGACTTGCAAGTGGGCCCCTCTTCCAGGATGTGCACTCCGGGTCCTCTGTTGAGGGATGACTGTGCTATGTCACAGGTGAGTGCCGTCCCCCCAGGGCAGTTCTGAGCTGCTGGGCTATGTAGGGAGGCTCCCAGTCTGCTGAAATGATGACTGAATGAGGCTTTGTTAATTCACACTGCTCCACCTTCCCAACTCTGGGACAATCAGCTGAGGTTGCAGGGAAGGCTAATGTCCATGCCCAGTTTTGTGGTGTGTGCCTGTTATTTGAAGTGCTTCTGTCACACTGGGTTGTCTGGGGCAGCTCTGGGCTATGGGGCTGGCGATGGGCAGGAGTGTTTCCTGTCCACCAGGATGATGGCTGTGAGTGGACACCCCCCTTTTCTTGGGAAGTTGTGGTGTTTAGTGAATTTTCTCAGCCACTGGATTATTGCCTTTTGTCTCAGAGCTCTTTTAGTTCTGCTCTTGTCTTGACCTGCCCAAATTGCAAGTCTTTGAAGCTTTCTGTATTGGGCTTCTTAGAGTAATTGTTTTAGAAAAAGAAAAAAGGATTAAAAAAAAGGGTCCTCCTCAGAGATCTAATGGGCTATTGAAATGTTAAGAGACAAAGCAATTAGGGCCATTAAGGAAAGGTCCACAGGGCAGAGAGATCAGCTTTTCTTCGGGATTTGCATATGAGCCTCAGGGCCTGAGCTCTGCCCTTCCCCTTTCTATGTTCACCAGAACTCCAAAAATCCTCCGCTTTTATTTTGGAGTTTTTTGTGTTGTTTTTTTCTATGCCTGTCTCCTCTCTGCTGGTCTGGCTGCTCTCAGATTCTCTGGTGTCTGGTCTCAGTCTGTCTATGGTTGGAGTTTGGATCAGTAGAATGAGTTTCCGATAAGGGCTGCCACTGCAGTTCTCCCTTCTCCTTCCCAGAGCTGACAGCCCCTCCTCCCACGGGACTGAGCCTGGCAGGGAGGGGTGCGGGTCCCCTGGCCACAAAAACTTACAGATTTCGCTGATCTCAGCAGTTCCACGTTTTCATGAGTGTTGTATGAAGTATGCCCAAAGTCAGATTGCTCTGTGGTGTCCAGTCCACACAGTTCCTGGCTTTCTACCTACTTTCCTGGAGGAGTAACAAAAACATACAGCTCACCAGTCTGCCATCTTGCCCCGCCTCTCTGCATTTTTTACATACATGGAGATCTGTATACAATTTTCTATAAATGGTATCAGATAATGCTATTGAGCTATTGAAAGCTTGTATTTTCAGTCATCTATATTCAATCAATGCCTTTCTATCAACACCTTTCTGTGTCAATACAAACTGATCCATAGATTCTGACTATTAGTTAAGTTGTAGGTTCACAGAAAAATAATGCATAAAATACAGGATTCCAATATACCACCTTATTATCAATTCCTTGCACTGGTGTGGTATATTTGTTAGAATTGATGAAAGCACATTTTAATAATTGTACTATTATATATGGTCATGGTTTAACTTAGTGTTCATTGTGTTGTACAGTTCCATGGATTTAAAAATTTTTTAATTCTAGTACCATATATATAAAACCTAAAGTTTCATCTTTTAACCACTTTCAAATATATAATTCAGTGCTGTTAATTACGTTAATGTGGTGCTACCATTACCACCATCCATCACCAAAACTTTTCCATCATCCAAAATAGAAACGCCATACATTTGAAGAATTAACTCCCTGTTCCCTACTTCTACCCCATGGCCTGGTAACCTATATTCTAGATTCTGACTATGAGTTTGCTTATTCTAGTTGTTTCATATGAAGTGAAATCATACAATATTTGTCCTTCCGTGTCTGGCTTATTTCACAACACGATGTCTTCAAGTTTCATCCATGTTGTTGCATGTCTCAGAACTTCATTCCTTGTTTTATGGCTGAATAATAATCCACTGGCTGTACATACCACATTTGTTTATCCATTCATCGGTTGATGGGCACCTGGGTGGTTCCACCTTTTGGCTATTGTGAATAATGCTGCTATGAACATTGGTGTGTAAATATCTGTTTGAGCTCGTGCTTTTTGTCCATTTGGAGATATGTCTATTCAAGTTTTTTGCCAATTTTTTAACTGGGTTGTTTGTCATCTTGTTGAGTTGAAGGATTTCTTTATATATTTTGGATATTAAACCCTTATCAGATATGTGGTTTCCAAATATTTTCTCCCACTGTGTAGGTTGTCACTTTACTTTCATGATAAAGTCCTTTGAGGCACAAAAATTTTTACTTAATTAGAGAAATTGTAGGCTTCAGAAAAGTCATGTAAAAAATACAACAGTCCCATATTCATATTTAAGGATAGTAAAATAGTCCTATTAGTTATAGTCCATAGTTTACAATGTATATATTTTTCCCATACACCACCCTGCTATTAACACCTTATATTAGTGTCATATATTTGTAATAGTTCATGAAAGAGCAATCTTATACTTTTACTATTAACACCAGTTCATCAACCACAACAGGATTCACTGTGTTATACAAAGTTTTATCTTTTCATTCTAGTAACATACACAACCCAAAACTTTCTCTTTCTGCCATTCACATACATAATTCAGTGCTGTTAATTACACTCACAGTAATGTGCTACTATCACCACCAACCATTTCCAAACCTTTACAATCAACCTAAATATGAATTCTGTACAAATTAAGCATCAGCTTCCCATTCTCTATCCCAATCTATCCCCTGGTAATCTATATTCTAGATTCTAACCCTATGAGTTTGCTTATTCTAATTAGTGAGTATCAGTGAGATCATACAATATTTGTCCTTTGGTGCCTGGTTTATTTCACTCAGCATAATGTCCTCAAGGCTCATCCATGTTGCCACATGCATCAGGACTTCATTCCTTTTTACAGGCGAGTAGTATTCCATCTTATGAATATACCATGTTTTGTTTATCCATTCATTGGTTGATAGTCACTTGGGTTGCTTCCACATTTTGGCTATTGTGAACAATGCCACGATGAACATCTGTGTGTATATCTGTTCAAGTCCCTGCTTTCAATTCCTCTGGGTATATATCTAATAGTAGGATCTCCAGGTAATACGCTAGTTTTATATTTAGCTTCCTGAGGAACTGCCCAACAGTCTTCCACAGCGGTTGTACCACTTTACATTCCCACCATCAGCGAATGAGTGTTCCTGTTTCTCCACATCCTCTTCAACACTTGTAATTTTCTGTTTTTTAAATAGTAGTCATTTTAGTGGGTGTGAAATGGTATCTCATTGTGGTTTTGATTTGCATTTCCTTATAGCTAATGATGTTGAACATCTTTTCATGTGCTTTTTAGCCATTCGTATATCCTCCTTGGAGAAATATCTATTAAAGGCTTTTGCCTGTTTTTTTTTTTTTTTTTTTTTTTTTTTTAAATCATCATTTTATTGAGATATATTCACATACCACGCAGTCATACAAAACAAATTGTACTTTCGATTGTTTACAGTACCATTACATAGTTGTACATTCATCACCTAAATCAATCCCTGACACCTTCATTAGCACACACACAAAAATAACAAGAATAATAATTAGAGTGAAAAAGAGCAATTGAAGTAAAAAAGAACACTGGGTACCTTTGTCTGTCTGTTTCCCTCCCCTACTTTTCTACACATCCATCCATAAACTAGACAAAGTGGTGTTTGGTCCTTATGGCTTTCCCAATCCCATTGTCACCCCTCATAAGCTACATTTTTATACAACTGTCTTCGAGATTCATGGGTTCTGGGTTGTAGTTTGATAGTTTCAGGTATCCACCACCAGCTACCCCAATTCTTTAGAACCTAAAAAGGGTTGTCTAAAGTGTGCATAAGAGTGCCCACCAGAGTGACCTCTCGGCTCCTTTTGGAATCTCTCTGCCACTGAAGCCCATTTCATTTCCTTTCACATCCCCCTTTTGGTCAAGAAGATGTTCTCCGTCCCACGGTGCCAGGTCTACATTCCTCCCTGGGAGTCATATTCCACGTTGCCAGGGAGATTCACTTCCCTGGGTGTCTGATCCCACGTTGGGGGGAGGGCAGTGATTTCACCTTTCAAGTTTTTTGCCTGTTTTTAACTTCTTTTTTTAATGCAATTTTATTGAGATATATTCACATACCATACAATCATCCAAAGTGTACAATCAGTTGTTCACACTATCATCATATAGTTGTGCATTCATCACCACAATCAATTTTTGAACATTTTCATTACTCCAAAAAAAAAAATGTAAAAAAAGAACACCCACAACATCTCTTATGCCCCCCATCCCCCCTATTATTCATTTACTTTTTCTCCCCATTTTTCTACTCATCTGTCTGTATACTGGATAAAGGGAGTGTTAGCCACAAGGTTTTCACAATCACACGGTCACACTGTATAAGCTATATAGTTACACAATCGTCTTCAAGAATCAAGGATACTGGATTGCAGTTCAACAATTTCAAGTATTTCCTTCTAGCTATTCTAATACACTAAAAGCTAAAAAGGGATATGTATAAAACGCATAAGAATAACCTCCAGAATGACGTCTCAACTCCATTTGAAATCTCTCAGCCGCTGAAATTTATTTTGTTTCATTTCTCTTCCCCCTTTTGGTCAAGAAGGCTTTCTCAATCCTATGATGCTGGGTTCATTTTCATCCCCAGGAGTTATGTCCCATGTTGCCAGGGAGATTTACACTCATGGGAGTCATGTCCTATGTTGGGAGGAAGGAAGCAAGTCCATCTGCTGAGTTGGCTTAGAGAGAGATGCCACATCTGAGCAACAAAAGAGGTTCTCTGGGGGTGACTCTTAGACATCATTGTAAGGAGGCTTAGCCTTTCCTTTGCAGTAACAAGCTTCAGAAGGGCAAGCCCCAAGATTGAAGGCTCATCTACTAAACTGTTAGTCCCCAAAGCTTGCAAGAATATCAGGAATTCCCCAGGTAGGAAGTTTAATATTTCCGTATTTTCCCCCAATCCCTCAAGGGGCATTTGCAAATACTTTTTTAATCTCTGCCCAAATTACTCTGGGAGTATCGGGACTTCACACTAACCTGTACAAACCAACCAAATCTCACTCCCTATTCAAGTTTCCATGTAATTATGGTGTTTGAATAAACTGACCATACAAGTTAAATAATATAGTGTGCTACAGGAAATGTAGATTTTGCACCAAATAAACATCTTTTCCTTTGGTCTCACACAGAAGTTGAAGTTTTAAAGCACAATCAATATCATTCTTTACTGTTTAGTCTGATTTACCTTAGTCCTAACCAAGTCCATTTCGTTCATATCTCTAATTGAAGTCTGATCTCTTTTTCAGCCTCTTTAACATTTGCTGTATGAGGTAATGCTGACATTCATATCTGCCAAACTCTGGCTCTGAGTCTTAGGTGTCACATACCTGAAGTTCCAGGGACTGACCAGGTTATACACAAAGAGCTTGGCATCTCAGAATTTAGAAATAACCATTACATCTCAGGAATAGATGCAACTGCTGTAGAAGCTTATAATCTAGAAACCTTTACAATAAGGCTTTGCTTGATAACCTATGGTCTCAGATTCAATTCTTAGCATTTGCACATTATAGTTAGTCCACATTAGTGAGGCATTACAATGTTTGTCTTTTTGTTTCTAGCTTATTTCACTTAACTTACTGTCCTCAAGGTCCATTTGCCCAGCTGCGTGCCTCACAATTTTGCCCATTTTAAAAATTGTATTGTTTGACTTTTTATTGTTGAGTTGTATGATTTCTTTATATATTCTGGATATTAAACCCTTATCAGATATGTGGATTCCAAATATTTTCTCACATTGAGTAGGTTGTCTTTTCAATTTTGTGACAAAGTCCTTCGATGCACAAGTTTTTAATTTTGAGGAGGTTCCATTTTCTATGTTTTCTTTTGTTGCTTGTGCTTTGGATGTAAAGTCTAAGAAGCCATTGCCTAATGCAAGATCCTGAGGATGCTTCCCTATATTTTCTTCCGGGAGTTTTATAGTCCTCTAGAAGTCCCCACTGGACAGGACCAGGAGAGCCACCTCAGCCCACACTTGACCTCGGGAAGCACGCAGCATTCCTTGCCCCAACAGCCTCAGGTGGTACAGACCCAGCCCAGCCTACCAGTCCATGGAAGCCCTCTCACTTGGCTTGAGGGGAAGCAGGCAGCAGTCCCCTTCCTCCTGCCTGTGGAGGCCGAGTACTCAGCACCACCATGGCTCTCTCCAAAGAAATCACTCTACAAATTCCTTTCCCTTCTCTCCATGCTCTGAGCCCCTTTATAACCTCAATCTGGATAAGGGTCCCATCATCTTGCAACTGGTTCTTTAAAATTTATAACAGTTGCATAAATTTGATGATGATCTATGGTGATTTGGGCAAAATTTTAATATCCTGATACACTGTTTTCTGAGTTAAAGGGTAGATGCTTATTATTAAGTTTTACTGACTCATATTACTTGGCTGTAATAGAAATTGCTGCACAATTGCAGCAGACATCATGGCTGCTCAGTGAAGTAAAGCACAGATACCAATCTTCACTGAAGTACCTACTATGTGCTGGGCCTTGTAGGGTGGAGATTAGGATTTTAAACCCATTTTATTGATGAAGAAACTGAGGATCAAATAAGAGACTTGTCCAATGTCACATATCTAGTAACAGGCACTTCTGGATTCAGTTCAATGGACATTTATTGAACTCCTTCCAGTCTGGAAGACAAATAGGGGCCCTCAAAATCCCTGCCTCCAGCGACATCACGGTCTATTGGGAAGGCGGATGAACCACATGGTAAGGGCTGGACTAGGGGCAGGTCTGGGGCAACAAAGAAGGGCTTCTACCCCAGGTGTGGTGATCTTCGAGCCCCTGCTCTTTCCTTCTGAGGGAAATAAAACTCTAATCCAGCTGGGCCCTACACTGTGGTCTGATGAACATTTTATCATTTTGTTCCCCCAAAGGTAGCTCCCACATCAACATTTTAATTTTTTGACAGCAGTCCCAGCCTGCCTCCTCCCCAACCCAGCAGCACATGAACTGCTTTCTGCTCAGTGGTCCCCTAGCTCCCTCCTTTAGTTCTCCAAGAAACTTCCCCTGCGGTCATGGCCTCGTCCTCAGGGTGACCCTTGCAATCACCCTTCCTGAGCAAGGAAACCCGGCAGACCAGACACAGGCCAGGAGAGGACAGTTCAAGCTCCCCTCAGGCCTGGAATCTTTCCCTCCCAGCCCCATTTAGAGAGGTATTTATAGCCTGTATATAAAGGGTATTATTGTTCTCCTTTTTTGCCTCTCTTTGAAATAAAGACTCAGTCCGCCCTTCCATTAACCCAGATTTGCATAACACCACCCAAGAAGAAAACTCCTCCAGGCCCAGGGACCAGAACATTTGAACTCTCTGGATTTTATACAGAGTTGTGAGAGAGCTCTGATCCTCTTTGAAGGGTGCTGGGGAAACCAGAAGAGATTCCCTCAAATGCAATCAGCTCAAGTAGCTTAAACCCTGCATTTCTAACGTAGCTTCCGGCCTGGGCTCCAGAGACCTCACTTCCTTGGTTAGAAGAGAGGGGAACTGAGAGGGGAGTCCAAGGCTGCTGGCTTCATAGGTAAGGGCTTTGGGGCCTGGGCAGGTACCCTGCGCTGCATCAGGTAAGTGGAGGGGCACGCAGCCCCCCCGCAGTTGGCCGCCATCCCTGACTTGGAGGTCCCTGGGGGTGACAGTTTCTATCCCTCCTACAATACCAGATTGCAGTTCTTTAACTGGAACTTGCAGAAAAAGGGATTTGCTTTAATCATAAACTATAGATAAGCAATTAACAGGATTCGTTATGAAATTAGTTACCTAAATAAGACAACTGTTTACAAATATAACACATAGGTGTGGCTTTCCTTTTGCAGGTGTTTCCTCCCTTACTAGGAGATTTACTACAAGTTCTCCAGCCAGACATGGATAGCTTAACTAAGTCATTCCAGTTACTTTATCTTCTTTATTTGAATGTTTATGTGAAAAGCACCAATGTATTAATAATCACCTATAATTCCAACCCTTTTTTTAGTCACCTGAAGTAAATGGTATATACCGCGGTGCATTCCATTCCCCACTCACGCCCACCTCCCAACAAGGTAACTACTGTTTGCAATTTGGTGTGTGTTTCCTTATTTTTACCCTATGTTTCTACAAATATATCTAGATGAACATATACATCATGCAATTTTTAAAAATGAAGAAATTGTGTTTTATGTATTGATAAAATTATATAGAGAAAGCCCTAGGGACCCCTCAGAGCTAACAAAACTGTGTCCTACTTCCTCTTTGAACTCTCACTTCATATCTGGACCTTGGCAGCTGACCCAGATGGCCAGTCAAGCCCCTGGCTCGTTATGTTTGACTCCTTACAAAGTAAAGCCCACCTTTCCCAAGCCCACGCCTATAAGACCCCCACCCAATCAATAGGCGTCAAGCTAACTTCCTATTGATGTCTATAAGAATCATTTGCCATCCCTAGAAACCTGAAGCTCTTTCCATTCTTGCAAGTGATCTGCCTTCCTTTGCTGCAGCAAATCTTTGGTATCCCAAATAAAATATTGTAGTCTGCAAACTGATGCTGATTTGTCTTTTGACCGTCTTCAACGTGTTTATTTCACTTCTAGTATGAACTTCCTTCCAGACTCTACAAGTAATCTAGTGCTTTCTTGAAACCTGTAGCTGCTTACCATCCCAGGCACACTAACGGCTGCTGTAGATGGCGTTCCATTGCTAAAGAAGACTCATGGGAGCAAACAATGCTTACTCATGGAGGGTTTATTGCAAGAAAAGGGTATAATATAGCAACAGCTTTAAACTAAGAATATGCATCACAGGCGACAGCTGACTTACAGCAGGGGGTCCCCAGGGGCCAGGCATGAACTCCAATTGTCCTCCCTCTGTAAGGGCCATCCTGGACACACTTTCTCTCTCGGACCTCAGACATGTCACAGAACACCTTGGAACGAGGAAGCCCAAAATGGAATCTCCACCAGGGTTTCTTAGGACTGCTGGTCGTGTAGGTGTGTTTTTTTGCTGTGCTACCAGCCCATCAGCAGAGCCCTCCAGGAATCTCACCAAAAAGGCTCAAATGATGAATGTCACTGTTATCAATGAGCAAAACTGAAAACATAAAAATGTGCACTGCTGAAAAGTTGGCACAAACCACCTATGCCAGGTTGAATGTATTATGGCCCCCCAAATGCCATTATCTTTGATGCAATCTTGTGGAGACAGATGTATTAGTGTTGCTTAGGTTGGAACCTTCTGATTGAGTGTTTCCATGGAGATGTGACCTACCCAACTGTGAGTGACATCTTTGATTAGGGTATGACCTCTTGAGTGAATGTTTCCATGGAAATGTGGCCCCACCCATTCAGGATGGGTCTTGATTAGTTCACTGGAGTCCTATAAAAAGAGCTCACAAACAGAGGGACCTCAGAGCAACTGAGAGTGACAATTTGGAGAGGAGCTGCAGCTGAGAGACACATTTTGAAGACGGCTGATGGAAGCTGACACTGACATTGTGGAGAACGCCATTTTGAAATGCAAACCGGGAGCAAGCAGACGCCAGCCATGTGCCTTCCCAGCTAATAGAGGTTTTCGGACGCCATTGGCCATCATTCAGTGAAGGTACCCTATTGTTGATGCCTTACCTTGGACACTTTATGGCCTTAAGACTGTAACTTTGTAACCAAATAAACTTTTCTATAAAAGCCAGTCCATTTCTTATGTTTTGCAGAACAGCAGCATTAGCAAACCGCAACACCACCCCACAGCTCCTTGGACCCCTGGTTACAAAGCAACACTATTAATCAGTGTAATGCTTTGCCTGGAGTTAGTGCTGTGCAAGAACATCTCTTATTTCAGTAAATCAGCTCAGGCCAATTCCCTGCCTGCTGGAACTAATCTTCACAGCACACCCTGGTAGGTAGGAACCACACTTTATTCAACCATTCCCAGTTGATGGGCATTTAGGTTATTCCTCCACCCACCCCCCATCCGCCCCCAGCTACTGTAAACATAGCTGCAGTGAACCTCCTCATACATGTATGCCTTTATGTACTCCCGCATTTTTTTAAAATTGTGAAATATAACATATGTACAGAAAAGTGATAACTTTCAAAATATGATTTATCAAGTAGTTAGAGAACAAATTTCAGAGACTGTTGTGGGTTACAGTTCCACCATTTCAGTTATTTCCTTATTGTGAAGTATAACATATATACAGAGATGTGATAACTTTCAAAGTATAATTTAAAAAGTAGCTACAGAGCAAATTTCATAGCATGTTATATGTTATGGTTCCACCATGTCATTTATTTCCTTCTAGCTATTCTAGTACCCTAGAAACATATATATATATGTATATATATGTGTATATATATATATACGTATATATGTATATATACGTATATATATATATGTATATATGTATGTATATATATATGTATATTCAGTATTCATAATCCTTTGTTAAATCCTGTCCGTTGCCATCCCTCTCTCTCTCATTTGATCACTGTCTCAACCTTCAGGGATATCTGGGCAGTGACCACCCTAACTTGTTCATATTGAAAAGGAGTGTTGACTTTTTTTTTTTTTTGCCGTCTATATAAATACTGTTTTTATTATCAGAAAGACAAGCACACCTCTGTATTAAGGCACAATACAATTACACTATCACTATGGCAGAAATCTCTGCTGCTTGTCCCTTTGATCTCAATAAGACTCTCTGGTCTACACGCTGGAAGGCACTTGAGATTATCCCCCAGCTGAAGTACAAGAAAATACTTGAAAGTCGAGCCTCTGGGATTGTTCATGGTTTTTGACCTGTTGTCCAAATGAATGCATTACCACTGGTGTAGAAAATAGACATTAAGAAGTACTAAAAATGTACATATTATCATTTCCCCCTTCACTAGCTTCTGACTCGAGGTTAATTTTAGTTAATTTTTGTAGAGGGTATGAGGGTAGGGGTTCTCTTTCATTCTTTTGTATATGAATATCCAGTTCTCCCAGCCCCCCATTTGTGAGAGAGACTGCTCTGTCGCAGTTCAGTGGATTGGGGGCCTTTTCAAAAATCAGCCAACCATAGATCTGGGGGTCTATTTCCAAACTCCTTGATTTTGATTCCATTGATCAATATGTGTATCTTTGTACCAGGACCCTGTGTTTTGACCACTGTGGCATTATAGTAGGCTTTAAAGTCAGGAAGTGTAAGTCCTCCCACTTCGTCTTTTTTAGAATACTTTCGGCAATTCGAGGCCCCTTTTCCCTTGTAAATCAATTTGATAACTAGCTTTTCCAAGTCTACAAAGCAGGTTGTTGGAATTTTTATTGGAATTATGTTGAATCTGTAAATCAGTTTGGGTAGAATTGACATCTTAAAAATGTTTAGCCATCTTATCCATAAACATGGAATATCTTCCACCTATTTAGGTCCTCTTTGATTTCTTTTAGTAAGGTTTTGTAATTTCCTGTATAGAGGTCTTTACATCTTTGGTTAAGTTTATTCTTAAGTACTTGATTTTTTTTATTTGCTATGTGAAGGGAATTTTTTTTCTTGAGTGTCTCTGCATTTAGGTCATTTCTAGTGTATAGGGACATTATTGACCTTTGTGCATTAATCTTGTATCCTGCCACTTGCTAGATTTTTTTATTAGCTCAAGTAACTTTGTCATCAATTTCTCAGGATTTTCCAAATATAAGATTCTATCATCTGCAAATAATGACAGTTTTACTTCTTCCTTTCCTATCTGGATGCCTTTTATTTCTTTGTCTTGCCAGATTGCTCTGGCTAGAATTCTAGCACAATGTTCAATAATAGTGGTGACAGCAGGGATCCTTGTCTCATTCCTGATCTTAGAGGGAAGGCCTTTCAGTCTCATTGTTGAGTTCTATACTGGCTGTGGGTTTTCATTTATGCCGTTTATTCAAATTGAGGTCATTCCCATAATAGGGATCTTCAATAATGAGTTGTTTTTGTGGATCATAGCTCCCAAGTAGTTCAATTCTTTCACTTTGCAGTTTTTAACTTCACTACCTTTTCTATTCAAATCTCTCGGATTGCTTTCATGCATACATAGTACATAATCAAATATTGCCAAGTCCTCCTTGGTAAACAGCCAGGCCACATGATTCATAGGAATATCATGTTTCTTCATGCAATTTTGCCCTCGATAATCAGGAGGGTTTCCTATCTCATAAGTGGATGTTGTGGCACAGTCTATCCTCCAATTATCTGAAATATTTTGATCAGTTACAAGTTTTCTGAAAACTGCTTCTGCAATGGGTGATCAACAATTGTTATCCAAACATAAAAACAGCACCAACTTGGGCAGCTGCACTGCTATCTTCTTAGAAGTAAAGAGAGGCAGAGAGCTCTTAGTATATTTTAATTTGATCAACAGTATTTTTTATTTTCATAAGATCTGCTATTTTTAAAATTTACTCTTGCAAATTCTTCTTTATGCTCTTCTAGAGTCCTCTTGATGTCCTGTAGGTCTTCAGCCAACTCATTGAAGTTGTTTTGGAGATTTGTGTGTACTTCTTTGATTAATTGCTCCAAGTTCTGCATCTCCTCTGGCTTTTTCATTTGGTCATTTGGCTTGTCCAAACCTTGTTTCTTCATGTGCTTTTGATTTTCTGTTGGCTTTGGGGCATTTGCTTATTCTGATAAGGTTATTTGGGAAATTCAGGGTTATTTGACATATATATTTGGCAGTTGCCACAGCTTGCTGGTAGTGCACTTTTCCTGTCTTCCCAGCAGATGGCACTCTTAAGCCACCTCTCAACCTCAAGCCAGCTTTCCCCCAACTTCTCCTTGCGCTGGATGAGGTCCAAACCAAATGGGAATCCAATCAGTGCACCAGTTCTCTGTGTGCTCTGGGGACTGCCAGCCCTGGTGGTGCAGTGTGAGCCCTGTGCAGTTCGGCAGGAAGTCTGCTCAAGGGCACTCTCCAGCTCAGATAAGCACTGCTCCCTGCCTGCCATGCGCCTGCGGGCCTCTGGGCTGTGGGAGGGGCTCCTGGTGCTTCCATGTGATGCCCTTGTCTATCCCCACCTCTTGCCTCTCCAAGGAGGGAGAGTAAATGTCAATACTTGTCTGCTGTCTCCTGGGTTCCCTCACGGGGGCTCCCAGCCATTTGGTTGTGGAGGATTATCTCCCCAGCTAACTGCCGAGATGGGTGCATGGGAGTGGAGAGCTGCTCATGCCCCTGCTCAGTGGCCATCTCGCTGCTGCCAGCCCCTGGTGCATAAACTCACCCCATTCTTTGAGATGCAGTTTCTCCACTTTTCATCCAAGTCCCCAACATGTATTGTAGAGTCCCTCTCTGGACACTCACACCCTGAAACTGCTGTCCTGCGTATCCTTCAGCCTTCTCTAGTTTCTTCCACAGAGGAGAAGTTTGCTCTGCCTCACCTATTCCACCATCTTCCCAGAAACCCTGCCTTTCTTTTGGTGGCATGCATCCCTCAAATGAGGATGTTGCCACATCACTTTCCCTGCCGTCTTGATCTGTTTCATTATCTCCTTTTTCCCTGTGTTGCAGGAGGTTGGGGACTTGCTGTGCAGCAATCCTAAGCTCAGATGCTCACATTCTTGTTGGGGTTTTGCTGTGCTCACTATAAATCCCCTAAAGTGCCTTTCTCTTCAGCTTTCTGCGCCTCTTCTGGCGCTCCACTGTTCTGACTTTCTTTGTCTTCATGCTCTTACCCTCTTCCTCCAGGTCTTAGAGAGTATGGTTCCTTTTCTCTGGGGTCAGGGCTCTCTGCACAAGGGAAGTTATCATTTCCTTACGGCAGTTCTATCATTTTGAAAGATAACTGTTTCCTTATAGAACATGCACCCAAAGGGCCAAATCCCAAGGAAACAAACAAATCTCCTACCTTTATGTGTTAGAGTAATGCCAGCTGCTATAACAGAGAAACTCTCAATCTCAATGGCTTAATGTCAGAAGAGTTTCTTTCTCCTCTCATAAAGTCCAAATGGCAACAGGATGGGGCACTGTGCTCCATGCTGTCATTCAGGGATCCAGGTGCCTTCCACTGTGGTGCCTCTATCCTCATCCAGAACCTTGGAGCCCTCTCCCATTCAGCCAGCACACAGGGGAGAGAAAGAGTAGAGGACTGCAGGGCAAGTCTTTATGGGCCAGGTCTGGGTGTGGCATATAGCACCTTTTAGTAGTTTTAAAAATACACACACACACACACACACACACACACACACACACACACACATATTCCAGAAATTCTTTGATAATCTGCCCTTCAAGAGGTAGAGCTTGAGTATGGGCTGAACTCAGTGACTCACTTCTAGCAAGTAGAATTCAGCAGAAGTGATGGTATGTCAGTTTCAAGATGAGGTTATAAAAAGACTGCAAGTTTTATCTTGAGTGCTCCCCTCTCTCTCAGAACACTTACTCCGGGGGAAGCCATGTCTTGAGCAACTGTGTGAAGAAACCATGTGGCGAGGAACTGACACTTCCTGCCACCAGTCATGGGAATGATCTTGAATGCAAACTCTCCAGCCTTAGCCAAGTCTTCAGAGACTTGGGCACATATATACAACATAAATTTTCCCATTTTAACCACTTTCAAGTATATGACTCAGTGGTACTAATAATATTCATAATTTTGTGCTACTGTCACTACCACCCATGAACAAAACTTTTCCATCACCCGAATTGAAACTCTGCACCCATTAAGCACTGGCTCCCCACTTCCCTTGGCCCCTCCCCTGGTGAACTGTAATCTACTATCTGTTTCTATGAATTTGCATATTCTAGTTACCTCTTACAAGTGAAATCATACGTCTTTCCTTTTTGTGTCTGGCTTATTCACTCACCTGATGTCTTTAAAGTTCATCCATGTATCAGAACTTCCATTCCTTTTATGGCTGAATAATACTATATTTTATGTATGTACCATGTTTTGTTGATCCATTCATCTGTCTGCTGATGGACATTTGGTTTGTTTCCATCTTTTGGCTATTGTGAATAATGCAGCTATGAACACTGGTGAGCAAATCTATGTTTGAGTCCTTCCTTTCAATTCTTTTGGATATAAACCTAGAAGTGGAATTGCCGGATCATATGGTAATTCTATACATAACTTTCTGAGGAACAACCAAACTGCTTTCCACAGTAGCTGCACCATTTTCCAATCCCACCAACCATGCACAAAAGCTCTTATTTCTCTGTATGCTTGCCAACACTTGTTATTTTCCATTTTAAAAAATCATAGCCATCCTAGATGGTATGAAGTGGAGTCTCATTGTGGTTTTGAGTTTATTTCTCTAATGGCTAATGATATTGCCCATCTTTTCAACTTCTTATTGGCCATTAGTATAACTTCTTTGGAGAAATTTCTATTCAAGTCTTTGGCCCATTTTTAAAATGGGTTGTTTGTCTTTTTCATTGTTAAGTTATGGGAGTTCTTTTTATATTCCAGATGCTAAACCCTTGTCAGATATATGGTTTCCAAATATTTTCTCCCATTCTACAGAATGTCTTTTCACTTGGCCAATGGATTGACTCATTGGGCTCATAAGAGACCCTGAGCCAGAACCACCCAGGTAAGCCACTCATGGATTCCCAACCCACAGACACTGTGTGAGATAATTGTTTGTTGTTTTAAGCTGCTATGTTCTAGGATAATTTGTTACACAACAATCAATAATAAATACACATTTCCACCTCCATGTCACTGGCCAGAACTTGGTCACATGGTTACACCTAACTGTGAGAGAGGCTGGGAAATGCAGTCAAGTTTTGTGTGCCCCCGGGGAAAGGGAAATGGGTTTGGTGAATGTTGTAGCTTCCAAGCTGCTAAAGCAAATGCCGTACAACGAAACAGCATAAGTAAGGGGAATTTGTTGTCATGTGGTTTCTCAGAGACTGGAAGGCTTGCTTTCTCCCAGGGTCGGTAGCATTCTGGCAGCTGGCAATCCTTGAGGTTCCTTGTCTTTCCCTTCACATGGCAACGTCCTTTCTCTTCCAAGTGCCAGCTTCCAGCTTCTGTTCCTTCATGTGGTATTCCCTTTTTGTCTCAATTTCATTCTGCTTATAAAGTACTCCAGTAATCCAGATCAAAGCCTGACCTGATCCAGTTGGGCCACACCTTAAGTGAGGTAACATCTTCAAGAGATCCTATTCACAAAGGGTCCACATCCATCAGAACGTTGACCAAGACCAAGAACATGTCCAAACTGGGGTACACAATTCAACCCGCCACAGGGAACAACTAGCCGGTCTCAGCTACACTATGGAACTCCAGGGATTCCTCTCCCACCTGGCAGAACCAAGGGGGCTATCAACTCCCAAGACATGTTAAGAACCAAAGGTCTCACTTTTGGCTACTTATTGCCTATTTTATGTGTACTGCAATGGGAATGGCTATCTAGGAGGAAGTAAGGAATGCTGAACCCAAATTTACATTATATTTCATATTTGTTAATTATGATGACTGTAATGCTAACTTTTTTGTTGGTGATTTTCTTAAAGCTTCTACCAAATAGATTACAAAAACTGTACTATATATGATCTCAATGTTGTAGGGGGAAATATAAGGGGAAGAAAGGAATAACCTAAATGCCCATCAACATGGGAATGAATAGTTGAATAAATTGTGTGCTGATTTGAAGCTGTTATGTACCCCAGAAAAGGCCATGTTCTTGTAATCTATTCTTGTGGGTGCAGACCCATCGTGGGTGGGACTTTTTGATTAGGTTGTTTCAATTGAGATGTGACCCACCCAATTCAAGGTGGGTCTTAATCTTTTACTGGAGTCCTGTATGAGAGGATAAAGGACAGAAAAAAGCCAGAGAGCTCAGAGAGAGAAACACCAAGAGAAACTTAGAGAAAAGCCTCTGGAGCAGTTAAGAGAGCCACTGAAATCAGGAGCTGAAAGCAACAAAACCCAGGAGTGAAGGAAGCAGACACCACTGCATGCCTTGCTATCTGACAGAGGAACCCAGATGCCAGCAGCCTTTCTTCAGAGACAGTATCATCCTGTGGATGCCTTAATTGGGACACTTTTGTAGCCTTAGAACTGTAAATTTGTAAACTAATAAATCCCCATTGTACAAGCCAACCCATTTCTGGTTTATCACATTTTGGCAGCTTTAGCAAACTGAAGCAAAGTATGATCCATTTCAATGAAAAAAGATTGGAAAGAGATATATCAAAATATTAAACAAGGGTACCCTGTGTGGTGAGATTATGGGTAACTTTTATGTGTTTATTTTGTGTGCACATATACTTGTATTTTTCTAAAATGATTTGTAACCAGAAATGATAATTATTATGATGTTCAGTGGAAAAAATTAAAAAAAAAGTAATTCCTCCGTAGACGTAAGAAACACCAGGCCTATTAAAGTTGAGTCTGGACAATGCTTGGGCTCTGAGGCTTTTGTAATGCTTTGGTCTTGTTCACTCTCCAGCCCAGAGAGAATGGAGCTGACCAACTTATTAGGGTAATTGAACGTTTGATCCATTATAGGGAGAATCGCCAGTAGTGCTTGATATGGTCAAATCTACCTGAACTTCTGTCCCTTTAGGAATGTAAAACATCTGTCTGCTATGAGGACATCTCCTTAATGACTCACCACTTCAATTTCACAGCCACCTATCTAGGAACAAATCTTCATTCCCGTTTATCACAGCTGCATCAAGGGGTGATGGCCTCTGTGCTGTGCTCCCGGCCAGCTCCCTCTTCCCGCCTCATCTAGGCCAGGCCCTTGGCTGTCACAGCTGGAGGCTGGGGTCAAGTGTGCAGCCTCCGAAGTTCAAATCCTGACCTCCGCCCCTTCCTACTGTGTGATTTTGGTCAAGCTACTTAATTTTTTTTTTAGTCTTCATTTCGTCATCTGTAAAATGGGGCAAAAATACTTCAGATAGCATTTGGAATGATGCAGACCACAGAGTAAGAATTCCATAAAGGTTAGGCATTATCAAACTGCCCCAGTTTATTGGGGAAAGACAGACATTGGATACCTAATTGCAGATGGAACTAGTGAGTGAAAGGGTAGGACTCCATGACCTGGGAGGTAGGATTTGTTATGAACCTTTTTTTCAGGTGAAGAAACTAAAGCTCAGGAAAATGCCCTTCTGTAGGCATGCCCTTGCTGAGTGGTAGAGCCAGGATGCAAACCTGATTTGTCTCACTCCAAGCCCTTGCGCTCAGGGCTGTGTTGTGATTTTCATGGGCCCATCTCCTCTGTAAATAAATAAGTAAGTAAGTAAATAAGTAATCACATTTTACAGCTGCATTGATATAAAGACAAGTATAACCCAGACCCAATTATATCCATTTTTTTTCCTTTTTTCCTTCTGATTTGAAAATAAATCACTTTTATGGGCTCCTGAAAATCTCATAGGCTGTTGGTACTTTGCATCCTGAACTTAACAGATAAGATTACCCTGCTCATCGCAAGAAGGATATGACACAATCCTGGCCCCCAAGGAACTCCCAGTCCAGCAGGAGAGAAGTGAAACCAAAACAATATAGTAACAGTAAGTCTAGTTCAGATGTATTGAGTGCTTGTTCAGCACAGTAAATCGTCTTCCCTCCCTACTGCACTGCCTCCCAACAGCAGTGTAGACAGCAGAATGAAATCCATGCTATAGTGGCAGTATAGACAGAATGCTGCGGCTTAATCATCCATTCTTGCCGAGCAGGGAGAGTGCCTGGGAGCAGTCAGGTCCGGGGGAGACTCTGCCTGTGGACATTGTGCCTCTACCCAGCGCCCAGATGGTCCCACCTCCTGGGAAGACCTTTCCCCCTCCCTGTCCCACCCCCTCCTCTGCACTGCTCCCCCCAGCTTGGCTGGGCTCCAGCCTGACTGAGGTTAAGGAACCCCAGCTGGGCTGTGCACTTGCAGACATGTAAGGGGGCAGCGATACACTGGCGGTGTCTCATGGCTGTGGCTGGTGTTATGGGTTGAACTGAGCCCCCCAAAACAAGATATGTTGAAGCCCTGGATGTCCCCGTACCTTATTTGGCAATAGAGTCATTACAGGTGGCATTAGGCAAGTTAAAGTGAGGTTGTGCTGGAGTGGGGTGGGCCCTGAATCCAGTAAGACTGGTCTCCTTAAAGAAGAGGAAATTTGGACACACACAGACAGATGGAGGGGCGAATACCATGTGACCTACTGAGGCAGAGAACGCCGCGGATTGCCGGCAAGCCACTGCCAAGCCAAGAGAGAGGCAGGAAACAGGTTCTTCTCTGCAGACTCTAGAGGGACTGAGGCCCTGTCAGCACCTTGATTTTGGACTTTCGAGCCTCCAGAACTGTGAGAAAATCAATTTCCACTGTTCTAAGTCTCCCAGTTTGTGGTACTTTGCTTCGGCAGCCCTAGCAGACTAGGCTGGATGGGATGGAAAAAGGAGGTGGGAAGCCTGCCAGGCTGCCAGTGGGCACCCAAAGAGAAGAAAATGATACCAACAACATATATTTCTAGTTTCCAAAGCAGTTCCTTTAATGCATTTTGTTGGTTTTTATCATAACCCTTGTGACATGCATACAGCAGGTAAAATTATACATGATTGCATGATTTATCCCCTACTTAAAATCCCACTCTGCCTCCCCACGGCCTTCCCTAGTGTGGCATTCAAGGCTGTCCCAACACCCTCTCACTCGGCCTCCTCCTAGCCGCACAGAGCAGCAGACGCATCCCCCAAAACTGTTCCAACATTTTTACCTTGGCCCTAGCCTAGAATGCGCAGGATTATATGACTTGCCCAAGGACACAAAATTAGGAAGTGATAGACTTCAGATTCAAAACCAGATTTGTCTTACCCCAGAGCCAAAGAGCTTCCCACAGGGGATCAGCGGTATCCCATCTGTTTGTGGAAATAACCAAGTGTTACTTATACATCCAGATGGCATGAGGGCTACCCGCCCCTCACCTGGTGAGCACCTGTGTTTCATTGAAGACTCAATTCAAGCATCACCGCACTTTCAGCGGGTTTTTCGGTTTGAAGCTCCCTTAACAATGAGAAGGAGGTCGGAGAGTCAGGATGCTGATGTTTTTATTTAGTAAGAAATAGTCACAACTGAAGAAAAAGAAATGGTTTGGAGCCTTTGTGTCTGGGGAGAACAGGCACCCTGTGGCTGAAGTCTGGATTCCCACGGTTAGGGATGCTTCTGGGGTGAAAGGAGGATGAATGTCGTAGAACCAGGAAATGGGAGTCTTCGAACCTTGTCATTCATTTACACCTTCAGTGTGACTCATTTGAGTGAAATTCAACCAACTCTGAGCACCTGCTCACAGGGTGGCGTACTTTCTAGCTGGAAAGCTCCAGAGCTCCCCTCCTCCAAGGCTGCAGGAAGCTGAGGGCCAGGCTGTGAAGACACCAGCAGAGTGGCCAGGGGTCCTCGGGGGACATGGCTCCCACCCGGCCACCCCTCCCTGTGCTGGGTGCAGTGGGGACTGGGTGGTCCCTGCCCTCGAGGGGCTCACAGGTGGGCAAGTGAGAGACACTGGGCAAACACATGCCATATATATATGCCATATATATGCATGGCATGTACATGCCAACAGCATACATTTCTGTTGTTGTAGACTTTTTTAGAAGTGGACCACAAAATTATTATCTACTGACTGATGTCAGTTTTGCGCAACCAAAACATATGTAAACGTATATCTATATGTGTATCTAAATCTACATTTATCCAGAAGAATATTCATTAAAATACTAACCATATTTTTCTCTGGGTGGTGGAATTACAAATGACTGATTTACACGTTTCTGTATTTTCCAAATTTTCTAGTTATCATGCATTAGATGCATAATCTGAAAAACAAGTCCAAAACCCATTCTTTTTTGGACGGCTGAGATTCCAAGTCTAGGGGAGTCTCCTTCAGTGATAGAGGAGGCCCTTTCTCACTTTTGAGGGGACTTCCCTCCATCTCTCATCCTTTGAGGGTGCATCTAGGAAGAACCTCGGAGGCCTCTGCCTTCTCTGAGCAAAGTCTTTGCTGCCCTCTCGTGGCCTTTTGTTTCCTTAACAAGTCCAATATCTTAATGCCTTTTCCGTAATGGGCGGTTTCTTCTAGGTTTGCCCTTTAACGCCTCAATTCTAAAAATGTTTTGGTTTTTTTCTCCCCGAGATTGAGCATCCTTTTAAACTCAAAGTTTGCTCCAGTGTAAGACTCGTCCAAGCTCTTGTGGAATGTCATTCTTGTAAAAATCAAGGCCCCTCGGTCCTGATTTCACAGCCGGAGGTTTTGGGTTTCCTCTCTGGAAGGGATCTGGAGCACTCTCTGTGTTTCGTTTTGGTCAGCATCATTACTGCCAACGCCCCCAGCGCACCTGCTAAAACGCACAAGGATGGTGTCTGCTTCTCACGGGGTGGGAGTGGGAGTGAGAGGAGGTTGCTGCTCCGAATTCACACAGAACCACCATAGGAAATGTCTGGGTTGGGGCTGTCAACCCAGACTTCTCGAGACTGTGGCTTTAAGGAAGTGCAGCACGGGAGCAGAAACTGCACCTGCCTGGAGGCAAGCCCCTGCTCTGCCACTTACCAGCTGTTAACCTTGGACACCTTCCTTGACATCTCTGTGCCTCGGTTTCCTCATCTGCTAAAGTGGGGGGGGGGGCAGGGAGGGAATAGTGCCTATTCATAGACTTGTAAGGATGGAATTAATTAATACATGCTTAGAACAGAGCCTGGAATATAATTATTATTATTGTGACTGTTACCAGTTACCCTCTCTAAGACATATCAAAAGAGCAAGGGATATTAAATAGTTCAATGTCACTCTAAGAATGCATATAGTTAGGAGTAAGAGACTGACCATCTGATAAGCCTTTTATAGATGAGGAACTAAGTGCTGTTTATTTAGTACTCTTCCAGGTAGGTGTGATCATCTTCATTTCACAAGTAAAGAAGTAAAGATTCAGTTTACTAGTCAGGGTTAACCAGAGAAACAGTATATATACATATATGATTTAGTTTAAGTGATTGGCTCACACAATTGCGGGGTTGGTGAGCCTGAAATGTGCAGGGCAAGCCAAGTAGGCTGGAAATTTCAGTCAGATTTAATGTCATGGACTTGAATCTGAAATCTGAAGGGCAGGAAGGCAGGCTGGAAACTGAGACAGGAGTTGATGGGGTAGTCTTGAGGCAGCATTTCTTCTTCTCCAGCAAACCTATTTTTTGCTCTCAAGGCCTTCAACTGATTGGATGAGGCCAACTCAGATTATGGAGGGTAATCTTTATTTAAAGTCAACTGGCTGTAGATGCTAATCACATCTACAAGATACCTTCCCAGCAACATCTAGGATAGTGTTTGACCAAACAACTGGACACCACAGTCTAGCCAAGTTGACACATGAAGTTAGCCATCATATTCAGAAAGGTTCAGTAACTTGCCCAAGATCACACAGCTGGGAAACATTGGAGCCAGTATTTGATCTGGTGATTGTGGCTCCAGAGCCTGTGTTCTGTCCCCCCTAGTTGGCTGGCTGCCCTCTCCTAGGGTTAGGCTGTTTTTACTAACATGTTTTCCTGGAACTCTTTATCCCCCATGCCTATTTGGTTATACGTTAGGACAATGCTAGCTGCTGCACCAGATTAACCCACATCTCCATGGCTTTACACAACAGGTATGCAATAATCTTGAAGAAGGCATTTCCATTTGGAGGGCCAGCTCCTTCCCGCTCGTGGTTCTGCCCTCCTCTGGGGCACTGGAGTCCTCTGCATTTAGCTGGTGAGTGAGGAAAGGACACAGAGGGCTTTACGGGCCAGGCCTGGAAATGGCACCTGTCAGACGCCATCCACCCTTAAAACTCAGTCACGTGGGAAACTTAATCCAGCGCTATACCCAGGCGGCAGAGGAAACCGGACCCGAGAGCCAGTCTCTGCCACACCTGGCGTATGCCTTACACAGCCTTGCGGTCTCGGTGTAAATTTCTGTTCCTCCAGGAAGAAACCCTGACCCCTCGTCTAGATTGGGTGCTGCTCCCCCGAACTGCCTCTCTTGGGGCACTTACTGCATGGAATGGTGACCGTTTCCTCATCTGCCTCCCCGCAGGGGGCTCCATCCCAGCAGGGCAGTGGCAGTCTGGGTTGTGTCTGAACTCCCAGCCCTTATTCGGAGTCTGGCACACAGTAGGTGCTCACTAGTTGCTAAAACTGTTAAATGAAGGATGCCTGGGGCACGTGGCTGCGGAGGCAGAGAAAGTGGCTGGGAGTGGTCTTTCCCGCTCCCCCCACCAACCGTCAATCAGTTTCAGAAGCCCGGGCCCGCTCCTCCGGGGACAGGGCTGGAAAGCCCTCTGAGGTTGAGGTTGGGGACCTCAGTTCTTCAAGAGTGGAACTGAGACACCGCGCGCGGTCCCAGGTCGTCTGGGTCTCCACACCTGGCCCCCAGAGACAGCCCGACACGAATGGACGTCTTCTCCCCGACGGCCGTTCCCGCGCGCATGCCCCCCGCCAGGGCCGGGCTTCAAATTTAGGAGACAAACCGCTACCCTGACGTTAAAAGGATAAATGGCATTTACTTGTTTATGATTTACATCCTGCCTGTGTCCCCAAAAATACTTGGCAGTAACTTACAAAGTGAGCCCAAAAAGAGAAAAGAACTTGAATGAAAGAGAAAAACCAGTCAAGGTGTTCAATATTCAGTCATTGGAAATCTGATGTCTCCTGGTATAATAAAATACGTGGTTTCCCATACAGGCGAACTCTTTATTTTGGGACAATTTTTAGTTTTGGGACAAAATTTAGTTTGAAAATTAATTGATTGATTGATTGATTATTTAATTAATAATGGTTTAATTAATGGTTGTTTGGTTGGTTGGTTTAAATTGACCTCTTTTAGTCCTCCTTTCCCCCCTCACTGTCCCTGGGAGGCTGCTGTTCATGGGTTTTGGCCTGTATTAGGATTAGGATTGATTAGGATTGGGTGGAGCTGTGGTCAGCTCCTAGGCCTTTCTTTTTGGGGTTCCAAGACTCTCTTTGGGCCCAACCCTTCCGAGCTCATCTGCTGCTTTTCTTGCCTGGCTGCAAATCCCCTTCCACAGCCTGACATAAAGACGAAGGTGTATCTGTGAACAAAATGATGTCCCCCATAGGCTGTTCCTATCCTTATCTGAAAAACCCAATTTAACAAGACAGAAGGGGAACTGGTCCCAGATGCTGATGGGGCAAGAATCCCAGCCTGGCCCCCCTGGATGGTGGCCTTGGCGGTCACCCAATGGTGCAAGCCTCCAAATGCCCTGGGTGGGTATGAGAGTCCTACAGCACAAAATGCCCTGGGAGGGACCACCCATTGGGTCAGAAACACCTTACCAAGGGCAAGTGTATCAGGCTACTGCTCTCAGGCCCAGCTAAGTGGGGAGGGTTGCCCTGGGCGAGGGGAGGGTGGGGAAAGGGGGAAGGTACCTGCTCAGGGCTCTTTGTGGAGAGGAGGCAGAGTCAGCCCCAGGATGCCCCAGGAGTAGCTGAGTGGCTGGGGCAGGAGGACCGCAGCTTTCCTGCCCCCTTCTCCCTTCACCATGGCATGTAGATTGCACTTTTAAGTTTGGGGTACCAGAAAGCTTACGCCCCTGATCCTGGAGGGCAAGAGGCAGCTGGGAGTCAGAGTGGAAGCAATCCCAGGCCTGAGCAGCCTCCAGGGCCAGTGAATCCAGGGGAGGGAGAAGGAGGGGGCAGTCTGTAGGCTCAGGAACATTGGGACCTCAGTCAGATTTGTATTCCAGAAGCTTCCCTGGCCTGCACAGGCCAATTCTGTGCTGATTCTTAAAAGGGAATTAAAAAATAAAAAAAATTAAAAAAAAAAAAAACCTAGGTTCCAAAGGAGTGAATTTTCAGTGGGTTTAGAAAGGAACCAATGCCAATCATAACTGGAGAAGGGGTTTCCCCCAAACTCTCCCTCCATATACTCAGCAATTAAAGATGCTGAGAAAGTGCTGGGAGGTTGGCCCTGGGGGGAGGATGGTGCAGGTGTGGGGAATGTGGGGAAGGGGCCAGCTGGGGAGGGCACTTTTCTTCTCAGCATTTATCACCAGGCTGACAAGTCCAGGGCCCCCTCCTCCCCAGAGCCCCTCAGCTTTGTCATGCCTTGGGCTAGCAAAGGCCTGTTTGAAATCAACCTCTACATCCTATAGTATGGTGCATCACCACAAGAAAACAACAGAGATGTTTACCAGTGGGGGAAAAATCCCCAGCAATCCTATCACCGCATCAAATCAACTGTTTTCATTGCTCTGGGCTTCCTTCCCCCAATCCTTATAGTTTAACTATAACTCGACTATACTTACGGAATTACCTTTTTATTTTCTTTCTTACCATTGTGTGATGCTGGGCAAGTTTCAGTTTCCCCATCTATAAAACGAGCTCCCCTTAGCACCCACCTCACAGGGTGCTGTGATCTCCCAATGAGGTTGTGACTGCAAAGCGTGGGGCACATGGTAGATGCCCGTTTTAGTTTCCTGGGCTGCTTAAGTAACTACCACCAGACGGTTTGGCTCAAACAGTGGGAATTTATTAGCTTATGGTTTTGAGGTCAGGAAAATGTCCAAACCAAGGCATCATCAAGGCGATGATGTGGCCTGAAGACTGTGGCGTCTGGGGCCTGGGCCCCTCTGTCCCACGGCGATGCATGCGGCAGCCTCTCCCGGCCTCTCCCTTCTCTTTCAGATTTTGTTGATTTCAGCTTCTGGCTGCTGCCTCTGTGGCTTTCTTTACGTGTGTCCAAATTTCACTCTCTTATAAAAGTCTCCAGTGACAGGATTAAGATCCGTCCCGATTTGAGGTGGGCCACACCTTAACTGAAAGAATGGATTAGATTTAAGAACATGGTTTTCTGGGCTACATACAGCTTCAAACCACCACAGGGCTCAATAAATGTTAGTTGGGATTATTTCTGGGAGTATTTTTCTGGGTTTCATTCTGAGTTCTTCTGTACTAGTAGACTTTTTCAACTGTGTATATATATTAGTGTGATTAAAAAAATCAGAACTACTTACTTTACAGGAGTCTGGTCACAGTGAAATATTTTATATAGTTGTTCTTTAAAGATTCACACCGGCAGGAGCTTATATGGCTCATTTTTCTGCAGTTTGGGGACCCAGTCCCTTCACCCATTCCTTTGACCTGAGAGTGTGCTGCTGGGTCCTAGCACCCTTGTCACAGCTGAGGCTTTCTCCAGCCAGTGTGGACGGGAGCAGACCATGCTGATGTCACTTTTCTTCTGATAGGGGTCCCATCTCCCATCTCCCACTTTCTGTTATGCTCTGGGAATGAAAACCAGAGGGTCCTGGGAATCTCAGCTTAGGGGCCCACTTGCCATGTGTCCTCAGAAAAGTGACACTTAGACCTTGGCGCAGGGAGATCAAAGTGCTGGACCCTTTTTCTGTCACACTGCAGGGAAGGGACAATGTTGGAAAGTTATTAATTGGGGCATCTCTGCGTTGTTGAGTGGGCTGCTGAGGGCTCTTTCTGATTTCGAGTGTAGTTTTGGTGAGCCTGAGTCTCCCAGGATTGATGCCTAATACAAGTGTTTGTGCTGCCATTTCCAGTCAGCTCAGGGTGATTGGGACAGAAGGTATGTCTGGGAGGCAATTGGAAAAAAGAAAATGATATAGAAATTGGAATTTCAGATTCACGAACATCAATACACACAAGGGCCTCAGTTCTCTCGTCAGTGAAATGAAGTCTGTGTAAATGACCAGTGGTGGAGTCCAATTAGTCTTGGCCCTGGGAGGGCACTGGACATTTGATCCAAGGTGGGCACATGATGTAACAGCTCTTTGCCCCTCACACTCTAGGGCAGGGGCCCTCAGAGAGACAGGAGCTGTTTGGTCCAAGACTTCATCAATCAAATCGTGTGGTGGTGCCCCGGGCACCGCTGTAAACACAGATGGTGACTGGGACACAGTCTGGTCCTTGGGGGTGCACAGTCAGTTTGGAACACCCAGGACACTGCTCACAGTTACATTAATAAAGTGGGGGCTGCTGATCTCCAAGGGCACTGCATGCAGAAACTCACAGAATCACCAAACTGCTCCGTGATGTATACACTGGCAATATCCTCATTTTTCAGCTGGGAAAACAAAGATGCCAAGATCAAATACATTTGCTCAAAGTCAACTGCTAGTAAGTGGTGGAGCTGTGATTCAAGTCAGTCTGTCTGACCCTAGTTACCACCCACCCAACACTCTTCCCCCACATTTTTTATTGTAGTAAAACTTTCTTGATTTCATTTAACACAATTTCATATTAGGTCTGTGCATAAATGGACACAAGAGATAGTTCAAATCTCAATGTAAAAGGGTTTCCTTTCATACTGTTCCTCTGAGTAGAGTTTCAAGGCCCATCCAAATGCTGACACCTGACATTTGGCATCTTGAGATTTTATCTACAGGCACAGAAAGTAGAGACGCTATCAGTATACAAAGACCCAGCTGTGCGAGGTTGCAGTTAGAAGTTCTGTGTTACATAGTCACTGCCCAAATCCCGAGGGATTTAATGATTGGTTTATTTTCTTCGTCTCGACCATCAGTGCCATTATCTTCTTCATTTCCTCCTCTACTCCCCCATTCCCCTTCTCCTTCCTTTTCTTTTTCTTTTCCTTCTCCTTCTTCCTCTTCCTCTTCCCCTTTGCCTTCTTCCTTTTTTTCTGTTTCTCCTCCACCTTTTGTTCCTCCTCCTCCTTCTTCTTCAAAGTATCAAGATATTTGAAAATACTCAGGACTTCTGCTAATTTATTTTCATACATTAAAGTAATAGAAGTTGGCAAACCTTCAGTTGCACAACAGTCCAGATGGCCACATGATTTTATTGATGGGTTTTATTTAACATGATCATTTCATGTTTGGCAACCATCCCCATACCAGCAAGAGAGACTCAGGCTTACATTTCCTGGAGTTGTAGAACTTTGTTCCTATAATGCCAGTCAAGATCTCCAGATGTAGCTAGAAGAACACAGATGTCACTTGGTTCATCAAATGCTGATAAGCTTCCAGTTATGCGAAACCACAGGAGATGGGAGGCCTTCTACTTTTGCAAAGCCCATGATACCACCGGAAGCAACCAGACAATCCACTCTAGATCATTTTGCCAATGAGGTCATGCAAAGAAGATACTACAGAGCACAGACAAGTTGTATCCTCAGAGCCCATGCTCTTCATCACTCCATAGCATTGCATTTTTCACCTTGAAATAGTGTGCAACAAGACAACTAGAAAAGGAATCATGTAGCACAGACTTTATATTCTAAGGAAGTTCCAAGAAACTGGAGATTAAAAATTAGACTCTTAAAAGTTTTAAGGCTCTTTGAAGGCTTCCCAACAGATCAGGCTCCCTCCACCTATAGATGAGGCAATTGAGGCTGGAGGAATGGGGTCCTCACGGCCACATAGCTAGCTAGTGGCAGAGACAAATCCAGGTCCCTGGTGACAGATTCTCAGTACCTGGCTCTCTCCACCACAGCACACCATCTCCCTTTTATGCCCCGAGGAGGAGGAATGGGTTCCAGGCTTGAAGGATGGATGGGGTGGAGGTGGCTCACAGGAGGGTCCAGACTTCCTAATGTCACTTTAAGTTCCTTTGTGGCTTTTCTACCTCCATGCAGGAGGGTGTTTGCCCCCTCTGCCTTTTGCCTGTTTCAGAGCTCCCAGCATGGTGCTGGCACAAAGGGAGAAGTTGGGGAAATGGATGAGATTCATTCTTCCACATCCTCTCCAGAGAGCTGACTTCTTGATTTTAAGTCATTTGCTTAGGTTTCCTTTCTGCCTTCCTTCTTTACCGCCTGCAGATGATGCTTTTTAGTGTGTGTGTCCAGCCCACAGTCCCCCCCAACTCTGAGAACTGTCCAGCACCCCCATAGGGATGGGTCCTGGCAGCCACGTTTGTAAGACCAGAACCTGCCCCCTGCCTGTGGCTGTGTGGCTCAGCGGTGGAGACTTGACCCAAGCTGGACCTGTTTGAGTCTCAGTCCCAGGAACTTGGACTTGCTACTTGGAGGGGTACCTCAAGCTCTGCTGATTTTTTTTAATTCATTTTATTGAGATATATTCACATACCACGCAGTCATACAAAACAAATCGTACATTCGATTGTTCACAGTACCATTACATAGTTGTGCGTACATCACCAAAATCAATTCCTGACACCTTCCTTACCACACACACACAAATAACAAGAATAATAATTAAAGTGAAAAAGAGCAATTAAAGTAAAAAAGAGCACTGGATGCCTTTGTTTGTGTGTTTGTTTGTTTCCTTCCCCCATTTTTCTACTCATCCATCCATAAACTAGACAAAGGGGAGTGTGGTCCTTATGGCTTTCCCAATCACATTGTCTCCCCTCATAAGCTATGTTTTTATACAATCGTCTTCAAGATTCATGGGTTCTGGATTGTAGTTTGATAGTTTCAGGTATTTACTGCTAGCTACTCCAATTCATTAGAACCTAAAAAGGGTTGTCTATATTGTGCATAAGAGTGCCCACCAGAGTAACCTCTTGGCTCCTTTTGGAATCTCTCTGCCACTGAAGCTTATTTCATTTCCTTTCACATCCCCCTTTTGGTCAAGAAGATGTTCTCCATCCCGTGATACCAGGTCTACATTCCTCCCCGGGAGTCATATTCCACGTTGCCAGGGAGATTCACTCCGCTGGGTGTCTGATCCCATGTAGGGGGGAGGGCAATGATTTCACCTTTCAGGTTGGCTTAGCCAGAGAGAGAGGGCCACATCTGAGCAACAAAGAGGCATTCGGGAGGAGGCTCTTAGGCACAATTATAGGGAGTCTGCTGATGTTTTGAACTGAGGTGATGTTCACTCAGGAACCAAGGGCCTCCGTCTTCAGAGACATGGAGGGGGCCAGTGTGTAGAGAAAGGGGGGAGATGGAGCAGATGCTGAGGGGCAGAGTGACAAGAAACCCCAGGACCCCAGAGAGAAACCCTAAGAAGCCAACTGCCCATATTCCTGGTTCTTGTGCCTGGCCAGAGGAGGCCATCACCTCATTTGAAGGCGCCTCTTCCAGTCCTGCAAAAAGGACTGTCTGTTGCCTGGAACCCTTATCATATACACTGATGTTATCAAAATTCTGCAGAAGGAGCTCACTCAGCCAAGTCTCTGATAGAGCTATGAGGGGAAGTCCTTGGTTATGCTTTGTGCTGGAGGAACCACAGTCCGGAAGGTGGGGGATGTTGCTGAAAGGGAACTTTCTTCTCTTTCTTGAAGGGAGACCCTTGATCTGGTGGCCGCAGTTTGACCAAAGCTCCAGAATGAGTGGGACTCGAGGGGAAGACATTAGTTCTTCCATGCAAAAGTTTTTTCATGAGTAGTCTTTATAGCAACATGAAGTAGAGAGAAGCGATCCCAGTGGTCACTTCACCTCCAGGCACTGTGCCAGGTTTTGTGGAACAGAGACAAAATAAGATAGTCTTGCCTCACAGTGAGTTAGACAAGTGAATATAATTTCACTGCAATGCGATGTAAATAATATGACAGAGGAACGCTCAAGCAATGAGGATCCCCCAGGAAGGGAACCTAATCCAACCTGGGGGCGGAGATCAGAAAATACTTCCCAGAAGGGACGACAACCGAGCGGAAGCTTAAAGGATGCGTAGGAGTCGGACAGACCAGATGGGGTAGGGACAATCCAGAGGAAGCAGCAAGAATAGAAGGGCAGAGTTGAGAAAGAGCCTGGTGAGTGCCGAGAAGGGCCGAGGTCCCTGGAGTACGAAGTCTGCAGGAGGGAGTGCCAAGAAAGAAGAGTGACCACATTAGGAAGTTGGAACTTTGTCCTGCAGAACTGTGAGCTCCAAATTTCTTTGATCATGCACTCCATCTGTTAAATTTTTTGAGCATGCCAAAAACTTTGTATATGTCTATCTATTTATAATAAATACGCACTCTATGTATAGTTGTTTACAAAAGCAGAGTATGAATATTTATTTGCAAAATAGGTATTTGCTCTTGTACTAATATGCTAGACATCATCATAGTTTTATTTTCTCCTTGCCTTTTTTTGGATAAAAATAAATATACAAAGGAATTCTAAAATAGTCTCCAACCCCACAGTACCTATTTGGAGAACTCCTCTGTAGACACAATGAGGAGTCCCTGGAGAGTGTGGGGCACCATCTCCTTCCTCAGAGTCAGCCAGATATGTAAATGTGGCTTGGGCTGGCCCAGCCACAGCTGACGGCCTCTCTGCTGGGTGATTCAGACCAAGAAACCTCAGTAGCAGGCTCAGGCTCTGTGTTGCCCCAACCTAGACTTCTAGAAGCACCTGTGCCTGGTGATTCCCTCTCCGAATTCCTGGATGTGCCTACAACCGTGACAGCACTTTTTTTTTTAAGTTAACCGAAACATAGACCTTATGGTTTGAGGGCTCTCAACAGACAAATGTAGAATTCACCTAGGCTGCTGTCTTGCCGTCAGTCTTTATCAGGTTGAGTGAGCTGAACTCTCTATCTGGATCACTGCTTGTCCTGGACACTGAACACAGCAGGAAATGGTCAAACTTTGTCTGGGACCAGGACAATTGGACCAGTGAAACGCTGAAGCATCAGACTCTCCAGAGGGGACTGGGGAGCTTCCTGGGGTTTTGGCTTTCAGTGTCAGGAGGCCAATAGAGACTCACGTCTCCTGTCCTTTCCTTTGCCTCTGGCCTGAGAGGAGGGACTTTTTCAGGCACTGGGGCCACATCTTCTCCTTGGGGCTGAGCTCCTCACAGAGGAAATGCCTAATGAGGACTTAGGAATGGTGTCTCCCTGAGCTTCTTCAGAGGACTCGAGGAACAATAGTGGCAACTAGACAATAATAACCAGCTGATGTGTATAGAGTGGTTACCACATGCACTGTGCCAAGCTCTTTATGGTTATCACCTCATGTAACTCTCTCAACAAACCCATGAGTGGTGGACAGATGAGGAAATGAGCCATGGAGAGCTTTACTAACTTGTCAAGAGTCACACAGGAAGTATAGAAACCAGAATAGTTGGGTTTCTGAATTCCCAAGCTCCAGAAGATCTTTCGACAGTAGGAAGCTTGAAGACTGGGCTTTGGAACCTCATCTTTCATCATCATGTCTTTGAAAGTTACCATTCTTTTAGCTTCCAGTAACCAAGACAGGATTAAACCAAGTCAGAGAACAAGAATTTCAAAGGATGGCCATGTAGTATTCACTCAGAACTGCAGGGTTCCTCCAAGGCCTGGTCCTTTTATGCTTTCTTGGCAATACTTGTCAGGCTTGGGAATAAGGTAGGAGAGGTCAGTTAGGACCAATTTATTTTATCTGTCAAAAGGTGGTAAAAGGAGAAACTTCTTCCAATTCATCCTCAGTTGGAGTTTTTGTTGTTGCTATTATGTTTAACCACTATAACCGTTCAAATAACATTTCAAACAGTTATAAAAAGATAAAGAAAAAAGTAAAAGGTTTCTGCATTTCCAGGCTTATCCCTAGACCCCTAAACCAGAGGTAAACATTTTTAATCATGTCTGGGTTTTGTTCTTCTCAAGGTTATATCCAGAATTCTCAAATAAGTCTATACTTCTCAATTTATCTACTTTAGATATTATTTAAAGATTGCCACCCAACTTTGAATATTGAGGAATTTACTTCTCCCAGTTTTCCCTTTCAATTTTTGTTATTTATATCTTTGTTTATTGGTAAACTTTTAACTTTTAAACAATATACTTAAATCTCTATTTCTTGAACTGTCATCTTTTATGATATTTCTCGATCACTCTATGTCAGTTGAGAAAACTAAATGCAGGTATACTTCCTTCTACTTTGTAGTGGATGCTGTGATGTGCTGCCCAAATCCCCTGTAGGACTGACATCATCATTCCACCAATAGCTGACAGTGTTGGCAGCTAGCAGCTCTTAACTGAGTTTCTCCAGGGGAGCTATTTGCACCCAAGATTATGCCCTCCCAGAGGGCAACCCACATCCAATGACTGGTCTATATGGAGGTTTGAGTTATAAAGGTCCTGAGAGCCCATTGCCTCGATGAAGCTACTCTGAAGGGCCATCCAGCTAGTGACTGTATCTTTGAGGTGGATCACTGCAACCCAACTTCTCCTCTCCATCAGGGGTGCTACCTTCACCCCTCAAAGTTCTTTCTGAGAACACATCCATAAAGCCTGATGCAACCAAGCCCTGAAATCTCAGGGTCCATTTTCTGGGGAACTTGACTTAATGCCCACCTCTCTAAACTTCCTGTTTCTATTCTTGACTTCGGTCCACTAAACACTTTTTTTTTTTAAAAATTCAGTTTTATTGAGATATATTCACATACCATACAATCATCCATTGTGTACAATCAAATGTTCACAGAACCATCATATATAGTCTTGCATTCATCACCTCAATCTATTTTTGAACATTTTCCTTATACCAGAAAGAATATGAATAAGAATAAAAAATAAAAGTAAAAAAGAACACCCAAATCACCCCCCCACCCTATTATTCATTTAGTTTTTGTCCCCATTTTTCTACTCATCCATCCATCCATGATATTTGCTGCCCAAATCCCTTGTAGGACTGATGTCATCATTCCACCAACAGCTGACAGTGTTGGCAGCTAAAGGGAGTGCGATCCACAAGGTTTTCACAATCACACTATCACCCCTTGTAATCTACATTGTTATGCAATCGTCTTCAAGAGTCAAGGCTATTGGGTTGGAGTTTGGTAGTTTCAGATATTTACTTCTAGCTATTCCAATACATTAAAACCTAAAAAGTGTTATCTATATAGTGCATAAAAATGTCCACCAGAGTGACCTCTCGACTCCATTTGAAACCTCTCAGCCACTGAAGCTTTATTTTGTTTCATTTCTCAACCCCCTTTTGGTCAAGAAGATATTCTCAATCCCACGATGCTGGATCCAGATTCATCCCCGGGAGTCATACTCTGCTTTGCCAGGGAGATTTACACCCCTGGGAGTCAGGTCCCATGTAGGGGGGATGGTAGTGAGATCACCTGCCAAGATGGCTTAGTTAGAGAGAGAGGGCCACACCTGAGCAACAAAGAGGCACTCGGGGGGAGACTCTTAGGCACAATTATAAGCAGGTTTAGCCTCTCCTTTGCAGTAACAAGCCTCATAGGGGCCAGCCCCAAGACAGAGGGCTCAGCATGGCAAGCTATCAGTCCCCAGTGTTTGTGAGCACATCAGCAACAATCCAGGTGAGGAAGTTCAACACCTCCACATCCTCCCCCAGCTCCTCAAGGGGACCTTGATGTATATTTTTATTCTCCACCCAAATTACTTTGGGATATGTTAAACAATCACTTTTAACTTTTTTTTACTGTACTATAATTCAAACATGCATAAAGACTCACCACCTAACTTTATCTAATCTTAATATTATGTCATATTTGATTCTATCATTACTTTGAAATTGGTATTGTAATATTTACATTCCCTCTTGGTACTACAATTTAGTCTTCCAAGCATTATTAATAGGTTGTTTCTTAAATTAAAAACGGCAGACAGAAATTATAATATTTGGTTATGTAAATATACTTCATTGCAGAACTAAATGGTGAGGTCTTACTTGTCGAGAAGGAAATATAAATTAAATCTGAGACTCCTGAAAGAGACTGTTCAGGAGCATACATTAAATAGATTTTTTTCTCTTACAGTCTACCATAATTGTATCTCATTTTGGTTTACTTAAAATTAGGACTATAACTTTCTATATACATTTTTTTGTTTTACTGGAGTTTTAAGTTGTCTTTGTTTTATCTTGATGACATAAGAAAATATGCCTTTTCTACTAAGATCATCAAGCTTTTAATTACCCTTTTTTTAATTTTGGAAGATTTTAAAACCTATGAAAAATTTGAAAGAATAGATTACTGTGGTGGTTTGGAGCCATGTACCCCAGAAAACATGTTCTTAGATTTGTTCCATTCCTGTGGGTGTGAATGCTTGTAAATGGGACCTTTGGATGAGATTTCTTTGGTTACAGTATGGCCCAGCTGAGCTAGGATGGGTCTTAATTCTGTTACTGACGGCCTTTTAGGGAAGGTCACAGAGAGAGAGAAAGCCAGAGGGAGCAACCAGAAGCCAGAAGCAGTGGGACCAGGAAGAGAAAAGGGAAGGGAAGAGAAGCCAGGAGAGGCAGTCATGCACATTGCCGTGTCATAGAAAAGCCAAGGACCAAGGATTCCCGGCACCCAGCCCCAGAATGCCACACATATTTTAAGATATTGGAACAACAAGCAGTGTAGGACTGTGATCCCTGAGAGAAAGGATATGAATGAGGTTAAGGCTACAGTAACCCTGATTTTCGGCCTGAAGGCAATTTCTGGATTGTAGAGCAGGCAAGAAAAATCCAAGCTGTACATATCCTAGATGAGTTGGGAAGACAGAGATTGCATTTGGAGAGGTTGAGGCAGATTGCATTTGTGGAGAGAGTACTGGAGAGGAGAGAGCTATGCACGGAAAGAGATCCAGAAATCGACTTAGGGGCTATCTTGAGTCTTTGGATGAATATTAATCTGTGCATGCATAGGTTCAAACTGCACAAGACCAGAGAAAAACTACCAGAGAACGATAGGGTAAACAATTCCCAGAACTCTCACAGGGCTGGGGAAAGTTCATATTCTGTCCAGCCAGAGTAAAGGGACCTGCTGAACACCTGGGGTATTCAGCAGAGATACTAGAAGGGTCACATCTTAGTAATAGGGCTAAATTAGCCCTAGAGTAAAGGCTATTCTAGAGCTACAAAAATTAAAAACAAGCCTAGAAAGGATCATCTTCTAGGCTTAGCATGTAACTTAACTGTTTGCCCTAATAAACTTCAAAAGGCTTTAAAGAAAGGCAACAAAATCCTTGCATTTAGCAACATGACATTTACAATGTCCAGCATCAAATAAAACTTTAGTGGAATGTGAAGAAGCAGGAACATTTGACCTACAACCAGGAGAAAAACATTCAATAGAAACAGACACAGAAATGACAGAGGTGATATGGACAAAGATTTATAAATGTTATAAATACACTCAAGGATTTAAAGGAAGCATTAAAATAAGAGAAATGGAAGATATCAAAATGAACCAAATGCCAGAATAGGCAAATCTGTAGAGACAGGAAGTAGGTTAATGGCTTCCAGGGACCAGGGGAAAGGGGAATGGGGAATGACTGCTGATGGGTAAAATGTTTATTTTTGGAATCATGAAAATGTGAATTAGATAGTGGTGATGGTTGCACAACTTTGTGAATTTGCTAAAACCCACTGAATAGTATAGTTTAAAAGGGGAGATTTTATGGTATGTGAATTATATCTCAATAGAAAGACAGAAATGAATCAAATGAAATAAATGAAATAAAAAATTACTAAATGGGATTAAGAGAGGTTAAACACCACATATGAAAAGATCAGTAAATTAGAAGAAATAGCAATATAAAATATCCAAACTAAAGCACAGAGAGAAAAAAGATTGAAAAAAAAATTTATTGACTTGTGAGATAATATCAAGTCACCAGACACATGTGTAATTGGAGTTCTAAAAGGAGAGGAGATGGCAAGGCAGAAAAAATACTTGAGAAAATAATTGCCCTTAAATGTCAAGATTTGGTGGATGTTATAAACCCATAGCTCCAAGGAGCCCAAACACAAAGATAACTACAATGAGGAGCATGATAATAAATTACTGAAAACCATTAATAAACAGAAAAATTTAAATGCAGCAAGAAGAAAAGAAAAGTAATAACATATAGGGGAACAGGGATAAGAATGACCCAGACTTTTATCATAAACAATTTGTACCAGTTTGTCTATATTATGTCCCCCAGAAAAAGCCATATTCTTTAATGCATTCTTGTGGGGGCAGATGTATTAATGTGGATTGGATTGGAACCTATTGGTTCAGTGTCCATGGAGATGTGACCCTCCCAACTGTAGTTGATAACTCTGCTCGGCTAGTTTCCCTGAATATGTGGCCCTGCCCATTCAGCATGGGCCTTGATTAGTTTACTGGGGCACTGTATAAGCTCAGATAGAAGGAGCAAGCTTGCTACAGCCAAGAGGGACACTTTGAAGAATGTACAGGAGCTGAGAGAGGAACTGCAGTTTACAGAGACATTTTGGAGACTGCCTTTGAAAGCCACCTTTGGTTTGGAGAAGCTAAGAGAGGACAAACGCCCTAAGAGCAACTGAGAGTGACATTTTGGAGAGAAGCTGAAGCCTAGAGAGGAACATCCTGGGAGAAAGCCATTTTGAAACCAGAGCTCTGGAGCAGACGCAGTCACATGCCTTCCCACCCGATTGCCTGATGTGTTACCTTGGACACTTTATGATCTTAAGACTGTAACTGTGTAACCAAATAACCCCTCTTTTATAAAAGCCAATCCACTTCTGGTGTTTTGCATTCTGGTAGCATTAGCAAACTAGGACACAATTTATGCCAAAAAATAGTAAAGCAACATCTTTAAAAGTGCTGAAAGACAAAATAAACAAAAAAACTCCCAACAAGTTTTGTATTTTTATATCCAGCCAGAATATATGTTATATCCAACAAGAACATATTAAAGTGAAAGCAAAATAAATACAGTTAGTACAAACAAGTTATGCCTTGGGACTGACCACGCCTAAATTGATTTTGATGGGATTTTGTACTTAACTTTTGTTACTGAAATGATTTGAGTTTTTGTGGTATTGTGATAGAATGAATGTATTTTGTATTTGGAAAGATAATGTCATTTTGGGTTCCAGGGGGTGGAATGTGCCAGTTTGAGTGTATTGTGTCCCCCAAATGCCATTATCTTTGTGGTCTTGTGTGGGGCAGAAGTTTTGGTGCTGGTTGGATTTGCTTGGAATGTGCCCCACCCAGCTGTGGGAGATGATTCTGATGAGATGTTCCCATGGAGGTGTGGCCCCGCTCATTTGGGGTGGGCCTTGATCGGTGGAGCTATATAAATGAGCTAACTTGGGGGGAGAAAAGTGAGTGCAGCTGTGAGTGACGTTTTGAAGAGAAGCAAGCTTGCTAGAGAGGAATGTCCTGGGAGAAAGCCATTTTGAAACCAGAACTTTGGAGCAGACGCCAGCCACATGCCTTCCCAGCTAACAGAGGTTTTCCGGCCACCATTTGCCATTCTCCAGGGAAGGTACCTGATTACTGATGTGTTACCTTGGACACTTTATGGCCTTAAGACTGTAACTGTATAGCCAAATAAACCCCCTTTTTATAAAAGCCAATCCATCTCTGGTGTTTTGCATTCCACAGCATTAGCAAACTAGAACAGATTTTGGTACCAGAGAAGTGGGGTGCTTTTGCTGCTGAGTTTGCAAATACCAAACATGTTGGAACGGCTTTTTAAATGGATAATGGGGAGTTTCTGGATGAATTGTGAGGAGCTTGATAGAAAAGGCCTAAACTGCTTTAAAGAGACTGTTTATGGAAATATGGACTCTAAAGATACTTCTGATGAGGACTTGAGCAGAAATGATGAATGTGTTGTGGCAAACTGGAAGAAAGGCGATCCTTGTTTTAAAGTGGCAGAGAATTTGGTAAAATTGAGTCCTGGTGTCAGATGGAAGGAAGAATTTGAAAGTGACAACCTGGAATACTTAGCTGAGGAGATCTCCAGACTACATGTGGAGGAGGTACCATGGCTTCTTCTTGCAGCTTATAGTAAAATGCGAGCAGAAAGGGATAAACTTAGAACTGAACTCTTGGGTTCAAAGAAACCAGAAGCTGATGGCTTGGAAAATTACCAGCTTCCAGGGGGTGGAATCCCAGAAGCTACAGCCCAACGTGAGGATGTAACCAAACATGGAACCCAGCCGCCATTTCAGTACAAGCCAAGATTGGAAAAGGAGTGCAGCTGTGAGTGATGTTTTGAAGAGGAGCAAGCTTGCTAGAGAGGAACGTCCTGGGAAAAAGCCATTCTGAAACCAGAACTTTGGAGCAGATGCCAACCACGTGCCTTCCCAGCTAACAGAGGTTTTCCAGATGCCATTGGCCATCCTCCAGTGAAGGTACCCGATTACTGATGTGTTACTTTGGACACTTTATGGCCTTAAGACTATAACTGTGTAGCCAAATAAACCCCCTTTTTATAAAAGCCAATCCATCTCTGGTGTTTTTCATACCGCAGCATTAGCAAACTAGAACAGATTATGCAAGGCATAATTATTACTAGCAGACCAACCCTACAAGAAACATTAAAGGAAGTTTTCCAGATGCAGTAAAAATGATAGCTGATGGAAACCTGGATCAACAGAAAATAATGAAGAGTGTCAGAAATGGTAAATATGGGGTAAATATGTAAAACCTTTTCTCATCTTTTAATTTCTTTAGAGGGTAGCTAACTATTTAAAGCAAAAATAATAATGATAAATTGTGGAGTTTATAAAGACTTGTAGAAGTAAACCATAAGACAACAGTAGCACAAAGTAGAGTGGAAGTGGATGTATTCTGTTGTAAGTTTCTTACATTTCATGCTAAATGGTATAATGATAAGTCTACCTTTAATACTGTAAACCCTGGACCAACCACAAAAAAAAAAATGTATAGCTAATAATCCAATAGTGGAGATAAAATGAAATACTAAAAATTTTCACTCCAAAAGAAGGCACAAAAAGAGGAAAGAAGGAACAAAGAATAGATGGGATGAATAGAAAACAAATAGCAATATAATAGATTCAGCCGAACCATATTGAAAATCAGGTTAAAGTTTAAACAGTCTAAATACTGTAATTAAAAGCAAAGGTTATCAAACTAGATACAAAAACAAGACCCAATGAAATACCGCTTACAAGAAATGCACTTTAAATATAAAGATGCAGTAGGTTCAAATCAAAAGGAGGAAAAAATATACTATGCAAACACTAAAGATATGAGAGATGGAGTGGCTATATTAATATCAAAAGAAGTAGATTTTATGGCAAGAATATTAACAAATAAAGAGACATTCCTTTTCTAATGATGAAAAGAATCAATTCATAATTCTAAAAACAGTAAGGAAATAAAGAAAAACAGTAAGGAAATAAAAGGCCTGAAAAATGCTCTCAATCAACCTGAACTAATTGACATTTTTAGAATCCTACAGTAAAAGACAGCAAAATACACATTCTTTTTTTTAAAATTCAGTTTTATTGAGATATATTCACATATCATACAATTATCCATGGTGCACAATTAACTCTTCATAGTACCATCATATAGTTGTGCATTCATCACCCCAGTCTATTTTTCGAACATTTTCCTAATACCAGGAAAAGTAAAACTAAGAATAAAAAATAAAAGTAAAAAAGAACACCCAAATCATCACCCCCCTCCCATCCTATTTTTCATGTAGTTTTTGTCCCCATTTTTTCTACTCTTTCATCAATACACTGGATAAAGGGAGTGTGATCCACAAGGCTTTCACAATCACACTGTCAGCCTTGTAAGCTACTGTTCTAGTTTGCTAATGCTGCCGGAATGCAAAACACCAGAAATGGATTGGCTTTTATAAAGGGGGTTTATTTGGTTACAAAGTTACAGTCTTAAGGCCATAAAGTGTCCAAGGTAAGTCAATTGGATACCTTCACTGGAGGATGGCCAATGGTGTCCGAAAAATCTCTGTTAGTTGGGAAGGCATGTGGCTGGCATCTGCTCCAAAGTTCTGGTTTCAAATGGCTTTCTCCCAGGATGTTCCTCTCTAGGCTTCAGCTTTTCTCCAAAATGTCACTCTTAGTTGCTCTTGGGGCGTTTGTCCTCTCTTAGCTTCTCCGGAACAAAAGTAGGTTTTCAAAGGCTGTTTCTAAAATGTCTCTGTAAACTGCAGTTCCTCTCAGCTCCTATACATTCTTCAAAGTGTCCCTCTTGGCTGTAGCAAGCTTGCTCCTTCTGTCTGAGCTTATCTAGTGCTCCAATGATTTAATTCAGACCCATCCTGAACGGGTGGGGCAACGCCTCCATGGAAATTATCCAACCAAAGGTCTTGTCCACAGTTGATTGAATCACATCTCCATGGAAACACCCAAAGGATTCCAAAATCTAATCAACACTAGTATGTCTGCCCACACAAGATTGCATCAAAGATAATGGCATTTTGGGGGACATAATACATTGAACTGGCACAGCTACGTTGTTACACAATTGTCTTCAAGAGTCAAGGCTACTAGGTTGCAGTTTGATAGTTTAAGGTATTTACTTCTAGCTATTCCAATACATTAAAGCTTAAAAAGCGTTATCTATATAGTGCGTAAGAGTGCCCACCAGAGTGACCTCTTGACTCCACTTGGAATCTCTCAGCCACTGAGACTGTATTTTGTTTCATTTTGCATCCCCCTTTTGGTCAAGAAGATGTTCTCAATCCCATGATGTCAGGTCCAGATTCATCCTCAGGAGTCTTTTCCTGCGTTGCCAGGGAGATTTACACCCCTGGGAGTCAGATCCCACATAGGGAGAGGGCAGCAAGCTCACCTGCTGAGTTGGGTTGGCTAGAGAGAGAGGGCCACATCTGAGCAACAAAGAGGTACTCAGGAGGAGACTCTTAGGCACAATTATAAGCAGGTTTAGCCTCTCCTTTGCAGTAATGAGCTTCATAAGGGCAAGCCCCAAGATAGAGGGCTTGGCATACCAAACACCAGTCCTCAATGTTTGTGAGAACATCAGCAACAATCCAGGTGTGGAAGTCCAACACTTCTGTTTTCCCCCCAGCTCCTCAGGGGGTCTCTGCATATATATTTTTATTCTCTGCCCAAATTACTTTGGTATGTGTTCTATTTCACACTAACCTATACAAACCTACCATGTCTCACTTCCTATTCAAAGTTCCATGTAATTATGGTATTTGAACAAACTGTACAAGTTAAATTGAGTAGGAAATATAGATCCTGCATCAAATAAACACAGTCAATATCATCCTTTACCCTTTGGCTCAATTTGCCCTAGTCCTAACCAGATCTGCTCCATTCATATCTCTAATTGAAGTCTGGACTCTTTTTTAGCTTTTTTAACAGTTGTTGTATGCGCTAAAACTGACATTTATATCTGCCGAGTTCAAGCTCTGAGTTTCAGGTATCACACAGATACCCAAAGTTCCAGGGATTGATCAGGTTATACACAAAATGATCAGCATCTCAGAATTTGGAGATAGCCATTACTATTCAGGAATAGCTATGACTGTTGTAAGAGCTTACAATCTAGGGACTATTACGATAAGCATTCCCCTAATAAGCTGTGCTCTAAGATTCAATTCTGAGTTTAAACATTGTAGTTAGTTCATATTGGTGAGGCATTATAGTGTTTGCCTTTGTTTCTGGCGTAGTTCACTCAAAATGCTGTCTACTGGATCCATTCACCTCATTGCATGTCTCACAGCTTCACTCCTTCTCGAAGTTGCTCAATATTCCATTGTATGCATACACAACAGTTCACCATTCTGTTCCTCAGTTGGTGTACCCTTAGGCCACCTCCACCCATTGCAAATCATGCATACTGCCCCCATAAACACCAGAATACACATTCTGTTTGAGCACACATGAAATATTCACCAGATAGACCATATGCTGGACAAGAAAATGAAGTCTCAACAAATTTAGAATTGAAATCATACAGAGTATGTTTAATCACCATTTTATGGAATTAAATTAGAAATCAAGACAGAAAGAAATCTGGGAAATCTCAACTATTTGGAAAGTAAACAACACATTTCTAAATAACCCATAGGTCAAAGAGGAAATTATAAAATGTTTTGAACTAAATAAAAATTAAATCGCAATATATCAAAATTTGTGGAATCTAGCTGTGCTGGTTTGAAACTGTTTGGACCTCAGAAGAGCCATAATCTTTTAATCCAAACTTGTTGGGTGGAACCTTTTGATTGAATGTTTCCATGGAGATGTGACCCACCCAACTGTCGGTGAGACCTTTTGATTAGATCATTTCCATGGAGATGTGACCCCACTCATTCAGTGATTTGTTCACTGGAGTCCTTTAAAAGAGCTCACAAGAGAGAGCGACAGCTCTGAGATGTTGAAAGAGATATTTTGGAGAGAAGCTAAGATATGTAATCAAGAGTTTGCCCCCAGGAGACGCTAAGAGCTGATACAGACCCAGATGCTTGGAGACGCTGGGAGATGCAGACAGAAGGACATTTGGAGATGCTAAGCTAAGAGATGAAGCCCAGAGTTTGCCCCAGAAAAGCTAAGAGGGGACTCCCAGATGCTGAGAGAGAAATGCCCCCGGAGAACCAAGCAGGGAGCTGAGAGAAGCCAAGAGAGACAGAAGCCCATAGACATTTTAGAGAAAGCCATTTTGAAATGCAGCCCAGGAGCAAAGAATCAACAGATGCCAGCCATGTGCCTTCCCAGTTGACAGAGGTGTTCTGGACACCACTGGCCTTCCTTTAGTGAAGGTATCCTCTTGTTGATGCCTTAGTTTGGACACTTTTGGCCTTAGCATTATAAATTTGTAATCTAATAAATCCCCTTTATAAAAGCCAATCCATTTCTGGTATTTTGAATAATGGCAGCTTTAGCAAACCAGAACACCAGCTAAAGCAATGCTTAGATGAAAATGTAAAGCTTTAAATATTTATATAAGAAAAGGAGAAAAGTCTAAAATCAATAGTCTAATTTTCTACCTTAAGAAGCTAAAAAAGAAAGAAAAGAAAACCCCAAAAGTAGAAGAGAGTAATGAAGATAAGAGCAGAAATTGATGAAACAGAAAACAAAGAATAGAGAAAATCAATGAAATAAAAAATTACCTCTTTAAAAAGAAATGGAATTTATAAACCTCTAGTTAGGCCAAAAAATAAAAAGAAAAGGCACAAATCACCAATATCAGGAATGGAAGAGGGGACACCACTATAGATTCTACAGACATTTAAAAGATAATAAGGGAATATTGTGAACAATTTTATGCCTAATCCCTTGAAAGACACTAATTACCAAAACTAACAAGAAAAAATAGAAAAACTGCATAGTCCAATATCTATTAAAGACAATGAGTAGTCCAAATGGAATCACTGGTGAATACTGCTAAATATTAAAATAGTAATAATACCGGTTTTATAGAAACTCTTTCAGAAAATATAGGTGAAAGGATCCCTTCCCAAATTATTTTATGAGGTATTACCCTTTTACCAAAGCCAGACAAAGACAATACAAAGAAAATTACAAACTAATATATATCATGAACAGAACACACAAAAAAATCCTCAGTAAAATATTAAAGGTTCATGTTAGTGGGAATGGCAGAGTAAGAACTGATTTTCCTCCAGAAAAGCAATGAGAACAATGGCAAAAAAAAAAAAAATCATCAAAATCAACTTTTCTCAGATCTCTGTAAATTAACCAATGGCTTGTAACAATCCAAGGAGCATTTATTCAAGAAAAATTGTTGAATCTTGGTAAGGACAGTGAGTTTTGTGGCATTTTAACTTGCTCTACTTTTATTCCTCTTTCCCCAGCTCTGTGGTAGCCTTGCAAACCAACAGCCTCAAAATCATGGAAACCATGAAACCAGCAACCTAGCAAGTCCTACTTGCAGGACTTGTCTTTATTTGATCTGATTCAGACCTCACTAAGGGCAGAAAGATTCCCTGCCTGGGGTCTTTGTTGAAAACAACCATTGACAACTGTTTAAAATCACAACTGCCTGAGGTGCTGATAACAGTTGGGGTAAATGAGAGCCCGGCCAAGAAACTTAAGAGGAAAAGCTGTGGAATGAGATGCCTATAGGACCTCTGAAAGCACCAATATATTTTTGGGAATCCAGAAGGCTGTGTGCATGCATGGAGTTGTTTGCATGCCCAGGGATGTGCAATAGTCTAAGAAAGAACTGAAAAGGCCCTAAGCTCTCAGCTACGGCTGAGCTTGATGCTCTAGGCAAGCAAAAAGTGAAAACTGAGGCAGAGTTGTAAACTAATCATTGAAGGCATGTCCAACACACACAGAGCACCTCAGCAAAGATTGGGATACTTGCTGTTTCCAGACATTTAAGGAAATTACTGTCAAATCATTAATTGATCACTAAGATAACCAAGCTGAGATTTCAGTGGCAACATGTGACGAGGAATAGAGACTTTATAGAATTAGTTGGGAAAAGTCACTAAGCAAGCAGTAAAATCCACAAATCATGGGGTGGGTTTCTAATCTCCAGAATCACCACATTTTGATTTTTAAATTATCCAGAAACAAGAAAGTGTGGCCTACACACAGGAAAAGAAGCAGTCAATAGAAAATGTTCCTGAGAAAACAAAGACTGTAATTAGCTATTTTAAATATTTTCAAATAATAAAAGGAAACAATGTCAAGTATGAGTACAATGTCTCATCAAATAAGAGAATATCAATGAATTGATAGAAATTATTAAAAAAAGAACCAAATAGAAATTCTGGAGATGGAAATTATAACTCAAATGAAAAATTCGTAGTGGGGCTCCTTGGCAGATTTGAGCTGGCAGAAGAAAATAATCAGTGAACTTGAAGATATGTCAGTTGAAGTTATCCAGTCTGAGGGACAAAAGAGAATGAATACAAATTAACAGAGTCTCAGAGACCTATAGGACACTATCAAGCATACTAATAAATGTATAATGGGTGTGCCGGTTTGTATCTATTATGTCCCCCAGAAAAAGCCATATTCTTTAATACATTCTTGTGGGGGCAGATGTATTAGTGTGGGTTGGGTTGGAAACTATTGGTTCAGTGTCAACGGAGATGTGACCCACCCAACTGTAGGTGATAACTCTGATTGGATAATTTCCATGGAGTTGTAACTCCGCCCATTCAGCGTGGGCCTTGTCTAGTTTACTGGAGCACTATATAAGCTCAGACAGAAGGAGCTCATAGCTAGCTGGAGCTGAGAGACATTTTGAAGATGGCCATTGGAAGCTGATGCAGACATTTTGGAGAATGCCATTTTGAAACACAACCTGGAAGCAAGCAGATACCAACCACGTGCCTTCCCAGCTAACAGGGTTTTCTGGATGCCAATGGCTTTTCTCCAGTGAAGGTACCCTTTGTTGATGGACACTTTATGGCCTTAAGACTGTAACTGTGTAACCAAATAAACCCCTTTTAAAAGCCAATCCATTTCTGGTGTTTTGCATTTTGGCAGCATTAGCAAACTAGAACAATGGGAGTCCCAGAAGGAGTAACGAGAGAGAAAGGGAATGAAACAATATTTGAAGAAATAATGGCCCCAAACTTCCCAAATCTGATGAGAAACCTTAATCTACACATTCAAGAATTTCAACAAACTCCAAGTAGGATAATCTCAAAGAAACACATCAAAATCAAACTATGGTGACCCCAAACCAAAGAGAGAATCTTGAAAGCAGCAAAAGAAAAGTGGCTCATCATGTACAAGGGAGCCTTAATAAGACTAACAGCTGATTTCTCATCAGAAACCATGGAAGTCAGAAGGCAATAGGATGACCTATGCAAAGTGCTGAGAGAAAAATTGTCAACCAAGAATTCTATATCCAGAAGAAAAAGATTAAACTGGTACAAAAGTCACCAGGAGGGTGACTTTGGGGATAAAAGGGGGGTTAAATGAATTTTTAGAAAGCTAGTATGTGATGTGATGCCTACACCATCTCTTTTGGATAGGCCCAGTTTTATTTGGGTTACATAAAATAAATATAACAGTAATAATAGCTAATAGGCACTATATGCTCACCAGGTATCAACCACTGTGCTAAGCAATTTAAATATGTTCAGTCTTATGAGGTGGGTACCATTACTTCCTTACATAGATGAAGAAAATGAGGCACAGAGTTTTAAGCGGTTTGCCCAACATCACATAGTTACTAAGCAGCAAAGCCAGAACGTCTGTTCCTACACTCAAACCCATATCTGAGAGGCTGTTCCTCTTTCTCACTTTCTTCCCAGACCACATTTGTCTCCACACCCTGAAAAAGCTGAGCAGGGAAGAGAGGGGTACAGAAAAGTCATTTGGTTCAGGCATCACATTCCCAAAAGACCTAAAATGTGAACATTGTGACATTATCTTCTAATGAGGTCATATATCCAGCCAGAAATACTGAGAAGAGGGGGTTCACCCAGCTTTAAAGTTACTTCCTGACAATTTCAGTGAGCCAAGCATTGATAATTTGTATAAATCCCATAATTATCTGGCCCTAGCACAACACATTGAGTTTAAAATACAAAATACACCCCCCCCCTTTTTTTTTTTTACCTGTTTTGATATATCTTCATTTTTTATTCTGGTAGGAAATCAAAATTAGAAAAATGGGAGTTGCTGCTCTCTTGACCTTTGAGAAGTTTTTGCTTCCTTTCTTGCTCTCAAAAGTAGCACGTAAGAGGGGGACCAGAAGTCACTGTGAAGTCCACTTTTGTTGTTGACAGCGGCTTGACTTTCAGTATGGCCACATCACGGGCTGAAGTAGGTAAAAAATTTGGGACTCAGAAGCTGCATGGAGAAAAACACCATCAGTCCAGAGGTTTCCTAAGCTTCAAAGCGGTTTGTGATGAAGTCACCAAGTTGGTATTGACCAGGTGAACAAAGCTTCTGGGTGCAAGTTTTTTAATGCAGTGGTTTTTAGCTACGATACTTTTGAGTCCCCCTCCCTCAGCACATTTGGCAATGCCTGGAAACATTTTTAATTTTCAGGAGTCCTATAGGCATCTAGGAGGAAGAGGCCAGGAATGCTGCTAAACACCCTACGATACACAGGACAAATCCGCAGTGGAATTATCTGCCCCAAATGTCAGTGTTGCCACAATTGAGAATCCCTGCTCTAAGCCTTGGGACCCACCTCATGCTAGGCAGCTGTGGTCACTCTAGAAGCTTCCTACTAGTCTTTACTTCAATCTGAAGTCAGAGGGGGCTGGACCACAGGCTCTGACCGCAGGGGTGGATTTTCCTGTCATCACCTGGCCATCCCCTCTGGCCCCTTTGCTGGAGAACTTTGCCCTCAGGTAAATGTTTTCCCTACTTGTTTGGGAAACTTTGAGAAAAAATCCCCTGTAGCCATCTTGCAAGCAGTGAAAATATATCATAATGTGCTTTTTCCACCAAAAAAAAAAAAAAAAAAAAAATTAGGCAGCTAGGGGATTTTTAAAATTTTAGCTTTTTAACTAAAAAGTAGCAGCCAACCCTAAGACTTCAAAGGCAGCACATCCTGGAACTGGCCCCCAATGGGGCGCTCAGATGGAGCTCGGAAAAAAAGAGTGGGTTTATTATCAATGAATCATTAATGGACTAGACAGGGGAGGGGGTGATGACCCAGGATAGCTGGCTGGGGATAGGGGACAGCCTGGAGAGGGGTGGGCAGCAGGTGATGAGAGAGGCCCCCCCTCCCCCAGCCGCAGCCCCCTTAGTGTGGGGTCCTTGAGGAACCCCAGGACATTTGCCTTCACTCTCAGGAGATTCTTTTCTTCTCTTTCTTCTCCTTGAGTTTCGTCTTTAATAACCACAGAACGGGCCATTAATGAATGTAAGGATCTGGGAAAGTGAAATTGTCTCTCAGGGGAAAGGCACTGAAATGCCTTTCCATGGCTCCAGGCAGCTGCTGACTGCAGGGGTGACAGAGCCAGGGAAGCTCGCCAGGAGAAGGGAGGGCTTCTAACACTTCCTCACCTTTACTCCCCTCCAAGGGCCCCACTCAGCTCTTGCTTGTCTGGCTTTGGTGAGTTGGACTCTGCTGTCACTCAGACAGCACAAGTCCTAGCTCAAGGCAGGTGACAGGAATAGGTTGAGGGTCAGTTACACCCTCCCCAGAGGTGGGAGTCTGGTTGGTGCCAATGGCCTCCATGCAGCTTCAACTCCTGTGTCTTTGGGCTGGTGGGAAAGAATAAACAGAAAGATGGAAGACAGCCCCGTGGAGTCTATCCTGGTGGGCCAGGAAGCTGACACCACAGACTGCCCCCTACTGGAGAAATGGGTTTGGTGATTTCCCATGAATCAAATGACTGCTCCACCCCAGCCCAGGCCCCACTCTAGACCAACTCAGCCGGAATCTCTGAAGCGGGGTGCAGGTGTGGGTTATTTCCAAAGTTCCCCAGGTGATTCTAACAGGCAGTCGTGACTGGTAGACAGAGGGCTGTCAATAAATGTGAATGCTTCGTTCCTTCTTTTTTGGTCTTGGGAGATTTTGCACCTCCTTCCAGGGAAGGCAGCCTGACTTCTGACACACGTTCCTGAAGGTCAAATACCTGGTTCCCACATCAGCCTGCCCATGGAGGCACACCCAGAATCAGGAGGTCACTCCTCTGCCTGGTTCCTCTAATTTAATGCTTTTTCTCAATGGTTTGATTGGGGCACTCCTTCTCTTGTCAAACAGCAGTCAATTAGATCTCAAAATCTTGGAAATAGGATGATTTGGCAGGGGTTGGGCTGAAGTTTATATTTGCTCTGGCACTGGAACAGCAAAGAAACTGGTATGAACAGAGCAGGCTTTTTTTTTTTTTTTTGCACTTAAAAAAGCACACGTGTCTATTTTCAATTACCTAAGAAGTTCATTTACATACAATGTATCCTGCTAATTTTAAACAAAAATAGGTGATAGGCACTGGTATCACTACACCAGTAATTAAAACACTGAAGTGCAGGTGGGAAAATAGCTGCCATTCTAAATCCTTGGAGTTTCCCCCACTCCTTCCCACTGCCCTTTCCTCAGGACCACCCCCTGTCCAACCTCCCCATGATCCAGCAACTAAAAGGTTATTGCCTGGCACCATGGGGGCCAGGGGATCTTCTGACAGGTGGGCTGAACTATATAGGTTGCCAAGCATGTCATCCTGATTATAAACCATTTCAGTCTACTTGGGAGAGTGGCATGCCCCAAGGATTTCTGTCATATTTAGTTGGAGCTATACAAGCTAGTTTTTAAAATTTAATAAAAACTCACATTATATTTACCATGTACCAGGCATTGTTCTAAGAACTTTACAAACGTTAACTCATTTGATCCTTGTAACAACCCTATGAAATTGGTAATATTACATTTCCCATTTTATAGATGTGGAAATAAAGGCACAGAGAGGTTAAGTAACTTGCCAGGGTCCACCAGCCAGTATGTGGCGAGCTGGGCTTCCAGGACAGCCTGGCTGCAGTCCGTTGCTCTCAACCATAGGAAAACAGAACCATGATAACAAGGGTTTTTTTCCTCTTTTGCCTATCTTAGATTCACAGTGTAGACTCTAGCGTCTTCCTCTCCTCTACCATTTCCTCCCACCACAGTTCCAGTAGGGGAAGCAGAAGCCCAGAGAAGAAAGGGACCTACCCAAGGCCATAGAGATAACTGGGGGCAGAGCCAGGAGGGGGATGCTGCATCTCAACTCCCTCTTACCCCATCCCGGATTGCTCACGTCCAGCTAAAATGCCCCCTCAGAAATCAGTTGGGAAGTGTGGTGGTTTTCAGAAAGGCCCACAAATTCTTCATTGCTCCCCACTTCAAGAGGTGGAGCCTGGTTCCCCTCCCTCCTCTAATAAGTGGGTGGGCTGAGCTTAGTGTCTCACTCCACAAGAATAGAATATAGAAGAAGAGATGAGGCCGCCAAAGGCACTGTGACGTTCGTCTGCTCTCTCTCAAATAGCTCGCTCTGGGGGAGCCCAGCTGCCTTGCTGTAAGGATGCGCAGGCAGCCGTGGAGAGGCCCACATGGTAGGCACTAAGGCCTCCTGCCAACTTCCATGTGAGCTTGGAAGCCAGCTTGGAAGGAGATACTGTAGCCCCGGTCAAGCCTTCAACTAACGTATCCCCAGCCAATTGCTTGACCGCAACCCCAGGAGAGACCCTGAACCAAACCATCCAGTGATGCTGCTTCTGGGTTCCTGACGCTCAACAACTGTGTGAGATAATAAATGTTGTTTAAAGCTGCCAAGTTTTAGGATAGTTTGTTATGCAGCAATAAGTAACTCTCGTACAGGAGGTTCTGCATTCCTCTTACAATACTGTAACTACATCAAGCAGTTGGGGAAATCTTGTCTCCAAAATAATCCAGCTGTATTTCTTTAAAAATGTTTGGCAATTCATGCATTTTAATTCATTTGGTCCTCCCCACTCTACCCCACCCTGCCCTTTGTTAGTACTAATTGGTTCAGTCTTTTGAAATTTTTTTCCTACATATATTTCTGTGAAGTCTATACCACATAAAACAGCAATATCTAAGTTCCATTGACATGATTACTGCAATCACAAGCATTCCAAGCCTAATAAAATAATCTAGTGGCAGGAGATTTGGAGGTCTGGCTGCCTGGAGCTGGGCGGCAGCTCGGCAGTTCTATGATCAGACTGCCTGTGTTCAAATCCTGGCTCTGTTTAACCTTGGGCAAATTGTCAAACTCTCTGTGTCTCAGTTGCATTATTTATAAATTGGAGAATCTACTTATACTACCTACTCTGTAAAATTGTTGGGAAGATTAAAGTGAGAGGCAGTAGGGCATCGTGCTTAAAAGCATGGGTTCTGGAGCAGATATTCTGGGTTTGAGTCCTTGATCCAGCCACTTTGCTGGCTGTATGCCTTAGGAAAGTTAGTTACCTTTCTGGGTCTCAGTATTCCACGTCCATGAAAATGGGAGGAAATAAAACTTATCTCATATGACTGTTGTGAGAATTAAATGAGTCAATTCAGGTTGCTGGTACATGGTAAGTGATATACAGCAGGGATGCTCAGTACAGTTGTGCAAGTTGTTCTCTCTACAAGGGCCCCCCACACCCTTTGACTTGGGGTTGCCTATCTAGAGGTGGCGCTGTTTTCTAATTTGCACCAGGGTCCTCTCTAAGCCAGCAGCTGTCCTGATACAAGTGTTAGTTGTCAACATAAGGGATTTGAATGTCCAGAAAATGCTACCTTGGCAATATCCTTAGGCTTTGGGCTGATGGTAACTGAGCTGATGCTAGCTGTATGACAACTGTACCTGGAGACTTCGTGGAGTTCTCCATAATAACCTCAGTGGAAGGCCTGTACCGCAAGCCTTGTCTCGACTCTTCAGAAACTATGTTGGAAGCCAAATTAAAAAAATGTTAACAAAGTAAAAAGTTTAGAATCATGCATAGCATTACGTATGTATTAGGCATACATACAGATGTGGCTCGAGTGTAGAGAAATGCATAGCAACGATAAAGACCACATTCTGAATAATGATCACCTGGAGTGGGGAGGGAGTGAGATTAGGAAGGGATATAGAAGGGCCTTCAGCTGTATTCATAATTTATTTCTTAAACTTAATGATGGCAACACATGTATTTATTATTCTTTAATCTAAAAAAATTTTAAATAACATCATTAATACTATTGAAAGAGATCCGTCTTTCTATTAAAGAGCCAATTTTTGCATTTCCCTCCTCATTAGTCTTTATTAAATGTTAAGTAAAGTATATTGGTTGGGGACCACAGAACCAGCAATCATTAATTCAGCAAGTATTTATTGTTGAACAACAGAACAGTCAGAGTTAAGAACTTCATCTGTACATTATAACACTTAGAATGTTAAATTCTAGCTATTTGGTTATTTGACTACTTTCCCTTCTTTCTCTAAGGGTGACATCTCTGTCATTCATATCCATGATTTCTGCTACTTAACATTGCTAAATAATTGTTGATTTAAACTGAATAAACATAAATATGACAGTTTTTGCTGTTAAAGAGCTTTCAATCTTCTAGGGGTGAGAGAAGGTACATGATAGTGCAGGTCATGAGAAGTGGCATAAATTATGAGCAAAGTTCTATGGAATTCACTCATAAATCTATTCATTTGCCAACTATTTATTAGCCATCTACTGGGCATGTAATTATAAACAAGAGAGATGCAGTCCTTGGTTTCTATATGGTCCACTTCTCACCACCTTAACCTCTACCTCACTGGTCTGTGCCACCAACATCTTTTGCTTGGATTATTTCAATAATCCACTTCTGGAGTCCTAATTGGTCTCCCCACTTCCACTTTGCTCCCCTACAGTAAATTCTCCACTGCATGCAGAGTGATCCTGTTAAAACCTGTTAGATCATCTCATTCTTCTCCAAAATCTCCAGTGGCTTCTCATCTCTGGGATATGGCAGAACTGGCCACAATTCTTTAAATTCTTTGGTTGACCTTGTGATTTGCTTTGGCCAGTACAAGGCAGCAGAAGCAACATCATATGTGTTTTGAGCCTGGGCCTCAAGACACCTTGAATGATTCTGTTTGTCCTCTCAGAACCCTGAAACCACTATGTGAACAAGCCCAGGCAAGACTGTTGGGGGATGAGAGACCCCGAGTCAGAGAACCTTCCCAGAGAAGGCTGTCCCGGACAGCCAATTGTCAGCCAGCCTACTCGGCAACTGCAGATCTGTGCCTGGGCCCAGCTGTGATCAGCCTAGCCCAGCCTATACCAAAGAACCAGCCACAGACTTAAGAGACAAAAAATGGTTGTTATTTTAAACCATTTAGGTTTTGGGTGGTTTGTTAGACAGAAAAACCTAACTGATACACCATCTCATTCAGAGAAAATATCCAAGTACTAACCATATCCCTGCAGATAAGAACATTGCCTAAACACAGTAGGTACTCTAATAAACATGTGTTGAACATATTAATAAATTCATCAATGGAGTTAACATTCTATTGAAGGAAGTAGGGGGAAAAATTCAAGTAAATAAACAGTAAACAATTACAAAATTTGACAAGTGCTGTGAGGGAAACAAATAAGTGGCCAAGGGAGAGAATAATGGAGTGGAGGTGGGAGGGTCGACCCTCCACTGGCTTCCCAATTTATTTCAGAATAAAAGCCGAAATCCTTATCATAGCTCACAAGGCCCTATGTGATCCAGCCCTCTGCTGTCCCTCTGACCTCATCTCCTCCCACTCTTGCCCCATCTTTGATCCAGCTACACCGGCCTCCTTGCTGCTCCTGGAGCTCCCACATCAGAGTGCTTGCTGTTTCCTTTGTCTGGAATGTTCTTTCCTTAGACACCCACACCAGCCACCCCCTGACTTCCTTCAGGTCTCTGCTCAGATGTCACCCTTCCAGTGAACCCTTTCCTTACTACCCTACAGAAATAGCAACCCACTGACCCCCCGAATTCCCTCTCCCCCTATCCTGCTTTGTTTTACTCCATAGCACTTGTCACCTTCTGATGTATTATATATTAGCTTCTTTGTTTACTGTGTGTCTACTCCATCAACACATACATTCCACAAGGAAGGACTTTTATTTTGCTCAATGTACCCTTAGGGCATCATCTTAGGGCAGAAATTCAGCCAGTGTTTAAAAAATCCTTTAGGGTCCATAACTAGCTGTCAATCCTAAGAGTAAGCAAGGCAAGCATTTGGCTTTGAACCATACTGGAAATAAGGCAAGGCCTTAAAAAAAAAGCCAAAATGCCCAGGCAGGTGTTGGATTGCTCACTGAGAACTCTACAATGCGCTCATGGCAGGGTATTGGGAATGAATTGTGTCCCCCACAAAAGTCATGTTCAGGTCCTAACCCCTGGTCCCATGGGTGTGAACCCATTTGTAAATAGGACCTTTGAAGATGTTATTAGTTAAGGTGTGTCCAAATTGAATGGCAGTGGGCCACTGGGACCCTTATAAGCAAAGGAAATTGAACACAGGAAAGAAGACACAAAATCCGGAAATCAACAGAACCTGGAAGAGAAAGGAGAAGATGCTGCTATGTGTATTGCCATGTGATGGAAAAGTCAAGGAACCCCCAAAGATTGCTGGCCAGTTAGAAGATACCCGCCACAGGTGTTTTCTAGCCTCTGAAACCATGAGCCAATAAATTCCTTTTGTTAAGCCAACCCATTGTATGGTATTTGTTTTAGCAGCCAGGAAACTAAAACCCAAGGCAAGCAATACACTAAATTAAGAGTCTTCTTGGGAGCAAACTTTGCAGTTTGCTAGGGGCTTTCTAATCCATGTTATTATTTGTTCCTCACAATAGCACTGAGAGGCAGGCAAGGCTGGTTTTATCATCCCCATGTACAGACGAAGATGATGAGGCTCAGAGAGCTTAAGTGAGTTGCCAACACCAAGACATACTAAGTGGCAGAATCAGAATTTAAATCCTGGTTGGTCTGACTCCAAGCGCAGTGCTCATTTTATTTATTGCTATATTGCTCATCCATTCTGGGCTCCACCTGGTGGCATTCTTGGATCTTAAAGATTCAGGGCCAATCTTGAGCTCCTGAAAGATGCTCCACATAGAAGGCATCTTTCCTCTGAAGGGAGTGTGGGGCACTGCCAGGAGGCACAGAGGATAGACTTTCAGAGCATCAGTTCCAGAGCCTCCCCTGTGGCTTTCAGAGCTACCACACGTCTCTTCTGTTTGATAGTCATGAAAAGACAGTGCTCTTGGGCCACTTTATCCCCAGACCCCCCAAAGCAGGCTTTACTGTAAGGGGATGGAGGACAGCAGATGCTTTCAGTTGAAAACCAGAGAGAAATCCCAGTCTCTTTGCTTTATTTTGGTTTAAAAATCAAGTCGTGTGACAATGGAAACTCTTTCCCTGTTGTCCTCCCCTTTCTGCCCCTGTTGAGGAAAGTCTGACTTGCTAATTCTGGCTAGGGTTTTTCCCTCCCTGGCTGTTTTTCTCTTTTATCTTTATCAATTGAAGAGAGCTGCTCTGCCTTTCAAACTGTCGGAAGGCATTGGGGTTTTGTGTGTGTGTGTGTGTGTCTGTGTGTTTCTTTCACATAATTCTGTGGGTCTTTTCCCAGATATGTATTTTCTCTCAAATTAACTTCTAACTTGTTTGAGTTTCCGCCCATGTGACTTCCAGCGTGAGTTACCAGAAACCACAAGAGAGAGAGCAAGCGAGCCCCAAAGCAAGCGACATGTCACTGTGGGGAGCAGTGCCTCTGCACCCTCAAGTGAAGAGGACACAGGGGTCGGAGGTGGCCGCAGGGCAGGCAGAGGGACCTGTGGAGGGCGGTGGGCTGGTGGCCCGGGGGCAGCCAGGAAGGGAAGGCCAGGTGGTGACAAGACAACCCAGAGGCGTCTGGGGCTGCTAGAGCCGGGAAGATTTCAGCCATGCCTCACAGCTCCGACAGCAGCGACTCCAGCTTCAGCCGCTCTCCTCCCCCTGGCAAACAGGTAGAGCCCTCCTTTCTCTCTCCTGCTTTCTCCTGGGGGTGGGGAGGGGCAGGGAAAGGGGCAGGCTTCCTTGTCCTGGAGCGAGGAGGGGGCTTTTGGCCTGAACACTCGATTAGACCCTAAGACAAGGTATTTGCAAATAAGCCATGCGTACTGGCAGGCATCCTTATCCTGCCCTCCATTGTGCCAAAGTACCTTTTCCTCTCCATTCTCGGATGGTGCTCATCACCTCCTCCTCACCGTGGTTCCCACCCCATGAAGCTTTCTAAGAAGCAAAGGGGAGAACGAGCACCAAAAAAATCTGTTCCCCCAGATGAAAGGATCTGCCTTTCTCCAAGTGAAAATCGATTCCTAAGTGAGAGGAGGAGTCTTAAATGATAGGGCTGCTGGCATGCACAACCCAAATCCTACATATGTAGTTCCCCAGGAGACAGCCAATAGGGCAGGAGAGGGGGGAAAAGGGCAGTTAGAAGGAGGACCCCGGGTTAGCACGACGGGTCTGCTGGGGCACAACCGGGGGCAGGATGCTGGAGCCATGGTCAACACCTCTTTCTCTGTAGCTTCTGGACGGGAGGAAGGAACTCAGTCAGGAGGTGGTTCTGGAGGCTCCTTGGAGACATTCACTAGTAGCTCACCTCAGCCCTGGGAAAACCACAGAGATCGAGGTAGGGATTCTAGGAACGTTTGGAACCTAGACTGTGACTTGTCAGTCAAAAGTTTTCAGCTTGAGGGTTGCCAACAAACAGGGCACCCTGCTTGCCTCACAGCTTCTGGTGCTTTCTCTTGATTATACTTCTTGACATCCCTCTCTATAGGAAGGCCTTCTTTTTCTCACCCAGTACATCAGTGGCTTAAAATCGTTTTCTACACCTTTGTGGTTTATAAACTGTATTCTTTCCTTAGCATAGATATCTAGGAGGGCTTTCAAAATGCTGCAGCTAAAATAAAAGAATATAAATGTAATACAGCATCCATCTGATGAAAGAGGAGCAGGTTGGAATAAATCCTGGTGGGAACCTCTAGAGGGCAGAGAGTCTAGCCCTCTGCTCGAGATGCTATCAGAGTGGCTCTGACTGCCTGGAAGTCTGAACTCTTCTTAGGAAGGAAATTACTCATGGCTTCCTTGGTAACTTGATCCCCCATACCGCTTAGAAGAAGAACCCTTCCTTCCTATCTAACCCAATGCCCTCCAACTGCAAATGCCTGGGAGTATTGGACACATCGGCGAGATGCATGATTTGCGAGCACAGGGTGTCTCCCTAGGAGATGTGCTCCTCCAGCCTTTGGGGCAGGATGTGAGAGGGAATGGGACAGGGAGCAGTGCAGAAGGATTTCACACAGACTCTCACACTTTTCCAGCATGATCTGGGGGAAAGCTGGAGCTACCTCTCTGCCAATGCAGAGGACATGCCCATTTATGGGGTGTAATTAGAGGAGCTCCCAAGCACTCATCTACTACCTGCCATGGCTAGGAAATCTCCACCATTAAAATCATCCTTCTTGGCATTGTGCTCAGGGCCATGGGGAATGTAAAAGTTCTGGGTGTAACGAAGGGAAGGCAGATCTGGGACGGGGACCTCGGCCCAGGGATGCAGCAGAAGACCACATGGGGGACAAACCACCAAAGCAGCTGGGGTGGTGGTGTCTGGGAATGGTGCAAGACTCAGAATCAGAAGATGGTGATGGGCTCTTGGGCAAACTCATTGAGCCTCATTTTCCTCACATATAAAATGGGATAATATCAACTTCACAAAACTGGAGAATTAAACAAGAACACATCTGAAAAAGCAATTGTACAGAAGCTGGTACCTGTAGGTGCTCAAAAAGATTTGGAAAAAAAAAGCAGCAAGGGGGTTCTGTACCAAAAAGTGAGAGGGTAAAGGTGCAGCAGCTTCAAAGAGGAGGAGAGGCGACAAAAACACACTTCATTGCCTTAACCACTTTTCCTAAATACAGCCCCATTGAGCCCTCAAGTTCTTGTATCCTTTTCCTGCAGCTTTTGGCCAAAAAACATCATACAGACCTGAGGGAGCAGAACAGGGTGTGGGGAAGAGTTCTCAATTGGGTGCATGCTTTTTGGTAAAAAGAGGTGGATGGATGGGCGAATGGGTGGATGGTGACATGAAGACACGAAATGACGAACAGACAGATGCCAAACTCCATGAGAGCCTGCTTTAACTCAGAAGAGAGGAGTGAGCTCATCCAATTCTCTTCATCTCTGCTTCCCAGGACTCCTCCGATGATGTGCGAAAAGTTCAGAGAAGGGAAAAAAATCGCATTGCTGCCCAGAAAAGCCGACAGCGGCAGACACAGAAAGCAGACACCCTGCACTTGGTGAGTGTTTGGACTTCATCCTTCTGAGCTTTAGGCTTTGCTCCCCACCTTGCATGGACTGTTGGGCCATAGCCTTGATCCTGCCTGCGGGAGGATGTGTAGGTGGGGAGGGCTCACGGAAGGGGGGGACTGTGGGGTTGGAGAGGGGAGGGGAGGCTCTCCTCTGAGTGTATTGAGAAGATTCTGCAACAAGGAATGGACCAGGAGTCTGAACAGAGAGAACGAACCATTCTGCCTGGCTCCCAAGAAGGCACAAGGGCTGGATGTTAGAGTGTGGACAGCCCTTAGGCTGGGTGGAAAGCAGAACAAGCAGAGACCTACTCAGAGAAGGGGCAGTCAGAGAGGGCTCCATCCCTCTTATGCCACAGAGAGCAGAAGGCAGGACTGTCTTTAAGAGGAAGTTAGAAGGTATTAAGTGTTCTGGGGGAGCCAGTCATCCAGCTTTGCTGGGAGCACACAGAGTCCCATCCCTTGTGAAGGCAGTTGGGCAGCCACCACGGGCTGTGGATTTGGAACAAGGAGGTCTACGGGGTGCTGTACCTTATTCCTCCTTTTCTGAACATCATTAAAATTTTATTTTGAAGTTTCTATCTGTAATGACATCCCAAGGGATCTATGAAAGGTGCAGTTTTAAGTGCACGTCTCTAGGATGGCCACCAAACTTTCTGGAAAAGACTCAAACCCATGGCTTGAGCAGGCCAGGGGCCTTGGACGATGCTGAGCTGCAATTCCTCCAGTGGCCCAAGCCCCCAGTCTAAGTCTGAGCCTGGCTGTGCATTTCATAAAGCAACACTTCCCCCTTGTCTCCCTCGCCTTACACCTTACCCTTCGCTTCATTCTGCCTCCTAATATGGTTCTTGTTCAACAGACTCTTCTTTCACTGGCACCTTCCTCTCCTGTCTCCTCATTCATCCCTCTGGCAATGCCACTCGCCTTCCTCCTGAGACATTCCCCTTCCTCTAGGATTCTAGTCATTCATTTCAGTGGCAAAAATGAAACTTTGCCATAAAAACACAATTGGTACCCAAAATGAATAAGCTTGTATTTATTTGTAAAATCAGCACGGCCATCAGCCAGTTAGAATAGCTTTTTTAATCTAATCGAGAATAAATGAGGTTTTAGAAAAAAATATGTTATCCTCTGAAAGTCCTAGACTGGAATTTAGCTTTGTAAGGAAACAGAGCAGATTGCAGCGGCATCTCTGGTTGGATGTTTTGTGTTTTATTTGATCTGTCCTCAGCATATGCTTTCTTGCACTCTAACATAGGTTTAAGTTCATAAATATCTGTTGAATTGAAAAAAGAATGAATTAACACCAAGTCTATAGTTCTCTTTAATAACTTGCAATTAACAGTCTAAATGTCAAGTTGTTGGTGACCCTGCTACTTACATGTTCTCTGTGATTTCATTATGGCTTGGGGTCTCACAACACTCTGGTTTAAATTTTTAGCTTGAAAATCTATGATCACTCACTTTGTCTCTATCTGAGTCTGATTTAATATTCTTTAGAGCAAACAAACAAAAATTAAAAAGGAAAAATTTCCTTTAAATTCAGCTGTGTTCTGAGACTGGCAAACTGTTACATGCTATATACATTTAATATTAAAAAAAAATAGGGGGAAACTAAGGATAGCTCAGCAGCTGTGAGGTCAGATGGACAGGGTTCGAATCCTCACGCTGCAGTTTTCTATCTGTGTGACCAACCTCAGAGAAGTTCTTGACCTTTCTTAGGCTCAGTTCCCTTACCTATAAAATGGGAAATGACAGTGACTACCTTAAACAGATAATGCATATAAAGAGCTCGATGCAGTGCCTGGCATATAACCAATATTCAAAACCTTTAAGTATAATAATGATAATTATTTTATAAGAAGCAAGATAAATAATCACAGCTGATATTGCACCTATTTTTTTTAAATCACAAAATCTCAGCATTGAAAGACTTCTTAACGGCTGGAAAGTTCAGAAACACTTTTGATGCTTGAGACTCCCCTAGAACACGACCAGCAAACAGTCCCTGAAATATGCTGGGCCACTTCTAGTGATGGACACCTCCCTCCTTCCCAACATTATAAACTGCGCTACCTTGAGCTGATCCCCTGGTCTTTCTTCACCCCTTGAGGACATATCAATGAGGGCGTCTCTTTGGTCTGGCAAGGTTTTTCAACTCTGACTCAGCTGTCTCTTTCTGTAAGAGAAGAGTCAGAAACAGAGATTTAGCCCATCTGATTGCCCTAGTTGTGCCTCCCTGGCAATGATCTCTGGGGCTTGGGTTCCCTGGAACCCCAGTCGTGTCCTCAGCAATCCACACCCACACACCCATCATCCGTCTCTCCATTGTTCCCATCTTCTCCACCCAAACACAGATTCCTCCCCCACCCTTTCTTTTGAGCACCATAGTGTTGGTCTGCACTTTTTGCCCACTGAGGGGTCACATCAGAGTTTACAAATCAAGCCTGGGAATTGTAGTCGATGCAACTTAGGGCTCATGGCTTTAAGTAAACCTGCCGCCATCATTTCAGATGATGTGGTCTGAAATGTTCATTTCCTCTCAGATGATAATCACCTATCTTCTCTATCCGTTAGCCCCTTAATTATGCTTGTGATTCAGGTAGAAAATCTTCTGATTTACCACCAGCATTCTTAGGGTTGAGTGTTTGGTTTGCCCTTGACTCCTTCCCATTCTTGGCTTCACATGCTGTGGTTCTGGACCATTCTCTGCCACTCAGACATTGCCATAGGACTCATCTTCCAGTATTTTAAAGATCAGGGTTTAGAGGTTACTGAGAGTACAGAACCACATAAGGAACTTGTTCATATTAGTGCTCTAGCCTCGTATTTGCTGCTGTAGCGTTATTTTCTTGATTTCAACTTTTGTTATATTATCTCTCTTAAAATACCCAATTTTCTCAAAACTACAATTATCTTGTTTCTCCAGTAAGAGTGTGAGATGCTTAATATTTAATATTATCAGCACATATCCTATAAATGGCTGACATCAAAACTCTGTACATTGCTTTTAAACTAGCAGAGCAGGGAATGAACCTCTTGACAGTTGAGTTTAATCTTGTCTCAGTGTCACAGCATCCCCGTATTAACTCCCTCTCACATAAACTCGGTCTGGTGATTCTTTTCATAATTGTGATATCAACCGAGTTCACATTCTGTTTTAATTCTCCTTTGGTTGGATGTCTCACACAAGCAGCCATCACAGGAGCTCCTTTTCACCCACAGACAACTGTAGGGTGGGTCTATTAGCATATTAAAGCCCTTGATTAACAAGGAGAAAGGCGTATCTGGGCCAGTTCATTTCTGAAAGATATCAGTAGCTAATAAGTGGATCCAAGATAATCAGCTGAGAAACTGTTAAAAAATAAAAGAATCCGGTCAGCTTTCAAAATTAATACAAAAAGTAATAAACTTTCCTATATGCTAACCATGCCAATTAGAAAATGTAATGAAAGGAAAGTTCCTACTTGTAATACCAAAAATAGCACAAATGAAAAGAAGGAAGGATATCCAGAAATAAATTTAACAGAAAATATGCAGGGCCTAATTAGAAAAAAAAAAAAAAAACTCTTTAAAATTATCCTAAGTGATTTGTAAAAGACTTAAATAAATGGAAAGGTATACTTGATGTAAAGATAGCTATTTTCCTTAAATTAATCTAAAAATTTAATGTGATTCCTATAGAAAGCCAATAATTTTCTGGGAGTTGAAGAGAACTAGATTAGCTCTTCTATGTTCCCACAGAAAAAGAAGAATGTGAGAATTGCCAGGAAAATTTTAAAGAAGAGGGGTAATAAGTGAAGATTAGCTGAATAAGATGCTAAAGGGAATTGAAAATATAGAAATCAAAACAATTTGGAAAAGACAGAACATTGGACAGACTAGAATACAGAAATAGATCCAAGTACAAAATCAAATTTTAAGACCTAAATCATATATCAATTCCTAAGACCCAAGTACAAATGCAAAAGGACTAGGATGGCACTTCAAATCATTGAGAAAAAGCTGGATTATTCAATAAACAGAGTAGGAACAATCTACTAGCCATTTGGAGGGGGGAGAAAACAGGATCCTAATTTCTTATACAATACCCACAGAGATTAAATTAAAAAATAAAACTAAAGATATTTGAAAAAACATGGACATTAAACATTTTATCTAAGAATGAAGAAATCTTTCCAAATAAAATATAAAATCCTGAAACCATAAGGGGAAAGGTTGTAGACATTGTATTTATACATAAAAAGTAAAAATTTTTATACACACCCAAATACTAATATGCAATATCAAAGGCAAATGACAGACTGGGGAAAATACCTGCAACACAATTGTATACATATATATATATATATATGTGTGTGTGTGTGTGTGTATATATATATATATATATATATATATATATAAAAGCCTGTTTACTTAAAGTATGAGAACTCTTACAAATAAGAAAATGATTGACAACCCAAATGATAAATGTGCAATAATTATGAATAGGCAATATACAGAACAAGAAAAATAGACAGCAAATAGATATGTGAAAAGATGCTAGATCTCAGTTAGGAAAATGCTAATTTTTAATAAGCAACAGTGAGAGACTGCCAGATTGGCAAAGATGTAAAATATTGCTAATACACGATGTTGCTGAGCACTATCATGTGCCACCAGTGGGAGTGTAAGTCAGTACAACCCCTTTAGAGGGCAATTTGGCAATTTGACCACATCCACCCAAATTATAAGTGTACATACCCTGCCACTTTAGCCATTTTGCTTGTTCGCAAGCATATCCACAGATTATATACAATTATGAACATGTAAAGATATTCATTGCTGTGTTGTTTGTGATAGCAAAAACTGGAAGTAAGCTAAATATCCATCAGTTAGGGACTGATTATATGAATCATAGTTCATTCATTCAGTGGAATACTATGGAGCTGTTAAAAATAATGAGTTACATCTGAGTGGGCTAATCTGGAGAGATTATCAAGTTTCTATACTCTCAAGTAAAAAAAGGCAGTGAATATGGTACATAGATTGCCACCATGTGTTTTACATGAAGGGAAAAAGGTACTTATCTGTGCATAAATGTATAAACATAAATTTTCAGTTAGGATGCCTAAAAATTTTTGATGATATTTATATACAGGAAGTAGGGCTGGAGGTCTATAGCAGGAGAGAGATACTTCACTTTTTAAAAAATGCTTTTTATATAGTCTGGATTTTTTTTGTTGTGCTCTTATTTTGATAATATAGGTATTTAAATTCTCAGCATTGATCTTTAACTATTCATGCATTAGGATGATTTATTTTCTAATTATGACACCAAATGTCAACCGGTATTCCCTTGCAACCTTTTATCCCTTAGCATCCTACATAAATATCTCAGTTCTTGGGGAGAACTGGCTGTCATTTGGAATCGGAGTGACATTAAAGCTCTCAGTACAGGATGAGTCACTATAAGGGAAGGCAAATCGTTTCATTTCGTGCAACCATCCTGGCTGACTGTAGTGGCTGTCTGGCACCTGGCAGCAGGACAGATTTTGAGTCAGTGTCAGGGTCAGTGGGAAAGAGTACTGAGATCAATTGTGAAGCTTCATTCACGAAATACCTGAAAGTAGAGGAGATGAGGCTGGGGTGGGGAGGTGGAAGAGGTGAGGGCAGCAGTGTTGGCTCAGAGCTGTATTTTTGACAAGTCATATCTGGCCTCCAAAATGGAACTGGAAGCAAGTTAGAGTAACAGGGCCAACATTGAAAGCTGGAAATTTGGGGATTCCCTTAGACGGGGGTCAGAGGGGGGGGCCTGCTTGGGGATGGCATCAGTTTTTTTTATTTTTTTAAAAGAGTTTTACAGGTTCCAAGGTATATATTTAATATCACATACGATAGGCATGGGTATAAATTATGCATGAAATGAGGCTTTGAACTAATGCTATGAAAAACAAGGTATTTAAAACAGGAGGAAAACTGAGTAATAGAGGAAGAGAAGCTCAGCAAAGATGCAGGCCTCCAGGGCTGCCTTACAATGGCGCTGTTGTTTTTGGCCTTCTGGCGAGGCCCGGAGGAGAAGGTTGCTTATGATCCTTTTACGCTCCTGGAGTTCTTTCCTCTCTCTGGGAGACCTACTTAACCCATGCCGTAAGGTTTATTGGCAAAGAGAAGTCATAGGTCAGAAAAAAGAAAAAAAAAAAAAAAAAGGAATACTCAGTCCAGTTCCACCCTAAAGAAGTGCAGGAAGTGCAGGGTAAGAGAAGTGGACCACCAGTGGAATGCCTCTATTTCTATGAATTTCTTTTCAAAAAAAAAAATTAAATGACTACATGACTATGTACTAGGTCCAGTGTTAAGTGCTTATATGCAGTATCTCAATCTGCACAATAACTCTATTTTATAAGTCCCATATTAGGTTATGTAACTTGTTCACAGTCATATTACAAGCTGTGTATCTAACTTCATTTTTCTAACCACTATACTTTTCCTGCCTCTTCCTTTGGACTCCCCTGAAGATGTACCCATCTTCTCCAGCTTATATCCCTCTTAAATCTCTTCCTGAATTTATTTTTCTGCTCTCTAGGCAACACCTTTCAAAATTCACACATTCTCTCCATCATGAGACCAGGTCAAGAAAGTAAAGACTTCTCTATGCAATATATCAAGAGTGTCAGTTGAAACCACTTTTCTAGAGGGCTGTGTAGAAATAAATATGAATGTTTTCCATGAGGGTGCTCTTTGACTCAGAAATTCCACTTACAAGTGTTTGGGGGGAAAAAAGGATCCACAAGAGAGCTCAATGTATCATTATCTGTAAACAGCAAACACTATCAATGCTAAAAATTGGACAGGTACTCAACAAAAGGGATTAAGCATATTATGATATAGTCATATAATAGAATTTTATACTTGCATTAAAAATAACTGTGTAGATCTGTATCAATCAGCATGAAAAGACGTCAATGACATAACCCTGCATGAAAAAAATCATGTTACGGAGAGTCGGTATAATTCCGTTAATGTAAAATTTGTGGGTTTGGCATATTTACATGCATAAAAAGATGTCTGGAAGTACGTTCACCAAAATACTAACAGTGGTTATTTCTGAGAAGGTGAGTCTTGGGGTAGTTTACCTTATTCATTAGACTTTTCAGTATTTTTTTAAATTGATGACTGTGTATTATTTAAAAAGCAGAATAAAAAAAAGTTAGACTGTTTTAATTTAGGGAGGAAAAACAGGTCAAGGTGATTCACCACCCCTAACAGCTTGTCCTCCTGATGACGGGTCAGAATGGTTACGTTTCGGTAGCATTTTCAGAAGGAGGACACCGGTTTTGACATTATAAAGGATATCTGTCCAAATGGGATTACAAGTCCCAGGCCAGGAGCTGATGGTTGTCCATTCAGCCAACATCTTTATGAAGGTATCCTCGGTAGCACCCAAACTTCTTTCTCTTGAGACGAATGGAAGAGTCTTGCCAAAGAGCCCCTGTCCAACTGCTCGGGAGTTTTCTTCATCTCCTCTGTAGGACTCAGTCTGGGCCCTGGTTTTCTGGTGGGCATAGGTTGGGTCCACAGGACAAAGTTCCCTTCAGAGTGTGGGAGACCTTTAGAAGGTCCAGTCATGGGTTTGTACTGTGGCTTATCAGAGGGTAACAGCAATTATGGTCATACTACCTTGTTCGTAGAATCACAGAATTAAGAGGGAACTCAGAGACCTTCTAGGCCTATTTTATCCCTGAGGACCCGGCTGCCTTTCTTGAGGCCATTCAAGAACTCGAGCCTCTTGCCTTCTCACCGGTCTGCTTTCATTTTGTGCCACTTTGCTGAACAGAGCTTTGCTCTGCAGGTGGTACTGCTCACACTTGTCCTTTCTCAAAGAGTAAATCCAGAAGTGGGCCACTAACCGGGACATCTGATCAGGCTGATGAATACTCCTCATCTCCAACAACCTGAGCAAACAGCAAGAGACCAGAAAGAAAGAGCCCAAGCTCAAGAGGGACTCAAGTTTAAATGTCACTTTATAAAAAAGCTTTTAAAAGTTATAATCGAAAAATAAAAAGGACAGTGACAGATTGGGGAAAGTAATTGCATCAAATTAAATACATGTGGATTTAATATTTATGCTATAGAAAAATCATTTTTTGAAGAAAAACATCGAGACTGTAGTAGATAAGTGGGCAGAGGCTATGAACAGAAGCTTACATTTTTCTTACCCAAACGAAAATAACCTAATTTTCTATTCTGATTGTAAAAATGATACACACTAAGGAAGGGTTTCTGAATCTCAGCACTATTGCTATTTTGGGCAAGATAATTCTTTATTGTGGAGCCTGTCCTGTAAATATTGTAAAATATTTAACAGCATCCCTGGCCTCAGCTCAGTAGATGCCAGTAGCACAACCCATTCCCCACCCCACCCCACAGATCTTGCTGAATTTCCCTGGGCGGGGGCAGGAGGAGGGGGCAAAATCACTCCCCGGTTGAGAAAAATAGCACTATGGTAGCTGACACTTAGAAGGTTGTCCTTCCTCCTTAGTAAATGATATCTGGTAACATTAAAATGAACTTAGCAAATTGCCATAAAGCTATTTGGCAAAAATAAATTATTTAAAATCATAACACCTACATGCTGGTGAGGTTTTAATAAAATTGATATGTGCATTCTCAGCAGGCGACATTACAAATCTACACAACCCTTTTACAGCAATACTTACCAAGGACAAGTAACTGCTCTTTGCCCCAGTAATCTCACTCCTAGGAATTTATTCTAGGAAATAACTGAAGGCAACTAAAAAACAATATAGATCAAGATGTTCATTTCAGCATTATTTTTTTATGTTTATTTTTCTTCAGATACCAGTTGGTGACATCATTAATGTCTTTCCTTGCATCTGACTGCCCATGCTGTAACCACATTCAGATGCTCTAATAAACCTTCCCCTTACACAATGGAATGTTTGTATTTTCTACGGATGATTTAGTCGCAGCATTATTTTTAATAGCAAATGTTTTGTTAACAAACAAAATGTCCCATAATAAACATCCAATATTTTAAGTACATTGCAGATCATCAATTTGATGACGTAGCCACTAAAAATAATAATATGGTGACCATGTAGATTTAACAAAGTTATGAAAGAAAGCAAAATACAAATTGTATGTGCAGTGTGATTGAGATCTTGTAAAAATAAGTATGTGTGTTTGTTAACAAGGACAAGATGGAATTATGTACAAAAGAAAACAGTTGTGTTAGAGGACTAGGAGCATGAGTGTTTTTAATTTTTAAAAACTTCTTTAATATAGTTATACTATATATTTTTTATTTTAAAAAAAACAGAAGAAAATAATAAAAAAAAGAGTTGAGTGAATTCTGAAGGAAATTGAAGACAAAGTCAGAAAACATATCATTTGGCTATAATTTGGGGCTCAGTTTTGGGTAGGGTGATCTTATAATTTATCCTGCCAATGGGAAGACTCTTGAGAGTGAAAGGGGGCACCATTAAAAATTACAGTTGGACAACAGGTGTGAACTAGGACTGTCCCAGTAAACTGGGACATCTGGTCATCCTAGATGTAGGGACCCAAGGAGGGTGACCTGGAGCTCTCATGAAAATTCAACAGGAGTGAAGAAGTTCAGAGACAAGCAGAGAGGGACAAAATAATTTCCTGAACCTCAGGAACCTGCAACTAAAAATATTTTCTGGGTACTCAGCTTATTCAAGAATATGCCTTATTGCTAAGGGTTGAGGGAATACAGAAATTATCAAAGGAAAGGCCGTATTCCCAGTACTAGAGCTAATGTCAGCAGAAATGATGATTAATTCACTCAAAAAGTATATTTTTAGCCTCCTATGTGCCAGGTACCATTTGTTCTAGGCACTGTTACTATAGCAATGAACAAGACAGACTGAGTCCCTGATTTCATGGATTTTATATTCAATTAAGAATCAGAATGGAAAATAAGACAAGTAAATGAACACTAATTTCAGAGACTTAAGAGTGTTACAAAGAAAATCGAATGGTGCTATGTGGAAAGTGACTAAGGGATAGTCGCTAAGGATGGGGACAGTGACCAGAGAAGCCCTTTCTGAGGCCAAGACATTTGAAATCAAACATGAATCAAAGAAGAGGAGCTTGGAAATATCTAGTCCCCCAATACAACTTGTTTTTTGGAATTTTGGAGGTGAAGTCCAGGAATCAAGACATTTTAAAGCTCCTCAGGTGATTTCAGTGTGCAGCCAGGGTTGAGAACCAGTGAGCCCTGAATCTTGAAACCTGACAGATGCATGTGGAAACTTGTTTGGGGTGATTTGGGGGTACTTACGTGGGATATTCCCAGACACTCTGTCCCAAGGCCCAATGACTTAAAAAAAAAAAGGTAGTCCAAATCTTTACATTGATGGCAATTATTACTTGCTTTGTTGTTTGTTTTTCAAAATTTGGCTTGTTAGGGATAACCTTTCTAACTTGAGGTATCAGTCAGGATTGCATTTAGCCGTAAGTAATAGAAAAACCACATAACAAGAAGTTCAGCAGTGGATAGACTAAGGTTGTTGCAAAGATGTCATCAAAGAACCAGGCTCCTTCTCTCTTTCTGTGCAGCCATCAAGGCTGCAAGATGTTGCTGAACCTCCAGGCATCAATTTTGTGTTGAAGGAAGGCGGCCTTTGTCCTTGGGAGGCTTTGCCATTTTAGTTGGGAATGAGAAGTCCCATGCCATACTTCTGCTTACATCTCACTGCTCTGTCACATGACCAAACTGACCATCTGTCACATGACCACACCTAGCTGCAAGGGAAGCTAGGCGCTTGAATGAGTCTTTCCCCAGTCTGTCTAGAGGAAGGCAAGGAAGGAGTGCGGAATGGATGCTGAGTGAGCCAACCTATAGTGTCTCTCAAATTTGAGTTCAATAAAATTATTATCCTGAAAGGAATGAGGTGGCAGTCTTCTGACTCCTGACTCCCAAGGCATGGCTGGCGTGTCTGGTGTGGTTGATGATGAACACACTTACAGTCCTAGAACTTCAGTTTCAAGGAATGAAAGTAAAGGTTTCTTCAGAATCAGTTGGACACCTTTATTCAGTGCAAAGACCTGCGGTTTGGTGATTTCTCTTCTCTTCTTATGGGGTGAGGTGGGGCTAATTGTTCTGGGAATGGCAGGAGAGATGAGCTTTGATCCCGTCAGGGCTTGGGAAGTGTCCTACCTTTCAGATCGCAGACTTTTCTGGTATGGCAGGCTCCACCCTAGGACTGTGCTTGGTGGACAGGGTTGATAACTGCTGGAGACAGAATGTGAATCTGGGTGTAAGGGATAAGCGGGATAAGCTTTGCAAACCATTCTCTGAAGTGTGGGTGGGAGCTAAAAGGTCACAGTAAATGACTGCAGGTTCTGTTGAGGAGGAAACATGCAGGGACTATTTTCACCCTTCTGGAAATTGTGATTAGAAAATTCAAGGAGAAGGTCAAGATCCTAAAGCAGAGTTAGCAGAGAAGATCAAGCCCTACTCAGAATGACTGGAGAATCCTTGCCAGAGCCCAACTAGGAAACGCCAACCCTTCCTAGGCTTTGGTCCCAACTGGTCTCTTGGGGTAAGGGAACTGCCTGGGGATTCCCCTTCATTCAATAGCTCTTTGAGTGACCTGCTCCTTAGCCCCTCCAGTAGGGGATTTCCCAGAATGTTCCCACACCCCCATAAAGCCTCCTCCTTGGCCACCCCCAAACTACTTGTGGTTCATTATAGTGGTGGCATCAGGTGACCCCACAGGTGAGAGTGAATTGTGAAAACCAGCATCTAAATTTGCAAGAGGTGGGAAAAGAGGGAAGATGAAATTGGAAAGCCAACAGGGCTGAGACCTCACAGGAGATAATTATCAAGTATCATAAGGTTGAATCAGGTTTCAAAGGCAAGTGAGGATGGCGGGGACAGATTCTGAAGCTAGACTGCCTCGCTTCAAGTACTGATGCTGTGTGACCTTGAGCAAGTTATTTAACTTCTCTGTATCTCTGTTTCCTCTTCTGTAAAACGGGGATAATAACATTATCTACCACGTGGGGTTGTTGTGAAGATTAAATAAAATGATATTTATAGAGTACTTAAAAGTGATCAGCGCGTAGTAAGTACTCAATAAATGTTCGTTATTAAGTCAATCTAGACTTTTATCTTTAAATTTTGGTTTCTACTAATCTTCCCCATATAAATTGAGTCTCTTCCCCCAACACCCATACATGCACCTTCCCATCAGATAGGAGTAAGAGATCCTAGTTAGCTAATATACTCCGGTAGTCAATTTGAAATCTGAATTATTTGCGAGCTGGAGGGGGCTTGAGGATCTTTTAATCCTTTGGCTTTTAACCTTAGCTACCAATTATAATACCCTGGGGATCCTTTAACAATCCAATGCCTGGGCCACACTCCAGGCCAAGTGAGTCAGAATCTGTGAGGTGGGACCCAGACATTTATATTGTTGAATCTCTCTAGGGCATTCCAATGTGTGGCCAAGGTTGAGAATCATTTTGGTCCAGTCTTCCTGTTTTAAAGTGAGGCACCTGGGGCTCAGAGAGGGAGAGTGACTCCTGGAGGGTCACCCAGCCCGGACCTGCACCAGGACACCTGGCCCCAGGTATTGCTGGCCCTAAGTCAGCCTCTTTCTGAGTAGTGGGACCGGTGACCCCCTCCCACTCAGCTAACCGCAAGGGTCCGTTAGCTAACTTGGGGTCCTTGCGTTGTGTTTTAAGACTCGGTTTTCTCCTGAGACACTACCAGGCAGCTGAGGTCTTAGAGATTTCTGGGGACCCTGAGCCACCCAACCCCAGTCTCTCAGGGGTGCAGTTGGTGGTGATACGAGGAGCATAGGACTGAGCATGGGAAGACCCCGACCCCAAGCCCTGACCCCTTACCTGGCTATGGGGCTTTGGATCAATGCAAGTCTCTCAAAGTGAATCCTTTATTCCTTTCTCCCAGCGGCTGCTGCCAGCAGCCTGTGCTCATTTGTTGGGGAAGGAGGAGGGGTTGCTGGGTAGGTTTGTCCCAGAGTCTCAGCTGGCCTCATCTTAATGGGGATGATGGAAACACTGGCCTTCTGTGCCCACCTCAGAGTGTTATTATGAGGAGCCTGGTCAGACATGGACCTGAACCTAGAAAGCAGGTCACACAGATGCTCAAATGCTGGCTCAACCCCCTCCCCTCCACAAAGAAGACCTGTGTGGTAGAAGCTGAAATTTACTTCCCAAACCTTCCTTTCCTCTTCCCCCTCACTGGGCTGTAGGTGACCAGCCCTCCCTGGGAACTTAGGAGTTGTGATCCTTGTGCCTCTGGATACACAGCTGCACCCTGGCTGCTATGCCAGTTGTCCCTCCAGCTTTGAGAGCCCTTTCCAGGGCATGGCAGCCCCAGGAGGGTCAGAAGTAGACTGAGCAACAGCAGGTGGGGATGGGAGGTGGGGGTGGGTACAAAGCCCCAGGTCAGCCACTTCCTCCCCACAAGGGAAGTCAAAACCTTTCTCTTGTAAGTGTCTGGCTGGCTGCATGGCCTCCGGGCTGGCAGGGCTGGTTTCACTGGGGCCTGAGCTGTCTTGCTTCCCAAGGTAAAGACAAGTTTCCTGTCACAGGTGGTTTTCTGGTTAAAGGCGGCAGCGGTGACAAAACCCCTCCTAGAGCTCTGGGATCTGCAAGCCGGGGAGGGGAGGGGGAGGTGAGAAAGCTAGAGAGAGAGCGCAGCAGCAGCTTCGGGCCTAGGGAGGAAGGATCTGCTGTCACTTCCCGAAAGCTGGGCCTGCCCCTAGGCGGGGAGAAGGTCAGAGCGGTCCCTGCGGCCCGCCTACCCCGGCCCCTCCCTCCAGCCTTGGGGTTTGCCCAGGCTCTTCGGAGTACAGAGTTTACAGTAAATGTTGCCACGGGTGGAAACTCTCAGAGGGGGTGAGGAAAAGGCTAGAGGAAGGGGAGAGGACTCCCGGCCTCCAGTTCCCGTCTTACCAACACCCCCCGGTCTCATCCTGTTGCTTTATTGTGCCTTTCGGTAAAGAGGGGATGCCCTCTCGCAGGGACGTGCCAGGAAACTGCCAGATGGTGAAGCGAATGGGCCGGCCACACCTTGCCGAAGAAGCCGGTCCCTCTGCCGCCACCATCACGGCTGTAGCTCTTGGGATCCCCCCATTTTGGAGATGGGGGTTTCATTTGTACTGATGGAGGCACATTTTCTAGCTCAGAGCCACATTCAGGAAATGCCTGGCTGAGGCTGGGGCTGGAAGCTCGTATCTGTCCTTCACAAACAGATGGAAGGTGGCTATGGGGCCAGACCACAGTCCTTGGCTGCTCTGCCCCTTAAAAGAGAACCCCTCAGGGGTGCATGGGTTTGGGCGATTGACGCTGTAACTGACAAATCCCTTAAGCCTGCAGCTCATTCTCCTGATGGGTTTTTTGGGGCCAATTGTAAATGTCGAGAGTTATCTTACATCCTCTCACTGCCCACCATATTTTTGAGTCAATTTCTAGTGCCAGCAGTTGATGTCGTCAGTCAATCAGCAAACATCTGAGTTCAAAATATGTGCCAGGCATTGAGCACTTATACAAATAAATGCTCAAATAGTGAAAACAAACTTAATATCATTTTTATCTAAGTTTTTCAAACTTGTGTGATTATTAGTACGGCCTGGGGCACTTGTTAAAAATTCAGATTACCAGACTTCACTCCCAATTCCAAATCTGTTGAATGCCAATCTCTAGGAGAAGGGCCTGAAACTATATTTTTAACAAACCCCAGATAAATTCTAAGGATATGGCAAGCTTGGGAAATCTGATCTAAAGCAAATATTAGAAAAACAAGACCTAGACTCCAAATATTAGGTTGCTTTTCAAACTGAAATGTAATTTATTTGCAATTTAGTTGCCATTTGTCCTTCCTCTGTGGGCACCAATGATTAGTGAAGGTCTGTTTGATTGAAACAAGGAACGAGAACTTTAAAATCACATTGGAATTGCACCTCCCCTGGACTTTCTGAAAGTGGAATTGTTTTGCAGTAAATGCTAATTACCAGAGTGTAATTGTTGATGAATTAATGATGTGATCCATAATCAGTGCTCCTTACCCTGAGTTTTTCTAATTAGCATGTATCTGATGCTCCCCCCAAGCAACAGGAGAAAGGTGTTTCTGAAAAAGGAAAGCACACCTTGTTTAGTAACACCCAGGGAACCATAAACAGGCTCTAGGGTAAGAAGAATGGAACACCGGAGTGGATTTTTTTAAAAAATTTTATTTTGAAATAGTTTCGAACTTACAGGACAGTTACAAAAATAATACAAAATCCACAGAGAGAACCCCAATAAACTCCCAACCCAGATACCCAGATCCACCAACTTTTAACATTTTGCCACATTTGCATATCTATCCATCTATATCTCCATCTAACTATCTGTCCATCTATTTATCTATCTATTTTCTACATATTTGAGAGTAGATTGTATACATGATGCTCTTCGAAGACTTAATACTTCTGTGTATATTTTCTAAGAATAAGGATAGTCACTTATGTAACCAAAACTGTGAGGTACCATTTAATATTTATAAAGGCTCTAAAATGTTTTAGAATCTGGGCGAAGATAAAACAGTTAACCGTAGACTCCATTTGCAGCACTAAATGAAAATACTAGGAGCATGTGGAGAACACACAGTATAACATAGAGTGGAAAGGAGTGAAATAACGTAAGATGTTCTAACAAACTGCTGTCCATTCTTTGGGCCCTGACCTGCCAACCAGTTTCCCTGGACATACACATGCCACTCCCAATTCACGTACACACTCACAGAGACCCATGCCCACAAAGGAGCACACTCACATGCAGACTGACATATGCATTCACACACACATGAGGTTGAACCATATGAAATTGCCATTTTACAAGTCAGCACAAATAGCAATTTTGTACAGTTCAACCTAGTATCTATGCTTGCACATGCAAACACACCTGTGTGCTTATACAGATGCACCCATGCATGCACACAAATATATATGCACGTGTGCATGTACTGACATGTGCAGAAAAATGTCCCCTTGGCTGAGCTAATCCTCCTGCCCCCCTCCCCTTGCTGCTTGCCCTGACATTAATCTCCAATGCTGACCCCTCCCCTCACAGGAGAGTGAAGACCTGGAGAAACAGAACGCAGCTCTGCGCAAGGAGATCAAGCAGCTCACAGAGGAGATGAAGTACTTCACGTCGGTGCTGAGCAGCCACGAGCCCCTGTGCTCAGTGCTGGCCGCCAGCACGCCCCCGCCCCCCGAGGTGGTGTACAGCGCTCACGCCTTCCACCAGCCTCACGTCAGCTCTCCGCGCTTCCAGCCCTGAGCCTCCCAGCAGACGGGGAGTCAGCGCCCCCGCAGCCCCAGCTTTCCTCCGGAGGGGCCTTAGAAGGGGCACACAGACTGTGGCCAGGAGGCCCTTGTCCCTCAGAGCCCTCTCTCCATCTGGAGACCCAGAGGCGAAGGTTGGGCAAGGATGGAACACAAGGACTATAGTGGCTGGAGGTGTGAGGCCTTCCCAGCCATGTGCAGCCCATCCAGGGGTGCTGGACCCCGACATGGGGGGGTGCCCAGCCCAGAGCAGGAGCAAGCATGACACCCAAGACCCATGGTACTGAGGGAGGAGGGCAGGGAAGGGTTAGTTTTCTAAATAAACGTTTGAAAAGAAGCCAATTTGGTGGGGCAGTTTCCCTCTTTTGCACTGCTTGTCCCTTGAAACCCTAAATTCTATGGGGTTGGGGCCTTCTTTGGTTCTTGGTCATGAGTATCCTTAAAGAACTGTCTAGACTCTGCTAATGCCTCTTCTTTTCCACGGTTTTTTAATCTACTTGGGAAAACTTTTGTTTTTTCTTCCTCTTGCATCTTCAATCCCTCTAGGCATCTTCTTTACTTCCTTCCCCAGATGACTTCTCTGCAACCTCCCACCTTGCATTCCTCATTGCGTCATGCCTTCTGGATTGTAAGCAGGGGGTTCTCTAGACAGGGAGAAGGACCAGCGTAAAAGGCCATTAGGTGAAGTATAAGTCAGGCTGCTACTCTCCTCTCCACTCATACAACTACTTACCCACGACCTGTCTCTCTCCAGATAGTCGACCCTCGATGCCGTGTACCAAGTGCTGTGCAGACTGGGCTAGTAATGGGCTGCCAGCAACTCACGTTGAGGGCAGTGCTCTCCAGGGCCACACGTAGCATACGTAGTTCCGTGGGGACTTTGCTGCCAGTGGGTCTACATGTTCCCCTGGAGACTCTACCTCCCTTGAGAAGCACACGCCGCTTTTCTTGTCTCCATGACACTCTGCAGGCTGCCATTTTGAGCCCAGGTAGGGAGCAGCAGTGGCTCAAGGTAGCCCAGGATTATCTTAAGGGCTTCAAATTCATCAGTTTGGGCTGAGCCTGTAACCAGTGTGCTCCGGTTCTGCCTGCTCTGACAACCACCTGTTCCTCAGAGATGCTCAGGCCCAGTGCTTGCTGCGTGCCTCAGCCCCCTTATCTGACCTCCACTGGAGAGGGATGGCCGCTGTGTCCCCAGAGGCACACGACCCCTGCTGAGCCAGATGGGGGCAAAAGCAACAGGCATTGCCTTGGGAGGGGTCTGAATCAGCCCTGTCAGCAGCCACCCACAGTCTCATTCCTTTGTCCTTCAGAGGGTCTGCCACTGCCCACTGCCTCTCTGCTGGCTGCCATCTTGAAATGTGACCATGGGGAAGGGAGGGCCAGGCCAGTTTCCCTGCATTGTCACCACCTGCTCCACCTGCCAGCCAACAGCTCTGGTTGGCTGGAGACTCTGAACCTCTCTTCACCCAAGTCTCTCCCACCCTTCTGGGATTATGCCAGTGTTGGACCTATTGTAATTCTTAACCTCCAAACAGGTCAGGTGGTCTCCTGACCTCCCTGGGGCCTATTTATTAGAGGAGCCCAAGCCAAGAGCCATTGCAAGTGCTGAGCCTCTTCCCACTGAATCTGCTGCCCGTGGATGCCCAGGATGCGGGAACCAGGCTAAGCCCAGGAACTCAGAGCTTGTAGGAGACTGAGCCTAGAACACCTTCCCCCAGTACCAGTATTTCTTACAAGGCAGAAACCAGCATTTGGTCTCTCCATTTCCCAGCCGCTAAAACAAATACCATACAATGGGTCGGTTTCAACAATGGGAATTTATTGATTCACAGGGTTTTTGAGGCTAGGAGAAATCCAAAATTGAGGCGCCAGCAAAGCGATGCTTTCTTCCTGAAAACTGGCATTCTGGGGCAGGTGCCAGTTATCTTTGGTCCTTGGCTTTTCTGTCACGTGGCAATGCACATGATGGCGTCTTCTCCTTTCTCTTCCGGGTTCCGTTGACTGCCAGCTTCTGTCTGCTCTCCAAGGCTCCTCTCTTTCTGTGTCCAATTTCCTTTGCTCATAAGGACCTTAGTCATATTGGATGAAGGCACACCCTCATTCAATTTAAGCCACCTTAACTAGTAACATCTTCAAAGGCCCTATTTGCAAATGGGTTCACACCCACAGGACCAGGGGTTGGGACCTGAACATGCCTGTGCTGGTGGACGTGATTCAATGTCCAACAGTCTCCCAACAAAACGTGCTAACTGGTGCTCCTGTTCCAGTACCTGGACTCTTGTGGACTGGGCTGTGTGATGGGGTGTGGCCAGGAGGATGTCTCTCGTCTGTTGCCTTCAGGGCCTGGTTTATGGTAGCTGGTGCTGTCTAGCTCTTTCCCACCCCTCTGTTAACAGGACAGAGAAGCCATAATCATCCCTTCAGAGGCTGCATGCATTGAGTAGCATCTGGGTTTCTTTCATAGTTCTTACACTCAGCACATTGGCTCCTGCTTTCTCTGCAGCTAACTCTGCCAGAGCCTGGCCCCTCAGGGGAGGGGGGCAGGCTTCCTTCCAATCAGAGATTCTTCTCCCCACCCCTGATGTAGCACTGTGATTTCCCCCGAGAAACCCCCGCAGATGACACATGACCGGTGCGGGGCATCTTCTGAATGATATTCAGGGGGCAGAACTGGAAACGCAGAGGTCACGTGCACTGTTCCTATCCCTGAGCAAGGACTTCTCTTCCCCTTTCATTCTCCACTTTCTAATGACCCGGGCAGTTCCACTTCTCCTTTCCGATCTGCCTGGTAGCGGCAGCAGAGGGCTAAGCCCAGGGGAAGTGCTGATGGTGACTTCATCCCTGCGCAGGGAAATCTGTGAGGCAGCCGTGAATAGAGACTTGAACTTCCAGAACTTTGACCTTGTTCCACCAGGAATTTTCCCTCAACTGGGCTGTCCAGCCTCCTACCCAAGGCAGACATGGCTTCTCCAGGCCAGTCGTCCAGGAGACCCACACTCAAATGCCTCCAGGGCCCAGACAGGCACTGTAAGTGCAAGAAGCTCACTGGAGGTAGGATAATAGGGAGTGGTGGAGAGTGTGGCAAACTGAGAAGTGTGTGCTTACCTGCGTAAAGAAGGTAGCTGCTCCTCAGATCTAATCTATGCTGCTATGTGGGGATTCAGGTCCAATTTGTTAAGAAAAGTTCAAACCAGAATTTCTATATGAAATCTCTCAATTTTTAAAACACTCTGAAGAACAAACAAAATTTGTTTGTAAATCAGATCTGCCCCTAACATTTTCAGGGCATGGGGCAAGAGTCAAAAGCTACATCTCTTATTTAAGCATTTAAATATCATAAATCAAACTTATAAACTGTTAAAGAAAATACATTCTCTTCTCTTACCTTGACAACTAATTATTCATAATAAGCTGGAAGACCAGGTTTATCAGTCAGAGTTCTCCAGAGAAACAGTACCAATGGGATATGCATATGCACACACACACACACACACACCCCGGCATTTATTTTAAGGAATGGGTTCATGTGATTGTGAGCTGGCAAGTTTGAAATCCATAGGGCAGGTTAGCAGGCTGGAAACTCAGGTGAGAATTGATGTTGCAGTCTTGAAGCAGAACTTTTTCTTCTCCAGAAATCCTCAATTTTTATCCTTAAAGTTTTTAACTGATTGAATGAGACTCATCCACATAACTGAGGATAATCTCCTTTACTTAAAGTCATCTGATTGTGGATGTTAATCACATCTACCAAAATACTTTCATGGCAACATCTAGGATAATGTTTGACCAACCACTGACACCATCGGCTAGCCAACTTCACACAGAAAATTAACCATCACACCAGGTTTGAATTTCAAATTCTTCGACTCTTCAGAATTTTGCATCAGAACAAGGTAGCTCAGGGCAAAACAGCCCCCCACCTGCAGCCTACTGCAGCCACCTCATGCACACCCTCCTGCAAGACCAAGCGGTGCACCATCAGAAGCCTGGCACCCTTGGGAAGAAAGACTTGGGAAAGAGACCTGCAGTTCCTGGAGACCAGCTCAGGGCTATTTAGGCAGGAGATTCCGCTGTCCTGGATACATGGAATGTGGTCTAAAAGGAGACAGAGGGTTCTGGGAAAACATCTCCCCCTCATCCTAAGGACTTCTTGCCCCATGGGAAGGGGTATGGCTAGAGGAGTGCCAGGGCTAGTCCCTCTAACATGGGGAGCCCAGGGCAGGGACCTCTGAGGGCGGCACCGCAGAAGTCTAATAGTTTGTTCTAGGTCAACAATGTCTCCTTCAAAAGTGCAGGTTACGGGAAGGCTGGAAGGCCCCAAGTAGCAAGAAATGGGCATGAGACAGCATCCTCATCTGTCACCTTGACTTGAGGGTTTATGGGGAGTATTTGTTACCCCACCTGCTTCTGTGGTGTTTCTCTCTTATTAGCATGTTATTCCCAGAGTTAGTGTCAGAACAAATTACGGGAAAACCAAAATTTCTGTCCTCAGATTGAGAAGTGTGGGTGGGGAGAGAAAGGGAGGCAAAGTCAATTCAAAGTTCACGGGGTTGCCGCCTGCTGGACCAAAACTTACCAGCAGTGTTTATTAATACCTCCAGCCACTGCTGCAGTTGTGGTTGTGACTTTTGGGGGAAGGAGGTGAGACAGCTGGGCACCCCACTTCGTTTTGGGACTCACAGGCTGTCTTTACTCCTCTGCTCTTGCTTCCCTCTCCCCCACAGATTTCAGAGTCCCAAAGCTACTTAGGAATTCCGAGGGGGACAAAAAGGCTGGTGAACTAAGACCAACACCAAAGTAGAAAATACTTAATCTTTTATCTCTGTCTGAGGGGATTGGAATTTTAAGAGGCAGCTAGAGAGAATAATGCTTGGTCCAAAAGAATGAATTACCGACGGTGACCTTTTTTTTTTTAATGCGATAGATATCAATTTAGTAAGCTTGGGCTTTGAGAGAATGGAACTACTATTCTTTGTCATTTTTGAGCTGTGTAATCTTGGGCAAGTTACTTAATTTTCTAATCCTCATTTTTTTTTCTCGTTTTAAAATTATTAATTAATTAATTTTGATGGTTACATTTTAGGCTTTGTGGCAAGTGTGTAGATAAAATATTTAAAGGATGATGGGCTACTGCATGGCCTAGTGTGGTTACCAGGGGAGTGGGGAATGGGAGTGGGAAGGTTCATAGGTGTTCCCTTGTTTTTCACTAACTTGGTATGTGGTTTGAGTTAATTTGATTCCAGGAGGTTAGAGTGAAAATCTGATCCTTTGGGAACAATCTATTGGCAGGTAGAGGTAAGGAGTTTCCTCTTAGCAGCATTCGCAAAGGAAACTTAAATTGACAAACTCAGTTGCTATGCAGGAGGTTTGTCTGGCTTCTTCTGGAAGATTCCTGTAGAGAGACTGCTGAGCACATCACTGTGCCTAGAAACCAAGCTTTGGGGCAGCAGCAGAGACCAATTATTGTCGTCCCAAAGCCATTCCCCTCCTTTTCTCGTCTAACAGAACCTCTTATTGTCTAGCAAGTACATTTCCCAGCCTCCCTTGCAGCTGGAGATGGCCATGTGACACAGTTCAGCCAATGAAATGCAAGCAGGAATTGCTTGGTGGGGCTAGGGGAAAGCTCTTTAACAGGTAGGGCTGTCTCGGCTGGCACATGCCTTTCTCCTTCTTTCTGCCTGTTAGGTGGATGCAGTGCTTAAGATGGGGCACCATATATACAAAGAAGGAAAAGAGATTCTGAGTTCCTGGTAATGCTGCAGAAGTAGGATAGAATCTCTGGACAGACTTTCTCTGGACTTCTTTTAAGTGAAAGTGGAAATGTGCTTATTTGGTTACGCCACTGTGAGTTGGGTTTTCTGTTAAGCGATGCTCAACCTAATTCTGTCTAATGCAGAAACCAAGAGAACAAACCACCAAACACGGAATTTAAACCATTTCCTTAGCTCAGTAGATCTCAACCAGGGGTGATTTTGCTCTGGAGAGGGCATTCAGCAATGTCAGAAGACACTGTTGGTTGTCACACCTGGGGAGAGGTGAGTAGAGGCCAGGGATGCTACCTAACATCCCACAGAGCACAGGACAGCCTCCCACAAAAAAAGAATTATCCGTCTCCTTCTGTCAGTAGCACTGAGGTTGAGAAAACCCTGCAGCTGAACCTAGTGCTTTTCAGAGCATTAAACCTTAAACTATATTGACATCCTTGTCCATCCTTCCTCTTTTTGTAAATAAATCTTGTGTGCTGGCCAGGCTGGAAAACTCACACCCTTAATCTCATTTTGTACTTTCCTTCTGCTAAGCCTTTTCTCATGTACTGTCTGTCTCCTGTGCCTAAAACCCCTTTCTCATTTTTTTCAGTGATTCTTTAGGTAGGATCCAAAAATCTTCATTTTTAATGAGCTTCACTGATGATATAAGTAGCGTGAAGCAATTGTGACATAAGGGGCATGAGAAATATGACTTTATGGCACATTCATTTTTTGGGAATCTTGCCTATTTTTCAGACTCCAACTCAATTGCCATAGCACTTGCCTGGAATGCAGGATGGTTTTGGGTACTACCTGGACAAAACTTTTTTACTGTAGTTGGCATATATTTATTTTAATAAGTTTAGTGGGTTTTGAGGATTTATTATAGTGATATACTTGTTTCTTTACAAATGAATTTACTTTCATAAAAATGTAAATTGATTTAAAGAAAAAAGTATGCTGAAACTATAGTAACTTAAGAAATACCACTCTAGTTAATATACACAGTATGTAAATATTTGCTTTGTTTTCTATGTTTTCGTTTTTTTTATTCATTTTATTGAGATATATTCACATACCATGCAGTCATACAAAACAAATCGTACATTTGATTGTTCACAGTACCATTACATAGTTGTACATTCATTACCAAAATCAATCCCCGACACCCTCATTACCACACACACAAAAATAACCAGAATAATAATCAAAGTGAAAAAGAGCAATTAAAGTAAAAAAGAACACTGGGTACCTTTGTCTGTTGGTTTGTTTGTTTGTTTCCTTCCCCTATTTTTCTACTCATCCATCCATAAACTAGACAAAGGGGAGTGTGGTCCTTATGGCTTTCCCAATCCCATTGTCACCCCTCATAAGCTACATTTTTATACAATTGTCTTTGAGATTCATGGGTCCTGGGTTGTAGTTTGATAGTTTCAGATATCTACCACCAGCTAACCCCATTCATTAGAACCTAAAAAGGGTTGTCTAAATTGTGGGTAAGAGTGCCCACCAGAGTGAACTCTCAGCTCCTTTTGGAATCTCTCTGCCACTGAAGCTTATTTCATTTCCTTTCACATCCCCCTTTTGGTCAAGAAGATGTTCTCCATCCCACGATGCCAGGTCTACATTCCTCCCCAGCAGTCATATTCCACGTTGCCAGGGAGATTCACTCCCCTGGGTGTCTGATCCCACGTAGCAGGGAGGGCAGTGATTTCACCTTTCAAGTTGGCTTAGCTAGAGAGAGAGGGCCACATCTGAGCAACAAAGAGGCATTCGGGAGAAGGCTCTTAGGCACAATTATAGGGAGGCCTAGCCTCTTCTTTGCAGCACTATGTTGTTGTTTTTTAATGGGCATAGAAGAAAAGGAAGAAGGGGTTAAAAGAGAGATGAATAAAGCCTCCATGTTGGCCAAAACCAAGATCAGCTATGCTTTTCTTTCGTTTAAAAATACATATATTTAGATTTATAAAGTTTGGCAAATATAGGGTAAAAATAGGAGCAACCATGAAATTTTATGTTTGTTTTCTCTAGAGAATGGCACCACTCTCCAGGTTTGAAAAGTGAAAAGTCTCACATCTCATCTTGGGGCATTTTAAGATACTGACACTAAACCTTCCAAACCATCTGGCTACTGGCAGCTATGGACATGGGTTTCCCACTCCTAAAGATCACCTCTTCATATCTGTGCCATTGGAGCAAAGAAATTAGATTGAGAGTCAGATCAATACAAGGTCAACCCCTTCCCACGACCATATCTTCTCTAATTGGAGTGAAGTCATCATTATTTGCATGAAATGCTTAACAACTACTTAATGGCATACCAAACTGCACGTCTGGGGTTTAAGAGTTACTCCAGGTGACTATGAAGATAAAGACCCAAAACCCTGGTAGGACCTGTGAGACCTTGTACCATCTGCCCCAAGCTCATCTCACACCATGCTCATACTTCTCCTCTGCACTGGACTTTGGTTCCTTCCTGAATTCTCTGTGCTCCCTTGCACCTCAGAGCCTTGCTCATGCTGTTCAGTCTTAACAGAACACTCTTTACCCCATACTCCTCTTCCATCCAGTTAACTCCTGCTTTTTCTTCAAATATCAGTTTAGGGAGAGTTTGCCTGATTCCCAAACTATATCAAATCTCCACTATCACATGGTTCCATAACACCACATACCCTTGGTTCATAGCTGCTAATGCAGGCTGAAATTTCACATTCATGTGTGGTTATTTGGTTAGCATTTGTCTCCATTACTAAACCATAAGTTCCATAGGGCAGGGGTTGCATCTGTTTTACTCATCTTTGAATTCTCAACCCCAAGCACAGTAGCACAGAGCCTGCCACACTATAGGAATTCAATAAATATTTGTTGAATGAATGAATGAATGAAGCATAGCTCTCACCATCTTGGAATGTATAATCCAGGACAATCCTTACTCTGACAATGGACTACAGTAACAAAATAAACCCAACCAACACATGGACAGTACTTATCTGTCAGATCCTTTAAGAGCAGGAATCAAGGGAAGGAACTCATTCCCATGCAGATGATAGAGACGGGGGCAGGAGCCCCAGGTGGGGTTGGAGGAGGTTGGGGAAGTGAGACATGTCTCTCGAGTCACACTGTCTTCTAGATTTTAGTCTTCTATGCAGATGTCATCTATCAGACAGAGGCAAAGATCAGGATGAGAGTCGAAGGAGAATAGAGTCCTGAACAGGGCTCTGTGAAAGATAGATTTGCCTCTGTCCACTGTCATCAGCTTCTGTGCTATTCCATGACAATGTTCAATGGAAGTTTGCTTGCCTGCCTGCTTGGCTCTCCAAACCCCATCCCCCTACACCTACACACAAACCCAGCCCACAAACCAATCCCCTGAACCAAAGAGGATAAGGACACATTCTCAAGGAGCCTCCCCAATTAGAGTATTAAATATGACAACATTCATGCTGGTTTCTCCTGAGAACATTTAAGAGATAATGATAATGATGAAGCACCCACCCACATTGTGGACCATGCTGGTTTGAAGCTGTTATGTACCACGAGAAGACCATGTTCTTTTAATCCACTCTGTGGGTGCAGACCCATTGTGGGTGGGACCTTTCGATTAGGTTGCTTCAATTGACATGTGATACACCCCATTCAAGGTGAGTCTTAATCCTTTACTGGAGTCCTTTATGAAGATAAGAGACAGAAAAAGCCCAGAGAGCTCAGAAAGAGAAATACCTAAAGATGTTTGGAGACAGCTTAGAGAGAAACACCCAGAAAAAGCTAAGAGAGAAAACCCCCAGAGGAGCTGAGAGAGCCGTTGAAATCAGAACCCAGGAGAGAACGACCAGCAGACATTGCATGTGCCTTTCCATGTGACAGAGGTGTCACAGATGCACGCAGCCTGTCTTCAGAGTCCGGGTATCATCCTACTGATGCCTGAATTGGGTCATTTTCATGGCCTAAGAACTGTAGATTGTAAGTTAATAAATTCCAATTGTAAAAGCCAATCCATTTCTGGTATATTGCATTCCGGCAGCTTTAGCAAACCAAAACATAGACAAGGCCACCAGCGGTGACTAATAGTGGGCAACCAGATGGCTGCCTAAACAGGCCATTCACTAACTCATGAGTGAGGGCAGAGACTGTGTCTTGATCATTACTGTGATCCCCAGCAGGTAGAAACTTGATATTTGTTGATTGAATGAATGAATGAATGAACAAATGAATGAGGTGCCAGTTATATTTTCAAGGCATGACTATTTCAGGTTGAACATCTTGAGATTGGAGTCTAACTACAGTAGCCAGTGGCTCTTTTAGAAGTTTGTATCCCATTGTTCATCTCCAAGGGGTGGGGAATAGGCCTTAGGAACCTGAATCCTGAGGAAGCAGGGCTGACGGGGTGGATCTGGTGGCTTCCAGATCACTATACTACTTTTGTCTGGGCCTCACCCTGCAGGGTGAAGACAGGGCATCACTGAAGTGTGACTATAACTGGGATTAGAATGTCCTTTTTTTTTTGCCACCAAAAGTCCATTTCTCTTTCATTTGGTAAAAACACATCCATCTCTTTTCCAAGAATTGCCTCTTTTCCCATTGTGTGGAGCTGTGAATCAAGTTGCCTAGCCTTACCTTGGCACGGTGCCATCAAGTGACCCAGGCTGGGTCAATCAGACTCTCTCTCCTGGGAATTTGACTCAAGTAGAGCAAAGGAAAGACTCACAAGATGGTTGGAGGCCTTCAACTCTAGTTGTGAAGCTCTGACCAGAGAATGCCCACAGTGGAAACAGTCCTGGTTCCTGTCTTATTCTGAGCCTGTTTTCCAGCCTTCCTATGGATTCTGTGAGCCACACAATATCCTTGCAACAAATTCATTTCCTGCGTAAGTCAGCCAGAGTAAGCTTCTAGCATAAAACCAAAGAACTCAGGAATGGTGAACCATACTGAACCATACTTGGGTTTTCCAGCTGGGAGTGGGGGTGCGGGAACTGGCACCTGATTCTCCTGGGCCAAGAGGAGGAAACTGCTTTCTGGGAGGGCTCTGGGATGCCCTGTGCTCCATCAGAAAGCAGGCATTCAGCCAGAGCTGCACTAGCTTCTGGAGTGCCTGAACTGGATAAGATCCATCACTGCTCTGGCAGACACTCCAGGTTCTAATTTGAAAATCATCATTGGGAGTCACAACTTGGCCTCCAGGCTACACTCCATCATCCCTTCAGTACATTCTGTGTGGAATCCAGCCAGCCCACTTGGGCAGCATTCAAAGTTCCAGCCATGCATGGGCCAGATAGAATAGACCTTGCAGCTGGAGCAGGGTCGAGACGTCCCCCTGCCTTGCTCCCCCACCTGTCCCTGCCTAGCCAAGGGTTTGGTACACAGCAGGTGGGTAATAGACATTTGTCAGTAAAAAGTGAAAATCTCATGGCAGAAGAAAGAAAATGAAAAGGGGTAGAAGGAGGGTCAGAAGCAGGGGTAGGAAGGGGAAATGTCAGGTGTGTTCCTAGGAAAAAATCACGCTATGGACCTTCACCCTGCCTCCCACTCCTCTGCTCACCCCACTCCCATCTACACACTCTTATTAAATAAGCATTAGGACACTCCTGAAGGAGAAAGAATGTGCAGAATAAGGTGATATGAAGAAAGGGGACTATGATGCTTAAGCTTCTCACGGGGCATAGGGATGATAACAGCTGCCATTTATCAAGCATTTTCCATATTTTGTGCTCACAACAAATCTATTATTTTAGGAACTATTATCATTCCCATTTTACAGCTAAGGAAACAAACTCAAAAGAGGCCCAACGATTTGCCCAGGGTCACACAGCTAAGTGCAAAAATGGACTCAAACTCCCTTTTGCTGCCTCCAGAGCTGGAGCTGTATGCCCAGCTTGAGTGCACTTAGGTGACCTTGACAAGTCCCAGGTTGCTGCCCACGTGGTATTGACAGCAGTCCCGAGTTGGTGCTGCCCTCTAGTGGCGAGGTAGAAAACTGTGGCGACCAACAACCTCACACACTCCAGAGAGCCCTGGACAGTTTGAGTTCTTCCTCTGGAGGCCAACCAGAAGCTGCGATACAGAGAACTGAACTGACCTCTAGATGGCACCTCATTGGACTTCTCCTTGCATAGCTCAGAGCATAGTTCCAAATTTACTTTACCAATAACCAGGTATGTAAGTCTCTACAAATTGGGGGATCAAACTGATCTCTTTATAGAACCTCTGAAGACATTTTATCGTGTCAAGATTAGGGTTGACTCACAGAACCAAGACCGCTATGTCTGATGCAGTCCCACCCAATAGGCCTTCATTGAGCACCCATAGCTCCCTGGTAGCATGTTAGCTAGCTTTCCTGGCATTATCTAACTTCATCCGAGGTCCAGAGAGATCAGCCAGGCATGTCCAAGTTCACAGGGGCAGGATCGAACCCCTATCCTTGGGCTCCAAGCCCACTACTCTTGCTGCTCCACCACTCTCTGCCCTGCCAGCCCCTCTTTCCCCCATCCGACTCACCCCCATGAAACCTTGTTTTTGTCAGCCTAGTCATCCAGACGTGATGACTCAAGAGTGGATGTGGGGCAGATTGACAGGGGGAGAAGGACGTTTGTCAGCACGTTGGCTTTCCTGACCTTTAAAGCGGCGGGGAGTTACCTCAACCTGAAACGTGTGTCTGCAGAGTGATTTCAGTATCAACCGTAATATGGACATAATAAACGAGCAGATAAGTAGAAGCAATTCCCAGTCTCTGTGCTTGGACAGCTCTTTCTGGGTCTTCTCTCCTACCACAAGCTCAAGGCCACATGAAACATGGAAACCAGAGGCTGATCTTTCCATTTAGACCCAATTCTCAGAATCATGTTGAAAGTGGAGAGAGAATAAAGGGTCACATCTTAGACGGCAGGAGGGTCTCACCAAATCCGGGCCTACTCTGCCCCAAATTAATCTAGTAACTTCTATGCTTAATCCTCAAAGATTGCCTCCAAAGTGCGTGATTTTGTGTTAGGAAATCTACTTTATATTATGTATCGCATAAACTGGTTGCCCATAGTAACAAAACAAACATAATACTATCAGTCAGGTCTGCCCTTAACAGCATGTAAACAGTGAGGGAAGATAACAGGTGGCGTGGACCAATGTAGGTTTTCTGATCTGAAATGTCTAGATTGTCCATCTAGACCAGTGATTTCTTAACTTTGAGGCTCATGGACTGCTTTGAAGATCTGTTGAAAACATGAGCCCACTCTTCCCCACATCGAATTTGATAATTATGACTCAGAGGTTCATAGGCCCCTAAAACCCTTTTGAAGACCCCAAGGTAAGAACTCTTCATCAGGTAATACAGCAACCTTTCCAGACTTGAGAAACATAGCTGCTGGTGGAGAGTGTGGTCCAGGGCATGCAGCATTGAACTGGGAATCAGAAGTTCTCACTGGTGGTTACAACTCAGGAAACCAGGAGTTCCTCAGACTTGCTAGAAGCAAACTTATTTGGCATCAAGCAGAATGTTTTACACAGGAGACATTTTGATCTGGCAAGTCTGATATAGTGTGACATCAATGGTGAGAAGGCAAGAGTGAGGAAAAATATGGGATGAGGTCAGGGATGGGATGAAGATAGGATGTACATTACTTGCTAATAATTTTTTAAAGGTTGGAAGCTTAATAAGTTTTTACAATAATAATTTAAATGTCCCTTTGACAAAATGCTTTTGTGCCAAAGCAGCCAGGTCAGGTGCCCTTCTAGTGCAGTGAAGGAAATGGGATAACCTTTGTGAGATAGTTGGCTGCCCATGGAATACTATCATGAGGGCATAAGAACTGCTTTCCCCTGCCTTCCAAAAACAATTTACCTTCATGTCTTCACTGATGCCTGAAATCTTTTCATCAGAACTTTGTTTCTATGCCTTAAAGTATTACAACTAAAATGCAAATGCTCCTGGTAAAAGTAATACTTTGTCTTATTAGCCATTTACACTGTAGACAGAATTTTCGTCTGCTCCTTCTCTGAAGGTCTTTATTATTATTTTTTATTTGTTTTAAATTTTATGTTGGAGTTGAAGGCTGGAAGGGGTATGGGAGAGGACTTGGAGGATGGGAGCTAGAGGTATTCAAGCCAAATTAAACATGTCATGATTTCTATCAAGATTGATCCTGGTTTCAATTGAAGTTCACTCAATTGAGTTGACTGCTTCAAGAACAAATTCTGGCCGTTAAATATTAGCTGATGCGGTAAGCGTACTGAGTGGAGACTTTATATTGCCAACCTATCTTTATGCTACATATTGGGAGGTGCTGCTGTTACTGCTCTGTGTGTGTGTGTGTGTGTGTGTGCATGCACGTGCGTGATCATGTGTGGGTATGGCTGCAAGGTGGAGTGTACCTGCAAGTTGGGGGTAGGGTGCTAATGCTTTACCACTAGGCTTGTGAGTCCCTTGGTTTCTAAGTTGATACATGGCCTGTTCCTAGTTGCATCTCTTCTTTAGGAACCACCTTCCCTCCCTTGCTGATTCTCTGCTATCTACTCTACTGTCCATTTGATTATTTATTCATTCATTCAACAAAGATCTATTGAGTGCCTACTTGTGTCAGGCACTGTACCAGGAACGAAGGTTGGAGGGACAAATAAGATAGACCCAGCCCTTGCCCTCATAAAGCCTACAGTCTAGTGGGGAAGACAAACATGAAAGAACTAATTACAGTAATTAACTAAGACATTCACGACTAAGTGCCGTAAAAGAGAAGCAGAGAACAAGATCATCCTCCTGGGGAACTAACCTGGGACAGGGGTGGTCTGGGAGGATGTGTAGATTTGAACAGAAGTGGCAGGAGGGGAAGGGTGTTCTAGGCAGAGGGAACAGCATATGCCCAGTGTGGCCTGCGTGAGTCACGGAGATGTTCTCTCCTGGCCTGAGATGCCTAGTGAGGGGCCCAAATATCTGGGGAGGTGATCCTACCTCTTCCTAATTTGTACCATCAACCAAGCTACTGGTTCAGAGTTGCATTTCCATAGAAATGGTTTCCCCCATTGTTTCACAGTTGGTGACCCACTGTCATCAGCTGACACGACTAGACAGGACAAGACTAGACTACTAGAGCACGCCCATGCCCCTTGCTACAGGGCAGACACCCCAGCCTTCTCCTGCCAGGATCTCGCGGCAGTCTCCTGACTGCCCCCTGCTTCTACCCTTGACTGCTGTCTATTCCCCACATGGCAGCCAGGGCGAGCCTTTACAATGCAAGTTAGGCCACATCGTCCCTCTGCTTAGGGCCCTCTCATGCCTTTTCTTTTTTTCTTTTTAAAAATTTTATTGCATAATAAAAATATAAAACACAAATATAAAACATAAAATCTCCCATTTTAACCATTTTTAATTGTACAATTCAGGGGCGTTAATTACATTCACAGTGCTGTGTCACCATCACGACCATCCATTGACAAAACATTTCCATCACCCAAACAGAAACTTTATAACCATTAAGAGTCACTCCTCATTTTCCCTCCCCCCAGCCCCCGGAATCTTCTAATCTGCCTCTATGTATTTCCTAATTCTAGATCTTTCATATAAGTGGAACCACATAATATTAGCCCCTTTGTGCTTATCTCACTCAACATAATATCGTCCAGGTTCATCCATGTAGTAGCATGTATCAGAACTCCATTCTTTTTTTCACAGATGTGTAATATTCCATTGTGGCACTATTTCACATTTTGTTTATCCATACATCTATACATCTGTTCAGGGACACTTGCATTGTCTCCACCTTTTGGCAATAGTGAATAAAGTCTCCTATGAACATTGGTGTACAAATATCTGTTTGACTTCATTTTCAGTTCTTTGGGGTAAGTACCTAGAATTGCTGGGTCAATGGTAATTCTATCTTTCACAGCTTCTTGCCTCATTCAAAGTCCAAGTGCTCACCAGAGTCCATAAGATGAGGCACGCTCTGCACCCCCCTCCACCTGTCTGATCTCCTCTCCCACCTGTCTCCCTCATGTAAGCCCCAAGCATTTTCCCACCTCAGCACTCACTGTACTCTATGCTCAGAATGCTTTTCACCTAGATACCCACCTGGCTTGTCTCCTCCCTTCTACTTGGTCCTTCCCTAACCTCCGTCTCACTGTCTTGCTACCTTACATGGTATTATGTAGTTTGTTTATTCACAGACTGCCTTCTCCACAGGGCTGTACAGGTCAAGAAGTTCAGGCCTTGTCAGTTTGATCACCAGTATACCCCCTGTGCTTTCAGCAGTGCTAGGCAATAATATTTGTTGAATGAATAAATGAATGTGTGGGTGTCACCATCCCCAGCACCACCCTCCATTTCCTGCCCCCTCCCCACCCCTCATTAGTTTTAGGAAAGGGGAGGAAGAGAATACTCACTGTCAAGATCCCGTGCGTTTTTTCTGATGCCCCAATTTCCTAACCCACTGCTAGGAGCAGGCATTTGATAGCCATGGAGATGGTGGGTTATGTCAACTTCTAAAGGGAGTGGGTGTCGGGGGTTCAGAGGGAAACAAGCTCCTTGCATGGTACTTGGGTTCAGGCACCCAAGATGTGGGGGACTGAGTCCCTACCCTGGATGCCACAGAGGCTGCAAGGAGAGGGAAACAGGTTGTGTCAGTGGTTTCATGTTGTGGTTACCTGATTCACAGGCAGACAGAGCTGGGCCATGCCAACGGATGAAGTTACGTAAGACACGGCCGTTTTCATCGCGTGAGTCAGGTAGCTATTTTCATGTAAGTTTATACTTTGTGTTTCCCAAACTTTAGTCACCTGTATACCACCATCACAATTTCTGCTGCATCCATTAACTGTCTATACTGTTATTTACTTAATTTTTAAAAATTGTATTATGGTAACCTATGCAAAACATAATTTGCTATTTTAACCATTTTTTAAAATGTGTACATTCAGTAGTGTTAATTACATTCACAATGTGTTACCATCACCACCATCCATTACTAAAACTTTTCATCATCCTAAACAGAAACTCTGTACCCATTAAGCATTGACTACCTATTCTCCACTTCCCCTGACCATGGTTACCTCTAATCTACTTTATGTCTCTTGTAAATTTGCCAATTCTAGACATTTCATATAAGTGGAATCATACCATATTTGCCCTTTTGTGTCTGGGTTCTTTCACTCAGTTTTCAAGGTTCATCCATGTTGTTGCATGTATCAGAACTCCATTCCTTTTTACGGATGAATAATATTCCATTGCATGTTGTGCCAGTTTGAATGTATTATGTCCCCCAAATGCCATTATCTTTGATGCAATCTTGTGGGGCAGACATTTTAGTGCTGATTAGATTGGAATTCTTTGAGTGTTTCCATGGAGATGTGCCCCACCCAACTGTAGGTGATAATTCTGATTAGATATTCCCATGGAGTCATGGCCCCACCCATTCAGGGTGGGCCTTGATCAGTGGAACTATATAAATGAGCTGACAGGCAGAGGGAACTCAGTGCAGCTATGAGTGATGTTTTGAAGAGGAGCTACAGCCAGGAGGGACACGTTGAAGAAAGCACAGGAGCTGCAGACGAGAGACACTTTGAAGATAACCGTTGAAAGCAGACTCGTGCTCCGGAGAAGCTGAGAGAGGACAGATACCCCAAGTGCAACTAAGAGTGACATTTTTGAGGAACTGCAGCCTAGAGAGGAACGTCCTGGGAGAAAGCCATTTTGAAACCAGAACTTTGGAGCAGACACCAGCCACATACCTTCCCAGCTAACAGAGGTTTTCCGGACACCACTGGCCATCCTCCAGTGAAGGTACCCGATTGCTGATGTGTTACCTTGGACACTTTACGGCCTTAAGACTGTAACTGTGTAACCAAATAAACCCCCTTTTATAAAAGCCAATCCATCTCTGGTGTTTTGCATTCTGGCAGCATTAGCAAACTAGAACACATGTCTATACCACATTTTCTTTATCCATTCATCGGTTGATGGACAGTTGGGTTGCTTCCACCTAATGGCTATTGTGAGTATTGCTGCTTTGAACATTGCTGTAAAAGTATCTGTTTGAGTCCTTGCTTTTCATTATTTTAGGTATATACATAGGAGTGGAATTGCTGGGTCATATGGTAATTCTACGTTTAACTTTTTGAGGAATCACAAAGATGTTTTCCACAGCAGCTGCACCATTTTACATTCCCACCAGCAATGCACAAGGGTTCCAATTTCTCTGTACCCTCACCATCACTTGTTACTTGCCGTTTTTTTTTTATTTAGATAATAGCCATCCTAGTGGGTTAGTTTTAAAAAATTGACTCACTTTTATTACTCGAATGCATGTATTTTCAAAGGAAACTAGTAGATAAGGGGGACCAAAAGAAAAAGTGGACCCCAGCCCCAGAGGAGGCACTGCACGCGGAAGTTGAAGGCGGAGGCTGGAAATGGCAGTGGGGGCAGGGGGCGGTGGGTCTGGGTGTGGGAGTCCAGACCCTAAGGAGCTGAACAGAGGGAGAAGGAGGAAGAGGTGGGGCCACAGGCTCCTGGGGCTCTGGTGGGTTGGAGGGGAGAAAGGAGGCTCTAGGCTAGGAAAGGGAATTGGGCCTGGGCAGATTGAGAGAATGCAAGCTGAGGGAGAGTGGGGGCACGGTGGTGGTGGTGGTGGTGATTTTGAAGTGCTTGCGAGGGCAGGGGAGGGGGGCAGCTCAGGTGAGCTGCAGTTATGACTGAGGAGACCATGCTGAGGGCTAAGACGGGGACATCAATGATAGGGTGTAAGGGAATGAGAGCTGGAGGAGTCATAGGTTGGACAAAAAGAAGAGTGTGGTCTAGGGAAGGGACTACCAAGGGGTTGAGAGGCCCAGGAGATGGCCCTAAAGGCTTATGAGGAGGAAGGCTGGGGGTGGTGTGGGGGTGCAGAGAACAAAACTGAGATACGTGGGGCTGAGGTGAGCCAGAAATGGGCTAAGAGGGGAGGCAGTGACGGGGCAAAAGTGGTGCTGGGTGCAAGTCCCACCACACCACAGGGGACAGTCTGTCCTCCTGGGACTGGTTAGTGAGCATGTTGGTCTAGCAGGTGTCATCCCTCATGTCATCCGTGTACCACCTGAAATCATGTCACATTCCACTGGTACATGTTCTCCTGCTCAAAAGCAGGAAGTGGCAGCCTGGGACTTCGGGGGCCAGAAATCTGGAAACGTGCTCTCCTGTTGCACAGATAAAAGTGCTTGGGAGCGCTGGGACTGGGAAGTATGGATGAGACATAAGTGGGAGAAAGACCAAAAAGAACTATAAAAGCCAGAAACAGCAACTGCAAAGACACAAAGCTGCGTTTGGATGCTAGAGTCATCTGCAGAATCACCCAAATTACTGTGCATGAGAAATTCAATGGGCAGAGGTAGCCCTTGAAGTTGATGGTACCACATTACTCTTGCAAATGTGACGATCCTTCCTAGGAAAATGGTAATTCTCCCAAGCACCGAGAGGTTAGGGAAGAGGCCTCATTTCCAAGGTATATGACTCTCAATAAATACAAAGTAATTGTCATGGAAGACACTGATACTTTTATCCACCTGGTTAGATGCCCCTTTCTGGGAACCTTTGGGAGTTGCCCTGTCCTTACGTGGTCCTTGTCCCCATGGTCATGGTTGATGGGTCTAGGGATGGGCATCTGGGAGTTTGTATTTAGGACAGAAAATCAGGGCAGCGTCTCTCAGGCTAAGAGATGAAACTCCAGCACTGTTGGCTGCCATGTTTTCTGTCATGAGGAGAAAAGTAGCCTGTAGGAAGTGAGAGAAAGAAAGCTGACCTGCAGGGAGAATCAGAGAAGGAAAAAAGAGAGTCCTCTGCAGGTTCCAGTACTTGGTCTGGGAGTTCTTCAGCTTCGGCCACACCCTGCCCTTTCTGTCTCTTGACCAGGGACTCTTCCTTGAAGTCTGGGAGTCCCCCAGGACTCTTTACGATGGTTCAAGTCAGGCGTCTTTCACTTGCAGCCAATGCAACCATGAAAAGCTTACTTTAAACATTGGGGTACAGATTGCAGTTGTGTCGGGGATAGAGCTGCAAGCAAAGGAGCCCTAAGGAGTGCAAACAGGCAACTCCGGAATGTTACAGACTTTGGGGAGAAAGCACTGTCTTGCTGACACCTCAATTTTGGACTTCTCTTAGCCTCCAAATTGAGCCTTCAATGTTTTGTTACTACTTAACTGTTGTTGGAAACCATCTTATAAAATTAGAATCAAGATTCTGGTGCCCAAAGTGGATTAGACAGGGACCTTTTTTGCCCCATGAGGCTATCTCTTGTTCTGCTATAAGCTCATGAAGCTATTCTAAACATAGGGGCATTATTGACATTAAAGAAAAATCTGTTCAAAAAACATCCTCATGAGATGCGGCAACAATGAGATTATTTCCATGGAGGTGTGGCCCCGCCCATTCAGGGTGGGTCTTGACTAGTTTACTGGAGTCCTTTAAAAAGAGCCGACACAGACCCAGATGCTTGAGATGCTTGGAGATGCAGACAGGACATTTGGAGATGCTAAGCTAAGAGATGAAACCCAGAGTTTGCCCTGGAGAAGCTAAAGGACCAGCAGATGCCACCCATGTGCCTTCCCAGCTGACAGAGGTGTTCTGGATGCTACCCGCCATTCTTTAGTGAAGGCATCCTCTGGTTGATGCCTTAATTTGGACACTTTTATGGCCTTAAGCCTGTAAAGTTGTTGCCAAATAGCCCACCTTTATAAAAACCAATCCATTTCCGGTATTTTTCATAACAGCAGCATTAGCAAACCAGAACAGATGGCTTATACAGCTCACTTGTTAATTTCAACTAATAATTTCCATTAAATTCATTCCATCCCTCTCCCTACCTCCCTCAATCTCTGTGTCTCTCTCTACCTCCCTCTCTCTCCTGCCATCCTTAGACGAACATTCATTGCATGTCTACTACCTTTATAGCTATGGGTCAGCATTTCTCAACTTCATCCATCCCTCTACCCTTCTGGGGAAAACTTGTTAGGAAAGTGGTGATCATTTATGAAGCAGGTACTATGTGTGAGCTTCTGCCTTTACTATTTTCAGTATCAATGCGTTTGTTGATAACAAATCATGTTATGAATTATTTTCCTATTGCAAAATACTCTAGATTCAGAGGGGTTAAAGAAATTGAGGACAGCTGCTAAAAGAGCAGAACCAAGATTTGAATTCAGTTTGGTTAGTCCCAAAGTTTCTGATCCTTCCACTATTCCATTTGTGCAGATGTTGGCTGAGAAAACCACGTTGTTATCAAATCTAATTTCTTAATGAAGAAATTAGCAATGAAATATTAACAATATGAGAAACTGATAAATTTCAATTAGCTTTTGTATTCCTGATCTGTGTATCTTTAAAGATGTTGAATCTTTCTTAACTGAATACTATAAAAATGTTGAACTCAAAATATTTGGCAAATAATTGAGAATGAAGAATTTTGGGGGACAAATCCAGGTAATTAAGAGAAAAATCAATCAATTGCCTCATAACATAACTTTTTAAAACTTAATTTAAAACACAAATGTTTTGTATGTATCTCAGTAAGCAACAGTTTAAAACATTTTTTAAGCAAAAAAAATGTATCTATAATAAGAACATTGTTTATTTAAAAAAACTGGGGTACAGGCAGCATTCTTGGTTTCCCCATTGGAGACACCAGGAAGTGCTTTTAGGGACTACTCGGAGCTCAGGGAGGCTGGTGGCACCAAGGCAGGGACTTCACACAAACCAGTAACTCTGGAAAGCTTAGAGAGAATTTGTTAATCAAATTGTTTGTTTACTTTTAATGTTTCTGTTTATTCACGGAATTAAGGTGCAGCTGAGCGGAGTGCCATGCCCTGCAGCCTTGACAGCGCACGGCGCTGGAGAGTGAAGGGGGACATGATCCGTTCAGGAATCCTTCGTTCTATCAGTTTTGATTACTGGACTTTCTCGGGATTTCTCACTGTGAATTCAAAGCAGGTTCTTTGGACTTTTGATCTTGCGGTGGCTGTAGGAGTGGGGGAAAGGAACTAGAAGGGAGAGGAAGGCAGCTAGGGGCAATATCACACAGGAGTTTTTTCTTTTACTACCTGGGCTTCACTTCCCTGTCTGCAAGGTTTAACGGTTGAAGCTGTCATTCTCCCTCCAGAGCCCAGTGGCTCAGGCAGGACATTATCCTGATCCTCCCCCTGGGGCCCTCCCTTTCCCCACCATCCACGTCCAGGCCACACCTCCCTCACATCTGCCCACTTCTCTCCACCCTCCTCTGCCACCCTTGTTGAGTTCATGAACTCTATTCTTCCCTGGATGACCACGGCAACCTCCCAATAGGTCCCTCCGTCCGCACACTCATCCCTGTGCCAGCTGGGCTCTGCACAAACCCACCGGCAATCTCTCCAAATGACAAATCTGATCATGCCCTTCCATCTGCTGAAAATCTTGCAGTGGCTCCCCTGTGCTCTTAGGATGAAGTAAAACACCCTTAATGAGGCCTGCACCATCTAGCCACTGCCTATTCTCCCCAGCCTCACCCCCTCTCACCCCTCACTCTGCTCCAGCCACACTGGTTTCATCAGCTTCTTAAAAGGGCCACGTTCCCTCCCAGCTCAGGGCCTTCACATATGCTATTCCTTCTGCTGGAAGGCCCTTCCCCTCTCCTCTGCCTAGTCATTCCTGCTTTTTCTTAAGATCTGGCTTAAGGTCTAGCTCATCTGCCCCTCTTTACAAATTCTCATGGATCCTCATAGTATTTATCACAATTTTACCAGCATGTGCATGAGAGTTTGACTGACAGCTGTCATTGCTACTCAGCCTTTTGGCTAAGATCAAGTGATTGGTGTCTGTCCTCCCAATTAGACTGTAAACTCCCCTGAAGGCTGGGAGGCACCCCTCTTTTACTCAGCACTGAATCCTCAAAACCTGCCATGGGCTTGGTTAAGTTTTCCCTCCTCCTCAAAACCCTGCTCAAACATCTGAGAAGCTGTCTCTGGCTCCCTGCTTTGTCAATCCATGAACTAGCAGGTACCTGTAACCCAGAATTTATTGCACCACCTTCCAATGACTTGTTCACCTTTCTGTCTTGCCTTGAGTTTGTGGATTTCCTAATGGCAAGAACACATCTTCATTATATCCATTTCCTGGCATGCAGGAGACAAATGTGTGAATAAATGAATGACTCTGTTAACATAGCTCCCTGCACCTGGGTTTTATCCTCCATCATAAACTGAAAGACTGAGCCAGATAATTTTGCCTGTCCTTTTCCTGCACTATGGTTCCAACATCTCATCACTTGTAACCCAGTCAGCGTTCCACTGCTTTGTCGCCCCATGTGCCTTTAACGGTTGCCCTGGCAACCAACAAATGCAGCTGCTACCACAGTTCCTCTATTTCATTATGCAAAAAGAGATTTACACCTCTGGGCTTTCTATAGATTATGCAAAAAAATCCATTTAAATATCTGCTTCCTCTTTAACTTATGTTTTTTAGATAGGTATTTTTCTTATGTTTATGGGATGGCTCTTTGGTTTTCTAATTATTAAGAAATATTTTAAATATATTATATAAAAAGGTATGATGAATAGTGTGGGGGATTCCCACATACGCTCCATGTACCTGCAGCTCAGGAGATAAAACGTGGTCCCTGGCTGCCAAGCCTTCCCATCTTTAGAGAAGGACAGATACCATTTGAGGCCTCTCTTGACACAGCTATGTATCTTGAGGGAACTGAAAACTCGATTTCAATCGATGCGTCCAGGAAAGATCTGGCATCTGCACCTCCAGGCAGGAGGAGGCTTTCATCTTGTGCTCTCTTCTTAGGAGAAGGGTCTCCCTCTTCCCTCAACCCTCAGCATACCCTGAGCACATTCTTCCAGAGACAATCTCAGAACCTCAGAACGGAGAGGACCCTAGAGGGGAAGGATCCAGACTCCCACTCAGCACAGGAACTCCCTCCCAACTGTCCTGCCCTAGGGATTCAGGGGGTGTGGTAGGGGAGGCATCCCAGAAAAGAAAAAAGAAAATGAAATAAAGAGACAGCCTCACCCAGAAGAAGGCAGACATGTTTTCATTCATTTTAAGCTCATCTGGAGGCAGGACTCATCTAGAAAATGCATCCAAGAAGTCAGTTCAGTCACTCCTTCATTCCCCTTCTGTGGGTCAGACATCAAGCTACAGGCTGGGGTTTGAATATAAATAGGACGTGATTCATGACCTCAAGGAACTCACAGGAAGTGGGTGATAAAGTAAATAAACATCTATGATATAGTGCACCAGGAGCTACACAAAAGATGTGTGAGAGAAGCATCTAAATCACACTAAGGACATTGGGGAAGGCTTCCTCGAGGAGGTGATGTTTGCCCTGCACTGTGGAAGATGGCATGTGCAAGGACTGATGTGTTCATGATGCTTGCAGGGAGCTGCAGGTGCTTCCACCTGCCTGGAGCAAAAGGTGTAAGCGGGCAATGGTGGGAGATGAGGCCGGAGCAACATCACAAAGGCCTTGTGTGTTAAGCTGAAGGGGCTAATCCTTCTGAGAGCTAGGGGTGGCCACTGGGAGATTCAAGGAGGGGAGAGACATGAGGAGAATCGGAAAGCCCTGTGAGGCGGCGTGGCAGTGAACCACAAGGAGTACAGACAATGAGCAGCAGGAGGTCATGGGATCAAGGCAAGACGCCGTGAAAGTCTGAACTAAGATGGTGGCAACGAGAGAGGCAGGATGGTAAGTGGACATTGGACAATGTCCACTGGACATTGAGAGTGAGGGAAAGGAGGGGTCTGGGTAATGCCCAGGCTTTAGGGTTGGCTGGCTGACAGCTGGCAGTGCTATTCATTGTCAGAGAGGATTTCAGTGAAGGAGACTTTGACATGGCTCTTTGGATGATGCAGGGTGGGGTGGCAGTGGGGTTGAGTCATAAGTGGAAGGGATAAGACCCCCCTCCCCCCTGCCCCCACCAAATCTTCAAGTATAAAAGACATTTGAAGTGGAAAGAAGGCTAGAGAAAGTCAAGCTAGACTTGGGTGTAGGTAGTAGGGCCTCTGACCACACAACCAATTTTTCAGAGGTGACCCTTAGCATGGCTTTGGAGGACACAGCCCAGCTTAAAAGGCATCCCTGAGGTTCCAGAGTTGGGGTCTTGGGTCTCCATTTTAGCACCAATTTTATGAAAACTGGGACAGAGTTGGTCACACCATAGACATTATTTTTTGGCCCCAGTGAAGCAGCGTGATCTCCATTAAATTTCATTCAATTTTTAAATTTTAGGGTTTTTAAAAAAATCAAAGTTATACATAATTTAAACAATCAGATAGTTCTGTAAGGCATTTATCAAAAAATAGTTCTCCACCCCCTTCCTGCTCTTCTGAGTCAACTATTTTCAACTCTTTTATTAGCTGCTTTATTGGGGTGATTGTTTCCGTAACTCTAAATAACATGGGTATTTTTATATGCCCCGACATTTTCCATGCTAGGCATTACCCATTGACTTGCAATATGGCAGATAAGGATTTAGCTGTGTTTACTCCAGTCTTGTCTCCACCACTGACGTGCCCACTTTCCATCCCCCCCATCCTCCCAATATAGCTATATCATAATTTTAGTTATTCCAACTTTCAGTGTCCACCTTATGATGATTGTATACAGGCTGTCATAACTCAGCAACTTAAGGGCTACTGTGATAATTTTTTTTCTTTCCTCCACAGCTTTTTTTTTTTATTTCACTAGAGTTAACTGCGGCCTTATTTTGGCATTGATTTAGCTATATATGTGGTGCTTATTACTAGTTCAACCTCTTATTCACTCCCAGCTGTGAAGCCCTCCTCCCAATGTTTTCAAATACAGCAGTGTTCTATCAGTCATCTTGACTAAATCTTTTCCTGGAGCCTTCTGACTAGTTTCAATCTGACCAGGCTGTTTTCTGCCTGGTACACAGCTGACCACCTGTCCATCTTCCTCCACCATTATCTTGGGGATTCCCATTGCCTGTCAAGATCTTGTGTTGAATTCTTTGTTTCCTGGATCCTACATCTTGCTCTCTTCGGGTTTCTTCCCTCATTTTGGTGGAATACACCCTTCAGTAACTCCCTGAGACAGAGGGTAAAGCAGTACATTAAAAAATATATATTTCGCATGTCTGAAAACATTTTATTATTTTTTGATGGTTGGACTAGGTATAGAATTCTAGGCAGGAAATAATTTTCCTTCAGAAGGCTTTGCTCCACTGACTTCCGGTTTCCAGGACTGATGATAAGTCAAGGATTCTGATACTTGATCCTTTTCATGAAACCTGTTTTCTTTCTCTCTCTCTCTCTCTCTCTTGCTCTTTCACTCTCTGTTTCTCTCTCTTTCTGAAAGCCTGTTGGATCTTATCTTTGTCTCCTGTGTCTCCTTACATTTCCACAGTGATGTGTAATTCGGTACAATTCTACATCTCACTAAATGCTCCAGGGGATATAAAGATATATACAAGTCCTTAGACTGAAATCTATGTTAAGTGCAGGAGACAAGGCAAACAGAATATCGATGAGTATACAGTGTTACACAAATAAGATTAGTAAGGGCAAAGTTTTTACAAATTCAAAGTGTTGGTATTTTAAAAGAGGGAATAACCCAGCATCTCAACCCGATTCATTTCATTGGAAATTTAGCTTTCTCATACACTCAACAAGCTCCTTGTGCCCGACATCTGTTGTCCCTGTCTAGCTGGTAGTAAGCTATTAATAAGAAATGGGTAACATTTTGACTTCAATATCTGCTGTTACTGCCAGCAGTTGTTGTTAGCCGCTGAAGGGCAGACTTTGCTACCATCCTGCAGGGGTCAGGAAAGCTCAAGTTCAATTGAAGGTTCCGTCAAGATCCCTAGTGGTCGGCTGGGATAGAGTCATGGGGCCAGGGCCCGCCTTTCAGGAAGCAATCCCTAAAAGGTATTTCTCCTTTCCCTTCAATGTGTACCTACAGACACCTAAAAACAGAATATATAAATAGATACAGCACAGTAAGCTGCTCAATAAATGCTTTTTCAGTTGATGGAGACAGAATATTTCTATGTAATATCTACACAAAATTTATATAGCCATCCTCCGCTGGTGGGAATCAGCTGAGAGTCAGCTCTACCCTGGCAGCTGCCATATTATTATTATTATTGAAAACACTTTATACACATTATTGTGTTTAATTCTCACAACCCTATGAGGCAGGTGTTTTTAATCCTCATTTTACAGATTCAGAAACTGAGGGATAGAGAGATTAAATAACTCGCTTAGATCCCAAAGCTAATAGTTGGAAGAACAAAGCTTCAAATCCAGCAGACCCAACCCAGATCTCACAATAGGTCTATCTCGTTTCACCACAAAAGGCAATTCCAATTACCACTTGAATCCCAGATTAGACCCCTTGGGATCTTCCTCTAACCTGAAGCTTTGCACCCAGAGGAGAACACTGGGAAACACCACATGGACAGGGACTCGGGAAACCTGTCCTGTCGGTGCTTGTTCTGATGCTAATTAGTAGTGGGACCCTGAGTAACACAGTTTGCCTTTCTGGGCCTCAGTTTTCTCAACTGTAAAATGAAGTTAAGAATATATTCTGAAGAGTTTGGGTGGGAGGCCCCTGCTGACCTATAGAAAAGAAACAATGAGACAAATGTACCAATTTAATACAAGGTATTAATAATAGGGTGATATATGGGAACTCTGTATTTTATGCATGATTTTTCCGTAAACCTACAACTTCTCTAATAATAACAATAATAAAAAGGAATACTGAGAGGTCTCCAAAGGCCTTTTTCCAAAAAAGAATAGAGATTCTGTATTCCCTGGAGAATGCTGGGAAACACTGGAGGAATTTTGAGAATAGGGGATATTAAATTGGTATAGAAATTCTTAGATGGGTATGAATTCCCTCCTCAAACATTCCATTATAAGCCCCATAATTTCTACCTTAAGTAAAATCAAATGGCCTTCTTTGCTGGGAAAAGGGCTTTTCCTGAAGACAAAAATAATTGATCTGCAGGGGTTTCCCAAGAAAATGGAACATACCCTAAATTAGGGTTCCCGATAAAACTAGAGACAGTTTATTCAGAATGGGCAAGCATAACATACTAACCAATGTCTACCTGCTCCCTGCTTCGTAAGACCCCCTGTGTAAAATGGAAACTTAACATCAGCCAGTCAGAACACTTCCTCACTTGCTTTCGTGTTTGCCCTAAATGAGCTTCCCCTTTCCACTCCCTCAGCAGAACTCCCTTCTACTTTCTGAATGGGATGCTGCCCAATTCATGAATCACTCAATAAAGAGGTGACATCTTAAACTGCATGCAAAATTTTTCTTTTAGCAGACCACAAGTGATGCCTCTTCCTTTTTGGTCTGAAACAAAAAAAAAAGCAGCAGCAGTAGCAGCAGCGTAATCCAGTGGCTCTCGGACTTGAATGTTTAAATGAATCACCTGGGAATCTTGTTAAAATGCAGCTTCCGATTCTGTCTGGGACCGACCGGGGATTTTGCCTTTCTAACGAGCTCGAGGTGACGTTCATGCTGCTGGTCTGCAGACTGCACTTGGGAAGCCAGGCTGTAGCTTCCAGATGACAACAATATTGGCTGTGTTAGACGAGCTGGGACTTCTTAAGGTGCAGGGAAACAACAGTAACTACATCATAAAGTTCTTGTAGAGCATACAGATAATTCATTAATGGTGTTTAGCACAATACAGTGAAGGTCAGCTATTTAATTGTTACAACATCCAGCATTCCTGGAATGCATTCTATCTGCCAGAAATTTTCTAAATGCTTTCATGCATTAATTCATTCAAGCCTCAAACCAACTAAGTACTATTATTTCATCACTCCCACTCTACAGATGAAGAAACAGAGGCACAGAGAGGTTAATACATCTGACCAACGTTAAGCATCTAGGACTAGCTAAGCCAGGGTTTGAATCCAGAGAGAATCTGGGCTCTTAACCACTGTCCCTGGTGTGGCTGAAACGAATCGGTGTCCAAGGGGCGTTTCCGGCCAGCAGGCCTGGCTTTCTGGCTGCAGAGGTGAGGGTTTACACTCCGGAATGGGCTGGGACCAGCAGGTGGCAGCCTAGGGCTCCGTGGGTTCAGTGACCACTCACAAGGCCCTCTCAGAGCAGACGCTGTGCTGGGCATTTCACCACGCGACCGCCGCCGGCTTCTTCAGTTTCTCGGAACTCCCCTCTGCCTTCCACGCTCGGGTCTCCTTTGAGACCGGCCGGGGAGCCATCAGGAAATAAAAGACCTCCGTAACACTGGGCTCCAACCCGAGGTCCCCAAGATAGGACCACATCCGCAGGGAAAACAACGAGCACAGCGAGTTTTCCGCAACTCCCCTTTACCCCAGAATGTAACCGCCTGGGAAATCTGCAACTCCGTTTCTCCCGAAAGTCCAGCAGAGGGCTGGGAGTCCAGCCCAGAGGGAGGAAGAGGGGCATCTCTCGGATTCCCCAGAACAATCTGAGGTCGCCTGCCTTAAGTGCACGCGCGCAGGGGCCGCGGACCGACGCTCTGGAGAGTCTTTGGGGAAGGATTGCCTCGGAAGGGCGGAGGGAGGGAACTTCTCGCGGGGGTCCCCTGGGAGAGGGGCAGGTGAACTTGGTGGCTTTGCAGGGGTTGGGGATAACCGGGCGGTTTCCATGGTACCCGGGGCGTGGGGGAGGAATGCACCCCGCAGGCTGTGGCGAAACAAGTGCGCAGCCGGCCGGCCCGGCTGGAGGAGGCCGGAGGGGGTGAGGGTGGCGGGGGCGGGGAGCGGGGAGCCGGGGCAGGACGGGGGCGGGGCGGTCACGTGCGCCCGAGGGGGCGAGGCCCCGAGCCGGCCGGGGAGCTAAGAGAGCCCCGCAGAGTGGCCGCGCAGGGAGCGAAGTTCTTCGGGACGGAGGGGACTGAACGTGTCCAGAACGCCTGGGGGACACCCAAGGCAGGGGCGGCCAGGGCCTGACTGAGGCGTCTGCGGCCGGCCTGGAGGGCAGCGGCCGCCGCGGGTAGGGGCAGAGGGACCCAAGAAAAAGTGGGAGCAGGAGCGCCGGGAGCCTCACTCGTCGCTTTTACGTAGATTCCCCCTTTCTTCTGGGGCGGGCAGGTGCAAATCCCCGCCAGCTCTAGGGCATCTGCCGAGGCCATCGTGCCCTAAGACTGTAGGGAGCCCTCAGCACCTGTCCGGAACTTCTGGGCTCAGTGCTCTTGGGGAGGGTGTGGTCATGGTGAATGAAGATCTCAATCAGGAGGAGAGAGATGGGGCCCCTACGCAAGAGTCCTCAGTCTACGCAGAACCCGGAGTCTCTGGCCATCCCAGCATGTCAGCCCATCCCAGCGTCTCAGCCCACCCCAGCGTCTCCGGGCATCCCAGCATCTCCGCCCACCCTAGCATCTCGGGCCATCCCAGCATTTCTGCCCGTCCCAGCGTCTCAATGCACCCCAGCGTCTCTGCCTACCCCAGCAGTTCTGCTCATCCCAGTGGCTTAGCCCAAGCCAGCGGCCTGGCCCAACGCAGTGGCTCGGGGCCCGAGGACCTCAGCGTGATCAAGGTGAGCAGGCGCCGCTGGGCAGTGGTCCTGGTGTTCAGCTGCTACTCCATGTGCAACGCCTTCCAGTGGATCCAGTACGGTGCCATCAATAACATCTTCACCTACTTCTACGGGGTCAGTGCCTTTGCCATCGACTGGCTGTCCATGTGCTACATGGTGACCTACATCCCTCTGCTCCTGCCGGTGGCCTGGCTGCTTGAGAAATTCGGCCTGCGCACCATCGCCCTCACTGGCTCTGCTCTCAACTGCCTGGGGGCCTGGGTGAAGGTGGGCAGCTTGCAGCCCCATCTCTTCCCCGTCACCATGCTGGGCCAGGTCATCTGCTCTGTGGCCCAAGTCTTCATCCTGGGTATGCCCTCCCGCATTGCTTCCGTCTGGTTCGGAGCTAACGAGGTTTCAACGGCCTGCTCGGTGGCTGTCTTTGGCAATCAGGTGGGTAGAGGAGCTTGGGGTTGATCAGAGGAGTGGGTTTCGTGACATCGTGTGACTGAGTGTGTTAAATTGTTACCTAGCTGTTCACCTGTGTGGATGACTGTAATTTTCTGACTGTTCAACAGTGTCTGTGACTCTGGTTGACTTTGTGACTGAGTGTGACTGACAGTGTGAGTGGGTGATTGTGACTGAGTGTGACTGACAGTGTGAGTGGGTGATTGTGACTGGTGTCTATGTAAGAGAAGTGCGGGGAAACAAAAGGAGGGGGACTTTCCCTTCCCCTGCATTTCTCCTCCCCCAGCAGAAAGTGTGCTTCTAGTATATACCCTACTTTGATGATCTCATTCCTTGACCTGTTCACCTGCTTACACCTGTGACTTGAGTAAAGCTGTTCTTTCTGCGTGTTCCAACCCAGCTTAGCCCTAAGACTGAAGAACATGCCAGGCAAAGAGTTAGACATGAGTTTAATAGGCTGACTTATAGGAGATATAGTTTGTTGCATGGTGGCAGCCAGCTAGGAAAGATGGAGGTTAGCGCTCCACAAACACAGGGGTGCCAGGGGGTGGTTTATAAGAGTGAGGACAAGAGGATGCGAGAACAGAGTTTAGGCAGGGTCTTGTGACGCAGGGGTGAGGAGATTTATTATCAGCAGTGATCAGGGGAGGGGAGTTTCAATGCTTTGCTTATATTTTGTCCTCCCCTGGGGAGGTCTGATGACTTTTAACATCTGTCTCATCTGTCCCTGTCAAGTAGGAGGCTATGTGAAATCACTATGAAGGGGAGGGGGCCCAGGCCCTGGGTCCCCACATTGGGGCAGTACAGCAGCTCCTGGGATCAGATCTAGTAGCCTATTCTGGTGTCACCAGGATTTGGCAGGTTGTGTTTACTGAGCCAGCTTTCCTGAAATGCTGTGTCTCCTGTACAACATATGTGGAATTACGGAGCTGTGCCTTGGTGGTATCTGGCATTGTTTTTCTTCCTTTACACACAGCTGAAGGCAGGAGAGTGGTAATAATGCTTTGCACCTAACTCCTTCCCTGGGGTTTGGAGCAAAGTCCAGCAGGACTGAATCTCAGTCTCCAAGGCCTAGAAAAGCTTCTGGTGTAAGTAGCTCATATCTTAATCCTTCTCTCTCCTTGCTTTTAGGAGACTCCCAAATTCTTTGTGTCGCAGTGTTGTTATGACCCTGAAAGCTCGGCATATTTTTCGGACAAATCAAAATGTATTTGATTGTCTCCTTCACATATCTGAAGCAAATGTTTATTTATCTGATCCACTGCCTCTTGTCTCATTTCTTAAGTACATGCCATGGTTGCTTGTTTAGCAAATTACCCGTAACCGTTAGTACTCATAGGCCCATTTTCTCTTACCTGTTATTTTCAGCTTGAATTTTTCACTTTTCATTTTAAGATGTGTCATTTGGGACAGAAACGTTCCAAACTTTTTCTAATTAAAGGCATGTTTCCATTCTGTTCATCTTCACCACCAGGAAGGTAACTTGTCCTAAATTTCCCCATCGCCATTTGAGTCCTGCTATTTGGGTAATAGTGTAAGCAATCAATAAAAGCAAACAGAGAGGCCACCTTTAGCAATAAACAAGCAACCAAAAATTGAAAATCCCTTACCCACAATTTTCATCTGTTGGTTTGGATGTTTTAAATATTGATTTCATTAGAGGTATGAAACTAGATGGATCTTTTGTTCACGGCAACTTAAAATAGATATTGAAAGTGACATTTACCAACAACCTCCCCCATCTTTCAAGGCAATCTGGCTGTGGATTTTAATATCCCCATTGCAGCCTTGCTGGTTGGTTTTGCACTATTGGATCTTTCCTTTATGGGAGGGTAAAGCTGGGGGATAAAGGGAGTAGATTTAAATCTCCCTGTCCACAGCAGAATAGATTTCAGACCAGGTCACTGCAATCACAAACCCACTCTTTGGGGAGGGCAGGAGAGTAACTGGGAGAAGCCCTATCAGTTGGCCTTAGAGATAGGAAAACCCAACACTTTTTGTTAACTGTAAAGCCCAAACTGATAGGCGTTCACATCCTTCCTAACACACCTGTGGGGGAATTTAATGCCAGTTATATCTTTAAATTTTAATAGGAATAATTACTCATTCCTCACCTCCACCCCCATCAAGATTAGGAAAGTGTAAGAATTTTAATTTCAAAACACTCGGGCAGGTTATGTTTGCATCATGGAGCCGTTTATTTAGTGTAATCTTTTGGGCTTAATCCTCTGTGCCGAGTTAAACATTATGAGAAACAGTTGTTTCTGCTTCTTCACATAGAGGTGACTATGCTTGCTTCTCTGTGTGTGTCTTCACCGTTTTTTCTTAGTAAAGACTGGCTGCGTGGAGGAGAAGTATTTACAGAGCACCTCAAGATTAGCTGCTGAGAAAAGGGCTCCTTGAAGTTGTCTGAACAGACTTCTGGTGTCATTCCACAGAACAGCTCTTTCTTACCTGCAGACTTCACTTTGACCATTCATTCATTCATTATTTACCACGTACACCCACCTTTTGCCAGATGGTGTGCTAGGGCTGCAAAGATAAACCCTACTTTCACAGAGTTCCCAGTCTAAGTATTTTTAAAAAATGCACCAGATTTTAAAATTGTACCAGGCACTGAGATTTGTATAAAAAGCAAAAGAGACCACAGTATACAAGATTTTCATTTCTCCCTGAGGTTTCTAGTATCTTCTTTGTCTAATTGCTATGGGAAAGGGTGAAGAAGGGGAAGGAAGTTAATCTCTATTAAGTACCCTTTATGCTCAAGGCACTTTTTCAGCCATTAATTCTTTTGACAACTCTGCAAGGTAGGTAGAATTGTCCCCATTTTTACATGTGGGGAAACCGAGGCCCAGATAAATCGAGCAACCTTATCCAGGGTCCGAAAACTTGTGAGTGATAGAAGGGAGCTTTGAAGTCAGATCTACCTTCAAAGTCAGTGTCATGGGCCAATTTTGAGAGAGACAGAGAGAGACAGAAGGTGGATTCTTAAGTTGTAGTTTTGTCCCTTTTGTCTCAAGGGTTGCTGGTAATACAGTTTCCAGCAGTTTTCTCTAGAGTTTGAGGGCCTAGCACATACCTTCTACTTTGAAATTCCTGGAATTAACATGGCACCCCCAACTGCTGCATTGAAAGCTGTAGAGAGCTGCTCTTAACCTAGCACAGAACCTTCGCCATAGTCAAGAAGGTGGGGCGGGTCTCTGGAAAGAAGAAAGCAGTGAACCCTGAGCTGGGGTGTGAGAGGGAAGGCCAGTGGAGAGCCTGGGTGTCACTGAAGCTCTTCTTCCCTTCTCTTGGTGCACCAGTTGCTCCCAGGTGGTAACAGCCTGGCTTTTTTTTTTTTTTTTTTTTTTTTGCAACACTTGTTCCATTGTTTCAAGGGAAAATGATCTGTGTGGGGTTTTGAGTGATGTGCACACATTGTTATTGCACAAGGGTTGGAAGAAAGCCTTATGCTGGCGCCTGTGATAACTTAGTAGCACAGGACAAAATAGATGTAGGAGCTGGAAGGGGTCTTCAAGGCATGCTCCAGCCCAGATGAGGGGCCTGCAGCACAGAGGGGGCAAGCACCCAACTCTGTGGAAGCCGTGCAATAGAAATAGAATGTGAGCCGCAAATGTGAGCCACATAGACAACTAAATTTTCTAGTATCCACATTAAAAAAAAAAAAAATGTAAAAAGGACTGGTGAAATCAGTTTTAGTAATATGTTATTCCAGTATATCAAATATTGTTTCAACATGCAGTCAATATAATAAAATGATTAATGAGCTATTTTACATTCTTTTTTTTCATACAAAGTCTTCGAAAACTGATCTGTATTTTCCACTTGCAACACATCTCATTCGGACTAGCCACATTTCCTGGCAAGCCATGGGAGTTGCTCCTTGGCCAGGTTGGACGGTGCGGCTCTAGAACAGAGATGCTATCTCTGCAGTGGAAATAAGATCCTGGCAGATAAAGATGGGCTTGAGGAAACTGACTGCTGCTGTAGAGAAGGTTGTGTTTACCGGACTGGCTGATCCTGTGGTGTCTCCCAGAGAGGTTCCCAGGTTGACTTGGTGGTCAAGGTCATCATGGGGATGGCCGGCCTAAAATTTTATTCCAAAATCATGACCACTGGGGTGTTTTAAAGTCCAAACTCACCCGTTTTGATCTTCTAGTGTCAGAGGCCATTCAAGGTTTGAGTGAAGGTTGAGTGGGAGGTGAAGGCAAACTTTTCTGCTCTCTTTTGTTGATTGTCATTGTTGCTTCAGGCACACAAAGTGCCTGCCCTCCTGCCTGACCACCTTCTGGCCCCCCAGTTGGCACTGGAAGAAAAAGAGGCGTAGGCAGTGGCTGGGGGAGCAGAACCACGCTAGTGGGGACCAAAACGAGCTGGAGTAGGTCCAGGGCCACACCCTCAGTGCCCCTGAGGGCCGCCAGGTCATGTTCATGAGTGAGGTGGGCTCAGTAAAACTGACTCTAGAGCACAGTGGGGTCACAGCAAATGTGAGAGCACGTGTCTTGTCTAAAGGTGGCAGCTGCTTCAGCTCCAGTTGTTGACATATGAAGCATGACCCAGTGTTACCATTCCTCATTTTTTTTTCCCTTTAAGGAGAAACTAGAAATCCGGGTTTTTATGCAAAGTCTGTTTTTTTAAATTCTGGTAATGAATTCAAGATTGTTTTTATTACGTGCTATGTTCTGGATCAGATAAAACTGCCAGTTTGAGACTTCCAGGGAGGGTAATATGGAACAGAGTTCCAGTTCTGTTTTCTCCTTCCTTGGAAAACCTCACCCAGGATGTTGGTGGGGGAAACAAACTCGGAGGCTAGAAACTGTGGGAGGAAACTAGCCCAGTGCTCCCCTAATAAAGTGGTTGATCATCCACCTCACCCGTGGGGCTAAATGCATATAAATGCCTGGGGTCCCCCCTCCTCCCAGACTTCATTAACCAGACGTCTCCAGGGGAGGGGCCCAGGAACCTGTGTTTTTAACTGGCCTCCAGGTAAGGCTAGTGATCAGGCACTTTTTTTTTTAAATTAAATTCAATTTTATTGAGATATATTCACATGCCATACAGTCATCCATGGTGTACAATCACCTGTTCACAGTACCGTCATATAGTTGTGCATTCATCACCTCAATCTATTTTTTGAACGTTTTCCTTATACCAGAAAAAGCAAGAATAAGAATTAAAAATGAAAGTAAAAAAGAACACCCAAATCATACCCCCCCACCCGATTTTTCATTTAGTTTTTGTCCCCATTTTTCTACTCATTTATCCATAGATAAATATATAAGTATAAATGGATAAAGGAAGTGTGATCTATGGATATTTATCCATAGATAAATATATAAGTATAAATGGATAAAGGAAGTGTGATCCACAAGGTTTTCACAATCACACTGCCACCCCATGTAAGCTACATAGTTATATAATCATCTTCAAGAATCAAGGCTACTGGGATGCAGTTTGAGAGCTTCAGGTATTTCCTTCTAGTTATTCCAATATGCTAAAACCTAAAAAGGGATATTTATAGTGCATAAGAATACCCACCAGAGTGACCTCTCAACTCCATTTGGAATCTCTCAGGTACTGAAACTTTATTTTGTTTCATTTTGCTTCCCCGTTTGTTTGGTCAAGAAGATGTCCTCAATCCCACGATGTCGGGTCCAGATATATCCTTGTGAGTCATATCCTGTGTTGCCAGGAGATTCACACCCTTGGGAGTCAGGTGATCAGGTACTTTTTGAAACCAGCACACAACGGGAAGGGACTGTCCTGCCTGGAGCCGTGTCCCCCTCAGGGCTGACTCCCTGCGTGGGTGCTGTGTGCTGGATCCAGCTCAACCCCTCACCATTCAGAATGAAGGGAGAAGCTGCAAGGGAGGTCATATTTCTGATTCATTTAGGTGCCGAAAATATTCTCAAAGCCCTCTGGGAAAAAAGGCCCCAATGGAATGTGAGGTGGAATCATCACAGATGCTCCAAAATCCTTTTGTGTTTCACTGACATTTGACCCACTGCACTGGGAGAAGGCTCAGGGCTTCTGCCTGGGCTCTGTTGCAGGTGCCTGCTAAGTCCTGGGAATCCAGCCTAAGCCCTGAGTTTCCCGTTCCGGGTCCCACAACCTCCACATTCCTATCCAGCCTGTCTCTTGTCATCTCCCAGCCTCATCTCTCTGCTCTGACCAGTCTGGCTTCTTAATTGCCTCCTTGAGGAGACACTGCTGGGGCAAGTGAGGTGCTCCCTTCCAGCTCCTGCCCTCTGGTCCCATCGATCCTTGCTGGCCTTCCTGCTCCAGGGAATGCCTTCCCTTGGCCCTCTGTTTGCTCACTGAGTTTCTGGTGGTCTCTGTGTTTTCTCCTCCTCCTCCTCCACTTTTTCCTTTCTTCTCCCCTTTCTTCTCCCACTCCTCTTCCAACTAGATGGGAAACTCATCAGAGGGCTGGAGCCTTGACTAATACATCTCTCCTGGGTCTCATGGGGCTCTGGGCATGGCAGGGCTTGCAAATGGGTGGACAAATTAATAAACAGGTGTTCATTACCTGAAAGGAATGAAGGTGACCAACCCGTAAGGGAGAGTTTGGTTGGCTGACTTGGTGGCATGGCTTATCTCTTATTCCTTCAATCAAAAGAACTTTTGGGCCCTGACTGTGTGCCATGAACTGTGCTGGACCTGGGGTGGTTGAGAATATGATCTTTAGTTCTGCTGTGTGACCTTTGATAAGTCTCTTAAGTTTTCTGAGTTTCGGCTCCTTCTTTTGTAAGGTGGGGATAATATCGCCTACTTCTAAAGGTGGATGAGAGGAATAAATGAAACAGTATCTGGGGGCACTCCACTAGCAGGGTCTATCAGATGAGAAGTGCTCAATGAAGGACAAGTGTTATCAGTATTGTCATCAATAAAAGTAAGTGGCTCCTGCCCTCTGGGGGCTATTGATCTAGAAGGAGAGGCAGACACTTAAACCACCCATAGTACTACCCATTTGGCAGGCATAAGGCTCTTTGTGCCCAGGGTGTGAAGGAATCACAGGATGGGGTGGAGCACCAGTCCCCCCATATGTGTGCAGTGGGGAGTAAGCAGGGCAACTTTGCTGAAGAGGTGATATTTGAGTTGAATTTAGGTGAAGAGGGGAAGGTGGCCCATTCCAGGAAGTTTCCAGGTGGTGCCTGATGGATACTTGTCCCTCTTGAGAGCTACTCAAGCAAAAAAGCAGTGAGCACTGTGTTCTGTGAAGACTTTGGGTGTCTGGGATGACCCAGGTACTGGGTCTGCCCCTGCCCCTGGATATCAGATCTTAGACTCGCAAACCTAAGACTCCTCTGGAGGCAGTGGGGAGCCCAGGCCCATCAGGTGGCCATGGCTGCTTCCCACTGTGTGGTTCTTGATCTTTTTCCAGCAGTTCTGTTAACAGGATGTCCTTCCCTTGACTTCACCTCCCTCCACCCCAACATGAAACAACCCTGTGTGGACTGAGGAGGAGAGTTGGAGTCCTGTCAGGGGTGGTAAAGAACCATAAGACGAAAGCTGGCATTTCCTCTTCTGTTCTTTATCCTCTTTCTCTTGACTTTGACCTACCACCAATTCCAAACTTAACCTGACAGATCATCTTCCTTCCCTTGATTCTGCGGAACCATGCTGTGTCATTCAGACATAGGAGGGCATCCTGCAGGCTCTGGTGACCCAACCAGACTCTTCTGCTTTCTGACCTTATGACAGTCATCTGTCCATATTTATATTGTGCAAAAAAAAAAAAAAAAAATTAGCTCAGCCTTTTAGCCCCACACAATTCAAGATGCAGCCTCACCCCAGCATGAGGGCAAGTAGCACCTGGGGCATCTGTGTTTGTAATAGAAGTGGGAGATGAGAGGCAGGGGTGGATTTCACTTTCTTACCAACTTCTTGGAATTAGACTTGGGGATAGGCCTTCACAGAACCTCATGTGGAACAGTGTTTGCTTTCACTCCCATCCAATTCCATCTCTAGAGAGGTGAACACAAGCCCTGTTCAGTTCCAGGAGGCCACTTTTGCCTGGCTCCAGAATGGAGGTGCACAGAGGCTATTGTAAGGTTGAGGCTTGTTCCTTCTCCTTTCCCCTGGAAATTCCTGACTTCTGCCCATAATGACTGGGTCGGCATGGCCAGGTCCCCTCTGGCGATCTTGGTATTGGAAGCAGCTATCTGTACACAAAGCCGTTTGCTGTGTCCATCTGCTCTGAGAACTCAGGAAGTGAGCAGCCCGGCCGCAGTCGTGTCCAGGCCTCCTCAGATCTTTGTCCTGGGCTTCCTGTTTGGTGCTGGACACATTTGTGGAGCCTCCCATGTGAATTTACCCAGGAGACGGTCCCTTCCCTATCACGGAGCTGGACACTGGAGCACAGTGTCTTTCTCCCACCATCCCTGTGGAGGGACTTGTGGCCAAAGCCAGTAGCTCAGAATTGTCTCTTGATTTCTTTCCTTGGGGCAGTGGAGATTAGTGTTTTTTAAAGTGTGGCCCATGAAACTCCAGCAGCAGAACAACCAGGGTGTTCATTTAAAATGCAGATTCCTGGGTACCACCGCAGACCCAAGGAATTAGCTCCCTGGGGTGGGGCCCAGGAATCTGTGTTTTGATGCTTCTCCACTGAAGTTTGAGGAGTCCTAGTGTGGAAGCTAGGGGGTCAGAACCTGTGCTGGGGGCCTCCAGCAGGACACCTCAGCTTCATTATCCATAACAGGAACACCTGCCTGCCTCCCAGGGGTGCCATGAAGAGTAAATGAGGGTGTGCATATATGCAAGCTCCCGGAACCAGACGTTCCTGAATCCACATCTATCTTCTCCCTCTCTACCAAAGTCATGCTCTGCATCATTCTCTCTGGTCTCTCCAGATTCCCATTATAAGATCTTTCTTCATTGAGGGCAGCTCTTCTTCTCTCCCTGGAATTTTTGACAGATTCTCTGGTTGTAAGTTGGGAACTTAAGCAACATGCTTGTCCTCTCTCTCTGCTGGTGAGTTAGGCTGGAGCCAGCATCACTATGCTTATAGATAGAAGTCAGTCCCCTTTAACAGCTGAGACAGATAAACTGAAGCCCTTGTTCATGGCTGCACATGAGGCTATGCTTGGCACACAGTAGGGACTCAGAATATTTGATGGAAGGATGGATGACTGCAACTAGGGTCTTCTGGTTTTACAGTCAGCATTCTTTCCACTACCAGTTCCTGTTGCTTCACTGGTGAAGGCTTTATCTTTGGGGCATTACCTTCTCACTGTGGAAGGCAGATTCTAGAAGAGGCCTCTGTGATTATTTAGTAACGGGTCAGCCATGGCCCCAGAGAGGTGCTGGAGTGGGGGGAAAGCGGGTTGCTGCTTGACCCAGCCATCTTACTAATCTTTGTCACCTTTTATGTGTACCTGGACCCCTTAAGAAAATTCCGTCCTACCTACAGCCTCAATTCCTAATGTCTTTGAAGTGGGTCTCCAGGGAGAGCAGCAGGTAATAAAGCCTCTTTCTCTTGGGGCTGGCTGAGCCGGGGAGTGGGATGTGGGAAGATTCAAGGCTTCCTGGCTCTTTGGAGCCACTTCTTTTCCTCCAGCCCGTCAGCAGCTTGGTGCTTCCTGTGTGTGCCTCTGGATGTAAAGCGCTGCCCCATCACAGCTCTGGCCTGCTGTGAGGCTCTGGGACAGGACTCTCACAGCCCCTCCTCTGTATTTGTGGAATAAGGACAAGCTAACCTTTGCTTCTCTCAAGGCTGTCGTGAGGGGAGAGGAAGTTGTGACAGCGTATTTAGGGACTTTGGGAGCCTGTCACTGGGCTGCCCTCTGACTCACTGTCCAGAAAGAACTTAGATAAGAGGTGCAGAGTAAATATGTTACCCTTTTTATTGATGGCCCCAACATTTCCCAGGAAGATCACAGGCGGCACATTCTTCATTTAGATAACAGACTCCATTGCAAATTACCCCATTAGACCACAGGCCCTCTTGAGTCTCAGGCCACGTCTTCTTGGGATATGGGGCTGCCTGATACCTTGCTAAGGGTCAGCAAGGGTCAGTGGAAAAATCAGAAGGTCTGCTGTTGACCTCACCACGTATTCACTCTGACTTCAGCTTAAACTCGTCTCTGAAATGACGAGAACAACATGCCCCTCACAGCCCTCAGCTGTCTCATCTGTCCGTTGTCCTGCTGTTGTTTTGAGGCACTGGCTGTGCAGTGCCTTGAAAACTGTGAAATACTGTGCACATGTTGGCTGCTAGTGCCCTTTCTTGAACTTAAAAAAGAAGAAAAAAATAAGACTCTGAACTTGTCCCTTGAGAAAAGAGGAAGAGGGCTTCCCTGTACGTGTATCACATCGTGTCCTATCTGTGAAGTGCAACCTTGCATTTGTGGCCACACCCTCATTTATAGCTCAGTATGCTGACGTTTACCATCAGCTCTGGTCACTCTGGCTGTGGGAGCCTCTCCCAGAGTTTCTGGATTCCGGAGAGGCCCTCTCATCAGTACAGAGAGGCGGCCACACTTGCTGAGTTGATCCCTTTGAGCTGAGCCATTCTGCGGCTCCAAAAATCCTGTGGAAACATTCTGGTTCCTTTTGATTCCAAGCAGCTGACAGCTTGCTGCACAAGGCCCTTTTGCCAAGGACTGGCAAGAATCAGCTTTTTAGTTGATTTGTGCCTAGGATGGCTCCCCCCTCTTCAAAGTAAGAAGACAGCGCTTGTGGCACGGACACACAATTGCGTGAGCCCCCATCATCAGGAGCTAGGGCTGGGAGTGAGAATTTTTCTCCTCAGGGCCTGGTGGTCCTGGACTTACCATGTTTTCTCCTAGGCTCCTCTCAATTAGCAGGCGGCAGTGATCAGTGGCAGTGAATGGGGATTGGTGGGGCCCCAAGTCCTTGTAAAGATCCCACATCTTCTTGTAAGGAAAGTCTCTCCCTCCGAGCTCTTCCCTCTCTCCTTAAGGAAGAGTATGCCCCAGAAATGGCTGGCCCTGTATTCTCCTGCTACCCAACAAAAACCCATAGCCTTTACTCGGGTGCCTCCACCCTGGACCTGATATTCTGTCCTTGCAAATAACCCACATAGGCCCCTGGGCATCCAGCCATTGTCTCTGTTGTATTCTCCCACTGAATCCTGCTTGTCCTGGGTTAATTTCCCTCCAGCCAGCCTCCCTATATCTCCCCAGCTGACAACCAGGTAATGTGACAAATGAGAGCCGTCGGAAGAAGGCCCTTCTTCCCTTGGTCTGTCGCAGGGATTTTGGGAGACAGTGCATCACAGCCTTCATTTACTTATTTAACAGGTATTTATTGAGCATCTACTCTGTGCCAAGCAACATCTCTTGAGCACTGGGGATACAGAAGTGAATGGGGAAGAGTGAGACTTGGTGGAAATGTCAGGCCACGTAGGAGGGGAGGTGACTTCAGAGCAGGGTAGTGGGACTGGTTCCCTGAACCTGATGGTGCTGCTTTCTTGGGATGGTGTTGGAAATGGGTGATAAGTTTCTTGGTACAAGGTTCAGATTTCTTTTTTTCTCCAGATTTCTCTCTGGGATCACAAGTGAATTTATGAAGTTGACTTATTAGGCAAAAGTTACACGGGGCCCTCCCTGTCTATTTCTGGAGGGGCACACCCAAGTAAGAGGAACTGGGTCTTGCCCATGGCAATCCATAGAGCAATGACTCTTCCAGGGTGCAGACCCTGGAATAATTGCCTGGGTCTAAATTTCACCACCAAGGCTCAGGATGTCACTCAGAAGGTATGACCAGATTTAGAAGAAAGCTTGGGAAGATTAGAAACATTTTTTGTCATGTGAACTAGTTTTCTGAATCACTGCATGTTAGATCAAAAGGCAGGGAGAGGTAAAAGTTGAACAGCAAAAATACAGACGACGGTAGGATGTGTCATTTGGTTGCTGCGTGCTGGCGTCTGGGACAGAGTTGGTGGGAAGTGCCAAAGCATTTCAATGGAGCTTTGCATGTTGCCTACATCAAGGGGAATATTTTTCTGGATACCACGTTTGTAGATAGTGAGGTCCATGCTCTGCCTTTCTGCTGGCCTGGTGGTTTGAAAGACGCCTACTCATTTTTCCTCTTCTCCAGCTGAGTCATTGGGGAAGTTCTGTGAGCCTGTGGTCGCTGGTCTTCAGCATTGCCAGCCGGAGGGACCTTTGAGTGTTGAAGCCAACAGTGGATTGGTCTCTCGGTGAGAGGGGAGGTTGAAGAGGCTTCATTTCCGCTCTCAAAGTAGGCCTAGACTGACCTTTTGTGGATTTCATCATGAGGACAATTCAAGAGGAAACACTCAACCCATAAAAAGGGAGGAGTGCGTGTACCAGGAAGCTGTAGAGTTGATGACTGAAAGCAGGGCACGAATATTGGGTTCCCCTAAAAAGTAAAGCCCTTTGTCAGCATCACTTTTATTTTTTTAATCAGAAAAAATTCCCTGTGGTAATCAGACCCATCCCTTAAACTTAGCATCTTCTCTGTTTACAGCCTAGGGTTCCTCTGCTCTTCAGCTACCTTGCACCCCCCAAAGATGAGGAAGAAACTCAGCATCAAGGCTGTAGGTCAAGATCAAGGTATATTAGATAGATTGTAAGCTTGGCGATAGTGAGCTCTTTGTCTTGGCATCTGTTGTCCCCTCCCTTAACTTTTTACTGCTAAATGTGCAGTAGGTGTTCAATAAATATTGAAAGTAGGCTTGAGGGTGGCAAGTTGATCAGCCCCCATTGCAATAGCCTCCATATCTGATCTTGGGGAGTCCCGCATTTGAGGTCTTCCCTGTGTTGGTGCTTCCTTGCGTCATCCCACCTCACATCTGCTTTCTTTTGGTGGTGAACTCTTGCAGTACAGAAGACTGTTGCTGTGCCCAAATTATCTGCTCTAGAAGAGACTGGACATACTTGGGCTGGGTTTGGGCTGCACAGTCTTAAGAGTCATCTCTTCATTCAGAAAATAATTTGTTGAGTGTCATCTCTGTTCTTGGCATTGTACTGAACGGGAGGTGTGGGGGAGGGACATAAGGAAGGGTTAGTCAGTGTCCCTGTCCTCACAGTGCTGACAATCTGGTTGTGGATGCATTTACATGGAAAAAAAAATAAACTGAACTAAACATTATCTAAGAACAAGAAATCCCATAGGGCATGACTAAGTGGCAAGTAAGACAGACCATAGCTGGAAAATCACTCACCATTGCTTCCTCCAATTGCTAGACAGATGGGGGACAACTTGAATTACAGAATAGAGCATTGAAGAACCGAAGAATTGTCCACCCTGGGGTGGCATTCGCCTTGTTCATCAAGGGCTGTGGAGTCAGATGACCATGGGTTTGAATCTCAGGTCTGCCGTTAGAAGCTGGGTGACCCTTAGTCAAATTACAGATGTTTTCACATCTGTAAAAAGCAACTAAGACAAAATGATGCTGCCTTCAGGGGCTGCGGTGAAGGATTAAATGAAGTAATGTGAAAAAATCATCTAGCACACTCACTAATGCAATAGGTGCTCAGTACATGGTAGTTTCTTTCCTCCTGGTTTGAATAGCAGTCAAGACCTGAGTGTTTAGCATAAATGGGTAAGCGTACAGACTCTGGTACTGATGGCCTGGGCTTGAGTCCAGGCCCACCACTTACTATTTCTGTGACCTTGGGCAAGCTGTTTTAAACACCAGCTCCCGCAATTTAAAAATAAATATTAGAAGAGTTCATGGCTATATAGTACTTAGGACAGTACTTTGTTGTATGAGGAGCTCAATGTAAGCAGCAGCTATTACTACTATTATTCTCTTTTCTAGGAATCAATGATTGCAGGTTCATTAGCTGCTGCATCCTGCATTTCCCTAACCTCTTTTCCCCAGAGGGAAAGAAACCCAGGATTGTCGTGGTTCTGTAAGCTACCAGCATAATCACAAGTTTGAGGACAAATTCTGTGATTTGAAATAGAGGAGGTGCTAAGGAAGTGGAGGTGACTAGCTGTGACCCTACTTCCTAAATCCTTAGAGACCTAAGCTTAGCCTTTTAAATCCACCCTTTTCATGAGTGATTTTCCCCCAAATCAGTGGAATTTTTTTTGTTCCTGAAGGTCTGCCACTTCCTTAATCCTGAACTGGCCTTTTTAAAAGAAGCCAAGGGCTTGGATTTGGGTGTTTCAAAAATACAGTCATATGAGCAGGCTCTGCACCCCCTTTTCTTGCTTATCATGGAATGTTCCTGCTGTTCCTGGGTAGCTGGGGCTCACTTTTGTGATTAACTCACCCCCTGTTCCCAGTTCTACAGTGTTGCAGTGCCCTAGCAGCCACCTTGGTCTCTCCTTGCTTCTTTCTGGGGTATCCACAGACTCAGTCCTAGGGCACACCTGCTGAGCTCCTTCCACAGGACCAGAGGTGCTTTTCTTGCAGAGTGCCTTCACTCCAACCTCATCCCTTACATGTGGGACCCTGGAGCCCCCATCCGTGCTCCATTTGGTGCTTGCTAGTTATTCATTGGCAGGCATAGACAAATGTTTACATGGCACTTGGTGATGGCAGGACCAGGTGCCAGAATTACAGAGTGTGCAAACTTGCCTAAATGGCACCACCCTCATGGTGCTTTAAATTCACACCATTGTGCGAGGATGGTGATGAGTGTTGAAGTCCCTTCCCAGTGCCGAACGTATTTTCCCATGTGAACTTGGTCCTCAGAGACAGAGCTTTAGAGTTGACCTTCCTCTGGTGGCAGTGCTGTCCACACCTCAGAGATGCCAGTGGCAAGCAGCTCGGCTGTCTTCTGAACATGTCCCTTAAAGCCCAGGAGTGTCTGGGCATGTTTTCTTATGGAGTGGAAATTAGGCATGCTGTATTGTTAGCTTATGGTGGTGCTCATAAATTCTGTATGAACTTAGAAGACCCTTTATATAGAACCATTTTCTTTTATTTATGTAACTTAAGTTTCCTGACATTTCCTGTGCTCTCAACTGTCATACTCTGTGAACCTTAGCTTCAGATTAAGTTAGTGTGCATATAGATATGTAGGTACATACACTTTACACCTACATATGCAAATACACCCTTTGGGGGGGTGGCATCATACTGTATCCTTTAAGATTGCTTGTACGTGTGGATTGACTTTAAGTAAGCTTGGTGTGTGGAAACCTAGGTTGAACCCCGGTTTGCCATTTATGTGGCTCTGATTTAAAAAGGATCCTCAGCCATATTTTTTTAAGATAGCAAACCTTCTTTGAGAACCTTGCCTAGATTTAGATTTCCAACCACAGCTTTCCCTGGATCTGGGCTCAGACGAATCTGGATTGGAAGTGAGGTTCTTTGGACATTTCTGGACATGCCAGTTAACTGCAGCTCGTTCATTCAACACCCTTTTGTTGAGTGGGCACCTTGGCTCTTTACCAGGCACCAGACTAGTAAGTGTCAGAAAGATGACTGAAAACCAAAAAAGTAGAGGAGTTTAAGGCAAGGACATCATGCCTAGCTAGGATATGAAGGAACTGACATTGAGATGGGCCCTGAAAGATTTAAAAAGGAGGGAGAACTTTTCAAGTCAGGAAAGAGCTTGGACAAATGTGTAGACTAGAGGATGGAATGGTTGGAGTAGCAAATAGTCCAATGTGGCTGAGTGCTGGAGACATAAGAGGAAGTAGGAGGAGATGGATTGGGAAGAGCTTGAAAGTAGGTTGGTGAAAGCCAGGAACAGCAGGCTGGGGGCTTGGACCTCATGCCTCAGAAAGGGCTGGCCTCCTTGGTGGAATTAGAGCAGTAACTGCTGAGTCAGTGCAGTGTTGAGGTTTGCAAACCTGAATTCACTGTGCAGGTGGGTTGGAGAAGAGATCACGGTTGCATGGGAGTCAGGCAGAAGGGTTGAGGAGGAGGGGACAGATCCAACATAGACTTCCAAAGATCTGAGATGAAGTGGATGTGGGAGTGGAATGAGAGGACAGAGACAAGGATGACTGAAAGAATTGAAGAGAGAAGGAACCAATGAAGGAAGAGGAGAGAACCAGGGTGGGGTGAGGGTGATGTATTTGTTTCCTAGAGCTGTTATAACAAATTACCACAAACTGGATGGCTTAAAACAGAAATTCATTCTCTCACAGTTCTGGAAGCTTGAAGTCTTGGAATTAGGGTGTCTTTAGGGCCACACTGCCTCTGAAGGCTCTAGGGGAGAATCCTTCTTTGCTTCTTCCAGTTTCTGGTGGCCCCGGGTGTTCCTTGGCTTGAGGAGCATAAATTCAGTCTGTTTCCATCCTCACTTGGCCTTTTTCCCCATGTGTCTCTCTGTATCTCCAAATCTCCCTATGTAAGAACAGCAGCCAATGGGTTTAGAGCCCATCCTAATCTAGTATGACCTCATCCTAATTTGATTACATCTGCAAACAAAGAATCACATTCATAGGTACCTGTGGTTAGGGCTTCAACATATCTTGAGGACACACTATTCAATCCACAACAGATGGTGTGTGTGATTGCAGTAAATAAGTAAACAAACCAAACATGTCTTGTGCATCTACCAGAAACTCTCCTCTTTGCCTGTTGCCATTGCTGGGTGCCATGTGCAAGGTTGAAAAGCCAGACTTGCAGATAGGGACTGAGCCCCTCCTAGGTGCAAAGCATTCCACTGACTAGTCCATGATAACTAGCCCATTTAGTCCTCAAACACACCTATGAGGTAGTAATATTATCTTCCTTTAGAGGATTAGGAAAAGGCACAAAAAAGTGAATTAACTTGCCCAAGGTAGAGCTGGGATTTGAACTCAGGTCTTTCTGATCTCAGAGCCCAAGCCCTTAACTACTGTCCTAGATGCCTCTGAGGAATGTTGAGGTGGGAAGGGGGAAAGGTGAGAGCTTCCTTTAAAACTAGAGAGCACAGGAGGGGCTGGAACTCCTTGAAGAATGGAATCAGGAACGGAAGTGATGTTTTAATGATGTGCCAGTTAACGGCAGCTCATTCCAGATTAGAAATTGAGGGGATCAAATCTGAGAAGGCACTTACAGTCTAGGGGCTCTGTCACAGGGATAACTGCTGACCCAGTAACAGGACACTTCTGACCCTCAGCACCAAAGAGCCAGCTTCTGGAAGCCCTGAAATCTGAAGACGCGCGCCCGTTTCTGACTCTATGACTTGCCTCGGGAGAGGAGGCTCAGCTTTCTTACGAGCATGGCCTGCCTGAGGGAGGGATGGGCAGAAGAAAGAGGTTGGGGTGGGTGGGAACCTGTTTGCTGCCTGCTAACAGGAAGAGAAGACTCTGCCTCACCAGTGGCAAGGGGCAGAAAGTTGAGGAATGTGGGGCCCTAGCAGAGGCTTGGATGGGGACCAGCTGCTCTGTCCCTGTTCCATTAGGACCAGAGCCTTCACCGCTGTGTCGCAACAGAGCTCCCTGCCTCTTGTGGAAACCCCGGGTTCCTCCCTTAATGGTCTGGCACATTCCGACCCCATGACTAGGCAGGATTTGCAAGGGCAGCTCAGCATGCCAGGGTTCAGACTCAACCTTGGTTTAATTCTCACTCAGGGCTTTGTGGTTTGCCCCATTGTGGATGGCAGCAGTTACTGATTCTGTGGATCTCTCAGCCAGCATAATGTGAACATGATGTGGCGTGGTGGGTGGATTTTGAGTTTAGATCTTAAAGGGACTATGGAAGGGTTAGGTGTGGGAATCTTACCCCAGATACAGCGGAATGGTTTTCTGGTTTTACTCTTCTTGCTTTGCCCAATGCATGAACCAGAATGGTAAGTCACATTCCACAAAGTATAGCTTCTTCCTGTCATCCAAAGCCCTTGGGCATGGCTCTGGGTTTGCTCAGGCTGCACAGATGTGTTTTTAACTGAGACATTTGCTCTGTAAGTGCTCACGAGCACTGACATTGCAGCAGTGTTTAGATATCACCCTTGAGTTTGCAGAAAGGGCAAAACTACAGTTGAAAATGAAAATTTAGTATTCTGAGCTGCCTATTCATATCTTCATTAATCATTTTTTTGTTGTTGTTAAACTTCTGAGGTGAAATAAACCATAGTGGTTAAGCTGGCAGGCTCTGGATTCAGAACTGCTGTGTGTTCAAACTCTAGCTCTGCTACCTAAAGCTGTGTGACCTCAGGCAAGTTACTTTTTGCACCCCAGGTTCATTGTCTGAAAAATTGGGACATTGTTAAATCCCCCTTTCTGGGGTTGTTGTGAGGATTATTTGAGATACTCCATATAAAACTCCATACATTTTACCAAAGATTAGTATTATGATATTCTAGGCTCGAAGATAAATGTGATCTTGCCTTCGTGTTGCTTGGAGTCTGGATGGGGAGACAGATATTAATTGGATAATCATACAAATACGAAATTACCTTTATGGGAACCTGACCTCATGAGGGGGATCACAGAAAGCTTCCCTGAGGAAGTGTGGCTTGAGTGCAGACCTGAGGGTACCTGCGTTTACTAGGTGAAATACGGGAAGCCAGGGCAGTCCAGTCTGGGCAGAGGAGCTTGTGCAAAGTCCCTGTGGCTATTGTACCTGAGGCGGTTTGGGACAGAAGGGAGGCCAGTGTGGCTAAGTCATACCAGGGGCAGGACAGACAGACCCCGTGCATGGAACTTTGTGCACCATGTTTAGGATTTTTGCCCGTAATTTAAAAGCAAAGGGAAATCACCACAAGGTTGCAAAGCAGGGGAAGAACATGGCCTGATCACTATTTCCGAAGCTCCCTCTGGCTGCAGAGTGGAGAATGGATGGGCGCAGAGCTACGTGGAAGTCATTAGGAGGCCCTCGTCATACTTTCTTCCTGGAGCCAGTGTCTCCCAAACTCCCTTGAGGCAGGAGGCTAAGGGTCACATGTGTGTTAAAATACCAGTGCTCAGGACCCATCCCAGATCTGAGGGATCACAATGGGAGCGGGGTTGGTGATGTTTGTCATCAGGCAAGGCTGGGGAACACTGCTGCGGGCTGTGTAAAAACGAAGAGAGCCTAACTGCACTTGAAAAGCGATTTTCAAAAGCTAAGTTCCCAAAAAGCCAAGACTGTGACTTGATTTGACCGTGTATTTTGTATTTGTTGAGGATGATGAACTAGAACAAATACAGGGAAATAAGCCCAGCCAAACCCGGTTAGAGGTGATTTCCAATCATTTGCATTCCTGGCCTGGGGATGTTTATTGTGAGCACAGGAAAGGTGGTGGCCCCCACTCTGCCGAAGGAGCACCTTCCCATCTCTGAATTAATCTTGTACTTTCTTGGGCTCCAGGTCTCTGATTTTTACCCTAGAGGCATCCTATCCAATGCAGGATAGACCTCCCTTGGGTGAAGATATAGGCTTCTGGTTGATGAGCGTCACACTGGGATTTCATGGGTGATGGTGGCATTTGCCCAATGCATGAACCAGAAGGATAAGTCACATTCCATGAACTGTAGCTTCTTCCTGTCGTCCAGAGCCCTTGGGCATGGCTCTGGGTTTGCTCAGAGCGCCGGTTCTGGAGTCAGAATCCTGTGTGATTTTTCTCGTTTTTCTTCTTTATTATAAAGTTATTGAAAAGATGAAGTATGTTAGATACCCAGCACATAGTAGATGCTCAAAAAATGGCAGGTCGTCCTACCTTCTCCCTGCTCTCCCAGATACACATTTTTGAAGCAGGAAAAAATATGTCTTGAGAAAGAAGATTATAAATTACCAGTGGCTGAGGTGGAGAGGGGGAAGGGGTTGTTATTGCTGACTGGGTACCGAGCTTTTATTTGGGGCAATAGAAAAGTCTAGGTAATAGATGGTGGTGATGGCAGCACAACATTGTGAATGTAATTAACACCACTGAAATGTATGCTTGAAAGTGGTAAAAATGGGAAAGTTATGTTGTGTGTATATGTTTTGTGTAATTTTTATGTAAACCTATGATAGCTCTAAAAAATAGTGTATCTGAAAAAAAAAAAAAAGAAAAAAAAGAAGCACCAGCAGCCTGATTCTACTCTGACAAATCAGTTTGACCAAGGGACAGATGAATCTTCAACACAGAATATGCTTCTCTTGCAGAGTAGTTTGCTTATTCAGGCTTTCTGCAAGGCTGTGAGCCCCAGAGGACCCTGCTGCCAGACTGAGGGGATGAGGTCTGGCCTGAAGAACCAGAAGATCTGTTCTCTCTCCTCAACTTGCTAGAACTTTGAGCTAAGTCACTTAGCCTCTAGAGCTTAACCTTGCTCAGCCTCCATTTGGTCCTCTGATAATTGGGCTGTAGTAGGTTGCAAAGGAACTTTCAAACTCTAACAGTTACTCTATCACGTCAACCCATGAGTATGGCAATTTGTGATATCTTTTGTATTTTTGTTTTGCCTTTGTTTCCCCCACTAGATTGTAAAGTTCCTGCTTTATATCTATTTATCTATATCTATCTATCTATCTATCTCTTGATACCCCCTAAAATATCTAGGAGGGTACTTTTCACATAGTAGATCTTTAAAGGTGTGTTTGAGGGCTCCAGCTCCCCAGTCTCCTGGAGCTTGCGATGGACAACTGAAAATGCCCAGGTACCTAAAAGCCTCAGTCACCACCATCACACTGGTGAAACCACAGGTAATGCCCTCAGTCAGAGGACTGACTGCAGAGGAAGAGAGGGCAAGATGGGACTGGATATGACAAGGCTCATAGCTTTAGCTGTAAGCAGTAATCAGCCATCTCAAGGTCTCTTGGGCAGAAGACAACAGGAAACTGTCATCAATGCAGAGAGACAGGGCACTGGAAATGAGAGTGCCCCCACGGATGAAAAGAGCCTCCATGGCCCTGTCCATGGTGTGGGAAGCCAGAACACTGGCCTGAGAGTGCATTGAGCCCCCAAGGGGGAGCAAGTCCTCTCCAAAAGCCATGTTGGCCGCCCCTGACCAGGACTAAAGTGGCCCGGGGCAAATGGCTCCCTGAATCTCACCAAAGAACATCAGTATCATCGAGCTCCAGGTGTCTCTTGACATGGTAGAACTGTTCCAGCCATGACAAACCAGGCTACTTCTCTAAGGAAAACATCCTTCCCGACTACCACCTCACAACGGACTGTAGGGACAACTCTACGTCCCCCACCAGCCGGAAGCAGATACAGAAGCACCACCAATCTGCATCCTTCAGCATCCCTAGAAAAATAAAAGAAAAAGCCTGGAATGTTAGGCTCAGGATCTGGACCCTCACCCCAACCCCACCCTTAGGAATTTTGATATAGAGCCACTGCCCCTCATCTCACCCTAGGAACCCTGCAGGTCTGCAATAAGCCACCACCCCCATCCTAGGAACCCTGAATATTAAAATTTTAAACTTTCCTGCTTCCAACCCCCGCTTTCAAACTGGCCAATGGATACTTGCCAGCTATCCCCTTTCCTAAAAGTAGTTATGGAGAAACTACCATACCTAGACCTGCCAGCCTCTCCTTCCCTGGACAAAGAACTTTCTGCCAACCATCCTTTATAAGCCCTACTGTTCCCTTGGCTCAGGGCTCTTGCTATTTTCTTAGGCTTCAGCCCACCTATACATGGCTGGACAATAAAACTCCTTTGGATCGGAAAAAAAAAAAAAAAAGGTGTGTTTGATTTATTACGTACTGGCATAAGTTGCAAGAGCCCTACATCCAGCCTGTTGATGCCTTCTGTGAATATTTCAGAGCTGAGAGCCCTGGAAAACCAGTCAAGAAGGCTGGCAGATTGGCAGCTGATGAGTGACACAAGAGTGTGGAGCAGAAGCAGATTGCTTCTCTATCTGTGGTTCCTTTCAAGTTACAAAAAAAAGGGAAATGCTATCTCAAGATAAAGGACTTGCTCATCTTCCTTCACTCAGGATTTGAAGCTTGCCCAAGTTTTCAGGCTGTTTTTCAGTTTCTGCCTCGGTATCAACGGTGGCAGAAGGGCTTTGGGGAGCTGTATCACAGCTGGTACTGCATCAGAGCGTTCTGACCTTAGAAATACTCAAGTCAGGTTATTTGTCAGGTTACTGGAGTTTGAACTCCAATCCATATATGAGGTGTTTGGTTTGTTGGCTTGTGTGTGTGTTTGCTGCCGATTTGCATGTGCCTGTGTCCTGTGTGTATTAATTTATGCAGTTGTATGTGAGTTCACATGAAGCAGATCTGTGTAACTTGCGGGGTTATTCACACAGTAAACTTAAGCTTTCACGTTTGTAAATGTGGTAGCAATTTTAGGCTTCCAACTCTCACTGAATGCAAGTTCTTGGGGTTGTAAGGTGTAAAACATTTTTCCGGCTGGTCTCTCAGCTCCTGGTGGACAGAAGTCAAGAATTTTTAATGGCACAAGAAAAAACAGAACATTAGCATTGTTTTAAACTACACTAAAGATGTGGGTTTAGAAACCATGGTTCATTAGTTTGCAGCTAGAGAAGAGCCTGCCTGTACTGAGACTCCAACTGCAATTTTTTTTCCCATGGGCACTGATGGCGAGGGGTGGCCAGAAGTGTGTATGAGTTGACTTGCCAGCCAGAGGAAATATTTCTCTGGTCTTGGGTGAAAACTGGCCCTCCTTAGGTATTAAGAGGGACTAGAATTTGGGCACTATGTTTCTTACTAGAGTCTCCTTAAAATTGTGCTGTCCTTTTGTTCCAGTTTGCTAATGCTGCTGTCATGCAAAATATCAGAAATGGATTGGCTTTTTAAAAGGGGGTTTATTTGGTTACAAAGTTACAGTCTTAAGGCCATAAAATGTAAAATGTCCAAGGTAATGCATCAACAATTAGGTACCTTCACTGGAGGACAGCCAATGGCATCCGGAAAACCTCTGTTAGCTGGGAAGGCAGGGGCTGGCGTCTGCTCCAGAGTTCTGGGTTCAAAATGGGTTTCTTTCAGGACGTTCCTCTCTAGGATGTAGCTCCTCTTCAAAATGTCACTCTCAGTTGCTCTTGGGGCATTTGTCCTCTCTTAGTTTCTCCGGAGTAAAAGTCTGCTTTCAAAGGCCATGTCCAAAATGTCTCTGTAAGCTGCAGCTCCTTTCTCAACTCCTGTGCATTCTTCAAAGTGTCCCTCTTGGCTGTAGCAAGCTTGCTCCTACTGTCTTAGCTTATATAGTGCTCCAGTAAACTAATCAAGGCCCATGCTGAATGGGCAGGGCCACACTTCCATGGAAATTATTTAATCAGAGTTATTACCTACAGTTGGGTGGATCGCAGCTCCATGGAAACACTCAAAGAATTGCAATCTAATCAACACTAATACATCTGCCTATACAAGATTGCATCAGAGGTAATGGCGTTTTGGGGGCCATAATACATCCAAACCAGCACACCCCACTTGCTCATTGGTAACTGTGATTGTGTCTGTCTTCTACAGCTCGGAATCGCGATTGGGTTCTTGGTCCCTCCCGTTTTGGTACCCAACATCAAAGACCCAGACAAGCTTGCCTACCACATCGGCATCATGTTTTACATGATAGGAGGTGTGGCCACTCTGCTTTTCATCCTTGTCGTCATTGGTAAGCCCACTTGCGGATCTTTGGTGGGGGCAGGGAGGTTCTCCTGACTTTGGTGGGGCCCTTGTGAACATGGCACTAGAATCCCACGGACATTTACAGAAACTTGAAGCTGGGTGTCTCATGGTCTTCAAATGTTTTGGCCTGAGCAGTTGCCCCCAGCACAGCTGGCTCGTCCTGTGCACTTTGTTAGGGGCTCGGTAAAGGTTTCAATGATATTTAACCAGTTCACCAAACCTACCTCACCAGAATTAGTGGGTAGAATACCGATTCTCTCTGCGTAACCCAAATGAACCTTTAAGATATAAACAGGTACTGTGCTAAGCACGCCTGATTTAATGTGATCTTCAGCAACCCCTCAGGCTTCAGGGAAGTTAAATCAATTATTCAAGATTAGATAGCTAGCAAGTGGCAGGGGTTGCATTAACCTCAGCTTCTTTATCTCCATACTCTAAATTTCTGAAAAAGCCAAACAAACACCAATAATCTCATAGAATCACCTGAGAACACTTGGGGACCACATTTTTAATGCTTTTTTTTAAAATTATAAGAGTACTATATGCTCATTAATGCTTTTTTTAAATTATAAGGGTAAAATATGCTCATTGTGGAAAGTCTAGAAATGCAAAAAAGAAAAGAATGGCCATTAACGTAGGCTTGTACAAGTTAATCCAAACACCAACTTTGTAAATACTATTAATATTTTATACTGTACATTTAGCCCTTGAGATATTTGGTTAATGCAATTTTACATTCTCTCTTTTTCATCTGAGTGATGTTACATGGTCTGTGATAAATTCAGAAAGAGCAAAGTGGAGGTTTTCATTTTCAGTCAGTCACCTGTCTAAAGGTTGACCAGCTCTCTTCCTAATGTCTGAAAGTTCCACCTCATGTATTAAAGGTTTCATTCCTGCCTGTGGGCCTCACCCAGAGTCAAGCAATTCTATAATCATGTACTTCATTCAGTTGTTTCTCCTGGGTCGTTCCCTCTCTGGAATCCAGGATGAGGAAGGGCTTCCTGATGGCTTTAAAAAGCTTGCAGAATGCCTTGAACAGAGGCCTTGATGCTGCTGAAGAGGTGAGAAGTTTAACAGAGCCAGCATTTGTGGCTGTGGATGACAGCAGGGGAGAACAATAAGGCCAGGGACCCTCTTAACTCAGGCAGACTTGGAGCTTCAAATTGTTACATGCCCAGCTCCAAATTCTGGTGTTTGTAGCAGCTGAGCGACCAGTTCTTTGCAACTGAGAATCTGGAAGTGTAGGGCATTTTGGAATTTTATTATCAGCCATAAAACTAACTGCGTAAAGAATTTTTAAAAATCTTGCCCGATTCCGGTTTGTAGTTGCTGAACCTTGAGCCCACCCCTGCTGTTGTAGAGATAATGAACCTCCTTGCCTTGCTTTCTTTCCCTGGATGGAAGGGGAGGAAGACAGGCATGACAATGGGTGAAAGGGTGGGCAGGAAGTTTCCCGGGACTATTTCAGAGACAGAAGGACTAGATCTCTGAACTCAGAGCTGGGGAGTATTCTGGGCTGAGGATGGGAGGGTGGTTCCCTTTGATCTGCCCGGAAAAAGTTAATTTCCAGAGTTTCCTTTAACTGGAAACAGTCTGCTGACCTTTCAGGAGCTTTCTCATGGTGGGTGGGGGAAGATCACATGATGCTTGTTTGGCTTCAACGGAGGGACCAATTGAACCCAACAACTAGTTAAACTGATTTGTCTTCCAGTGAACTGAATAGCAGTCAGTTCAGTCAAGCTGTTCATAGTGGTTGTATTGCTAATAGAGTATACAATGTGTGGTTTGCCCACTGTTCCTCCCCACCCCTTCATATCAGAGTGTCAGCTCCTGGGGAAGCATATGTACATCTTTCCTACCCCCTTTTAGAGGCAGCTGTCTGATTCAGACTTTGAGAAACTAGGAATGGATTCCAGATTGTTCCTGTAGAAGAAGGTCCCTTTCACTTGTTCAGGGACTTTTTGTCAGTTGCTGTGGTTCAAGCTCTTTGCTAAGTGGGGGTAACCCAGTCCCTTCCCTCTTCAGAGCAGCTCTGGGGCTGAGCCATAAACTGGGCTCACTAATCGCAAAGATTCAGCTTTCACTTCTTCTCCATCCGTGTATTGCTGTTATATTCTTTCAGTGCTCTGTGGTAGGTTATTTGCTGGTTATTATGGGACTCCTTCATCCTTGAAGACTGCCTGGGAGGCCCAGTGATTTTGGCCTTCCTCAGGCCATTGGGAAAAGTAAACAAAAGACCACTCACTCAGCCTCAGACACTGAGAAGCAGCTTCACGAGCGGAGGCTGTAAAGGATGTAACTGAAGAATTAATATTTCCTGTTGGAGTCTTTCCTCCTTCTCAGGTGATGGAGCCAACTCTCTTCTATATGTCAGCTTGGCTGGGGTGGGACCACGGGGTATTTTCAGTACTCTCTCTGTTTCTCTCCTTTCAGTATTCAAGGAGAAGCCTAAACACCCCCCCAGCAGGGCCCAATCCTTGAGTTATGCCTTGGCGTCCACTGATGCTTCGTACTTGAGTGCCATCATCCGGCTCTTCAAAAACCTCAACTTTGTGCTGCTTTTCATCACCTATGGTAAGGTGCAGATGTGTGCAGGAGTGCACTTGAACTGGGAACGAGTGCAAAGATGGTGTGAGGGATGTGAGAGGCCTGCTGTGTCTCTGTATCTTACCCTTTCCAAATCCCAAATGTGCATGTCAAGTTGTTGTAAAGAACAAGCTCTGCACCTCAGGGCTATTGCATGTGCACTAAACACCACCTAAAAACACATTCCCTCCCATCCCAGGTTCTCTGACCAATGTCTGTGGGTCCTTCAAGTCTTATCTTATTATCAACTTTGTAAAGCTGTATGAGGTGCCCTTTCCTCTTTTATTGTGCTGTTGCGTGTACATCTTAGCACCTATCATTTTTTAAAAAACATTTCCAGGTCTCCTTCCCATAGACTATGAACTACTTGAGCATGAGATTTATATCCTCAGCAGTGGCTGGCCTAGTGGCTGAATCAATGAATGAATGAATGCATGAGTCTTTCCATACAAACCACTCTTATTCCACTGCTCCCTCACCTTGTAACATTGATTCCTTTTTTTACCTGAATGCTTTTTTACTCTTTCATTTCATTTGAATCTTTATGTTGGTGCCTTTCCATCCTAAATTTGAATCTTTATGAAGCTTGCCTTTCCAGCATAGTGTTTTCTGCATCTTCTTCCCAATAGTTGATAAGAATTTTACACCAGACAAGGGCAAGGACAGTCTCATGGCATTCCATGAAAGAGTGTCTGTCCTCTAGATGAACCCCAATCTACTAATGTGCTGCTACCCAGTCTGCATTTCACCATTTAATCCTCTGGTTAAAATTTGATTAAAATCAAGAGTCAACAGGTGTGTAAACAGATAGGAAAAAAATGAGACCGATTTGACATGACTAATTCTTAGTGAAACACCAGTTGGGTATGATCTCATGTTTTCTGTAGGTTCATAAACCATGTGTTGTATGAAAACACTAGCTAAGTGCTTTTCAAAGATGATTTTAAATTTCAGCATACCCACATGAGGTAGGTACTATAATTACCACCTTTTTTTAACAGATGAGGGAACTGAAAGTCTGAGATTAGGTAACTTGCCCAAGGTCACACAGCTTTTAAGTGGCAGAGCCAGAATTCAAATACAGGTTTGCCTGACTCCAGAGTCTGCCCTCTGTGACTGTTTTGTAATTGCTTATAATCCTTTCTACAATTGTGATAGGAGTTCACTTTGGGCTCATCTATGTCCTTTATCTCAGTTAAAGTGCTTATCTGCTGAGGCATGGATGTGGTAGAGAGGCACAGTAAGGAGGCACACCTAAATTTTCTAGGCATACAAAATGGTCAGTGGCTTCCCCTGGACCATTTCTAGATGACAGGATTGTTCTTCAAGGTCTCAGTTCTCCATTTCTCATTCCCCCAGTTTCTCAATTCTCTCTGTGTATGATTTTGCATTCATCCACAATGTAAAGACAATGCTTCCAACACTTAGAAATGGCCAACTAAGTAAGTTGTTAGTTGCCCATTATTGGGGCGTATTCATGAGTAGGAATGGCCAACTGTTTGGTGGGGATATTGTGGGGAACCAGGAGTGGTAAAACCAGATGACCTTTGAGGTTCCCTCCAGACTTAGGATTCCATTAAGCTAAGAACTTTCATTTTCCCCCCGAGATAAAAATCTTGAGTGCCTTGACCTTAGACAACCATTAACTTTGTTGTATCTGGCACAGGGTAGTCTGAGGCCCAACTTGGGATTCTAGGGTGGATGAGTGCTTGATAAGTAATTTTTATGGAGGTGGAAGGTGATAACTGGGCAGTGGTCCCGTTCCAGAGGCTGTGGTCTTCAGTGCACAGTGGACACAGGGCCAGGCCACTGACCCATGAGAGCCAGAGACAAAAAGCAAAATGTACCAGGAGCAAGGTTGCTTATCATCGTTGAGGATCTTAGCTCGGGGTCATGCTGTGGGGAGTAAAGCAATTCCTTTCCCTCTCTGTTTGTGTGGCTGGGCACTTCTGTGGTGTTTAATCTGGCCCAGTGACCAGGTTACTCTAGTTCTGAGCACTCTTCCTTATGTGTTTGGTTAAGTGATAACACAGGAAGTAAATAGAGAAGCACTTCTGGAATGGCAGAGTAAGGACCTTTGAAAAATCTCCTCCTCCACAAAAGCAACAAGAACACTGGCGAAGTTGATCAAAATCAACTTTTTCAGAACTCTTAGCCAAAGGTGTGCGACAACCTGAGGAGCATTTATTGAAGGAAAAGCGGCTGAATATTGGTAAGGGTAGTGAACTCTGATTTTAACTCGCCTTATTCTGATCCCCCTCTCCCAAGGCTCTGGAGTAGCCTTGAAAACCAGCAGCCATGCAGTCATGGTAGCTTTGAAACCTAGCAGCCTAGCAGTCACTGGAGGGAGCAAAACATATTTGACTCCTCCAAGAGCCCCATTCCCAGAGAATTGTCACTATCTGACCCATCCAGCAGATCCATGGAAAAGCCCCATTCACTGGAATTGGCTTTATTTGACCTGACTTGGAGATTGCTCAGTGGGAGAAGCCTTATTCTAGGACATTTGTTGAAAACAGTCAGCAGCAATTGTTTAACATCATTGCTGCCTGAGGTGGCTATAACAGTTGGGAGAAACAAGAGGCTGGCCAAAAAACTCGAGAAGAAAATCTGAAGAATGAGAAGTTCATAGGGGGCTTTGAAAAACTCCAACATATTTCTGGGGATCTAGATGGCCAGAAGCATGTTCAGGTCTGTGCACCTGTTTAAGAAAGACCTGAGAAGGCCCTAAACACTCATTTCTTACTGCTCTTGGCAAGACAGTTGCTGCAAAGGAGAGGGTAGGCCTCCCTATAATTGTGCCTAAGAGCCTCCTCCCGAATGCCTCTTTGTTGCTCAGATGTGGCCCTTTCTCTCTACCTAAGCCAATTTGAAAGGTGAAATCACTGCCCTCCCCCCTACGTGGGATCAGACACCCAGGGTAGTGAATCTCCCTGGCAACGTGGAATATGACTCCCGGGGAAGAATGTAGACCCAGTATCGTGGGATGGAGAACATCTTCTTGACCAAAAGGGGGATGTGAAAGGAAATGAAATAAGCTTCAGTGGCAGAGAGATTCCAAAAGGAGCCAAGAGGTCACTCTGGTGGGCACTCTTATACACAATATAGACAACCCTTTTTAGGTTCTAATGAATTGGGGTAGCTGGTGGTGGATAGCTGAAACTATCAAACTACAACCCAGAACCCATGAATCTTGAAGACAATTGTATAAAAATGTGGCTTATGAGGGGGGACAGTGGGATTGGGGGGGCCATAGGGATCACACTCCCATTTGTCAAGTTTGTGGATGGATGAGTGGAAAGGTGGGGGAAGGAAACAAACAAACAAACAGACAAGGGTGCCCAGTGTTCTTTTTTACTTCAGTTGCTCCTTTTCACTTTAATTATTATTCTGGTTATTTTTGTGTGTGTGGTAATGAGGGTGTCAGGGATTGATTTTGGTAATGAATGTACAACTATGTAAAGGTACTGTGAACAGTCAAATGTACGATTTGTTTTGTATGAATGCGTGGTATGTGAATATATCTCAATAAAATGATTTAAAAAAAAAAAAGGCTCCATGCAAGCAGGAAGTGAAGGAGGGTAGATTTGTCAGCTACCTGCCTGAGCACTGAAGGCATGAATTAGTACACAGACACACACAGACACACAGACACACAGACACACACACACACACACACACACACAGTTCCTCAACAAAGGGTGGGAGACTTACTGGTTCAAGGTATTTGAGGAAACTTCTGTCTAACCATCAGTTACCATTAAGGTGAGCAGAAACTTCAGTGGCTATACACAACAAAGAATATAGACTATAGAATTAGTCCAGCAAAGTCACTAAGCAAACAGCAGCAGCAATAACAAATCCTAGGAAGGAAGGGGAATATCCAAAGTTACCACATTATATTGTTTAAAACAAAAAATTGTGATACATACAAAAAAACAGTAAAGTATGGTACATAGACGAAAAAATCAGTTAATAGAAAGTGTTCCTTAGGAAGCCCAGATGTTGGACTTACTAGAAACATATATCACCTGTTATAAATATGTTCAAAGAACTAAAGGAAGCCATATCTAAAGAATTAAAGGTATGAAAATGATGTCTCATCAAATAGAGTATCAATAAAGAGGCAGAAATTATTTAAAAAGAACTGAGTAGAGATTCTGGAGTTGAAAAGTACAGTAACTACAATGAAAAATTCAGGAGAGTTCTCAACAGCAGATTTGAGTTGAGCTGGCAGAAGGAAGAGTCAGTAAACTTGAAGGTAAGTCAAATGTGATTATTCCATCAGAGGAACAGAAAGAAAAAAGAATGAAGAAAAGTAAACAGTGCCTCAGAGACCTGTGGGACACCTTCAAGTACCAGTACATGTATAATGGGAGCCCCAGAAGGAGAGATGAGAGAGAAAGGGGTGGAAGTAAATTGGCAGTTTACGTGAGTTAGCCCTAAACTAGAAAAACAGTTAACTTTTGAACCTCTGGAAACATTTGACTCTGTTGTGTATAGATAGAATTTATTAGTATTTCTCTCAAAGGCCTGGGACTAACTATTCCAGTGAAAGGGAATTAAATTAATCTGGATGTTTGTATACAATGTCATTATAGTCAGAGAACCACAAACCCTATTTCCATGGTAGAGAATTGGGCTTGGTGGCAGGGCTCTTTGCCTGGAAGGAAATTATTCTTAGGCTTAATCATAGATTTGAAAAAAAAAAAAATGTTATTGATCCACCGTGTGCCAGGCACCATATTACATGTAAATGCATTATCTCATTTAATCTTCAAAAAAAACCAATAACATAGGTCCTTTACTATTTCATTGTATACACGAGGAAACTGAGGCTCTGAGAAATTCAATTCCTTGCCCACGTAGGACAGCTAGCAAGTAGCAGAGCTTATTTAAACTTTTGTCTGTCTAAAGCCAAAGCCCATCTTCCTAAGTACTGCACTGTTTCGTCTCTCCCTGCAGAAAGGAGCCTCTTGGAGACAAAGCCAAGGCTCTTCTTGCCGCATTTCTCTGAGTTTTCCTTTCAGTGTACCTAGTGGAATATGCCCTTTCTCAGATTCACTCCTCCAGATCAATTGTCCAGGGGGTGGTTTCTTCCAACGTCATGGTCTGGAGTTCTAGGTGCTTAGAAGCAGAACTTACAACTTATTGACCAGCAATCTTCAGGATTTGGAGATGCTGGGGTCTCGGTACCAGTGTATCTCTGCAAGATTTACAGATCATCTAAGGGCAGTGTTTGGTACTCAGTGCACCTGAGAATCTCTGGCTCCAAATTAAAAAAAAGAAAATCCCCTATAAATTCAACTAGATGCTCCCCCCAGAACTTCCCACCCATCCACATCCAAAATTCCCACTCTTGTTGCAGTTTTACTTCAGGTTGGGCTTTGAAGAGGGAATTGGTTCATGCTTTTTATAGTGTGCATATGGTGTTTCTATTTTGCTCTGAACTTGCTCCACTTGAGAGCACTTAGGGGGCATTCAAGTAGAGAACATTTCATGAGCACATTTGTTGGGAGGGAGTGGGCGTGTCTTGGGATAGGAGCCTCGAATGCTGCACCAGCGAGTGCAGAGTTGGCACATAAGGAAGAGGAGGTCTGAGCTTTGATATCAGCCGTGCCATTTACTGAGAGTACCGCTTTGGGCACAGCCTTCTTTTTAATACCTACCCACAGCAGAAAATAGTGGAAACCTTCTGGAGAACCTCTGCTTCCTGCACCCCTCCCCCACCCCACGTGTCCACACACACACGTACATACATACATATACACAGACACACACACACACATGTATGAATGCACACCCTTCTCCCCGCCTGGATCCTGTTTCAGACCAGTTGGTTCCTGTCTTCCTGGGAGTGGGGAATGGCTTTTAAACCACACTTGTCAAACTAAGCCAGTGGTTCTCAAACTTGAACAAGTTATCTGAATCACCTAGAAAGCTTGTTCAAACACGGATTGCTGGGCCCCACTCCCAGAGTTTCTCCTTCAGTGGGCCTGGGGTGGGGCCAGAATTTTACATTTTCTATTAGGTCCCCAGGTGGTACTGATAACCCCCAGACCCCACTCTGGAAACTCTTGCTCTAAACCATTGAGCCCCTAGAAAATCTGTTTAGTTCAGATGGTGTGAGTGGGCCTGCTCACACTTTCAGGTCATGACCGCTGGGATTTGTGGTGGTTTTCTGCTCTCAGCTCCTTCTGGACATTTCCCTCTTGTTTCCTGGGGATTCTGCCCTCCTTTGGTGGTTCGTCCTTGTTTACCCCACACTACAGTAGTCGTCGTAAGAGGCTCAGAGCTTAACTTGGAGCAGTCTCAGGCTTGCACAAGAGGCTGAGAGAGGACCCAGAGGGGAAGGAAGATGGGAGGAGGCAACTTTCTGCCTTCTTGCTGTTCTCACCTACCTCCCTTTTCAGGAATGTGTCCTCTTAGGGGCCCTCTTGGTTCAGGAATGGAATTTCCAAGAGTCTGGGTGTGTGGTATGAAGGAAGGTGGATCATGTGTGCTCCCTGGGTACTCATTGTTATTATGACCACCAGGCTGGCTGTTGGGATGTTTGGTGAGACTTCTGTGTTTGTGGACGCCCCGTGGCCTGGTGCCACTCAAGAAGCTGCTTTAAGCCCAACATTTTTGCATCCCTAAGTTGACCTGCTGGGAGAGACCGGGACATGAGGAAACTGTTCAGTGACCTGAGCTGGGAAATCTGGGGTCTGTGAATCAGTTTTGTGAGGATGTATGATAAGAATGGTTAAGGTCTAGGACTCTGAAGCTACAAGGTCTGGGACCAAGGCACATACTACCTGTGGGATTATGGGGATGGTAAACAAACCTTTTTCTGCATTTTGCCTGAGAAATTGACCTTTGCTTAACTTTATAGCTAGTTCTCCTGCAGATCTGATAAAGGGAGTATGTCAACTATATTTAGGCAACATTGCTTATGATAAAAGTGACCTCAGATGGGTAAACTGCATCTGAATAGGGAGATCTATGAATATGTGGTGGGAACCCATTCATTACAATTCCCTGAGGATCATGACTCCTTTCATTGCCCCGCCCTTTGTGGGGACCCCAGAAGCTATGCCTGTAGAGTTGTTACAAACAATACTGGCTCCCATGAGGCATTAAATCACTGGTGGTTGCCACACCCACGCCTCCTTGCCCATCAGGTTGGGGGCCAAAGAAAATAGTTCCTGAGTGCTGTGTGGACTGTTGTGTGAACTGGTTCCATGGAGGAGGAAAGCCTGAGGCTGCCCTGCAGGCAAGCTGTGTGGCCTGTCTTATACCGGTGACTCTACTGTCAGGTGTGCCTGTGGTAGTCATGGGAGCCTCCATGTTTAGTTGAAACTAAGAAGACACTAGGTGGACATTACAGAGTGAACGCTGGCAAATTTGTTTACCTTGGTGCACTTTTTTCTCATCTATAAGATGGGGATGACAATATGACTGTTGTTCTAAGGTGTTGCTTTGAGGGTTGTCAGGTGCTCTCTGCCCAGTGAGCATAATAGCCAATCTACGACACTGGGGTTTCAAAGAGAGAAAGAGTTCAATGCCATGTGCAGAGCTGGAGAGCATTTATTTAGAGCTTTCATTTTGCTCAACAATATTTTATAGTTTTTAGAGTACAGTTTTATACTTCTTTTGTTAAATTTATTCATTTTACACCTCTTTTGTTAAATTTATTCCTAAGCGTTTTATTCTTTTTGATGCTACTGTGAATGGAGTTGTTTTAATTTCATTTTCAGATGATTCATTGCAAGTGTATAGAAATACAATTGATTTTTGTATATTGATCTTATATCCTGCAGCCATGCTGAACTCATTTATTAGTTCAATTAGTTTTTAGTAGATTCCTTAGGATTTTACCATATACAAGATCATGTCATCTCAAAATAGAGATAGTGTTACCAGGATACAGGTTCTTACAGCATATTCTAGATGATCTACTTATTTCCTGAATGAATTGATGAATTAGAAGAGTCAACTAGCAGATCCCCTTTTAGGATCATTTCTAGTTTCAGATATATAAGATTTTGATTGACATTTATTAAAAGAAAACCTGTGCAAAAAAACATTAAATTTAGGGTCTCACAGCTATATTCAACAATTGATGAATCGGGCAGCATCCCATTCAGAAATTAGAAGGGAGCTCCGCCAAAGGAGGGGCTTAGATAGGGCACATGTGGAAGGAAGTGAGGAAATGTTCTGACTGGCTGACATGACATTTCCATTTCACATGGGGGTCTTCCAGAGGGGAGTAGATATACATTGATTAGTGTAGTATATATGTCCATTCTGATAAGCTGTCTCTATTGGACCCAAACTGGTTTATCACCAGGTGTTGCTTATCTGCAGTTCTGTATGATGCTTTTCATTTTCTCAGAAAGCCCCTGCAGGTCAATTATTTTTGCCTTCTGGAAAAGCCTTTCTTGGAAAGGGGTCCCTCCCGGCAATGCCCAATGCAGGCAGCCATTTTATTTTATGTAACACATTGAATCAGGAAGAAAGTTGAAGGAGGAGTGGGGAAAGAGTGAGGAGCTGCCTTCAGGAGTGCATCAGGGGTCAGAGGTCTAGAGCGGTCTGGAGAGAGGGGCTGGCATCACGAGGAGGAGGCTGAGGATGTCTAGGAGACCCACCGACCCCTGGGTCTAGCCAAAGCTTTGGCACGCAGTGTAGACGATTCTGACCTTGGAGAAATACTTCCCCGAGCATATGTTTCCAGGGCCGAGTTCAAGAGATCGAATGGCAGAGGAGTTTGGCTAATAAAAGGTTAAAATGGCTACTTTTGGTTGTTTTGAACTATTTCCTTGAGAAAAACTGCAGAGTAGCCTCATAGCTCCCTGGCTTTTTCTTCTCTGAGGATACAGGGAACAGTGACAAGGCGATGAGGATTTCTGGCCTCCCTGACTGCTGGGGGGATGTTTGCAACGGCCCCATGCGAAGGCCCACCCTAATGCTGTGTTTCTCCCTCCCTCCTTCAGGTCTGAATGCTGGTGCTTTTTATGCCTCTTCCACTCTGCTGACTCGTGTGGTGTTGACGCACTACCCGGTAAGGGAGTTCCCCAAGCCTGCAGGGCCTGGAGATGAGGCCATTTCTAAGTCCCCCTCTGCAGGAGCCAGGGCGGTAGTTCACGCTCAGCTCCCCCCAGCTGTAGGTTGTGTTATGTGTTTAAAGGCTTTGGAGGGAGACAGCCTCAGATCTTCACCCTAGGTCTAGTAATTCTAAACTGTGTGTTGTTGTGATTGTGTGACAACCTAGTTAGTGTCTCCGAGCGCTCATTCTTGCTTCTGCAAAAGAACTGTGATTACTTGTTGCAAGATTCTTTTTAGGATTAGAAAGTAAATGACATCACTTAAATTCATGTGTGATTATATATGTATGTATGTATGTATACACAAACACACACATCACACACACATATCCATATCACATATGATAAATATAAAGTGCGTAGCATGGTACCTGGCAACATAGTGTTAATATAATCATAGAATCATGTATGAATGATGTATTTGTAAAATATGGGCAAGGTTTAACTTTGAAATCTTAGTTGCTCAACTGAGAGCATTATTAAAATGTTCCCAGCACCAGTGAAAGCTGGATGCTGGGGGTGGGATGGAGTGTCCCAGGGTGAGGAATACCTAGGCCACCCTTCCTTTGAGAGGTCTAGGATTTCACACTTGCAGAGAAGATGTGTCAGTCATGGCCACGTGTTCCGGTTTTGCAGTTTGATGGCTTGAGTTCAAATCCTAGCTTTGCACTTAATACTGTATGACTTTGGGTTAGTAGGTTAATCTGACTGGGCCTCAATTTCTGCCTTTGTAAAATGGGGGTGCTGATTTCTAACCTTATGAGAAATAAATGAGATAATATTCTAAAATGTTTGGCCCAGTGCCTGGCTAATTGTTAGCGATCAAATATATATTTAACTATTATCTTTATATTATTTTTATTTATATTATATTATATTCAACTATTATCTTCTCATTCCTTCTGGCACTGACAGTTCAAAAAGCCTAGCAATGGAATATTTGGAAATACATATTTCAATTTCCCCATCTGTAAAATGGGAATGATGATAAATAAGATAAAAAGGGTGCTGTAAGTATTAAATATATATATAAAAAAATATCTAAAGTGCTTTTAAGGACAGAATGTGGTTCACTTCTGTCATCCCATCATCTAGTATCATGGATGCACATGGGGGTTGCATTATGTTGGAGGAAGCAACTATTTTAGGATTCTCTCCCCACTGGCAGCTTCTTGCAGGCTCAACTGGCCCTGATACTTTCTGGGAATTAGCCCCAACGAAGGCCGAGTTTCTTGCTTTTGCTCCTTCGTCTCGTGGTGACTGTACCCCGTTCAGTGTATTGTCCCGTCTGCTGGGTAATTTGGGGGACTGTGATTTTCCCAGGGTGAAGAAGTGAATGCTGGAAGGATCGGCTTGACGATCGTCATTGCAGGGATGCTTGGGGCTGTGATCTCAGGCTTCTGGTTGGATAGGTCCAAAACCTACAAGTAAGTGACTCTTCCTCTTGGAGTGACCACTGGGGAACCTGTTTTAGAAAATGACATCTTTGCTAGCAGTGGGACTCCGAAGGTTTGGGTACGGCAGTTGGGTGGGGACTGAGTGGTCAGGCAGGCGATTCAAATTGATCTTCTCTGACCCTGAGTTGCCTCATTTATAAAACGGAGGAAACAATATCTATGCTGTGGGGATCTCAGGGAGATTAGAGTTGTTGGACATGAAGACCCTGCATCATTCTGTTCTCAACCCCAGGTAGCTTTTTGCAAGGGGCAAAGGAGGGAAATATGAAAAGAGATGCAGTGAAAAAGTGTTCACATTTGGGAAGTCTGTGGAAATTCCAATGAATGGAGATGAGGAGGTGATTTCAATGCCCTGTTCCTCTGGCTCCCTCTTGGACCCCATGGGATTAACCAAGAGGCTCTGTGCTCATTCCAGTTTGCAGTGTATTATGTTTCAACTGCTTATACCTTGAAGGAAAGTGTTGTGATGATCCTTGGGCCTGACTGCGTAATGCAATTCTAAGAGCTCAGACCAGTCTTTCTAAGATTTTAGTGTATGCCATTTTCATCCAGGGCTGCTTAATAAAAATAGAGATTCCAGGGCCCCTTGGATGCTGATTCAGTAGAGGAATTTGCATTAGTAAAAAGCAACCTGGATGCCTCAATTCAATAGCCACTCCTGGAGAAAGTGCTCTGGAGAAGAGGTCCAGCATCCTTGTGTTTTGTCTTCCCAGTGCTCTCCTTGCATTGGGTGCTCAATTAATGCTGTCTGCTGGGGCAGCTGCCGGGGTCATGCAGCACTGGGTTGGGGTGACATTGTGGGCTGCTGTATCAACGCCTCCAAAGTTCCCAGTGTCTAGAGGCAATAGACAGAGGCAGACCTGTTTTCGGCCACACAGACCCACTTCTGTTGAGGCTCTGGACAGACAAGGTCTCACGCTGGCCACCCCTAATCAAAGGCCAATTGAGGCCATCCCCAGGGCTTAGCACGAGGGGGAGCCTGGCTCTGCTTCCTTACTCCTGGTGGAGCTTGGCTGCCGTCTTGCCTCTGCCTTCTGTGAATGGCTTGCTTCAGCTGGACACGGGGGCAGTGTGGACTGGCCACTCCCTAACCAGTGAAGAGCAGTGTTCCTTTTTCCAGGACTTGCTTTGCGGCAGGAGAAGGGAGGGATTGGAATGTCATCTGGGCTGCCATGTGGGCGGGCAGCCAGATGATTCGCATGAATTACAAAATATAATGGAAGGGCCAGGGAAGACACTTGCTAAGCACTAGCCTAGATGTCCCAGTCCCCAGTGTCACTTGCTGTCTAAATCCAGCAGTCAGCATGAAACATCAACTCTCAAGAGAAAGGGCGACTCTTAGTGGGATGAGAACACCCTGTGATCTGGTCATTCTGGTGCTAGTTCTCATTCCCTAAGGCTCCCAGATTTGTCCAGTATCGTTTGGAGGCTGGAATTGGGTGGTCAGTTCTGTTTATCTCAGGCTAGGTCTATAAATAGTTTTTCTAAGCTAGTCAGTGGTTTAATATGTAGCTAGGGTTAAATGAAAATGGCAGGAAAAAAAAAAAAGTCCAGCTTCTGTTGAACCTGTGGGGTCAGTGGGAAAGACTGGTGTCCATGACATTGCTTTCTGCAGGGCGGGTGGGAGTAGAGTGAGGGGAGTAGGGTGAAGGAAGAGGAATTCTTCTACCCTCAGCAGCTTCTGTGAACTGCTGGGTGGGAGCAGCCTCTGGCCTTGGCTTTCCCAAAGATGCAGCTGCACCGTGTGTCTTTATTCCTGTGCACAGTACTAGAAAGAGCTCAAGTTTCGGAGTCAGAAAGACCTGGTTCAGATCCCAACTTTGCCATTTACTCAACAGGTTGCTCTGGACAAGTAACTAAACTGGTGTGAGCCTCAGTTTCCTCATTTGTGTTGCGGATAGTCAAACATTTCTTGCAGGGCTTTAACAAGGATTGAGTGAATCATAAATGCACGTGAAGTGTGGCACACAGTTTCTGGCACCCAATACATGTAGGTATATGTTTGAACTAACCATGATGTTAGTTCATCATGCTGCTTCCCCCTCAGTGTTTCCAGCTTCTGGGGAGATGTGTGAAGGCTTTGTGCTTTCATTGTCTGAGTCCAGATTTCCATGGCAGGAGGGCAGAGGGATGTGCAAAGCCTGTACTCTGCAATACATAGTACAGGGAGGGGAGCACGGGTCTGACTGCAGAAAGAAGCAGGGCAACCATGGAGTCCTGAGTGGGCGACCTGGGAGGAGAAGTGTGTGGAAGCCGGGGTGCAGGGGTGAGCCTGAGACAGAAACCAGGACTTTGCTAATGGTACTTCTGAGGGGACCGACTTCTGAGGGGAAGTGTAATAGGAAGGGGTCGGAGGTTTCCTTGTTTGGCTTTGGAATCAAACATTTAGTTCAGGGCTAGAGAATGTTCTCTTAGTTCTCACCGATTGAGGCGTATGGTATTTGGATTCAACAGGAAAAGCTGTGCTGAGCCTGTGCAAGTGGTAACAGGAAGACAGAGAGGACCTAAGAGTCAGGTCTCTGCCCAGCATTGTCATGGGGTTTTTGGACAAAGCAAACAAGCAGAATTAGATGGCTTCTGGGGTAGTCCTGCATGTCACTGCCGCCTGACCACCGCTGGTGTTTGTCTTGCTTTTCCTGGTGGGGGTTGGGAAAAGGAAGGGTTGTGTCCTTCTTGCTTGTGGGTAGCACATGATAAGTCAAGGGGCCGTTTGGTATTGTTGGGAGGATTCCGCAGGAAGAGAATACATACAGCAAGAGGGCTTTACACTCTCCTGGTCTTTCCCTTTGTAGCACTGACCATGAAGTAATTAAATAATTACTTGTGTGACCATTGGGTCCGTGTGCGTCTCTTTCATGGGCATAAAGGTGTTGCAGCACCCAGCAGAGGACTTGACACTGAATAGGTGCCCAATAGATATTTGTGCAGTGAATGAATGAATGAATGAATGAATGAATGATCCCGTTAAAGTCAGAAGTATGTGACTCAGCTTCTGTACCTCTGTTTCAGGGAGACGACCCTGGTGGTATATATCATGACTCTGGTGGGCATGGTGGTGTACACCTTGACCTTGGACCTGGGGCACCTGTGGGTGGTGTTCATCACAGCCGGCACAATGGGGTAGGTTTCACCTGTCACATGATCATTTGGAAAACACCATCCCGGAAGCAATATCGATCCCTTTGCTATCTTCCCACTGACCTTGGGAGATGAGGAAATGGTGCTCAGGGTCATGTTGACTTGTAGCACTTCAAAAGGCATCCCAGAGCTTCCAGGCCCATCCCTGCTGTTGGAACGGAGCAAAGCTTAGCACGTGTCCTTCACTGACCTCCGTGAGGCTTTTCTGAGTCCACCTGGGAGAACAGGGGGTCATGGAAGAATCACAGGGCTTGGAATCAGGAACTCGGGGTCCTGGTCTCAGTTCTGCCACTATCTACTATACCTCAGGCATGTCAGTTTCCTCATATGTAAAAGAAGATGAGTGGCCTGCCTTATAGAGTTGTTGGAAAGATTAAAAGAGATAATAGATATGAAAGTGGTAAGAAGTGTGGTGCAGACATAACAAATTAGAATCAGAATTTTCTAGATCCGTTATATGAGAAAGCATAGGAAACAGTAGCCCTTTCTCGGGGTCTCTGCTTAGCTCCACCTCCCATTTATTTCCGTGAGGGCAGTGTATGAGGTTGGGGGTGGGGGGTGTAGAAGGGGAGGGGAGCAGAGGGGAAGGCGGAGGGAGACAGAGACAGAGAGACAGACAAAGAGACAATGACAGACAGACACATACACCTCTGGCACTCATCCCTTCTCAGCTGGCTACTCTCTGGAGGGAAATAAGGACACAGGGCTCCTCCCAGGTCCCAGAGAGCCACAGAGATTCTGCTCAATATCCAGGGACTTCCCTCTCTCAGTAAGGGGCCTGGGTACCCATGGCAAGGAGCCTCTCTACTGAAAGTTGAAGGCATCAAGTATCCCAGTCCCTTCTCTAAAATATTGCTGGATGTCCAGTGGCCCCCTGAGCCCAAGGCTTCCATGTGAACTTCTTCCTGACCTGCAAGAGTCTCCTTTTCCTTGGTATGGCCATCGCAGAGACAGCCAGACTGCTTGAAGGCCTGGCATGTCTTACTGGGAAGAAACAAAACAGGAAAGGAAAATGTAAGAGAGGAGGTGGGCTCCCCTTCCTTTTTGTTCCAGAAATTCTCCTTCACCCACTTTCTCTGATCTGGTCTTTAGCTTCTTTATGACTGGCTATCTCCCACTGGGATTTGAGTTTGCAGTGGAGCTGACGTACCCAGAATCAGAAGGCATATCATCTGGCCTCCTCAATGTGTCTGCCCAGGTAGGGCTCTTACTTGCTCTTGGCTCCCTGTCCAGCATGGCTGATGCAGCATTGTATCATGGCAGCTCAGTCCCCGTAATGGGCTTGTTGCTGGGCCTTGATTTTCAGTCTTCCTGGTGCTTTTCCAGATATTTGGGATCATCTTCACCATCTCCCAAGGCCAGATCATCGACAAGTATGGAACCATGAAAGGAAACATCTTCTTGTGTGTGTTCCTTACCCTTGGAGTGGCCCTCACTGGTGAGTTGGGGCATGTGGGCAAGAGTGAGGCTCAAGCTGCTCATGAGCAAGGCTGTTGGCAATTTGGAACCCTAGTGTCTTGGCTTATCGTATGGAGGGAGGGTTGCACAAGCAGACGTGAAACTTGCTAGGAAGTCTGTTTGGCTTGGTGGAACAAGCATGGGCTTTGGAGCCAGGAGATCCATGTTTGAAGCCCAGACTGTGATGATAACCTACATAGATATTTGACCTTGGGCAAACTGGCCAACCTCCAAGAGTCTCAGTTTCCAGAGGATTAAAGCAATATGTCCCAAGTTCCTGGCAAATATAAGTGATCCATGAGTGAGGGGCAGAGTCGACATTGGATTCTGGCTGTCAGGGATCGCAGTGGTCCTCTGGCTTTATCATGTTGGCTGATGTGCCCCAGCTCCTTGGGAATATCTGAAATAAGTTTGGGATACCTGTAACCCTTAGGAAAATGAGTGTTCCCTCTCTTGGATGAATTGAACCAGTTGATCTGCTTGATGACGTTTTTTTTCTCACTCTTCCTTCTCAATTCCTGGACCTCAGTATTCATCAGGGCAGATCTCCGGAGGCAGAAAGCAAACAAAGAAACTCCTGACAATGTGAGTATATGGGAGTACGAGTCTCTCAGGTTTTTGATGAGAATGTGGCAGGCAGTGTGAGTGGAGCGAGGGTAGGGTTCTCACTGTAGACTGGCTTCATGGTGGCCATGTGACCCACTCAACTCTCACAAACATGGCATCCAAGAGTGTCCTTGGTGGGTGTTTTGGCAGTGTTTCCCTGCTGCTCCTTCCTGGTGTTTTAGCACTGTTTCTCTGCTGTTCTCCTGCTTCCTTTCATCTTGAGAAAGAGTAGTGGGGCCTCCTGCTGGCCTCTCCTGCTCTGGTTGGCAGATCACACCACTGTGGTCAGTCTGCTGAGCAGTGCCCACCACTTGGATCCTCAGCCAAGCCTTATTTTTATATTTTATTTTATTTTTTAACAGAAAAGGATTCTTGTTCTGGTTTGCTAGAGCTGCCGTTATGCAAAATACCACAGATGGATTGGCTTTTCTAAAGGGGATTTCTTAGGTTACAAATTTGTAGTTCTAAGGCCATAAAAGTGTCCAAACTAAGGCATCAACAAGAGGATATCTTCACTGAGGAAAGGCTTTTGGCATCCAGAACACCACTGTCAGCTGGGAAAGCACTTGGCTGGTGTCTGCTGGTCCTTTGCTCCTGGGTTCTGGTTTCAAAATGGCTTTCTTCCAAATGTCTCTGGCCTTCTGTCTCTCTCAGTGTCTTCAGTTCCTGTGCATCTAAACATCTTAGCTTCTCTGGGGCAAACTCTGGGCTTCATTTCTTAGCTTAGCATCTCCAAACGTCTTTCTGTCTGCATCTCCAGATGCCTGGGTCTGTGTCAGCTCTTAGCTTCTCCCAGGGCAAACTCTGGATTACATATCTTAGCTTCTCTCTAAAATGTCTCTTAGCTTCTCTGAACTGCTTATCTCCATGAGCTCTCTTAAAGGACTCCAGTGATCTAATCAAGTCCGCACCTCCATGGAATGATCTAATCAGAATGTCTTACCTACAGTTGGGTGGCTCACATCTCCATGGAAACAACCTAATCAAATGTTCCACCCTAATCAAAAGACTAAGAAGCCTGCCCTCACAAGATTGCATTAAAGAACATGGTTTTTGTGGGGGACAAACCAGCACACTACTCCAGCTGTATTTTTACCTAATAGATTACAAATACTTTACCAGGTCATTAGTCTTTTACAACATTCTTTAATGACTGCACAGTGTTCCATTATATGGATAAATCATAATTTGTTAACCATTTTTCTGTTCACGGACATGAAATTTGTTTCCACTTGTAGTTATCAACAACATTGTGATTAATATTATGGAAGCTGAACCTTTGGGCATGTTCTGAAGTACAGTTTTTCTTTGAGAAATGGGTCAACGACCATGCAGATTTTTTAACGTTGTTATGTATTGCTGAACTGTCCTCTAGAAAGGTATGATCAGTACTACGGATTTGTAGTAATTCTAGTGGTATATGAAAGAGCCAAGATGGAGTACTCATCATTTTGAAAAATCTTTGCCAATTTCCTAAGGCAGAAATGGTATCTGAAAGCGATATAGTTAGCATTTTAAGGATACATGTTGGTGCATAGGAGATAATCTTTAGTTCTGTACTGTTTGTCTTGTGATATCACATTCTACAGAGTTGGCAGGCAGCAGGTAGCGATTGGAGGGGGGAGCCTAGCACAGGAAATTCACCGGGGAGATAGGGAAGGCCTGGGAGCAAGGATATTGTCCAGAGGGGGGTGCCGTGTACAAGGAGACATAATGTTTCAGTAGACTTTGTTGAATATATATATCGAGGTGCCTGGAATAAAACAGGAGGGGTTTTCCTAAAATTTCAATTTGGACTGTGGGTATTGTGTCAAGTGACCTGAAATTTTGTTATGCTTACATGTCAATTTACTGTGGCAGATATAGGCAAAAAAGAAAATAAAAATCACCAATAATCTTAACACCCAGAGATAACCCAGTAACATTTTAGTCTATTTTCCATTGTGATTTTCTTTGGGTTTGTGTGTGCACATTTGATTTTCTACCCTCCCTGGTTTTATGTTTGTTTTTTTTTTTTTTACTCTATATAGCTTGCTTTCCAAGCCATTACATTCTACTACAATCTCATGTCTACATCAAAATAGTTCCCCTATTTTAATATTTAGATCATCCCAATATTTCACTACTACATATAGTACAAGGATGAAATCCTTATTCTTGCAGCCAGATCCGCATGCACATGGTCCAGGTTTGCTAACCAAGAGTGCAGTCGTTGGTTCAGTCTCCTTTGGTGTGGGGTTTTGGAAATAGCACTGAGTAGGAATAAGAGACTTAAGTTCCAGTGACGGTGCTCTACTGTGTGCATCCCTGGACATTCACTCTGCTTCTCTGGGCCTTCCTTGCTTCTGTGGAAGCTGACGTGAGCGGGGTGGCCAAGGCTGTTGCAGAGCCTCCCTCCTCCGCAGTCCCATCACATACACCCCAGGGCAGTCCGCGTATCCTGAGACCTGCACACACATTCAGTGCCTGAATCAGGTGAAGCTGAGGATGCAGCAGATCTGGCCAATCTGCTTTTTCTCACCAGTTATGTGTGATGGGAGAGATTCTGGGAAGGGAGTAATGACTGACCTTGACTGTCAGACTCTTCCTGGTTTGGGCTTCCATTTTTCTTCCAGTTGGTAGTTCTTGACCACATAGATAATTAATGGCTGTGCTTCCAACCCCACTTACATGTGTTTCTGAATATGATTTCAAGTTGATGGCTTTGAAGGTGAGTGTACATGTGCATAAGCAAGAAAGGGAGAGAGAGAGAGAGAGAGAGAGAATATGAGACTGACTCTGCTGTAGGTAGGCTCTTAGTTGACTGAATGAAGGCTCCTCATGGTTGAGGCTGACCTGGTGCCAAAAAGTTAGCAAGATTGAGAATGGAAGGGTTGGATTTTGACCACTGTTACCATTGCCATGTGCTGGTCTGTAGACACTCCCTGCGGAAGAAAGCTGAACTTGTCCAGTGGACACTGGACTCTACCTTGGCCCTGTTCATGCTCCATCAGCCCTTGGGGACTGCTGGCTGCGCAGTGCTGTGTCTGGGACCCAGGCCTTCTTGCTAACTAGAAATACTGTTGAGGTAACTAGAAAAGCATTTCTTAAACAGCAGAAAATTGCTCATGTTGGCAATGTGTATCTGGGGGCCCCACAAGAAAATTTCCAGGCCATATTTAGTCCCAGACCCACTTGGGAAGTGTGACCTAAAAGACTCTTCCCTGTAGACTCTTCCCTCCCCAAGAAATCCACAGTCACACTGACCCAAATGCTTTTTGTTTATGCATGAAATGAGTGTGTTTGTTGGTGTGTACTTTTCCTCACCTTGCAGGCTGCCTCCAAAAGGGGTAGTCAGACATTCTGAGGGAGTCGCAGTCCTGGCCCCTAGGACAGCTGTGTGCTGGTTAGTCGGGGTGAGTTGAGGCTGTGCGAGAGGAACAGGAGTGGGCTTTGCTCCTGTTTCAATCCTGAAAGTGAGTCTGGAACAGCAGCAGGCAGACTGGGATGGTTCGTGGTGGCAGTGGCATCATAGAAAGCTTGTATTTGTGTGTGTGTGTGTGTGTGTGTGTGTGTGTGTGTGTGTGTGTGTGTGTGTGTTTGAGGAGTGTGTTTATGGCAGGGGCTGGTTGCTTCCTTTCTTGCTCCCTTCCTTGGCTCTTGGGGATGCTGAGTAGCCTCTGGCTCTTAGTCCCCGCTGTTGAGTGTCATTGATGGGGGATTACTCCAGCCCGGCTGCAGTCCTGTGCCTCTTTACCCACAGCGGTGCCTGCTTGCTTTGCCTTGCAGAAACTCCAGGAGGAGGAGGAGGAGGAGAGCAACACAAGCAAGGCACCCACCACTGTATCTGAGGAGCGTCTCTGAGAGACAAAGTTGGTGGTGACTCCGGGAAAATCAAGAATGTCCCCTTCATTCAGCACAGCCTTTACTGCAGCACAAAAGTCTTCGCTGGAGAAGCTTTTGGAGGGAGCCAGTTGGAATATTTGTTGCTTGGTGCTTATGCCTCCTGGAACCCACTCAAGGGCTCGGATGGAGAAAATTGTGCTCTTCCACCAAATGCAGATTCAAATCCCGCCCTCCCCTTCATAACTTAAAGGTTATGGGACCTGGTGTTGGGAATGTTGGAGTCAGAATCCTGACTTGGTCCTTTGCCTTCCGTCTTCACCTCTGTCCCTCATGGAGAAAGCCTGCTCAATTATCACGGGAAGAAAGCTTATTGAGGATATTAACTTTTACCGGTGTTTCCAGACCCTCGTATGAAGCCCAGTTCTAGGGAGTGGCACCTGCTTTGCATGAGTGTCATTCCTGGGTCATCAGATTGACTGGTAAAGTTCTGTGGGAGAGAACATCAGAAAAAATCCATCAGAACGCTTGGGTCTAGACTCTCCTGGCCTACTGTGTCGGTCTGTCTCCAAACCCTCTTTGATGAGACCTGATCAAAGCAAACATCAATAAACTTGACAAAAACTTTGTTGTGGCCAAGAAGGAGAATGGGATTTGGGAGGGCTACAACTGCCTAGGGGCTACCTTCTGAGCATGTTTGTGGAGGCCGGTATCTGGGAACTTTGGTACCTTGATATGTGAATGGGGAGATTCTTTTCTACAAAAGAAATCCTTGCCTAGGGACGTGTGTTTGTGTCAGTCACCTCCGATGCCTTCATTTGGACCACTGCATCGGGAAGCTGGGTCCTTGGTCTAAGTGCTTGTTCTCTTCTGAGTGAGGGAAATCCCAGCCTTTACTGAAAACTAATCTTGATTCTTTCCACCCTGAGAGATTCAAAACCACTTCCGAGAGATGGAAGGGATAGAGGAAAAGGTGACCCTTGAAATGGGAACTGAGTCTGCTTGTATCAAGCAGATCCCACCTCTGGGTGGGGACAGTATTTGCTCATCCAACTCTCTCCCCGCCCCCTTCTAGCAGTAATCATCAGATGTGCTCAGTTGAAAGGGATTCCCTTTAAACTGACTCAAACAGGTCTCCTTCCTTGTCTAGCTGGCTGTCTGGCTGAACCCATGGGCTTCGGTAACTTCTCCTGAAAATAGGAATTTTGCTCATTTTTCCTGTGCATCGAGCAGCTGTGATCATGACCACTGCGCTATCTTGCTGTGGGCACTGCCCCCTGGCCTCCACTTATTGGGGCAGCTTGTGTTGGGGTGCTTTGGCCACTGACCCCGAGGGAAGCCAGACTTGGATGTGTGCACCGACGTGAGCAGTGAACCTGAGGAACACACGGTGTATGAGATAAAAGAAGTTCACACTTTTGGTGAGGGGAGTGAGTTAGGGGTAGAAGAGATGTGAAGAGAAGGTGTGCCTTACTTTTTGATGAGGAGAAAGGTGTTCACTCTTCAACCCCTTAAAATGAATTATCAAACATTTACCAAATCCATTACTTTCTTTAAAAAATGTAATCTGTACTTTGAATTTGTCATACCAGATTTAAGATTCTCGAAGTGGTCTGCCTTGGCGTCTGGTGGAGGAGAGGTGGCTTTGGTAGTCTCTGAGGATTGAAATGTGAGGGAGACAGTGCGAGGGAGGGTGGGGTCCAGGACTAGAAGAGCAGCTCTTATGGCCTTCTGCAGATGTGGGTTCTCTGGGAGTTCTCCAGGTGAGTTTTTCTTTTTTTATAAATGCAATTTTACTGAGATATATTCACAAACCATGCAGTCATCTGAAGTGTGCAGTCATTGATCACAGTATCATCATATAACTCTGCATTCATCTCCACAATCAATTTTTTTATTAAATTCAGTTTTATTGAAATACATTCATACACCATACAATCATCCATGGTATACAATCCACTGTCCACAGTATGATAACATAGTTATGCGTTCATCACCACAATCTATCTCTGAACATTTTCCGTACATCAGAAAGAACCAGAACAAGAATAAAAAATGAAGTGAAAAAAGAACACCCAAATCATCCCCCCATCCCGTCCCATTTGTCCTTTAGTTTTTATCCCCATTTTTCTACTCATCCATACACTAGAAAAAGGGGGTGTGATCCACAAGGTCTTCACAATCACACTGTCACCCCTTGTAATCTACATTATTATGTAATTATCTTCAGGAGTCCAGACTGCTGGGTTGGCGTTTGGTAGTTTCAGGTATTTACATCTAGCTATTCCAATACATTAAAATCTAAGAGATGTTGTCTATATAGTGCATAAGAATGTCCACCAGAGTGACCTCTCGACTCCATTTGAAATCTCTCAGCCACTGAAACTATTTCGTCTCATTTTCCACAATTTTTGAACATTTTCATCACTCCAAAAAATAAAAATAAGTATAAAAATAAAAATAGAAGTAAAAAAGAATACCCAAAACATATCCCCTTCCTCCCCCAGTTTTATTCATTTACTTTTTGTCCTCATTGTTTCTACTCGTCTCTCCATACACTGGATAAACGGAGTGTGAGTCACAAGGTTTTCACAATCACACATCACACCATGTAAGCTATAGTTATATGATCATCTTCAAGAATCAAGGATACTGGGTTGCAGTTTTAACACTTCAGGTATATTTTCTAGCTATTCTAATACACTAAAATCTAAAAAGGGAGATCTATATTATGCATAAGAATAACCTCCAGAATGACCTGTCAACTCCATTTGAACTGTCTCAGCCACTGAAACTTTATTTTGTTTCATTTCTTTCCCCTTTTGGTCAAGAAGGCTCTCTCAATCCCATGATGTCAGGTCCAGTCTTGTCCCCGGGAGTCATGTCCCACATTGCCAGGGAGATTTACACCCCTGGGAGTCATGTCCGATGTAGGGAGGAGGGCAGTGAGTTTATCCAGGTCAGTTTTTAAAGACAAGGCTGTAAAAGTTGGTCTGTCTACACGGCAGCTGCAACCTAAAGCCTGGCATGTGACCCTGAACTTTTCATGCTGTGTACACGCAAAGATGGTTTGCTGGAATGTGACTGTTGATGACAGAGCCCCCTGTGGTTTCCGCCTCTGCCTCCACAGGTGTACTCCAGTGTGTTCTGTGATCACACAGTCAGTCATGTACCAGCTTGGTCCTGCTCCCCACAACTCAGTCCCAGCATCTGCAGTTCTCCTTTAGCTCCAGCTGCCACTCCTCTTTTTACTCTTTTCCCAACTGCATTCATCTTATGTCTGTTACCTAGATATGCTGCTTCATCAGTTTTCTGTTTATTTCCTCCCTGGAAAGTGGCACTGTGTCTGTGGGATTCTAGCACCATATTTGATAGCAATTCCTAGCTGGAGCAAGACGTTACACTTCTACTTTTTAAAGTAGAGCCAAGTTGGGGCTAAGAGCCTAGTATTTACAGTTTCTGCTAAATTCTCATCCTGTGCACTTTGTTAGGGGCTCAGTAAAGGTTTCAATTATATTTAAGCAGTTCACCAAACCTACCTCACCAGAATTACTGGGTGGAATACCGATTCTCTCTGTGTAACCCCAATGAACCTTTAAGATATAAACAGGTACTGTGCTAAGCACGCCTGATTTCATGTAATCCTCAGCAACCCCTCAGGCTTCAGGGAAGTTAAATCAATTATTCAAGATTAGATAGCTAGCAAGTGGCAGGGGTTGCATTAACCTCAGCTTCTTTATCTCCACACTCTAAATTTCTGAAAAAGCCAAACAAAGCAAAAACAAATAAAAACTAAGAAATTGACCCACAAACACCAATAATCTCATAGAATCACCTGAGAACACTTGGGGACCACATTTTTAATGCTTTTTTTTAAAAAAAATTATAAGAGTACTATATGCTCATTAATGCTTTTTTTACATTATAAGAGTAAAATAGGCTCATTGTGGAAAACCTAGAAATGCAAAAAAGAAAAGCATGGCCATTAACGTAGGCTTGTACAAGTTAATCCAAACAGCAACTTTGTAAATACTATTAATATTTTATAATGTACATTTAGCCCTTGAGATATTTGGTTAATGCAATTTTACATTCTCTCTTTTTCATCTGACTTATGTTACATGGTCTGTGATAAATTCAGAAAGAGCAAAGTGGAGGTTTTCATTTTCAGTCAGTCACCTGTCTAAAGGTTGACCAGCTCTCTTCCTAATGTCTGAAAGTTCCACCTCATGTATTAAAGGTTTCATTCCTGCCTGTGGGCCTCACCCAGAGTCAAGCAATTCTATAATCATGTACTTCATTCAGTTGTTTCTCCTGGGTCGTTCCCTCTCTGGAATCCAGGATGAGGAAGGGCTTCCTGATGGCTTTAAAAAGCTTGCAGAATGCCTTGAACAGAGACCTTGATGCTGCTGAAGAGGTGAGAAGTTTAACAGAGCCAGCGTTTGTGGCTGTGGATGACAGCAGGGGAGAACAATAAGGCCAGGGACCCTCTTAACTCAGGCAGACTTGGAGCTTCAAATTGTTACATGCCCAGCTCCAAATTCTGGTGTTTGTAGCAGCTGAGCGACCAGTTCTTTGCAACTGAGAATCTGGAAGTGTAGGGCATTTTGGAATTTTATTATCAGCCATAAAACTAACTGCGTAAAGAATTTTTAAAAATCTTGCCCGATTCCGGTTTGTAGTTGCTGAACCTTGAGCCCACCCCTGCTGTTGTAGAGATAATGAACCTCCTTGCCTTGCTTTCTTTCCCTGGATGGAAGGGGAGGAAGACAGGCATGACAATGGGTGAAAGGGTGGGTAGGAAGTTTCCCGGGACTATTTCAGAGGCAGAAGAACTAGATCTCTGAACACAGGGCTGGGGAGTATTCTGGGCTGAGGGTGGGAGGGTGGTTCCCTTTGATCTGCCCGGAAAAAGTTAATTTCCAGAGTTTCCTTTAACTGGAGACAGTCTGCTGACCTTTCAGGAGCTTTCTCATGGTGGGTGGGGGAAGATCACATGATGCTTGTTTGGCTTCAACGGGGGGACCAATGGAACCCAACAACTAGTTAAACTGATTTGTTCTCCAGTGAACTGAACAGCAGTCAGTTCAGTCAAGCTGTTCATAGTGGTTGTACTGCTAATAGAGTATACAATGTGTGGTTTGCCCACTGTTCCTCCCCACCCCTTCATATCAGAGTGTCAGCTCCTGGGGAAGCATATGTACATCTTTCCTGCCTCCTTTTAGAGGCAGCTGTCTGATTCAGACTTTGAGAAACTAGGAATGGATTCCAGATTGTTCCTGTAGAAGAAGGTCCCTTTCACTTGTTCAGGGACTTTTTGTCAGTTGCTGTGGTTCAAGCTCTTTGCTAAGCAGGGACAACCCAGTCCCTTCCCTCTTCAGAGCAGCTCTGGGGCTGAGCCATAAACTTGGCTCACTAATCGCAAAGATTCAGCTTTCACTTCTCCATCCGTGTATTGCTGTTATATTCTTTCAGTGCTCTGTGGTAGGTTATTTGCTGGTTATTATGGGACTCCTTCATCCTTGAAGACTGCCTGGGAGGCCCAGTGATTTTGGCCTTCTTCAGGCCATTGGGAAAAGTAAACAAAAGACCACTCACTCAGCCTCAGACACTGAGAAGCAGCTTCACGAGCGGAGGCTGTAAAGGATGTAACTGAAGAATTAATATTTCCTGTTGGAGTCTTTGCTCCCTCTCAGGTGATGGAGCCAACTCTCTTCTATATGTCAGCTTGGCTGGGGTGGGACCAAGGGGTATTTTCAGTACTGTCTTTGTTTCTCTCCTTTCAGTATTCAAGGAGAAGCCTAAACACCCCCCCCAGCAGGGCCCAATCCTTGAGTTATGCCTTGGCGTCCACTGATGCTTCGTACTTGAGTGCCATCATCCGGCTCTTCAAAAACCTCAACTTTGTGCTGCTTTTCATCACCTATGGTAAGGTGCAGATGTGTGCAGGAGTGCACTTGATCTGGGAACGAGTGCAAAGATGGTGTGAGGGATGTGAGAGGCCTGCTGTGTCTCTGTATCTTACCCTTTCCAAATCCCAAATGTGCATGTCAAGTTGTTGTAAAGAACAAGCTCTGCACCTCAGGGCTATTGCATGTGCACTAAACACCACCTAAAAACTCATTCCCTCCCATCCCAGGTTCTCTGACCAATGTCTGTGGGTCCTTCGAGTCTTATCTTATTATCAACTTTGTAAAGCTGTATGAGGTGCCCTTTTCTCTTTTATTGTGCTGTTGCGTGTACATCTTAGCACCTATCATTTTTTAAAAAACATTTCCAGGTCTCCTTCCCATAGACTATGAACTACTTGAGCATGAGATTTATATCCTCAGCAGTGGCTGGCCTAGTGGCTGAATCAATGAATGAATGAATGCATGAGTCTTTCCATACAAACCACTCTTATTCCACTGCTCCCTCACCTTGTAACATTGATTCCTTTTTTTACCTGAATGCTTTTTTACTCTTTCATTTCATTTGAACCTTTATGTTGGTGCCTTTCCATCCTAAATTTGAATCTTTATGAAGCTTGCCTTTCCAGCATAGTGTTTTCTGCATCTTCTTCCCAATAGTTGATAAGAATGTTACACCAGACAAGGGCAAGGACAGTCTCATGGCATTCCATGAAAGAGTGTCTGTCCTCTAGATGAACCCCAATCTACTAATGTGCTGCTACCCAGTCTGCATTTCACCATTTAATCCTCTGGTTAAAATTTGATTAAAATCAAGAGTCAACAGGTGTGTAAACAGATAGGAAAAAAATGAGACCGATTTGACATGACTAATTCTTAGTGAAACACCAGTTGGGTATGATCTCATGTTTTCTGTAGGTTCATAAACCATGTGTTGTATGAAAACACTAGCTAAGTGCTTTTCAAAGATGATTTTAAATTTCAGCATACCCACATGAGGTAGGTACTATAATTACCACCTTTTTTTAACAGATGAGGGAACTGAAAGTCTGAGATTAGGTAACTTGCCCAAGGTCACACAGCTTTTAAGTGGCGGAGCCAGAATTCAAATACAGGTTTGCCTGACTCCAGAGTCTGCCCTCTGTGACTGTTTTGTAATTGCTTATAATCCTTTCTACAATTGTGATAGGAGTTCACTTTGGGCTCATCTATGTCCTTTATCTCAGTTAAAGTGCTTATCTGCTGAGGCATGGATGTGGTAGAGAGGCACAGTAAGGAGGCACACCTAAATTTTCTAGGCATACAAAATGGTCAGTGGCTTCCCCTGGACCATTTCTAGATGACAGGATTGTTCTTCAAGGTCTCAGTTCTCCATTTCTCATTCCCCCAGTTTCTCAATTCTCTCTGTGTATGATTTTGCATTCATCCACAATGTAAAGACAATGCTTCCAACACTTAGAAATGGCCAACTAAGTAAGTTGTTAGTTGCCCATTATTGGGGCGTATTCATGAGTAGGAATGGCCAACTGTTTGGTGGGGATATTGTGGGGAACCATGAGTGGTAAAACCAGATGACCTTTGAGGTTCCCTCCAGACTTAGGATTCCATTAAGCTAAGAACTTTCATTTTCCCCCCGAGATAAAAATCTTGAGTGCCTTGACCTTAGACAACCATTAACTTTGTTGTATCTGGCACAGGGTAGTCTGAGGCCCAACTTGGGATTCTAGGGTGGATGAGTGCTTGATAAGTAATTTTTATGGAGGTGGAAGGTGATAACTGGGCAGTGGTCCCGTTCCAGAGGCTGTGGTCTTCAGTGCACAGTGGACACAGGGCCAGGCCACTGACCCATGAGAGCCAGAGACAAAAAGCAAAATGTACCAGGAGCAAGGTTGCTTATCATCGTTGAGGATCTTAGCTCGGGGTCATGCTGTGGGGAGTAAAGCAATTCCTTTCCCTCTCTGTTTGTGTGGCTGGGCACTTCTGTGGTGTTTAATCTGGCCCAGTGACCAGGTTACTCTAGTTCTGAGCACTCTTCCTTATGTGTTTGGTTAAGTGATAACACAGGAAGTAAATAGAGAAGCACTTCTGGAATGGCAGAGTAAGGACCTTTGAAAAATCTCCTCCTCCACAAAAGCAACAAGAACACTGGCGAAGTTGATCAAAATCAACTTTTTCAGAACTCTTAGCCAAAGGTGTGCGACAACCTGAGGAGCATTTATTGAAGGAAAAGCGGCTGAATATTCGTAAGGGTAGTGAACTCTGATTTTAACTCGCCTTATTCTGATCCCCCTCTCCCAAGGCTCTGGAGTAGCCTTGAAAACCAGCAGCCGTGCAGTCATGGTAGCTTTGAAACCTAGCAGCCTAGCAGCCACTGGAGGGAGCAAAACATATTTGACTCCTCCAAGAGCCCCATTCCCAGAGAATTGTCACTATCTGACCCATCCAGCAGATCCATGGAGAAGCCCCATTCACAGGAATTGGCTTTATTTGACCTGACTTGGAGATTGCTCAGTGGGAGAAGCCTTATTCTAGGACATTTGTTGAAAACTGTCAGCAGCAATTGTTTAACATCATTGCTGCCTGAGGTGGCTGTAACAGTTGGGAGAAACAAGAGGCTGGCCAAAAAACTGGAGAAGAAAATCTGAAGAACGAGAAGTTCATAGGGGGCTTTGAAAAACTCCAACATATTTCTGGGGATCTAGATGGCCACAAGCATGTTCAGGTCTCTGCACCTGTTTAAGAAAGACCTGAGAAGGCCCTAAACACTCACTTCTTACTGCTCTTGGCAAGACAGTTGCTGCAAAGGAGAGGGTATGCCTCCCCATAATTCTGCCTAAGAGCCTCCTCACAAATGCTTCTTTGTTGCTCAGATGTGGCCCTCTCTCTCTAGCTAAGCCAATTTGAGAGGTGAAATCACTGCCCTCCCCCTACGTGGGATCAGACACCCAGGGTAGTGAATCTCCCTGGCAACGTGGAATATGACTCCCGGGGAAGAATGTAGACCCAGTATTGTGGGATGGAGAATATCTTCTTGACCAAAAGGGGGATGTGAAAGGAAATGAAATAAGCTTCAGTGGCAGAGAGATTCCAAAAGGAGCCAAGAGGTCACTCTGGTGGGCACTCTTATACACAATATAGACAACCCTTTTTAGGTTCTAATGAATTGGGGTAGCTGGTGGTGGATAGCTGAAACTATCAAACTACAAACCAGAACCCATGAATCTTGAAGACAATTGTATAAAAATGTAGCTTATGAGGGGGGACAGTGGGATTGGGGGGGCCATAGGGATCACACTCCCATTTGTCTACTTTGTGGATGGATGAGTGGAAAGGTGGGGGAAGGAAACAAACAAACAAACAAACAGACAAGGGTGCCCAGTGTTCTTTTTTACTTTAGTTGCTCCTTTTCACTTTAATTATTATTCTGGTTATTTGTGTGTGTGTGGTAATGAGGGTGTCGGGGATTGATTTTGGTAATGAATGTACAACTATGTAAAGGTACTGTGAACAATCAAATGTACGATTTGTTTTGTATAACTGCTTGGTATGTGAATATATCTCAATAAAATGATTTAAAAAAAAAAAAACTCCATGCAAGCAGGAAGTGAAGGAGGGTAGATTTGTCAGCTACCTGCCTGAGCACTGAAGGCATGAACTAGTACACACACACACACACGCGCGCACACCCACACACACACACAGTTCCTCAACAAAGGGTGGGAGACTTACTGGTTCAAGGTATTTGAGGAAACTTCTGTCTAACCATCAGTTACCATTAAGGTGAGCAGAAACTTCAGTGGCTATACACAACAAAGAATATAGACTATAGAATTAGTCCAGCAAAGTCACTAAGCAAACAGCAGCAGCAATAACAAATCCTAGGAAGGAAGGGGAATATCCAAAGTTACCACATTATATTGTTTAAAACAAAAAATTGTGATACATACAAAAAAACAGTCAAGTATGGCACATAGAGGAAAAAATCAGTTAATAGAAAGTGTTCCTGAGGAAGCCCAGATGTTGGACTTACTAGAAACATGTATCACCTGTTATAAATATGTTCAAAGAACTAAAGGAAGCCATATCTAAAGAATTAAAGGTATGAAAATGATGTCTCACCAAATAGAGTATCAATAAAGAGGCAGAAATTATTTAAAAAGAACTGAGTAGAGATTCTGGAGTTGAAAAGTACAGTAACTACAATGAAAAATTCAGGAGAGTTCTCAACAGCAGATTTGAGTTGAGCTGGCAGAAGAAAGAATCAGTAAACTTGAAGGTAGGTCAAATGTGATTATTCCGTCAGAGGAACAGAAAGAATAAAGAATGAAGAAAAATAAACAGTGCCTCAGAGACCTGTGGGACACCTTCAAGTACCAGTATATGTATAATGGGAGTCCCAGAAGGAGAGATGAGAGAGAAAGGGGTGGAAGTAAATTGGCAGTTTACGTGAGTTGGCCCTAAACTAGAAAAACAGTTACCTTTTGAACCTCTGGAAACGTTCGACTCTGTTGTGTATAGATAGAATTTACTAGTATTTATCTCAAAGGCCTGGGACTAGCTATTCCAGTGAGAGGGAATTAAATTAATCTGGATGTTTGTATACAATGTCATTATAGTCAGAGAGCCACAAACCCTATTTCCATGGTAGAGAATTGGGCTTGGTGGCAGGGCTCTTTGCCTGGAAGGAAATTATTCTTAGGCTTAATCATAGATTTGAAAAAAAAAAAATGTTATTGATCCACCGTGTGCCAGGCACCATGTTACATGTAAATGCATTATCTCATTTAATCTTCAAAAAAAACCAATAACATAGGTCCTTTACTTTTCATTGTATACACGAGGAAACTGAGGCTCTGAGAAATTCAATTCCTTGCCCACGTAGGACAGCTGGCAAGTAGCAGAGCTTATTTAAACTTTTGTCTGTCTGAAGCCAAAGCTCATCTTCCTAACTATTGCACTGTTTTGCCTCTCCCTGCAGAAAGGAGCCTCTTGGCTGCGGGACACTGTTATCGAGTTCTGACTTGGCGGGCCTGGGCCAGGGGAACTGATCAGCCCCTAGGAAAGGTTGTGGGGCACGGGTGGTAGCGCCCTCCACGGCCCCCCGGGCCTGAGAAAGTGGAGCCGAATGCAGGCCCCATTTCCTCACCCCAAAGTACAACCGTTGGGGAGGGCTTGCCGGAGAAACCCCCCCCCCCCGTGCCTTACCCACACCCTCCACCCTCTTCGTTACCGGAGCAACTCCCGCCCCTTTTCAAACAACCTCCGTGCCCTCTCAGAACCAATCCAAGCTTTTAACCTCTACAGCTACCCCGCCCTCTATACCGCCCAATATAAGCTTGTACTCTCCCCTAATAAACTCTCTTGGCTTCTTCACCCTAAAAGAAACGTGTCCCGCCTGTTCCTTCTCGCCGCCCTCCACACCTTGCACGCCTCCGCCGGGGACCGGGCCCAGTCCCCCGCCTCGCCCTCGCCTTCGGGAAAGAGCCCCCGCCGCCGGTACCCTCCGAGCAATCGCCGAGAGCCGAGGATTTAGCAACCGGCCGCCACCCCCCCCAGACGAGTTAACTGCGACCGCAACTGGTGCCCAACGTGGGGCTCGAACCCACGACCCTGAGATTAAGAGTCTCATGCTCTACCGACCCTGGGATTAAAAGTCCTCTCCACGCAGCGGTCCAGTAAAACCACCCGCTCGCCCGGACGCCTCTCCAACTCCCCTTCTCCTCGCCTGCAAGGTAAGGGCCGCCTCTCCCTCGCCGCCCCGCGGAGCCGCCTCTCTCTCGCCGCTCCACGTCTGGAGCCGCCTCTCCCACGCCGCTCCGCGCCCGGGCCGCTCTTCCTTTCCCGCATTAACCTGGCTCTTGCCCCCGACTACCTTTCGTCTTCTCTTCCTATGTCCCCCCCATTCCTCCTAACACTCTTCCTCCAATAGCTTTCCCTCTTCCCCTCCATCACTTTGCTGTGGTCCTCTGTGTCTTTGTTTCTTTGTTTGGCGCGGTGTGCCTCTTTGCGACCGCCCCCCCAAACTGCTCTCGCTACTAGAGGGTCCTGCTTTCTATTCTCGCCGTCTCCTTCGGCCTCGCAGCCACGGTTTACCTCATTTTCTTTACTCAATAATCAACCCCCCTTTTTCTTTTCTCCCTCCGCTATGGGTAATCGTCTGTCTGCACGCCAAGCACCTCAAGTTCGCGCTCTAGCGGGTCTCCTAGACACACATCGCTGTAAGGTGTCTGTCCGGCAGCTGCAAGTATACTGGGACCTCCTGCTGCCCTTTAACCCATGGCTCACCACTTGCCATCTTTGGGACCCTGTTACTTATAATCGCCTTATTGATCGGGTCACCAACGCCATGGAACATGAGAGCAAGCGCTTCCCTCCCGGCTTGCTCCCCACCTTAATAACCATCCGCTCCTGCCTTCAAGGCTCCCTCCCCCCTGATCGAGACCCCATTAAATCCAAGGAGGCCCTATCAACCCAGTCAACAGATTCAGACAGCGATACTAATGTTGACCACGATTCGGACACAGAATCCTTAGTCGAGCAGATTAACAACGCGCTTGAAGTCGCCCCCCAAAAACAAAGCAATACTAAGCCTCTCCAAAATGGCGAACTTCCTCCTTCTTCTTCCACTGAGGGGAGGAAGTGCTCTAGTGATGACGTCAGCCCTAAGCCGGGCCGGAAACCGCATGCGCTTTACCCCGCCCTTTCACAGGGCGGAGCTAGTCCGCCATCTTATGCCTTAGGCCCTGCCCTTTCACAGGGCGGAGTTAGTCCACCATCTTATGCCTTAGACCCCGCCCTTTCACAGGGCGGAGCTAGTCCACCATCTTGTGTCTTAACCACGCCTACCGCGCCGCCATCTTGCGACGCTTGGGGCCTCCCACTTCCGCCTTCCCCTTCGACAAGCTCCCCCTCGGAGGCGCTACCGGCAGCTGCCGCCGCTCCTCCCACCCTGCCGACTAACAACCCCTGGCTGCCTTCTACACCTCAAGGCAACCCTTGGGGCAACGCTGCCCCTGCCCCCACCCCTGTGCCAGGCCCTCTGCAAGCGCGTCCTCCTTTCTCTCGTGCTTTTCGCTGCTTTCCTCTTAACCTTACCCCCACACCGCAGAAACCGTACGACTGGTATCCCATTGACTCAGATACTATCAAGCAGCTTCGCAGGGCCGTCAAGGAAGACGGGTTAGGTAGCCCATATGCTTCCCAATTACTACAGGATCTCGCCATGGACTTTTGCCTCCCCCAAGACTGGGCCTCGCTTGCCCATACCATCCTTAGCCCCGGCCAGTTCGTTGATTGGCGTGCCCACTTCCAGGCAGAAGCAGCTAGGCAGAGCGAGCAAGATGCAGCCACTGGGGCCAATCATAACCCCGAAGCCTACTTGGGCACAGGAGCGTTTATACACGCATCCGCCTATACCAATGCACCCGCCACCTTTTGGCCTATCCTTCGGGGAATCGCCTTGCGAGCTTTTGCCAACTGCTCCGCCTGTCGGCCTAATAAATTCACCAAGCTCTTCCAGAAGCCGAGTGAGCCTTTTGCCACCTTTGTCTCCAGAGTTGAAGAAACCTGCGCTCGAAAGGTAAGTGATCCCCAAGCCCAGTATTACATGTGCCCGTCCTCAAATCCTGGAAAATCGTACTGTAATTCCCCCAACGAGTACTACTGTGCATACTGGGGGTGTGAAACATTAGCCACTAATTGGAAGCCTCCTTTCCTAATCATTACCTTACCTTAAAGTGGGCCCCTACAGGGTGCAAACTCCCTACAGTTAACTGGCTCGGCCAAGAAAGCGAGGGATCCTGCACACATCTTAATCTTACAGTGCAGCTCCCCACTGATCCCTCCTGGTTACTCGGTCAAACTTGGGGCTTCAGAATCTATGAGAAAGGAGCCGACCGAGGATCACTTATTCTTATAAAAAAGGAGGCTGTAAGCCAACCATGCCAAAATACTGCATTAAAAACACCCTCTGGCATAGGTCCCAACCAAGTCCTTAACCCCCTTAATCCACAGCCCTCCAGCCGCACTTCAAGTACAAACAGCGCATCCGGAAACCGCACCTCAGCTACAAACAGCGCATCGCCAACCCCACCACCCCAACCTTTTCTGCCCCCCTCTCGTTACTCCTCTCCCCTCCTCGGCCTTATCCAAGCAGCCTTCACCTCAGTGAATTCCTCCAACCCCAATCTTACCTCCTCCTGCTGGCTTTGCCTCTGCACCTCCTCCTCCCTGTATGAGCCCGTTGCCTCCAACCTCTCCTTTTCAGAAAATGCAGAAGACAACCCCTCGGAATGCAATTGGAATACCTCTGCCGTCCCCCTAACCTTTCATTCGGTCTCCTTTACAGGAAACTGCATCCGCCCTCGCTCAAGTAACTCTCCCAACCTCACAGCTTGTGCCAACTACTCATCTCCCAGCAGCTCTGCCAAGTTTCTTATTCCCCACAACTCCTCCCAATGGCTCTGCTCCTCTACAGGACTTACCCCCTGCCTTAATGTGCAAACCCTCAATACAACTAATGAAACTTGCCTCCTAATTGTCCTTATCCCTAGGGTCCTATACCACAGCGAGGAAGACTTCTTCCTCTGCCTGGAAAGAACTGCAGCTCCTGCCACTCTGCAAAGCGAGAACCCATCACCGCCCCACAATTGCCTCCCTCCTAGGTCTTGCAGGCGCTGGCACCAGAATCGCTGCATTAGCCAGTCAAAGCTCCGCCCTAACTCACCTCCGGGCGGCTGTTGACGAGGACATTCGTCACCTACAAGACGCTATTTCCCATCTTAAAAATTCTGTCAATTCCCTCTCTGAGGTCGTGCTCCAAAACCGCCGAGGTCTCGACCTTCTCCTCCTCAAAGAAGGAGGCCTTTGCGCCGCCCTAGGAGAAGAGTGCTGTGTATATGCAAACTCCACAGGTCTCGCCGAAGACAGCCTAAAAAAGGTCCGAGAGGGACTAGAACAACGCAAAAGAAACCGTGAAACCACCAACTATTGGTCCCACATTTTTACCCCCCTCCTCCCATACCTCCTCCCTCTCCTCGGCCCCCTACTAATGATTATTCTAGCTCTCACCCTAGGGCCCTGCATTATCCGCAGAATTGTCCAGCTTGCTAAGAACCAAGCCAATGCTGTCTTTTCATCATTTGTGCAAGTCCAGTATCAACAACTTGCCTCCACTGAAGAAGCTGACCCTCCGCAGCGTCGCCACCCTCGTCCATCCCGCAAGCAGCGAAGCCCCTCTTGAACGCCCGGGCGCCACACCAACGTCGAGCTCCAGCCTCTCTAACTACCATCTACCCCTATCCGTTCCCCCACCTCCCCTTTCCCTCATCCCTTGGCGGATCTCTCCGGTAAGCTTCTTCCTCTAATTAGAAAAGAAGGGGGAAATGCGGGACACTGTTATCGAGTTCTGACTTGGCGGGCCTGGGCCAGGGGAACTGATCAGCCCCTAGGAAAGGTAGTGGGGCACGGGTGGTAGCGCCCTCCACGGCCCCCCGGGCCTGAGAAAGTGGAGCCGAATGCAGGCCCCATTTCCTCACCCCAAAGTACAACCGTTGGGGAGGGCTTGCCGGAGAAAACCCCCCCCCCATGCCTTACCCGCACCCTCCACCCTCTTCGTTACCGGAGCAACTCCCCCCCTTTTCAATCAACCTCCGCCCCTCTCAGAACCAATCCAAGCCTTTAACCCTTACAGCTACCCCGCCCTCTAAACCGCCCGATATAAGCTTGTACTCTCCCCTAATAAACTCTCTTGGCTTCCTCACCCTAAAAGAAACGTGTCCCGCCTGTTCCTTCTCGCCGCCCTCCACACTTTGCACGCCACCGCCGGGGACCGGGCCCAGTCCCCCGCCTCGCCCTCGCCTCCGGGAAAGAGCCCCCGCCGCCGGTACCCTCTGAGCAATCCCGAGAGCCTAGGATTTAGCAACCGGCCGCCACCCCCCCCCCAAAAGAGTCACACACGACCCACTTGGCGACAAAGCCAAGGCTCTTCTTCTGGCCACATTTCTCTGAGTTTTCCTTTCAGTGTACCTAGTGGAATATGCCCTTTCTCAGATTCACTCCTCCAGATCAATTGTCCAGGGGGTGGTTTCTTCCAACGTCATGGTCTGGAGTTCTAGGCACTTAGAAGCAGGACTTAGCACTTACTGACCAGCAGTCTTCAGGATATGGAGATGCTTGGGTCTCGGTACCAGTGTATCTCTGCAAGGTTTACAGATCATCTGAGGGCAGTGTTTGGTACTCAGTGCACCTGAGAATCTCTGGCTCCAAATTAAAAAAAGGGAAATCCCCTATAAATTCAACTAGATGCTCCCCCAGAACTTCCCACCCATCCACATCCAAAATTCCCACTCTTGTTGCAGTTTCACTTCAGGTTGGGCTTTGAAGAGGGAATTGGTTCATGCTTTTTATATTGCATATGGTGTTTCTATTTTGCTCTGAACTTGCTTCACTTGAGAGCACTTAGGGGGCATTCAGTAGAGAGCATTTCATGAGCACATTTGTTGGGAGGGAGTGGGCGGGTCTTGGGATAGGAGCCTTGAATGCTGCACCAGCGAGTGCAGAGCTGGCACATAAGGAAGAGAGGTCTGAGCTTTTATATCAGCTGTGCCATTTACTGAGAGAACCTCTTTGGGCACAGCCTTCTCCTTTTAATACCTACCCACAGCAGAAAATAGTGGTAACCTTCTGGAGAACCTCTGCTTCCTGCACCCCTCCCCCACCCCATGTCCATACACACACACCACACACACACACACACCACACACACGTATGAATGCACACCCTTCTCCCCTCCTGGTTCTGTTTCAACCAGGTTGGTTCCTGTCTTCCTGGGAGTGGGGAATGGCTTTTGAACCACTCGTCAAACTAAGCCAGCGGTTCTCAAACTTGAACAAGTTATCTGAATCACCTAGAAAGCTTGTTCAAAAACGGGTTGCTGGGCCCCACTCCCAGAGTTTCTCCTTCAGTGGGCCTGGGGTGGGGCCAGAATTTTACATTTTCTATTAGGTCCCCAGGTGGTACTGATAACCCCCAGACCCCACTCTGGAAACTCTTGCTCTAAACCATTGAGCCCCTAGAAAATCTGTTCAGTTCAGATGTGTGAGTGGGCCTGCTCACACTTTCGGGTCATGACCGCTGGGATTTGAGGTGGTTTTCTGCTCTCAGCTCCTTCTGGACATTTCCCTCTTGTTTCCTGGGGATTCTGCCCTCCTTTGGTGGTTCCTCCTTGTTCACCCCACACTACAGTAGTCGTCGTAAGAGGCTGAGAGCTTAACTTGGAGCAGTCTCAGGCTAGCACAAGAGGCTGAGAGAGGACCCAGAGGGGAAGGAAGATGGGAGGAGGCAACTTTCTGCCTTTCGCTGTTCTCACCACCTCCCTTTTCAGGAATGTGTCCTCTTAGGGGCCCTCTTGATTCAGGAATGGAATTTCCAAGAGTCTGGGTGTGTGGTATGAAGGAAGGTGGATCATGTGTGCTCCCTGGGTACTCATTGTTGTTATGACCACCAGGCTGGCTATTGGGATGTTTGGTGAGACTTCTGTGTTTGTGGACTCCATGGCCTTGCCACTCAAGAAGCTTCTTTAAGCCCAACATTTCTGCATCCCTAAGTTGACCTGCTGGGAGAGACCGGGACATGAGGAAACTGTTCAGTGACCTGAGCTGGGAAATCTGGGGTCTGTGAATCAGTTTTGTGAGGATGTATGATAAGAATGGTTAAGGTCTAGGACTCTGGAGCTACAAGGTCTGGGACCAAGGCACTTACTACCTGTGGGATTATGGGGATGGTAAACAAACCTTTTTCTGCATTTTGCCTGAGAAATTGACCTTTGCTTAACTTTATAGCTAGTTCTCCTGCAGATCTGATAAAGGGAGTATGTCAACTATATTTAGGCAACATTGCTTATGATAAAAGTGACCTCAGATGGGTAAACTGCATCTCAACAGGGAGATCTATGAATATTTGGTGGGAACCCATTCTTTGCAATTCCCTGAGGATCATGACTCCTTTCATTGCCCCGCCCTTTGTGGGGACCCCAGAAGCTATGCCTGTAGAGTTGTTACAAGCAATACTGGCTCCCATGAGGCATTAAAGCACCGGTGGTTGCCACACCCACGCCTCCTTGCCCATCAAGTTGGGGGCCAAAGAAAATAGTTCCTGAGTGCTGTGTGTACTGTTGTGTGAACTGGTTCCATGGAGGAGGAAAGCCTGAGGCTGCCCTGCAGGCAAGCTGTGTGGCCTGTCTTATACCGGTGACTCTACTGTCAGGTGTGCCTGTGGTAGTCATGGGAGCCTCCATGTTTAGTTGAAACTAAGAAACTAGGTGGACATTACAGAGTGAAAGCTGGCAAATTTGTTTACCTTGGTGCACTTTTTTCTCATCTATAAGATGGGGATGACAATATGACTGTTGTTCTAAGGTGTTGCTTTGAGGGTTATCAGGTGCTCTCTGCCCAGTGAGCATAATAGCCAATCTATGACACTGGGGTTTCAAAGAGAGAAAGAGTTCAATGCCATGTGCAAAGCTGGAGAGCATTTATTTAGATCTTTCATTTTGCTCAAGAATATTTTATAGTTTTTAGAGTACAATTTTATACTTCTTTTGTTAAATTTATTCATTTTACACCTCTTTTGTTAAATTTATTCCTAAGCGTTTTATTCTTTTTGATGCTACTGTGAATGGAGTTGTTTTAATTTCATTTTCAGATGATTCATTGCAAGTGTATAGAAATACAATTGATTTTTGTATATTGATCTTATATCCTGCAGCCATGCTGAACTCATTTATTAGTTCAATTAGTTTTAGTAGATTCCTTAGGATTTTACCATATACAAGATCATGTCATCTCAAAATAGAGTAGTGTTACCAGGGATACAGGTTCTTACAGCATATTCTAGATGATCTACTTATTTGCTGAATGAATTGATGAATTAGAAGAGTCAACTAGCAGATCCCCTTTAGGATCATTTCTAGTTTCAGATATATAAGATTTTGATTGACATTTATTAAAAGAAAACCTGTGCAAAAAAACATTAAATTTAGGGTCTCACAGCTATATTCAACAATTGATGAATCGGGCAGCATCCCATTCAGAAATTAGAAGGGAGCCCGCCAAAGGAGGGGCTTAGATAGGGCACATGTGGAAGGAAGTGAGGAAATGTTCTGACTGGCTGACATGACATTTCCATTTCACATGGGGGGTCTTCCAGAGGGAAGTAGATATACATTGATTAGTATAGTATATATGTCCATTCTGATAAGCTGTCTCCATTGGACCCAAACTGGTTTATCACCAGATGTTGCTTATCTGCAGTTCTGTATGATGCTTTTCATTTTCTCAGAAAGCCCCTGCAGGTCAATTATTTTTGCCTTCTGGAAAAGCCTTTCTTGGAAAGGGGTCCCTCCCGGCAATGCCCAATGCAGGCGGCCATTTTATTTTATGTAACACATGAATCAGGAAGAAAGTTGAAGGAGGAGTGGGGAAAAGAGTGAGGAGCTGCCTTCAGGAGTGCATCAGGGTCAGAGGTCTAGAGCGGTCTGGAGAGAGGGGCTGGCATCACGAGTAGGAGGCTGAGGATGTCTAGGAGACCACCGACCCCTGGGTCTAGCCAAAGCTTTGGCACTGCAGTGTAGACGATTCTGACCTTGGAGAAATACTTTCCCCGAGCATATGTTTCCAGGGCCTGAGTTCAAGAGATCGAATGGCAGAGGAGTTTGGCTAATAAAAGGTTAAAATGGCTACTTTTGGTTGTTTGAATTATTTCCTTGAGAAAAACTGCAGAGTAGGCCTCATAGCTCCCTGGCTTTTTCTTCTTCTCTGAGGACACAGGGAACAGTGACAAGGCGATGAGGATTTCTGGCCTCCCTGACTGCTGGGGGGATGTTTGCAACGGCCCATGCGAAGGGCCCACCTAATGCTGTGTTTCTCCCTCCTCCTTCAGGTCTGAACGCTGGTGCTTTTTATGCCTCTTCCACTCTGCTGACTCGTGTGGTGTTGACGCACTACCCGGTAAGGGAGTTCCCCAAGCCTGCAGGGCCTGGAGATGAGGCCATTTCTAAGTCCGCCTCTGCAGGAGCCAGGGCGGTAGTTCACGCTCAGCTCCCCCCAGCTGTAGGTGTGTTATGTGTTTAAAGGCTTTGGAGGGAGACAGCCTCAGATCTTCACCCTAGGTCTGGTAATTCTAAACTGTGTGTTGTTGTGATTGTGTGACACCTAGTTAGTGTCTCCGAGCGCTCATTCTTGCTTCTGCAAAAGAACTGTGATTACTTGTTGCAAGATTCTTTTAGGATTAGAAAGTAAATGACATCACTTAAATTCATGTGTGATTATATATGTATGTATGTATGTATACACAAACACACATCACACACACATATCCATATCACATATGATAAATATAAAGTGCGTAGCATGGTACCTGGCAACACAGTGTTAATATAGTCATAGAATCACATATGAATGATGTATTTGTAAAATATGGGCAAGGTTTAACTTTGAAATCTTAGTTGCTCAACTGAGAGCATTATTAAAATGTTCCTAGCACCAGTGAAAGCTGGATGCTGGGGGTGGGATGGAGTGTCCCAGGGTGAGGAATACCTAGGCCACCCTTCCTTTGAGAGGTCTAGGATTTCACACTTGCAGAGAAGATGTGTCAGTCATGGCCACGTGTTTCCGTTTTGCAGTTTGATGGCCTTGAGTTCAAATCCTAGCTTTAGCACTTAATACTGTGTGACTTTGGGTTAGTAGGTTAATCTGACTGGGCCTCGATTTCTGCCTTTGTAAAATGAGGGATGCTGATTTCTAACCTTATGAGAAATAAATGAGATAATATTGCTAAATATTTGGCCCACTGCCTGGCTAATGGTTAGCGATCAAATATATATTTAACTATTATTTATATTGTTATTTATATTTTTATTATATTATATTCAACTATTATCTTCTCACTCCTTCTGGCACTGACAGTTCAAAAAGCCTAGCAATGGAATATTTGAATACATATTTCAATTTCCCCATCTGTAAATGGGAATGATGATAAATAAGATAAAAAGGGTTCTGTAAGCATTAAATATATATATAAAAAAATACCAAAGTGCTTTTAAGGACGAAGTGTGGTTCACTTCTGTCATCCCATCATCTAGTATCATGGATGCACATGGGGGTTGCATTATGTTGGAGGAAGCACTATTTTAGGATTCTCTCCCCACTGGCAGCTTCTTGCAGGCTCAACTGGCCCTGATACTTTCTGGGAATTAGCCCCAACGAAGCGCCGAGTTTCTTGCCTTTGCTCCTTCGTCTCGTGGTGACTGTACCCCGTTCAGTGTATTGTCCCGTCTGCTGGGTAATTTGGGGGACTGTGATTTTCCCCAGGGTGAAGAAGTGAATGCTGGAAGGATCGGCTTGACGATCGTCATTGCAGGGATGCTTGGGGCTGTGATCTCAGGCTTCTGGTTGGATAGGTCCAAAACCTACAAGTAAGTGACTCTTCCTCTTGGAGTGACCACTGGGGAACCTGTTTTAAAAAATGACATCTTTGGCTAGCAGTGGGACTCCGAGGTTTGGGTATGGCAGTTGGGTGGGGACTGAGTGGTCAGGCAGGCGATTCAAATTGATCTTCTCTGACCCTGAGTTGCCTCATTTATAAACGGAGGAAACAATATCTGTGCTGTGGGGATCTCAGGGAGATTAGAGTTGTTGGACATGAAGAACCCTGCATCGTTCTGTTCTCAACCGCAGGTAGCTTTGTGGAAGGGGCAAAGGAGGGAAAAATGGAAAAGAGTGCAGGGGAAAAAGTGTTCACAGTTGGGAAAGTCTGTGGAAACTCCAATGAATGGAGATGAGGAGGTGTATTTCAATGCCCTGTTGCTTCTGGCTCCCTCTTGGACCCCATGGGATAACCAAGAGGCTCTGTGCTCATTCCAGTTTGCAGTGTATTATCTTTCAACTGCTTATACCTTGCAGGAAAGTGTTGTGATGATCCTTGGGCCTGACTGCCTAATGCAATTCTAAGAAAGGGGCTCAGACCAGTCTTTCTAAGATTTTAGTGTATGCCATTTCATCCAGGGCCTGCTTAATAAAAATAGAGATTCCGGGGCCCCTTGGATGCTGATTCATTATAGGGAATTTGCATTAGTAAAAGCACCTGGATGCCTCAATTCAATAGCCACTCTTGGAGAAAGTGCTCTGGAGAAGAGGTCCAGCATCCTTGTGTTTTGTCTTCCCAGTGCTCTCCATGCATTGGGTGCTCAATTAATGCTGTCTGCTGGGGCAGCTACCGGGGTCATGCAGCACTGGGTTGGGGTGACATTGTGGGCTGCTGTATCAATAACGCCTCCAAAGTTCCAGTGTCTAGAGGCAATAGACAGAGGCAGACCTGTTTTCGGCCACACAGACCCACTTCTGTTCAGGCTCTGGACAGACCAGGTCTCACGCTGGCCACCCCTAATCAAAGGCCAATTGAGGCCATCCCCAGGGCTTAGCACGAGGGGGAGCCTGGCTCTGCTTCCTTACTCCTGGTGGAGCTTGGCTGCCCGTCTTGCCTCTGCCATTCTGTGAATGGCTTGCTTCAGCTGGACACGGGGAGAGTGTTGACTGGCCACTCCCTAACCAGTGAAGAGCAGTGTTCCTTTTTCCAGGACTTGCTTTGCGGCAGGAGAAGGGAGGGATTGGAATGTCATCTGGGCTGCCATGTGGGCAGGCAGCCAGATGATTCACATGAATTACAAAATATAATGGAAGGTCCAGGGAAGACACTTGCTCAGCACTAGCCTAGATGTCCCAGTCCCCAGTGTCACTTGCTGTCTAAATCCAGCAGTCAGCATGAAACATCAACTCTCAAGAGAAAGGGCGACTCTTAGTGGGATGAGAACACCCTGTGATCTGGTCATCTGGTGCCAGTTCTCATTCGCTAATGCTCCCAGATTTGTCCAGTATCGTTTGGAGGCTGGGAATTGGGTGGTCAGTTCTGTTTATCTCAGGCTAGGTCTATAAATAGTTTTTCTAAGCTAGTCAGTGGTTTAATATGTAGCTAGGGTTAAATGAAAATGGCAGGAAAAAAAAAAAAAAAAGTCCAGCTTCTGTTGAACCTGTGGGGTCAGTGGGAAAGACTGGTGTCCATGACATTGCTTTCTGCAGGGCGGGTGGGAGTAGAGTGAGGGGAGTAGGATAAAGGAAGAGGAATTCTTCTACCCTCAGCAGCTTCTGTGAACTGCTGGGTGGGAGCAGCCTCTGGCCTTGGCTTTTCCAAAGCTCTGGATGCTCTGGCCTTGGCTTTCCCAAAGATGCAGCTGCACCGTGTTGTCTTTATTCCTGTGCACAGTACTAGAAAGAGCTCAAGTTCGGAGTCAGAAAGACCTGGTTCAGATCCCAACTTTGCCATTTACTCAACAGGTTGCTCTGGACAAGTAACTAAACTGGTGTGAGCCTCAGTTTCCTCATTTGTGTTGCGGATAGTCAAACATTTCTTGCAGGGCTTTGACAAGGATTGAGTGAATCATAAATGCACGTGAAGTGTGGCACACAGTTTCTGGCACCCAATACATGTAGGTATATGTTTGAACTAACCATGATGTTAGTTCATCATGCTGCCTCCCCTCAGTGTTTCCAGCTTCTGGGGAGATGTGTGAAGGCTTTGCGCTTTCATTGTTTTAATCCAGATTTCCATGGCAGGAGGGCAGAGGGATGTGCAAAGCCTTTACTCTGCAATACATAGTACAGGGAGGGGAGCACAGATCTGATTGCAGAAAGAAGCAGGGCAACCATGGAGTCCTGAGTGGGCGACCTGGGAGGAGAAGTGTGTGGAAGCCGGGGTGCAGGGGTGAGCCTGAGACAGAAACCAGGACTTTGCTGATGGTACTTCTGAGGGGACCGACTTCTGAGGGGAAGTGTAATAGGAAGGGGGCGGAGGTTTCCTTGTTTGGCTTTGGAATCAAACATTTAGTTCAGAGCTAGAGAATGTTCTCTTAGTTCTCACCGATTGAGGCGTATGGTATTTGATTCAACAGGAAAAGCTGTGCTGAGCCTGTGCAAGTGGTAACAGGAAGACAGAGAGGACCTAAGAGTCAGGTCTCTGCCCAGCATTGTCATGGGGTTTTTGGACAAAGCAAACAAGGAGAATTAGATGGCTTCTGGGGTAGTCCTGCATGTCACTGCCGCCCTGACCACAGCTGGTGTTTGTCTTGCTTTTCCTGGTGGGGGTTGGGAAAAGGAAGGGTTGTGCCCTTCTTGCTTGTGGATAGCACATAATAAGTCAAGGGGCAGTTTGGTATTGTTGGGAGGATTCCACAGGAAGAGAATACATACAGCAAGAGGGCTTTACACTCTCCTGGTCTTTCCCTTTGTAGCACTGACCATGAAGTAATTAAATAATTACTTGTGTGACCATTGGGTCCGTGTGCGTCTCTTTCATGGGCATAAAGGTGTTGCAGCACCCAGCAGAGGACTTGACACTGAATAGGTGCCCAATAGATATTTGTGCAGTGAATGAATGAATGAATGAATGAATGCATCCCGTTAAAGTCAGAAGTATTTGACTCGCTTCTGTACCTCTGTTTCAGGGAGACGACCCTGGTGGTATATATCATGACTCTGGTGGCATGGTGGTGTACACCTTGACCTTGGACCTGGGGCACCTGTGGGTGGTGTTCATGACAGCCGGCACAATGGGGTAGGTTTCACCTGTCACATGATTATTTGGAAAACACCATCCCAGAAGCAATATCGATCCCTTTGCTATCTTCCCACTGACCTTGGGAGATGAGGCAATGGTGCTCAGGGTCATGTTGACTTGTAGCACTTCAAAAGGCATCCCGGAGCTTCCAGGCCCATCCTGCTGTTGGAATGGAGTAAGCTTAGTATGTGTTCTTCACTGACCTCCTGTGTGGCTTTTCTGAGTCCACCTTGGAGAACAGGGGGTCATAGAAGAATCACAGGGCTTGGAATCAGGAACTCGGGGTCCTGGTCTCAGTTCTGCCAGTACTGCTATACCTCAGGTATGTCAGTTTCCTCATCTGTAAAAGAAGATGAGTGGCCTGCCTTATAGAGTTGTTGGAAAGATTAAAAGAGATAATAGATATGAAAGTGGTAAGAAGTGTGGTGCAGACATAACAAATTAGAATCAGAAATTTCTAGATGTGTTATATGAGAAAGCATAGGAAACAGTAGCCCTTTCTCGGGGTCTCTTGCTTAGCTCCGCCTCCCATTTATTTCCATGAGGGCAGTGTATAAGGTTGGGGGTGGGGGGCGGAGAAGAGGAGGGGAGCGGAGGGGAAGGCAGAGGGAGACAGAGACAGAGAGACAGTCAAAGACACAATGACAGACAGACACATACACCTCTGGCACTCATCCCTTCTCAGCTGGCTACTCTCTGGAGGGAAATAAGAGGACACAGAGCTCCTCCCAGGTCCCAGAGAGCCACAGAGATTGTGCTCAATATCCAGGGACTTCCCTCTCCCAGTAAGGGGCCTGGGTACCCATGGCAAGGACGACTCTTACTGAAAATTGAATGCACCGAGTATCCCAGTCCTTCTCTAAAATATTGCTGGATGTCCAGTGGCCCCCTGAGCCCAAGGCTTCCATGTGAACTTCTTCCTGACCTGCAAGAGTCTCCTTTTCCTTGGTATGGTCATCGCAGAGATGGCCAGACCACTTGAAGGCCTGGCATGTCTTGAATGGGAAGAAACAAAACAGGAAAGGAAAATGTAAGAGAGGAGGTGGGCTCCCCTTCCTTTTTGTTCCAGAAATTCTCCTTCACCCACTTTCTCTGATCTGGTCTTTAGCTTCTTTATGACTGGCTATCTCCCACTGGGATTTGAGTTTGCAGTGGAGCTGACGTACCCAGAATCAGAAGGCATATCATCTTGGCCTCCTCAATGTGTCTGCCCAGGTAGGGCTCTTACTTGCTCTTGGCTCCCTGTCCAGCATGGCTGATGCAGGCATTGTATCATGGCAGCTCAGTCCCTGCCATGGGCTAGTTGCTGGGCCTTGCTTTTCAGTCTTCCTGGTGTCTTTTCAGGTATTTGGGATCATCTTCACCATCTCCCAAGGCCAGATCATCGACAAGTATGGTACCATGAAAGGAAACATCTTCTTGTGTGTGTTCCTTACCCTTGGAGTGGCCCTCACTGGTGAGTTGGGGCATGCGGGCAAGAGCGAGGCTCAAGCTGCTCATGAGCAAGGCTGTTGGCAATCTGGAACCCCAGTGTCTTGGCTTATCGTACGGAGGGTTGGTTGCACAAGCAGACGTGAAACTTGCTAGGAAGTCTGTTTGGCTTGGTGGAACAAGCATGGGCTTTGGAGCCAGGAGAATCCGTGTCTGAAGCACAGACTGTGATGATAAGCTACATAGCTATTTGACCTTGGGCAAACTGGCCAACCTCCGAGAGTCCTCAGTTTCCAGAGGATTAGAGCAATATGTCCCAAGTTCCTGGCAAATATAAGTGATCCATGAGTGAGGGGCAGAGTCAACACTGGCTTCTGGATATCAGGGACCGCAGTGGTCCTCTGGCTTTATTGTATTGGCTTATGGTGCCCCAGCTCCTTGGGAATATCTGAAATAAGTTTGGGATACCTGTAACCCTTAGGAAAATGAGAGTTCCCTCTCTTGGATGAATTCAACTAGTTGATCTACTTGATGACGTTTTTTTCTAACTCTTCCTTTTCAATCCCTGGACCTCAGTGTTCATCAGGGCAGATCTCCGGAGGCAGAAAGCAAACAAAGAAACTCCTGACAATGTGAGTATATGGGAGTCACGAGTCTCTCAGGTTTTTGATGAGAATGTGGCAGGCAGTGTGAGTGGAGCCAGGGGAGGGCTTCTCACTGTAGACTGGCTTCATGTTGGCCATGTGACCCACTCAAGTCTCACAAACATGGCATCCAAGAGTGTCCTTGGTGGGTGTTTTGGCACTGTTTCCCTGCTGCTCCTTCCTGGTGTTTTAGCACTGTTTCTCTGCTGTTCTCCTGCTTCCTTTCATCTTGAGAAAGAGTAGTGGGGCCTCCTCCTGGCCTCTCCTGCTCTGGTTGGCAGATCACACCACTGTGGTCAGTCTGCTGAGCAGTGCCCACCACTTGGATCCTCAGCCAAGCCTTATTTTTAAATTTTATTTTATTTTTTAACAGAAAAGGATCTTACTTGTTCTGGTTTGCTAGAGCTGCCGTTATGCAAAATACCAGGAATGGATTGGCTTTTCTAAAGGGGATTTCTTAGGTTACAAATTTGTAGTTTTAAGGCCATAAAAGTGTCCAAACTAAGGCATCAACAAGAGGATATCTACACTGAGGAAAGGCTTTTGGCATCCAGAACACCACTGTCAGCTGGGAAAGCACTTGGCTGGTGTCTGCTGGTCCTTTGCTCCTGGGTTCTGGTTTCAAAATGGCTTTCTTCCAAATGTCTCTGGCCTTCTGTCTCTCTCAGTGTCTTCAGCTCCTGTGCATCTAAGCATCTTAGCTTCTCTGGGGCAAACTCTGGGCTTCATTTCTTAGCTTAGCATCTCCAAACGTCTTTCTGTCTGCATCTCCAGGATGCCTCGGTGTGTGTCAGCTCTTAGCTTCTCCCAGGGCAAACTCTGGATTACATATCTTAGCTTCTCTCTAAAATGTCTCTTAGCTTCTCTGAACTGCTTATCTCCATGAGCTCTCTTAAAGGACTCCAGTGATCTAATCAAGTCCGCACCTCCATGGAATGATCTAATCAGAATGTCTTACCTACAGTTGGGTGGCTCACATCTCCATGGAAACAACCTAATCAAATGTTCCACCCTAATCAAAAGACTAATAAGCCTGCCCTCACAAGATTGCATTAAAGAACATGGTTTTTGTGGGGGACAAACCAGCACACTACTCCAGCTGCATTTTTACCTAATAGATTACAAATACTTTACCAGGTCATTAGTCTTTTACAACATTCTTTAATGACTGCACAGTGTTCCATTATGTGGATAAGTCAGAATTTGTTAACCATTTTTCTGTGCACGGACATGAGATTTGGTTTCCACTTGTAGTTATCAACAACATTGTGATTAATATTATGGAAGCTGAACCTTTGGGCATGTTCTGAAGTACAGTTTTTCTTTGAGAAATGGGTCAACGGCCATGCACATTTTTGAGATTGTTGTTATGTATTGCTGAAACTGTCCTCTAGAAAGGTATTATCGGTACTACGGATTTGTAGTAATTCTAGTGGTAGATGAAAGAGCCAACATGGAGCACTCATCATTTTGAAAAATCTTTGCCAATTTCCTAAGGCAGAAATGGTATCTGAAAGCGATATAGTTAGCATTTTAAGGATACATATTGGTGGCATCGGTGATAATCTTTAGTTCTGTACTGTTTGTCTTGTGATATCACATTCTACAGAGTTGGCAGGCGGCAGTAGGTAGCGATTGGAGGGGGGAGCCTAGCACAGGAAATTCACCGGGGAGATAGGGAATGCCTGGGAGCAAGGATATTGTCCTAGAGGGGGGTGCCGTGTACAAGGAGACATAACGTTTCAGTAGACTTTGTTGAATATATATATCGAGGTGCCTGAATAAAACAGGAGGGGTTTTCCTAAGATTTCAATTTGGACTGTGGGTATTGTGTCAAGTGACCTTGAAATTTTGCTGTGCTTACATGTCAATTTGCTTTGACAGATATAGGCACAAAAGAAAATAAAAATCACCAATAATCTTAACACCCAGAGATAACCCAGTAACAGTTTTAGCTATTTTCCACTTGTGATTTTCTCTGGGTTTGTGTGTGCACATATGATTTTCTACCCTCCCTGGTTTTTTTTTTTTTTTTTTTACTCTATATAGCTTGCTTTCCACGCCATTACATTCTACCTACAACCTCATGTTTACATCTAAATAGTTCTCCTATTTTAATATTTAGATCATCCCAATATTTCACTACTACATATAGTACAAGGATGAAATCCTTATTCTTGCAGCCAGATCCGCATGCACATGGTCCAGGTTTGCTAACCAAGAGTGCAGTTGTTGGTTCAATCTCCTTTGGTGTGGGGTTTTGGAAATAGCACTGAGTAGGAATAAGAGACTTAAGTTCCAGTGACGGTGCTCTACTGTGTGCGTCCCTGGACATTCACTCTGCTTCTCTGCGTTTTCCTTGCTTCTGTGGAAGCTGACGTGAGCGGGGTGGCCAAGGCTGTTGCAGAGCCTCCCTCCTCCGCAGTCCCATCACATACACCCCAGGGCAGTCCATGTACCCTGAGACCTGCACACACATTCAGTGCCTGAATCAGGTGAAGCTGGGGATGCAGCAGATCTGGCCAATCTGCTTTTTCTCACCAGTTAAGTGTGATGGGAGAGATTCTGGGAAGGGAGTAATGACTGACCTTGACTGTCAGACTCTTCCTGGTTTGGGCTTCCATTTTTCTTCCAGTTGGTAGTTCTTGACCACATAGATAATTAATGGCTGTGCTTCCAACCCCACTTACTGTGTTTTCTGAATATGATTTCAAGTTGATGGCTTTGAAGGTGAGTGTACGTGTGCATAAGCAAGAAAGGGAGAAGAGAGAGGAAGAGAGAGAGAATATGAGACTGACTTCTGCTGTAGGTAGGCTCTTAGTTGACTGAATGAAGGCTCCTCATGGTTGAGGCTGACCTGGTGCCAAAAGTTAGCAAGATTGAGAATGGAAGGGTTGGATTTTGACCACTGTTACCATTGCCATGTGCTGGTCTGTAGACACTCCCTGCGGAAGAAAGCTGAACTTGTCCAGTGGACACTGGACTCTACCTTGGCCCTGTTCACGCTCCATCAGCCCTTGGGGACTGCTGGCTGCGCAGTGCTGCGCCTGGGACCCAGGCCTTCTTGCTAACTAGAAATACTGTTGAGGTAACTAGAAAAGCATTTCTTAAACAGCAGAAAATTGCTCATGTTGGCAATGTGTATCTGGGGGCCCCACAAGAAAATTTCCAGGCCATATTTAGTCCCAGACCCACTTGGGAAGTGTGACCTAAAAGACTCTTCCCTGTAGACTCTTCCCTCCCCAAGAAATCCACAGTCACACTGACCCAAATGCTTTTTGTTTATGCATGAAATGTGTGTGTTTGTTGGTGTGTACTTTTCCTCACCTTGCAGGCTGCCTCCAAAAGGGGTAGTCAGACATTCTGAGGGAGTCGCAGTCCTGGCCCCTAGGACAGCTGTGTGCTGGTTAGTCGGGGTGAGTTGAGGCTGTGGGAGAGGAACAGGAGTGGGCTTTGCTCCTGTTTCAATCCTGAAAGTGAGTCTGGAACAGCAGCAGGCAGACTGGGATGGTTCGTGGTGGCAGTGGCATCATAGAAAGCTTGTATTTGTGTGTGTGTGTGTGTGTGTGTGTGTGTGTGTGTGTGTGTGTGTGTGTGTGTTTGAGGAGTGTGTTTATGGCAGGGGCTGGTTGCTTCCTTTCTTGCTCCCTTCCTTGGCTCTTGGGGATGCTGAGTAGCCTCTGGCTCTTAGTCCCCGCTGTTGAGTGTCACTGATGGGGGATTACTCCAGCCCGGCTGCAGTCCTGTGCCTCTTTACCCACAGTGGTGCCTGCTTGCTTTGCCTTGCAGAAACTCCAGGAGGAGGAGGAGGAGGAGAGCAACACAAGCAAGGCACCCACCACTGTATCCGAGGAGCGTCTCTGAGAGACAAAGTTGGTGGTGACTCCGGGAAAATCAAGAATGTCCCCTTCATTCAGCACAGCCTTTACTGCAGCACAAAAGTCTTCGCTGGAGAAGCTTTGGAGGGAGCCAGTTGGAATATTTGTTGCTTGGTGCTTATGCCTCCTGGAACCCACTCAAGGGCTCGGATGGAGAAAATTGTGCTCTTCCACCAAATGCAGATTCAAATCCCGCCCTCCCCCTTCATAACTTAAAGGTTATGGGACCTGGTGTTGGGAATGTTGGAGTCAGAATCCTGACTTGGTCCTTTGCCTTCCGTCTTCACCTCTGTCCCTCATGGAGAAAGCCTGCTCAATTATCACGGGAAGAAAGCTTATTGAGGATATTAACTTTTTACCGGTGTTTCCAGACCCTCGTATGAAGCCCAGTTCTAGGGAGTGGCACCTGCTTTGCATGAGTGTCATTCCTGGGTCATCAGATTGACTGGTAAAGTTCTGTGGGAGAGAACATCAGAAAAAATCCATCAGAACACTTGGGTCTAGACTCTCCTGGCCTACTGTGTCGGTCTGTCTCCAAACCCTCTTTGATGAGACCTGATCAAAGCAAACATCAATAAACTTGACAAAAACTTTGTTGTGGCCAAGAAGGAGAATGGGATTTGGGAGGGCTACAACTGCCTAGGGGCTACCTTCTGAGCATGTTTGTGGAGGCCGGTATCTGGGAACTTTGGTACCTTGCTATGTGAATGGGGAGATTCTTTTCTACAAAAGAAATCCTTGCCTAGGGACGTGTGTTTGTGTCAGTCACCTCCGATGCCTTCATTTGGACCACTGCATCGGGAAACTGGGTCCTTGGTCTAAGTGCTTGTTCTCTTCTGAGTGAGGGAAATCCCAGCCTTTACTGAAAACTAATCTTGATTCTTTCCACCCTGAGAGATTCAAAACCACTTCCGAGAGATGGAAGGGATAGAGGAAAAGGTGACCCTTGAAATGGGAACAGAGTCTGCTTGTATCAAGCCGATCCCACCTCTGGGTGGGGACAGTATTTGCTCATCCAACTCTCTCCCTGCCCCCTTGTAGCAGTAATCATCAGATGTGCTCAGTTGAAAGGGATTCCCTTTAAACTGACTCAAACAGGTCTCCTTCCTTGTCTAGCTGGCTGTCTGGCTGAACCCATGGGCTTCGGTAACTTCTCCTGAAAATAGGAATTTTGCTCATTTTTCCTGTGCATCGAGCAGCTGTGATCATGACCACTACGCTATCTTGCTGTGGGCACTGCCCCCTGGCCTCCACTTATTGGGGCAGCTTGTGTTGGGGTGCTTTGGCCACTGACCCCGAGGGAAGCCAGACTTGGATGTGTGCACCGACGTGCGCAGTGAACCTGAGGAACACACGGTGTATGAGATAAAAGAAGTTCACACTTTTGGTGAGGGGAGTGAGTTAGGGGTAGAAGAGATGTGAAGAGAAGGTGTGCCTTACTTTTTGATGAGGAGAAAGGTGTTCACTCTTCAACCCCTTAAAATGAATTATCAAACATTTACCAAATCCATTACTTTCTTTAAAAAATGTAATCTGTACTTTGAATTTGTCATACCAGATTTAAGATTCTCGAAGTGGTCTGCCTTGGCGTCTGGTGAAGGACAGGTGGCTTTGGTAGTCTCTGAGGATTGAAATGTGAGGGAGACAGTGCGAGGGAGGGTGGGGTCCAGGACTAGAAGAGCAGCTCTTATGGCCTTCTGCAGATGTGGGTTCTCTGGGAGTTCTCCAGGTGAGTTTTTCTTTTTTTATAAATGCAATTTTACTGAGATATATTCACAAACCATGCAGTCATCTGAAGTGTGCAGTCATTGATCACAGTATCATCATATAACTCTGCATTCATCTCCACAATCAATTTTTTTTATTAAATTCAGTTTTATTGAAATACATTCATACACCATACAATCATCCATGGTATACAATCCACTGTCCACAGTATGATAACATAGTTATGCGTTCATCACCACAATCTATCTCTGAACATTTTCCGTACATCAGAAAGAACCAGAACAAGAATAAAAAATGAAGTGAAAAAAGAACACCCAAATCATCCCCCCATCCCACCCCATTTGTCCTTTAGTTTTTATCCCCATTTTTCTACTCATCCATACACTAGAAAAAGGGGGTGTGATCCACAAGGTCTTCACAATCACACTGTCACCCCTTGTAATCTACATTATTATATAATTGTCTTCAGGAGTCCAGACTGCTGGGTTGGCGTTTGGTAGTTTCAGGTATTTACATCTAGCTATTCCAATACATTAAAATCTAAGAGATGTTGTCTATATAGTGCATAAGAATGTCCACCAGAGTGACCTCTCGACTCCATTTGAAATCTCTCAGCCACTGAAACTATTTCGTCTCATTTTCCACAATTTTTGAACATTTTCATCACTCCAAAAAATAAAAATAAGTATAAAAATAAAAATAGAAGTAAAAAAGAATACCCAAAACATATCCCCTTCCTCCCCCACTTTTATTCATTTACTTTTTGTCCTCATTGTTTCTACTCGTCTCTCCATACACTGGATAAACGGAGTGTGAGTCACAAGGTTTTCACAATCACACATCACACCATGTAAGCTATAGTTATATGATCATCTTCAAGAATCAAGGATACTGGGTTGCAGTTTTAACACTTCAGGTATATTTTCTAGCTATTCTAATACACTAAAATCTAAAAAGGGAGATCTATATTATGCATAAGAATAACCTCCAGAATGACCTGTCAACTCCATTTGAACTGTCTCAGCCACTGAAACTTTATTTTGTTTCATTTCTTTCCCCTTTTGGTCAAGAAGGCTCTCTCAATCCCATGATGTCAGGTCCAGTCTTGTCCCCGGGAGTCATGTCCCACATTGTCAGGGAGATTTACACCCCTGGGAGTCATGTCCGATGTAGGGAGGAGGGCAGTGAGTTTATCCAGGTCAGTTTTTAAAGACAAGGCTGTAAAAGTTGGTCTGTCTACACGGCAGCTGCAACCTAAAGCCTGGCATGTGACCCTGAACTTTTCATGCTGTGTACACGCAAAGATGGTTTGCTGGAATGTGACTGTTGATGACAGAGCCCCCTGTGGTTTCCGCCTCTGCCTCCACAGGTGTACTCCAGTGTGTTCTGTGATCACACAGTCAGTCATGTACCAGCTTGGTCCTGCTCCCCACAACTCAGTCCCAGCATCTGCAGTTCTCCTTTAGCTCCAGCTGCCACTCCTCTTTTTACTCTTTTCCCAACTGCATTCATCTTATGTCTGTTACCTAGATATGCTGCTTCATCAGTTTTCTGTTTATTTCCTCCCTGGAAAGTGGCACTGTGTCTGTGGGATTCTAGCACCATATTTGATAGCAATTCCTAGCTGGAGCAAGACGTTACACTTCTACTTTTTAAAGTAGAGCCAAGTTGGGGCTAAGAGCCTAGTATTTACAGTTTCTGCTAAATTCTCATCCTGTGCACTTTGTTAGGGGCTCAGTAAAGGTTTCAATTATATTTAAGCAGTTCACCAAACCTACCTCACCAGAATTAGTAGGTAGAATACCAATTCTCTCTGTGTAACCCCAATGAACCTTTAAGATATAAACAGGTACTGTGCTAAGTACGCCTGATTTCATGTAATCCTCAGCAACCCCTCAGGCTTCAGGGAAGTTAAATCAATTATTCAAGATTAGATAGCTAGCAAGTGGCAGGGGTTGCATTAACCTCAGCATGTTTATCTCCACACTCTAAATTTCTGAAAAAGCAAAATATAGCGAAAACAAATAAAAACTAAGAAATTGACCCACAAACACCAATAATCTCATAGAATCACCTGAGAACACTTGGGGACCACATTTTTAATGCTTTTTTTTAAAAAAAATTATAAGAGTACTATATGCTCATTAATGCTTTTTTTACATTATAAGAGTAAAATAGGCTCATTGTGGAAAACCTAGAAATGCAAAAAAGAAAAGCATGGCCATTAACATAGGCTTGTACAAGTTAATCCAAACAGCAACTTTGTAAATACTATTAATATTTTATAATGTACATTTAGCCCTTGAGATATTTGGTTAATGCAATTTTACATTCTCTCTTTTTCATCTGACTTATGTTACATGGTCTGTGATAAATTCAGAAAGAGCAAAGTGGAGGTTTTCATTTTCAGTCAGTCACCTGTCTAAAGGTTGACCAGCTCTCTTCCTAATGTCTGAAAGTTCCACCTCATGTATTAAAGGTTTCATTCCTGCCTGTGGGCCTCACCCAGAGTCAAGCAATTCTATAATCATGTACTTCATTCAGTTGTTTCTCCTGGGTCGTTCTCTCTCTGGAATCCAGGATGAGGAAGGGCTTCCTGATGGCTTTAAAAAGCTTGCAGAATGCCTTGAACAGAGACCTTGATGCTGCTGAAGAGGTGAGAAGTTTAACAGAGCCAGCATTTGTGGCTGTGGATGACATCAGGGGAGAACAATAAGGCCAGGGACCCTCTTAACTCAGGCAGACTTGGAGCTTCAAATTGTTACATGCCCAGCTCCAAATTCTGGTGTTTGTAGCAGCTGAGCGACCAGTTCTTTGCAACTGAGAATCTGGAAGTGTAGGGCATTTTGGAATTTTATTATCAGCCATAAAACTAACTGCGTAAAGAATTTTTAAAAATCTTGCCCGATTCCGGTTTGTAGTTGCTGAACTTTGAGCCCACCCCTGCTGTTGCAGAGATAATGAACCTCCTTGCCTTGCTTTCTTTCCCTGGATGGAAGGGGAGGAAGACAGGCATGACAATGGGTGAAAGGGTGGGTAGGAAGTTTCCCGGGACTATTTCAGAGGCAGAAGAACTAGATCTCTGAACTCAGGGCTGGGGAGTATTCTGGGCTGAGGGTGGGAGGGTGGTTCCCTTTGATCTGCCCGGAAAAAGTTAATTTCCAGAGTTTCCTTTAACTGGAGACAGTCTGCTGACCTTTCAGGAGCTTTCTCATGGTGGGTGGGGGAAGATCACATGATGCTTGTTTGGCTTCAACGGGGGGACCAATGGAACCCAACAACTAGTTAAACTGATTTGTCCTCCAGTGAACTGAACAGCAGTCAGTTCAGTCAAGCTGTTCATAGTGGTTGTACTGCTAATAGAGTATACAATGTGTGGTTTGCCCACTGTTCCTCCCCAGTCCTTCATATCAGAGTGTCAGCTCCTGGGGAAGCATATGTACATCTTTCCTGCCTCCTTTTAGAGGCAGCTGTCTGATTCAGACTTTGAGAAACTAGGAATGGATTCCAGATTGTTCCTGTAGAAGAAGGTCCCTTTCACTTGTTCAGGGACTTTTTGTCAGTTGCTGTGGTTCAAGCTCTTTGCTAAGCAGGGACAACCCAGTCCCTTCCCTCTTCAGAGCAGCTCTGGGGCTGAGCCATAAACTGGGCTCACTAATTGCAAAGATTCAGCTTTCACTTCTCCATCCGTGTATTGCTGTTATATTCTTTCAGTGCTCTGTGGTAGGTTATTTGCTGGTTATTATGGGACTCCTTCATCCTTGAAGACTGCCTGGGAGGCCCAGTGATTTTGGCCTTCTTCAGGCCATTGGGAAAAGTAAACAAAAGACCACTCACTCAGCCTCAGACACTGAGAAGCAGCTTCACGAGCGGAGGCTGTAAGGGATGTAACTGAAGAATTAATATTTCCTGTTGGAGTCTTTGCTCCCTCTCAGGTGATGGAGCCAACTCTCTTCTATATGTCAGCTTGGCTGGGGTGGGACCAAGGGGTATTTTCAGTACTGTCTTTGTTTCTCTCCTTTCAGTATTCAAGGAGAAGCCTAAACACCCCCCCAGCAGGGCCCAATCCTTGAGTTATGCCTTGGCGTCCACTGATGCTTCGTACTTGAGTGCCATCATCCGGCTCTTCAAAAACCTCAACTTTGTGCTGCTTTTCATCACCTATGGTAAGGTGCAGATGTGTGCAGGAGTGCACTTGAACTGGGAACGAGTGCAAAGATGGTGTGAGGGATGTGAGAGGCCTGCTGTGTCTCTGTATCTTACCCTTTCCAAATCCCAAATGTGCATGTCAAGTTGTTGTAAAGAACAAGCTCTGCACCTCAGGGCTATTGCATTTGCACTAAACACCACCTAAAAACTCATTCCCTCCCATCCCAGGTTCTCTGACTAATGTCTGTGGGTCCTTCGAGTCTTATCTTATTATCAAATTTGTAAAGCTGTATGAGGTGCCCTTTTCTCTTTTATTGTGCTGTTGCGTGTACATCTTAGCACCTATCATTTTTTAAAAAACATTTCCAGGTCTCCTTCCCATAGACTATGAACTACTTGAGCATGAGATTTATATCCTCAGCAGTGGCTGGCCTAGTGGCTGAATCAATGAATGAATGAATGCATGAGTCTTTCCATACAAACCACTCTTATTCCACTGCTCCCTCACCTTGTAAAATTGATTCCTTTTTTTACCTGAATGCTTTTTTACTCTTTCATTTCATTTGAACCTTTATGTTGGTGCCTTTCCATCCTAAATTTGAATCTTTATGAAGCTTGCCTTTCCAGCATAGTGTTTTCTGCATCTTCTTCCCAATAGTTGATAAGAATGTTACACCAGACAAGGGCAAGGACAGTCTCATGGCATTCCATGAAAGAGTGTCTGTCCTCTAGATGAACCCCAATCTACTAATGTGCTGCTACCCAGTCTGCATTTCACCATTTAATCCTCTGGTTAAAATTTGATTAAAATCAAGAGTCAACAGGTGTGTAAACAGATAGGAAAAAAATGAGACCGATTTGACATGACTAATTCTTAGTGAAACACCAGTTGGGTATGATCTCATGTTTTCTGTAGGTTCATAAACCATGTGTTGTATGAAAACACTAGCTAAGTGCTTTTCAAAGATGATTTTAAATTTCAGCATACTCACATGAGGTAGGTACTATAATTACCACCTTTTTTTAACAGATGAGGGAACTGAAAGTCTGAGATTAGGTAACTTGCCCAAGGTCACACAGCTTTTAAGTGGCGGAGCCAGAATTCAAATACAGGTTTGCCTGACTCCAGAGTCTGCCCTCTGTGACTGTTTTGTAATTGCTTATAATCCTTTCTACAATTGTGATAGGAGTTCACTTTGGGCTCATCTATGTCCTTTATCTCAGTTAAAGTGCTTATCTGCTGAGGCATGGATGAGGTAGAGAGGCACAGTAAGGAGGCACACCTAAATTTTCTAGGCATACAAAATGGTCAGTGGCTTCCCCTGGACCATTTCTAGATGACAGGATTGTTCTTCAAGGTCTCAGTTCTCCATTTCTCATTCCCCCAGTTTCTCAGTTCTCTCTATGTATGATTTTGCATTCATCCACAATGTAAAGACAATGCTTCCAACACTTAGAAATGGCCAACTAAGTAAGTTGTTAGTTGCCCATTATTGGGGTGTATTCATGAGTAGGAATGGCCAACTGTTTGGTGGGGATATTGTGGGGAACCAGGAGTGGTAAAACCAGATGACCTTTGAGGTTCCCTCCAGACTTAGGATTCCATTAAGCTAAGAACTTTCATTTTCCCCCCGAGATAAAAATCTTGAGTGCCTTGACCTTAGACAACCATTAACTTTGTTATATCTGGCACAGGGTAGTTTGAGGCCCAACTTGGGATTCTAGGGTGGATGAGTGCTTGATAAGTAATTTTTATGGAGGTGGAAGGTGATAACTGGGCAGTGGTCCCGTTCCAGAGGCTGTGGTCTTCAGTGCACAGTGGACACAGGGCCAGGCCACTGACCCATGAGAGCCAAAGACAAAAAGCAAAATGTACCAGGAGCAAGGTTGCTTATCATCGTTGAGGAGCTTAGCTCGGGGTCATGCTGTGGGGAGTAAAGCAATTCCTTTCCCTCTCTGTTTGTGTGGCTGGGCACTTCTGTGGTGTTTAATCTGGCCCAGTGACCAGGTTACTCTAGTTCTGAGCACTCTTCCTTATGTGTTTGGTTAAGTGATAACACAGGAAGTAAATAGAGAAGCACTTCTGGAATGGCAGAGTAAGGACCTTTGAAAAATCTCCTCCTCCACAAAAGCAACAAGAACACTGGCGAAGTTGATCAAAATCAACTTTTTCAGAACTCTTAGCCAAAGGTGTGCGACAACCTGAGGAGCATTTATTGAAGGAAAAGCGGCTGAATATTCGTAAGGGTAGTGAACTCTGATTTTAACTCGCCTTATTCTGATCCCCCTCTCCCAAGGCTCTGGAGTAGCCTTGAAAACCAGCAGCCGTGAAGTCATGGTAGCTTTGAAACCTAGCAGCCTAGCAGCCACTGGAGGGAGCAAAACATATTTGACTCCTCCAAGAGCCCCATTCCCAGAGAATTGTCACTATCTGACCCATCCAGCAGATCCATGGAGAAGCCCCATTCACAGGAATTGGCTTTATTTGACCTGACTTGGAGATTGCTCAGTGGGAGAAGCCTTATTCTAGGACATTTGTTGAAAACTGTCAGCAGCAATTGTTTAACATCATTGCTGCCTGAGGTGGCTATAACAGTTGGGAGAAACAAGAGGCTGGCCAAAAAACCGGAGAAGAAAATCTGAAGAACGAGAAGTTCATAGGGGGCTTTGAAAAACTCCAACATATTTCTGGGGATCTAGATGGCCACAAGCATGTTCAGGTCTCTGCACCTGTTTAAGAAAGACCTGAGAAGGCCCTAAACACTCACTTCTTACTGCTCTTGGCAAGACAGTTGCTGCAAAGGAGAGGGTATGCCTCCCCATAATTCTGCCTAAGAGCCTCCTCACGAATGCTTCTTTGTTGCTCAGATGTGGCCCTCTCTCTCTAGCTAAGCCAATTTGAGAGGTGAAATCACTGCCCTCCCCCTACGTGGGATCAGACACCCAGGGTAGTGAATCTCCCTGGCAACGTGGAATATGACTCCCGGGGAAGAATGTAGACCCAGTATTGTGGGATGGAGAACATCTTCTTGACCAAAAGGGGGATGTGAAAGGAAATGAAATAAGCTTCAGTGGCAGAGAGATTCCAAAAGGAGCCGAGAGGTCACTCTGGTGGGCACTCTTATACACAATATAGACAACCCTTTTTAGGTTCTAATGAATTGGGGTAGCTGGTGGTGGATAGCTGAAACTATCAAACTACAAACCAGAACCCATGAATCTTGAAGACAATTGTATAAAAATGTAGCTTATGAGGGGGGACAGTGGGATTGGGGGGGCCATAGGGATCACACTCCCATTTGTCTACTTTGTGGATGGATGAGTGGAAAGGTGGGGGAAGGATACAAACAAACAAACAAACAGACAAGGGTGCCCAGTGTTCTTTTTTACTTTAGTTGCTCCTTTTCACTTTAATTATTATTCTGGTTATTTGTGTGTGTGTGGTAATGAGGGTGTCGGGGATTGATTTTGGTAATGAATGTACAACTATGTAAAGGTACTGTGAACAATCAAATGTACGATTTGTTTTGTATAACTGCTTGGTATGTGAATATATCTCAATAAAATGATTAAAAAAAAAAAAAGACTCCATGCAAGCAGGAAGTGAAGGAGGGTAGATTTGTCAGCTACCTGCCTGAGCACTGAAGGCATGAACTAGTACACACACACACACACACACACACACGCGCGCGCACACCCACACACACACACACACAGTTCCTCAACAAAGGGTGGGAGACTTACTGGTTCAAGGTATTTGAGGAAACTTCTGTCTAACCATCAGCTTACCATTAAGGTGAGCAGAAACTTCAGTGGCTATACACAACAAAGAATATAGACTATAGAATTAGTCCAGCAAAGTCACTAAGCAAACAGCAGGAGCAATAACAAATCCTAGGAAGGAAGGGGAATATCCAAAGTTACCACATTATATTGTTTAAAACAAAAAATTGTGATACATACAAAAAAAACAGTCAAGTATGGCACATAGAGGAAAAAATCAGTTAATAGAAAGTGTTCCTGAGGAAGCCCAGATGTTGGACTTACTAGAAACATGTATCACCTGTTATAAATATGTTCAAAGAACTAAAGGAAGCCATATCTAAAGAATTAAAGGTATGAAAATGATGTCTCACCAAATAGAGTATCAATAAAGAGGCAGAAATTATTTAAAAAGAACTGAGTAGAGATTCTGGAGTTGAAAAGTACAGTAACTACAATGAAAAATTCAGGAGAGTTCTCAACAGCAGATTTGAGTTGAGCTGGCAGAAGAAAGAATCAGTAAACTTGAAGGTAGGTCAAATGTGATTATTCCGTCAGAGGAACAGAAAGAATAAAGAATGAAGAAAAATAAACAGTGCCTCAGAGACCTGTGGGACACCTTCAAGTACCAGTATATGTATGATGGGAGTCCCAGAAGGAGAGATGAGAGAGAAAGGGGTGGAAGTAAATTGGCAGTTTACGTGAGTTGGCCCTAAACTAGAAAAACAGTTACCTTTTGAACCTCTGGAAACGTTCGACTCTGTTGTGTATAGATAGAATTTACTAGTATTTATCTCAAAGGCCTGGGACTAGCTATTCCAGTGAGAGGGAATTAAATTAATCTGGATGTTTGTATACAATGTCATTATAGTCAGAGAGCCACAAACCCTATTTCCATGGTAGAGAATTGGGCTTGGTGGCAGGGCTCTTTGCCTGGAAGGAAATTATTCTTAGGCTTAATCATAGATTTGAAAAAAAAAAAATGTTATTGATCCACCGTGTGCCAGGCACCATGTTACATGTAAATGCATTATCTCATTTAATCTTCAAAAAAAACCAATAACATAGGTCCTTTACTTTTCATTGTATACACAAGGAAACTGAGGCTCTGAGAAATTCAATTCCTTGCCCACGTAGGACAGCTGGCAAGTAGCAGAGCTTATTTAAACTTTTGTCTGTCTGAAGCCAAAGCTCATCTTCCTAACTATTGCACTGTTTTGCCTCTCCCTGCAGAAAGGAGCCTCTTGGCTGCGGGACACTGTTATCGAGTTCTGACTTGGCGGGCCTGGGCCAGGGGAACTGATCAGCCCCTAGGAAAGGTAGTGGGGCACGGGTGGTAGCGCCCTCCACGGCCCCCCGGGCCTGAGAAAGTGGAGCCGAATGCAGGCCCCATTTCCTCACCCCAAAGTACAACCGTTGGGGAGGGCTTGCCGGAGAAAACCCCCCCCCCATGCCTTACCCGCACCCTCCACCCTCTTCGTTACCGGAGCAACTCCCGCCCCTTTTCAATCAACCTCCGTGCCCTCTCAGAACCAATCCAAGCCTTTAACCCTTACAGCTACCCCGCCCTCTAAACCGCCCGATATAAGCTTGTACTCTCCCCTAATAAACTCTCTTGGCTTCCTCACCCTAAAAGAAACGTGTCCCGCCTGTTCCTTCTCGCCGCCCTCCACACCTTGCACGCCACCGCCGGGGACCGGGCCCAGTCCCCCGCCTCGCCCTCGCCTCCGGGAAAGAGCCCCCGCCGCCGGTACCCTCCGAGCAATCCCGAGAGCCTAGGATTTAGCAACTGGCCGCCACCTCCCCCCCCAAAAGAGTCAACAGCGACCGCACTTGGCGACAAAGCCAAGGCTCTTCTTCTGGCCACATTTCTCTGAGTTTTCCTTTCAGTGTACCTAGTGGAATATGCCCTTTCTCAGATTCACTCCTCTGGATCAATTGTCCAGGGGGTGGTTTCTTCCAACGTCATGGTCTGGAGTTCTAGGCACTTAGAAGCAGGACTTAGCACTTACTGACCAGCAGTCTTCAGGATATGGAGATGCTTGGGTCTCGGTACCAGTGTATCTCTGCAAGGTTTACAGATCATCTGAGGGCAGTGTTTGGTACTCAGTGCACCTGAGAATCTCTGGCTCCAAATTAAAAAAAGGGAAATCCCCTATAAATTCAACTAGATGCTCCCCCCAGAACTTCCCACCCATCCACATCCAAAATTCCCACTCTTGTTGCAGTTTCACTTCAGGTTGGGCTTTGAAGAGGGAATTGGTTCATGCTTTTTATATTGTGCATATGGTGTTTCTATTTTGCTCTGAACTTGCTTCACTTGAGAGCACTTAGGGGGCATTCAGGTAGAGAGCATTTCATGAGCACATTTGTTGGGAGGGAGTGGGCGGGTCTTGGGATAGGAGCCTTGAATGCTGCACCAGCGAGTGCAGAGCTGGCACATAAGGAAGAGAAGGTCTGAGCTTTTATATCAGCTGTGCCATTTACTGAGAGAACCTCTTTGGGCACAGCCTTCTCCTTTTTAATACCTACCCACAGCAGAAAATAGTGGTAACCTTCTGGAGAACCTCTGCTTCCTGCACCCCTCCCCCACCCCATGTGTCCATACACACACACACACACACACACACACACACACACACACACGTATGAATGCACACCCTTCTCCCCTCCTCGGTTCTGTTTCAAACCAGGTTGGTTCCTGTCTTCCTGGGAGTGGGGAATGGCTTTTGAACCATACTCGTCAAACTAAGCCAGCGGTTCTCAAACTTGAACAAGTTATCTGAATCACCTAGAAAGCTTGTTCAAAAGCGGGTTGCTGGGCCCCACTCCCAGAGTTTCTCCTTCAGTGGGCCTGGGGTGGGGCCAGAATTTTACATTTTCTATTAGGTCCCCAGGTGGTACTGATAACCCCCAGACCCCACTCTGGAAACTCTTGCTCTAAACCATTGAGCCCCTAGAAAATCTGTTCAGTTCAGATAGTGTGAGTGGGCCTGCTCACACTTTCGGGTCATGACCGCTGGGATTTGAGGTGGTTTTCTGCTCTCAGCTCCTTCTGGACATTTCCCTCTTGTTTCCTGGGGATTCTGCCCTCCTTTGGTGGTTCCTCCTTGTTCACCCCACACTACAGTAGTCGTCGTAAGAGGCTGAGAGCTTAACTTGGAGCAGTCTCAGGCTAGCACAAGAGGCTGAGAGAGGACCCAGAGGGGAAGGAAGATGGGAGGAGGCAACTTTCTGCCTTCTCGCTGTTTTCACCCACCTCCCTTTTCAGGAATGTGTCCTCTTAGGGGCCCTCTTGATTCAGGAATGGAATTTCCAAGAGTCTGGGTGTGTGGTATGAAGGAAGGTGGATCATGTGTGCTCCCTGGGTACTCATTGTTGTTATGACCACCAGGCTGGCTGTTGGGATGTTTGGTGAGACTTCTGTGTTTGTGGACTCCACGTGGCCTGGTGCCACTCAAGAAGCTTCTTTAAGCCCAACATTTCTGCATCCCTAAGTTGACCTGCTGGGAGAGACCGGGACATGAGGAAACTGTTCAGTGACCTGAGCTGGGAAATCTGGGGTCTGTGAATCAGTTTTGTGAGGATGTATGATAAGAATGGTTAAGGTCTAGGACTCTGGAGCTACAAGGTCTGGGACCAAGGCACTTACTACCTGTGGGATTATGGGGGTGGTAAACAAACCTTTTTCTGCATTTTGCCTGAGAAATTGACCTTTGCTTAACTTTATAGCTAGTTCTCCTGCAGATCTGATAAAGGGAGTATGTCAACTATATTTAGGCAACATTGCTTATGATAAAAGTGACCTCAGATGGGTAAACTGCATCTCAACAGGGAAATCTATGAATATTTGGTGGGAACCCATTCTTTGAAATTCCCTGAGGATCATGACTCCTTTCATTGCCCCGCCCTTTGTGGGGACCCCAGAAGCTATGCCTGTAGAGTTGTTACAAGCAATACTGCCTCCCATGAGGCATTAAAGCACCGGTGGTTGCCACACCCACGCCTCCTTGCCCATCAAGTTGGGGGCCAAAGAAAATAGTTACTGAGTGCTGTGTGGACTGTTGTGTGAACTGGTTCCATGGAGGAGGAAAGCCTGAGGCTGCCCTGCAGGCAAGCTGTGTGGCCTGTCTTATACCGGTGACTCTACTGTCAGGTGTGCCTGTGGTAGTCATGGGAGCCTCCATGTTTAGTTGAAACTAAGAAGACACTAGGTGGACATTACAGAGTGAAAGCTGGCAAATTTGTTTACCTTGGTGCACTTTTTTCTCATCTATAAGATGGGGATGACAATATGACTGTTGTTCTAAGGTGTTGCTTTGAGGGTTATCAGGTGCTCTCTGCCCAGTGAGCATAATAGCCAATCTACGACACTGGGGTTTCAAAGAGAGAAAGAGTTCAATGCCATGTGCAAAGCTGGAGAGCATTTATTTAGATCTTTCATTTTGCTCAACAATATTTTATAGTTTTTAGAGTACAATTTTATACTTCTTTTGTTAAATTTATTCATTTTACACCTCTTTTGTTAAATTTATTCCTAAGCGTTTTATTCTTTTTGATGCTACTGTGAATGGAGTTGTTTTAATTTCATTTTCAGATGATTCATTGCAAGTGTATAGAAATACAATTGATTTTTGTATATTGATCTTATATCCTGCAGCCATGCTGAACTCGTTTATTAGTTCAATTAGTTTTTAATAGATTCCTTAGGATTTTACCATATACAAGATCATGTCATCTCAAAATAGAGTTAGTGTTACCGGGATACAGGTTCTTACAGCATATTCTAGATGATCTACTTATTTGCTGAATGAATTGATGAATTAGAAGAGTCAACTAGCAGATCCCTTTTTAGGATCATTTCTAGTTTCAGATATATAAGATTTTGATTGACATTTATTAAAAGAAAACCTGTGCAAAAAAACATTAAATTTAGGGTCTCACAGCTATATTCAACAATTGATGAATCAGGCAGCATCCCATTCAGAAATTAGAAGGGAGCTCCGCCAAAGGGGGGGCTTAGATAGGGCACATGTGGAAGGAAGTGAGGAAATGTTCTGACTGGCTGACATGACATTTCCATTTCACATGGGGGTCTTCCAGAGGGGAGTAGATATACATTGATTAGTATAGTATATATGTCCATTCTGATAAGCTCTCTCCATTGGACCCAAACTGGTTTATCACCAGATGTTGCTTATCTGCAGTTCTGTATGATGCTTTTCATTTTCTCAGAAAGCCCCTGCAGGTCAATTATTTTTGCCTTCTGGAAAAGCCTTTCTTGGAAAGGGGTCCCTCCCGGCAATGCCCAATGCAGGCGGCCATTTTATTTTATGTAACACACTGAATCAGGAAGAAAGTTGAAGGAGGAGTGGGGAAAGAGTGAGGAGCTGCCTTCAGGAGTGCATCAGGGGTCAGAGGTCTAGAGCGGTCTGGAGAGAGGGGCTGGCATCACGAGTAGGAGGCTGAGGATGTCTAGGAGACCCACCGACCCCTGGGTCTAGCCAAAGCTTCAGCATGCAGTGTACACGATTCTGACCTTGGAGAAATACTTCCCCGAGCATATGTTTCCAAGGCCGAGTTCAAGAGATCGAATGGCAGAGGAGTTTGGCTAATAAAAGGTTAAAATGGCTAGTTTTGGTTGTTTTGAATTATTTCCTTGAGAAAAACTGCAGAGTGGCCTCATAGCTCCCTGGCTTTTTCTTCTCTGAGGACACAGGGAACAGTGACAAGGCGATGAGGATTTCTGGCCTCCCTGACTGCTGGGGGGATGTTTGCAACGGCCCCAGGCGAAGGCCCACCCTAATGCTGTGTTTCTCCCCCCCTCCTTCAGGTCTGAACGCTGGTGCTTTTTATGCCTCGTCCACACTACCCGGTAAGGGAGTTCCCCAAGCCTGCAGGGCCTGGAGATGAGGCCATTTCTAAGTCCGCCTCCGCAGGAGCCAGGGCGGTAGTTCATGCTCAGCTCCCCCCAGCTGTAGGTTGTGTTACATGTTTAAAGGCTTTGGAGGGAGACAGCCTCAGATCTTCACCCTAGGTCTGGTAATTCTAAACTGTGTGTTGTTGTGATTGTGTGACAACCTAGTTAGTGTCTCCGAGCGCTCATTCTTGCTTCTGCAAAAGAACTGTGATTACTTGTTGCAAGATTCTTTTTAGGATTAGAAAGTAAATGACATCACTTAAATTCAAGTGTGATTATATATGTATGTATGTATACACAAACACACACATCACACACAGATATCCATATCACATATGATAAATATAAAGTGCATAGCATGGTACTTGGCAACACAGTGTTAATATAGTCATAGAATCACATATGAATGATGTATTTGTAAAATATGGGCAAGGTTTAACTTTGAAATCTTAGTTGCTCAACTGAGAGCATTATTAAAATGTTCCTAGCACCAGTGAAAGCTGGACGCTGGGGGTGGGATGGAGTGTCCCAGGGTGAGGAATACCTAGGCCACCCTTCCTTTGAGAGGTCTAGGATTTCACACTTGCAGAGAAGATGTGTCAGTCATGGCCACGTGTTCCGGTTTTGCAGTTTGATGGCTTGAGTTCAAATCCTAGCTTTGCACTTAATACTGTATGACTTTGGGTTAGTAGGTTAATCTGACTGGGCCTCAGTTTCTGCCTTTGTAAAATGGGGATGCTGATTTCTAACCTTATGAGAAATAAATGAGATAATATTCTAAAATGTTTGGCCCAGTGCCTGGCTAATGGTTAGCGATCAAATACATATTTAACTATTATCTTTATATGATTTTTATTTATATTATATTATATTCAACTATTATCTTCTCATTCCTTCTGGCACTGACAGTTCAAAAAGCCTAGCAATGGAATATTTGGAAATACATATTTCAATTTCCCCATCTGTAAAATGGGAATGATGATAAATAAGATAAAAAGGGTTCTGTAAGTATTAAATACATATATAAAAAAATACCTAAAGTGCTTTTAAGGACAGAATGTGGTTCACTTCTGTCATCCCATCATCTAGTATCGTGGATGCACATGGGGGTTGCATTATGTTGGAGGAAGCAACTATTTTAGGATTCTCTCCCCACTGGCAGCTTCTTGCAGGCTCAACTGGCCCTGATACTTTCTGGGAATTAGCCCCAACGAAGGCCGAGTTTCTTGCCTTTGCTCCTTCGTCTCGTGGTGACTGTACCCCGTTCAGTGTATTGTCCCGTCTACTGGGTAATTTGGGGGACTGTGATTTTCCCAGGGTGAAGAAGTGAATGCTGGAAAGATCGGCTTGACGATCGTCATTGCAGGGATGCTTGGGGCTGTGATCTCAGGCTTCTGGTTGGATAGGTCCAAAACCTACAAGTAAGTGACTCTTCCTCTTGGAGTGACCACTGGGGAACCTGTTTTAAAAAATGACATCTTTGCTAGCAGAGGGACTCCGAAGGTTTGGGTATGGCAGTTGGGTGGGGACTGAGTGGTCAGGCAGGCGATTCAAATTGATCTTCTCTGACCTTGAGTTGCCTCATTTATAAAACGGAGGAAACAATATCTGTGCTGTGGGGATCTCAGGGAGATTAGAGTTGTTGGACATGAAGACCCTGCATCGTTCTGTTCTCAACCACAGGTAGCTTTGTGGAAGGGGCAAAGGAGGGAAAAATGAAAAGAGATGCAGGGAAAAAGTGTTCACAGTTGGGAAGTCTGTGGAAACTCCAATGAATGGAGATGAGGAGGTGATTTCAATGCCCTGTTCCTCTGGCTCCCTCTTGGACCCCATGGGATTAACCAAGAGGCTCTGTGCTCATTCCGGTTTGCAGTGTATTACCTTTCAACTGCTTATACCTTGAAGGAAAGTGTTGTGATGATCCTTGGGCCTGACTGCGTAATGCAATTCTAAGAGCTCAGACCAGTCTTTCTAAGATTTTAGTGTATGCCATTTTCATGCAGCGCTGCTTAATAAAAATAGAGATTCTGGGGCCCCTTGGATGCTGATTCAGTAGAGGAATTTGCATTAGTAAAAAGCAACCTGGATGCCTCAATTCAATAGCCACTCTTGGAGAAAGTGCTCTGGAGAAGAGGTCCAGCATCCTTGTGTTTTGTCTTCCCAGTGCTCTCCATGCATTGGGTGCTCAATTAATGCTGTCTGCTGGGGCAGCTGCCGGGGTCATGCAGCACTGGGTTGGGGTGACATTGTGGGCTGCTGTACCAACGCCTCCAAAGTTCCCAGTGTCTAGAGGCAATAGACAGAGGCAGACCTGTTTTCGGCCACACAGACCCACTTCTGTTGAGGCTCTGGACAGACCAGGTCTCACGCTGGCCACCCCTAATCAAAGGCCAATTGAGGCCATCCCCAGGGCTTAGCACGAGGGGGAGCCTGGCTCTGCTTCCTTACTCCTGGTGGAGCTTGGCCGCCGTCTTGCCTCTGCCATCTGTGAATTGCTTGCTTCAGCTGGACACGGGGGCAGTGTGGACTGGCCACTCCCTAACTAGTGAACAGCAGTATTCCTTTTTCCAGGACTTGCTTTGCGGCAGGAGAAGGGAGGGATTGGAATGTCGTCTGGGCTGCCATGTGGGCGGGCAGCCAGATATTCACATGAATTACAAAATATAATGGAAGGGCCAGGGAAGACACTTGCTCAGCACTAGCCTAGACGTCCCAGTCCCCAGTGTCACTTGCTGTCTAAATCCAGCAGTCAGCATGAAACATCAACTCTCAAGAGAAAAGGCGACTCTTAGTGGGATGAGAGCACCCTGTGATCTGGTCATTCTGGTGCCAGTTCTCTTTCCCTAAGGCTCCCAGATTTGTCCAGTATGGTTTGGAGGCTGGAATTGGGTGGTCAGGTCTTTTTATCTCAGGCTAAGTCTATACATAGTTTTTCTAAGCTACTCAGTGGTTTACTATGTAGCTAGGGTTAAATGAAAATGGCAGGAAAAAAAAAAAAGTCCAGCTTCCGTTGAGCCTGTGGGGTCAGTGGGAAAGACTGGTGTCCATGACATTGCTTTCTGCAGGGTGGGTGGGAGTAGAGTGAGGGGAGTAGGGTGAAGGAAGAGGAATTCTTCTACCCTCAGCAGCTTCTGTGAAACTGCTGGGTGGGAGCAGCCTCTGGCCTTGGCTTTTCCAAAGCTCTGGATGCTCTGGCCTTGGCTTTCCCAAAGATGCAGCTGCACCGTGTGTCTTTATTCCTGTGCACAGTACTAGAAAGAGCTCAAGTTTCGGAGTCAGAAAGACCTGGTTCAGATCCCAACTTTGCCATTTACTCAACAGGTTGCTCTGGACAAGTAACTAAACTGGTGTGAGCCTCAGTTTCCTCATTTGTGTTGCGGATAGTCAAACATTTCTTGCAGGGCTTTGACGAGGATTGAGTGAATCATAAATGCACGTGAAGTGTGGCACACAGTTTCTGGCACCCAATACATGTAGGTATATGTTTGAACTAACCATGATGTTAGTTCATCATGCTGCTTCCCCCTCAGTGTTTCCAGCTTCTGGGGAGATGTGTGAAGGCTTTGCGCTTTCATTGTCTGAGTCCAGATTTCCATGGCAGGAGGGCAGAGGGATGTGCAAAGCCTGTACTCTGCAATACATAGTACAGGGAGGGGAGCACGGGTCTGACTGCAGAAAGAAGCAGGGCAACCATGGATTCCTGAGTGGGCGACCTGGGAGGAGAAGTGTGTGGAAGCCGGGGTGCAGGGGTGAGCCTGAGACAGAAACCAGGACTTTGCTAATGGTACTTCTGAGGGGACCGACTTCTGAGGGGAAGTGTAATAGGAAGGGGGCGGAGGTTTCCTTGTTTGGCTTTGGAATCAAACATTTAGTTCAGGGCTAGAGAATGTTCTCTTAGTTCTCACCGATTGAGGCGTATGGTATTTGGATTCAACAGGAAAAGCTGTGCTGAGCCTGTGCAAGTGGTAACAGGAAGACAGAGAGGACCTAAGAGTCAGGTCTCTGCCCAGCATTGTCATGGGGTTTTTGGACAAAGCAAACAAGCAGAATTAGATGGCTTCTGGGGTAGTCCTGCATGTCACTGCCGCCTGACCACCGCTGGTGTTTGTCTTGCTTTTCCTGGTGGGGGTTGGGAAAAGGAAGGGTTGTGCCCTTCTTGCTTGTGGTAGCACATGATAAGTCAAGGGGCCGTTTGGTATTGTTGGGAGGATTCCGCAGGAAGAGAATACATACAGCAAGAGGGCTTTACACTCTCCTTGTCTTTCCCTTTGTAGCACTGACCATGAAGTAATTAAATAATTACTTGTGTGACCATTGGGTCTGTGTGCGTCTCTTTCATGGGCATAAAGGTGTTGCAGCACCCAGCAGAGGACTTGACACTGAATAGGTGCCCAATAGATATTTGTGCAGTGAATGAATGAATGAATGAATGAATGATCCCGTTAAAGTCAGAAGTATGTGACTCAGCTTCTGTACCTCTGTTTCAGGGAGACGACCCTGGTGGTATATATCATGACGCTGGTGGGCATGGTGGTGTACACCTTGACCTTGGACCTCGGGGTACCTGTGGGTGGTGTTCATCACAGCCGGCACAATGGGGTAGGTTTCACCTGTCACATGATTATTGGAAAACACCATCCCAGAAGCAATATCGATCCCTTTGCTATCTTCCCACTGACCTTGGGAGATGAGGTAATGGTGCTCAGGGTCATGTTGACTTGTAGCACTTCAAAAGGCATCCCGGAGCTTCCAGGCCCATCCTGCTGTTGGAATGGAGCGAAGCTTAGTATGTCCTTCACTGACCTCTGTGTGGCTTTTCTGAGTCCACCTTGGAGAACAGGGGGTCATAGAAGAATCACAGGGCTTGGAATCAGGAACTCGGGGTCCTGGTCTCAGTTCTGCCACTATCTGCTATACCTCAGCATGTCAGTTTCCTCATCTGTAAAAGAAGATGAGTGGCCTGCCTTATAGAGTTGTTGGAAAGATTAAAAGAGATAATAGATATGAAAGTGGTAAGAAGTGTTGTGCAGACGTAACAAATTAGAATCAGAAATTTCTAGATGTGTTATATGAGAAAGCATAGGAAACAGTAGCCCTTTCTCAGGGTCTCTGCTTACCTCCGCCTCCCATTTATTTCCATGAGGGCAGTGTATAAGGTTGGGGGTGTTGGGCGGAGAAAGGAGGAGGGGAGCGGAGGGGAAGGCAGAGGGAGACAGAGACAGAGAGACAGTCAAAGACACAATGACAGACAGACACATACACCTCTAGCACTCATCCCTTCTCAGCTGGCTACTCTCTGGAGGGAATAAGAAGGACACAGAGCTCCTCCCAGGTCCCAGAGAGCCACAGAGATTCTGCTCAATATCCAGGGACTTCCCTCTCCCATTAAGGGGCCTGGGTACCCATGGACAAGGAGCCTCTCTACTGAAAGTTGAAGGCACCAAGTATCCCAGTCACTTCTCTAAAATATTGCTGGATGTCCAGTGGCCCCCTGAGCCCAAGGCTTCCTTGTGAACTTCTTCCTGACCTGCAAGAGTCTCCTTTTCCTTGGTATGGTCCATTGCAGAGACGGGCCAGACCACTTGAAGGCCTGGCATGTCTTGATGGGAAGAAACAAAACAGGAAAGGAAAATGTAAGAGAGGATGTGGGCTCCCCTTCCTTTTTGTTCCAGAAATTCTCCTTCACCCACTTTCTCTGATCTGGTCTTAGCTTCTTTATGACTGGCTATCTCCCACTGGGATTTGAGTTTGCAGTGGAGCTGACGTACCCAGAATCAGAGGCATATCATTTGGCCTCCTCAATGTGTCTGCCCAGGTAGGGCTCTTACTTGCTCTTGGCTCCCTGTCCAGCATGGCTGATGCAGGGCATTGTATCATGGCAGCTCAGTCCCTGCCATGTGCTAGTTGCTGGGCCTTGCTTTCAGTCTTCCTGTGCCTTTCCAGGTATTTGGGATCATCTTCACCATCTCCCAAGGCCAGATCATCGACAAGTATGGAACCATGAAAGGAAACATCTTCTTATGTGTGTTCCTTACCCTTGGAGTGGCCCTCACTGGTGAGTTGGGGGCCTGTGGGCAAGAGCGAGTCTCAAGCTGCTCATGAGCAAGGCTGTTGGCAATCTGGAACCCCAGTGTCCTTGGCTTATCGTACGGAGGGTTGGTTGCACAAGCAGACGTGAAACTTGCTAGGAAGTCTATATGGCTTGGTGGAACAAGCATGGGCTTTGGAGCC